>NC_060194.1:28875308-30116558 GCF_021184085.1 Oncorhynchus gorbuscha | reverse complement strand
TTTTTTTAAAGGTATCTGTGACCAACAGATGCATATCTGTATCCCCAGTCATGTGAAATTCATAGAATAGGGCATACTCATTTTTTTAGTTTATTAATTTGACCAGATAGAAGAACATAACACATAAAACTTGAAAAATCCATACATGCAACATGAATATAATAATTGAGGATAACACACAGTAAAGTCTGGGTCTTATTTCCATATTGGTCCTCTTCATTTATTTAAATTGACTGATTTCTTTATATGAACTGTAACTCAGTAAAATCTTTGAAATTGTTACATGTTGCGTTTTATATATTTGTTCAGTATATTATAGACTTACTTCATAACTGTTACTACAAATGAATGATTGTTGTTTTACTATTATCTACTTATCTTAAATATAGCATATTCATATGTATTGTGTAATATTGAACTCAACATTGATGACAAGACTAAATTCATACATTTGATTTTTGGCCAAAAGGAGCAACCAGCTATGAGAACACATCTTAATTTGAACACTCTTTTGTTACTGAGAATTTTCCTGCATCACAGGAAATGCAGATGAGCTTTGTGATTTACATAAATTCACTGAAAATCCACACTAACACACAGTTATATTAACAGTATTGCACTTTTCATGTAGACTACTTTTAGCCAGCTGGTTAGCCAGCCTAACCACGGATCAAGCAATATTATGGACTAAACGTTCAAATCCTGTTGCTGAAGGATTATTTTTCCGTGACAGTATAGTTCAAATTAAGATCCTACATCTGTATATTTCTGTTTACTCTATTGAATGTACCTGTACTTGAATTATAGCACATAAGTAATGTGACCATACATTTACAATCCTCTCACTCCTCTTTTCGCAGGGAGTGCTTACAGAGAATGCATGGATAATGGAACGTGGGCTCTGAAGAGCAACTACTCCAGTTGTGAACCCATTTTGGAGGAGAAGGTTGGTTTAACTGTTGGTTATACAGATCAAACCCTATGCCTTCTCCTTTATTATGCTCATTGCAAGTAACCTGTTAGAGACAACGTTAACAACAAGAACCACACACATCACATACACAACCACACACAACCACACACATCTCATTCCAAAACCATGGGCGTTAATATAGAGTTGGTCCCCCCTTTGCAGCCTTGACAGCCTCCACTCTTCTGAGAAGGCTTTCCACTAGATATTGGAACATTGCTGCGGGAACTTGCTTCCATTCAGCCGGAAGAGCATTGTGAGGTTGAGCACTGATGTAGGGCACTTAGGCCTGGCTCGCCGTCGGCTATCCAATTAATTCCAAAGGTGTTCCATGGAGTTGAGGTCAGGGACCTGTGCTGGCCAGTCAAGTTCTTCCACACTGATCTCAACAAATCATTTCTGTATAGACCTCGCTTTGTGCATGGGGAAATTGTCATGCTGATACAGGAAAGGACCTTCCCAAACTTTTGCCACAAAGTTGGAAGCACAGAATTGTCTAGAATGTCATTGAATGCTGTAGTGTTAAGATTTCTCTTCACTGGAACTAAGGGGTCTAGCCCGAACCATGAAAAACAGCCCCAGACCATTATTCTTCCTCCACCAAACTTTACAGTTGGTACTATGCATTAGGGCAGGTAGCGTTCTCCTGGCATCCGCCAAACCCAGATTCGTCCGTCGGACTGCCAGATGGTGATGTGTGATTCATCACTCCAGAGAATGCGTTTTCACTGCTCCGGAGTCCAATGTTGGCGAGCTGTACGCCACTCCTGCTGATGCTTGGCATTGAGCATGGTGATCTCAGGCTTGTGTGCGGCTGTTTAGCCATGGAAACCCATTTCATGAAGCTCCTGACTAACAGTTCTTGTGCTGACATTTCTTACAGAAGCAGCTCTAGCAGGGCAGAAATTTGATGAACTGACTTGTTGGAAAGGTGTCATCCTATGACGGTGCCACATTGAAAGTCACTGAGCTCTCCAGTAAAGCCATTCTACTGCCTATGTTTGTATATGGACAATGCATGGCTGTATACTCAATTTTATATTCCTGTCGACAACGGGTGTGGCTGAAATAACCAAATCCACTCATTTGAAGGGCTGTCCACATACTTTTGTGTATATAGTGTAATCAGATCAACCTGTTAGACACGATGATGTACAATATGTCCAAGATAACAACATTTAAAATGATATCTTTGGTATAACGGTTTTCTTCCGTTGAAGGAGAGGAGGACCAAAATGCAGCGTGGTTAGAGTTCAACATGTTTAATAAAGGCCATACACAAGAATACTACAAAATACAAAACAATAAATGTGAAAACCGAAACAGTCCTATCTGGTGCAATGACAGAAATACAGAAGACAACCACCCACAAAGTACCCACAGAATATGGCTGCCTAAATACGGTTCCCAATCAGAGACAACAATAGACAGCTGCCTCTAATTGAGAACCAATCTAGGCAACCATAGACATACAAACTACCTAGAAAGGAAACAGCCCCATAAACATACAAAAAACCCTGACCAGACAAAACACATAAATCCGCCATGTCACACCCTGACCTAATCAAAATAATAAAGAAAACTAAGATAACTAAGGCCAGGGCGTGACATCTGGAATGGTTGTGTAACATGATTAGCGGATTATTTTCATGCATACTTTAGGACTTTCAAAATGATGATATTTATGTTTGCTGCTTTACTGATGTCACAAATACGGAAAGATTTTCACATATAGTGCAGAATTAGTTGTGTCATAATTACCTTACTTGTCTGATTAGGGCATATTTATGGCACATTCACTATATAATAACAGTTGATTTATTCTTACTAATCCAGTCAGCTAAAGTATGTAATTTATCATCAGAATGTTTCACCTTTCCATTTGTATGTATTATCGATATCTGTTGAAGGTGAATTGTGCATTGCAAATGTATGTCTCTGTCAATGTGTATATAACCCCTTTATTTTTAGTTTAACATTTTGTGTCTATCGAGATTTTGAAGTAGATCTTGTGATATTCTCCCCACAGAGGAAATACCCAATGCACTATAAGATTGCTCTGATCATCAACTACCTCGGCCACTGTATTTCTGTGGGAGCTCTTGTCATAGCCTTCATTCTCTTCTTATGCTTAAGGCAAGTACAGAAATAGTACCCTTCTAAATGTATCTGCAGTACATGTGACCTCTTACAAAATAATGACTGAAATTGATGTGGACTGCAGGACTGCCCTCCTATTAGGCTAACTCGCTTAATGTCTTTTAAGTGTCTATGTAAAGTATGCACTGTGTATTGATGCTTAATTAATATAGCACTTTTAAAAAATGATCAAGTAAATTGCACCCAAGAATAAAATGTGTTTAAATGTATACTTGTCGCCTACTATAGGAATATGTTTTTGACTGGAATTTTGTAACTTTAGGTATGTAGACTAAAACATTGTTTTCTTTATTTCCTTCTCTAGGAGCATACGATGCCTTCGAAACATAATCCACTGGAATTTGATAACAACCTTCATTTTGAGGAATGTTATGTGGTTCCTACTTCAGTTGATTGATCACAATATACATGAGAGCAATGAGGTAACTGTCGTTAAAAATGATAAAAATGTACAGTTCACATGACTGTTTAAGCTTTTTATTGCACTAATAACTAACTATGATTGTTTTCCTATCTTTCTACAGCCTTGGTGTCGTCTTATAACGACTATATATAACTATTTTGTGGTGACCAATTTTTTCTGGATGTTTGTTGAAGGATGCTACCTTCACACAGCCATTGTGATGACTTATTCAACAGACAAGCTAAAGAAATGGGTCTTCTTGTTCATTGGCTGGTGTAAGTGCATTCTAATGAATAATGTTCAGCATCAGCAAGTGTTTGAGTACCAATTTACAATGTCAGACTATGACAAGTGACTGGCTTCTATCATAAAACTGCATAAGGCAGAATTAACACCGCCTAAATATGAAACATGAAATGGCAGTTATTATGTTTACCCTCTTTTCAAAAATCATATTGTCACCTCCATGAGCCAATGTGACAGTCTGGTTAAAACAAATTGTTTCTAGAAATAGGAATATCATTTACTGTAGCTGTAAGAGGTAAATCCCCACATATTACATAGAACAGACCAGTGATTTTATTAATTCACCTCCATCACAAAGGGTGAATGCTACAGAATGCTTGAGTATACGTATGTAGACAATGTAGTTAAATATCGCTGATTAGCAAAACCCCATTCCATTTCTCTCAAAGCACCTTGTGAGATGAAACCAAAAGCATGTATTTTCAAGAAATGACCATACGCTATTGGATTGTGGGTAAATCAGAGGTGGTTGTGCATCATTTCAGGCCTGTGATTGAGCAAGTACTTGATGGGACGGGCAGCAGATGCATCCAGTCATCACCACATAAAAGACCCAGGCTCACCTAGAGCTGAAGTGTTAGTGAAAGCACATTGCAGTCAGGAGAGACTAGCACTTATGTTAGAAACTGACTCACACCATGGAGAGGCACCTGAAATGACACGAGTAGCCTTGAGTCATTCGGCTGAGCTGAGCTCACTGCTGAGCCATCTTGCCATTTTCTTTATGTAACATGTACAGTAGTGTAGGACTTTATATGCACTGGAATAAAAACATTGATCTGAATGGATATGTATATAGCTCACATTTAAGTGAATCATCCCATATAGCTCTTTGTACTTATTGTAGGCTAGGGTAAAGGCCAGGGTATAGTAAATAGATCCAGTATAGTTATTAGAAATCTCATATTGGCCCCAAAATGTAATTAACTAAAGTTTGTTCACTCAATTCAGCTACGTGTAGTGGAGGTGTTGTGGAGTTGTTTCATTCCATTGGTTTCAGCAGTGGGATGTGTTGGTGTCAGGAGTGGGATGTGTTGGTTTCAGCAGTGGGATGTGTTGGTATCAGGAGTGGGATGACGGTCAGAATTCATTTTATACATTTACATTTAACAAAATGTTTCAGTTGATCTAGCAGTCTATCTGAACAGTTATGTCTTTGCTATGTACATTTATTCTGTAAGAAGTGAAAACCTTGCACAGTAGTGGATCATTTGTCTATATATGTTAAAAGTTAAGATTGTAATCAGGTTTTATGTTTGTTTTATTGGGATGTCCTTCAGTAATTTACTCAGTCTGCCACAGTTCCACTGATGATCAAGTGGTTTTCATGCGCAGGTCTCAGATTTGAAGTGGAATCTTACAGTATTTGCAACATTGAATTATGATCTCTCATTTCAGGCATTACCGTGACAAGACTTGGTTCTTACTCTTGTGAATCATAATTTCTAATCAGTATGTCTGTCATGTCGGTTAGTTTAACATAGACTTTTTTTCTCTTTTTCTAGATTAGAACAATTCTGCGTTGTCTAGGTATTATAAGGGCACAGGGCGAGACCCAGATACAGACACGGGAGGCAGATGGTTCAAGTCTCTGATATTTATTATAATCCAAGGGGCAGGCAAGAGAATGGCAGTGGACAGGCAAAAGATCATAAACAAGGTCAGAGTCCAGGAGGTACAGAGTGGCAGGCAGGCTTGAGGTCAGCGCAGGCAGTATGGTCAGGCAGGCGGTTTCAGAGTCAAGGCAGGGAAGGGTCAAAACCCAGGAGGACTAACAAAAGAGTGATAAGAACAAGACAGGACAAACTGGCAACAGACAAACAGGAATAAATGCAATAAATACCCATGGACTAATGGGGAAAATGGGTGACACCTGGAGATGGGTTGAGACAATCACAAAGACATGTGAAACAGATCAGGGCATGACAGGTATTTGTATTTACTGTGGATCCCCATTAGCTACTCTTCCTGGGGTCCAGACACATTAAGGCACATGACAAAATAAACAGCGATTAATTAGGGGGTGGGAGGGCCAGATGGGCAGAACGTAGTACTCTGGTTGGGGTGTAGCATAGTCTGAAGGTAGAAAGGGGCAGTTCCTCTTGCTGCTTCATAGGCATGTACCATGGTCTTGTAGTGGAAGCGAGATTTGACTGGAAGCCAGTGCAGTATGTGGAGGAACGGGTGAAATGGGAGAATTTATTACGGACAGACTTCTCCCCATCTTAGCTACCATTGCGTCAATATGTTTTGACTATGACAGTTTACAATCATGGGTTATAAATCTCCTCAACTTGCTCAATTTCCACATTATTCAGTACAATATTATGTTGAGGTATAGAGCTTAGTGAATGGTTTATTCCAAATGCAATGCTTTTAGTAAAAAAATGGCACTAGCTTATTACTTGCCACACATTCTAAAACTAACTGCAGCACTTACTGTGATAGCTGATGTGTATACATAGACACACTGGCTTTATTCAGTGCCAGTGACAGGTCATTAGTAAAGATTGAAAAAGCAAGGGGCCTAGACAACTGCCCTGGGGAATACCTGACTCTACCTGTATTCTGTTGGAGGCTTCCTTAAAGAACACCTGCCGTGTTCTGTTAGACAGGTAACTCTCAATCCACAATATAACAGGGGATGTAAAGTCATAACACGTACGTTTTCCAGCAGCAGATTATTATTGATCATGTCAAACGCTGCATTGCAGTCTGACAAAACAGCTCCCACAAGCTTCGTATTGTCATTTCTTTCAACCAATCATCAGTCATTTGTGGAAGTGATGTACATGTTTAGTGCACCTCCTTATAAGAATGCTGAAAGTCGGTTGTTAATTAATTTACTGTGAAATAGTATTGTATCTGGTCAAACACAATGTTTTCCAAAAGTTTACTAAGGGTTGGTAGCAGGCTGATTGGTTGGCTGTCGGAGCCAGTAAAGGTTGCTTTGCTATTCTTGGGTAGCGGAATTACTTTTGCTTCCCTCCAAGCCTGAGGGCACACACTTTACTGTAGGCTTAGATTGAAGAGATGGCAAATAACAGTGGCAATATAGTCCGCTATCATCCTCAGTAATTTTCCATCCAAGTTGTCAGACCCAGGTGGCTTGTCATTGTTGTTATAAAATAATTTGTTCACCTCTTCCACACTCACTTTAGGGAATTCAAAATGACATTGCTTGGATTAACAGACGCATTCAGTGGAGTTAGAGGAATATAAATTAGGTTACTTAAATTATGACTACCAACACCCTTGGGACAATATTTTAAGGGCAGCAGGTAGCCTAGCGACTAAGAGCGTTGGGCCAGTAGCGCTGGTTTGAATCCCTGCGAAGTCTAGGTGAAACATCTGTCAATGTGCCCTTGAGCAAGGCACTTAACCCTAATTGCTCCTGTAAATTGCTCTGCATAAGTGTGTCTGGTAAATGTAAGATGACGTAGCCTAACACAGACAGAAGCATGTCTGTTCTATTAAATATATTCTCAAATACTTGTGTGCCTGAACTGACATGCATTATTGTTGCTGACACTGATGTTCAGATGAAGGGAATTAAATAATCTAAAATGGGTACCATCTCAGTGCTAAACTCAAACAGCTGTGTAGCCAACTATAGCTGCTGGCAACCTAATTCAAAGCCTATACTTTATCACTCAGGTAACTTTCCAGTGCTACTATTTTTGTCATGTAATGTTGTTATTAAAACTGAATCAGACAACCCCATAGTAGACTAGTTGACCTATTTACCTAGTCATCTTTTTGTTGTGTGTTCTATGCAAGAGTAAATCAAATCAAAATCAAATCAAATGTATTTGTCACATACACATGGTTAGCAGATGTTAATGCAAGTGTAGTGAAATGCTTGTGCTTCTAGTTACGACGATGCAGTAATAACCAACGAGTAATCTAACCTAACAATTCCAAAATGACTACCTTATACACACAAGTGTAAAGGGATAAAGAATATGTACATAAAGATATATGAATGAGTGATGGTACAGAACGGCATAGGCAAGATGCAGTAGATGGTATCGAGTACAGTATTTACATCTACATACTGTATGAGATGAGTAATGTAGGTTATGTAAACATTATATTAAGTAGAATTGTTTAAAGTGGCTAGTGATATATTTTACATCGATTTCCATCAATTCCCATTATTAAAGTGGCTGGAGTTGAGTCAGTGTGTTGGCAGCAGCCACTCAATGTTAGTGGTTGGTGTTTAACAGTCTGTTGGCCTTGAGATAGAAGCTGTTTTTCAGTCTCTCGGTCTCTGCATTTGATGCAACTGTACTTACCTCGCCTTCTGGATGATAGCAGCGTGAACGGGCAGTGGCTCGGGTGGTTGTTGTCCTTGATAATCTTTATGGCCTTCCTGTGACATCGGGTGGTGTAGGTGTCCTGGAGGGCAGGTAGTTTGCCCCGGTGATGCGTTGTGCAGACCTCACTACCCTCTGGAAAGCCGTACCAGGCGGTGATACAGCCCGACAGGATGCTCTCGATTGTGCATCTGTAGAAGTTTGTGAGTGCTTTTGGTGACAAGCCGAAATTCTTCAGCCTCCTGAGGTTGAAGAGGCGCTGCTGCGCCTTCTTCACGATGCTGTCTGTGTGGGTGGACCAATTCAGTTTGTCTGTGATGTGTACGCCGAGGAACTTAAAACTTACTACCCTCTCCACTACTGTCCCATCGATGTGGATAGGGGGGTGCTCCCTCTGCTGTTTCCTGAAGTCCACAATCATCTCCTTAGTTTTGTTGACGTTGAGTGTGAGGTTATTTTCCTGACACCACACTCCGAGGGCCCTCACCTTCTCCCTGTAGGTCGTCTCGTCGTTGTTGGTAATCAAGCCTACCACTGTAGTGTCGTCCGCAAACTTGATGATTGAGTTGGAGGCGTGCATGGCCACGCAGTCGTGGGTGAACAGGGAGTACAGGAGAGGGCTCAGAATGCACCCTTGTGGGGCCCCAGTGTTGAAGATCAGCGGGGTGGAGATGTTGTTACCTACCCTCACCACCTGGGAAGTCCAGTACCCAGTTGCACAGGGCGGGGTTCGAGACCCAGGGTCTCGAGCTTGATGACGAGTTTGGAGGGTACTATGGTGTTAAATGCTGAGCTGTAGTCGATGAACAGCATTATCACATAGGTATTCCTCTTGTCCAGATGGGTTAGGGCAGTGTGCAGTGTGGTTGAGATTGCATCGTCTGTGGACCTATTTGGGCGGTAAGCAAATTGGAGTGGGTCTAGGGTGTCAGGTAGGGTGGAGGTGATATGGTCCTTGACTAGTCTCTCAAAGCACTTCATGATGACGGAAGTGAGTGCTACGGGGCGGTAGTCGTTTAGCTCAGTTACCTTAGCTTTCTTGGGAACAGGAACAATGGTGGCCATCTTGAAGCATGTGGGAACAGCAGACTGGGATAATTGAATATGTCCGTAAACACACCAGCCAGCTGGTCTGCGCATGCTCTGAGGACGCGGCTGGAAATGCCGTCTGGGCCTGCAGCCTTGCGAGGGTTAACACGTTTAAACGTTTTACTCACGGCTGTAGTGAAGGAGAGTCCGCATATTTTGGTTGCGGGCCGTGTCAATGGCACTGTATTGTCCTCAAAGCGGGCAAAAAATGTATTTACTCTGCCTGGGAGCAAGACATCCTGGTCCTCTCAGGGGTGCATTCAAGTTGGGAAAGACATATGAGGAAAACATATTTTGCTAAAAAAAGAGGGGGATCCCAGTTTTCCATCGCTTCCACATTTATTTCTCTACTCCTTTAATTGCGCATCTGACATCATTTTACAAATGCAGTTTTACAACTGAGTTTCAAGCATGGTTCAGGTCCAGCTGCACAATAGAGCTCTTAAAGGGGCAATGACATCTTAATGGGGCAATGACGTACTTTGTAATAGAAACGAAAAAATGCAAATTTTTGTGTGAATAATAATTAAGAATGATTTATATATACATATTTATATTAAAATAATTAGCATTAATAATAATAACAATCAGGATGTTGTGTCCAATGGGGTAAATGCAGATACACAAACCCCATACTTCAGCCTATGTATATTTTATAGCCCCTATGCTGCAGCAGTTGGGCTATAGGACATAATGCTTATTGCTAATAACACATCTGATGATATAGACCATGCATTGGCTACAAATAATTTTTACATACATTTTACCAATATGTTATTGGGCCCATTTCTGGAGTTGGAAATTATATTGTAGATGGTGTCAGCATACTTTTTAAAATCATGAATTTTGAGTAGAATGTCCTTTTTAAAAAGTCACCAGAACTGAGCTTCTCAGTCCTACATATAAATTATCCCAGGGAAGACCCCGGACCCCCTAAGCAACGAGTCTGGAACGGGTCTGGAACTCACAGTTTAATACATAAACAAAATAATCCTCAATCCCTAAAAGCATGATGGCCATGACTTTCTTACATGAAAGAGGAGGTTAACTTGGCCCCAGACAATCGATCTGAGATCAACTTAAGATTCATTCCTAGGATCTTTTTTATTTTTCTTTAACCGCTGAATGTAAAAAGTGGAATAGCTTTAACTTTATCTGTCCAACAATAGAGACCAAGACGATAAGACGTTCTTAAGCCAGATCAAAGTAGAACTGGACAGATCCAACTGGCCTCAATGGATTCCCTTAATTTAATCTTTGTAATAGCTGCTAAACACTGCAGCCTGATTCTAATTTAGAGCATGTCCCTACTCCCTGATGATATTAACACTATCACTCAGACGTTGTAGTCTTCAATACTTTTAGATGTGATGTTTATTGCCAATAAGTTTAAAAAATATATCTTTCTTTCAGGCATTCCATGTCCTATAATTGTTGCTTGGGCCATTGGGAAGCTTTACAATGAAAATGAACAGTAAGTGCACATTTCTAATTAACAACAACAGTGGAATCTCAAGCATTTTATAGTAAGTAGTTTGTGTTGTAGACATTTTGTTGTATTTGATGACCTTTGATGGAGTGGATAGAAACCTAGACGTATCACGTTTCAGAATGATGATGTCTTATATCCTTTGTGGTACATTGTAGTAATTACACCTTTCTGGTTTTAGTAACAGTATTGGTAACACTATTCAAAATCACACCATGGCCAAAACTATTGTTAGCAAAAACAGTTCACTGCAGATGGAACCTAAAACAATTATTAACAAAGTATTTTTTTAAAGAATTGAACCAAAAGGTTCCTCTTTTTGAACGATGTCTTATATCCTTTGTGGTACAGTGTAGTAATTACACCTTTCTAGCGCAGGCGTTCCGCTAGCGACCCACCTCGACAACATCCGGTCAAATTGCAGAGCGCCAAATTAAAAAATAAATGCAATATTAAATATTCATGATAACACAAGTGTCATACGTGATTCTTTAGCTTAAAATCTTGGCAATCTAAACGTCCCAGGAACACAATAGATGGTTGATTTGTTCGATAAATTCCTTCTTTATATCCCAAATAGTCCGTTTAGTTTCTCCAAACAAATCGAACGACATTTCTAATTCATTATTAGGTAGTCTAATATCTAAATAAACTATAATATTTCATACAGAGTGAACTATTTTCAAGCGGAAAGAAAAAGAACGCAGCTTGCTCCCTCGATCACGCGCGCAATGAGACTAGTTTTGCCTTTGGACTTCCTGAGGATAAACAACTATTCCTAGTTGGTTTTTCAGAATACAAGCCTGAAACCATGTATAAAGACTGTTGACATCTAGTGGAAGCCATAGGAACTGCAATTTGGGAGGCGGAAGTCTTTGTTTTCAATAGCTTAACCTTTGAATTGGCTGACAGGTCAACAGAAAAAAATGTGTCCCCGGGTTTCCACCTGCCAAATCAGTTCTGTTATACTCACAGACATAATTGTAACAGTTGTAGAAACATTAGAGTGTTTTCTATCCAAAACTACCATGCATATGCATATTCTAGCTTCTGGGCCTGAGTAGCAGGTAGTTTACTTTGGGCACCTCAGTCATCCAATCTTCCGAATACTGCCCCCTAACCGTAACGAGATTTATTTAAATCGGTCGAAACTACGGTCGAAACGGCCATCGAAACTACTAATACTGATTCCAGGTGATTCAGCAATTTACTGTATTGTTGGTGTCACAGAGGCATTTGCTGTAGCATTTACAAGAGGATAATTCATGTTATCTAAAGTTATTTGATAGATAAGTGTATTTGAAATGGTTATTTCTGTCCTTTTTAATACAAGAAAGTCAGACGTCAAGTTCATTAGTTAGAGGTCGTGTTTTAAAGTTTTGACTTTGAGGTCTATGCTGCTATTATGAAGGTACTTCACGGAAAATGAAGAGTCAACATTCACTCTCCAATTCAATTTGAGTGTCTCAAGAACTTCAACGCTGCTGGGTTTTTCATGGTCAACAGTTTCCCATGTGTATCAAGAATGGTCCACCACCCAAAAGGCATCCAGCCAATTTGACACAACTGTGGGAGGCATTGGAGTCAACATGGGCCAGCAGCCTTGTGGAATGCTTTTGACACCTTGTCAAGTCAATGCCTCAACGAATTGGGGCTGTTCTGAGGACAAAGGGGGGTGCAACTCAATATTAGGAAGGTGTTCCTAATGTTCTGTACACTCAGGGTAGATTGATACAAATGGTTAATATGCTACATTTTGAAAGCAAAGCCATTCATTTAATGTTTGTCAACAGATGCTGGTTTGGGAAAGAACCTGGAAAGTATATTGACTACATTTATCAAGGGCCGGTCATCCTTGTTCTTTTGGTAAGTAACAAGTCACTGCAGTCCTTGGTTCAAAATCCAGGCTGCCTCACATCTGGCTGTGATTGGGAGTCCCATAGAGCAGCGCACAATTGCCCCAGGTTTGGCCGGGATAGGCCATCCTTGTAAATAGGAATTTGTTCTTAACTGACTTGCCTAGTTAAATAAAGGTTAAATTAAAGATTTTTTTTAAATAAGCTGCTTTAATGCAACAACACATTTCAGTTCCTCAGTTGTTGTTTTTTCATTACTAAAACATCATGTTCTACATAATGAACTCATAATTAATGTTTTCCATCTGTATTCTCTGCTAGATAAACTTCGTTTTCCTCTTCAACATAGTAAGAATTCTCATGACCAAGCTGAGAGCTTCTACCACATCAGAAACCGTACAGTACAGGTGAGTCACTTCTCCCGTGGGGGTTGTTATTTGGAATATCGCATGCCATATTATGCCACCTTTACTTGACCCCCATTTCATATCTTTGATAAAATATTTATATGCGATTCTGCATACTAAGGTAAAAGTAAAGATACCTTAATGGGAAATGACTCCAGTAAAAGTGAAAGTCAACCAGTAAAATACTACTTGAGTAAAAGTCTAAAACTATTTGGTTTTAAATATACTTAAGTATCAAAAGTAAATGTAATTGCAAAAACATACTTAAGTATCAAAAGCAAAAGTATAATTTATTTCAAATTGCTTATATTGAGCAAACCAGACTGCACAATTGTCTTTATTTTTTCATTTTTACGGATAGCCAGGGCTACACAACAACACACAAACATAGTTTACAAGTGTTTATGTTTAGTGAGTCCGCCAGTTCAGAGGCAGTAGGGATGTCAATGGGACGAACTGAAAGCACGTATATCCTACTAACGGGACATTAAAAACGGTAATATCTTATGTTTCACCGAGTCGTGGCTGGACAGCGATATTAAGAACATACAGCTGGCGGGTTATACACTCTATCGGCAGGATAGAGCTGCAGTCTCTGGTAAGACATTGCCTATATGCCTATGCATATATGTAAACAACAGCTGGTTCACGAAATCTAACTCTCAAGGTTTTGCTCGATGAGCTAATCATGAGTATCTCATGATAAGCTGTAGACCACGCTATCTACCTAGAGTTTTCATCTGTAATTTTCGTAGCTGTCTACAGACTACCACAGACCAATGCTGGCACTAAAACCGTACTCAATGAGCTGTATACCGGCATAAGCAAACAGGAAAACGTTCATCCAGAGGCGGCACTCCTAGTGGCCGGGGACTTTAATGCAGGGAAACTTAAATCCATTTACCTCATTTCTATCAGCATGTTAAATGTGCAACCAGAGGGAAAAAATCTACACCACCTTTACTCCACACACATAGATTCATACAAAGCTCTCCCTCGCCCTCCATTTGGCAAATCTGAACATAATTCTATTCTCCTGATTCCTGCTTACAAGCGAAAATGAAAGCAGGAAGCGCCAGTGACTTGGTCTATAAAAAAAGTGGTCAGATGAAGCAGATGCTAAACTACAGGACTGTTTTGCTAGCACAGACTGGAATATGTTCCGGGATTCTTCCGATGACATTGAGGAATACACCACATACGTCACTGGATTTATCAATAAGTGCATTGAGGACGTCGTCCCCACAGTGACTGTACATACATACCCCAACCAGAAGCCATGGATTACAGGCAACATTAGCACTGAGCTAATGGGTAGAGCTGCCGCTTTCAAGGAGCGAAACTCTGACCCGGAAGCTTATAAGAAATCCCGCTATGCTCTCCGACGAACCATCAAAAAGGCAAAGCGTCAATACAGGACTAAGATCGAATCATACTACACTGGCTCCGACGTTTGTCGGACGCTGCTCTTTAATTATTTGTTATTCTTATCTTTTACTTATTTTCTAAAAACTGCATTGTTGATTAAGGGCTTGTAAGTAAGCATTTCACTGTAAGGTAACCTGTTGTATTCGGTGCATTTGACAAATCAAATTTCATTTGCTTGGATTTGATGATCAGGGATGTTCTCTTGGTAAGTGCGTGAATTGGACCATTTTCCTGTCCTGCTAAGCATTCAAAATGTAACGAGTACTTTTGGGTGTGAGGGAAAATGTATGGAGTAAAAAGTACATTATTCTCTTTAGGAATGTAGTGAAAGTAAAAGCTGGATATATGAATAGTAAAGTAATGTACAGATACCAAAAACATTTTTGCACCACTGCAAATTTCAAGCCATCCAGAAGTGAAATTTTGCTAAAAGGAACAGTAATTTCCTATAATTTCGACAGACATGATATGTGACTGAATGGTAGAGAGTGGACTGGTTTTTCCAATAATATTATCACCACATAACCTACTTGTCTAGGTTCCATTTTGTTTTTCCCTCTGATGCTGGTGCATTGAAGACCGTCAGGGGAGGATAAAAACACAACCTAATCCAATCACTTACAGGAAGTACATTACATGACCAAAAGTCTGCTCGTCAAACATCTCATACCAAAATCATGGGCATTAATATGGAGTTGGTCTCCCCTTTGCTGCTACAACAGCCTCCACTCTTCTGGGAAAGTTTTCCACTATATGTTGGAACGTTGCTGCGGGGACTTGCTTCCATTCAGCCACAAGAGAATTGTGAGATCAGGCACTGATGTTGGGCTATTAGGCCTGGCTTGCAGTCGACATTCCAATTCATCCCAAAGGTGTTCGATGGGGCTGAGGTCAGGGCTCGGTGCAGGCCAGTCAAGTTCTTTTACGCCGATTTCGACAAACCATTTCTGTATGGACCTCGCTTTGTTCACAGGGGTATTGTCATTCTGAAACAGGAAAGGGCCTTCCCTAAACTGTTGCCACAAAGTTGGAACCACAGAATCGTCTAGAATATCATTGTATGATGTAGCTTTAAGATTTCCCTTCACTGGAAATAAGGGTCCTAGCCCGAACCATGAAAAACAGCCCTAGACCATTATTCTTCCTCCACCAAACTTGGCACTATGCATTCGGGCAGGTAGCATTCTCTGTGGCATCCGCCAAACACAGATCCGTCTGCCAGCTGCCAGTTGGTGAAGCGTAATTCATCACTCCAGAGAATGCATTTCCACTGCTCCAGAGTCCAATGGTGACAAGCTTTACACCACTCCAGCCGATGCTTGGCATTGTGCATTGGTGATCTTAGGCTTGTGTGCAGCTGCTCGGTCATGAAAAACACGTTTCAATGAAGCTTCCGATGAACAGTTCTTGTGCTGACATTGCTTCTAGAGACAGTTTGGAACTCCGTTTTCACTGTTGTATTCGGCGCACGTAACAAATAAACTGATTTGTTTTGATTTAGTGAGTGTTGCAACCGAGGACAGACGACTTTTACACACTACACTCAGCGGTCTTGTTCTGTTAGCTTGTGTGGCCTACCACTTTGTGGCTCCTAGATGTTTCCACTTCACAATAACACCACTTACAGTTGACTGGGACAGGTCTAGCAGGGCAGAAGTGTAACAAACTGACTTGTTGGAAAGGTGGCATCCTATGACGGTGCCACATTGAAAGTTACTGAGCTCTTCAGTAAGTCAATTCTACTGCAAATGTTTGTCTATGGATATTGCATGGCTATGTGCTCAATTTTACACAGCTGTCAGTAACAGATTTGGCTGAAATAGCCAAATCCACAAATTTGAAGTGGTGTCCACATAATTTTCTATATATAGTGTACCAATGGCTACTCTAATTCATAGTTAACATTGGAATGTCCACTCACTGTTTGTTTGCTCTATAGGTGGTCTGTAAAATAAGCTTTATCCTAATGTGCTCTTCATCCTTACTCGTAATACATTGTATATATTGTGATGTGAGACTGCTCAACATTCACATTTTATGGAGAAATTGACGGAGCATTTAAACTCCCTTCTACTCAACAAAGTGATGAAACAGTCATCTGCTTTATTATGGATGAATCCCTTCAATATGTACTTAACTTGCACGCACCATTACATAACATTCCTATGAATATATGGCCACACACACACATTTACGCACACACACACACACACACACACACACACACACACACACACACACACACACACACACACACACACACACACACACACACACACACACACACACACACACACACACACACACACACACACACACACACACACACACACACACACACACACACACATTTCCAATAGAAATGAAGTGCGGATGTTGCACAGTGTCTAATAACCTTGCATGTCATATTCATAGAACAACTTGCATCGTCCTCAAAGTCACATTTAAGCTCTTTTTCATGGTGGATTATTTGAGAGCTCAAAGGGGGAAATCTCAAATCCCAGCAACATCTGCAGACCTTTGTCCTAAAGAAAAGGGTTTGGCTTATTTTACTCCTATGCTGACATTGCTGTCATTGGGTTCCCAGTGGATTTATATCCTTAGATACAATACGTAATGTGCTATTTGAGGTGTAACCTGGGCCATCAACTGCTTCACTGCTTAGGTAGATGAGCTGAAATCCCATCATATTTCGATAAAATGAAGAACGCCATTTGCAACCAGATACTCAAATGGGCTCAAGTTGTTGACACCACGGCTTTTCACTTTTAAATGTATTTCTTCCCAATGCGGTTCTTTCATCTAGATTGGTAGAACAATCCTTGCATAATTTAATTCAGCTTTATTTTGATAAGTGCTTTTTTTATGTAATATCTACCGCAAAACCCTAAGAAATAAGCTCCATTCCCTGCTGGAGGCAAGCCTAGGGCAACATTGTCAACAATGCCAGTAGTCTTGTGGGATGGGGTTCTAATCATACTTACTCAGAATGTGTATCTCTGACATTCATTATTTGGGGTCTTTTGTAAACAGATTGTGGTAATGATTAAAAGCATTGCAATCTACAGAAATAGATAGAAAGGAAACTTTTTGGGTCTTTCAATGCTTTTTTGTATTGACGTACATTGAAACAAGCAACCACTTTCCCCAGTTACTTTTGTAACTACTGTACAGTAAATGGGTGTACTGATGTTTTTCTGTTATTTCCTTCACAGAAAAGCGGTCAAAGCGACGTTAGTGTTATTGCCTCTGCTGGGGATCACCTACATGCTATTTTTTGTTAATCCCGGAGAGGACGACATCTCGCAAATAGTTTTTATTTATTTCAATTCATTTCTACAATCATTTCAGGTAAGATCATGGAGTCTGTTCTTTTCCAAGTTGTGCCCCTCTTTTCCCAAGAACACAAAAACCCTGAACCTTTATAAATCTGTGTCATTATCTTTGTAGCTTTAATATACTGTTAATTGAAGGTGTTATAGTTTTTATAGCCTGTGAAAGAAGGACTATTTGTAGGTTACTATTGTAAGGCTTTGTGAACCTGGCTCTGGCTGCTTTAAGTGTTCTGAGCTGTCAGGAGAATGTTTGTAGAGACATGTATGTGGGCGTGAGCTGTGCACAGTGGGTATTTTCAGTGTACATCTTCCCTCCACAATGCAAGGCTGAGGGGGTGTGGAGAAGGTACTTTGTTAATGGTGCTGAGTGAAGGGATGTGTATAGGATAGGATAAGGGTCCATTTTATAACAGTTGTAGACTATTCTTATACAAATGCTATGAGAGGCTGTTCAATCCTGATTTAATATCCCTATTATTGATCTGTATACTGTATAATTGAAATGGGAAAGGTAAACAAGTTTGTGAATCATTCAATTACTTTGTTGTTATTTCTATGCACTTTGTAAAATTAACTCAATTGGGAAGAAAATGTCATCTTCCACTTCTCAGAAAGCAGCATTTTGTTTACATTAATCACATTTTAATTCTGAAACAAATGCCTATTGCTAGCATACCTTGAGTGGAAGTCGGATTATCTGGACTCAGATTAAACACTATAAAATATCTGACCAAAAGCTGATATTGTCCAATACTGTGCATCCCTATTTTAGTTCATTTATAAAGATAGCTCAATGAAAACAGATTGTATATACATTCTGTACTATACATTCTAACAGTGTCCTGTCTTGCTTTCCAGGGGTTCTTTGTTTCAGTATTCTACTGCTTTCTAAATGGCGAAGTGAGTCAACAATGATCTTTTCATATGTGGGCATTGCCGCGTGTCAGATCGCTATGTAAAGGTCTGAGAGGCAGTAGACTTCTAGTCCTGAGACCCTTATTTCACCTCTATCATGGAACGCCATCCTTACCCTGCAGGCTATGTTTGAACATACATCACTGTAGATGCTCTTTATTTTTCTAGACCTATTTCCCCCATCTTTCCCCCTTACTTTAGTGATGCATCATTGTTGAAAGTCATTAAGTGCCATAGAAAGGGTCATGAGTCATTCTGTAATCGGGAAAAACGTGACTCCCTCCTGCTGCTGCTACTGTTGTTCTCCACTTCCTTTAAGAAGCTGTTATTGGTATACACACAAAACAAATACAAATTGTTTGAAGTCTACAGTGGCTACCTTGGAAACTATTTGATGTGAATCCTCATGTATCTGACATTTATTGTTCTGTACTGTTTTGTAAAGATTTTTTTCTTGGCGGTTATTCAAATGTCAATTTAAGTTAAAGGGATTTCCTGTGTCCTACATATTGTGTGTCCTAGATGCTTTGTGTGGGGATAGATGTAGTATACTGTAGGAAGGACAAAGAAACACTGGCTGACCACCACTAATACAGTATTTCATTGTAATCTTCCAGGTGCGCTCAGCCGCCAGGAAAAGATGGCATCGTTGGCAGGACAACCATGCCCTGAGTGTGCGTGTGGCACGTGCCATGTCCATCCCCACGTCACCCACCAGGATCAGCTTCCACAGTATAAAACAGACCACAGCTGTTTGACCAAGATCGCCGAGTTCAAAGGTCGCCTTTGGAAACGTCCCTTTTCTAGGGAAGACACTTGTCTTAAGGCATCTCTCCATAAATGTTGTCCATTTGCTTTATTTATTTTCCCTTCTGCATAAAGACAGAGACAAAGCACTTTGAGAAAGAGACCATTAGGATTTCCAGATGATAATACCGTAACATGACGTCCTAGGACGTCACACAGAAGTCAGGACCATTCAAAACAGATGGGCAAGGTTGCCTCTCCAAATAAACATTGTGAAGTCATTGCAGAGTCTAAGTTGTACTGCCATTGCATCAAGAGCTGTTATCATACTATAGTACATCAGGTTATATTTTAATAGGTCAGGAAGGTTGACCTTTCAAGGCCCCGTGCTGGATGCTGATGAGGCATAACAAAATCAGTGTTAGTGTCAAAAGAAACCCTAATCACTCCCAGCACTGTACTGTACTAGTGGTATTTATATCCATAACCCTTCATTATTTGATATCTATGAGAGGGTAGAGATAATTTAAGCAGGATTGTGCTTTAACAGTGCGGGCATGGGATGCAATTGCATTCTGTGTCTGTTGCACACCAAGTTTCAGATGAGATTAGAGAGATGTAATTATACTGTTAAATAAGGAAGTGATACTCTTTGGTTTGTCATCAGCACTACTTTTATGAGTTGTCAAAAAGGAGCTTTTCATTTGTATAAATGTTTTAAGGCTAATTTATTTTCAGATTGTTCCTTGCCAATCACTCTCTAACTCTTTTGAATAACGTCAATGCTGTGTTTTCTCACTTCTGTATAAAAAACCCCGAGGCTACTCTAAATAAATCAAAGCTATCTTTCACTGGGTTTGAGTTCAGATTATATCCATTATCTAATGCAAATAATGGAGATGGGACTGTGATTCAGATACAGTGGGACAAAATGTATTTAATCAGCCACCAATTGTGCAAGTTCTCCCACTTAAAAAGATGAGAGAGGCCTGTCATTTTCATCATAGGTACATTTCAACTACGACAGACAAAATGAGGAAAGAAAATCCAGAAAATCACATTGTAGGATTTGTTCTGAATTTATTTGCAAATTATGGTGGAAAATAAGTATTTGGTCACCTACAAACAAGCAAGATTTCTGGCTCTCACAGACCTGCAACTTCTTCTTTAAGAGGCTCCTCTGTCCTCCACTCGTTACCTGTATTAATGGCACCTGTTTGAACTTGTTATCAGTATAAAATACACTTGTCCACAACCTCAAACAGTCACACTCCAAACTCCACTATGGCCAAGACCAAAGAGCTGTCAAAGGACACCAGAAACAAAATTGTAGACCTGCACCAGGCTGGAAAGACTGAATCTGCAATAGGTAAGCAGCTTGGTTTGAAGAAATCAACTGTGGGAGCAATTATTAGGAAATGGAAGACATACAAGACCACTGATAATCTCCCTCAATCTGAGGCTCCACGCAAGATCTCACCCCGTGGAGTCAAAATGATCACAATAACGGTGAGCAAAAATCCCAGAACCACACGTAGGGACCTAGTGAATGACCTGCAGAGAGCTGGGACCAAAGTAACAAAGCCTACCATCAGTAACACACTACGCCGCCAGGGACTCAAATCCTGCAGTGCCAGACGTGTCCCCTTGCTTAAGCCAGTACATGTCCAGGCTCATCTGAAGTTTGCTAGAGAGCATTTGGATGATCCAGAAAAAGATTGGGAGAATGTCATATGGTCAGATGAAACCAAAATTAAATGAAGCATGGGGATGGAAACATCATGCTTTGGGGCTGTTTTTCTGCAAAGGGACCAGGACGACTGATCCGTGTAAAGGAAAGAATGAATGGGGCCATGTATTGTGAGATTTTGAGTGAGGGCATTGAAGATGAAACGTGGCTGGGTCTTTCAGCATGACAATGATCCCAAACACACCGTCCGGGCAACGAAGGAGTGGCTTCGTAAGAAGCATTTCAAGGTCCTGGAGTGGCCTAGCCAGTCTCCAGATCTCAACCCCATAGAAAATCTTTGGAGGGAGTTGAAAGTCCGTGTTGCCCAGCAACAGCCCCAAAGCATCACTGCTCTAGAGGAGATCTGCATGGAGGAATGGGCCAAAATACCAGCAACAGTGTGTGAAAACCTTGTGAAGACTTACAGAAAACGTTTGACCTTTGTCATTGCCAACTAAGGGTATATAACAAAGTATTGAGATCAACTTTTGTTATTGACCAAATACTTATTTTCCACCATAATTTGCAAATAAATTCATTAAAAATCCTACAATGTGATATTCTGGATTTTTTTCTTCTCATTTTGTCTGTCATAGGAGAAGTGTACCTATGATGAAAATGACAGGCCTCTCTCATCTTTTTAAGTGGGAGAACTTGTACATTTGGTGGCTGACTAAATACTTTTTTGCCCCATTGTACATTTATATGACACTTATTTCAAAAACTAAACACAAACACTATTTTAGTGTCGCAGTCCCTTATTTCAGTCCGCATAATGCCACAGCAGTCCCAAGTCAAGATACATTTTAAGGTACAGTACATTAAATGCTTTTAATGTATTAAAATTATTGAATTATTTTCTCTCTTTCAAATCCCAATGTGCTGCACTTAGTCATTGTCAATGCTAAGCTGCTGTGTCCAGGAGCCAGAGAGAGATAGAGCCTGATGAGTTAGAGTTCCATTTTGCTTCCTTAATACTTTGCCCTGCTCAGGTCAACATGCCAAGACCTGCCCCGGTAGTGACCAACCGACCATCTGACCTGCATGGGTGTTATCCACCTCTCCCTCCAGGCCCATTGCAGTGTCATACAGGTTCCAGGCACTTAGGCAAGCCTGGTTATTCAAGATTCAGTAAGCAGTTCTGGAAAATAGAACAGTAGAACTCATGCACCCATGGAATTAACTTGGGATTTGGAATTGTAGAAATTGTGTAAATAGATGGCATTTGGGGACAAACTCACTAATCTGGTGTGGGGGTATTTCTCTGATTTGGGTTCAAAAGCAAACTTCTTTGGTATCAATGATACATGCTTGTTACCTGACTAGTTGCCATGAAGATAATGATTATGGCAACAACCTTTCTCATTATTTTTGTTACTTTTGGAGTAGTAAGGAAGACCGCTCCAATAAAACAATATCACATCTGTTGAGGTTTGCTGTTGTGAAAAGGGCTTAGATATGGCTGTGACTACATCAGAAGTAACTATTGCTTTACACATTCTCTTGCAATTTAAATTGTACTCTAACCACATTTATGTTGTACAAAAGTTAATTAAAACTACTTGACAAATGGTCTAAAATTGCTTGTTGGGGAAGGTACCGTTTGATAATTGCTGTGAACATGATTGACCGGTTACATGAATACCATTAGAGTTTACATCCCTTGATTGCTCTAGGCCTAATTTTCTGGAACAGTTGTCTATGTAGCAGTTCTCTGTGATATTTTCATACAAAATGTATATTTTCGTAATTGTGACTGAGTCCATATGCACAAGAAATCTCTTGAATCAAAGTATTCAAGCAAACAGTCCCGAGATCTATATAAATACGTAAATAACGGTCAATATTTTGCTATTTTCTGGTCCTAAACCACTAACACTGTTGGTTGAACATCATTTTGTTATTTATGTTTGGGAGGTGCCTCCAAGTTGAATGTTTATTTTGGAGAAGTTTTACTCAGATTTAGGGGTTCTAGTTTGAGAAGGTCTAAAAAGAAGAATATATCTTCAAAGAGTGCGATAAAACATGTATAACCAAAATGTTTCTTTGTAATGTACATAAACTCTTTTAAAATTTGTTGTATATTGTAATTAGTAATTGTAAAAATGTTATGACGTAAATATGTTTTTTTCTATTATACTGTTGGAGTGAAAGTAATTCATTAAGAACATTCAGAGCATTCAGGTTACATGAATACCTAGGACCATCCAAAGCAATCATAGAAAGGTATGAATATTTGAATAACATTTTACTTCATCATCTCACAATCTCTTCTTGTGCAGCTTAAATTGTACTTTCCATTATGTCTTTAGTCTATTGAATTCATTACAATTCTGCACATACAGTACATATTACAATACTCCTATGAAAGTTAAAACTCACCAAGCGAAATCACCCCCAACATTTTTCTTTGATTGAAACATGAAAATTGAGATTATTTTGTTGCAATTTTTATATTATTTTATGAATATATAATGAATAGTTCATTCAAAATGACAAATTCACCAAAGATAACAGACACGTTTACCTGAATATGTTTACTTGTTGTCAGTGCACTTTCTCTGACCAAATCATTTATTTTTCATATTTTGTACAGCTTCACCATTCTCTGATGTATTCTCAATTTAATAACTTATTAATGTACAGGAATGCATTTTGGCTGTATGTTGAAACACCAACGTTGCCTTTTAGAAAAACAGAAAAGTGTGTTTTTGTGGAACGAAGAAAAACTGTGTTTCTACAATAAATGTTGTACGGTGTATGATCGATATGCATTTATAAAAGTACATGTGGTAAAATCAACCTTCAGATTTGAAATAAATATTCTATTCAACTCTCTCTGGTTTGTAATGTCTGCTACCCGCAATCTTGTCCAGCATTTCCAGACATATTCATACTTATTCAATAAAGAGTATTCACTGAGGAGACAATGAGGAGAAGGGATTGCATGTTGTGCATGGTATTCATTCTATTTCATTATACCAATACCTGATTTGGATTAGGATAGTTTGGATCCAATAAAGGTTTGATAAAGGCTTGCCATCTCTAACCGCAGATTGCCATTAAAATGACTGAATAGAAGAAATATTTGAATGATGAAGGATGCTGGTTTTACCGCCAGTGTGGCATGCTAGCCTTACATGCAGATATTAGACCCATTGGGATTATCTTACAATGGCCTAAGTAAGTGGTAGGTTATATAATATGATTGTGGATTGGATTTGATATTATTCTGACTGTGGTTGGACTGAGTGAAGTGGAGCAGAATAGGCTGCCTATGCCCAGACCCCTCAATACTCAACAATTAGCTGTATCTCTTATTCAAGCCAATAAAGACTTGTTTTGAAAATAACTGCTCCTGTTGCTTGACAGGTGCATCAAAGGTGGATTGTGGATCTGATATGCCCCCAAGGCTATAGGGCCAGATGCTACTAGGTCCTCCTACATCAACTTGTAATATTTCCCTCAAGTGCACTGTGACTATTTTCAGTCGCATTTCACCAGTCGTAAATGT
Source organism: Oncorhynchus gorbuscha (assembly GCF_021184085.1). Classification (NCBI taxonomy): domain Eukaryota; kingdom Metazoa; phylum Chordata; class Actinopteri; order Salmoniformes; family Salmonidae; genus Oncorhynchus; species Oncorhynchus gorbuscha. Next base: position 30,091,891 of record NC_060194.1, on the reverse strand, counting down.
AGCTAATGATAAATGTCATAACTGCATGTAGAGTAGCTCGGTATCTTTTTAATGAAATATATACTTTACTTAGTCATCATAATCTGACATAACTCACAAACTGCACTGCACGAATATGACCTGTGTCCTTGACCTCCTTGAATCAGTGGAGCAAAGGGGCCTCAACTATGTGTCTCCATCAAAAACGAACATGATAATTCCTGCTACAATGTATAAATGTATAAATATATATACAGTACCAGTCAAAAGTTTGGACACACCTACTCATTCAAGGGTTTTTCTTTATTTTGACTATTTTCTACATTGTAGAATGATAGTGAAAACATCAAAACGATGAAATAACGCATATGGAATCATGTAGTACCCAAGAAAGTGTTAAACAAATAAAAATATAATTGATTTTAGATTCTTCAAAGTAGCCACCCTTTGTCTTGATGACAGCTTTGTACACTCTTGGCATTCCTCAACCAGATTCATGAGGAATGCTTTTCCATCAGTCCATTAGGACTTCCCACATATGCTGAGCACTTGTTGGCTGCTTTTCCTTCCCTCTGTGTTCCAACTCATCCCAAACCATCTCAATTGGGTTGAGGTTGGGTGTTAGTGGAGGCCAGATCATCTGATACAGCACTCCATCACTATCCTTGGACAAATAGCCCTTACACAGCCTGGAGGTGTGTTTTGGGTCATTGTCCTGTTGAAAAACAAATTATAGTCCCACTGAGCGCAAACCAGATGGGATAGCTACCGCATGGCAAGCGGTACCGGAGCGCCAAGTCTAGGTCCAAGAGGCTTCTAAACAGCTTCTACCCCCAAATCATAAGACTACTGAACATCTAATCAAATGGCTACTCAGACTATTTATTTTGCCCCTCCCCCATATTATACACCGCTGCTACTCTCTGTTGTTATCATATATGCATAGTCACTTTAATATGACCTATATGAACTGGTGGTCCCGCACATTGACTCTGTACCAGTACCCCCCTGTATATAGTCTCGCTATTGTTATTTTACTGCTGCTATTTAATTACTTGTTATTTTTATTTATTTTTCTTATACAGAATTTATTTTTAAAAACTGCATTGTTGGTTAGGGGCTCATAAGTAAGCATTTTACTGTAAGGTCTACACCTGTTGTATTCGGCGCATGTGACTAATACAATTTGATTTGATGGCATACTCATCAGACCAAAGAACAGATTTCCACCAGTTTAATGTCCATTGCTCGTGTTTCTTGGCCCAAGCAAGTCTCTTCTTCTTATTGGTGTCCTTTAGTAATGGTTTCTTTGCAGCAATTCGACCATGAAGGCCTGATTCACACAGTCTCTGAACAGTTGATGTTGAGATGTGTCTGTTACTTGAACTCTGTGAAGCATTTACTTGGGCTGCAATTTCTGATGTACAGTTAACTCTAATGAACTTGTCCTCTGCAGCGGAGGAAACTCTGGGTCTTCCTTTCCTGTGGTGGTCCTCATGGAAGCCAGTTTCATCATAGCACTTGATTATTTTTGTGACTGCACTTGAAGAAACTATCATTTCTGGATTTACTGACCTTTATATCTTATATCTTTCCATATTTGTCTTTACTTATTTGAGCTGTTCTTGAATATGGCCTTGGTCTTTTACCAAATAGGGCTATCTTCTGTATACAACCCCTGCCTTGTCACAACACAACTGATTGGCTCAAACGCATTAAGAAGGAAGAAATTTCACAAATGAACTTTTAACAACGCACGCACACCTGGTAATTGAAATGCATTCCATATAGAAAATTGTAAAACATAAAGAAAAACCCATGAAAGAGTAGGTGTGTCCAAACTTTTGACTGGTACTGTACATATCAAACAACTAATTACCAATGAAAATCAAGTTAACCTCCCTGTGATTTCATAGATCAATTTAAAGGGATTGGCATGTCATGATTGCACATGGATTTTCTGCTCCAAATAACATCCACATAAATGTGACCACTCAGACCCCATTCATCCAAACACTGTAGACACGCACAGCCACATGCATGCATTAACACACATGCCTTCAAACTATAGTAGTTTATGATCATTGTTCTGTGGTAGTGGAAGGAGATTTGATAGTGGCAATTGTAAAAGTAGAAGAGGTTGTGATGATGGTAGTATTTTAGCATTACTATTGCACTTACATCTGTAAATGTGGCATTCATCTGTTGAATGAAGAGAGTCAGACCAAAATGCAGCGTGTAGGTTACTCATGACTTTAATGAACAGAATCGCGGTACATGAAATAACTGAAATACAAAAACAACAGAACGGAACGTGAAACTTATTACAGCCTATCTGGTGACTACAACACAGAGACAGGAACAAACACCCACAAAATACAAAGCGAAGGTCAGGCTGCCTAAATACGGTTCCCAATCAGAGACAACGCGAAGCACCTGACTCCAATTGAGAATCGCCTCAGGCAGCCAAGCCTATACAACACCCCTAATTAGCCGCGATCCCAAATACTACAAACCCCAATACGAAAAACAACATATAAACCCATGTCACACCCTGGCCTACCCAAACATATAACAAAAACACAAAATACAATGACCAAGGCGTGACAGAACCCCCCCCCCCTAAGGTGCGGACTCCCGGACGCACCTCAAGAGCATAGGGAGGGTCCGGGTGGGCGTCTGTCCATGGTGGCAGTTCTGGCTCGGGACGTGGACCCCACTCCATAAATGTCCTATTTCCTCCCCTTCGCGTCCTGGGATAATCCACCTTCTCCGCCGACCATGGCCTAATAGTCCTCACCCAGATCCCCACATAACTGAGGAGCAGCTCGTGGCAGAGGGGCAGCTCGGGACAGAGGGGCAGCTCGGGACAGAGGGGCATCTCAGGACAGAGGGGCATCTCAGGACAGAGGGGCATCTCAGGACAGAGGGGCAGCTCGGGACAGAGGGGCAGCCCGGGACAGAGGGGCAGCCCGGGACAGAGGGGAAGCTCAGGACAGAGGGGCAGCTCGGGACAGAGGGGCAGCTCGGGACCGAAGCAGCCCGGGACTGAGGGGAAGCCCGGTACTGAGGGGAAGCCCAGTACTGAGAGGAAGCCCAGTACTGAGAGGAAGCCCAGTACTGAGAGGAAGCCCAGTACTGAGAGGAAGCTCAGGCAGGTAGTAGGCTCCGGTAAATCCTGGCTGGCTGGCGGAACTGGAAGAGTCAGGTTGTCTGGCAGATCTGGAAGAGACTGGTTGTCTGGCGGCGCTGGGTAGACTGGCGGCGCTGGGCAGACTGGCGGCGCTGGGCAGACTGGCGGCGCTGGGCAGACTGGGAGCACTGGCGGCGCTGGGCAGACTGGGAGCACTGGCGGCACTGGGCAGACTGGGAGCACTGGCGGAGCTGGGCTGACTGGCGGCGCTGGGCAGACGGGAGACTCCGGCAGCGCAGGAGAGGAGAAAGGCTCTGGCTGCGCTAAACAGGCGAGGCGCACTGGAGGCCTGGTGCGTGGTGCTGGAACTGGTGGTACTGGATCGAGGACACGCACAGGAAGCCTGGTGCGGGGAGCTGCTACCGGAGGACTGGTGTGTAGAGGTGGCTCTGGATAGACCGGACCGTGCAGGCGCACTGGAGCTCTTGAGCACCCGAGCCTGCCCAAGCTTACCTGGCTCGATGACCACTCTAGCCCGGCCAATAGGAAGGGCTGGTATGTGCCGCACCTGGCTCTGCACCCGCACTGGAAACACAGTGCGCTCCATAGCATAACACGGTGCCTGCCCGGTCTCTCTAGCCCAACGGTGAGCACAGGGAGTTTGCGCAGGTCTCCTACCTGGCATAACTATTCGCCCTTCTAGCCACCCCCCAATAATTTTTTTGGCCTGCTTTTCCGGCTTCCAACCGCGTCGCCGTGCTGCCTCCTCATATCTGCGCCTCTCCGCTTTAGCCGCTTCTATTTCTTCCTTGGGACGGCGATATTCTCCAGGCTGAGCCCAGGGTCCTTTACTGTCTAATTCCTCCTCCCATGTCCAATTCTCCAAGTGGTGCAGCCTCTCCCACTGCAACTGCTCTTCACGATTAACAGGGAGAGTAGGCTCAGGTCTGACTCCTGACTCAGCCACTCTCTCTCTGCGCTCTCCCCTAATAAATATTTGGGGGTTACTTTCGGTATTCGCTCTGCGTCGCCGTGTTTTCCTTTTCGACTCCATTCGTCTATAGCCCTCTTCGCATTGCTGCAGGGAATCCCAGGCGGGCTCCTGCACTCGCTCTGGGTCGGCCGCCCACCTGTCGATTTCTTCCCACGTCGTATACTCCATGCCTCTACCGTCCATAACGTCCTCCTTTAGCTCCTGCCAGTTTACACACTGCTCGGTCTGTGAGTGGTGGGTGTTTCTGTAACGGTGTTCATCTGTTGAATGAAGAGAGTCAGACCGAAATGCAGCGTGTAGGTTACTCATGACTTTAATGAACAGAATCGCGGTACATTAAATAACTGAAATTCAAAAACAACAGAACGGAACGTGAAACTTATTTCATCCTATCTGGTGACTACAACACAGAGACAGGAACAAACACCCACAAAATACAAAGTGAAAGTCAGGCTGCCTAAATATGGTTCCCAATCAGAGACAACGCGAAGCACCTGACTCCAATTGAGAATCGCCTCAGGCAGCCAAGCCTATACAACACCCCTAATTAGCCGCGATCCCAAATACTACAAACCCCAATACGAAAAACAACATATAAACCAATGTCACACCCTGGCCTACCCAAACATATAACAAAAACACAAAATACAATGACCAAGGCTTGACAGTAAAAGTACAGTAGTACACTATACCTGCTATAGCGGTGTTTGTCATAGCACATTTCTTACAGAGGATGCATTCCAAAGTGCTTAAATCAAATTAAGAGACACATTAAGATAGTAAAACAACAGTAAAATAACAATGCACATGAGAGACATGCTATATTGCAGTATTTGTCTCAGTGTGCCTCCAGAGAACGACTGATGGGAGCAGGTTTGTTTATCAGGTCATTCAGGCTTATTGACCCTCAGTGTTAGTTAGTACAGCAAGCAGCATGCAGGGGTCTCCCTGGGGTTGAGCCACAGGGTCTGGGGCTAAAACAACATGATTTGCTTACTGTTACAGCACATTAGGACAATGAGACCACTGTTCACTCGATTTTTCATAGAAGTCAGTTATTCAACTTGGCAAACAATTTGTTCCACATGAAAGGTCAATAAGTTGTAGTCACGATGAAGCCGATATACTGAAATGGAAATATTTAAAAAGAAAAAAGGACAACAGTGGTGACTGATGTATACCTACTGATCTGAATCAGATCATCTTAAATCAGATTTGTAATACCATGTGATTATTGGCTATTATCCTGCTGAAAACAATGAATCCAACAAACCAAAGAGCCACTAAATGGTCTCTGGTTTTCAGACCACCAGCTCCATCTATTGGTTGGAGGTGAGAGGCCAATGAACCTACTGCATACTGTAGGCCTATACATAACCCACTACAGTAATGTGTGGGATCTTTAAAAACGCAACAAAATTATTCTTATAAAATGGCATGATTTTTTTGTTTAAAAATAATAATAAATTCCGCTTTTGTATTCAATGTTTGATTAGGTCTGCAACATGTTTTTCGGGACAGTTGCAGGTCTGCCCTCTTTTGTCTGCAACCAGGCAAATCAAGTGGCATCATTCAGGTGCCACAATAGGTCGTGTGGTTTGATAAACCACAGAAGAGAAAAATTTGAGACATAAAAAGGGGACCTTGTTCTACGGTATGTGGACACAGACAATAATCACCTCAGACATTTGCGATAACTTTAAGCAGAGTTACTCCTTTCAAGTGAAATTGTCTTATTAAGTAAAGTAAAGACAGACGAGACAGTGGAAGAAAAGATACTTCATGACCACATCCTTCATTACACATAGTGTGTGCCTGGACTGAGAATGTATGTGATAGAAATACTACAATGGCTACTGACCATGTGGGAAGGACATATAGTACATATAGTACCTTACAGAACACACATGTCATAAAAAGAATCCATCTCCTTTCTCTGTAAAAACATCATTTGTATATGTCTTCAGCTCATGCTAAAGATTGTTGATAAACTTACCTTGATGCAGTAAGAAGAATTGCCATGTTTGATATATAAAGATGAAGGACCTCAGTATGGAGTTTGCCTGTTCCATTTAAATATTTTTTTTGGCAGCTTCTTTGAATTTATCACTGTGAGGTGCTTGTTTGGTAAAGTATGTTAGTTAGACCAATAGCACACTCTTTTGTTTGTAGGCTACATGAGGGAGCATTGACCATAGACCCCAATACAGGACATGTCACATGGCAGAGGAAAATCAGTTACAATAGGTCAAATGAAAAATTAGGAAGTAAAGTTGCATAATACCATAATAATGAATCATTCTGTTTAATTACAAGTTTTGATCCACAAATGAACAGCGGGGATATACAACAACATTTGTTATTTGAGTCAACATGAAGGGGAACGATAAAAACAATGAACAGTTAGTTGAACGGTCCTGTCACGTGATGGAATAGCAATCCAACTGGGCACATAGGGATGAACACATGAGATGAGAGGCATGGTGTGGACTTTACATAAACATATGAACAATCATCTGTCTTCAACTATCAGGTGTCTCGGCGGTGGCAGCCTTTCTAAGATGCCATGACGTGTTTTACAAAAGCTGTGAAGGAAAATAGACAAGGGAATTAGGTACGGAAATATTGATTGATTTAAAAGGTATGTTTTGGAATGTTTGGTCAAAGAGAGCAAGAAGAGGGTATCATTTTTTACCTTCGTAGTTTACACAGCCGTTGGCGTCCTCCTGGTTTGTCATGAGCTGCTCAACCTCATCCTCCTTCATCTTCTCACCTATAACCAATCAAACATACTGTTCAATTCCCTTTTTTAGTTAAATAGCATTTAAATTAAGTCTGCCCTAAAATCTTTACAGTCTACATTAGCTGTGTCCCATCCTGTATGTCATGTAGCCAACTCTTCTACTGATGTCAATGGTCTGACAATAAAGATTTGGCTACTTCCCATATAGGATGGGACCAGGCAAAGTCAAACTATTTTAGACTGTATTATTGTATGCTATGTTAAATATGTCTAAGGCCATGGACTCACCCAGTGATGCCAGGACGTGCCTGAGCTCAGCGCCCATGACTGTGCCATCGCCCAGTTTGTCGAACACCCTCAGTCCCTCAACAAAGTCCTCATATGTGCCGCGGTCCTTGGCTTTGCAAATGTGTTGGTGGATTGGCAGGAAGCTGTCGAAGTCCAGCATCTTTGTCGCCATTTCTGTGTATGAAACAACAAAATCAAATGTCATTGAAACCATCCACACTACCACCAATACAGGAGCTAGAAATGTAGAACATTAACTTGTATTAAAATAATACATATTCCATATATGATTAACCAAATTAGATTTCAAATATAAAAAGTTAATAATAGGTACATTTTAAAAGCTTATTGATAAAACATCAAAGAAAGCCAACTGATCAACATATCTTTTTTTATTGGTTTTAGAAACTCCCCAAAATAAACTGATCATGGAATGTTGCATGGACTTACCTTCAGGCTTGGGCTTTCCAAGGACGTACATGATTTCTGCGTTGGTGGGGTTCTGCCCCAGTGCCCTGATCACATCACCACACTGTCCATACGTGATCTTCATCTCATTGAGTGGTGTCCTGTCAAACAGCTGGAAAGCATCCTTGAAATCTGTGGAGAGAGCAACACAAAAGTGGCGTTGTGTTTCTAGATTATTTTACGCTTGTCTGTCAGGGCCCTAAAGGCAGGCTGGTCTCACAGCATGCAAATCTCAATTTGAGTATAGGATGGACATTTTCAAAAGACAATGATTTACTGTTGCTTTCTCTCAACACATCTCTATCACTTTCATGTACCTCTGTCACATTCAGTGGTGGGAAAAGTATCCAACTGTCATACTTCAATAAAAGTAAAGATACCTTAATAGAAAATGACTCACGTAAAAGTAAATGTCACCCAGTAAAATTCTACTTGAGTAAAAGTTTAAAAGTATTGGTTTAAAATATACTTAAGTATAAAAAGTAAAAGTATAAATCATTTCAAATTCCTTATATTAAGCAAAACAGATGGCACCATGTGTTTAGTTAGTCCGCCAGATCAGAGGCAGTAGGGATGACCAGGGATGTTCGGTTGATAACTGAGTGAATTGGACTCTTTTCCTGTCCTGCTAAGCATTCAAAATGTAACAAGTAATTTTGGGTGTCAAGGATATTGTATGGAGTAAAAAGTACAATAGTAAAAGTAGTCAAAAATATAAATAGTAAAGTACAGATACCCCCAAAAATGTACTTAAGTAGTACTTAAAGTATTTGTACTTTAAGTACTTTACACCACTGGCCACGTTCATGTACTTCTGTCACATTACACTTTCATGTACTTCTGTCACACTGCACGCTCATGTACCAGACTAGATATATTGTGAAAATAGAGTCAAACAAACTCTAACAACAATAATCTCAATCTTACCTTCAATTTGCTCGGGGGTGAATTCAAGCTGAAAGGAAAATCAAAATCATTAAACACTATTTGGTGCAGGATGTGAATGTGAAGGGAAGTGAGCAACAATTGAAAATGACTTTGAAAAACTTCGGTCAAACACATAAAGCCTTGATAGTAGTTGTATCACCCCACTCGCCTTTATGACGCCCCCACTGTAGGTGTCCAAACAATATAGAGATTCCCCAGGCTCCAGTTACACTCCACTCATTCCAGTTATTTAAAGCCAGGGCTTGGTCAGTGTCAATTTATGGCTGACCTTCAGACACACACAGCCTCCACACACATGCCTCCTGCTGACTGTTTTGATTGTGCACATGCCTTTGACCGACTGCTTTTCCTGTCTACGTTTTACACCAGGTCTGTTGTCTTAACGCAAGATGATGTGTAAGATGGAGGTTACAAGTGTCATGCAAATGATTAAGTGACACTTCACCAGCATAGAGAGAAAGTGCCCTATTAAAAGGGTAAGCATTTCACAGCTGATGAAGGAGGTCAGGGTTGAGTCACTTGAGTCCCTCTGGATGATCCTGACTGTAAAGTGAATGTGAAATGGAGGAGAAAAGGAGGAGAAGGACACTAGAACGAAATGGTGCTTATCCCACATTTCTGGTTGTCTGAATAACTTCAAAGGTCTAACCTAAAGCTGTATTAAAATCCAATTTATATTCATTTGAAATCCTTCATGTAAAGAGGATCGCACCCTTCTTGGCGATTTTCCTATTGTGTGTGTTGGATTTGTTTCAGATAGTCATAAATTACTGTCAGATCTGTGGATATTTAGAGATCCCAGCCAACGGTGGAGCTACATAGTTTTGCATGTTTAAATAAATGGCCTTGGTAAGATATATATGTATTTATCTTTGCACTTTTTTCCCCTTTCTTTTTTGCACAAAGCCAGTCAGCCTTTCGATTTGGGTGGTCTGCTATGCATGGACATAAATTAAAATCACATTGTGTGGCTTTAACCTCACTACATTGTCATACAGCTGCTCCCTCAACCATGGAACATGTTTACCCACATAGAAGAGGCAGAAATAGCAAGAAACAAACGTTGTCTTGTGTAAGCTAATATATACCAGCTCAAACCTCCATCAAGTTCAAGCTACTTTGGCTTATGTACAAAACAATGTGACTTACAATGGTAAATAATAGTACAAAGGAAGCTCAAGGCCTGTGTTTGCATATCATGTAAAATGATCATTGTTGCTCTTCAATCTGTCATGCTACTGGTGTTTTGTCTTATCAATGTGGAAACGGCTGAACAGTAGGATTCCTATTTGAATGCACTGCACTGTTCACGTCACATGGTGTCTCTGATGTTCTTGAAAAACACAGATGACTATCGATGGAAGACCGAACTCTTACTGCCATCTCCTTGAAAGGTCAGTTTTGCCCTCAAGTGTATAGATGGCTTGATGTTGAGATTAAGGGTATTATATTTTTTCTTATCAATTTTATGAATGTGAAAAGAATGGCACCTCACACATATGGTAGTAAAATGATGTCCTGTCTGATAGCCCAGTATCAATTGTTGCATCTAATAAACATACAATAAACAGCCTTTTTCAATCTTGAATAAATCCCTAATCATTTTAAACACATTTGAAGATAACGAATAATTGAAAAACATGTTTATGTTAATGTTTCCCCTACCCCTCTAGACCACCATCCAACACTCACAAGCTCATCACATATTCCTTATTCCTATCGTCATGCAAACCAAAGTGAAAATAGGAGTTTTTCTGTACCACAACTTCTGCAGGGTTAAACTCCGGGATCTTGACGGGCTCAGGCTCTGGGGCCTTGGGTTTGGGTGCTTCTTTGGGCTCTTCCTTCTTCTTGGGTGCCATTGTGAGAACAGAGATGCACAACAAAGCACAGGAGCCACAGGAGGAACAACACAGCAGAGGGTAACACTTTGGGTTGGGGCTGGGGCCCTTTATTCTGTCAGTCCAGGTGTCATCCTCACCCCCCCCTGGCCCGCAGAGCTGCCAACAATAGTGAGTGTACTATAAAAGGCCATGCTCTGTGCTTCTATTTAAGACAGACTACAGGCTGCGGATGCACATAATCAAGATGCCTACTAATTTGGATCGAAATCCCCCGCCTGGGTCCTCATCCTTGAATCCAGCTATTTCTATCTAGTCCATATATGTGTTCAGGTGTGCATGCTAACTGTTCCTGTAGATGGTTCGCAAAACTACCTTTAACTTCCTTCATACCTAACATAAATAAATAAGAATGGTATCCACAGGTTCATCTGACTCTGGGGAAGTAGATAAAGGGATGTAATTGCCAAAACCCTGAACTTTCCCTTTAAGGGAAAATGATAGTGTTGTAACCGAAACTCTTTGTTCTACCAGTTATTTTTTAGTTATTTTACCTTTATTTAACTAGGCAAGTCAGTTAAGAACAAATTCTTATTTTCAATGACGGCCTAGGAACAGTGGGTTAATCTGCCTGTTCAGGGGCAGAACGACAGATTTGTACCTTGTCAGTTCGGGGATTTGAACTCTCTAACCACTAGGCTACCCTGCCGCCTACTGAGCTAAGGTATTGAGGGGGGGGTATGTGATCATCTGAGAAGCAGACGGTGAATGCGACTCACATCATCCTGCCATAATAATATTGATAATACCCTGCAATTACTCTCCACTCAGATTGAATATTGCATAATGGCTAATAAATTAGTATTATCTGCCACAGATAGGACCGGAGGACATGTGTGTGGGCAAGCATGGTGGGTCTGTGAGATTATTATTTATTTATGGGACAGATGTTCCTATTTGCAGGGATTTGCAGAGCATTAGTGACAGTGTGGAGAGAGATTTGAATAGTCTCTCTGCTGGCAGTAGACCCAAAGGCATATTAATTGCTCTTGGACTGGACTTTTCAGATGTTAGCTTATGGACCTGCTAATAAAAAATGGCTTGCTTGATCCATGACAAGACGCCATTGTCTCTTTCTGAACAGCTTGCCCCAGAGAAATCCACCGCACCGTGTATTTTCCCCTTCAGTTAACAGATGGAATTATTGGTTCGTTTCACACTGACTGCTCAGCTTTCCTTGCACAAAAAGACAAGGAAGGAAACTTTCATTATAAGAGGATATTGAAATGCTGTGTTTAGTGATGCATACTGCTGACTATGGATAGAAAAATGGAGAGAAGGATATGGAAATAAGATCAGTGTCAGAGGAACGAAGCATAAACACAGCACACACTCCTCCAAATAATGACTGCATCTAATATAATCAATGAACTATCAAGAACCTGCCAAGTAATGGTATCTTTATTTAATCCGAAGAAAGTGGTCTCCCATCCAATGTCTATAATAGTCCACATTGCATTGTTTGTTTCTGACAATGCTTGTGTCCTCTTGTCTGTATGCTACTGTTCAAGGACTCTGGCAGCTGCTTTGTGGTTGTATTTCAAGACCCTGCGACATTGTCATGTGAAAATTTGACAATTTGTTTGATTCGTTAAATAAAGTTTATGGTGTGACCGATATAATCTAAATGAAATGTTCTTCCTTATGTACTTTTGTTTCCTAGAATATCACACAGGCATGTGACCAAGTTTGGATTGGTTCAACGCCATCTCCTGAGCGTCCCAGTGTGCCACTTTTAACTTCCGATTGCTTCCTATTTCCAGATTGTCTTTGAATTGTTTCAACATTTGGCAAGTAAATACTGAATGAGCCTAGAGATTTCCTGTTTGTAATGATGAGTGAGTATACTGCTAAAGGGAATATAAATACTAAATGAGAGAAGAGATTTCCTTTTCCTCAACTAAATGGTCACACGGGTGGCTAACATCTTTACTCTGACAACAGGGTTATATGATCATTGAGAGCTTTGGATGATAATGTTCTGTCGGCATTTTAGTCAAAATTGAGTTATTGATATAGCCTTGTTCTGTTGAATGTTCTCTACCGATAAAGTGCTCTAAATACCCCAATTCATGTTGTTAAGTTCAAAAGAATACCATTTCAAAATTGCTGACACCATTCAAACCAATGAGGATTCAGACCTTTAAAGCCAAGCATCTCAGAATCATCTTTTTGCAGATAAAACTTTATAGTCCCAAACTCTCAATGTGTCAATCTGGTCTGAGTTAAGTTAATCCATACAGGGGTTATTCAAGGCTACATCTCACTCTACCTGGAGAGCCTACCAATCAATGGCAAAATACAAGCTTATCAGGTAATAACTCTACAGAGCCCTGTGTGAAAGAGGCAAGGTAGGCTTAAGGCCAGCAGTGCAGATTTGATTATCACAGGCTGTGATAACCCACAATACTGTGAATATAATGTAATTATTGCGTCAAACATCATACACTGGCTACTGATGAACTCTGTTAGTGTTACTGAATTGATCAGCTCCTGTTTTCAGAAATCATCCTGCTCAATGTCATTTGCATCAGTTATCAAATCAAAGTGAAATGTTCTACCAGCCAATGACTGATAATTGCATAAATATGTCAGTAAAATTAATCTCCGAACAGACAGTACTGCACCTTGCCATTATTATGTTGTGATGCCTATCCAACTCATTGCTGGCTTGCACTTGCACTTGAACAGAACCCCGGCCAGTCAATGAGTGTCAACCTACATAGAGGCACAGATGGAAACTCAGTGTGTCAGTTAGGGTATAAATGGATCAAGCCCTTCATAGCTCCAACTGCCACACCACGAACATTATATCAGATGATTGACATTGAAGAGGGCTATCGCAGTCATCCCAGAATGACCACCCCATGGGGAAGCTCGTAAAACATGCATGATCTGTCCAGTTTGCTATTTTGGTGCTGCCTGTTGTTCTCTCTGGTACGTACCTTGGAAAGGGTCCAGACGATTTACAATGTCAATTGTTATTTGGCCCTCAAACAAAGCGAAGCGACCTTCAGTGCAGCTGTACTGTAGCAGAGGCTGCTTTGCAAACTAAAGTCCTAAGTAAGTATAGACACACTTAGTTTGAACTTCACTGTTTGGATTCAATGAAACACAGTAACATCCCGTAATCCAGAAGGGACAAACAAGGGTACTAACTAAAATTAATTCATTTATAAGCTGTACACTGTTGAATAACAGCCATAGAGCACAATTATCCAGGAAATTCAGCTGGCAATGTCTCAAATTATGGTTCTGCCCTGCCGCGTTCTAATTCTGTCTAAGTTCAGGAGGACGTGGATAGCACTATTCTCAGGGAGGAAGAAAGTTGATGATTAGATGGAGAAACACCTAGCAAGGTCCCCGATAACTAGTGTGGATCCCTTTGCAAAATATTTCAATGGCCGGGACTCCTGCATGAGACTGGATTGTTAGGGTCTAGTGCTGTCAAACGTGATTTCCTGTGTTTTATATATATTTCCACACTATGAGGTTGGAATAATACCGTGAAATGGTGTAAAGGATGATAATGCCCTTTACGTTTAAGAGTGTAAGAGCTGTTTGAAAAGACCGCCTGAAATTGAGTTTGAGTGGGAAATTACTTAATTGACCAATACAAAAGAGAGTTCCAAATCTCTCTGCCAATAATAGCTAGTTTTCAGTTTTCCCCTCCCCACTCCGAGTCAGTCCTAGCAAATTTCTTGCTTGAGAAATTGCACATTGCTAAGAAGCTGTTTTTGTTTCTTTTTGACCATTTTAATTGAACACAATCACAGTAAGGTACTTTATAGTTTCCTAGAAATGATTTGATATTGAGATAAAAATGGCTGCATTGAACTGCGATTCAACTCATTCTACTAATATGAAACTACATTTGTACATTTTTGTATATTGAGTCACAATGGTTAATTGCGCTGACACAAACTTTTTTTAGGACAATTTACCTTGTTGTAGCATCTTGTAGACCTTAATTATTGAATACTGTTGAACAAACTCTGCAATCAGATAGTCAACTTTAAGTCATGTTTGTACAAGCATAGTTTGGAGTACATTATCAGTGTCATCTATAATCGAAGTGTAGGCTTCATACTGTGTCATCATACTGTGGCTATTGAATGGCAATAGTTAAGTTCAATCTTTTGTGAACTTTTTGTAACCGTCATACGTACAGCTACATCATGTCCGGGATTAGCTTTATGTTGATGACAATGAATGTTCTTATGTGATTGACATTTACCTCTGGAAAATGTATTCCTCCAAATGGGTCTTTTAGTGATCATACAAACAGCCTACTCTGCTGTGTATTGTCCATGTGGAAATAGAATCAAATAAAGTAGCACATCATTCTAAAAAAAGAGGATGACACAAAAAGTAATTTCATATTTTAGATTAACCCAACAAGCTTAACATATATTACTTTCGGAGTTGTTCAACTTTGTTGTACATTTATTTGTCAATGGGGTTTCACAACTTGTTTCTGATTGGAGTAATTCAAGGTGTTCCAATTGTAATGTACCAATTGCCCTCGGTCTCCCTTATAGGACCGTTATGATGGAACATACAATTTCTACTGATTTACTGTTACAACAGAGCATGGATGAATGTATATGATATACAATTTGTATTTATTGAAGACCTGCAGGGTTGAAAGCAATCTTGTCACTCAAAGAACATCAAACTATTATGGGCCAGCACAATGGCCTAACACTAACGATTGGCTGAATAGAGAGACAGTATGACCTAATACAAGATCACTTTACAGTTTCCTAAAAGGCATTGTCTTTCAACAGTGTGCTGTAATATCTGAAAATAGCAACTGTGCTCATCATGCAACTGTAACTTTAGTAAAAAAATGATTTACTTTTACTAATAACTTTTTGATGTACTTTTATTAAGAAATTATTATGGTCACATTTTGGATCTGGAAACCAATAACAGACACTGTCTGGGTAGCTTTTTGTTGATCCTTGTGAATCTTACTTTAACACAGTAAGGGTTGAAAGGTAAGTCACATAGGGCTTTCTAAAACATGTTCCTACAGAATCCATTCAGCCATTCGGGTTTGTACCTCATCTTCTTCCAGAAAATGTGTCTCACATTTCATCTGAGCTGATGTTTGTCTCCAGTTCACATCCCAAAGGCGATCAGACATTTGGGAGTATGTTGCTATCAGGAATATGTTCTCTACAGGAACTCTACTCAGATCTGATGGTCTCTTTGATGTCCTCTGTTCGTCTCTGACCATTGAAGTCCATGTATGTAAAATATTCAGGTATTATCTATTCAGTGATAGGACTAGACCTCAGTACTCATTGATTAGATTTAACATATGAAAAAGACACAATCTTTATAAAAACATTTGCCTATTTTAAACTCACAGGAAACACATAGTTAAACATTGCATGATATTTGTGAGTATTTCAAATCATACAACATGGAGCACTGAATAGAAAAACCTTCACTAAACTTGAACCTGTTACTATGAGGCTGGTGCCACACTGGCAAACTGTCCCCAGGCATAGACTGGGACACAGTGCCCTCCTTTGGCTAAAAGGTTAAATATGTGACATGGAGTCAACAACACCCATTTACTTTCGATGTGACAGACAAGGAACAAGCTGTACAATCTTATATGAATGAAAGCTGTTGAATGAATGAAAGCATGAAATCATGGTTTTTGATGACCCCATCACTATAATTCCTGTAGAATGTACAGCATCTCAAGAAAACTTTACAAGAGATCTGTTTGATCGAACCCATGCACACCCACTTGAACAAATATTTGTTTTCTTAAATTTAATTCAAAGAACATCCAACTATTATGGGCCATTTCAAATGCCTAACATTAACTGTTGACTAAATAGAGAGACAACTCTAACTAATATCAAAGTTGTGGACACGAGTAACATAACTTGCATTTGAGTCTGACTCCAGTCCCAAATTTCATGACTTGATACTCAACTTGATAGAAATAAAATAACTTGAGACTTGACTTCGGGACTCTAATTGAACTTGACTTGAGACTGATGACTTGAAATGATCTGGCCAGGTTTTATAATGTTTTGTCACTCATTTTGTGGCAGAGAGTCTACCTGGATTACTCTCCATGCACCCAGAGGCAGTAGCTGCAGTAGCTGCAACAGATTGGCTAGTGAAACGCACACGCAGCACTCTGATTGGACCAGCAAACTGTCAATCAACACAGGTCGGGTGAGCTAGCAGATTCGATCAGGTGCAGCACAGATGTCAAATTATAGGAAGAGCGGATTGTCATAATAAATAAATATGCAGCTCCAAAAATTGTTTGGTGATCAAGAATATGA
Organism: Oncorhynchus gorbuscha; assembly: GCF_021184085.1. Taxonomy (NCBI): domain Eukaryota; kingdom Metazoa; phylum Chordata; class Actinopteri; order Salmoniformes; family Salmonidae; genus Oncorhynchus; species Oncorhynchus gorbuscha. The sequence goes on along the minus strand of NC_060194.1, from coordinate 30,075,114 downwards.
ACATTTACATTGCAAGCTCATCAGCAATGGGGCATCAATCAGTAGCATAGGCCTACTGGTATTTTGGTATGTTCAAGCAGTTGCTTGAAATGTCGAATTTACTCATGAATCTTGCATTTAGAATTTGTTTAAAATGAATTATTACTGTGGCGAAGACACACCATAGGAGTGGCTCTTTACTTGAGCTCTCAAAACTCCCACCAGTGGAATGCTATTTTTGTCCTGTTGAAGAGTTTGCTGTTGCTTTCACATGTTTAGTCAATATCTAAATTGCACCTGGGCAGGAAAACTACATTATGCCCTTTCTCCTGCATTTCAAAGATGATGGTACAATTTTTTCCCCAATAACTCAATTTAGCGGAGTATCTACAGAATGAGCATTTTATTTTACCCATTGATCAAAAGATTGGACACTCGACTTTAATGCACTTTTATTGGGCACATATCAGACCCCAGTATAAGACCCAGATGCAGACAGTTCGAAATAACAAATGTTTATTTACGAATCAGGGGGCAGGCAAACGACAGTTCAAGGGCAGGCAGAGGTCAGTAATCCAGGGCAGAGTTCGTAAGGTACAGAACGGCAGGCAGGCTTATGGAAACAGGAGACAAAGGGATGTGAGACATAGGTTTAATCCTAATCCTCACATGAAAAGTGAGATGTATACGGAGGGTACGGGGCAACAGAGGACGAACAGCAGAGGGGCTAAGAATCTTGGAGTTGGGGAAAGGAGGGGCAGATCCCGAATGGACAGCCATACCCTCTGCCCGAGACGATACCGGGGAGCTGGGGTCCGGTGGTGGTCCACCTATTGTCGATACCTGGAGGTGGTCTTGAGAAGAGCCGACCGTGTTTTCTGCCAGGTCCGACCTCTTTCTCTTGCTCCGGGAAGAGTGGGGGCTGATATCCGAGGAAACGCTCAAAAGAAGAGAGACCAGTGGCAGAGCAGGGGAGGGTGTTGTGGACGTACTCAACCCACACGAGTTGCTGGCTCCAGGTGGTGGGGTTGGCAGAGACAAGGCAGCGAAGAGTTGTCTCCAGGTCCTGATTGGCTCGCTCCGACTGGCCATTAGACTGGGGGTGGAACCCAGAGGACAGGCTGGCCAATGAGCATGTAGAACGCTTTCCAGAATCGGGACAAGAACTGAGAACTCTGGTCGGAGACCATGTCCACCGGGAGTCCATGGATCCGGAAAACGTGCTGCAACATGAGCTGAGCCATCTCTTTGGCGGAGAGTAGCTCGGGGAGAGGAATGAAATGGGCGGCCTTGGATAACCGGTCCGCTACTGTAAGGCTACGGTGTTGCCATCAGACGGGCGAAGACCAGTGATGAAGTCCAGGGATATGTGTGACCAGGGACGGTGAGGGATAGGAAGTGGTTGAAGGAGACCAGCTTGAGCTTGCCGATGAGTTATATTCTGTGCACAGATCATGCAGGTGGCGACGAAAGTGGAGGTGTCAGGGACCATGGTAGGCCACCAAAAGCGTTGTCGCACAAAGGCAACGGGAGCCCAGGTGGCAGGCAAGCCTGGAGGGGTGGACAGCGTGGACAGAGTCAGGAACAAACATTTGGTTATCTGCTCCCCCCCCGGCTGGGAATGCTACGCCTCACAGGCCTGATTCTCTATTCCCCAGCTGAGTTCTGCCGTCAAACACGAGATGGAAAGGATGGTCTCGGGTTCTGAGGGTGTAGCCGCGGGTCTATAGAGGCGTGAAAGTGTGACATTCTTGGATCCCGGGCAGTCGGAGAGGGAGACGTTAAACCGCGTGAAAAGCAGGGCCCACCTAGCTTGCCTGAAATTGAGACCCTTGACGGTGCGGAGATATTCCAGATTCTTGTGATCCATCCACACAATGAAAGGATGTTCCGCCCCCTCTATTGACAATGAAAATGAGGGGGAAGAGCTAGAGAACAACGTGACAACTACGAATGAACAACCACCGAGGAACCAGGAAAATCAGGAAGATTGGGGCAGGGAAATGCAGCTAGCTAGCGTAGCTAATGTGACTAATGTGGCTCCGGTGGCTAAGAGAAGGATATGGTCGATTCAAGAAGAGAAATGAACAGGCAGTCAATTGTTGCAAAACAAGCAAATAAAGAGCGACATTTCCAGTCACACCATGCCACTTGAAAAACATATACACCACAAAGCAACCACAAAGCAACAAAATAGTGCAACTCAAAGGACAACAACATATGTTGGACAGATCTAGCACTGTTGCAGAGAAAACTACAGAGGCAACAAATGAGATTGCTTGGATACTCACAAGAAACAAGAAGGCCTTTACAAGCGCAGAGATTGTCAAATAATAGTTTTTGGCCTCAGACGAAATATTGCATGCTGATTTCACAAACAAGCAAATCAAGGGACTGCAACTCTCAGACTCGACCATAACAAGACGCATAGAAGATATCGGCGAGGACATCGGTAAGCAACTGATTACTGACGTATCTGTGGCACCATGTTTTAGTATTGCGCTTGACGAAAGCACTTATCCTCTACAGGATTGCTGGGTCCCCCTCAGGATGGTTGAGCTAACGTAGGCTAATGCTAATAGCATGAGGTTGTAAGTAACAAGAACATTTCCCAGGACATAGAAATATCTAATATTGGCAGAAAGCTTAAATTCTTGTTATTCTAACTGCACAGTCCAATTTACAGTAGCTATTACACTGAAATAATACTATGCTATTGTTTGAAGACGGTTACGAACTTGAAAAGTTATTAATAAACCAATTATGCCCATCAAATAAAATAAAATACAATTTCATTGGTCACATATTCATGGTTAGCAGATGTTAATGTGAGTGTAGCGAAATGCTTGTGCTTCTAGTTCCAACAGTGCAGTAATATCTAACAAGTAATCTAACAAATTCACAACGACTACCTTATACACACAAATGTAAAGGGATGAATAAGAATATGTACATATAAATATATGGATGAGCGATGGCCGTGCGGCATAGTTAAGATGCAGTAGATGGTATAGAATACAGTATATACATATGAGATGGGTAATGTAGGATATGTAGACATTATTAAAGTGGCATTATTTAAAGTGAAACGTGATACCTTTTTTAGATCCATTTATTAAATATATTAATAAGTGACATTGCCCAATTATGTGTTTGGCTCCGCTTCCCTCAAAACGAGTCGCTCAGAGAGGAACTTTGATGTTTACTTCCCCTTCAGGGACAAACACGAGGAGAGGATATTTTGAAAGCCCTTGTGACATTTTTTGCTTGTAATAATATTGACTGGTCAAATGTGGCATCTGTGTGCACTGACGGCGCCCCAAAAGTGTGAGAGAAGGAGAAGGGACTCAACAATGAACATTGTGAATGAAAAAAGAGAAACAGACTGACCTGGATTGCCTCACAACAGACAATACATCTACAATTAATTCAGTCAAGGAGCCGAAGGGAAATCTTCGCTCATCCAACTACTGAGGTAACCCTTAATATGTGTCTTATACATGTGATTTAAAGATCTGTGCGGCAATCTGAATGAATGTCTCAACTCAAATTGTCCCCCTTACAAAAAATATTAACAAAAATATTACCTACACAATAATAATATTTAACATTTAAATCAACACGAGGCCTGCTGCTGCTCAAATACACTCACTCCCAAATGCAAGCCCCACTCTCCTTGTGCACTCTTGAATTAGGCTAACTTTGACTTGCCCTATGTCCACAACCCTTCAATAAATGTGTATCTTGTAAATGCTACCCTACCCTTATTGCTAGCAAGTTATCTATGTAATTCGAGTGAAGTTATTTTCCTTCAATTTGAAAATGTATTTCAGGTGCTTGTGTCTGTCTTGTTTCTGTTCCCGGCCTTTTGTTGGTACACTCTTTCCATGCCACTTCGATACAAAGTCATTTTGGTAGCAGGTTAGCAGAGGATTTTTGCTAACCCTAACCTTTTCCTAACCTTATCCTCAGTCTCCTAGCCTGCTACGTTAATTCTCCTAACCTGCCGTGTAAGTTATCCTAACATGCTGCGAAAAAGTCACTGGTGTTGAAGAGGCATGAAGAGTGCTTCCCGCCGCTTCTTGGAGCTCTGCTCATGTAGCACCATTTCTCACACGTGTTCTGTCATTTTCTAATGTATTCATTTGTTTATTGGGATCTCTCATATTGAAAATGTATACTGGTATGATGGAGAAGAGCCTGTAAATGTTATGTGATGCTATGATTAAGTCTGCTTCTGTACGTTTGTATAGGCTTCAGCTTAAATGTTATAATTGGCCAGTTATATTGGCACCCCTCTTGGTGAGGCAATGTCTTTTCCCAGGTTATAGCCTACGCAGAGTTGCCAGAAAACATTAACATCCAGTTTGCAACCTAAATTACGTTCCCCCTGAAAAACTGAAGTGGGAACTCCGCTCAGGAGTATTTCCAGCCCTGCTACGTTATATTACCTAGCTAGTGGCACAAGATAGGCCCTATTTCTACCTGGCTTTACCAGTGTTCTGTGCTCTGATGGGGAGCGTATACGTGTTTGTAGGCTGTACATTTGTCTGACATTATACCGTTTCCTAGACCAGGAAATATCCTGGATTGAGTTCAGTTTGATTTTGATTTCTTTGGGGCCATTTGTTTTTTCATAGTTTCTTTGATTTTTAAAGTCCTTTTTGACCTATTTTGCCGACATTATTATATATCCTAACCACTGCGCAATCACTATCCTTATTTTGGGAAAGAAACCACAATTTGAGCACATTTTTGCATCCTTTTCCTCCTGCCTGCTGCGTCATGTCCTTTAGCCAATATCAAATCTAACGACTATCATCATTAGCTAATTAATTTAATTGGTTTGTGATAGCTGTTGATAGACGTACGATGCTCCTGTTTAGCTTTATCATTTTCGACCAACCTTTACTTGGTTGAAAAGACCGGTGTCTTTTAACCTCCCATAGCTAGTTGCAGGTAAAACGTTGGACTTGAGAAAATGCTCCATTATGAAACTAAATACATTTTTGCTCCATGAAGTAATCCAACAATATATACTCCCCCATCTTGATGTTCGGCGCTTCCTCTTCCACCTGGCAGTCACCGGGAGTATGTGTGTGTTTGCGTGTGTGTGCACGCCTGCATGTGTGTGCATATGTAGCTGTTGCCTGAGAGACTAAGCTTTAACACATCTGTCTCGATATCTGTTGGGCAGGATATGATAAATGACCTGATGTCTCATTACTGAATACCACTTAAATATTCACTCTCTAGTAGACAGCTTGCTGGTTCCATAAGCAATAAGCATTATGCCTCCAAATGCAATTAACAGAAAAAAATACAATTAAAGGGAGCACAATATTTCTATTATAGCATATTGACTGACTGTAATTCATATTCCATTCACCCAGCTCAATGTCAAATCAATAGGTTTAGGCTACTTCATCATAGTCAATATTTTCCCTATACCCATCATGAGGTTGCTACAATGAATCTAAGGGAGTGCCAGATAAAGGGGAGGTAATGAGTGAGGTAATGGAGTCCAGGTGTGCCTCATGATGATGCACAGGTGCGCATAATCATAATGATTGATGCCAGGTGTGCGTAATGTTGGTTACCTGGACCGGTGGTTAGTAAACCAGTAATGTTGAACACCGGATAGGTGGAGCAGGTGTAGACTTGACAAAAAAATCAAATCAAAATCAAATCAAATTGATTTGTCACATACACATGGTTAGCAGATGTTAATGCGAGTGTAGCGAAATGCTTGTGCTTCTAGGTCCGACAATGCAGTAATAACCAACAAGTAATCTAACCTAACAATTCCAAAATTACTACCTTATACACACAAGTGTAAAGGGATAAAGAATATGTACATACAGATGCTGTATATGAATGTGTGATGGTACAGAACGGCATAGGCAAGATGCAGTAGATGGTATCAGGAACAGTATATACATATGAGATGAGTAATGTAGGGTTTGTAAACAAAGTGGCATAGGTTAAAGTGGCTAGTGATACATGTATTACATAAAGATGCAGTAGATGATATAGAGTACAGTATATACATATGAAATGAGTAATGTAGGGTATGTGAACATTATATTAAGTAGCATTGTTTAAAGTGGCTAGTGATATATTTTACATCAATTTCCATCAATTCCCATTATTAAAGTGGCTGGAGTTGAGTCAGTGTGTTGGCAGCAGCCACTCAATGTTAGTGGTGGGTGTTTAACAGTCTGATGGCCTTGAGATAGAAGCTGTTTTTCAGTCTCTCGTCCCTGCTTTGATGCACCTGTACTGACCTCACCTTCTGGATGATAGCGGGATGAACAGGCAGTGGCTCGGGTGGTTGTTGTCCTTGATGATCTTTATGGCCTTCCTGTGACATCGGGTGGTGTAGGTGTCCTGGAGGGCAGGTAGTTTGCCCCCGGTGATGTGTTGTGCAGACCTCACTACCCTCTGGAGAGCCTCGATTGTGCATCTGTAGAAGTTTCTGGGTGCTTTTGGTGACAAGCCAAATTTCTTCAGCCTCCTGAGGTTGAAGAGGCGCTGCTGCGCCTTCTTCACAACGCTGTCTGTGTGGGTGGACCAATTCAGTTTGTCTGTGATGTGTATGCCGAGGAACTTAAAATTAAAACGTATAGGGGGGTGCTCCCTCCTGAAGTCCACAATCATCTCCTTAGTTTTGTTGACGTTGAGTGTGAGGTTATTTTCCTGACACCACACTCCGAGGGCCCTCACCTCCTCCCTGTAGGCCGTCTCGTCGTTGTTGGTAATCAAGCCTACCACTGTTGTGTCGTCCGCAAACTTGATGATTGAGTTGGAGGCGTGCATGGCTACGCAGTCGTGGGTGAACAGGGAGTACAGTAGAGGGCTCAGAACGCACCCTTGTGGGGCCCCAGTGTTCAGGATCAGCTGTTTGGAGATGTTGTTATCTACCCTCACCACCTTGGCGCGGCCGTCAGGAAATCCAGTACCCAGTTGCACAGTGCGGGGTTGAGACCCGGGGTCTCGAGCTTGATGACGAGTTTGGGGGTACTATAGTGTTAAATGCTGAGTTGGAGTCGATGAACAGCATTCTCACAATGGTGTTCCTCTTGTCCAGATGGGTTAGGGCAGTGTGCAGTGTGGTTGGGATTGCATCGTCTGTGGACCTATTTGGGCGGTAAGCAAATTGAAGTGGGTCTAGTGTGTCAGGTAGGTTGGAGGTGATATGGTCCTTGACTAGTCTCTCAAAGCACTTCATGATGACGGACAGAAGTGAGTGCTAGTTGTTTAGCCCAGTTACCTTAGCTTTCTTGGGAACAGGGACAATGGTGGCCCTCTTGAAGCATGTGGGAACAGCAGACTGGGATTCGGATTGATTGAATATGTCCGTAAAAACACCAGCCAGCTGGTCTGCGCATGCTCTTAGGACGCGGCTGGGGATGCCGTCTGGGCCTGCAGCCTTGCGAGGTTTAACACGTTTAAATGTTTTACTCACATCGGCTGCAGTGGATCAGATTGTTCGGACCAGCTTCGAACAGACCTGATTCTGTCGACAACATGTCAATTTATATTGCAAGAGCTCTGATAGGTTAGAGGATGTCCTCCGGAAGTTGACATAATTACTGTGTAATTCTATAGAAGGGGCTGAGAACCATGAGGCTCCTAGGTTTTGCATTGAAGTCAAGGTACCCAGAGGAGGACGGAAACTAGCTGTCCTCTGGCTACTGTAGATCACCATTGCAAAACAGTGTTTAAATACATTATTTGGTGAAGTGAAAATATTTAGTATAGTTTTTCTAAAAATGATAACTTTTTTTTGTTTCACTATTTTGCTGAAATTCAATGAGGAGGATGGTCCTCCCCTTCCACCTCTGAGGAACCTACACAGCTACCACTACTCTCGCTCAACTAAAAAGGTTATCTGTCTCATCTACATTTTTTATGTCAATATAAAAAAAACGATTCTGAGGTAAGTTGATCTAATATTTTGTCATTTACAAAAAGTTGTATATATATATAAATCTATGTTAGATCTATAAACGCTTTACATTAACCATTAGGGGAGCCCAAAGATACTTTAAATAACAAAAAAAGTGTAATCTGAGGCCACTTATTTCTCTTCATAGTTTGTTTGCTTCCAACATCCACATGCCTAATTTTGACCAAACTTTGCTTTTTTGTGTCAGCAATTGGATATTGTTCTTAGGGGGGCTAGTTACCCCAAATTAACATATTAATGCTTCTCCCTAGCCATATTAATACTGCTGCTTATACAGTATTTCGATATAGTCAAGTGTAGTTATAGTGAAAGGATCATTGGCTACAGTTGTCCTCTATAAGCATGTGAGGAAAATGGTTGTTGGTTGAAAATCAATTATTGATACGTTAAGATCAACAGAATCGGCTGCCAGAATCAATTTGTGAAGTAATCAGTTTGTTTGAAACACATATTGTTTTTTCCAGCTTGGGAGAAGATTGTGAGATTCCTTATCCAGCTTGGATCTTATTTCCTGTTTCTCAGTTTCCCGTTGGGAGATCTGAATGTTGAGCTGTCAAGGCAATAAGAATTGCTGTCATATTAGATTGAGATGCGGGAGGGCGGCAGTAAACTATTGTTCTGTTGCGTTCAGAGAGAGTGTTTCCCCACCTTGTTTGTTGTCCTGGAACAATAATTCAACCATAATTAGAGAGATAAGCCAAAGCCAAAGTATTATACAGTAATGAAGTGTTTATTACCATCGATTACCTCATATTTCTTTCACAGAGTTAGAGTGGATAAGGGATGCAAGCAAACTGGAGGACCATGAGCTTTTACTATAACTTCTACATAATGTATATTGAACAAAGATATAAATGCAAAATGTAAAGGGTTGGTCCCATGTTTCATGAAAAGTGTTGATCCCAGAAATGTCCCAAAAGCTTATTTACATTACATTACATTTACATTTTACATTTTCCTCAAATGTTGTGCACAAATTGGTTTACATTGCTGTTAGTGAGCATTGCTCCTTTGCCTGACAGGGGACAGGCGTGATATATCAAGAAGCTGATTTAACAGCATGATCATTACACAGGTACACCTTATGCTGGGGACAATGAAAGGCACTTTAAAATGCACAGTTTTATGTGTAGAGTAATGCCACAGATGTTTCAAGTTGCATGCAATTTAAAGCTGACTACAGGAATGTCCACCAGAGCAGTTGCCAGAGAATGTAATGTTATTTTCTCTACCATAAGCTGCCTCAAAACATAGTTTTAGAGAATTTGGCTGTACATCCAACTGGCCTCAAAACCGCAGACCACGTGTAACCACGCCAGCCCAGGACCTCCACATCTGGCTTCTTCACCTGCGGGATCGTCTGAGACCAGCCACCCGGACAGCTGATGAAACTGAGGAGTATTTCTGTATGTAATAAAGCCCTTTTGTGGGGAAAAACTCATTCAGATTGTCTGGGCATGTCTCCCCAGGCAGGGGCGCAGCCATGGGTGGGCCTGGGAGTGCATAGGCCCACTCACTTGGGAGCCAGGCCCACCCATGGTTGAGCCTAATATATTTTTTTTCAATTGACTGATTTCCTTATATGAACTGTAACTCTTGTAGAATTGTAGAAATTGTTGCATGTTGCGTTTACATTTTCTTTCAGTATATATTGTTTGGGAAACATGTACATCATCTACGTGTTGTTGATTTTGTAGTAAGCATTATACTTAAGTTTGTGAAATTCAAGCCTGAGGATTGGATCAGAAGGTAATGTTTAGAAGGTAAAAAAACAATAGGGGAGGTCGTATTTTGAAGAAACTAAAGAATCAAGTGAAAATGTTGGAACGCAACATTTTTTTTACATCCTTCTCCACAAGACAACAAAAGTGATAAATGTACCAAACACATCTATATTCTTGATATATATATATATATATATATATATATATATATATATATATATATATATATATATATATATATAGAGATATAGATATAGATATAGATATATATATAGATATAGATATATATAGATCTAGATAGACTCTTCAATGATGATGAGAAGTTAAAGTGAAAAGGCTACGAGTCTGTCTGTCAAGCTAATAAACTGTGCCTTGTGTCACATTGTGCAGCTAGGGGCATTAACCTGGGTCCCACTCTCTCTCTCTCTCTTTCTCTCTGAGTTTCCACATCATTGATCATTTCCCCTTCACTTCAGGCATATCACAAGGCATAGCCTACATAGGAGTGAATGTTGTGCTCTCACCAAGCAGATGACATCTATACAACTGATTAAGCAAAGCAAGATGCTCAGGAGGAGATGCACCATGCTATTTCTTATTCTATCTACAATGACCATTCTACCCAACTGTGTTCCCAGATTGAGTCTGTATGTTACACTTTCGGGGCCGCTGACTCATGACTGTCATCACTAAGGTGTCCCAACAAAAAAGTTATTTGTAACTTTTACTAACAATATCGCAAAAAAACTTGCAAAACATTTGGTATAATCTAGATTAGGTTTAAGGGTGCTTCCCAGCCACCATAAATGTGTCAAATATACAGCCAACTCAATGATTTCGGTTGAGAGTTGGTATAAGATACATGTGAATGTAATGGGTTGTGTTTGGACATTGCAGTCCAACAGAGAGTTGAACTTTTGACCCAATGTATCCAGACTAGCTAGGTCCATCAACTAATTGAGTTCAATCAATGGAGTCTGCCCTTGTCTAAATTCTTTCCACTCGCAACCACATCCCTAAAACCCAACCACACATTGGCATTTAATGACTTTGGGTTTTAATTTGTCCAAAGAGGCCTTACAAACCAAAAAAAGAGACGCATACATAAAATAAAAACTATATTTTTGTCAAAGAAAACAATAACTTGTTGGAGACCAATTCAGGGGAGTGCTGAAATACGTGTAGTGTTTAGCTGGAACCTTGTTCTCCAGTCTTCCCTTTGTGTTGCACAGCAAATTAAAAACTACAGTCTGGCTTGCTAGATTAGATCTGCTGCTTTTAATCACTGAATGTAGATGTAAAAACACTTTTCTTGGGGTCATCTGGTATTGAAGCATCAAATTCTAGTGACAAGTTGAGTTCATTAGATAGTTGTTGTGCTTTTAACTCCTCTTGACCTGTTCAATACTTTCCTGCAGTCAAATGACCTAGTGGCCTCATGAGTGGAACGTTATTAATATTTGTCATTTTTCATGATTTTGTTGTCTTTCAGTCTTCTGTGATGTAAATAAAGTGTAATATTGGGAGGCAAATACATTTCGAACTTCATATCTGACATGGTGCGGTGTCATCTGTTTTATTTCCATGGATGGCTATGGTGGTGAAGTGTATACTTTTGTTTCAAAGTAGATTTGTTTTTGCCCCTTGAAATGAATCCATTCCCCTGATGGTCACCAGGAGTGAGTGTGTGTGTGTGTGTGTGTGTGTGTGTGTGTGTGTGTGTGTGTGTGTGTGTGTGTGTGTGTGTGTGTGTGTGTGTGTGTGTGTGTGTGTGTGTGTGTGTGTGTGTGTGTGTGTGTGTGTGTGTGTGTGTGTGTGTGTGTGTGTGTGTGTGTGTTTTGGTGGGGGGGGGGTTGCTTGTAAAGGATTGAACCATAAATATGAAGTCCATTGCCATTTCACTCTGCACTATTTTGCATAATAGTAGCCTTATTTAATTGATATGGTTATATTATTATCATATGAATTGTTATCATTATCTGTTATGCACAAAGTTCTTACTGTAGCACACATGTACTGTATATGTTATTTCAAATATCTTGAGTTCTTTCTGCTCGTATCAGTATGTGATAATAATGCATACTTCATCATGCATATTTGTTCCTTCTATCTGTCCAATGTTGAGCTATATAAACTGTCAGTTAGAATGACATCAGCTACAATAATTCACTTCATGTTCCTTTATATTTTCTTTGTAGAGTACATATTCTATTATACAGTTCAAGTATTTCACAACAGTATTGTGATTCAACTGGGTGAGACTATCAATGGAGGCTGCTGAGGGAGGACGGCTCATAATAATGGCTAGAACAGAGTCAATGGTGTGGTACCAACCATATGGAAACAACGTCTTTTATGTGTTTGATACTGTTCCCTTGACTATATTCCAGCCATTATTATGAGCCGTCCTCCCCTCGGCAGCCTCCATTGCTCTCTAGAGCAGTTTTCCCTATGCATACACAATACACACACAAGGCCAGTATTTCTCAGATGTCACCAGCTAAAAACAACCGGCTGTTCCAATGTCCTAGTCTGTAACCAAAGTATTATCATCCAAATTAGCCTGCATGCCACCCTGTTTCATCCAGCCAGTGGGACACCAGCAACGGTAAGGTTAGAGTGAGTACGGCATAGCACACAAAACATAAGCATCTCATTATTGAGTATGTTGCAATTTAATGTTTAATTATGTGCTTATTCATGCATATAAATGACCATTTAAATGAATGTTTAACTCCTGCAGGAGGACTGCAAGCTAGATAAAATGTGAAAGATAAGACTACATATTGTAGAGACTGTATAAAATGTGATATCTCATAAGCATAGCGTATGCACATAGGAGTGGCGAGATACTCTTAGATGCAAAATCTATGCTGTGTGACAATCTCTCTCAGTGTGATATACGGCTGAGCATTTCTGTGGCACAGACGCATCATTCTCTCCCATGTATAATGGATATGGATTAGATGTCGCCTTAATCCAAATCAATCTACTCACCACACACATCACCTTGTCGCTATGTCTATCTGTTCTAATGAGTAAGCAGTAAGATGAATGGTTGTGTCAGTACATGCAGTAGGGCGATTTATCTTCTGAACTTGACAAATTTTTCATCTTGAGTGCATTACCTTTAAGGCTTCTGTACACATTGGTGGTTGATAGTCTTGTTTATTCATGGTTTTGAAAGAAGAAAAAAAACACAGTAGGCACATTTTTTGAATTTGTCACCTGAATGTGGTGACATTCTAACAGTGCAAGAGTACTGCAATAGATACAAATGTTCCTCTAACAAAACCAATCAATGAACCAATATTGTTCGACATTGCACTTATTGGCATCATTAAGTCTCCGTGCTGACTCACAAATCTATACAGAATCTATATAAACGATATGGTTGTTCCTCATGTAGAAATATGCCAACAAATGAGTACAAGTATGGTTTTACAAACACCATGTCGTTATTGTAGAAAATAATATGTTTTCAATGACATAAATGCTTAAATAAAGGCAATTAACACCATATAGTATATGTAGAACAGCCATATACACTGAGTATACAAAACATTAAGAACAACTGCTCTTTCCATGACAGACTGGCCAGGTAAATCCAGGTGAACGCTATGATCCAGTATTGATGTCACTTGTTAAATCCACTTAAATCAGTGTAGATGAAGGGGAGAAGACAGGTTAAAGAAGGATTTGTAAGCCTTGAGACAATTGAGACATGGATTGTGTATGTGTGCCATTCAGAGGGTGAATGGCCAAGACAAAAGATTTAAGTGGCTTTGAACGGGGTATGTTAGTAGGTGCCAGGCGCACCGGTTTGTGTCAAGAACTGCAACGCTGCTGTGGTTTTCACGCTCAACAGTTTCCCTCGTGTATCAAGAATGATCCACTACCCAAAGGACATCCAGCCAACTTGACACAACTGTGGGAAGCGTTAGAGTCATTTTTTATTGATTTGACCTTTATTTGACCAGGTAAGTTGACTGAAAACATTTACAGCAATGACCCGGGGAATAGTTACATGAGGATTAATGAAGCAATTGGATGCTGGGGATGATTAGGTGGCCATAATGGTATGAGGGCCAAATTGGTAATTTTGCCAGGGCATCTGGGTTAACAACCCTACTCTTACAATAAGTGCCATGGGATATTTAGTTACCACAGAGAGTCAACTGTTTAATGTCCCATCCTAAAGACAACACTGTACAACAGGACAACACTGCCCTGTGGCATTGGGATATTTTTTTAGACCAGAGGAAAGAGTTCCTCCAACTGGCCCTCCAGCACCACTTCTAGCAACATCTGGTCTCCCATCCAGGGACCGACCAGGACCAACTCTGTTTAGCTCCAGAGGAAAGCCGGCAGTGGGATGCAGGGTGGTATGCTGCTGTCTGAACATTGGTCAATATGGGCCAGCATCCCTGTGGAACACTTTCGACACCTTATAGATTCCATGCCCCGACGAATTGAGGCTCAATATTAGGAAAGTTTTCCTAATGTTTGGTACACTCAGTTTAGAATACCTAGAATATCCATATACAGTGCCTTCGGAAAGTAGTCAGACTCCTTGACTTTTTCAACATTTTATTAGGTTACAGCCTTATTCTGAAATGTATTAAATAGTTTTTTTCCCTCATCAATCTACACACAATAACCCATAATGACAAAGCAAAAACAGGATTTTAGAATTGTTTGCTAATTTATTAAAAATGAATTCAAAAATGTTACATTTACATAAGTATTCAGACCCTTTACTCAGTGCTTTGTTGAATCACATTTGGCAGCAATTTCAGCCTTGAGTCTTCTTGGGTATGACGCTACAAGCGTCATACCCAGTTGGGGCAGCTGGGAAGCCTAGTGGTTAGAGCGTTGGACTAGTAACCGAAAGGTTGCAAGTTCGAATCCCCGAGCTGACAAGGTACAAATCTGTTGTTCTGCCCCTGAACAGGCAGTTAACCCACTGTTCCTAGGCCGTCATTGAAAATAAGAATTTGTTCATAACTGACTTGCCTAGTAAAATAAAGGTAAAAAAAACACGTATTTGGGGAGTTTCTTCCATTCTTCTCTGCTGTTCCTCTCAAGCTCTGTCAGGTTGGATAAGGAGTGTCGCTGCACAGCTATTTTCCGTTTGATTGGGTTCAAATCCGGACACTCTGACTGGGCCACTCAAGGACATTCAGAGAGGACATTCAGAGACCACTACTGCGTTTTCTTGGCTGTGTGTTTAGGGTCGTTGTCCTGTTGGAAGGAGAACCTTCGCTGCAGTCTGAGGTCCTGAGCACTCTGGAGCAAGTTTTCATCAAGGATCTCTCTGTACTTTGCTCCGTTAATCTTTGCCTCAATCCGGGCTAGTCTCCCAGTCCCTGCTGCTGAAAAACACCCCCCACAGCATGATGCTGCCACCACCATGCTTTAGGGCTGGTGCCAGGTTTCCTCCAGACGTGACACCTGGCATTCAGGCCAAAGAGTTCAATCTTGGTTTCATCAGACCAGATAATCTTGTTTCTCATGGCCTAAGACTATTTAGGTGCCAACTCCAAGCGGGCTGTCATGTGCTTCGTCCGGCCACTCTACCATAAAGCACTGATTGGTGGATTGCTGCAGAGATGGTTGTCCCTCTGGAAGGTTCTTCCATCTCCACAGTGGAACTCTAGAGCTCTGTCAGAGTGACCATTGGGTTAATTTTTTCAACCTCATGGCTTGGTTTTTGCTCTGACATACACTGTCAACTGTGGTAGCTTATATATACAGATGAATTGAATTGATCACAGGTGGACTCCAATCAAGTTGTAGCAACATCGCAAAGATGATCAATGGAAACAGGATGCACCTAAGCTCAATTTTGAGTCTCATAGCAAAGGGTCTGAATACTTATTTCGGTTTTTAATTTGTAAAACATTTATAAAAATGTATAAAAACCTGTTTTTGCTTTGTCATTACGGGGTATTGTGTGTAGATCGCTGAGAATTTTTATTTACTTAATCAATTTTAGAATGGATTAAGATAACAAAATTAGGAAAAAGTCAAGGGGTCTGAATACTTTCCGAAGGCACTGTATGTTCTTGCAATTTCTAGTGTATTAAATCTCAGATTTATATATGAGAAGTAGTTTCTTAAACGATAGGATTCATGAGTTTTTACTCACCAATGTAACAACACATTGTGGTCAAAGACATAGTTCCTATAAGTAAAAACACAGTTATGTTTCTGGCTATTACATTTTTATTAACTTATTTCCGGATATGTTCTACACTATCCACAATAAACAATTTCTAGCTAGCTCAAGCTGGCTAACGTGAGCCACTAACCATGCTAGCATGTATTTACATTCCAGACTAAGTGTTGACGGTGGTGAGCTACACTCCACCGATCACAGGAAATGGAATCTATCTATTTGGGATTTCCCTGACTCTCCAATGACCGGTGAAACACCCACCCACCCCTCCATGGTAGCTAACTCAGCCTTCACTCTTTTAAAGGTTTTACCGTTGGATGGGCCCAGTCATCAAGTCTCTGCTCTCTCTTTGCTTTGATCTGTGGTTATCTTTTAGTTGTGTTGTGTTAGTTGTATTCTAGCTGGTCTCCAGTAGTTGGGCTCTAGGTTGCCGACCATAACCGTGGTGGTTGGCTAGGCTAGTTAGGCTAATAGCTAGTTGGTTAAATGGCTCAAGTTCGCTGGCTGGCTAGCTTTCTGGCCAAGATAATTGCAATTTGCTAACATTCTTTGATAACTGGTTAGATGCCATTATTAATTTCCAAAACTTTAATGTAGCTGTAAACTAGGTGTTGATAGCAACTGGATGACTCATGTAGTGCTAACATAACGTTAGCAGGCTGGTATGGCTAACGTTAGAATGCTAATTGGTTAGCAATCTTGCATGTTGATTTGTAACAGTAAATGTAGAAAGTACTGTATTTGCTTGAAATTTTGCTGAAAATGAAATTGAAACTAGTAGCCATGAGTGCAAACAATTTGGCTTAATTTGAAGTTATACATAGGAAGTTATTTCGGTTGAAATGTACTTTATAGGGAATAGGCTGGCTTGTCAGTTCCTCCATTGTTACGCCCTGACCTTAGAGATCCTGTTATTCTATATTTTGGTTAGGTCAGGGTGTGCCTATGGTGGGTAATCTAGTTTTTGCATTTCTATGTTGGCCTGGTATGGTTCCCAATCAGAGACAGCTGTCTATCGTTGTCTTTGATTGGGGATCATATTTAGGCAGCCTTTTTACCACCTGTTGTTTGTGGGATCTTGTTTTTGTGTAGCTGCCTGTAAGCAGTTACACACTGTATTGTTTTTGGTGAGTTGCATATTTATTAAACACGTTGAACTCTAACTACGCTGTGCCTTGGTCCATTCATTCCAATGATCATGACATCCATATTACATCACCCCCCCCCCCCGGATTTTATTTTTAACTAAATGACTTCGGCATTCTTCGGGAATTCTGAATGGTTTTATGTAATAACTAAAAAAAACTGAGGTGTCACTTCGCATTGGGATTTTTGATGTGTATACTATTGCAAATCAAGATGTTACATGTGGTTAAGTTTATGCTACCTACCCTTCAGCTTTAGTGTAGCTTAAAACTTCTTCCATTATGAAGTAATTGGTAGCTCAACACTGCTGAAGATACAATAGTTGGCAATTTGAAAGATTGTAAATTGTACATTTATGAAGGGTCACTTACATTTGGAAATGTATGTACTAATACAGTAACAATAACAATATGTATGTCGATAACAATTATATTATGACAAAGTGGACATATCATGTTAGAGGATATGCACAGTATGGCTAGGCTACTAGTGGAAAAATAACAGTGTAGGCTAAATTTGCCTGGAACATTTTACATCTCCTCCCATACATTATCTGTTGATAGCAAATACAATAAAATATGCAAATGTTAGCGTAGTTTGCTGTAATAAACTGGCAACACTCAGAAATATGTTGAATGTCGCTCTGGATAAGAGCGTCTGCTAAATGACTTAAATGTAAATGTAAATGAATGTGAAGATTGTGTGGAAAGGGGTGAGAAAATACTGTATGTCATTTTAGAGACGTGGTTTACTCTAACGCAAGAGAGCGCGGACCAATGAGAACCTTTCACGCGCTTCTCTAATACCTGCCTCTTTCATCCGCCTTCATACTCTCACAACTGGTGTCGAGCAACTGCCGTTCACATCTGGCGACGCGTTGAATATTAGGGTTAACTCTTTAATTTTCTTATTTATTTCGAAAGGAGGCTGCCTTTTTAGATTTAGGTGGTTCTGAAAAAGCTGAAATGCATCAGAGTTTGGTTTGTCACAAATAGCGTAAGTGTGATCTTTATAGCCTGGTTTGCGATTTCCTTGGACTGTCTACACCACCATGCGTAAACAGAGCATGGTTACGTTTGTAGATTTGATACATCCACATAGAATGAATATAAGTATGAAGTTACACTTTTTATAGTTCGATACAATGTCTAGAATAGTTGGTCATTCGTATGCATGGTCCATCGTCTATTCAGTTTAGAAATTAATGTCTGGTGGACAGCCTACACGATAAAATGTTTCGTCATAGCACGAATCTTATTAGAAAAAGTTGATAATTCTATGATAACATGACGCTTTGCCTGGAGATTGACTTTTCATTTTAACACGGCTTCCCGAGAAAAGATTATGTAAATCAATTGTCTATAGTTCTTTACTGTGACATATGACATGATGAACCATGCGTTTGTGCACTATATGTAAATTATCTTATGTCATATAATAAGTGACATTTTCATATGATTTTGTCCACTTAACAAGTAACATTTGGACGGGGTTCTTGGGAAGGACATTTGTGATATGGCATAAAGGCGCACAGCTCCATACTGAAGTGTTTAAGTTAGTCTGAAGGGAAATTTAAAAGACCTAAAAATACAGCGCTGGTTTCTTCTCCACAAAGAATCATTTGAACTTCCCACCGCAGAACGAGAGCGACATAAATAGTTCTGACATGTGGATGTAATTTCAGAAGAAGTAAGAAAAAAACACACAAAAAACAGACATGCAGATAAATAAAGTGAGTGGGCTCAGTTTGAACGTATTACAGATTTAAAAAGAGGGAGGGAAAGCGAAGAGATTATAGTTATGATTTTACAAGCCACTATCAAGACCATAATGAGAGGACAGATAGAGTGAAAGATGACTTGCTCTTTTGAAGACCGTTTAAAGTAAATTAAGTCATTTTAACTGAAGCATCAACTCAACCTTGCTTTCTGAAACGACTATTGGAGGTTCGGCATGGTTGTCTCAGGGATGGGCCCCCCTCTAGTGTTCCACAGTGTGGGCTTTCTTTTCTTCAGCTTGGTCCTCAGTCACGTCTGTCTGGTAAGTTATTAATTTCATTATAGAACATGTTCTGCATGTCATTCTTGTATTTTACCATATGTGTAGGCATCTCACCTTACAGCCTATTCAGTTGTAATAGGTTGAAGCTAGGCTATATATTTTTTAATAATTGTGACCTTCATTGAACATACCAGCCTGTTGAAGCTGAAATTATGTTGACAGCTGATCCACGATATGAATAAACTGTCTAGAAAAATGTTTCTTCATAATGGAACAAATTAAACAGACAAATTCCTTAACATCTCTTCCCATAGCACTTGTAGAGCAATGATGTTTTGTTAGACATTGTACCTACAAAATTATATTCTGACCTATTCCACTGCCCTGCTCAGAGCATACTGTGGATACATATACTTTTCGAAAAATGGGTTCCAAAAGGGTTCTTCGGCTGTCCCCATTGTAGAACCCTTTTTGGTTCAAAGTAGAACTATTTTGGGTTTCATGTAGAACCCTCTCGGGAATGGTTCTACCTGGAACCAAAAGGGTTCTACCTAGAACCAAAAAAGGTTCTCCTATGGGGACATCCGAAGATTCCTTTTAGGTTCAAGATACCACCTTTTTTCTAAGAGTGTACCCACCCACTCAGTGTATTGCATTCACTCAGGTACATAATGCTATGCAGTGCAATTTCCACGAATTAATGCTATTAAAGAACCTCATAAAATGTAGGCATTTACTTAATTATGTGAGAAATTGTTTTACTACAGTAGACTATAATGTGTGTCATTTCAATTATGCATGAATCTTACTGAAGCCCCATCGCACTGAGAGATAGAGTGCATGTGTTAAATCACTTTGCCAAGCCTAATCAATAGTAATGTTGACATCTCTGTTCAACTATGTTGGATACAGTAACTGCATGTACATCATCAGGGGAGACAGAGAGAGTCTAAATACAAATGTAGGTTTTTACCATTCTTTGTATCCGGCATGGGTATTATATTCATGAAAACATGCATTCACATGTAATTTCAGTGTGGTGTTTTCCAAAGGAGAATGCTAGTGTACATGCACCGCATGGGGGCAAATCCTCATTAACATTTTATGTCTGTGTAATATCATGCTCGTGTAGGTCTTCTCATGTTGATAGGTGATGTTAACTTATTAGTAAAGCCACAAGGTTGATGATGCTATTTTCAAAAGTCAGTATAACAGTAGCTCTACTCTGTAGACTACACAGTGGCTTTTACCGACAGCAGTACAGGCAACTGCAAGTAGCACTGCTGGTCGTGGTTGTCCTGTGTTTTTTGGCTGAGTGTGTTGAGCGTTCAACAGGCAGTTTGCTGGGGCAGTGAGGTACAGTGCCTTTCCCTGGTGATGTGGTACATCACTGTGACGCAGCACTGCTGGCATCATTGGTTTAGATGGCAGGGGGAAACAATTCTAACATAGCTAACTGCATTTATAGCTGATTCAACATTTGGTCGTTAAAGGCTGTGTCTGTAAATTTGGTTTACCCTTTCAGTTTTGATGTTGTGTTATTTTTCTCAAAAAAGTTATATTTAAGAGTTGTGTTTTTTATAGTATATGTCCAATGATGATATCCAGGTAACTGCCAAAATTATGGAAAGACTTGAGTAAGTGAGGGATACACAGTATATTGAAAGCAGGTGCTTCCACACAGGTGCGGTTCTTCAGTTAATTAAGCAATCATGCTTAGGGTCATATATAAAAATGCTGGGCAGGCCATTATTTTGGCTACCATAGGATGACAATGCCCCCATCCGCAGTGCATGAGTGGTCACTGAATGGTTTGATGAGCATGAAAACGATGTAAATCATATGCCATGGCCGTCTCAGTTACCAGATCTCAACCCAATTGAACTCTTATGGGAGATTCTGGAGCGGCACTTGAGGCAGCAATTTCCACCAACCTGAACAAAATAACCAAATTATGGAATTTCTCTTGGAAGAATGGTGTCACATCCCTCCAAAAGAGTTCCAGACACTTGTAAAATCTACGTCAAGATCATTGAAGCTGTTCTGGCTTGTGGTGGCCCACCACCCGATTAAGACGTTTTATGTTGGTGTTTGCTTTATTTTGGCAGTTACCTGTAGATATCCCCCAGTTTACGTAGGCTGAGTAATGAAGCGCTAACATCTATAACTATATTAAGAAAGTCTAAGTCCTATATCAGTTAGTATGTATCCTTCCATTAAGCTATACTTCATTTGAAATACTTAAAAAATAAAATGTACGTTGTTATAAACTGATGGTGCTTGCTGTACAGAGGAAGGATCTTAATTTCAGTTTCAGGAAGCTAGGCGTATGTCACACATCACTACTTCACAGGAGAGGCATTTCAATATATTTTTTGTTGTTGTTGATCAAAATGTGTGTTTTTTTTAGAAATGCCTTCTGGAACTTGTGAACTTTCATGTGCTTTAATAACAAACTTGTATTCCATCTGTAAATACGAATAGAATTGTTAAGTTAGGAGCCTAGTTGGTTTAGCCACAGAAAAAGTCAGGAACCTTACCACTAGCCATGATTAGCTGAGGTAATGGATGGGCTGGACATGCCGAGAGATGAGTTTGGATCGGTCTTCTATGTAGCATGCTTCTGTCTATAACGTGAGCTACTCAGTATATGTTGATAGTCCTTTCTAACATGGTGTTTTTTGAAAGATTTAGCCATCGAGAACCATAATAGTTTTGCGTCTTTTCTCATCAACATTGATGCCCTGATGGGCTACTTTCTGCACACGCCACAGTCAGTGTGAACCAAAGTGACTTGACATAACGCTGGCCAAACAAGACGTAGCTACAAACAAAACTGAGTTAAATGGTTCCAGTCTGCTGTGAAGCATTCATCCATGTATACGGGTAAGAGTATAGCTACATTTTCAGATTTTATACGTTTCTAATTGTGTCAGAAAGTCATATTCATTGCAAGTTAAAGTGTACTGTTAGCTAGCATGTGTATGATCTGTGTCATAATATTATTCTAATCAGAACTCCATTTGGATTGCTAGTTAGAGCCTAATGTACGCCTGCTAACATTGCACCTAGTTGGTTCGCTTTAGCTACCTGCAGATTCATACTACAGCTATGACAATGTTTATATTGGTAGTAGTATGAGTTGGAATTATGCAGCTTCATTGTTTAGCCAGCTAGCTACATGTCTAAACAAAATACTTTGCCAGATGATTACATGACCCATCAATTTAGCCAGGTGTGTCTGGTGGTGATTACGGCCATCTATTGTATTTCATGAACGTGTGTACAGTACATGTCTAGACAATAGTGACCCATCCACTTAGCTAGATGTGGCTGGGAGGGTGGTTATAGCATTTCTTTCACATGACCCATTAATTTAGAAAAATGTGTCAGGTAAGCGTCATCTAATAGTTATAAAATATCCTTTGCATGTGACAAATACATTTAGATTTTATTTGATATAGTGTGTGTTTACCAGAGACGATAATGTAAAGAATAACATGACTTGCACCAAAGTCAGATTAGGATATAGGCCAAGGACTAGATACATTGTATTTTTACATGGAGTTTTTCCTTACTGTAGGCTTCTACTTTTACCACTTTTAGTCTTGAAATCTTTGATTTTTACTACACTAGTCACTCTGATTAGCACATGGCCTCACATGTGAATGCTTAAAGAGATGGGTGGGGCTAAGGCTTAAGAGGGTGTGAACGATGCTGAATGTGTGTAGACAAAGAATAACTCTCCAGTAGGTGTACCAAAACATTCACGGGCAATTTTCTCAAAAGTGGGGTTACAAGTTTATCAACTTTCAAAGCATAATTATTTTCCCATTGTTCCTCAACTATTGTGCAAATATATTTTGTTTTCTATCTCTGAGTCTCTACTTTTTTCCAATGTTAAAAACACCATTTCAAATTACAAGGACCGAATCCAGGTGGTAGGTCATATTTGATTAGCATTGTCGTAGCAAAAGAATCCTGCAGCAAGAGGATTTGAGCGTTGAGTCCATAATATTGCGTGGTCGGTGTTTAGGGTATTAGCTGGACAAAAATGGGCTTCATGAAAAGTGCAGTACTGTTAATACAAACCATGTGATAACATTCTCAACAAAAATGTTATCAAATTAAGATCCTACATTGTCATTCTCTGCTTTTTATTAATCTTGACACTCATAGTTTAGTGCCAACTCACAGAAATGGCCAACACACTGCTGCCTGCCTGGTAGGATTGTCTGTTATCAGACTGAGTGACTCAGACTCACTGGGTTATTGAATTTATTAAGAGGAAATGCTTCTTTCAGTAACCGCGGTCGGTGTGCATCGACATCTAATTCCTACCTCATGACTGTGTTTTGGCTGTCTGATGACTTGCAAGTGTCATGTCTTCCTCCCAGAGTGAGAGTTAAACACATAAAGTATCTGTGAAACACAAGGTAGCCATGTAGGATATGTGATTCAGTCAAGATGTTTATCCAAGAAGCAACTTCATTGTAAGCACTAGTGAAAGGGAAAAAAACACTGTTACATGTCGGGATATTATCATTGACGATATATCGTATATTATCATTTTGACAATATCGCAATATTAATTTGGGGCTAGTTGGCTCTACCTCTTTTTAAACAGGGAGCCAATTTGTTTTCAGCACTTTTATTTCCATGACTGATCAAAACTTATTTTCTCATAGGTCTCTTTTGTCGCTCTGCAGCAGACATATCGTGAGCAATATGTTTGGAAGATTGAATTGCAATAAAATCACAGTATCGAATCGTAATACATAAAGAATCGGGAGAATCGCAATACAGATCATTTCGGCACCTAAGTATTTGTGATAATATCGCATCGTGATGGCAATTCCCAGCCCTGGTAAACACGTTTATATACAGTGGGGCAAAAGAATGAAATTTGCAAATAAATTAGACATTTGATCTGGTCAATGCTCATCCTATCACATTGCCAGTTGCAATTGAGGAGACATCAGTTAGTGTCTGTTGGATAACACGTTGAATGTGTCTCAAGTTAACCGTTTTTGCTGTTTCAATAGATATCTAATTCTTTTTTACAACACAGTGTATATACCATGTATATTTCACAAAATAACACATAAGGCACTCAATTCTTTCCCATGAAGGCAAAAGAACAGCTGTGAGTTAACAATAGGGGTTTGTTCCCCTTAGTTAAGTGTACCACAGGAGGTTGGTGGCACTTTAATTGGGAAGGAACGGTTCGTGCTAACGGCTGGAGCGGAATTAGTGGAATGGTATTAAATACATCACACAGGGTTTCCATGTGTTTGATGCATTCCATTCCCTCTGTTCCAGCCATTATGAGTTGTCCTCCCCTCAGCAGCCTCCCCTGAATTGTAGAGTCATTGAATGGTGATAACACTGATAGGATACGAAAGTACAATTATCTACTTACTACCTGCGTTTAGTCAAAACAATTAGCACCTGGCTTGTACCTGATAACACATTGTCCATTTAGTCAAAACAATGAGCAACTGGCTTGTACATGCTAATATGCTATTTGGACCACATTACTGTAAGTATTATTAAGCCCCTAAGCTCTTAAGTAAAGACCCATTTTCTCTGCTTGGAATATTCTTCCAATATGTTAGCTTGTGTGTCTGTCGATTCTACACTGAGCAAAAACATGAACGCAACATGTAAAATGTTGGTCCCATGTTTCATGAGCTGAAATAAAAGATCCCAAACATTTTCCATACACACAAAAAGCTTATTTTTCTCTAATTGTATGCACAAATGTGTTTACATCCCTGTTAGTGAGCATTTCTCCTTTGCCAAGATAATCCATCCACCTGAGAGTTGTTGCATATCAAGAAGCTGATTAAACAGCATGATTATTACACAGGTGCCCCTTATGCTTGGGACAATAAAAGGCCACTTTAAAATGTACAGTTTTGTCACACAACACAATGTCACAGATAAATTGACTGATTTCCTCATATGAATTGTAACTCAGTAAAATCTTTGAAATTGTTGCATGATGCGTTGATATTTTTGTTCAGTTTAGTCTAATAATCAACAAGGCAACAGTGAATGATGCAGCCCCCCCCCCCCCACCCCACCCTTTTGGGCCATTTGAGATATGACTAAGACATTTCAATGAATTACTATAGCTCCCACCTTGGGCCAATCAGTGTCATTGTATACAAGTTATGGATCTCTATGGCAAGATGCATAATTCACAAAAGTTTGCTGTCTGAGATATCGCGTGTGAATAATGGATGGACGGATGGACGATTTCATCGTGGGGGACAGCAATATCTGAGATCGATAGAGTGGAATGTTATCGCTAACCATGTTGTTATTACTGTTTTAGAGCCCTAGGCATGTCATATTCCTAGATGCTTTGGGTGAATGTTAAAATACAAGCTGTGTTAAAAGTTGTTGCCAACATTTAACCCTTTCGGAATAAGTTACACAATACACTTGAGTGCTTGAGTGCTGAAATGGGATTCACTGTGCAGCGGATGTATGATGGACAAACAGTGTTCCACAGTATTATCTGGTACTGGATTGGTTGTTGTCCTTTCAACTGAAGTAGGAAGGTAATGCAGTATCATCAGATGTGCACCAGACAGACATCATTGTCTCATAGCTGTTTCTCTCTTTATCATTATGTGTAGACTGTAGGTCAGCTTTTAAGGTGCATGTAAAGTGTAGTTCTGGAAATTATTTTAATGGGTCAGAAGATTTCTCCCAGACAAAAAAACACAAATGGAGATCTCAAGTGCCTTGAAAATATCTTCCTCAGAGAGGAGAGAGCTTAATACATGTAATGATCATGCATCACTGATCATCCTTTGACCAGCATCAGTACAGGTACACAGATTGATTTCTACTGGAATTGCTATAGTAAGACTTCCTGGTTGATCTCTCTCTATTCTTCTAGAGGTCTACAGAGGATGGAGATGTTAGGACAGTACTAGGTAGTCATCTGTTGCACCATGTTTCTATGTATGCTACTGATAATAGCATCACTGTCTGCACATTCACAACAAGAATAGCTAGGCTTTTCTGTATAATAATAATAATAATATATGCCATTTAGCAGACGCTTTTATCCAAAGCGACTTACAGTCATGTGTGCATACATTCTACGTATGGGTGGTCCCGGGGATCGAACCCACTACCCTGGCGTTACAACCCTGGCGTTACAAGCGCCATGCTCTACCAACTGAGCTACAGAAGGACCATTTGTATATTGTATATTGTCACCAGACAGTCACCGTGGACAGTTTAGAACCTGGGTGAGAATTATTCTTGCTTGATTGGCGTTTCCATTTTGTGCATTAATTTCAAGGTAATGATGATTGCGATCAGACTTTTAAATTGATAGCTGGTAACCTTGCTGGCACTTGAGCATTTCTGAGGCAGCCTGTTGGATAACCCTGAATTGACAATGGATGTCACTGAGACAGAGGAGACCATTTTTGGTTCCAGGTAGATCCCTCCGTGGAATTTTTTTTTAAAAGGTTCTCTAGAGAGCAAGTGCTTTGTGCTTTTCTTTAGTTCTCTGTCATCATACAGGGTTATTTGTTATCTTTATTTATCTAGGCAAGTCAGTTAAGAACAAATTCTTATTTACAATGACGACCTAGGAACGGGCAGAACGACAGATTTTTACCTTGTCAACTCGGGGATTCAGATCTAGCAACCTTTCAGTTACTGGCCTGACGCTCTAACCACTAGGCTACCTGCCACCCCATAATTATGTTGTGAATTATAGAAAAAACATCATCCTGAATGTAAGATTATATAATAAGTGTACTGGAGACTGCCCTGGCTAGCACACAAATGTGTGTGTGTGTGTGTGTGTGTGTGTGTGTGTGTGTGTGTGTGTGTGTGTGTGTGTGTGTGTGTGTGTGTGTGTGTGTGTGTGTGTGTGTGTGTGTGTGTGTGTGTGTGTGTGTGTGTGTGTGTGTGTGTGTGCGTGCGTGTGCGTGTGTGTGCGTGTGTGTGCGTGTGTGTGCGCTGACAAAGTGAAGAGGACAGGAGGTAACGAAGTAGTCTTCAATCTGTATCTGTATAGCACTGTGTGACAGTATTACTGATGTAAAAATGGCTTTACAAAATACATTTGATTGATTGATTTAATCGGCATGGCCGATTTCAAGTTTTCATAACAATCGGTAATATGCATTTTTGGACGCCTATTATGGCCGATTACATTGCAATCCACAAGAAGACTGCGCGGCAGGCTGACCACCTGTTTACGTGAGTGCAGCATCAAAAGGACCTGGTGGCTGCAAGGAGCCATGGTAAGTTGCTAGCTAGCATTAAACTAATCTCGTAATCACTAGTTAACTACACATGGTTGATGATATTACTAGTTTAACTAGCTTGTCCTGTGTTGCTTATAGTCAATGCAGTGCCCGTTAAGCACAATCATTGCACCAATGTACCTAACCATAAACATCAATGCCTTTCATAAAATTAATACACAAGCATATTTTTTTAAACTTGCATATTTCGTTAAAATAAATTAATGTTAGCAGGCAATATTACTAGGGAAATTGTGTCACTTATCTTGCTTTCAGTGCAAGCAGAGTCAGGGTATATGCCGCAATTTGGGCCGCCTGGCTCATTGCGAACTGTGTGAAGACCATTTCTTCCTAACAAAGACCGTAATTAACTTGCCAGAATTTAACATAATTATGACACAACATTGAAGGTTGTGCAATGTAACAGCAATATTTAGACTTATGGTTGCCACCCGTTCAATAAAATACGGAATGGTTGAATGTATTTTTGTATTATTTTAAGTTCAAATAAAAGTGTACATTGTTCATTCAGTATTTCTGTAACTGTCATTATTACAAATATATATTTAAAAAATTGCCCGATTAATCGGTATCATCTTTTTTTGGTCCTCCAATAATCTGTATCGGTAGATTGATTGATTGATTTAATGGATGTGACACTAAACACTTAATTCACAACCACACAGCCTGACATATTATGTCTTTAATGGTGCAATAGAAGCAATAAAGGTGGAGAAATGTAACCACTCTCAATTCATAAACACACTCTTGCGTATGCAAGTACTGACCATCCATTATAGGTTCGGCCCTAATTTATGTATTCTCTGTCACCTGGAGCTGCATTGAAAATGATTCAGGAACAACAGGACAATGCCCAACGACTAGTTGGCCCTTCCCCCTCTAGTATCCATGTTTGATATCTATCTGAAACTTGTTCACTGAGGATAACTCTGATGCTATCTTTAAGGATGTTTGATCTCTGTGGTTACTTGTATCTATACAGGGTGAACTCTCAATTACTCTATTATGCAAAAAGGTTTTAATGGTCTTCTCAGGAATTCTGTCTTATGTACACTGGTCTCACCCCCACACAAGCACCTAGATGCTGTAACATCCTGTAAAACGTTTACAGGTTACTCTGTAAACTTGGTATCGTTTGATTGGTCAATTGTGGTTGGTTTTTGGTTAAAAGGTTACACCTTCAGATGTTATAAATGGAATGAAATGCCTTTGTTCTCTCTCTTATCCTGTATTCAGTTCATGGAGGAAGGTTGTATGATCAATTCTCATTTACTAGGCTTCTAGGCCTTTGGCCGAATAGGCATTTCTTTGTTCATGATTCGTCCTGTAAATTAACCGTAGAATCTATATTAGTGATGCGCCGATATGGCATTTTTGGCCAATACCGATAAACGATATTTAAAATTTTAACGGCCTTTTAAGCATTCTAGTACAGTTAAATAGTTAACATACACATGGACACAGAGGTCTAAGGCACTGCATCTCAGTGCAAGAGGCGTCACTACAGTCTCTAGTTTGAATCCAGGCTGTATTACATATGGCTGTGATTGGGAGTCCCATAGGGCAGCGCACAATTGGCCCAGCGTCGTCCGGGGTAGGCTATCGTTGTAAATAAGAATTTGTTCTTAACTGACTTGCCTAGTTAAATAAAGGTTACACACACACCACACTGACCAAAAATATATTTTGATGGCATTTACACTACTGTTCAAAAGTTTGGGGTCACTTAGAAATGTCCTTGTTTTTGAAAGAAAAGCACATTGTTTGTCCATTAAAATAACATAGAATTGATCAGAAATACAGTGTAGACATTGTTAATGTTGTAAATGACTATTGTAGCTGGAAACGGCAGATTTTTTTATGGAATATCTACATAGGCGTACAGAGGCCCATTATCAGCTACCATCACTCCTGTCTTCCAATGGCACGTCGTGTTACTTTCAAATAGGTACTTATATTTTGAAGGCAAACCGCAAATTCCACTATTGTGCCTAATCCTTATTGTGGCTAGCTTCACAACACATAACAACGGTCAGGTCGAGCCTCACTAGCCAGATGAAGCTAGCTAACTGCTTATAACATTAGCTTTGGGGAACAGGGTTAAGTAGCTGGCTAGCTATTTATTTTCATGAACTGAAGTTCAATTTCAATAGGCGAGCAACAAGTACTTACTCACAAGGATTACTAAATCATTGCGAAGAATAGTGAAAATGACTGCAGTTTCTACTGGTTATTATTTTCAGGCTGGTTGTATTGGTGCCAGCTACAAGCTAAAGCTAGCTAGCTAGCTACCCCAGAAGTTGCCGTTGAACAAATAATGCTTTATTACCAACATGGTATTGTTAACACATCGTTCGTTGCCGGTGTTAGCTTGTTTGCAGACTTTTTTGTACAGCTTTGATAGTGCTACTGATAGTAGTGGTGGCACTTGGCTTGTACGTGCAAATTCAGAACACACAACATTCTATAATAGAACTGTGTTATTTGTCGTGTCAAATTAAAAGCTTATTTAACGCTTCAAATAATGTTATTGTCAAATTGTGTTATTTGACATGTATCTTTTTTGACACGCAAAGACCAAAAGGCATTCCATAGTATGTCGTGAAGCTAATAGCAGTGACTCTATAGCTGTGTAACTCCGGTAGGGCAACATCTGAAAAATTGCTCAGTTGGTAACGTTAGTATGTACTGGGGCTTGACCAGTCGTGAAAGCCAACATCACCCACGACAGAGAATGGTTGATTGTCAAGGGCAATGAATTCCATTATCTTGGCATTAATTGTCATGTTTGTCATTTATTATCATGTCTTGTCCCTGTGCTCCCCATTCTATTCGTTTCCCTCTGCTGGTCTTATTTGGTTCTTTCCCTCCTTCTATCCCTCTCTCTCCCCCTCCCTCTCTCACTCTCTCGCTCTCTCTTCTCTCTATCGTTCCGTTCCTGCTCCCAGCTGTTCCTATTCCCCTAATCATCATTTAGTCTTCCCACACCTGTTCCCGATCCTTTCCCCTGATTAGAGTCCCTATTTATTCCTTTGTGTTCCGTTCCTGTCCCGTCGGTTCCTTGTTTAGTATTCACCATGCTGTGATTGTGTATCGCCCTGTCCTGTCGTGTTTTTTGCCTTCATCAGATGCTGCGTGTGAGCAGGTGTCTCTGTCAACTACGGCCTGCGCCTACCCGAAGCGACCTGCAGTCTGTGGCCGCTTCTCCAGTTATTCCCCTCTACAGACTAGAGGATTTTTGTTATTCCCTGTTTGGACTTAAATAAACTCTGTTTCTGTTAAGTCGCTTTTGGGTCCTCTTTCACCTGCATGACAGAAGGAACCGACCAAGGAATGGACCCAGCGACTTCAGACGCTCGTTACACTGCCGTCGAGATCCAAGGAGCCATGCTCGGCAGACACGAGCAGGAATTGTCTGCTGCTCGTCATGCCGTGGAGAACCTGGCCGCTCAGGTTTCCGACCTCTCTGGACAGTTCCAGAGTCTACGTCTCGTGCCACCTGTTACTTCCTGGCCTGCCGAGTCTCCAGAACCTAGGGTTAATAACCCACCTTGCTACTCCGGGCAGCCCACTGAGTGCCGCTCCTTTCTCACGCAGTGTGAGATTGTGTTCTCTCTCCAACCCAACACATACTCTAGAGAGAGAGCTCGGGTTGCTTACGTCATTTCACTCCTTACTGGCCGGGCTCGAGAATGGGGCACAGCTATCTGGGAGGCAAGGGCTGATTGCTCTAACAAGTTCCAGAACTTTAAAGAGGAGATGATTCGGGTTTTTGACCGTTCAGTTTTTGGTGGGGAGGCTTCTAGGGCCCTGGCTTCCTTATGCCAAGGTGAACGGTCCATAACGGATTATTCTATTGAGTTTCGCACTCTTGCTGCCTCTAGTGAGTGGAACGAGCCGGCGCTGCTCGCTCGTTTTCTGGAGGGACTCCACGCAGTGGTTAAGGATGAGATTCTCTCCCGGGAGGTTCCTTCAGATGTGGACTCTTTGATTGCTCTCGCCATCCGCATAGAACGACGGGTAGATCTTCGTCACCGGGCTCGTGGAAGAGAGCTCGCATCAACGGTGTTTCCCTGCTCCGCATCGCAACCATCTCCCTCCTCTGGCTTTGAGACTGAGCCCATGCAGCTGGGAGGGATTCGCATCTCGAATAAGGAGAGGGAACGGAGGATCACCAACCGCCTGTGCCTCTATTGCGGAGTTGCTGGACATTTTGTTAATTCATGTCCAGTAAAGCCAGAGCTCATCTGTAAGCGGAGGGCTACAGGTGAGCGCAACTACTCAAGTCTCTCCATCAAAGTCCTGTACTACTTTGTCGGTCCACCTACGCTGGACCGGTTCGGGTGCTACATGTAGTGCCTTGATAGACTCTGGGGCTGAGGGTTGTTTCATGGACGAAGCATGGGTTCGGAAACATGACATTCCTTTCAGAGAGTTAGAGAAGCCTACGCCCATGTTCGCCTTAGATGGTAGTCATCTTCCCAGTATCAGATTTGAGACACTACCTTTAACCCTCACAGTATCTGGTAACCACAGTGAGACTATTTCTTTTTTGATTTTCCGTTCACCGTTTACACCTGTTGTTTTGGGTCATCCCTGGCTAGTATGTCATAATCCTTCTATTAATTGGTCTAGTAATTCTATCCTATCCTGGAACGTTTCTTGTCATGTGAAGTGTTTAATGTCTGCCATCCCTCCCGTTTCTTCTGTCCCTACTTCTCAGGAGGAACCTGGCGATTTGACAGGAGTGCCGGAGGAATATCATGATCTGCGCACGGTCTTCAGTCGGTCCCGAGCCAACTCCCTTCCTCCTCACCGGTCGTATGATTGTAGTATTGATCTCCTTCCGGGGACCACTCCTCCTCGAGGTAGACTATACTCTCTGTCGGCTCCCGAACGTAAGGCTCTCGAGGATTATTTGTCTGTGTCTCTTGACGCCGGTACCATAGTGCCTTCTTCTTCTCCGGCCGGGGCGGGGTTCTTTTTTGTTAAGAAGAAGGACGGTACTCTGCGCCCCTGCGTGGATTATCGAGGGCTGAATGACATAACGGTTAAGAATCGTTATCCGCTTCCCCTTATGTCATCAGCCTTCGAGATTCTGCAGGGAGCCAGGTGCTTTACTAAGTTGGACCTTCGTAACGCTTACCATCTCGTGCGCATCAGAGAGGGGGACGAGTGGAAAACGGCGTTTAACACTCCGTTAGGGCATTTTGAGTACCGGGTTCTGCCGTTCGGTCTCGCCAATGCGCCAGCTGTTTTTCAGGCATTAGTTAATGATGTTCTGAGAGACATGCTGAACATTTTTGTTTTTGTCTATCTTGACGATATCCTGATTTTTTCTCCGTCACTCGAGATTCATGTTCAGCACGTTCGACGTGTTCTACAGCGCCTTTTAGAGAATTGTCTCTACGTAAAGGCTGAGAAGTGCTCTTTTCATGTCTCCTCCGTTACTTTTCTCGGTTCCGTTATTTCCGCTGAAGGCATTCAGATGGATTCCGCTAAGGTCCAAGCTGTCAGTGATTGGCCCGTTCCAAGGTCACGTGTCGAGTTGCAGCGCTTTTTAGGTTTCGCTAATTTCTATCGGCGTTTCATTCGTAATTTCGGTCAAGTTGCTGCCCCTCTCACAGCTCTTACTTCTGTCAAGACGTGTTTTAAGTGGTCCGGTTCCGCCCAGGGAGCTTTTGATCTTCTAAAAGAACGTTTTACGTCCGCTCCTATCCTCGTTACTCCTGACGTCACTAGACAATTCATTGTCGAGGTTGACGCTTCAGAGGTAGGCGTGGGAGCCATTCTATCCCAGCGCTTCCAGTCTGACGATAAGGTTCATCCTTGCGCTTATTTTTCTCATCGCCTGTCGCCATCTGAGCGCAACTATGATGTGGGTAACCGTGAACTGCTCGCCATCCGCTTAGCCCTAGGCGAATGGCGACAGTGGTTGGAGGGGGCGACCGTTCCTTTTGTCGTTTGGACAGACCATAAGAACCTTGAGTACATCCGTTCTGCCAAACGACTTAATGCCCGTCAAGCTCGTTGGGCGTTGTTTTTCGCTCGTTTCGAGTTTGTGATTTCTTACCGTCCGGGTAGCAAGAACACCAAGCCTGATGCCTTATCCCGTCTGTTTAGTTCTTCTGTGGCTTCTACTGATCCCGAGGGGATTCTTCCTTATGGGCGTGTTGTCGGGTTAACAGTCTGGGGAATTGAAAGACAGGTTAAGCAAGCACTCACGCACACTGCGTCGCCGCGCGCTTGTCCTAGTAACCTCCTTTTCGTTCCTGTTTCCACTCGTCTGGCTGTTCTTCAGTGGGCTCACTCTGCCAAGTTAGCTGGTCATCCCGGTGTTCGAGGCACTCTTGCGTCTATTCGCCAGCGCTTTTGGTGGCCGACTCAGGAGCGTGACACGCGCCGTTTCGTGGCTGCTTGTTCGGACTGCGCGCAGACTAAGTCGGGTAACTCTCCTCCTGCCGGTCGTCTCAGACCGCTCCCATTCCTTCTCGACCATGGTCTCACATTGCCTTAGACTTCATTACCGGTCTGCCTTTGTCTGCGGGGAAGACTGTGATTCTGACGGTTGTCGATAGGTTCTCTAAGGCGGCACATTTCATTCCCCTCGCTAAACTTCCTTCCGCTAAGGAGACGGCACAAATCATTATTGAGAATGTATTCAGAATTCATGGCCTCCCGTTAGACGCCGTTTCAGACAGAGGCCCGCAATTCACGTCACAGTTTTGGAGGGAGTTCTGTCGTTTGATTGGTGCGTCCGTCAGTCTCTCTTCCGGGTTTCATCCCCAGTCTAACGATCAAGCAGAGAGGGCCAATCAGACGATTGGTCGCATACTACGCAGCCTTTCTTTCAGAAACCCTGCGTCTTGGGCAGAACAGCTCCCCTGGGCAGAATACGCTCACAATTCGCTTCCTTCGTCTGCTACCGGGTTATCTCCGTTTCAGAGTAGTCTGGGTTACCAGCCTCCTCTGTTCTCATCCCAGCTTGCCGAGTCCAGCGTTCCCTCCGCTCAAGCGTTTGTCCAACGTTGTGAGCGCACCTGGAGGAGGGTGAGGTCTGCACTTTGCCGTTACAGGGCACAGACGGTGAGAGCCGCCAATAAACGCAGGATTAAGAGTCCAAGGTATTGTTGCGGCCAGAGAGTGTGGCTTTCCACTCGCAACCTTCCTCTTACGACAGCTTCTCGTAAGTTGACTCCGCGGTTCATTGGTCCGTTCCGTGTCTCCCAGGTCGTCAATCCTGTCGCTGTGCGACTGCTTCTTCCGCGACATCTTCGTCGCGTCCATCCTGTCTTCCATGTCTCCTGTGTTAAGCCCTTTCTTCGCACCCCCGTTCGTCTTCCCTCCCCCCCCTCCCGTCCTTGTCGAGAGCGCACCTATTTACAAGGTACATAAGATCATGGACATGCGTTCTCGGGGACGGGGTCACCAATACTTAGTGGATTGGGAGGGTTACGGTCCTGAGGAGAGGAGTTGGGTTCCGTCTCGGGACGTGCTGGACCGTTCACTCATCGATGATTTCCTCCGTTGCCGCCAGGATTCCTCCTCGAGTGCGCCAGGAGGCGCTCGGTGAGTGGGGGGGTACTGTCATGTTTGTCATTTATTATCATGTCTTGTCCCTGTGCTCCCCATTCTATTCGTTTCCCTCTGCTGGTCTTATTTGGTTCTTTCCCTCCTTCTATCCCTCTCTCTCCCCCTCCCTCTCTCACTCTCTCGCTCTCTCTTCTCTCTATCGTTCCGTTCCTGCTCCCAGCTGTTCCTATTCCCCTAATCATCATTTAGTCTTCCCACACCTGTTCCCGATCCTTTCCCCTGATTAGAGTCCCTATTTATTCCTTTGTGTTCCGTTCCTGTCCCGTCGGTTCCTTGTTTAGTATTCACCATGCTGTGATTGTGTATCGCCCTGTCCTGTCGTGTTTTTTGCCTTCATCAGATGCTGCGTGTGAGCAGGTGTCTCTGTCAACTACGGCCTGCGCCTACCCGAAGCGACCTGCAGTCTGTGGCCGCTTCTCCAGTTATTCCCCTCTACAGACTAGAGGATTTTTGTTATTCCCTGTTTGGACTTAAATAAACTCTGTTTCTGTTAAGTCGCTTTTGGGTCCTCTTTCACCTGCATGACATTAATAGATTTCGACTTTGAGTTGTCTCGCTGAAATGTTCTTACTCTTTGAAATGACTTGTTGACTGCTTGATCCACACAGCAGACATTGTAGGCTAGGTTAGGAATGCTGTGTTGCACGTGTAGCGCAACATTTTACGCGGCGTCATTACATCATGTACCTATATATACCTTATATAGGTATGCACGTCAGCTTTGACATCGGTTTTGCACATCGGCGTTAAACTAGACATCAGGCAGATACCGCTGTTGGCATTTCTAGAGAATATCGGCCGATTCCGATAAGTTCACCGATGTATCGTGCATCCCTAATCTACAGTGGGGAGAACAAGTATTTGATACACTGCCGAATTTGCAGGTTTTCCTACTTATAAAGCATGTAGAGGTCTGTAATTTTTTATCATAGGTACACTTCAACTGTGAGAGACCGAATCCAGAAAATCACATTGTATGATTTTTAAGTAATTCATTTGCATTTTATTGCATGACATAAGTATTTGATCACCTACCAACCAGTAAGAATTCCGGCTCTCACAGACTTGTTAGTTTATCTTTAAGAAACCCTCCTGTTCTCCACTCATTACCTGTATTAACTGCACCTGTTTGAACTCGTTACCTGTATAAAAGACACCTGTCCACACACTCAATCAAACAGACTGCAACCTCTCCACAATGGCCAAGACCAGGGAGCCGTGTAAGGACATCAGGGATAAAATTGTAGACCTGCACAAGGCTGGGATGGGCTACAGGACAATAGGCAAGCAGCTTAGTGAGAAGGCAACAACTGTTGGCGCAATTATTAGAAAATGGAAGAAGTTCAAGATGACGGTCAATCACCCTCGGTCTGGGGCTCCATGCAAGATCTCACCTCGTGGGGCATCAATGATTGCGACATGCTACTTGAAGGAGGAACAGAGGTTAATCATTTGGGACACTGTTTAAATTGAGCACATCTAAGGGAAGTCTATACTTTGTAATGACGATATAAACTGATGGATGTGTTCTAAACCTTTATGGCCATCCATATTGGCTGATTTGACAATCTGGAATGCAGGTCATTGTTTTTAAAGCATTATGAAATGTGATAGTGTGTAATCCCCTCTCTCCAGTTTCAAGAATGATGTAGTTCCTACACAATTTCCTGATTTTCACAGGCGGACCACTTAGAAGTTAAATCATGGGGATTTTGTTTTACCCACAGATAGAACATAGGCTTTCACCAAATTGACAGGAGTTTCATGATTTTTATTTCTATGGGTGGATTATCCCTTTAATGCTTGTAACTTAATCTTCATGCCTTGTACGTGAATCCATTCATTCTTACAAAGTAATTAAATAGACTTGTATTTACAATTCGACTCTCAGACATTTCTTGATGGCCTATTACTGTAACTCAACTATAGTGTTTCTGCATATTGCTGATTATATTTATGGAGTCAGATAAACATTTTAATAGGCTAATTGCTTAGTCTTAGTACGAGTCACATGTGAAGTACAGTGGGGCAAAAAAAGTATTTAGTCAGCACCAATTGTGCAAGTTCTCCCACTTAAAAAGATGAGAGGCCTGTAATTTTCATCATAGGTACACTTCAACTATGACAGACAAAATGAGAAAAAAACAAAATTTTAATGAATTTATTTGCAAATTATGGTGGAAAATAAGTTTTTGTTTAAGTGTATCTCAATACTTTGTTATATACCATTTGTTGGCAATGACAGAGGTCAACCGTTTTCTGTAAGTCTTCACGAGGCTTTCACAGACTGTTTCTGGTATTTTGGCCCATTCCTCCATGCAGATCTCCTCTAGAGCAGTGATATTTTGGGTCTGTTGCTGGGCAACACGGACTCTCAACTCCCTCCAAAGATGTTCTATGGGGTTGAGATCTGGAGACTGGCTAGGCCACTCCAGGACTTTGAAATGCTTCTTACGAAGCCACTCCTTCGTTGCCCGGGCGGTGTGTTTGGGATCATTGTCATGCTGAAAGACCCAGCCACGTTTCATCTTCAATGCCCTTGCTGATGGAAGGAGGTTTTCACTCAAAATCTCACGATACATGGCCCCATTCATTCTTTTCTTTACACGGATCAGTCGTCCTGGTCCCTTTGCAGAAAAACAGCCCCAAAGCATGATATTTCCACCCCCATGCTTCACAGTAGGTATGGTGTTCTTGAGAAGCAACTCAGCATTCTTTGTCCTCCAAACACGACGAGTTGAGTTTTTACCAAAAAGTTTAATTTTGGTTTCATCTGACCATATGACATTCTCCCAATCTTCTTCTGGATCATCCAAATGCTCTCTAGCAAACTTCAGACGGGCCTGGACATGTACTGGCTTAAGCAGGGGGACACGTCTGGCACTGCAGGATTTGAGTCTCTGGCGGCCTAGTGTGTTACTGATGGTAGGCTTTGTTACTTTGGTCCCAGCTCTCTGCAGGTCATTCACTAGGTCCCCCCGTGTGGTTCTGGGATTTTTGCTCACCGTTATTGTGATCATTTTGACCCCACGGGGTGAGAACTTGTGTGGAGCCCCAGATCGAGGGAGATTATCAGTGGTCTTGTATGTCTTCCATTTCCTAATAATTGCTCCCACAGTTGATTTCTTCAAACCAAGCTGCTTACCTATTGCAGATTCAGTCTTCCCAGCCTGGTGCAGGTCTACAATTTTATTTCTGGTGTCCTTTGACAGTTCTTTGGTCTTGGCCATAGTGGAGTTTGGAGTGTGACTGTTTGAGGTTGTGGACAGGTGTCTTTTATACTGATAACAAGTTCAAACAGGTGTCATAAATACAGGTAACGAGTGGAGGACAGAGAGGCCTCTTAAAGAAGAAATTACAGGTCTGTGAGAGCCAGAAATCTTGCTTGTTTGTAGGTGACCAAATACTTATTTTCCAACATAAATGGCAAATAAATTCATTAAAAATCCTACAATGTGATTTTATGGATTTATTTTCTCATTTTGTCTGTCATAGAAGTGTGCCTATGATGAAAATTACAGGCCTCTCTCGTCTTTTTAAGTGGGAGAACTTCCACAATTGGTGGCTGACTAAATACTTTTTTTGCCCCACTGTAGATATACTGTATATACACATATCAATATTATTACAGTACACTACACCATGATATAAAAATGATAGTTTTAACCATGTTTTGAGGCTGTATTGTATTTGTTGATATTTGGGGTTCTGATAGGGTACGACAGTTGAACAAAGCTTATCAGGCATTTATAAGTTATATTATTCAAGAATCAATGGGCACATATTATTATTTATTAGTCCAAAAATTGATGTAGTAACTGCTGATTGCCCCTTTAAGGGTAAATGTTAATTAATAGTCAACATAAAGTTTATAAATAATTAATACATATTTATAGCTGAAATTGTGTGATCATCATTGGGTGCTTGCCTAAAAGTGATTGTATGTATTGAGAGTTAGTTGTTGACAGAGTAGAAGCATACAGTGTTTATGAAGATCTTACTGTTAGATTGAAGGCTCATTCTTGGGTTGGAGAGGAGGACATTTCTTATAGGTGTGAGAAAGTCACCCACAGTCGTCATTGCCTGGTCTCTTGGAAACGCGAGTTTATGTGATTCCTGGGATGAACTTTAGATTCCTCACACACAAGTACACCTTTATGGGGTTAAACACTCCTTAGACATGGTTATACAAAACATCTTAGATAACAAAAAAATATGTATATATTTTTACTGTTCATTCCTTTTCTTAAAGGGAAATTCTTGGTGTTTGTTTCATTACTCCACTGTTGATTCAGTCTCAAATTAATTTGAGACTATCAAGTTTTCAAGAAATATAATTAGCAAAGTACAGAAAGTGTCACAGCATGATGCGTTTTGCAAATGAGTTGTATTTTCCTTTAATATTTGTAATTCTTTATTAAGAAATGTATCCTCAGCTCTCACACAATTGTTTTTTTTAATGTTGACTCACACATAGCAGGGCTTTTGAGAAGGCCCCTGACTCAGTCTCATAACAGACCTGTTAATAGTCAAGTCTTCAGTTTCCTTGGCATGGTAAGGTTATACCATGGCTGTGTTTGACTCAGGAAAGAGCTTGTTTTCTTGACTTCCCTTGACCTTCTCTTTTTTTCTCAACTTTTCCATTTAAAGAATGCAGGAGTGTGAGTAACTCAATGCCACTTTTACACCCCACTGAAAAAGTTACACCACAAACACAGATATTTTAATGATGTCTCTCTCGTTGCCATAGTACTTTTGGAGGGTCTCTCTAATAATCTTTCTAGCAAAGATAAACCTGTTATTTGGGATTTTGAAGGGACAATTTTTACAGTATATTTATTGACATTTCTTGATAGGATTACTCATGGCACCATACCATATTTTGGGTAACTGACTAAATTCATATATTTTATTACAGTATACTGTACATTTTGGAGAAATGTTGTTGCTGAAACCATTACAGCAAGAATAGTGCTGATGGTGTTTACCTACCAGAAAGTAATGTCACAAAACTACTCACTCAATGTGCTCCCACATTGTCTTGTATTTCCACCATCACTGACTGCATTGCACATAATTATGTTAAATCATCCCTGTTCTAATATTCAACTTTCCCAAAATCATAGCACGCTGCATAGGTACATTTTAAGAAGTTAATACCCAAATCATAGTTTGAACATCATGAATTTAAAGCCCAGGAAGGGCCACCATCTTTATTAATACCTGTATGAAGAGCCAGGAGTATGTGAAGAGGTATAGGGTGAATATGACTGGACTGGTCTTTTGTACAGACAACCTATTGGAGGTATAGAAATAAATAGGTAAAGAAATGAAAAGAGTGGTTTTGTCACATGGGCAGTTGCCGTGTTTCAAAAGAATAACACGAGACAAAATGTATATGTGGGGCTGGTTATCTCTGAAGCTGTAAATGTGTGTGTCAATGGTTTAACTAACTTGTAGGAATTATCACTCTTTCTGTGTGAATATTTGAGTCATTTAGCAGACATTCTTATCCGGAGTGACTTACAGGAGCAAGGGCACATCAACCAAATTCTCACCTAATCGACTTTGGTATTCGAACCAGTAGGGCCAGTAACCGAATCCGACTCACTTAACCGCTAGGCAACCTGCCACCCAATATTAGATAAGATATCCTGTGTTCATGATCCAGGATTAATTGATCTTAAATTGTTCTGAAGATACCTATGAACAGTGTTATTTTGTTTTACAACATGAAACAAAATAATATTACATTTTGTATTAGACCATGAAATAAACCATTTTTGATGAGTTGTTAATAATCACTAAGCTAATGTCTTGTCCTGTGGGGCTCTTCTTCCCTCTACCTAGTTACTGGATGAAAATGCTGCGATAGATTTCTAGAATTCCATGTGGTGTGCATTCCATAACTCCCAGGGTACCTCAATTGCGTGTTCTTAGCCATGTTGCTGCCTTCCACATTGACATAAAGTCCTGCAACGCCCTCCTCCACCGGCAGTGCAAGGGATAACATTTCAAACACATAGGAGAACCCATGACATATTATGACATAGCCTCCCATCCCCAGCCCTCGTCACAACATCAAATGGGCTTTCACAGAATCCATTTCTCAGATCAATGCAGCACCTGAGATCTGTGGTTACTAGGAATTCTCCTCAGTTCTGATCCAGTTGTTGTTGATGTGATTTGAAGGCAGCTCTAGTTTTGGGCAGGTCTAACCCGCTTTCCTTGGCTGGCACATGGCTTATATGCAGAGAGGAGGGAGCATTTCTTAAAAGGACCTTTATTAGTTTCATTGGGAACCTCTGGGGTTTATGGGTTAGTAAGTATGCAGTTCACAGCTCCCAGATTTTCCAGCAATGAGTAAGAACAGCACATTACAGATCCAAGCCAATTCAAATTAAGATAACAGTGAGAGGCCTTGCCTGGATTGCTGCAGTAGCGCAATTGCATTTAGCACATGATCCAAAGTGAAAAGACCATATACAAGCTGTATAAGCTCACAGTCTGATGATCCATGTTTTTGTCTAGGGAATATATTGTAATTTCTTGAGTAAAATGGTACTTACATAGCATTGTGTTCACAATATGAATGATGTGGATGGTGCATTGCATCAGTGTTAATTTTGGAAGCTATTTTTGTTTTCGTCTTAGTTGTAACTTTAAAATGCAATTTAGTCTTAGTCACATTTGAGTGATTTCATCCTCTGTTCGTTTTGTCTAGTTTTAGTCACAGCCATTTTAGTCACATACTATTAAATAATAAATATTCAGGTTTCCTCTACCTCTAACCTACTATCCCATCATATACATTAACTGGCAACATTGATATTGTGGCAGATTGTAACCAATGACAGCCATAATTAACCATATAGGCTACAAAGCCTTAATCCCCACCATAGCCGTCAAGGGGTGGGGGTGGGGGGTAAATAACAGTGGTTTCCTTGAAAAGGGGAGAATTTGAGTTTTGCAAAAATGCCAGAAGTATGAAATATTCTGCATGCATGCTTAGGATTGGACAAAACAGATGAAAGGAGCTTCACGTAAAATGAACTGTCCATTAGACTCACATGGAATTCTTGTCTCGTCACATTTTCGTAGTCTAAAAAAAGTCATTTGTAATAGTTTTTCCAGGGAATCTCATCTCATTATCGTCATAGTTTAAGTCAGGAAAAGTAGGTTGTTGACGAGTATTTTTCATCATGACAAAATGAACAATACATGAAAAAAGGTCAAAACAGAACTTGAAGTGCTCCTTCTCTTTGTGGAAGACACATTAACCCTGTGACAATGAACAGAGCAATCGAAGAGAGCAACCACTTGTGAAGCACACAAAAGAAATGTGGAGATATTCAGTGCATTCGGGAAAGTATTCAGACCCCTTGACTTTTTCCACATTTTGTTACGTTACAGCCTTATTCTAAAGTGGATTACATTTTTGTTTTTTCCTCATAAATCTACACACAATACCCCATAATGACAAAGTGAAAACATAAATACCTTATTTACATAAGTATTCAGACCCTTTACTATGAGACCCAAAATTGAGCTCAGGTGCATCCTGTTTCCATTGATCATCCTTGAGATATTTTTACAACTTGATGGAAGTCCACCTGTGTTAACTTCAATTGATTGGACATGATTTAGATATGACAGTGCATGTCAGAGAAAGAAACAGGAAGGAATTGCCCATAGAGCTCCGAGACAGGATTGTGTTGAGACATAGATCTGGGGAAGTGTACCAAAACATTTCTGCAGCATTGAAGGTCCCCAAGAACACAGTGGCCTCCATCATTCTTAAATTGAAGGAGTTTAGAACCACCAATACTCTTCCCAGAGCTGGCTGCCCGGTCAAACTGAGCAATCAGGGGAGAAGGGACTTGGACAGGGAGGTGACCAAGAACTCAATTGTCACTCTGACAGAGCTCAAGAGTTCCTCTGTGGTGATGGGAGAACCTTCCAGAAGGACAACCATCTCTGCAGCACTCCACCAATCAGGCCTTTATGGTAGAGTGGGCAGACGGAAGCCACTCCTCAGTAAAAGGCACATGACAGCCTGCTTGGAGTTTGCCAAAAGGCACCTAAAGGACTCTCAGACCATGAGAAACAAGACTCACTTGTATGATGAAACCAAGATTGAACTCTTTGGCCTGAATGCCAAGTGTCACGTCTGGAGGAAACCTGGCACCATCCCTACTAGAGGTCGACTGATTAATCGGAATGGCAGATTAATTAGGGCCAATTTCAAGTTTTCATAACAATCGGAAATGGTTATTTTTGGATGCCGATTTTGCCTATTTTTAAAATATATTTTTTATGAAACGAAGCAAGTCAGTTAAGAACACATTCTTATTTTCAATGACGGCCTAGGAACGGTGGGTTAACTGCCTTGTTCAGAGGCCGAACGACAGATTTTTACCTTGTCAGCTCAGGGATTCAATCTTGCAACCTTACAGTTAACTAGTCCAATGCTCTAACTACCTGCCCCATGAGGAGCCTGC
This sequence comes from Oncorhynchus gorbuscha, assembly GCF_021184085.1. Taxonomy (NCBI): domain Eukaryota; kingdom Metazoa; phylum Chordata; class Actinopteri; order Salmoniformes; family Salmonidae; genus Oncorhynchus; species Oncorhynchus gorbuscha. Next base: position 30,031,708 of record NC_060194.1, on the reverse strand, counting down.
CTGTTACGTGAATGTAGTAAGAAGCCATGGTAAGCTGCTAGCTAACATTAAACTTATCTTATAAAAACCAATCAATCAATCATAATCACTAGTTATAACTATACATGGTTGATGATATTACTAATTTATCTAGTGTGTCCTGCGTTGCATTTAATCGATGCGAAGAAGGACTGTCGTTGCTCCAACATGTACCTAACCATAAACATCAATGCCTTTCTTAAAATCAATACACAGAAGTATATATTTTTTCAACCTGCATATTTATCTAAAATAAAGGTTAGCAGGCAATATTAACCAGGTGAAATTGTGTCACTTCTCTTGCTTTCATTGCACGCAGAGTCAGGGTATATGCAACAGTTTGGACCGCCTGGCTCATTGCAAAATGTTACATAATTATGACATAACATTGAAGGTTGTGCAATGTAACAGCAATATGTAGACTTAGGGATGCTATCTGTTAGATAAAACACGGAACGGTTCTGTATTTTACTGAAAGAATAAACTTCTTGTTTTCGAAATTATAGTTTCCGGATTCGACCATATTAATGACCTAAGGCTCGTATTTCTGTGTGTTATTATGTTATAATTAAGTCTATGATTTGATAGAGCAGTTTGACTGAGCGATGGTTGGCACCTGCAGGCTCATAAGCATTCATTCAAACAGCACTTTTGTGCGTTTTGCCAGCAGCTCTTCGCAATGCTTCAAGCATTGCACTGTTTATGACTTAAAGCCTATCAACTCCCGAGATTAGGCTGGTGTAACCGATGTGAAATGGCTAGCTGGTTAGCGGGGTGCGCGCTAATAGCGTTTCAAACGTCACTCACTCTGAGACTTGGAGTAGTTGTTCCCCTTGCTCTACATGGGTAACACTGCTTTGAGGGTGGCTGTTGTCGATGTGTTCCTGGTTCGAGCCCAGGTAGCCCAGGAGAGGGATGGAAGCTATACTGTTACACTGGCAATACTAAAGTGCCTATACGAACATCCCAATAGTCAAAGGTATATGAAATACAAATCGTATAGAGAAATAGTCCTATAATTCCTATAATTACTACAACCTAAAACTTCTTACCTGGGAATATTGAAGACTCATGTTAAAATGAACCACCAGCTTTCATATGTTCTCATGTTCTGAGCAAGGAACTTAAACGTTAGCTTTCTTACATGGCACATATTGCACTTTTACTTTCTTCTCCAACACTTTGTTTTTGCATTATTCAAACCAAATTGAACATGTTTCATTATTTATTTGAGACTAAATTGATTTCATTGATGTATTATATTAAGTTAAAATAAGTGTTCATTCAGTATTGTTGTTATTGTCATTATTACAAATAAGTAAATAAAAATTGGCCGATTAATCGGTATCGGCCTTTTGGGGGGGGGGGTCCCTCCAATAATCGGCATCGGCGTTGAAAAATCATAATCGGTCGACCTCTAATCCCTACGGTGATGCATGATAGTGGCAACATCATGCTGTGGGGATGTTTTTCAGCTGCAGGGACTGGATCACTAGTCATTTTAAACAATGCCACTTTAAATAATCCCAATTTAATAGTGTTTACATATCTTACATTACTCATATCATATGTATATACTGTATTTTATACCATCTATTTTACCTTGCCTATGCCGCTTGGCCATCTTTCATTCATTATTCATATGTATATGTACATATTCTCATTCACCCCTTTAGGTTTGTGTGTATTAGGTAGTTGTTGGGGAATTGTTAGATTACTTGTTAGATATGACTGCACTGTCGGAACTAGAAGCACTCGTATTAACATCTGCTAACCATGTGTATGTGACCAATAACATTTGATTTGATTTGAATAACAGAGAATAGTATAGAGAGATCCTTGAGATCCTACATTTACATTTACATTTAAGTCATTTAGCAGACGCTCTTATCCAGAGCGACTTACAAATTGGTGCATTCACCTTATGACATCCAGTGGAACAGTCACTTTACAATAGTGCATCTAAAACTTAAGGGGGGGGGGTGAGAGGGATTACTTATCCTATCCTAGGTATTCCTTAAAGAGGTGCGGTTTCAGGTGTCTCCGGAAGGTGGTGATTGACTCCGCTGTCCTGGCGTCGTGAGGGAGTTTGTTCCACCATTGGGGGGGCCAGGGCAGCGAACAGTTTTGACTGGGCAGAGCGGGAGCTGTACTTCCTCAGTGGTAGCGAGGCGAGCAGGCCAGAGGTGGATGAACGCAGTGCCCTTGTTTGGGTGTAGGGCCTGATCAGAGCCTGGAGGTACTGAGGTGCCGTTCCCCTCACAGCTCCGTAGGCAAGCACCATGGTCTTGTAGCGGATGCGAGCTTCAACTGGAAGCCAGTGGAGAGAACGGAGGAGCGGGGTGACGTGAGAGAACTTGGGAAGGTTGAACACCAGACGGGCTGCGGCGTTCTGGATGAGTTGAAGGGGTTTAATGGCACAGGCAGGGAGCCCAGCCAACAGCGAGTTGCAGTAATCCAGACGGGAGATGACAAGTGCCTGGATTAGGACCTGCGCCGCTTCCTGTGTGAGGCAGGGTCGTACTCTGCGGATGTTGTAGAGCATGAACCTACAGGAACGGGCCACCGCCTTGATGTTGGTTGAGAACGACAGGGTGTTGTCCAGGATCACGCCAAGGTTCTTGGCGCTCTGGGAGGAGGACACAATGGAGTTGTCAACCGTGATGGCGAGATCATGGAACGGGCAGTCCTTCCCCGGGAGGAAGAGCAGCTCCGTCTTGCCGAGGTTCAGCTTGAGGTGGTGATCCGTCATCCACACTGATATGTCTGCCAGACATGCAGAGATGCGATTCGCCACCTGGTCATCAGAAGGGGGAAAGGAGAAGATTAATTGTGTGTCGTCTGCATAGCAATGATAAGAGAGACCATGTGAGGTTATGACAGAGCCAAGTGACTTGGTGTATAGCGAGAATAGGAGAGGGCCAAGAACAGAGCCCTGGGGGACACCAGTGGTGAGAGCGCGTGGTGAGGAGACAGATTCTCGCCACGCCACCTGGTAGGAGCGACCTGTCAGGTAGGACGCAATCCAAGCGTGGGCCGCGCCGGAGATGCCCAACTCTGAGAGGGTGGAGAGGAGGATCTGATGGTTCACAGTATCGAAGGCAGCCGATAGATCTAGAAGGATGAGAGCAGAGGAGAGAGAGTTAGCTTTAGCAGTGCGGAGCGCCTCCGTGATACAGAGGAGAGCAGTCTCAGTTGAATGACTAGTCTTGAAACCTGACTGATTTGGATCAAGAAGGTCATTCAGAGAGAGATAGCGGGAGAGCTGGCCAAGGACGGCACGTTCAAGAGTTTTGGAGAGAAAAGAAAGAAGGGATACTGGTCTGTAATTGTTGACATCGGAGGGATCGAGTGTAGGTTTTTTCAGAAGGGGTGCAACTCTCGCTCTCTTGAAGACAGAAGGGACGTAGCCAGCGGTCAGGGATGAGTTGATGAGCGAGGTGAGGTAAGGGAGAAGGTCTCCGGAAATGGTCTGGAGAAGAGAGGAGGGGATAGGGTCAAGCGGGCAGGTTGTTGGGCGGCCGGCCGTCACAAGACGCGAGATTTCATCTGGAGAGAGAGGGGAGAAAGAGGTCAGAGCACAGGGTAGGGCAGTGTGAGCAGAACCAGCGGTGTCGTTTGACTTAGCAAACGAGGATCGGATGTCGTCGACCTTCTTTTCAAAATGGTTGACGAAGTCATCTGCAGAGAGGGAGGAGGGGGGAGGGGGAGGAGGATTCAGGAGGGAGGAGAAGGTGGCAAAGAGCTTCCTAGGGTTAGAGGCAGATGCTTGGAATTTAGCGTGGTAGAAAGTGGCTTTAGCAGCAGAGACAGAGGAGGAAAATGTAGAGAGGAGGGAGTGAAAGGATGCCAGGTCCGCAGGGAGGCGAGTTTTCCTCCATTTCCGCTCGGCTGCCCGGAGCCCTGTTCTGTGAGTTCGCAATGAGTCATCGAGCCACGGAGCGGGAGGGGGACCGAGCCGGCCTGGAGGATAGGGGACATAGAGAGTCAAGGGATGCAGAGAGGGAGGAGAGGAGGGTTGAGGAGGCAGAATCAGGAGATAGGTGGGAGAAGGTTTGAGCGGAGGGAAGAGATGATAGGATGGAAGAGGAGAGAGTAGCGGGGGAGAGAGAGCGAAGGTTGGGACGGCGCGATACCATCCGAGTAGGGGCAGTGTGGGAGGTGTTGGATGAGAGCGAGAGGGAAAAGGATACAAGGTAGTGGTCGGAGACTTGGAGGGAGTTGCAATGAGGTTAGTGGAAGAACAGCATCTAGTAAAGATGAGGTCGAGCGTATTGCCTGCTTTGTGAGTAGGGGGGGAAGGTGAGAGGGTGAGGTCAAAAGAGGAGAGGAGTGGAAAGAAGGAGGCAGAGAGGAAAGAGTCAAAGGTAGACGTGGGGAGGTTAAAGTCGCCCAGAACTGTGAGAGGTGAGCCGTCCTCAGGAAAGGAGCTTATCAAGGCATCAAGGTCATTGATGAACTCTCCGAGGGAACCTGGAGGGCGATAAATGATAAGGATGTTAAGCTTGAAAGGGCTAGTAACTGTGACAGCATGGAATTCAAAGGAGGCGATAGACAGATGGGTAAGGGGAGAAAGAGAGAATGACCACTTGGGAGAGATGAGGATCCCGGTGCCACCACCCCGCTGACCAGACGCTCTCGGGGTGTGCGAGAACACGTGGGCGGACGAAGAGAGAGCAGTAGGAGTAGCAGTGTTGTCTGTGGTGATCCATGTTTCCGTCAGTGCCAAGAAGTCGAGGGACTGGAGGGAGGCATAGGCTGAGATGAACTCTGCCTTGTTGACCGCAGATTGGCAGTTCCAGAGGCTACCGGAGACCTGGAACTCCACGTGGGTCGTGCGCGCTGGGACCACCAGAGTAGGGTGGCCGCGGCCACGCGGTGTGGAGCGTTTGTATGGTCTGTGCAGAGAGGAGAGAACAGGGATAAACAGACACATAGTTGACAGGCTACAGAAGAGGCTACGCTAATGCAAAGGAGATTGGAATGACAAGTGGACTACACGTCTCGAATGTTCAGAAAGTTAAGCTTACGTAGCAAGAATCTTATTGACTAAAATGATTAAAATGATACAGTGCTGCTGAAGTAGGCCAGCTGGCAGTGGGTGCGTTGTTGACACTACACTAATCAAGTCGTTCCGTTGAGTGTAATAGTTTCTGCAGTGTTGCTATTCGGGGGCTAGCTGGCTAGCTAGCAGTGTTGTTTACGTTACGTTGCGTTAAAAGAACGACAATAGCTGGCTAGCGAACCTAGAAAATCGCTCTAGACTACACAATTATCTTTGATACAAAGACGGCTATGTAGCTAGCTATGTAGCTAGCTACGATCAAACAAATCAAACCGTTGTATCTGTAATGAAATGAAGTGAAAATGTGATACTACCTGTGAATGCGACCGGGTTGTTGAGTTCTATACAGAAGACGTTGGCTAGCGTTGGCTAGCTAGCAGAGTCACCTACGTTAAGGACGACAAATAGCTGGCTAGCTAACCTCGGTAAATTAAGATAATCACTCTAAGACTACACACTCTAAACCTAAACAACACAATTATCTTGGATACGATGATACGAAGACAGCAAAGACAGCTATGTAGCTAGCTAACACTACACTAATCAAGTCGTTCAGTTGAGTGTAATAGTTTCTCCAGTGCAGCTAATCAGTGGACGTTAGCTAGCTGGCTAGTGAAGACTACGTTAGGACGGCGAAATACGATAATTACGCAATTATCTTTGATACAAAGACGGCTATGTAGCTAGCTGAGAAGAAATTGCTAAGATTAGACAAATCAAACCGTTGTGCTATAATGAAATATAATGAAAAAGTTATAGTACCCGCGGGAGCGAAGTGCAGATGCGACCACTCGCTCCAACCGGAACCGGTATCACTGCTTCAGAGTGCTTACGACCTCAGACTGAGGTGAAGGTTCACCTTCCAACAGGACATTGACCCTAAGCACACAGCCAAGACAATGCAGAGCCTCTGAATGTCCTTGAGTGGCCCAGCCAGAGCCCGGACTTGAACCTGATCAAACATCTCTAGAGAGAACTGAAAATAACTGTGCTCTTAACTCTCACCATCTAACCTGACAGAGCTTAAGAGGATCTGCAGAGAAGAATAGGAGATACTCCCCAAATACAGATGTGCCAAACTTGTAGCGTCATACCCAAGAATAATTGAGGCTGTAATCACTGCCAAAGGTTCTTTAACAAAATCTGAATAAAGGATCTGAATATTTATCTAAATGGGTTAATTCTGTTTTCATTTTTAATAAATACATTTTTGCTTTGTCATTATGGGCTGTTGTGGGTAGATTGTTGAGGAAAAAACAAACAATTAATCCATTTTAGAATACGGCTTTAACCTAACAAAATGTGGAAAAGGTCAAGGGGTCTGAATAATTTCCGAATGCACTGTAAATGTAATGGTTGGGAGCAACTCATAAAAACATAATTTCAGTGATGTTGTAGGAAAACACTGGGTCTCATTTATCCCGGGCAGTGGGAGGCTTCATGTTTCAATGACTGACTGCAGTGCTGTGTGATTGTCACTTGAAAATAAAGTATTGCAATCAAGCCAAAACATGACAGGCATTGCACTCAGTTTTCTGGCCTTTGAGAAGAAATTCTCCAATGAAGATTTATGGAAGTCTTCAAATTGTTTGAGCATTACTGTTTGATTGAAGCTGGTATGTCTGAAATTGTAATTGTTGACACTTTTCTTTTTCTCTCATGCTTGAAAAGTAAAATCTACTTTATAGGGGCAGTGCAGTCAAAAACCTGATTTTCCAGTTTTTTTTCTTCTGATACTTCTACAATATGAGGTCAAAATAACACTCTGAAATTGTGAAAATTATGTTGATGCCCTTTTATTAAAACATTTTGAGTGGAATTTCAGCCTGCTCAGGTGGGATGGAGTTTTTGGCCCACAGCATGACATCATAATCTGATCTGATTATTCTGACCATTGACCAATCATCTTTTTATTTGCATATGTATTCTCCTATTTTGAAGGGGTAAGTGGGGTAGGCTCTAGAGTTTAGAAAATCCTAACTTCCAATGGGCTGTGTGTGTAAATATATTTACATTTGTATTAACACACCCATACTGAGAATTTAAATTGCATAAGGAGGCTCAAGGAAACAAATTATCAAAAATGTATTTAGTCATTTTCATTAAATTAACACACACAGTGATTTATTAGGCATACAGTGATGATTTAAAACATTTAATTAAAAATACTGCATGGGGGCTTTATTAAAGAGTAACATTTATGAAAATAACAAAATGAATCGAAAACCAAATATTTTAGGCTTATTTATAATGATACACGTCAATTCTGGTCTTCATTTTGACAGTCCTTTGCAAAGGTGATACATTTTGGTATTTTAATAGAAATCTAGCTCTTTTTGCCCCTAGCGGTTCAACTCTACCATTGAAATTGTGATGTAGCTGTACCCCTCTCAGTGGAGGGGTTCGGTATGAAATACACTACCTTCTGGATGTGCTGGGTGGTACCACCTCAAGGCTTACTATAAAAGCACGTGACAGCGCGCCTTATTTGGCAATGGTCTTGGTGAGTGGAGGGCGCCAATATATTTTGCATGATGCTTCCTTGACTAGACTACTGACGTTACACGAAATCTAAAAGGAAGTAAGGCACATTTCCACATATGACCAAATTCTAAGTTTTTGCTTACCGTTTCATACATAGCTTTTTCAAATAAAACAACAGGTAGGCTATGAGGATTATACATTTATACTCATAGCTACATCCATTACAACAAGAACTAGATGATAATGGAGGTCATGTCAAGTTGGTATATTTTTTTCCAAGCTGCTTTTGGTTGTGCAGTCTGCTAAGAAAGTTGACTCATAGTTCAATTACTGTGAGTTCTAACCCCCAGATATATATTTTTTCCTTAAATCCTGCTGAGCTTTCTACCTTTCTTACCTAGCGCTCTTTCTTAATTTGAGCTTTCACATAAATAAACCATCTTTGATTTGACTCCTCAGTTTTAGTGGGTAAAGAGCTCCTGTGTAAGCACTCCAGGCTGCGTTTGACCTTCCCATCAAGGTTCACTTGCAAAAGACCCTTTAACAAGCTAATCAAAGGGGCGGGATGTTTGGGGAACAAGAGACACCTCGGATAATTAAGCAGACGCTGATTATACTCCAATTTTGGAAGCTGTCGCTTATTAGCGAGGCAAGCAGTCATAATTAGGGGCCTTACACAAATGCCTGGCCCTGCTCGGCTCCTCGGCTCTGCAGGAGTTTGTGCCCTTGGATGACAGTGAAAAATGTGTATTTAAGTAGAATTTTCTCCTGCTCAATTCCCCATTTTCCATCCAACAGTTGGGGCATAAACAGTTCCAAGGGATTGTTCCATACGCTTGGCCCATTCAGAGAAAGAGATGGTGATGGTAAAGATGCCGACAAAACATCTTGATTGATAAAGCGGTGTCGTGAGGATTGTGAAGGTTTAAGATGGTTAAAATATTTCATTTTCTCTATAATGGGCATGTTGGCATTGCACCGTTGCTTTTATGGGTTATCGCTCATCAAATATTCCAAACAGATATTTGCTAATGTGCATAGCACAAATTCCATGATGGGGGAAAAAACTGAGATTACCAACAACATTTTGTATGTGCAAAAATCTAACTATTCTATGGGTGCCATTTTAGTACTAGCTCAGTTATGGTGGTAATGCCAATATATTTACATTTTTCCTTTCCTGAATTATACTCTTGAACATGTGGAATCCATGTAATTCTGAAAAGCATGAACAAAGATAACATCTCACACGTTCTGAGGAATGTTTTAGAAACATATGAACTTAAAAAGCATGCTTGAATTAAATCAACCTCAATGTACTGCAAGGGGTGTGTTCATTCATCTGAAATCTTCTCTGAAGCATGACCTAATGCTCTCTGGTGGAAAATAGCTTAATATTTCATAATGTCCTATAGTGTTCTTCCTCTGGTTAAAACTACCTGATCACACATGGTATCTGAACAATCTATACTGAACAAAAATATAAAGCAACATGTAAAGTGTTTCCATACAAAACGCATATTTTCTCAAATTTTGTTCACAAATTTGTTTACATCCCTGTTAGTGAGCATTGCTCCTTTGTCAAGATTATCCATCCACCTGACAGGTGTGGAATATTAAGAAGCTGATTAAACAGCATGATCATTATGCAGTTTTGTCACACAACACAATGCCACAGATGTCTCAAGTTGACTGCAGGAATGTCCAGAGCTTTTGCCAGGGAATTGAATGTTAATTTCTCTACTATAAGCCACCTCCAACATCGTTTTAGAGAATTTGGCAGTACTTCCAACCGGCCTCACAACTGCAGACCACATCTAACCACGCCAGCCGAGGACCTCCACATCCAGCTTATTCACCTGAGAGATCGTCTGAGACCAGCTGATAAAACTGAGGAGTATTTCTGTCTGTAATAAAGCCCTTTTCTGGGGAAAAACTCATTCTGATTGGCTCCCAGTGGGTGGGACAATGCCCTCCCAGGCCCACCCACGGCTGCGCCCCTGCCCAGTCATGTGAAATCCATAGATTAGGGCCTAATGAATGTATTTAATTTGATTTCCTTATATGAACTGTGACACAGTAAAATCATTGAAATTGTTGCATGTGCATTTATATTTTTGTTCAGTATATTATAAACACTTACTACACTGAGTGCCCCAAAGAACAGACATAGACCTTTTAGTTATACTTTAACAGTGAGTTACGAACTGGCTCATAGCTCGTAACAAAGAGGAAGACAATGTGGAGATAGAGAAATAACAAACATATTTATTAAATTAAGTAAACTACATCCATATAACAATGTTGTGTATGTAGTCAGTAGTGTGAGTGAGTGGATGCGTGCATAGATGGTGATAATGAGGGTTGTTGAAAGGTGCCAAAACAAATGAACACCAAACAACAGTGTTTCTGCGTGGAGAGAGTCTCCTCGATGTATGGGGGAAAGGTGTATTTATCCCCGGGACACACCCGAGCCCACCTGTATCCCATTTAGATGACGACCCTCCCAGCTCTGTCCCCCGACATCCTATTAAGGAAAACAAGAGCAGAGAGAAAGGATTCGGCAGACAGAGTGGGATGGTCGTCACACATGTAAACTTATTACAGTTACGTTACAAGCAAAAATATTGTAATAAGATTACAGATACTTTTCAAAAACTAGATGAGTCGTTTTTTTTGTAATTATGTTTTTGGAAAAGTACATTATGACACCTTTCTATTTTTTCAATGATATTCAATTCAGTGTTGAAAAAAAGTTGAAGTCTGTTCCACCTGAGCGAGTCTGACCTCAAGTTAGAGACCACTATGAGGACACACCAAAATGCATTTCATGGATCCTTTTTGCCTTCTAATGCCTTTTTTCTAATGCCTTTTATGGGTTATATAATGCCTTTTAAGGGTTATATGATGCCTTTTAAGGGTATAATGCATTATTACTAGTTATACGCATTTATGACTCTTTATGACTCTCCTTATGGGACTAATTATACTGTATGTTATGTCTCTATGTATCAAATTCATTATAATTGTTGGCTTTTACACTTGAAAGTGTTAGTAAGTTTTTCAAAACAGGCATCCTAGAAATGTGTAAATATGACAAGTCTGAGAAAGCAGTATGATACCGCTCAGCTGCAATGGAGCAGCAGGTAGCCTAGTGGTTAGAGCATTGGACTAGTAACCGAAAGGTTGCAAGATTGAATCCCTGAGCTGACAAGGTAAAAAATGGTTGCTCTGCCCCTGAACAAGGCAGTTAAACCATTGTTAAAAAATTGAAATGGCCGTTGGAGGCCTTTTCATACAGTTAATGGCCTGTGGAAATACCTGTTTTTTAACGATGTGGACAACCCTTCAGAGTCACAAAGTGTGAACTGTTGCAATTTTGGCTAGGTCACAGTTGTAAATGAGAACTTGTTCTCAACTGGTCTACCTGGTTAAATAAAGGTGAAATTTAGACAAATCAGTCCAAGCAGCAACCTGTCAATCCATTGGGTTGTAGACAGACCAACTAAAGCTGCGCTTAAACAGGCAGCCTAATTCTTATATTTTTTTCCACTAATTGGTCTTTTGACCAATCACATCACATATTATCACATCGGATCTTTTTCAGAGCAGATCTGATTGGATAAAAGACCAATTCGTGAAACTAAATATCAGAATTGGGTTGTGTGAACGCAGCTTTAGAGACTAACCTGGAACGCTAATGGACTGGTAATGTGTTTTTGTCCTAAGTACACACACAAGATACCACAAGACTTATTGAATTAGACTGAGCCAGCAGCAGAATGTTGATTGGTTATATTGTGGTCTTGGATTGTCAGTAGTGGGAAAATCTGATGAAATGAAAAAGGAAGTGAAAGACATTGATCTCAAACGATGACAATGCTGTCGATGTGAATGGTGAAAATTAGTTATGATGAAACTTGAACCATTTGGGGATATTCTAAATTGAATTATCGTTAACCTTTGAGTTCCACTGTCCTGGCACTGGGCGTTCATTCACTGTCATCATTCATTTATGGTATCTTCTGTAAGGTCAAAAAAACTACCTGGGGAAAGCTTTCAGATATTTCAGGCGTCCTCTTTTTTCTTCTTAATGGGTTCTTTTTTTATTTTACGTAACTATCTTTAAAAAATTGATGGAGCTACTAGAACTCACCTGCTGTTCATCCATGGTAAATATTGTAGGATCTGGCTTTCTGACTCACGTATTGTAGTTCTTTTTCACAATGAGGCCATGGCTATGTGCAAGCGATTCAATGAGTTTGGTCCACAATAGTGTCTCTTTCCTCTGTTATCTCTGTTTCAACCAGTCTCCCCTGCATATAGTGGACTGAAACGCACATTTGAACCATGGCATCATTCATGCTGGGAATAGAGCTCTGATCAGGTACAGGTATATCACAGCAAAGAAGATAAACATGGGAGTTAAAGAAAATATACAACGGATAAGTCTGTAACACTTCACACTAAGAAGCAGATATACTTGTGGAGTAATGCTATTATTACTTCAGTATGAACATTGAATTTCACCAATGGTGTAGTAATGGAGTTTTTCTGTCACTACAATTATGTATCTTTCTCAAGGTGTAATGCTATTTGTATTATGCTTCATCTTGGCAAGGTCACAGTTGTAAATGAGAACTTGTTCCCCAACCAGCCTACCGGGTTAAATAAAGGTGAAATATTTAAATATTTATATGCAATCGATAACATACTGACCTGTATGAACAATGTCATTTGAAGGTTGACTTATGAAACTTAATGGGACACTGAGTCTCGTTTCTATCAGAAATGACACACAGAGATGTATGATCTGAAAATACAGTTAGAAGGTAATGGACTGAGGTGGTAATGTTGTGTTACAGTGTGACCGTATCAAGAGTAAAAAGACCAGGATCTTAAAATAGAAAGTTTTTAGGAATAGAAATAAATACATGTAAATATATTTCCTCCATAATCTAGATAATCTATCAAGTGTATGTCAAAAGGATCACTCCCCTTAACAACATACTTTGCAGATACTGCATTCTCCAGATGTATGTAAATATAACCTATTGTCATGCTGGCCACCCCACCCTCCATCCATCCTTCCCTATGTGATTTATTGAAACATTTCTGAAACATCCATTAGGATATTATGAAATGTCTGGTGTCTTTGATTGTTATATAACCATTAGTAGTGTTTAAGCTTTTGATGAAAATTAAAATGCGGTCATTCTGGCTAGCATTGCTTTAGTGACAGAGAGACAGAGAACTCATGCATGCTCTCTTTATTAAAGGCAAAGCGCTTATATAACTTAAAAAATATATATAAGTGCTCAATTTCCAATAAAAGGGAACCACACAGACAGAAAGACCTCTTCTGGCCCCATGGCCCCATGATATGTAGGGCTCTGCTGGTTTCCCAAAAGCACACATAATGTTTCCATCAGGGACACAAGTGCTGTTCTTCAGGCATATCTGGCCAGGCCAGGGTATAATTAGAAGCTGAATGCTGCTTTAAGTCAGAGTGTGGTTTGCAGAGCATTTCCAAAGGACAACTAGTCTAGTGGTCTGTGGTTTTTTATCATCAAATGCAAATTGCACATTTAAGGAGGAGTAGCACTGACTCATAGAGTTTATAATATCCAGGAACTTGCGTCCGCTAAAACATTCATGTGGTGCAATATGTCAAAAGTAAAACATTCATGTTTTTTTACAGATAGTGGACAGGCCATTAAAAACAAGATTCGGTGGAGCTATAATTGACAAGATCCCCCTATTTTTTATTTGTGCAAGTAGAGATACTGGGGTGCAAAGGAGCAAAAAATAATAATAACAGTATGGGGATGAGGTAGTTGGATGGGCTATTTACAGATGGGCTATGTACAGGTCCAGTGATCTGTGAGCTGTTCTGACAGCTGGTACTTACTTAAAGTTAGAGAGGGAGATATGAGTCTCCAGCTTCAGTGATTTTTTAAATTCGTTCCAGTCATTGGCAGTAGAGAACTGGAAGAAAAGGCGGCCAAAGAAGGAATTGGCTTTGGGGGTGACCAGTGAAATATACTTGTTGGAGTGCGTGCTATGGGTGGGTGCTGCTATGGTGACCAGTGAGCTGAGATATGGCGGGGCTTTACCTAGCAAAGACATATAGATGACCTGGAGCCAGTGGGTTTGACGGCGAATATGAAGCAAGGGCCAGCCAATGAGAGCATACAGGTCACAGTGGAGGGTAGTATATTATATGTGGCGTTGGTGACAAAACAGATGGCACTGTGATAGACTGCATCCAATTTGCTGAGTCTATAACAGCTTATAGATACATGTAGGTGGTTTTTTCCCTGTCTTCTCTCTCTGGCGGTGGCACAAATGATGAAGAAGTGTAGGCGTGTGTGCAGAGGCCCGTCGGTCAGATGCTTGACTACTCTACTTCGAGCGTGCCAAACCCGATATAACAAGAACAACCACAGACAGAAAACTCTACCAGGGCAGTGGAGGCTATCTCATAATAATGTCTGGAATGGAATTAAACCATGTGTTTGATTTATTTATTTTGAGTTACAGTAACTGCCTTCTTCAGGGGAAGAATGTCAGGTTTTTACCTTGTCAGCTTTTTACCTTGTCAGGATTTGATCTAGCAACATTTCGATTACTGGCAAAATTCTCTACCTGCCGTCAAGGTGTTTGATACCATTCCACTTATTCCACTCCAGCCATTACCACGAGCCTGTCTTCCCTAATTCAGATGCCACCAACCTCCTGTGTATCAGCGGTTGCTAAAACGGGTGTCCACAAAACAGTTTGTTATGGACTTGGAGCTCATGTACGACGCACTTAAACTCGCCCAACTGTCCGAGTGCTTAGCTTACAGAAACGTACCACCTCTATTGTGTATGCAGACAAACTGATCCTCCGCATGGCCCTTATCATCACACCAACGAGATCTAGGATCCAAATTCACAGTGTGTCTGCATGGCTGTTAATAAAAGTCCATGGACACCTCTTACGCAGTGGAACCCAGAACGATATGTGACGACTTGGTTATGGTGCTGTCCTTTCAGCACCACGAATAGAAGGGAGCTCAAATCTCTTTAAATAACATCAAGTTCTGTTGTCTATGCCTAACAGTCCTACTCATCACTTATTATTATTATTATTATTAGAAATAGAAGATTTTTACTTCTCACAATGGTGTTTAGTAAAGTTAGATCAAAGCAAGATCACATAATGATTAGAGGTCGACCGATTAATTGGAATGGCCGGTTAATTAGGGCCGATTTCAAGTTTTCATAACAATCGGAAATCGATTTTAAAAGTTTTTTTTTATACCTTTATTTAACTTTTTAACTGGGCAAGTCAGTTAAGAACACATACTTATTTTCAATTACTTCCTAGGAACGGTGAGTTAACAGCCTTGTTCAGGGGCAGAACGACAGATTTTCACCTTGTCAGCTCAGGGGAGCCACTCTTGCAACCTTACAGTTAACTAGTCCAATGCTATAATCACCTGCCTCTCGTTGCACTCCACAAGGAGACTGCCTGTTACGCGAATGCAGTAGAAGCCAAGGTAAGTTGCTAGCCAGCATTAAACTTATCTTAATTTAATCTGCTTGGAACACATGCAGACATTGCAGTTCTGTTTTTGGATGGGAGTCGATTTATTCCACTTTCAGCATTTGAGTCACAAATACACAGAGTAGACCATTTCAGGAAATGCTTTGGTTTACCACAAGTTTCTAAAGAAATGTCCTGCCATTGTATAAGGCGGTCTATAATCAAGACTGTGGGTAATGCAGCTGAACCCACTGTCTCCACTCAGAGCTCAACTCGTTCTTCTTCTCTTGTCACTCTCGTCTTCACCCACTTCCTATCACATGTATTTCATTTGCAACAAAAGCTAAATCTTTACTTTCTGCAGCATTTTTGTAGAAACCAAATCTATTCTCTCCTGTTACTCAAACAGCATTGACTGACAACCTTGAGTGAGATGTAAAAGGGTGCAGTATGGCCACAGTGTAAAGCTTTATTCATTCTAGAAACTTAATAAAGCAAGACTAGCCATAATTGGCTGTTCCAATGGTGTTGTCCCTTCAGCCTATATGCAGCAAACTCAATATTGGTCCACACATTTCCTTGAAAGGAGAGATATTCT
Organism: Oncorhynchus gorbuscha; assembly: GCF_021184085.1. Lineage (NCBI taxonomy): Eukaryota > Metazoa > Chordata > Actinopteri > Salmoniformes > Salmonidae > Oncorhynchus > Oncorhynchus gorbuscha. Next base: position 30,016,010 of record NC_060194.1, on the reverse strand, counting down.
TTCATTATGTAACCTGGAGTCTGAAGACAAACAGAAACGAGTGGTTTATTCAAGTAATGTTTTTATTTAGAGGACTAATGATGAAAACTCATGTTTACTGTATGTGGTGTGTATTTAAAAAATAAAATAAAATGGGCATGCTGTCAAAGGTATTTTACAAAAAGAATACTGTATTTTTGAATGGAATGCTGGTAAATAAGAATGTGCAATGCTTCTCAATGTGAGAGTTATGTTTGTTTTGGTGGTTTGGAGCCCAGCCAGTGGAGAAGGAATATAGTTTTTTTTTAAATCAAGAGGCACGGGCTTATTCACCATGATCCTCCTCTAGGGGATGGCTCTAATCCGAAATTATACATCATGATATCTCGGCATGTATCTTCCTTACAAAGACGTGTGCAAGCTGCATTGTCTGCTAGTGAAATATTGACGGCCTCTTATTCTCTTTTACCTATTTCTGACTTAACACACTTAAAGGTCCAATGCAGCTGTTTTTATCTCAATATCAAATCATTTCTAGTAGTGATGCACCAATATGATATTTTTGGCCCCCGATACCGATAACCGATATTTAAAATTTTTGCAGCCTTTTAAGCATTCTAGTACAGTTAAATAGTTAACACACACACATGGACACAGCAGTCTAAGGCACTGCATCTCAGTGCAAGAGGCGTCATTACAGTCCCTGGTTGGAATCCAGGCTGTGTCACATCCAGCCGTGATTGGGAGTCCCATAGGGCCGCGCACAATTGGCCCACCGTCGTATGGGTTTGTTATTTTAACTGACTTGCCTAGTTAAGTAAAGGTTACACAAACACACACACTGACCCCAACATTTTTTGGGGGGGCATTTACATATGTCCCCATTACCAGTAAAACATAATCAAAACCTAATTCTTTCACTTACTTGCTGTGCTGTTTCGTTGTTAATTTGTTCAGTCGTTTCATTCTCAACCAGGATTTCATCATACATGTCAAGCAGTGAAGTTTCAGCTGTCTGTTCATGGCTTGTTTTCCTCTGTGTGAACTGTCACTGTGTCTGTCACTGTCACTGTTTCCATCTGGTCCAGCTGTGTATGTAACATTTCACATAAACCCTGTTTCTTGTCTGCATCTAAGTAGAGGTCCTTGTACATAGCATCCAGCATGGTGGTGACACAGAAGAGAGAATGTCACCGAGTCGCTTGTTCACAGCCTGTGTCTGCAGTTTTGTTGACAGGCGTTTCAATGCCATGACAGAGGGAATCACGTCTGCTGCAGGTGCAGTTGATGAGCTTATTTCTCGAGTCAGTTGTTTGAATGGAGCTAGCTAGTGTTTTCAAGTTTCAAACATGTTGTCAAATGTCATTGAAATTGCAACAATGGTATGACAACCAGCACATTCATGAGCATGCAATACAGCTTTCCTCAGTAGGAAGTCCTCGTCAACCCACTGTGCTGTCAGACTCAGCATGCTTATGGGGCTGACATCGCTGGTCCAAATGTCAGTCGTGAAGCTTATAGCAGTGAAGCCATGTTTGATTTATTTTCAGTTAAAAAAAAAATATATATATATATATTTTTAATCGTTTTTGCACATCGGCATTAAACTAGACATCGGGCCGATACCGATGTTGGCATTTTTAGCTAATATCGTCCGATTCCGATAAGTTAACCGATATATTGTGCATCCCTAACTTCTGGGTAACAATTCCGTAGCTTACTTGTATTTTTTTTTTAAGTGTCCATTAAAAAAGCCACATTTTCTTCCAGGCAGCCCTAAAAACACATTGCAATACATTTCAAGTAAATAATTGCGCTCTCAATACCTTGCAGTTATTCCTAAGATATTCTTTCTCCTTCAACATCCTTGTGCAGAGTTTGTTAAAAGCTCGCATGGTTACTTAATGTCAAAGTCAATTATTTGCTGAATATGCCATCTTTAGATTTGGATGAAGACACCTGTCTAAGATGTTGAAGACACCTGTCTAAGATGTTGAAGACACCTGTCTAAGATGTTGAAGACACCTGTCTAAGATGATGAAGACACCTGTCTAAGATGTTGAAGACACCTGTCTAAGATGTTGAAGACACCTGTCTAAGATGTTGAAGACACCTGTCTAAGATGTTGAAGACACCTGTCTAAGATGTTGAAGACACCTGTCTAAGATGTTGAAGACACCTGTCTAAGATGTTGAAGACACCTGTCTAAGATGTTGAAGACACCTGTCTAAGATGTTGAAGACACCTGTCTAAGATGTTGAAGACACCTGTCTAAGATGTTGAAGACACCTGTCTAAGATGTTGAAGACACCTGTCTAAGATGATGAAGACACCTGTCTAAGATGTTGAAGACACCTGTCTAAGATGTTGAAGACACCTGTCTAAGATGTTGAAGACACCTGTCTAAGATGTTGAAGACACCTGTCTAAGATGTTGAAGACACCTGTCTAAGATGTTGAAGACACCTGTCTAAGATGTTGAAGACACCTGTCTAAGATGTTGAAGACACCTGTCTAAGATGTTGAAGACACCTGTCTAAGATGTTGAAGACACCTGTCTAAGATGTTGAAGACACCTGTCTAAGATGTTGAAGACACCTGTCTATTCAAGGGCTGTTTTCATGTTTTTCTGCCCTGTCACTGCCATTACCCCTGCATAAAGTAACAGAAGTCAGCAGCGATTTAGATGTGAACATTATCTTTGCTTCTCTGGAATAGACCTGTGGAATATTCTATATTGGCATAGCCAGTACAGTAAACAGGTTGTACCTATCCTTGTTGGCTGTGTTGTGATATGTTGTTCCATCTGTGGTTGTTTACCATCCTAGGCCATACATTTCTCTTTTCCTCTGTAGCCCCATTCAGCTCTCAAAATGGACATTCTTATTTCAACCCTTAAACTTGGGAAAATATTTATGGATCGAGCATTATGGTGTCAAGTGTTGCAGTGCAGCCCTGTGTGTGGCTGCGGGCCTGGTATTTGCCATTTTAATATTATATCCTCTCCCTGAAAGGTCTGGCTATCTTATTTCCCAAATGATTAAAAGTAGATTTATGTAAGTCATGCACAACATGGTGTTTAACTATACAGACAACAAGAGTAGACATAGACTGTGATAAAAATAATATAAAAATAAGAGTCAAGTTGATTTACGAAGGTACCTCTGAGAGTAGGCCTGCATAAAATATACAGTATATTAGTCCATGTAATTTACTGTTAAACCAAACGTCTCTTTCGGGTCAACGTGGTGGCACATTGGATCATACTAGCGTCTCCTTTAATGGTGTTCGAATCCATATCTGTGTAAAACATATGCTGACACCTGCAGGGTGTGACTTAACTGAGCTTGTACTGTACCACATGCTTAGATTCTCACAGTGGTTGAGGGATTAAAGTTATATCACTTCTTTAGTCACTGTGGGAGGATAGATACTAGGCAGTGTTCACCAACCTTTTCTGAGTGAAGATCACTTTAGCAGTCAATAGGCAAGCCGATATCTTCCGCTCTGATAAAAAAACAAACATGCAAATTAACCTAATAAAAACAGTTGTGTAGGAAAGAGGTTTGTGCAGTAGGGCTAATACATTATCACAGCATGTTGGCTATATGCCTGGCCTGCCAATGTTCTTCTCAGAGCTTTGATATCAAAATAGATCAGTTGGTGTAACCCTTGCGAGGCACAGCTGAGCATAAATTTAACTGGACTGATGGTACCTGCGTCTGATGGTCTGTCTCAGCGGACGAAGGGAGGGAGAGAGCATAAGAGGGAGAGACCACACCTCCGACTTTCACGGCCCCTGTTCTCTCCTTTCCTCCAGTGAGATTGACCAGAGAGAGGGGACACTGTCTTCCACCTGATGATGAAACTCGAGTCGCACCAGATCTGCCTCATGCACAAATTCATGTTGTTCCCATGGCCAGAGAAAGTGAAATATTCCTTGATATTAAAAAGATAGGAAGTGCTAATAATAATAAAAACGCAGGCCTATCGAAACATTTGGCTACTCATTGATTGCAGCTGAAATGCTAATGGAAGTAGGAGGAAGCGCGTTTTGTTTTGTAAAAGTGTTGACAGTGCTGATTTAAAAACTTAAACATGAATTCAGAAAAAAATCCTCATAAAAACAGCTGCTCTTTTGCTATATTCTTTGACAGTCTATCTCTGGTCAGGGTTTTAAAAGTTATGAAATCTCATGTAGGCTGGTATCAAACTTTGCTGTGGGGTTGCGGAAGCAGTAGGCATGGTGATTTGAGGTATACGATTGGCCAGCGCAGTAGGCACACTTGATTTAGCCACAGCTCTCCTGGTCTGCTGGGTAGGCAGAAATGTTCCCTTCAGTCACATGAAATGGTTCAACATGGCCTACCCGGCGCGCAGGGCTTCTGAATCGATTGCATCTGCCAACAACAGCGCAACGCAAAACAACAAAACAAGGCTTTATCCTTGGCTTTTCTACAGAAATGTTTGGTGATCTTTTCTACACCACTGAAATGTTTTCAGTTAGACTGTTCTTCCAGCACGTACAGTAAAACCTTTTATGAATGAAATACTTTACAATGATTAGAAATGTAGTTTTGTGAGTTAGGTGCCACTCGTTTAAGTTTACAAGATACGAATCGCGTCGACCGGTTGGTGATGCCAAAGATGACATGAATTTTTACAATGATTAGAAATGTAGTTTTGTGAGTTAGGTGCAAAATGGTCAAGGGAAAGCTCCAGCCAAAGGTACCTATTAGGAGGGGGAAAGTTTCCTAGAATAGAAAACCACACCTGGATATTATGGCTCTCTCTCCAGAGCTGTGTTTGAAAGCTGAGCAAATGTTGTGAGGTGTAAGAGGAAACCGTTTGGTATGAAATGTATTTTTCCCTTTTCTGTGTCATATCTGATTAGTGCTTCAGGGTACACAAGCCACAGAGTGGCTAAAATCACAGCAATACCAGCTGGGTCTATAAACAAAGAGCGAAACTGATACTGTTTGGACAAGAAACAGAAACCGCAAGGTCTTTTATAACCCTTTGCCTTCATGGGCAGCTAAGACAGAAATAAAAATATGTAATCGGCTTTACGTTTGCACAACTCATTGTGACTTACAGTTGGCCAAATGCCTTTATTTTGGTTCATCTAAAATGTATCATAGAAGAAAACACTGTCTTATGTTTGAGGAAATTGTTAGACTGAGACAATGAGTGACAGAGTTTTGATCATTGGGTTGCATTGCATGCATGCACACATTACACACACTACCACCTGCTGCTGTTCTCTAGGCTAGTTGTTTATATACAGTGTGTGTGTGTGTGTGTGTGTGTGTGTGTGTGTGTGTGTGTGTGTGTGTGTGTGTGTGTGTGTGTGTGTGTGTGTGTGTGTGTGTGTGTGTGTGTGTGTGTGTGTGTGTGTGTGTGTGTGTGTGTGTGTGTGTGTGTGTGTGTGCGTGTGCGCGTGTGTGTTTGGGGGGCAGCTGTGTTTAATATGGTCCATTTGATGTATTTCACGAAGCTGTCAACCTCACTTAAAATGCTTATTGATATGGGAAATTAAATGTGGTTTCACAACGATGCATTGCTCCTCTGCTATCTGATGTTTGTTACAATTCAAGTTTCATGTTGTTTCAGACGCTTCACTTTTCCATTGTGTTGATGGAAGAACGAACGCTCCTCGCTCCACTAACTCAGTGTCATTGTCCTTTCTATGCAGGTGGAGGCAGATGATGTGCTCACCAAAGAGGAACAGATCGGTCTGCTGTTTAAAGCCAAACGCAAGTGTGAGGTGGCCATCAGTAACAAACACAAGCCTGGCGGTGAGTAAAAAACGAATCTCAGATAAAAGTTATGTAAACACGACGTGTCAACCTACCTGACGTTGTGTTTTGTTGTTTTCATTGACATGAAAACAGTCCTGCCACATTGGTAATGGATAAATGACATCTGGGGCTTCCTGCAGAGTTCATCTGTTGGTTCACTGCCTGCTCTGTTAACCATGCACACGTCTAGTTCTGTCACATTGGCACCTGAGGACAAACCAGGAACATAAGCATTATTTTGTCTACTAGGTTGTCCAAGCAGAAAAATAACTCTGTTTGAACTGACAACATCACTATAACAGTGTTGACACAGAGCAGAGGAAGCAGTGGATTTAGAGGCTGAGATGTACAGATTATTGAGTGGGTCAGAACTAATATGCATCAGACATGGAAACAGGACAGGGTTTCTGTCGGAATAATTACTCGGCTCTGACAGAAAACCAGAAAATGTAAATGTGTTTTTAGAGCCTGTCACAAGATGAATTATCTCAGGCGGAGAAAATGGTTTCCTTCCTTTGTCACCATTGACTCACATTATTCCAATTAGTGTGACTGCTGCTGGCGTTGATCCAATATCAGATTGTAGCTTTAATATGAGGCATTCATACTGGACACATACAGATACCGTGGCTGTACTGTAGTCTGAAATTAAGAGGGGGAAATGTATTATATTTCTTCCTGTATGGTTAGGAGGTTACGATGGTCAGGGGGACTTTTTGAGAGAATCCGGTCCATATTTGTTTACTTGTGGTTATGTGAAGACTGTCACATTCAGCCAGACCCCAGAATCCCCCTGTCTCTGTGGTCACTGTCGTTTTTCTCTGGTTGATTATTCTAAAGAGGTTTTGGATTCCATATCCAGCCAGTCATATTATTTTCTCTTTAACCCTGGTTCATTGTGGTCTTCTTGGGTTCTTTCTGTGTTGAGTTCTCAGGCTTTCTAAACAAAACTTCTCTGTAAATGAAACACAGCATTGCAAACCTTTATTTTAAAATTAAGAAAGCAAAAGGTATTGTTGATGGATTCCCAGTAGTTATATTATCTCTCACCACATTCCCCAAATGTGCACATATTCTGCAAATGTTCACAGTTTTAGGTATAACTCGAAAAAGAACTTAAAATGACACATTATATGGTCATCTATTATCAACGGTCGTCAAAATACTTGTTTGAAGGTGATGGTTTCAGTGTTTAAGAGGGACAGTGTAAAGCATGCGTGTGTATTGATCAGAATGATCTTAGACACTTGACACTAAGCAGGGCTGTTATAGCCACATTAGAGTGTTCTAAGATGACAGGCACCTTGTCTCCCCTGACCACCGTTACCTGTAATGCAGCCTGACATTTGTTGCATGTCACTGTTGTATGAGGTGTTACTCTTTTTCCAGGTATCTGGGGTACATTTCCAGGGTTCATTTCAGCCTTCAACAGTTTCCTTGGACTAGAAAGTTATCCTTCTTCATTTGGGAGAGTATTTTACCTGAAATTGTCTTGAGTAAGCATAATGCTTTATAAACTTGGAGAATACACATCTTGCCTCCAGTTTTTGTCGGTTTCTTTTTAAATGGGTCAATTTGTGAAATGAACAGAAATGCATATCACAAATTGAAATAATTGTCTATAAAGTGGTGGTAAACTTTCAAATATACCAAAGACAAATTGAAATGTTTTAATTATTCTCTTGATCAGACCAATTAATGTGCCACCAACCTCCTGTGCTCTTGATGGTTACTTTTGCTGATATGTTCACATATTCCGTATTTTACTTTTTAGCACCTGGGAGAATAGAAATGTTACCTTCAGTTTGGGTCCGTGTATATTTAAATTAGTCATTTTGTGTAATGAATGAATAGAAATTCAGAAACTGACAAATGTGGGTCATTTAATAATTGATTCAAAGACCAATTAAAACTCATGTTTCAATGATTTCTCTTGATGGTTTACCTTTTCTAATATGTTCTCAGGTACATTGATGTTCCTTTTTTAGATACACTTCTTTAGAGATCTACTGTGGATATGGTTTCTATACAAAGCTGTTGCTGGAGGGACAGTTTTCGGGCAAACGGTAGATGCGTCAGAGATGACCACTACTTGACCTGTATACCTGATGACGCTGTCAGAGAGTAGTAGAATCGACATAGCCTTTATCTGGTGGCTGTATCCCGGCTCCTTTTGGAAGGTTGCACACGTCTTTTGAATCATAGCTCAGTTGATGCCGAAATGAGTGTAAACATATGACCTACCTCTCAAAAAGAGGGAAAAGGCCCTGGTATACTTTCTGCCTTGAAAAAGAATTCAAGACCTCATTTTGTGCGCTTGAGGTTTTTTTTTCTTAATTATTTCACTCTTTGCGTTTTCATTTGAACTTCATTTCAACCTAACGTTTCACATCTGTTGATCTGTTTATTGCTATTTATTTTATGTCGATATTCAATCAACATTTTTTATTTGGATGCCTATTACAAATATAATTGATTAAAGGTAGAATGGCAATATATTATATTAGGTGGCAAAGACTTCCACAGCATTATGTTCTGGAATGTTACAGCATAGCCTATGGTGTAGTGAGTCTAATGATGACCCTGTAGAAATTACGATGGAAACTGTTGCTGTTAACAGGCAATTATATTTTATGAATCGTTTTTATTTTTGTAATGTTGCATTGGCCAAGAAAAGAGTTCCCCTTTTTTTTTGAATAGGCTACTGCTAATTGTGGTCTCCTCTATTGTGGAAAAACCATGAAACCTGCATTCTGACTCAAACTCAAAGAATAGCAACTGAATGCAATTTTGAGGACTTTCCTTCCAGATTTGTCTTGCCTATATTGTGTGTCACCACCCTTGGGGTTCTGTGCCACTGTAAACTCTTGGTTAGCCTAACTATTATTACTGTGGAGGGGAGACTGTTTTGCAAATAGTAATGAATTGATCTTGCTATTCTAGCTATTTTGAAAGTGGTGGCTGGTAGGGTGGTCGGCCAACCTCAGCCCAAGGAGAGGGTCTTGCTTAGTATTGCGGTGTTTCACTGTGAAGCCCATCTATTTGTTATTATTTTTCATTTGTGCCTTAAATACTTGAGTTCTCATTACTTCCTTGACACAATGTTTTCATGGAGGGAGACACTGAGGTTTGCCTGGTTAGGACAGTAGAATGATGTGGGTTCAAGGCCCTAGACCTTGCAGTGTTGAAAATAGCTCAGCATTCAAACCTGTAGTCCCAGTGTAAAATAACATCAGCACTCATCATAACAGCTTGTACATATCAAAACTCTACTGCGATATATGTTTTGACATCTGCAAGGCCTGAATCAAATGATTGCAGGGAAAAGAAAATGTTATTTAAAACCTCTAATAGATCACCAATACCAACGTCCCCCACAGTCACGTTTATATTTAAATCATGGTCATGGAATTTATAGGAAATGATATATGTGTGTGTTCTGTGTTTAATTTGAGTCTGTTGGTAGGTGGTCCAATGAGTATTAAAAGTACAGCCAAAAAAACTAAAACCTAAGACCGATTTCATTCTCACTTCACTCCCAGGACCATGTGGTCATTGTGATTTTGAAAAACGTGAAGCCTCTTAGGCTTTTTTTTCAACCCTGTCATCTCTCACAATCCAAAATCAGTCTAAATCATACAAAGTCTACGCTTTCATTGAGAGCTGGGTGACAGGCCATTTTGAAGGCACATGAAAAGCATTTTGTCATTGCCTCTGATGTTTCTTTGCAACTTTGATTACAGGAATGAGACAATAATAGATGTAAAGCAAGGAGAAAACAGTTTTAGTTTTATCCTCAACTAGTTATTAGTGGTGAGTGTGGGGCAGATGTTTTCAATAATAGAAAATAAAAGCGTAGCCAGAAACCGACGTCTGCCAGGGATCTGTGGGGAGAGGGGTCTACACTCCCACTATTGCAGGGCTAGGGTTAATAATAACGTTCTAAAATGCTACTGCTGCCCGTATTAACGAACGTGAGACTGCTGATCCCAGAAAAGTAAGACAATTCATTGTGAGATAAAGGCTTTTTCGCAATCCTGTACAAATAGCAACTTCACTGCACATTACACACACTCAGGGGACGGGGAAGAAACATTTTACAAGAGGGTGGATTTGAGAGCGGTTAGCAGAACAACAATTCTGCTTGACTCTGCTCTTCCACTGTGGTAGACTAGACTCGTGTTCAGTGTTGCGTCATAGTATCTTTGTTTCTTCCCAGGGAGCCAGAACGCTACAGCCTTGTCACTGTTGTTTTCTTAATTTTGCATGGAATCTACACAAATAAGATCCATATTAAAACCACTTTGACAAAACAGATGCACTATAGCGTGTGAGTGCTGCGGTGAGATCATAAGCTTTCAATAAATAGCCCATTTAGGCCTATGCCACTCCTATGGATCATTAAAAACATGTCTGCTTAGACCTACTCAGTTATTTAATGATTACAACATTTCAAGTGTCCATTTCAGGCAGAGGAAGCAACGTAGACTAGCAAACATGTCTTTCTTGTGTGGTGGACATAAACAGCCTACCATGACTGATTTGATATATCGGATGGGATTAAAGCAAATGAAAATAAAAACATTGAAATGAACACACATTTGCTGGCAAATATAGACATTTCAGAGGTGTTTGGGGAATTCAATGCTGGTTTGTTGAGCCTTATTTGTAAAGACCAAACATATCCAGCAGACAGAACACAACACTGCTCTGGATGGCTGGTGTTGTGAACATTCAGCATCACAAAGGACATTGCATCTGTTTCCTGCATACCCACCAATTAACAAGCCCCAGGGCCGTCTTTCTCTACATGCTATTTATGATCATAACATTAGGCTAAAGTTCATTTGTGTATCGTCTTTAGAGGACAACACAATAAAATAAAAAAACAGCTACTTGCTGGTGCTCTGGAATTGAACAAAGAAGCCTCCAGCAGTGTAATGTTGGAGCCAAGGCAGTGAACACTCAAACTCACTACACTTAAATGTCACCATTGCTTTGTCTCTACTCCTGCAGATGGTTACTGCTCGCCAGAGTGGGATGGCATTGTATGTTGGCCTGAGGGGTCTCCCGGGAAGCTGGTGTCCACTGCCTGTCCAGACTACATCTATGACTTCAACCATAAAGGTAACACTGGCCCCTTGATAGCCTGCAGTTCAACAGTTCTCTTGCACAGAGCTCATTTTCCATTTTAGGTCATGGTGCTCAATGCCCACATTAGTAAGATAGCCAATAGGCCGCTGAGATAGTGGATCATCTTTTATCTACTTTAATCTGTAACACAGCATGGGGCATTTATTTTCAATATATTTATATAGCTATGGCAATGCAACAAGATATTGTAATTTTTTATGTCAGTACTTCGTCTTACAAGGCTGTTGTTCTTTTCTGTAATTGTGTTGTATTCTACAGGACTAGCCTATCGTCGCTGTGACAGCAATGGGACGTGGGAGCTGACCACCACCAACAACAAGACATGGGCCAACTACAGCGAATGTGCAAAATTCCTCTCGCACTATAACCAAAACAATGAGAAGGTGAGAGTCATGTCCATCCCAGCATGCATTTCTCTGCACCATTAGACAATGCCAACTTTGTCAGAGACGTGACACAATAATAGTAGACAGGGACAGTGGCCATTGTGTGACATTTCTGAAAAAAAATGTGACATTTCAATCTACTCTATTCTTTGGAGGCTGTTGTGGCATTAGCATACATAATCAATGTGGAGGTATTAGAATGTTAATGATATTGGACGTGTGATCTGATTGGTCAGAACAAAGGTCCTTTTCACTACATCAGTATGCAGTGGGATTCTTTTCATTTCTGTCTCACATTCTCTGAGTGTTCAATCATTCTATAACCTAGTTTGTAACTTAATGAGCATCTACAGTGTTCATTGTCTGTCTGTCATCCCCTTTGTTAGACTCATTTACCTTCTGCTTTTTCTGATGTTTCTACTCATTTGTAAGAAACCTAACAATAACAATATATATTTAGAAGATGAACATAAAAACCCTGTTTATAATTTAGATGAAGTGGCGCATAATGGAACAAAAGACATGTCCCCTCAGAATTGTTGGACTATTTGAAATGAAAACCAGACATGACAATTTATTTATTTCCCCCATGGAGATTATGTGAACAACAAAACAGTAGGCAGGTAGCCCGATTGCTCGTTTGAATCCCTGAGCTGACTAGGGGAAAAATCTGTGGATGTGCCCTTGAGCAAGGCACTTAGCCCTAATTATTCCTGTAAATTGCTCTGGATAAGAGCATCTGCTAATACTTGTGTTTGGAAGTGACTTACAGGAGCAATGTTTCACCTAGTTAAACTTGTAGTGTATTTGAGCTTTAAAACGGCTTGTGAAGTTTGTAATATCCACTTTAAAATACCAGACTGGATTTTCCCTTATGAAAAATGTATCAACCCCTACAAAAATGTCCAATAATTATAATCCACATAATAATTGATTAAGTTAGTTTTTTGTGTCTTACGACTCAACTACCATACACTCACGTGGTAGTCGGGACTAGAAATATCCAACTAACTGGTTGAATGAGGCATGTGTATAACTACAATTGTCATGTTTTGTCATTAATTATCATGTCTTGTCCTTGTGCTTTCCCTTCTGTTCGTTTCCCTCTGCTGGTCTTATTAGGTTCTTTCCCTCTTTTTATCCCTCTCTCTCCCCCTCCCTCTCTCACTCTCTCGCTCTCTCTTCTCTCTATCGTTCCGTTCCTGCTCCCAGCTGTTCCTATTCCCCTAATCATCATTTAGTCTTCCCACACCTGTTCCCGATCCTTTTCCCTGATTAGAGTCCCTATTTCTCTCCTTGTTTTCCGTTCCTGCCCCGTCGGATCCTCATCTATAATTCACTGTGCTGTGTCTATGTTTTGCCCTGTCGTGTCGTGTTTCCCTCAGATGCTGCGTGGTGAGCAGGTGTCTGAGTCTGCTAGGTTCAAGTGCCTTCCCGAGGCAACCTGCAGTTCTCGATCAAGTCTCCTGTCTGTTCTCGTCTTTACGAGTAGTATTATGCTTTTTGTTTTGTAAAGTTTCTTTCTGGATTAAAAACTCTGTTTTCGCCAAGTCGCTTTTGGGTCCTCATTCACCTGCATAACAGAAGGATCCGACCAAGGAATGGACCCAGCGACTACAGAGGCTCGTAACACTGCCGTCGAGATCCAAGGAGCCATGCTCGGCAGACACGAGCAGGAATTGTCTGCTGCTCGCCATGCCGTGGAGAACCTGGCCGCTCAGGATTCCGACCTCTCTGGACAGTTCCAGAGTCTTCGTCTCGTGCCACCTGTTACTTCCTGGCCTGCCGAGCCTCCAGAACCTAGGGTTAATAACCCACCTTGCTACTCCGGGCAGCCCACTGAGTGCCGCTCCTTTCTCACCCAGTGTGAGATTGTGTTCTCTCTCCAACCCAACACATACTCTAGAGAGAGAGCTCGGGTTGCTTACGTCATTTCACTCCTTACTGACCGGGCCCGAGAGTGGGGCACAGCTATCTGGGAGGCAAGGGCTGATTGTTCTAACAATTACCAGAACTTTAAAGAGGAGATGATTCGGGTTTTTGACCGTTCAGTTTTTGGTGGGGAGGCTTCTAGGGCCCTGGCTTCCCTATGCCAAGGTGATCGATCCATAACGGATTACTCTATAGAGTTTCGTACTCTTGCTGCCTCTAGTGACTGGAACGAGCCGGCGCTGCTCGCTCGTTTTCTGGAGGGACTCCACACAGTGGTCAAAGATGAGATTCTCTCTCGGGAGGTTCCCTCCAGTGTGGACTCTTTGATTGCTCTCGCCATCCGCATAGAACGACGGGTAGATCTTCGTCACCAGGCTCGTGGAAGAGAGCTCGCATCAACGGTGTTTCCCTGCTCTGCATCGCAACCATCTCCCTCCTCTGGCTCTGAGACTGAGCCCATGCAGCTGGGAGGGATTCGCATCTCGACTAAGGAGAGGGAACGGAGGATCACCAACCGCCTGTGCCTCTATTGCGGATTTGATGGACATTTTGTTAATTCATGTCCAGTAAGAGGCCAGAGCCCATCAGTAAGCGGAGGGCTACTGGTGAGCGCTACTACTCAGGTCTCTTCATCTAGATCCTGTACTACTATGTCGGTCCATCTACGCTGGACCGGTTCGGGTGCTACATGCAGTGCCTTGATTGACTCTGGGGCTGAGGGTTGTTTCATGGACGAAGCATGGGTTCGGAAACAGAACATTCCTTTCAGACCGTTAGACAAGCCTACGCCCATGTTTGCCTTAGATGGTAGTCATCTTCCCAGTATCAGATTTGAGACACTACCTTTAACTCTCACAGTATCTGGTAACCACAGTGAGACTATTTCTTTTTGATTTTTCGTTCACCTTTCACACCTGTTGTTTTGGGTCATCCCTGGCTAGTATGTCATAATCCTTCTATTAATTGGTCTTGTAATTCTATCCTATCCTGGAACGTATCTTGTCATGTGAAGTGCTTAATGTCTGCCATCCCTCCCATTTCTTCTGTCCCCACTTCTCAGGAGGAACCTGGCGATTTGACAGGAGTGCCGGAGGAATATCATGATCTGCGCGCGGTCTTCAGTCGGTCCCGAGCCAACTCCCTTCCTCCTCACCGGTCGTATGATTGTAGTATTGATCTCCTTCCGGGGACCACTCCTCCTCGGGGTAGACTATACTCTCTGTCGGCTCCCGAACGTAAGGCTCTCGAGGATTATTTATCTGTGTCTCTTGACGCCGGTACCATAGTGCCTTCTTCCTCTCCGGCCGGGGCGGGGTTCTTTTTTGTTAAGAAGAAGGACGGTACTCTGCGCCCCTGCGTGGATTATCGAGGGCTGAATGACATAACGGTTAAGAATCGTTATCCGCTTCCCCTTATGTCATCAGCCTTCGGGATTCTGCAGGGAGCCAGGTGCTTTACTAAGTTGGACCTTCGTAACGCTTACCATCTCGTGCGCATCAGAGAGGGGGACGAGTGGAAAACGGCGTTTAACACTCCGTTAGGGCATTTTGAGTACCGGGTTCTGCCGTTTGGTCTCGCCAATGCGCCAGCTGTTTTTCAGGCATTAGTTAATGATGTTCTGAGAGACATGCTGAACATCTTTGTTTTTGTCTATCTTGACGATATCCTGATTTTTTCACCGTCACTCGAGATTCATGTTCAGCACGTTCGACGTGTTCTACAGCGCCTTTTAGAGAATTGTCTCTACGTAAAGGCTGAGAAGTGCTCTTTTCATGTCTCCTCCGTTACCTTTCTCGGTTCCGTTATTTCCGCTGAAGGCATTCAGATGGATTCCGCTAAGGTCCAAGCTGTCAGTGATTGGCCCGTTCCAAGGTCACGTGTCGAGTTGCAGCGCTTTTTAGGTTTCGCTAATTTCTATCGGCGTTTCATTCGTAATTTCGGTCAAGTTGCTGCCCCTCTCACAGCTCTTACTTCTGTCAAGACGTGTTTTAAGTGGTCCGGTTCCGCCCAGGGAGCTTTTGATCTTCTAAAAGAACGTTTTACGTCCGCTCCTATCCTCGTTACTCCTGACGTCACTAGACAATTCATTGTCGAGGTTGACGCTTCAGAGGTAGGCGTGGGAGCCATTCTATCCCAGCTTCCAGTCTGACGATAAGGTTCATCCTTGCGCTTATTTTTCTCATCGCCTGTCGCCATCTGAGCGCAACTATGATGTGGGTAACCGTGAACTGCTCGCCATCCGCTAGCCCTAGGCGAATGGCGACAGTGGTTGGAGGGGGCGACCGTTCCTTTTGTCGTTTGGACAGACCATAAGAACCTTGAGTACATCCGTTCTGCCAAACGACTTAATGCCCGTCAAGCTCGTTGGGCGTTGTTTTTCGCTCGTTTCGAGTTTGTGATTTCTTACCGTCCGGGTAGCAAGAACACCAAGCCTGATGCCTTATCCCGTCTGTTTAGTTCTTCTGTGGCTTCTACTGATCCCGAGGGGATTCTTCCTTATGGGCGTGTTGTCGGGTTGACAGTCTGGGGAATTGAAAGACAGGTTAAGCAAGCACTCACGCACACTGCGTCGCCGCGCGCTTGTCCTAGTAACCTCCTTTTCGTTCCTGTTTCCACTCGTCTGGCTGTTCTTCAGTGGGCTCACTCTGCCAAGTTAGCTGGTCATCCCGGTGTTCGAGGCACTCTTGCGTCTATTCGCCAGCGCTTTTGGTGGCCGACTCAGGAGCGTGACACGCGCCGTTTCGTGGCTGCTTGTTCGGACTGCGCGCAGACTAAGTCGGGTAACTCTCCTCCTGCCGGTCGTCTCAGACCGCTCCCCATTCCTTCTCGACCATGGTCTCACATCGCCCTAGACTTCATTACCGGTCTGCCTTCGTCTGCGGGGAAGACTGTGATTCTTACGGTTGTCGATAGGTTCTCTAAGGCGGCACATTTCATTCCCCTCGCTAAACTTCCTTCCGCTAAGGAGACGGCACAAATCATTATCGAGAATGTGTTCAGAATTCATGGCCTCCCGTTAGACGCCGTTTCAGACAGAGGCCCGCAATTCACGTCACAGTTTTGGAGGGAGTTCTGTCGTTTGATTGGTGCGTCCGTCAGTCTCTCTTCCGGGTTTCATCCCCAGTCTAACGGCCAAGCAGAGAGGGCCAATCAGACGATTGGTCGCATACTACGCAGCCTTTCTTTCAGAAACCCTGCGTCTTGGGCAGAACAGCTCCCCTGGGCAGAATACGCTCACAACTCGCTTCCTTCGTCTGCTACCGGGTTATCTCCGTTTCAGAGTAGTCTGGGTTACCAGCCTCCTCTGTTCTCATCCCAGCTTGCCGAGTCCAGCGTTCCCTCCGCTCAAGCGTTTGTCCAACGTTGTGAGCGCACCTGGAGGAGGGTGAGGTCTGCACTTTGCCGCTACAGGGCACAGACTGTGAGAGCCGCCAATAAACGCAGGATTAAGAGTCCAAGGTATTGTTGCGGCCAGAGAGTGTGGCTTTCCACTCGCAACCTTCCTCTTACGACAGCTTCTCGTAAGTTGACTCCGCGGTTCATTGGTCCGTTCCGTGTCTCCCAGGTCGTCAATCCTGTCGCTGTGCGACTGCTTCTTCCGCGACATCTTCGTCGCGTCCATCCTGTCTTCCATGTCTCCTGTGTCAAGCCCTTTCTTCGCACCCCCGTTCGTCTTCCCTCCCCCTCCCGTCCTTGTCGAGAGCGCACCTATTTACAAGGTACATAAGATCATGGACATGCGTTCTCGGGGACGGGGTCACCAATACTTAGTGGATTGGAAGGGTTACGGTCCTGAGGAGAGGAGTTGGGTTCCGTCTCGGGACGTGCTGGACCGTTCACTCATTGATGATTTCCTCCGTTGCCGCCAGGATTCCTCCTCGAGTGCGCCAGGAGGCGCTCGGTGAGTGGGGGGGTACTGTCATGTTTTGTCATTAATTATCATGTCTTGTCCTTGTGCTTTCCCTTCTGTTCGTTTCCCTTTGCTGGTCTTATTAGGTTCTTTCCCTCTTTTTATCCCTCTCTCTCCCCCTCCCTCTCTCACTCTCTCGCTCTCTCTTCTCTCTATCGTTCCGTTCCTGCTCCCAGCTGTTCCTATTCCCCTAATCATCATTTAGTCTTCCCACACCTGTTCCCGATCCTTTTCCCTGATTAGAGTCCCTATTTCTCTCCTTGTTTTCCGTTCCTGCCCCGTCGGATCCTCATCTATAATTCACCGTGCTGTGTCTATGTTTTGCCCTGTCGTGTCGTGTTTCCCTCAGATGCTGCGTGGTGAGCAGGTGTCTGAGTCTGCTAGGTTCAAGTGCCTTCCCGAGGCAACCTGCAGTTCTCGATCAAGTCTCCTGTCTGTTCTCGTCTTTACGAGTAGTATTATGCTTTTTGTTTTGTAAAGTTTCTTTCTGGATTAAAAACTCTGTTTTCGCCAAGTCGCTTTTGGGTCCTCATTCACCTGCATAACAACAATCAGTTAGCAGGTATAAAATTTCAGAGTTTCCTAGTTCCAACTAGCACGTGAACGCGGCATGAGCTACCGTACAGCGAGAGTTTGGACTTGTATTTCGAAGGCAAAGGATGTGCCTGAGTCTTATTTAGTTTTACACAAATAATTGTACATTTTCAGTAATAAAACTGACAATTATTTATTTTTGATTAAAAGTACTGAAGATGGGTGTACAGTTGCTTCATACATTGTATCCGTGTGCTTACTGTCACCCTGATATTGGCTACTAGGTAGCTACTTCCCCAGCCTTTGACAGACAGAAGTGCTTGTCAAGCGGAGTGAAAGGCACTGTGTCCCGGTGATGTTGCCGTTCATGCCCTCCCCATTGAGTAGTAGACTGTATGTATGTATCAAGGTGATATCTATATGGTTATCCATGTTAGTTATTTATTGTGTAGGCTGCTATCCTACTTGAAATAAATTGATGGGAGGTGAATCAATTGCCATGTTAGCTACCGCCGGTGACACGACCGTGATACAATAGGAAGCATCTCAGGTCGGCACGTCAATACAACACTGGTTCACTGGTCGCTGGCTTATCGACTCGTCGTGCATCCCAATCAGCCACACAAAATGGTGTTTAGTGGCAACAAATCAGCCCAATTAGCTGATTCGCTTTCCACACACCTACTCCTTTCGACTCACCAGTTACCCATACTCCAGTCGCCATGGGCTGCAGCGACCCATACTCCAGTCTCCATGGGTTGCAGCGACCCATACTCCAGTCTCCATGGGCTGCAGCGACCCATACTCCAGTCTCCATGGGCTGCAGCGACCCATACTCCAGTCTCCATGGGCTGCAGCGACCCATACTCCAGTCTCCATGGGCTGCAGCGACCCATACTCCAGTCTCCATGGGCTGCAGCGACCCATACTCCAGTCTCCATGGGCTGCAGCGACCCATACTCCAGTCTCCATGGGCTGCAGCGACCCATACTCCAGTCTCTATGGGCTGCAGCGACCCATACTCCAGTCTCCATGGGCTGCAGCGACCCATACTCCAGTCTCCATGGGCTGCAGCGACCCATACTCCAGTCTCCATGGGCTGCAGCGACCCATACTCCAGTATCCATGGGCTGCAACGACCCATACTCCAGTCTCCATGGGCTGCAGCGACCCATACTCCAGTCTCCATGGGCTGCAGCGACCCATACTCCAGTCTCCATGGGCTGCAGCGACCCATACTCCAGTCTCCATGGGCTGCAGCGACCCATACTCCAGTCTCCATGGGCTGCAGCGACCCATACTCCAGTCTCCATGGGCTGCAGCGACCCATACTTGCATTCAGGGCCTGATTACCTACCGCCTCCTTATGAAGGCCCAGTGACGGAGCAGACAAACTAACCCATGGCTGCCCACTGTCCACTGGCGTAGAACTGAGTGTTAAGGAAATCCATTCGATCATTGAAATGAACACCTCTAATAACG
Organism: Oncorhynchus gorbuscha; assembly: GCF_021184085.1. NCBI lineage: Eukaryota > Metazoa > Chordata > Actinopteri > Salmoniformes > Salmonidae > Oncorhynchus > Oncorhynchus gorbuscha. The sequence goes on along the minus strand of NC_060194.1, from coordinate 29,996,833 downwards.
GTTGTTGAAGGACCAAGGGGTTTAACCCGTTACAATACTGGGAATTGGCCTATATGGATAGGGACAAATAGAAATGTTTCTAACATAACAAACATGAGAAGCATATGCATAATTTTTTTTTACCTTTATTTTACTAGGCAAGTCAGTTAAGAACAAATTCTTATTTTCAATGGGTTAACTGCCTGTTCAGGGGCAGAACGACAGATTTGTACCTTGTCAGCTCGGGGATTCGAACTTGCAACCTTTCGGTTACTAGTCCAACGCTCTAACCACTAGGCTACCCTGCCGCCCCAACCATGGTTACAATTTAAATGGGACATTTTGAAGATTATTGGGAAATTACTGGACCAAAATTGAGGACGCAACAATTCACCTGACACGAGACTGAATCCAAACATTACGCTGCACTTTTCGCAGCATTTGACAATTATGAAATCTGAAAATACGCTGGACATATTCAATAACATTATAAGAATATTCATGGCAAATGTGGGGTAGGTGCAACATGACAAAGAAATTACAAGGGAATGAGTGAGGCCTAATTGGTGTGCACAGGTCATTTGAATGCAATTTTATGACTCAAAGAACAGTCTTAATTTACTTCTTTCTTTTTTTAGCTCCCCTAGCTATGTATGTCCTTGAGGAACTGAAGCAAGCACACTTTTGTTTGTAACATAGGCCTGCACTGCTACCAATTACTGTTGTTGTTCACGCAATCTAAAAACGGTCCATTATAAATCACAATCTGGGTCAGGTGGGCATCATTTGAAAGCGTTTAGGCTCATTTTGTTCAGAACAGCCCAGGGTATAATGGCATGTTATCCTTGGAACTGCACATCAAACAAAGTGATCAGAAACATTGATACTGTAAATTACATGAGTTTTATCATATTGAAATATGAATTGCACATGTGGACACACGGGTGTATGGTTTGCTTGTATGACATCAAAGCGGTATTTATTATAATGTTCAACGTCTGATATTTCCTAACACATCAAATAATCTTCATTTACAGCATTCCTCTCACTCAGACAACAAAATAAAAAATGCCAATTAGCATTTCGGCATTATGCTAATTGTGCTAATTAGAACATGGTTCAAATCTTATACAACTCTGTATAGCAGAGACCTAAGCTTTATCATACACTTAGTTTACAAACCATTAGGAACACCTGCTCTTTCCATGACATAGACTGTCCAGATCAAAGCTATGATCCCTTATTGGTGTCACCTGTTAAATCCACTTCAATCAGTGTTGATGAAGGTAAATAAGAATTCTCATTGTAAATAAGAATTTGTTCTTAACTGACATGACTGTAAGTTGCTTTGGATAAAAGCGTCTGCTAAATGGCATATATTATATTATTATTATTATTGCCTAGTTAAATAAAGGTTTTTAAAAAATGGGTAAGACAAAATATGTAAGTGCCTTTGAACAGGGTAAGGTAGTAGGTGTCAGGTGCACCAGTTTGAGTGTGTCAAGAACTGCAATGCTGCTGCAATGCTCAACAGTTTCCTATGTGTACCAAGAATGGTCCTCCAGCCAACTTGACACAGCTGTGGGAAGCATTGGAGTCCACATGGGCCAGCATCCCTGTGGAATGAGTTTGACACCTTGTCGAGTCCATGCTCCAACGAATTGAGGCAGTTCTAAGGGCAAAAGTGGGTACAACTCAATATTAGGAAGGTTTTCCTAATGTTTTGTACACTCGGTGTATTTTTTTTAAATATTAATTTTACTATTAAGAACAGATTTAACATCCGTGGAATAAGTTTAGAGGGTGTAATACTATACAATACAATGTAATATTATTAATCTACAATTTCTGTTCTTAACCCTGGGCAAAATGGGCCTGGTGGGCAACATGAGCCTGGTAGGCTCACAGGGATATTGTGAGCCTACCACAATACTCCACCAATTATACAAATTTTTATGTAATACTTATTGCATTCCCCCAAAACGTTTTTGGGAACATGAATGCACTGTAATTTAAAACTGCAAAGTCTTCTCTCTGCCTCATGGCAACATTTGTAGAATTGCAGGATATTAGCTTTAAAGCTACAACAACAAAACATTTCTCTGCCACATGACAAAATGTGTCGAATTTTTAGGAAATTAGCTTGAAAACTGCTAAATGTTCTCTACATTGCCAAGAGCCGCGATTTTAAAATGTTATTTTCAAGGGCCCGAGAGTTGCTTCATACTGCCATGCACTGCCGAAGTCTTTGTATGCTATTTTTATCTCACTCGAGTTGTGTTCTGATTATGGAGGGGGTCCCTAATGCATTTGCGACCACAAAAGGGATCCCCGGATCCAAAAAGTGTTGAGAACACCTGATGTATAGCATGTTACTGTACAGCCACTGTGTTCCAATTTAGGCGCTTATCAGTGACCAAATCTGCCATTTTCATACCGAGTGAGTGAATGGAAAGGACTACTGAATGGAATGGAATTAAATTGGAATGACTTCTGTGATAACAGCAGAATAAAGCAAAGGAGATAGATATCAGTATCAGTCATTTCTATGATTAAAGTTACTTTGAAAAAAATCAGTGTTGAAAAAAATCTATTTCCACATGTTGAATTTTTCCCTCAAAATCCTGGCTACAGCACTCTGTATTATTTTGGGAGAGAGGTGTCTGTCATGTACCATTTTCTTCTGACAATCCAATCCAGCTCCAATCTATTTAAGTCAAGGGAAGAGGCTTACAGGAATCATATCAGATTGTAAGAATCCGTTTAATGAAGGTAAAGCTAGGGTGACAGGTAGCCTAGTGGTTAAGTGCATTGGGCCAGTAACTGAAAAGTTGCTGATTTGAATCCCTGAGTTGACTACTAACTTCAGAAGCCTTTTTAAACCTCAACTACACTACACGTTTGCAGGAAAGTTCCACTGCAACAGGGTGATAAAATGAAGATCCTAGGTTGGATAGTGATGAGATCTGCTCAGCTGACAAGGACAGGGCCAGAGAGCACAGGAGAAGTAGGCCATCAGATAAAACAAAGAGCGGACATTCAGCCTTTGTGATTTTTTACTGTCCAATGTTTTTTCTCCCCAATAGGATCTGTTTTCTCTTCAGTGCTGCTCAATGCAGCTTTTTCTCCTGTTAACCCCAACATTTCTCTGGTCTCTCCCCACCTGCATTCTTCTCTCCTTCTTTTAAATGTGGCTCTCAACATTAAGGTTTTGGGTGGAGGAGATTGTGGGTATCCATCCACATTTTGATGAGGCCCCCTAATTTTCCTCCTTTTTTGACTTTGAATGTTTATGCCAATGGTTTCCCGGTTCCAGGATTCATAGCAGCAGCAATGAAACCCTTCAGCCGCGCACCACAACTTAGGAACCCTTTGGTTTGGCGCTGGTTCTCCATCCCTAAATGATAACAGCAGTGGAGGAGGCTCTGGTTACAGCAGGCCCCAGAGTAGCCCCTCCACTAGGCTGTGTTGATACAGGGACCACGGGTAGCTAGCTGGAGGCCAGACCTAGATTCAAACAGTATTAGTTTTCTTGCTAATACTTTCAGGGTTGATTGAGCCTACCTGGAAAGCCAGATGGGCAAAGTGTATTATTTTGGAACTATGCTGTTGGTTCCATTACTCCAGGCAAGCTCAATCAAGTGCAGCTAAAGTATTTGAAAGAAAACAAGTCCTATTTGAACCCAGGTGTGCTAGCTTCTCACCTCTCCAGCAGTATGTCCTCTGGCTGCCTGCTCTGTGCTGTAATCTCCTGCTGGAAGCCCCAGCACTCTCCGCACCTCACCCAGGCTTTTGTGAGCGCGGCACATCTCTCAAGCCAAATGTTCAGTTTATTAGAATCCTGGAGTCTCAGTCAGTCTCTTGGTGGGCAGCCTTATTGCTTGGTGGGCTTTAGTCGTCTGGTGGGCAGCTCGTTGTCAGAATCAATGCACCCCATTTCATTCAGAAACTAATTAGAGGCCTGGAACGGTCGCACACCATGGCATGACCTTTGACCTTGGAATGTTTGCACACATTGACATAAGCTTCTGTGACCTTTGGTGTGCAGGCTGTTTAGTTTTTGGTCCACAGCAGTTTTCTATGTTGCAATGTATAGCCTGCAACTGTATTGGTATTTGGTATTTATTAGGATCCCCATTAGCCGCTGCAAAAGAAGCAGCTTCTATTCCTGGGATCCACATGAAACATGACATAATACATAGTACAGAACATTATTAGTCAAGGACTGAACTACATATAGTTAAAATGTCACACACAGCCTACATGTCAGTACATACACACAATATATAAGTCTAATACATAGTATATTGCAAATTAGAATACAATATATATAAAATGACTGTAGGTCATTTGTCAAGAGTAACATTATCCTCAGTGCTTCTGGAAAGCATGAAATGTGTAACTTATTTATCACAGATTTATCGGGACAATATTGTGTGATTGGAATGGTAGGTTGTATATATTGTAAATTATAAATGTAGCACACAAGGCACAGGGGCCCATGATAGCTTGACATTATCAACAAATGTATGGGGACAATATTGTGTAATTGGAATGTCATTGGTCAGTGACTGTATAGCCATGTTTTATGTATTGTAAAATGGTCAACCTAACACACCAGGCACATACTAGTCATGGATTTATGAAACATCTATCACATCTACCACTTCCTCAACCAAACTACTGTAAGTAGGCTGACACCTCTGAGTACACAGTACATGATATGACAAACAACATTTATCCTTCATATGTCCTTGTCTCTCTTGTCCCAACAGGAGGTGTTTGACTGATTGTACCTCATCTAGACAGTTGGGTCCCCCATCTCTCTAATGTTTTTCCTTCATATGATATTGTCTCTCTCAACAGGAAGTGTTTGACCGTCTGTACCTCATCTATACAGTAGGATACTCCATCTCTCTGGGATCACTTATGGTGGCTGTGGTCATCCTAGGTTATTTCCGGTGAGTGATCTACTTGTTGCCATTGGGAAAATTCCTTTCTCAGTTAATATTTTATCTTCCACCAAATCCCACCTGGGCTTGAGGGCTGGGTGAATTAACGGTCCGAGTGGGACAGAGATTAGGGTTAGTGTCACAGTAATGATATTGGTACCTTCCATTAAAATCAGGACAACTGTGGTTTAATATTTGATGGGGTGCTGCTGAGCGTACATATTTAAACAATGCCGTTGGGAAATAGTAACATTACTGTGAATATGAGACAACAAAGAGTAAGGAACAATGAAGAAATATATCGTCAAATATGATTTTGATGGCAGTGAGTGACTTTCTTAATGGGAAAAACAGTCAATAGCCCTGGTGGTATCTTGCTACTGCCCTAGACTGTTTTTTAAAAACCTTTATATAGCTAGGCAAGTCAGTTATAAACAAATTCTTATTTACAATGACAGCCTAGGAACAGTGCGTTAACTGCCTTGTTCAGGGTAGAACAACAGATTTTTACCTTGTTGGCACAGGTAGCCTAGTGTTTTGTGTGGTGAAACAAAGAAACAAAATGTGCAAAATGTTTATGTAAACTCAGCAAAAAAAGAAACGGCCCTTTTTCAGGACCCTGTCTTTCAAAGATAATTCATAAAAATCCAAGTAACTTCACATATCTTCATTGTAAATGGTTTAAACACTGTTTCCCAATGAACCATAAACAATAATGAACATGCACCTGTGGAACGGTCGTTAAGACACTAACAGCTTACAGACGGTAGGCAATTAAGGTCACAGTTATGAAAACTTAGGACACTGCTCTGAAAAACACCAAAAGAAAGATGCCCAGGGTCCCTGCTCATCTGTATGAACGTGCCTTAGGCATGCTGCAAGGAGGCATGAGGACTGCAGATGTGGCCAGGGCAATAATTTGCAATGTCCGTACTGTGAGACGCCTAAGACAGCGCTACAGGGAGACAGGATGGACAGCTGATCGTCCTCGCAGTGGCAGACCACGTGTAACAACACCTGCACAGGATCGGTACATCTGAACATCACACCTGCGGGACAGGTACAGGATGGCAACAAATGCCCGAGTTACACCAGGAACGCACAATCCCTCCATCAGTGCTCAGACGGTTTGCAATAGGCTGAGAGAGGCTGGAATGAGGGCTTGTAGGTCTGTTGTAAGGCAGGTCCTCACCAGACATCACCGGCAACAACGTTGCCTATGGGCACAAACCCACCGTCGCTGGACCAGACAGTACAGGCAAAAAGTGCTCTTCACTGACGAGTCACAGTTTTATCTCACCAGGGGTGATGGTCGGATTCGCATTTATCGTCGAAGGAATGAGCGTTACACCAAGGCCTGTACTCTGGAGCGGGATCGATTTGGAGGTGGAGCGTCCATCATGGTCTGGGGCGGTGTGTCACAGTGTCATCGGACTGAGCTTATTGTCATTGCAGGCAATCTCAATGCTGTGCATTACAGGGAAGACAACCTCCTCCCTCATGTGGTACCCTTCCTGCAGGCTCATCCTGACATGACCCTCCAGCATGACAATGTCACCAGCCATACTGCTCATTCTGTGCATGATTTCCTGCAAGACAGGAATGTCAGTGTTCTGCCATGGCCAGCGAAGAGACCAGATCTCAATCCCATTGAGCACGTCTGGGACCTGTTGAATCGGAGGGTGAGGGCTAGGGCCATTCCCCTCAGAAATGTCCGGGAACCACAAGTGCCTTGGTGGAAGAGTGGGGTAAAATCTTATAGCAAGAACTGGCGAATCTGGTGCAGTCCACGAGGAGGAGATGCACTGCAGTACTTAATGCAGCTGGTGGCCACACCAGATACTGACTACTTTTGATTTTGACACCCCTTTGTTCAGGGACACATTTTTCAATTTCTGTTAGTCACATGTATATGGAACTTGTTCAGTTATGTCTCAGTGGTTGAATCTTGTTATGTTCATACAAATATTTACACATGTTAAGTTTGCTGAAAATAAACTCAGTTGACAGTGACAGGACGTTTCTTTTTTTGCTGAGTTTATAATGTTTTACCTTTGCCTCTTCCGTGAGCGTTTGACTTTCAAAAGGATTAGAGATATCTGCCTTTGAGGTTGTTGCCTTGGGGCCAGTGTGTGATTGTGGTACGTGCCTCATCTTGCTGACATTTATATTCTTAGTTATTTTCATACTTATTGATCTCAGGCCATAGAGATCTATAGAAGAGCTGTGCTTAGTGTTTGCTGTTATTCTGTCTACTTAGTGGGATGTTTATATGAAGATATCGTTAATATATTGGTGTGCAGTTTCAGCCTCATCAAAATACTGTCATCTACAGGCTGAAACCTTTAAGGCGGGCTGAAAGGACAAATTTATTCTGACAGTCAATTTTATATGTAGTGAATTGACTGGTTGGATTTTATAGAGAGTTACTTTGTTCTTATCATTGCCATAGAATAACGTATGACTCATATTCAACAGCATAAACGCTAATCCTTGAATTCATTTGATATTTTACAGTGAATCAGGTCCAGGAATTGGTGTAAAGTCGTGTTTACAAACGTTCCGCTCAACTTGACTTAGTTTAATAAGGCATCTCAGGGGTCCGTGGATGTCTGGGCTGAGGATCCAGCAGCATGTTCAGGAGCACTCCAGCCACGGCTCCCTCTTCCATTTAACGTCAGGCTTTTAAAACCCTTGGACACGAGAGAGGCAGGTTCATAAACGTTTTCTGGGGAGAGACCAAGTGATACATACTGCACATTAGCAGTAGTGTTCCTCCTCTTCACCCAATGCACTGGGGGACTGTTCACCTCACAGGAGACTGGTGGCACCTGAAGTGGGGGGCACGGGCTCGTGGTAATGGCTGGAGCGGAATCAGTGGAATGGTATCAAACACATGGGTTCCATGTGTTTGATTCCATTCCGTTCACTCCGTTCCAGCCATTATTATGAGCCGTCCTCCCCTCAGCAGCCTCCACAGGTTCACATACAATATGATTTTCCCTCACAACTTCATAAATCAATATTCCCCAAAGCAGAGCTTGTCTAATAACCAGGTTACCTATTGGTTTGACTACAGAGGTTAGTCACACTCAAATAGTGAGTGAATAATGATTCATGAGTTTTCTGCTGTCACTTATTATATAGCTCACTCTGATTTAAAGATGTTGACAAGGGATATTTTGAGTGTAATGTGACAGATGCACTTGCTTGTCTGGGAGGAAATGCACATGCTCTTTGATCTGCTCAATACATCAGGGCTTGACATGAACTTTTTTAGCCACCTGTCCTTCAGACAAGTAGAACTGATCTTTTACTTGTCCGAAAGCTTAAGTCACTTGGATGGTCTGTCACACCATGGGCCAAAAAGGTGACTGAACATTGTGTTTTTGATGCAAGAAGTCACTTCACAAAATACAGTACATTCATTATGATCACTGGTGTTGACAATGGAATGCTGCTGGTCTCTGAACCCATGTATTGTATCTCCTGTCATTGTGGCCTTGAGCAAGGCACTTAACCCCCCACAAAGTATAATACTACACTGATAGGCTACTGTATAAAATACATGTGGTCCGTCAACCGTCCATCTGGAGAGCTACTGGCTGTGAAGAATCTTCACCCAACCCTGCTCAAACACACCAGTCATCTTAGTCATCTTATCAAGGTTCTGTTGAGCAGCTGATTTTTTATAATGTGGGGTTTTCGAGCAGGGCTGGAGCAAACGCCTGCACGCACAGTAGCTCTTCTGGAATCTCCAGGAGGATGTTGGCCACCCTGCAACATTACAATTACCACCAAATACTTTTTTATGTCTTTATAAAAGAATTCCCTCACTCAATGAACCAGGGACCAAATGGCTAAGGTGGGCGAAGTTCATTCAATATTTGTGCTTTTCAATCCCCTAAATCTCTAGAATGTGTTATAATCTGTGAGGAATTCAGATGGCTCTAATTATGATGAGTACTCTTCTGAAGAGTGTGAAAACACACACCCACATTCACACACACATACTGTTCACACGCACACTCACTGTGAAAAACCTTCACCCCTCCACACACTTACCACCTTGATAACATTTCAACATGGGTTCCTAGTGTAGTAATGGCTTAGTGGCAACACATTCTCTGATGTTTTGCACAAGGATTTATGTATTTTTTTCAATGATTGTCTTTGGTTTGAAGAAGCCAACAGTATAACTTACAATTACCCCAACATGATGATTGCATATCACGGTGCGGATTATATCATCATTTATATGATCTTTTTCTCCTCTCCTCTCTTCTCTTCCAGGCGGTTGCATTGTACCAGGAACTACATCCACATGCACCTGTTTGTGTCCTTCATGCTCCGAGGCATTAGCATCTTCGTAAAGGACGTGGTGCTGTACTCTGGCTCTGCCCTAGAAGATATGGAGAGAGTCAGTGTGGAAGATCTCAAGTCCATCACTGAGGCTCCTCCAGCTGACAAAACCCAGTTTGTAAGTACCTAATCTTTTCTCCCCAGACTATAGGAAGTTTGGAGAATAGTAGGTGGCAGGCTAATGTAGTTAAGTCACTGACCAAACGCAACAGTGAATTATTTCCATAGAAAACAAATTCTGGAATACTTGCTGTTTACAAATTCTATAACTTTGTTATTTTGAAAGGTCCATTGTAAATTGGTTGGATCATTGTAAAAGGCCTTCCTCTAAGGATATAGTGATCAGTGTAATCCAGGGACTATTGGATATGACTTACTAAAGTCGTTCCAGCATTCAGTATTATGAGTCATCAGTCTTTTCATTATAATTATTATTTTTTCATTACTGTCTGTCGCAGCATTTCTAAATTAGAAAAAAAGTCAATGCTACTGGGAAAGACTTGCCAAATGATTATAAAACAGGGAGAGCGAGAGAGAGAGAGAGAGCGAGAGAGAAAGAGAGAGAGAGTGAGAGAGAAAGACAGAGAGAGAGAGGCTAAGTCTCTCTTGGCTCATGTGTATCATCCCTAGCTGGAGTGAGCATGCAAGGCTGAAGGAATCAGCTATGGACTTCAAAGTACTCTGGTAAAATAGACAGGCATAGAGGATGGCTTCTCTCGGGGCATACACAGGCTGAACCTCCAGGGATTCCCTGTTGTTTACAGTTGATCAGCATCTACAGATTGGAACAGTATTCATTAGGATTAGAATACATCTTTAATTGTACAAACCGTGATTGGAACCTAGCGGTTAAGGTTTCATGCTGAACAGGCTTGAATGTTGGTTTACTCACTACAAAGGGATTTCACATTTATCAATGTACACACTACCCTTACAGTTTCTGTATGTCGCACCAACCCAGCAGTAGAACTATATAACAGTGCGAAGCAAGAGTGGATTATAAGGATTCAAAATGGCTTCAGGTCACTATAAGAAGATCCAAGGCATTCTGAATTGATTGTCTGACACTTCTGAATTAGACATGTTCAGTTTTTAAGAAGACTGTAGCTATTTGAATAGCATACATTATAGAATAACACTATTGTGTCAGGATAGGGTCAGAACACATCATCAAATACATTTAGACATGTATTATGATCCTCAGATGAGTTACTGTCATCACTGAACAACGATGTGATATGATTTACTGTAAGATTTCTGACAGTGTTGTTTTTTTTTGCTCGCGTGCCTTTATTTCTTGCTAGACGAGCCTAGATCATACTTAGAGGGAGATGGCAGAGACATGCGTTCTGATTCGTTTTGTATTTGTTCAGGCTTGTGATTGGATTGCAGATAGAACCTTATATCACAAAGTTCAAATTGGTTCATGCAGATAGAATTGTTTTTTTGTTTTGTTTTTACTTCCAATGTACTTTTTCAAAATGTTTACTTCACAGAGATATGAAAAACCATCTAAAGATCAGATAGAACCTTATATTACCTAGAACTCAAGGTCTAGGTCTCAAGGTGTTGGAAGTCATTAGTCATTCATCTACAAGTGCTTGTGACCATGAAATAGGCTGCTGTATTTAAGGATGCTTAGTAAGCTCAGTATATTTGATATATTTTTCTGTTTCCTTTAGATTGGCTGTAAGGTGGCAGTGACCCTGTTCCTATACTTCCTGGCTACCAACTACTATTGGATCCTAGTAGAGGGTCTGTACCTCCACAGCCTCATCTTCATGACCTTCTTCTCAGACAGGAAGTACCTCTGGGGATTCACTCTAATTGGATGGGGTGAGTGTTCCCAGAATTCTTTGGAGGTTTTACTGCAGATTCACTGCTACGAAGTCAAAAAATAAGCTAAACAAACTATCCCAGACAGATGTATTAATCAATCAATTTCAAAAGCCATTCCAATGTTGTCATGTTTCGAGGAAGGTTTAGAAGAAAGCTGATAATATTGTTGATTCCAAAATTGTCTACAATTCATTGGTTTCACACATACTGTGTGAGTTCTACTATATTCAGAACTCAAGAAGAGTTCAGAAAACTCGGCTGTACGGCTCCTGCATTGTACACACTGTGCGTATCTGTTATGTAAGCACAGCGCATACAATGTGGATGCCGTGTCACCCAATTGCCTCGCTGCAAGAATCCGAAAAACAACATTATATTGGCAGTATATTACAAGTGTAATTTTGACTTGAATCCACAACGATAATTGAAAGAAAATGGCTGTATTTTGTTTCTGAATCATTGTTTGTGTGATTGCAAATAATGATGCTCTGTTCTGCAGGGTTCTAGGCTGTTTAGTTGTTTTGAGATCTGTTTTATGTTTGTTGTTGTTGATTTACAGGGGTCCCAGCTATGTTTGTGACAGTGTGGGCGAGTGTGAGAGCCACCTTGGCAGACACAGAGTAAGTACTGCACTAAAATCCCAATCTCAGCTCTAAACACATAGTACTGTACATTTGCCAGAATCTTTCATGGGAATGTGAAACAGGACCTTAGAACATGTTCCAGAATCCTCTTAGATTCTTAGAACATTGAAGGGTGTGAGTGTACATCCTCAATTTCATATAAACACGCAATGCAGTATTTACACAGTAGTACCTCTCACAGATAGATTCTGACAGTTTTCAGGATCGGAAATGTGTGTACGGAGGCAGTAGTTTGTGTACAAGGACCATGTGTAAACATAGCCATGGCTGGTTGGATTGAATTCCAGCCTTGGACTCGGAGCCTAGGAACAGACTGTAAGCACTGCCAACTTCCCCATGTGTTGTTGCTATACTAGGATAAACCGAAACAGATCAGATCCTGAAAGCGATTAGTTAAACAATTATACCTACCTGTATTAGTTTTTCATAAATGCTCTGTTTATCACTTGCAGGTGCTGGGACCTAAGTGCCGGCAATCTGAAGTGGATCGTACAAGTGCCCATTCTAACAGCAATAGTGGTAAGTAAACATGTCAATTGAAAATCTTAATTGGCGTAATGGCATTTAACGTTTTCGATTGACACGTTTACTTACCACAATTACTTACCACTATGACCACCATTTGCTTTTTGAGAGATTTGGCCTTGGTGTTCTACATTATGTCATTTTCTGTTTTCAAAGGTGAATTTTATGCTGTTCCTGAATATAATACGAGTTCTGGCCACTAAACTTCGGGAGACAAATGCTGGCAGATGTGACACAAGACAGCAGTACAGGTAAGAAGCGTTACTCCGACTGACTGCTCCTCCTTCCCTGACTGCTTCATCATGACATTTGTATTCTGTTTTATCTCCAGCATGCTGATAGAAATATGGACTCTTTATCACACCAAAACATGCCACCAATAATGTCAGTGATACATAGTATGTCTGAAAATGCATAATGCAGTGAATGACCACGATAATATCAAACTTAATCTCCTCATTACAATAAATGTCACGCACAGTAAATCTAAAAATAAATGTTAAAAGTATAATAATAATAATCACATTGAAATCTGTACAGAACTGTAGAAATCTGTAGAGAACTGTAGAAATCTGTACAGAACTGTAAAGGTGCAGTAGATGATCTTTGTAGCTGGCAAAAAAATAATAATGAACAATGGGGCAAAATGCCAATAAATACACAGAATGTACAAAACATGACAATCTATGTATTTCCATGACATAGACTGACCAGGTGAAAGATATGATCCCTTATTGATGTCACCTATTAAATCCACTTCAATCAGTCTAGATGAATGGGGGGAGACAGGTTACAGAAGGGTGTTTAAGCCTTTAGACAAGACATGGATTGTGTATGTGTACCATTAAGAGGGTGAATGGGCAAGAAAATATATTTCAGTGCCTTTGAAAGTGGTATGGTAGTAGGTGCAAGGAGCACCAGTTTGAGTGTGTCAAAAACTACAACGCTGCTGGGTTTTCAAAGCTTAACAGTTTCCTGTGTGTATCAAGAATGGTCTACCACCCAAAGGACATCCAGCCCTGTGGAACGCTTTTGACACCTTGTAGAGTCTGACACAGTGAGACTGTTATGAGGGCAAAAGGAGGTACAACTCAATATTAGGAAGGTGTTCTGTTTTATACGCTCAGTGTAGATTGTAAGAAAAAATTATCTTATTAACATTTGCTTGTATTTATTCAGGAAACTGTTGAAGTCTACATTGGTCCTGATGCCACTGTTTGGTGTCCACTACATAGTGTTCATGGCGATGCCTTATACTGAAGTGACTGAAGTCCCATGGCAGATACAGATGCACTATGAGATGCTATTCAATTCATTCCAGGTACCAACTTATGTTGTACAGCATGGATGGATGGACGGATGGATGAATGTACAAACAAACAAAATAATGAATTAATATACTACTGCATATGGGTTTAGTCACAGGCAGCCAGCAATGGATCCGAAACGATGGGCTACTACAGTACTTTAAAAAGATCCACTAAGGGGCACTGCATCTGTTCTAGTGGTGTGCTACACATAATTCACTTTTGAGTTGTGATTAAGCTGTGATGAGTTAAGATTTTGAGAGAGCACAGCTCATTGTTTTCAGAGTAAGCAGCTGGTATAGATGACGTGAAGAAGTCACTTTAGATTGCATGGCATTCTTCCAGAGTGCTCTGGATAGATGCACAGGTCAACCTGTGCACTTTGAGGCTTAAGCAAAAATGTAATAATGTTTTTTTTATCCTTTTCAGGGATTCTTTGTTGCAATTATATATTGTTTCTGCAATGGGGAGGTAAGGACTACTTTGAACAACTTTGCTAATATATTTCTTTGAAAATGTCTGCAATGACTCATTATAGTATTTTATTTAAGACAAAATATGTCATCCTGAAAGATAATATAATGTTCAAGATTAATTGCAGTCACAGCATGCACAGACCTGAGACTCAATTATTGTATGTCACAGTAGATTAGATCAATTTAGTGACAATCTCATTTCTTTCCATCTTTAGGTCCAAGCGGAAATTAAGAAATCGTGGAGCAGGAGGACACTAGCGCTGGACTTTAAACGTAAAGCCCGTAGTGGCAGTAACACATATAGTTATGGACCTATGGTGTCTCACACCAGTGTAACCAATGTCACTGCCCGGGGGCCCCTGGCACTGCACCTCACCACACGCCTTGGGGGCCCCGTCACCGTGAACGGGCACCGGAATCTCCCGGGGTACGTGAAGAATGGTTCCATCTCCGAGCACTCCATCCCTTCCTCAGGACAGGAGTTACATGTTCCCGAGGAGGAGCAGCAATCCAGTAACAAGCCACCGCATTCCGTTGAGGAGGAGAAACCCTCGCCTGTAGTGGAGGAGGAGCGGGAGACCGTCATGTGACAATCATGTGACCTCTTGCGAGAGACCTTCAGGCAGCCTATAGCGCCTCCACTGTGAGGACGATCTCTGTAGGAATGAGTCATGGGAAAGATCTCAATTACATACTCCTTGTGTCCTCTCTCCTCGTCTCCAGAGGGACCTCTGGCTTTCTCATCCAATGTTTTGAAAAGGAGAAGAGGAGAGAGGGCGCAATTGACAGCTTCCCATGAAACATAGCACCACATAGACCAGTCAAGCTTCTCAGTTGATTTTATTTCACTGCCTTCAATGTGTTGCAGCAAGTACTTTATAATGGATGAATACCAACCATGGTCTGTGGATGAACAGTAGGCTAATGTGTCTGACCGAAACAGACAGCATTGATTGTCCACAGGTCCTGTGGCTGAAGGTATCAAATGTATACTATAGGTCCTCATTCTGGCAGGAGCATGTTAGCTTATGTTAGTGTAGCAGATGGCTAAGTTAGCATACAGCTCACTAGCTCACATCTGCTACATTAGGCACTCCTAGTGATATGAGAATATGCCTGGCTGCAGGATCTCACTACGTTTCAATTTGTTTGAAAATGTGGATGTACATTGAGATGACCCAACCCACTTTGATGTAGCTAAAAGGGAATAAAACTCAGGTCCTCTAAACCCTCCATTCTAGTGCATCAGTTGGAGCTAGTCTGTAGTTTCAGAGGTGTGCTGGCTTCTAGAGTTGATTTATATGGAGAAAGGCCCAATGGATTACTTTTCCCCATGAGTATCAACTTTTTGTACAGTTTGTATTTTTGCTATTTAAAAGAGACTATCCTAATATTCAATGGCTAATGAAGGTTATGCTTTTTCCATGATGTGTTGATGATTACATTCTTCAATAATAATATTATATTTCACAATATATAATACCACAAAAGTAACCAAACCTTGGAGCCCATTGGAGTCAAAACGTGATTTTCCTGTGTTTTATATATATTTCCACACTCTGAGATTTGAATAATACTGTAAAATTGTGAAAATTATGATTATGCCCTTTTAATGTAAGAGCCGTTTGAAAAGACCGCCTGAAATTTCTGCCTGTTTTGGTTGGGTGGAATTTTGGACTGCCTGGCAATATCACCAAGGGGTAAATTAGTTAATAGACCAATAAGAAAGAGAGTTCCAAACCTCTCTGCAAATAATAGCTCGTTTTTAGATTTCCTCTCCCAACTCAGACTACTCCTAGATAGTCCTAGCAAAATTCTTGCTTGAGAAATTACTCTTTGCTAAGAAGGAATTTTGGTTTATTTTTGACCATTTTAATTGAAAACAATCACAGTAAGGTACTTAATTGTTACCCAGAAATGATTTGTTATCGAGATACAAATGGCTGCATTGGACCTTAAGTTTTGGGAGAAATGGAGTGGTAGAGACAGCTCAAAGAGGACAAAAAATGGCTATTATTATAATGGAATTGTAGAAAAATACTTTATTAACGTTTTAAAGGGAGGCACCCTCTCCAAAACTCGGGGTGCAGAAAACAGTAAAAAAATAAATATGGAATGTTAATTAGTTGAGGAACTCCTAGGGATTCTCAAATTCCACAGGAGAATTCCCAGGGAGACTTATGAAGAGACGGACAGTATGAAGGAACACCAGAACTGAATAGTACACAACTGTTATGTTTTATATAGTCCAGTGTTTTGCTGCTCTTTTGTATAGTATGTATGCATTTGCAAAGAAGTCACAATGTTTACAATGATAATAAAATCCATTCTAGCTGTGAGCTAAAATAGCATCAAAGGTCATGTAAATGTATTAGAACTATAATTTGATATTTGTAAAGACTGTTGAAAATGTTAAGGGATGTTGACAATGTAGAATGATTTATATTGTATTTAGTGGTAAAAACATAGAAACTGGATATATACTATAGATGAGGGACAACATACTGTATGAGGATTCAGGACCATATAGTCAAGATTTCAGTAGAATGCCTATCAGATGTAATAACATTAGACAGCTATTTACACTATACTCACATGTAATTCTGTGAATATGGCAGTTTAGGTTGATGGGAGTCAAGAACTCAATTGCACTCCGCTACTGTATATCCACATATATACACGTTGACCCTACAGTTCCCTCCCCCACTACTCTATATCCACATTTATAAAGTGGGAGGTTTGAGCCCTGAATTCTGATTGGCTGAAGGCCATGGTATATCAGGCCATTTAGTTTTACTGATCTAATTACATTGGTAACCAGTTTATAATATCATTAAGTCTCCTCTGGGGTTTGTGATATATGGCTAAAATACCACGGCTAAGGGCTGTGTCCAGGCACTCCGCGTTGCGTCGTGCATAAGAACAGCCCTTAGTCGTGGTATATTACATTGGCCATATACCACACATCCCCAGGCCTTATTCCTGAAGTATATATTTTGCGAAAATATTTCTAGTTACACTTTTACATTTCAGTTCCATCACACTGCAGTTTGCTTCCGACAGACAATGTTCACGGAGTGAAGTGAAGGGATAAAGTGATTAGTTTGTTAGTTTGTCACAGAAGCAGAATGTGTGTCTTTTAGAGTGTGTCAAGTAGCCTGGTTCTATACAGTACAGTATGTGCTGTAGCCAACTCTTCTAGCATTGTCATGCCTTACTGTATGTACTGTATGTTTGGGATGAAAATTAATGAACACATAGAACACAGAGAGGAGTTGGCTAAAGCACAAACAGACTCATTCACAAGGCTATGTGTAAAGATGTCAAGGTCCCAACACGCAATGTCCGTTTCATTCCAATCTGTCCCAATAGTTCATATACGTTTTCAACCCTGTCTATCCCAATGTACGTTTCATTCCAATCTGTCCCAATAGTTCATATACGTTTTCAACCCTGTCCATCCCAATGTACGTTTCATTCCAATCCGTCCCAATAGTTCATATACGTTTTCAACCCTGTCCATCCCAATGTACGTTTCATACCAATCCGTCCCTATAGTTCATATACGTTTTCAACCCTGTCCATCCCAATGTACGTTTCATTCCAATCCGTCCCTATAGTTCATATACGTTTTCAACCCTGTCTATCCCAATGTCCGTTTCATTCCAATCCGTCCCAATAGTTCATATACGTTTTCAACCCTGTCTATCCCAATGTACGTTTCATTCCAATCCGTCCCAATAGTTCATATACGTTTTCAACCCTGTCCATCCCAATGTACGTTTCATTCCAATCCGTCCCAATAGTTCATATACGTTTTCAACCCTGTCTATCCCAATGTACGTTTCATTCCAATCCGTCCCAATAGTTCATATACGTTTTCAACCCTGTCTATCCCAATGTACGTTTCATTCCAATCCGTCCCAATAGTTCATATACGTTTTCAACCCTGTCTATCCCAATGTACGTTTCATTCCAATCCGTCCCAATAGTTCATATACGTTTTCAACCCTGTCTATCCCAATGTACGTTTCATTCCAATCCGTCCCAATAGTTCATATACGTTTTCAACCCTGTCCATCCCAATGTCCGTTTCATTTCTGATCTCGGTGTGGCTTGCTATTCCTATTTATTGTCATGATCTTATATGGTTAGGGCACATGATCTTTTATACTGAAGAGTAGAGCTAAATATAAAGGTGGAGATCATTTTCTGCCTCACAAAGATCTGTTGCGTGATGTAAGGATACCATTAGAGAAAGTGTTACCTAAAGATGCTATCTAAGCCAACAAGAAAATGAAAAATACAGTAGAATATCCCCATTTTCTTATACTGTGGTTATCTTAAACCAACCTACAGCCAACAAACATTCCACTGGCAAGTGTTGATTGGGAAAACATTTTTTAAATATTTGTTTTATATCTGAGCACTTTAATACCCTATTATATTTCCTATTGTTGGAGCTAGGAACACAAGCATTTCATTACATCCGCAATAATGTCTGCTAAATATGTGTATGTGACCAATAACATTTATTTTGATTTGATTTATTGATTGTATCATGTAAATGTATTGTTTTTTAAATTCAGTATGTAAACAGGCCAATACTTAACAGAGCTAATATTGTACTCGTTTTTTGAAAGTTACCTCTCATGGAAGTAAAAATTACATGATATTTTCATTGTTTTATTATTTATCTTATATTGAAAATGTGTCTGTTCTCAAAGAGATAGGAGTTGTTATTTTTCATTAATAGTCTTTATGCCATGTGTAGAGAGGGTGTGACTGTGTTTGAAATAGGACACATCATACCTGGTTGATTTCACTCAAAGTCGGTTGATTGAAGTCAATGTTGTAAATGTAAACGTGGGTTTAAAATAAAATAAAATTCCAATCTAATGTTCATAATTGTATTGTGAATAAGACATTAAAATATACAACTGTACTGTAAATGAAGTGTTCATTGAATGTGAAACATGATTGCAATCCTATAGTAATTCTGTTCTTGTTCGAACAAGAACTTACATACAGGTTGAAGAAATTAATGTACTTTTATTCTCATTATATACAATATTATACGCATTCCATATTTACAAAAAGTATAAAAAAATCGATGAGTAAAAAAATACATGTGTGTTTCCGGCCCAGTGTTCACTTTTTCACAGCAGGTTTTTTGGCTCCCCCTTTTGCGCCTCCTTTTGCACCTCCTCCTTTATCACCTCCTCCTTTTTCTATCTTCTTCCCTTTTACTTCACTTGCTTCTCCTTTCTTCCCTCCTACCTTTTCACCTTTTTCTCCTTTTTTCTTAGTTGATCCCTCCTTTTCATCATCCTTTTCCTCCTTGGCACCCTTGTCCTCTTTCTTTCCCTTGGTCTTCTTTTCCCCCTTGTCACCGTCCACTTTTCCTGAGACTGTTGTTACCGCTTCTTTTTTCTCCACAACTACAGCTGGAAGGATAAAAAGCACAAGAGGGAACAATCACTTGGAGGCCGCAACAACAGCATTTGTTATCATTAAGACCTCTGACAGCAATAATATCTGGTAAGTGGAAAGGAAAATATATAATCCCGGCAAAGAGAACCCTACCTTCAGTGGGTCACAGTATTCTAATGAATGTGCATCTGTCTTTCTCCATTCTAATGAACACGGCCTATATATTCTACTAATGAGGATTCATACGTTTACTGGGCTGGCTGGGAAACAAATTATGGGTATTTGAAATAGAAAAATATTTGATTAACTACGTTTGAATCTACCAGAAGGCCATGAAGTAATGTAGGCAATCTGCACTCCAGAGGATTTCATAATCCTGGTAACTGATCACGACAAACATAACAATCTAAATGGCCTCTGTACTACACAACATCAACATAACTATGTTTGTTCTATGCTATGAGTTTCGTTGCTCCACCTCTGAGAACCAATCAAAATGTAAGGTGAACCCAGGTCAAGGTAGGAACGAGCTTCCCGCTGATGCTTGGACAGCAGAGTTCCTGTCCATCTTCTGAAAATGTTTGAAACCCTAACTCTTTCAAAAGTATCTTAAATACCCCCCCCCAAAAAAAAATACTCCCCCCCAAAAAACAATACAAATACAAACTTAACACCGTTGCCTTTCATGAACTAACACTCACACTTCATCTTTTGCTACTCACACTGACTTTGCTGATAGCTACTTTATTGAGGAAATATATGCTTACAATGACTGTGAATTGTGGTTGTCTGACCTAGCTATCTTAAGTTGAATGCACTAACTGTGAGTCGCTCTTGATAAGCGAGTCTGCTAAATGACTAAAATGTCAATCGAATGAGACTTTACTGCAAAGCAAATAGATCTAAAATATATGGAAATAATTCAAGACGTACAGTGCCTTGAGAAAGTATTCACACCCCTTGAATTTTTCCATGTTTTGTTGTGTCACGCCTACCTACATTACCACATAATTAATAAAAAATGGGGAGGGATGGTAGACTTAGAGGGGAAGGATCATAGGGTTAGAGGAAAATAATAAAGGAAAATGCATTTACAAAATCTAAATATATATATTTGATATACAGGACCAGTCAAAAGTCTGGACACATCTACTCATTCAAGGGTTTTTCTTTATTTTGACTACATTGTAGAATAATAGTGAAGACATCAAAACTATGAAATGAAACAATTGTTTACAGAGAGAATATTTCACTTATAATTCTCTCGATCACAATGCCAGTGGGTCAGAAGTTTACAAACACCAAGTTGATTGTTTCTTTAAACAGCTTGGAAAATTCCAGAAAATTATGTCATGGCTTTAGAAGCTTCTGATAGGCTAATTGACACAATTTGAGTCAATTGGAGGTGTACCTGTGGATGTATTTCAAGGCCTACCTTCAAACACAGTGCCTCTTTGCTTGACATCATGAGAAAATTAAAAGAAATCACCCAAGTCCACAAGTCTGGTTCATCATTGGGAGCAATTTCCAAATGCATGAAGGTACCACGTTCATCTGTACAAACAATAGTACGCAAGTATGAACACCATGGGACCATGCAGCTGTCATACCGCTCAGAAAGGAGATGCGTTCTGTCTCCTACAGATTAACGTACTTTGGTGCGGAAAGTGCAAATCAATCCCAGAACAACAGCAAAGGACCTTGTGAAGATGCTGGAGGAAACGGGTACAAAAGTATCTATATCCACAGTAAAACGAATCTTATATCAACATAACCTGAAAGGCCGTTCAGTAAGGAAGAAGCAACTGCTCCAAAACCGCCATAAAAAAGCTAGACTACGGTTTGCAACTGCACATGGGAACAAAGATTGTACATTTTGGAGAAATGTCCTCTGGTCTGATGAAACAAAAATACAACTTTTTGGCCATAATGACCATCGTTATGTTTGGAGGAAAGAGGCGGAGGCTTGCAAGCCGAAGAACACCATCCCAACCGTGAAGCACGGGAGTGGCAGCATCATGTTGTGGGGGTGCTTTGCTGCAGGAGGGACTGGTGCTTATCACAAAATTGATGGCATCATGAGGTAGGAAAATTATGTGGATATATTGAAGCAACATCTCAAGACATCAGTCAGGAAATTAAAGCTTGGTTGCAAATGGGTCTTCCAAATGGACAATGACTCCAAGTATACTTCCAAAGTTGTGGCAAAATGGCTTAAGTACAAGAACGTCAAGGTATTGGATTGGCCATCACAAAACCCCAACCTCATTCCTATAGAACATGTGTGGACAGAACTGAAAAAGCGTGTGCGAGCAAGGAGGCCTACAAACCTGATTCAGTTACACCAGCTCTGTCCGGAGGAATGGGCCAAAATTCACCCAATTTATTGTGGGATGCTTGTGGAAGGCTACCCAAAACGTTTGAACCAAGTTAAACAATTTAAAGGCAATGCTACCAAATACTAATTGAGTGTATGTAAACTTCTGACCCACTGGGAATGTGATGAAAGAAATAAAAGCTGAAATAAATAATTTTATCTACTGTTATTCTGACATTTCACATTCTTACAATATAGTGGTGATCCTAACTGACCTATAACAGGGAATTCTTGCTCTGATTAAATGTCAGGAATTTTGAAAAACTGAGTTTAAATGTATTTGACTAAAGTGTATGTAAACTTGAACTGTATATGGTTGTCTAGCAATGATCAACAACCAATTTGGCAGAGCTTGATCATTTATTTTATAATAATGGGAAAATATTGTACAATCCAGGTGTGCAAGGCTCTTAGAGACTAATCCAAAATGACTGTAAACACTGCCAAAGGTGATTCTAACATGTATTGACTCAGGGGTGTGAATACGTATGTACATTTCTGTATTTCATTCTCAATAAATTAGCAAAAATGTATTGAAACATGTTTTCACTCTGTCATGTTTTTAGTGTGTAAATGGGTAAGAAAAACATCTATTTTTAATACAACTGTAACGGAACAAAATGTGTGCTAAGTAAAGGGGTATGAATACTTTTTGAAGGCAATGTGGATGGTTATATCCCTTCCTTGAGCCAACATATCCATTGACGTGTATTTATTCATTGTTTTACATGTATTTATTCATTGTTTCCAAAGTCAAATGGTATTTTGAGATAGATGAAAGTATTGAAACTATTTAGATGAAGACTGTTGCGGCGACAGGTATTCTGTGTTTGTATCCTGTGTGTGTGTGTGTGTGTGTGTGTGTGTGTGTGTGTGTGTGTGTGTGTGTGTGTGTGTGTGTGTGTGTGTGTGTGTGTGTGTGTGTGTGTGTGTGTGTGTGTGTGTGTGTGTGTGTGTGTGTGTGTGTGTGTGTGTGTGTGTGTGTGTGTGTGTGTGTGTGTGTGTGTGTGTATTTATTTTCTCTCCTTCTCCCCTCCTCACAGGTGGCAATCATCATTCCCCAATCAGTCAACATGCAGTCATCAATCAGAAGACACAACTCATTTTCCCTTACCCTATCACATTTCCTTTCCCTTGGTTTAAAAACCCAATCAGTTGTTTTCTCAGGAGCTCGATCTCTCTGTATCTCAATCTCTCTTTCTCTGGATTGAGCTCTTTCTGTTTTGTTTTAGCACCTCCATATCACTTTGTCCCCACCTGTGAGTATTGGTTTTGTTATGGTGTTTGATGGTGGGAAAAGGGACAAGTTGCCCATGGTCACACACTACCCGTAGGACTACTTTGTCTAAGAACACTAGTTAGAACTGGGCGGACCACCCACTGTATATTTGGTTAGTTAGCTGTATGGAAGTAGGCTAGTCTAGTTTAGGGGTATTTTGGGATATTTGTTTCTTTCCTTGGGTCCAGCTCAGCCCCTTTTTCCTGCCCCCCCCCCCCCCGTTCTCACCATTACTTTGTCACTATTACACTTTGCATGAGTTATGTTACGGGTCTCGATACCATCCCCCCCCTAGACTGCCAGACCAAAGGGATTTTTAACAAAGACAAAGCTGTTTATATGCCATCTGTTACAACTAAACATGTGAATCAGCATGAAGACAAACACAGTGTGCATGTCTTACAACGTCCCCTCCATGCATGAGAAGATTTCAGAAATGAAAAATTCAACAGCTCCCACAATCTAGAGCTTTGAAGATTGCGAGGATTACCTCCCGACTGCCCCCTCCCTCTATAACATCCATGGTAACACCCTGGGCGTGCTAGTTCCTGCTCTAGGGGAAACCACTGCTGAGAGGGAGAGGATAATGCTGTTTCTTACTATACCTTCTTAAAGCAATTAAGCGGGACCTTAAGTGCAACAAATGTGTAAAATACTGTATGAATTGGATTCGTAACATATCACACGAAAAAAGGACGTAACATACAGGAAATGGATGACGTAGTAGATTGTGCAACATTTTCGGGGACCCGTTTTGGTTTGTGAGCAGTACTTTCAAAGCTACTGGCTAAAATGATACAAAACGTGTATAACGCAGCTTGAATACAGTAACAGAGGAGCAAACACTGAGAAATAGAATGGAAGTGCCCATTCAAGTCAATGATGGCATAATGGGTGGACCGGCAGCCATTTTGAGTGAACTCATTGGAGCAAAGCAGGAAGTAAAAACAGGAAGTAAAAGTAGGAAGTGTACCCATCAATCTGTGCTGTGATTTGTTGATTCAACTTAACTGACATGCCATTATATGAGCCACATCAGTTAACATAATTTGAATGAACATTCCACATTACATCCAACATGGTGTAGCAGTCAGTCTTTTGTCCTTGCCTTGTCGTGTCCCATGTATATATCTTTTGAAATATCTTTTTTTTTTGCATATATTTGTAAAATATTTTTCTTAACCTCAACCTCAACATACTCTCCTGCAATCCGCCTCACCCAATGTGGTATGGATCTGCTATATTCTTTACTCTTTGAACCGTAACCCCCAACATAAGCTAGCCAGCTAACTAGCTACTAGCTAATAGTCAGCTAGCTACTGCTAGCGGTCATCAGCTACCTTTAGCTGAAGGATATTGAATTCCGTTAGTAGAGGATGCCTGGTTATTCTTTGAAAGTGCTTTCCTCGCCATCTTAAATAAGCATGCCCCATTCAAAAAATGTAGAACCAGGAACAGATATAAATCAAATCAAACAAATGTATTGGTAAAGCCCTTCTTACAACAGCTGATATCTCAATGTGCTATACAGATACCCAGCCTAAAACCCCAAACAGCAAGCAATGCAGGTGTATAGCCCTTGGTTCACTGCACATGACCAGCACAAAAACATCCTGTGATGTACTACATTAGCATCGAATAGCCCCCGCGATATGCAACTTTCAGGAAAGTGAGGAACCAATATACACAGGCAGTTAGGAAAGCAAACGCTAGTTTTTTCAAACAGAAATTTGTTTGAAAGTAAGTAAAGTAAAATGCAAGTAAAACTAAATGCATGCTCTTCAACCAATCGTTGCCCACACCTGCCCGCCAGTCCAGAATCACTATTCTGGACGGTTCTAACTGTGACAACTACAAATACCTATGTGTCTGGTTAGACTGTAAACTCTCCTTCCAGACTCCCATTAAGCATCTCCAATCCAAAATTAAATCTAGAATTGGCTTCCTATTTCGCAACAAAGCATCCTTCACTCATGCTGCCAAACACCCCTGTAAAACTGACTATCCTACCGATCCTTGACTTCGGCGATGTCATTTACAAAATATCCTCTACTCTACTCAGCAAATTGGATGCAGTCTATCACAGTGCCATCCATTTTGCAACCAAAGCCCCATATACTACCCACCACTGCGACCTGTATGCTCTCGTTGGCTGGCCATCGCTTCATATTTGTCGCCAAACCCACTGGCTCCAGGTCATCTATAAGTCTTTGCTAGGTAAAGCCCCGCCTTATCTCAGCTCACTGGTCACCATAGCAGCACCCACCCATAGCACTGGTCACCCCCAAAGCCAATTCCTCCTTTGGCTGCCTTTCCTTCCAGTTCTCTGCTGCCAATGACTGGAACGAACAGCAAAAATCACTGAAGCTGGAGACTCATATCTCCCTCACTAGCTTTAAGCACCAGCTGTCAGAGCCTCACAGATTACTGCACCTATACATAGCCCATCTGTAAATAGCCCATCCAACTACCTCATCCCCATACTGTTATTTATTTTGCTTCTTTTCACTTAAGTATCTCTACTTGCACACTCATCTTCTGCACATCTATCACTCTAGTGTTTAATTGCTATATAGTAATTATTTCTGGCCTATTTATTGCCTTACCTCCCTTATCCTACCTCATTTGCACCACACTTTATATAGACTTTTCTATTGTATTATTGACTGTATGTTTGTTTATTCCATGTGTAACTCTGTGTTGTTGTTTGTGTCGCACTGATTTGCTTTATCTAGGCCAGGTCGCAGTTGTAAATGAGAACTTGTTCTCAACTAGCCTACCTGGTTAAATAAAGGTGGAATACATTTTTTTACAACATTTTATAAAATTACAATGGAAATGATTGCATCACAATACCAAATTGTGAGGGATTTCTGACATTGCAATGCAGCAAATACATAGAGCACAACCCCACTAACTTTGTCACCGACAAGAGCAGGGTGGATTTTGTGGCTCTACTCACAGGCAAAGCCCTGGATTCCCACAGCCATATAGACTGCCAACAGCACAGAACTCGGCTCCAAGACCCATTTCCGCACCCTCTTCAAGGAGGTATTCGATCACTCTCCCTCCGGTTGTCCTATAGGAGACCTCCTCATAGAATTTCAACAAGGATGCAATTCAGCTGCCTATTATGGCTTTAGGGAGTAGATGGGATGAGGTTGCTTTACTTACCACCTACCAAAGAGGGCTCATCAGGGAATTGCAGGCAGAGCTGGCCTGTAAAGGTGAACTTCAGGATTTAAATCAATACATTTGTATGTCCATTTCCATCGACCACCTTATTGCCGACCGTCAAAGAACTCTGCCACCCATGAACCCGAAACCTTTTCTTTTCATAATCCCGTCCAAGTCTTCCTGAGCCTATGCAATTGGGCCATGCTCCTCCCCCATGTATCGAATGTCAAAGGCGGATCCATAAAGGGCTCTGCCTATACTGTGGAGTGAAAAATCATCTACTCAGCCATTGCCCTGTTCACTGCCCCACAGAGATGAGAAGGGTCCCCCCGCTGCCATGCAGGTATGCGTGTCCTTATTTCTAAATGTCTCCCAGAATCAATTCTACATCCCAGTACTGATAACTGTGAAGGGGGTTACCAAGTACGTAGAAAGCTTGATATATTTGGGACCAGCAGGTAATTTTATCGATCACCAGCTAGTACAAGAGCTTGATATTGATCTGTCACCCCTCCCTTAAGGATTAACACCTTAGATGGGCAGCCATTGGGCACGGGCTTCATCACGCACCTGATACAGAGCATCACCTTCCAGATTGGACTTTTCCACGCCGAAACCATTCAACTCATGGAACTCTCATCCCCCAAACAGACACTCATTCTCGGACACACCTGGCTTTGTCGTCACAACCCTGCCATCTCGTGACAACAAGGTGAACTACTGTCCTGGTCTTCTACTTGCTTCTCCAGTTGTCCCAGCCTACGCTGCAGAGCCATCACCATTGAGGACTCTGCCTCGGCAGTGCCACCCAACATACCATCTGAATACGCCCAGTACAGCAATGTCTTCAGCAAAATTGAGGCCTTCACTATGCCACCACATCGCCGAGGGTACTGTGCTATTGACTTACTCCCTTGAGTGTCCCCACCGAAGGGCCACGTTTACCCTCCATCTATCCCGGAAAATGAGGCAATGGAGAACTACATTGAATCACTCAAACGGTTTCATTCGTCCTTCTTCACCGGCTGCGTCCAGCTTCTTCTTGGGGAAAAAAGTATGGTGGTCTTTGTCCATGTATTAATTGTCGTTCCCTGAATGACATCATAGTCAACCATTTGCCTCTTCCTCTGATCTCAGCGACCCTTGAACAAGTGGGCCGCGCCAAAGAACAAACTCGACCTGCAAAGTGCATATAACCTTGTCTGTATACTTGAAGGTGATGAATGGAAGATGGCCTTTATCACCGCTCGAGGGCACTATGAATACCTGTTCATGCCTTACGTACGCCCGCGCCGTCTTCCAATCCTTTATGAATTAGGTTTTTTCATCGTCTACATTGTTGACATCTTGATTTACTCCCACTCCCTGAAGGAACTCATACAGCATGTGCAAAAGGTTCTTCAAGGGCACCTTGACTATAACCTTTATGTTAAGACTGTGTAACCTCA
Source organism: Oncorhynchus gorbuscha (assembly GCF_021184085.1). NCBI lineage: Eukaryota > Metazoa > Chordata > Actinopteri > Salmoniformes > Salmonidae > Oncorhynchus > Oncorhynchus gorbuscha. The sequence goes on along the minus strand of NC_060194.1, from coordinate 29,969,035 downwards.
GTAAGCGTCTTACGGACACCTGGAGGGGTCCGAATGGATGAGAACAAAGTCACCCCCATCAATAACGGGCCCAAACCCACCATCGTTAAGGAACTGTCATGCAGGTGAAAGAGGACCCAAAAGCGACTTGGCGAAAACAGAGTCTTTAATCCAGTAAAGTGAATACAAACAAAAAAACACAACTTTCACTCGAAATGACGAGGACTAACTGGAAACTCGATCTTGAACAGCAGGTGAACAGCAGGTTGCCTCGGGAAGGCACTCGAACCAGACAGACTCAGACACCTGCTCACCACGCAGCATCTGAGGAAAACACGACACGACAGGGCGATACACAATCACAGCACGGTGAATTCTAAACAAGGAACCGACAGGACAGGAACGGAACACAAAGGAAGAAATAGGGACTCTAATCAGGGGAAAGGATCGGGAACAGGTGTGGGAAGACTAAATGATTGATTAGGGGAATAGGAACAGCTGGGAGCAGGAACGGAACGATAGAGAGAAGAGAGAGCGAGAGAGTGAGAGAGGGAGGGGGAGAGAGAGGGATAGAAAGAGGGAAAGAACCTAATAAGACCAGCAGAGGGAAACGAATAGAATGGGAAGCACAGGGACAAGACAAGATAATAAATGACAAAACATGACAGTACCCCCCACTCACCGAGCGCCTCCTGGCGCACTCGAGGAGGAATCCTGGCGGCAACGGAGGAAATCATCGATGAGTGAACGGTCCAGCACGTCCCGAGACGGAACCCAACTCCTCTCCTCAGGACCGTAACCCTCCCAATCCACTAAGTATTGGTGACCCCGTCCCCGAAACGCATGTCCATGATCTTATGTACCTTGTAAATAGGTGCGCTCTCGACAAGGACGGGAGGGGGGAGGGAAGACGAACGGGGGTGCGAAGAAAGGGCTTGACACAGGAGACATGGAAGACAGGATGGACGCGACGAAGATGTCGCGGAAGAAGCAGTCGCACAGCGACAGGATTGACGACCTGGGAGACACGGAACGGACCAATGAACCGCGAGTCAACTTACGAGAAGCTGTCGTAAGAGGAAGGTTGCGAGTGGAAAGCCACACTCTCTGGCCGCAACAATACCTTGGACTCTTAATCCTGCGTTTATTGGCGGCTCTCACAGTCTGTGCCCTGTAACGGCAAAGTGCAGACCTCACCCTCCTCCAGGTGCGCTCACAACGTTGGACAAACGCTGAGCGGAGGGAACGCTGGACTCGGCAAGCTGGGATGAGAACAGAGGAGGCTGGTAACCCAGACTACTCTGAAACGGAGATAACCCGGTAGCAGACGAAGGAAGCGAATTGTGAGCGTATTCTGCCCAGGGGAGCTGTTCTGCCCAAGACGCAGGGTTTCTGAAAGAAAGGCTGCGTAGTATGCGACCAATCGTCTGATTGGCCCTCTCTGCTTGACCGTTAGACTGGGGATGAAACCCGGAAGAGAGACTGACGGACGCACCAATCAAACGACAGAACTCCCTCCAAAACTGTGACGTGAATTGCGGGCCTCTGTCTGAAACGGCGTCTAACGGGAGGCCATGAATTCTGAATACATTCTCGATAATGATTTGTGCCGTCTCCTTAGCGGAAGGAAGTTTAGCGAGGGGAATGAAATGTGCCGCCTTAGAGAACCTATCGACAACCGTAAGAATCACAGTCTTCCCCGCAGACAAAGGCAGACCGGTAATGAAGTCTAGGGCGATGTGAGACCATGGTCGAGAAGGAATGGGGAGCGGTCTGAGACGACCGGCAGGAGGAGAGTTACCCGACTTAGTCTGCGCGCAGTCCGAACAAGCAGCCACGAAACGGCGCGTGTCACGCTCCTGAGTCGGCCACCAAAAGCGCTGGCGAATAGACGCAAGAGTGCCTCGAACACCGGGATGACCAGCTAACTTGGCAGAGTGAGCCCACTGAAGAACAGCCAGACGAGTGGAAACAGGAACGAAAAGGAGGTTACTAGGACAAGCGCGCGCGACGCAGTGTGCGTGAGTGCTTGCTTAACCTGTCTTTCAATTCCCCAGACTGTTAACCCGACAACACGCCCATAAGGAAGAATCCCCTCGGGATCAGTAGAAGCCACAGAAGAACTAAACAGACGGGATAAGGCATCAGGCTTGGTGTTCTTGCTACCCGGACGGTAAGAAATCACAAACTCGAAACGAGCGAAAAACAACGCCCAACGAGCTTGACGGGCATTAAGTCGTTTGGCAGAACGGATGTACTCAAGGTTCTTATGGTCTGTCCAAACGACAAAAGGAACGGTCGCCCCCTCCAACCACTGTCGCCATTCGCCTAGGGCTAAGCGGATGGCGAGCAGTTCACGGTTACCCACATCATAGTTGCGCTCAGATGGCGACAGGCGATGAGAAAAATAAGCGCAAGGATGAACCTTATCGTCAGACTGGAAGCGCTGGGATAGAATGGCTCCCACGCCTACCTCTGACGCGCGTCAACCTCGACAATGAATTGTCTAGTGACGTCAGGAGTAACGAGGATAGGAGCGGACGTAAAACGTTCTTTTAGAAGATCAAAAGCTCCCTGGGCGGAACCGGACCACTTAAAACACGTCTTGACAGAAGTAAGAGCTGTGAGAGGGGCAGCAACTTGACCGAAATTACGAATGAAACGCCGATAGAAATTAGCGAAACCTAAAAAGCGCTGCAACTCGACACGTGACCTTGAACGGGCCAATCACTGACAGCTTGGACCTTAGCGGAATCCATCTGAATGCCTTCAGCGGAAATAACGGAACCGAGAAAAGTAACGGAGGAGACATGAAAAGAGCACTTCTCAGACTTTACGTAGAGACAATTCTCTAAAAGGCGCTGTAGGACACGTCGAACGTGCTGAACATGAATCTCGAGTGACGGAGAAAAAATCAGGATATCGTCAAGATAGACAAAAACAAAGATGTTCAGCATGTCTCTCAGAACATCATTAACTAATGCCTGAAAAACAGCTGGCGCATTGGCGAGACCAAACGGCAGAACCCGGTACTCAAAATGCCCTAACGGAGTGTTAAACGCCGTTTTCCACTCGTCCCCCTCTCTGATGCGCACGAGATGGTAAGCGTTACGAAGGTCCAACTTAGTAAAGCACCTGGCTCCCTGCAGAATCTCGAAGGCTGATGACATAAGGGGAAGCGGATAACGATTCTTAACCGTTATGTCATTCAGCCCTCGATAATCCACGCAGGGCGCAGAGTACCGTCCTTCTTCTTAACAAAAAGAACCCCGCCCGGCCGGAGAGGAAGAAGGCACTATGGTACCGGCGTCAAGAGACACAGACAAATAATCCTCGAGAGCCTTACGTTCGGGAGCCGACAGAGAGTATAGTCTACCCCGAGAAGGAGTGGTCCCCGGAAGGAGATCAATACTACAATCATACGACCGGTGAGGAGGAAGGGAGTTGGCTCGGGACCGACTGAAGACCGTGCGCAGATCATGATATTCCTCCGGCACTCCTGTCAAATCGCCAGGTTCCTCCTGAGAAGTAGGGACAGAAGAAACGGGAGGGATGGCAGACATTAAACACTTCACATGACAAGAAACGTTCCAGGATAGGATAGAATTACTAGACCAATTAATAGAAGGATTATGACATACTAGCCAGGGATGACCCAAAACAACAGGTGTAAACGGTGAACGAAAAATCAAAAAAGAAATAGTCTCACTGTGGTTACCAGATACTGTGAGGGTTAAAGGTAGTGTCTCAAATCTGATACTGGGAAGATGACTACCATCTAAGGCGAACATGGGCGTAGGCTTATCTAACTCTCTGAAAGGAATGTCATGTTTCCGAACCCATGCTTCGTCCATGAAACAACCCTCAGCCCCAGAGTCTATCAAGGCACTACATGTAGCACCCGAACCGGTCCAGCGTAGATGGACCGACAAAGTAGTACAGGATCTTGATGGAGAGACTTGAGTAGTTGCGCTCACCTGTAGCCCTCCGCTTACAGATGAGCTCTGGCCTTTTACTGGACATGAATTAACAAAATGTCCAGCAACTCCGCAATAGAGGCACAGGCGGTTGGTGATCCTCCGTTCCCTCTCCTTAGTCGAGATGCGAATCCCTCCCAGCTGCATGGGCTCAGACTCTGAGCCAGAGGAGGGAGATGGTTGCGATGCGGAGCAGGGAAACACCGTTGATGCGAGCTCTCTTCCACGAGCCCGGTGACGAAGATCTACCCGTCGTTCTATGCGGATGGCGAGAGCAATCAAAGAGTCCACATCTGAAGGAACCTCCCGGGAGAGAATCTCATCCTTAACCACTGCGTGGAGTCCCTCCAGAAAACGAGCGAGCAGCGCCGGCTCGTTCCACTCACTAGAGGCAGCAAGAGTGCGAAACTCAATAGAATAATCCGTTATGGACCGTTCACCTTGGCATAAGGAAGCCAGGGCCCTAGAAGCCTCCCTACCAAAAACTGAACGGTCAAAAACCCGAATCATCTCCTCTTTAAAGTTCTGGAACTTGTTAGAGCAATCAGCCCTTGCCTCCCAGATAGCTGTGCCCCATTCTCGAGCCCGGCCAGTAAGGAGTGAAATGACGTAAGCAACCCGAGCTCTCTCTAGAGTATGTGTTGGGTTGGAGAGAGAACACAATCTCACACTGCGTGAGAAAGGAGCGGCACTCAGTGGGCTGCCCGGAGTAGCAAGGTGGGTTATTAACCCTAGGTTCTGGAGGCTCGACAGGCCAGGAAGTAACAGGTGGCACGAGACGTAGACTCTGGAACTGTCCAGAGAGGTCGGAAACCTGAGCGGCCAGGTTCTCCACGGCATGGCGAGCAGCAGACAATTCCTGCTCGTGTCTGCCGAGCATGGCTCCTTGGATCTCGACGGCAGTGTAACGAGCGTCTGAAGTCGCTGGGTCCATTCCTTGGTCGGTTCCTTCTGTCATGCAGGTGAAAGAGGACCCAAAAGCGACTTGGCGAAAACAGAGTCTTTAATCCAGTAAAGTGAATACAAACAAAAAAACACAACTTTCACTCGAAATGACGAGGACTAACTGGAGACTCGATCTTGAACAGCAGGTGAACAGCAGGTTGCCTCGGGAAGGCACTCGAACCAGACAGACTCAGACACCTGCTCACCACGCAGCATCTGAGGAAAACACGACACGACAGGGCGATACACAATCACAGCACGGTGAATTCTAAACAAGGAACCGACAGGACAGGAACGGAACACAAAGGAAGAAATAGGGACTCTAATCAGGGGAAAGGATCGGGAACAGGTGTGGGAAGACTAAATGATTGATTAGGGGAATAGGAACAGCTGGGAGCAGGAACGGAACGATAGAGAGAAGAGAGAGCGAGAGAGTGAGAGAGGGAGGGGGAGAGAGAGGGATAGAAAGAGGGAAAGAACCTAATAAGACCAGCAGAGGGAAACGAATAGAATGGGAAGCACAGGGACAAGACAAGATAATAAATGACAAAACATGACAGGAACTCCAACTTTTCATTGGGTTCTCCAACTACTATCGCCGGTTCATTCAGAACTTCAGTTCTACTGCCGCTCCCCTAACTGCCCTTACCAGCCAAAAGACCCTGACCCTTCAATGGACTGAAACCGCCCTGACTGCGTTCAACATCTTGAAACACCTCTTCACCTCAGCTCCTGTCCTTCGCCAACCTGATCCGACCCTTCCTTTCACCCTTGAGGTGGAAGCCTCTGGAGTAGGAGCCATACTCTCTCAGCGGGTGGGAACACCTCCCAAATCACATCCCTGTGCCTTCTTCTCCAGGAAGTTATTCCCAGCTTAGAGGAATTACGATGTGGGGAACTGCACTTCTCACCATCAAGCTGGCCCTCGAGGAGTGGCGCCACTGGTTGGAGGAAGCACAACATTTCTTTCTCATCCTAATAGATCATTGTAATCTGGAATATATCAGATGGGCCAACAGATTAAACTCCAGAGAATCCTGCTGGTCTCTTCACACACTTCCATTTTCATGTTACTTACATCCTTGAAAAGAAAAAAAGTAAAAGCTGACGATCTCTCCTGCCAGTTTGACCTTCCGACCAGTAACTCCGACCCTACACCCATTCTTCCTCCCTCTTGCGTTATGGAACTGGTACAGTGGGAGGTTCACTCTGCCATACAAGAAGCCCTAACCTCAGACCCAGCTCCTCTTGAGACACCAGCTGGGAAGAGTTATGTACCAGCAGCTGTTAGACCTCAACTGATGTAATGGTGTCACACGTCCTTGGGGTCAGGACATCTGGGCATTACACAAACCACCAAATTTCTCGCCGGAGGTTCTGGTGGTCCTCACTGGCATCTGACGTAAAGGATTATATACTCTCCTGCCCAGTCTGTGCCCAAACCAAAAGTCCTTGTCATCTCCCTTCCGGGAAGCAACTTTTGCCAACCACTCACAGACTCTGGCCCCACATTTCTGTTGACCTCATCACAGACCTTCCTGAATCCTCTATCAACACCACCGTCCTTGTCATAGTAGACTGTTTTTCAAAAATGTGTCTGGTTCCTCTAACGCCATGGAATTGTCTGAGCGTATGTTCCAGCAGTTGTTCTGTATGGGATTCCGGAGGACATCGTCTCTGACCGCGGGCCCCAGTTTGTCTCCCAGTTGTGGCGAGCCTTCTGTGACCGACTGGGGGTCACCCTCAGCCTCTCCTCAAGGTACCACCCCAGAACAATGGGCAGACGGAACGCGTGAACCAAAAAATGGGGAAATACCTCTGCCAACAACGTTCTGCCTCTCCACACAGCTGGAGTCGGTATATGGCCTGGGCTGAATACGCTCAGAACTCACTCATGCACTCATCCCTCCACCTTACTCTGTTTCAGTGTTTCCTTGGTTACCAACCCCCCATGTTTCCCTGGGAGGAGGAGCCTGGTACTGTCCCAGCTGTCAACAACTGGTTTTGGCATAGTGAGCTGGTATGGGAGACCACTCACCGGAATCTGCAGGAAGCCTCTAATACCTAAAAACGCTTATCCGACAGACGCTGCCGACCTACGCCACTCTTTCACCCCGGACAACGTGTGTGGCTCTGCCTCCTCTGCAAAATGTTCTGTCCTTGCTTCATTGGTCCCTTTAAGATATCGCATCAACCCTGTCACGTACCGCCTCCAGTTACACCGTCAGTATAAAATATCCTCGTCCTTCCACTTGTCCCTGTTTAAAATTGATCACCTTCAGTCCTCTTCATCCTCCAATCTTTACCCACAGTGCGCCCCCCACCATTAGATGTCGTAGGGGAACCTGCCTATGACATACCGGCCATCCTTGATTCCAAACACCTGATGGGTCGCATCCACTATCTAGTGGGCCTGAAGACCAGTCCTGGGTCCCTGACCAGGACATCCCTGACCCAGAAATGATTCAGACATTTCACCATAATCGTCCCGCTCCCCGACCTCGGGGTCGACTGACTAGACCCACTGGACATCAGCCTCAACTCAGACAGTTGGGTCAGTCTACGAACTCGTCAAACCAGCCTGCCGGACCTCGCCCCCGAGGTAGGCGTCCGCCTCTGCTCCTTTGCCCGCTCCAGCCTCCGGTGCCGTTGGGTTGTCAGGAACCTCCCTGGGGGGGAACTGTAAGGTTCTGCTTTTCTTAGTCAGCCGTGTGTTTTTCTTTGTTCTGGAACGTAGGCCTGTCTTTCCTTTTTGTTCATTTTCACCTGTGTTCGTTTCTCACCTGCTCCCTATTTAGTTCAGTTCTTTCTGTTTGTGTGGTTGAGGTATTGTTTGTTTTTGACTGCCTACCTTTGTTTGGCCATTGCCTTCTGTGAAGGCTTAATTAACACCTGCTGCGCTCTATGCGTGAATCTACACCTTTTTTCTACTTGAGTATTTAGGGAGATGCAGACAAATTCATCCATGCTTCTGTCACTTCTAGGTTAGACTACTGCAATGCTCTACTTTCCGGCTACCCGGATAAAGCACTAAATAAACTTCAGTTGGTGCTAAACACGGCTGCTAGAATCTTGACGAGAACCACGTTTTTCAAATCATATTACTCCAGTGCTAGCCTCTCTACACTGACTTCCTGTTAAGGAAAGGCTGATTTCAAGATTTTACTGCTAACCTACAAAGCATTGCATGGGCTTGCGCCTACCCATCTTTCCGATTTGGTCCTGCTGTACATGCAAAAGCTACGGTCACAAGACGCAGACCTCCTTACTGTCCCTGGAATTTCTAAGCAAACAGCTGGAGTCAGGGTTTTCTCCTATAGAGCTCACTTTTTATGGAATGGTCTGCCTATCCATGTGAGACGCAGACTCTGTCTCAACCATTAAGTCTTTAATGAAGACTTATCTCTTAAGTAGTTCCTATGATTGAGTGTAGTCTGACTCAGGAGTGCGAAGGTGAACTGAAAGGCACTGGAGCAACAAACAACCCTTGCTGTCTCTGCCTGGCCGGTTCCCCTCTCTCAACTGGGATTCTCTGCCTCTAACCATATTACATAGGCTGAGTCACTAGCTTACTGGTGCTCTTCCATGCCATCCCTAGTAGGGGTGCGTCACTTGAGTGGGTTGAGTTACTAATGTGTTCTTCCTGTCCGGGTTGCCCCCCCCCCCCACTTGGGTTGTGCTGTGGGGGAGATCTTCATGGGCTATACTCGGCCTTGTCTCAGGATGGTAAGTTGGTGGTTGAAGATATCCCTCTAGTGATGTGGGGGCTGTGCTTTGGAAAAGTGGTTGGGGTTATAACCTGCCTGTTTGGCCCTGTCCGGGGGTATCGTCGGATGGGGACACAGAGTCTCCTGACCCGTCCTGTCTCAGCCTCCAGTATTTATGCTGCAGTAGTTTTTGTGTCGGGGGGCTAGGGTCAGTCTGCTATATCTGGAGTATTTATCCTGTTTTATCCGGTGTCCTGTGTGAATATAAGTATGCTTTCTTTTTCTTTCTTTCTTTCTCTCGGAGGACCTAAGCCCTAGAACCATGCCTCAGGACTACCTGGCCTGATGACTCGTTGCTGTCCCCAGTCCACCTGGCCGTGCTGCTGCTCAAGTTTCAACTGTTCTTCTTGCTGCTATGAAACCCTGACCTGTTCCCGGACATGCTACCTGTCCCAGACCTGCTGTTTTCAACTCTCTAGAGACAGCAGGAGCGGTAGAGATACTCTGAATGATCGGCTATGAAAAACCAACTGACATTTACTCCTGAGGAGCTGACCTGTTGCACCCTCGACAACCACTTTGACTATTATTATTATTTGACCCTGCTGGTCATCTATGAACGTTTGAACATCTTGGCCATGTTCTGTGGTAATTTTCCACCTGGCACAGCCAGAAGAGGACGGGCCTCCCCTCATAGCCTGGCTCCTCTCTAGGTTTCTTCCTAGATTTTGGCCTTCCTATGGAGTTTTTCCTAGCCACTGTGCTTCTACACCTGCATTGCTTGCTGTTTGGGGGTTTTAGGCTGGGTTACTGCACAACACTTTGTGACATCAGCTGATGTTTTATTTTATTTTATTTCACCTTTATTTAACCAGGTAGGCTAGTTGAGAACAAGTTCTCATTTGCAACTGCGACCTGGCCAAGATAAAGCATAGCAGTGTGAACAGACAATACAGAGTTACACATGGAGTAAACAATTAACAAGTCAATAACACAGTAGAAAAAAAGGGAGTCTATATACATTGTGTGCAAAAGGCATGAGGAGGTAGGCGAATAATTACAATTTTGCAGATTAACACTGGAGTGATAAATGATCAGATGGTCATGTACAGGTAGAGATATTGGTGTGCAAAAGAGCAGAAAAGTAAATAAATAAAAACAGTATGGGGATGAGGTAGGTAAAAATGGGTGGGCTATTTACCGATAGACTATGTACAGCTGCAGCAATCGGTTAGCTGCTCAGATAGCAGATGTTTGAAGTTGGTGAGGGAGATAAAAGGCTCCAACTTCAGCAATTTTTTTTTGCAATTCGTTCCAGTCACAGGCAGCAGAGAACTGGAACGAAAGGCGGCCAAATGAGGTGTTGGCTTTAGGGATGATCAGTGAGATATACCTGCTGGAGTGCGTGCTACCGGTGGGTGTTGCCATCGTGACCAGTGAACTGGGATAAGGCGGAGCTTTACCTAGCATGGACTTGTAGATGACCTGGAGCCAGTGGGTCTGGCGACGAATATGTAAGAAGGGCTTTATAAATTAATTTGATTTTACATTCATTACAGTGCATTAGATCCATGAACACACTCAAACCCCCTCTCCTCATCCCAGAATTATTGCTTTGGATTACTGATTTAATGAACTACAAAATCGATCAAAACAGTCATAAATACAATTTCAGTGTACCCACATCTTCAGTTCCACTGTACCAGCCGATGTAATTACTATGAAAATAGTGGTCACACTTGGATTGACTCTATCTTCCTCCATCCCACCGTGACGTCCCTAGGCTACGACTCTTCTCACTGATGGTGTTATTTTCTCAGTCTGAGACACACAGGCGCACTCACACACAGTCTTGCACACCCGCACACACACACTCGCATGCACACTGTTAGTCTACACCTGTTGTTTACGAAGCATGTGAACAAATACTATTTTATTTGTCACTCTCTCTGGTTTTCTGTCTGTCCGGTGGAGGCCAAGGTGCAACATGCACACGCCCCCTCCTGACTCGTCTTTGCATGCGAATGTGTAGGGTCATTTGAATAATCCTCAAATGACCCGACACCTCTGTGGGAATGAAATGTGGTTGCGTGTGCATTTGTGACCATGCGTATGTGTGCATCAGAGCCAGTAAACTGACACAGCGCAGTGCATGACTGATCAAAGTGTGCTTGAATAATGTCTACTTTCCATTTGAATAGCTTTTCCACTTGTCTGTAAGGCAAAGAATTAGGGGAGCGAAGTTGCACTTTGTCCCTAATCCTCCCCTCATCGTTTCCTCCTGTCTGCTTTTTGCTTTACCCTCTCCTGTGAATGTCAAACACTTACGGAATTTAACATTTAGAATGATCTTTTCATTATCACTTTAACCAAGCTGTCTGAAACCATTTTAAAAAATTTAGGCCAGGGGAGAACCGTGAGGGCCTTCTACGTCTTCAGAGAAGGCCTAAGGACTTATAAAATAATAGTTTTTAATTATGAACGTCGTTTGAATTTATATTTCATCTTCAATACGATTTCAATTGTATTCTAATTTTACTTTTAAATGATATTCTGATTAAATCTCTTCGATTAGTGTTGGAAAGGGTTAACACTGAAAATATATATGTTTTTACATACATTCATACAGTTTCTTTACTGTGTCCAGTTTGCTAATTATCCCCGAAATGAAAGCTAGACAGTCTAGATGGAATGTTTTTCATCACATCTTGACAGTGAGGAAATAACAAATTGTCAATGTGGCCCTCAGGACATTGTTGAAGACCGAATGCAGCCCCTGTGAGAGTTTGTTTGACACCCCTGAGCTTTATAAAAGGCATGTGCCATTCAATTTACAAGGGCCTTCTCGAAGGCCAAAATAGCGAGCAAGTAGTTTTCCGACAGTCTAGCTAGCCAGCTTTTATTGTAAGCTAGTAAAAAGTGTGTAGCGCCTGCAGCAGCTGTTATCGATAAAGATGTTGCTAATTTGTTAGATTCGCCCTTTTCAAGATGAACTTTAAACAAATTAAGTTTCAAATGATTATCATCTGGTGAGTGGAACCGTGTTTTTTTATTGCAGCTTGATTGCTGTTGGAACCTATCTCTTAGGAAATAGATTGTGTTTTGAACATGGTTCCACTTAAACTTTAGATCACCGGTTAGGCTACTTTATGTGCTGAATGTGAAAAATATGTTTGCAAATGGAAGTAATAATTTCACATTTCAATTGGGAAATGCTTAGTCTAATGGTTGTGTTTTTGTTTTCTTATGTGATTGGGACCTACTGGCTTATTATGTCTGAGTGAATGGGCTACTTATCTTTCAACTTCATGCTGTGTGTGACTGCTGTCTTTCTATCGACCCTATGTGTTTTACAAAAAGTCTGCTCTCCTACATGGTGATAGTGATGGCATTAGGCTGCCATAGGTTGTGTAAGCTGTGTGGTTGTTGTTGCTGGTAGCATTATCCGTGCGGGTGCTGTGTCTGTGAGTGGAAGCCAGTAGCATGGCTCAGCCTCAGGCCTTTTTTATTCAGTTGGGCGCATTAAGTGATGTTATGTTCCTGTTATTTTACTTGATTTTTGAGTTTGGTACAATGTGTTGGAAGATTTTATTTTTTTGTTCTAGGTAGAACCATTTGGGGTTCCATGTGGAACCCTCTGTGGAAAGGGTTCTAAGTGGGACCCAAAACGGTTATTCTTGGAACCAAAAGGGTTCTACCAGGAACCAACAAAGGTATTTCAAAGGGTTCTCCTATTGGGACAGCCAAACAACACTTTTAGGTTCTAGAAATGAAGGTGCTATCTAAGAGTGTAGGTCCAATTGCCAATGTTCCCAACTGATTTAGGTCATGCAGGTAAAGTGTGCAGTAAAACTTTTGAGAAGGAAGGGAGGTCAGTATTACCACAGCCTCTTTGCTGTAGGGGCCGATTCCAATTTAGGAAATTGAATGGATTCTTAAATGGATTCTTGAATGGATTCTTCATTCTTCAGAATGGATTCTTAAAGGTTAGGCTTGGATGAATCCTGGGGTAAACAGAGAGTTGTGTGGGGTTCATGGGTCTCCACGATTATAAACCATATCTGTTAATCCTTTCCATTTATAATTGCCACTCTCTGTCTGTCTGTTTGCCTGTCTGTCGAGGTTTTGCTGCGTAAATGACTGCATATTAGATCCAGTATCCCCTTATGCTGCATTATAATATACAGCTGTAGATTATGATTTCTCTCATGGATTACGCTTGTCTCTGACTGACACTTCATTATGGTAGCAATCCAAATACAGTCAGTCCCCAAAAAGCATACTTTTGTTCATGTTATTGTAAAAATAATAATACCAATATTGTGGTATAGTACTGATACACATATGTATTTTAGACCCATATATACCTGTGTGATACTTCGAGGGAAAAGAAGGCCTATGCAGAAACAAGACAAGATAACACAACAAGTACAGTTTGTCAGTGGCTACCAACCTTAGACCTGGATGATCTACACACAGTGTGCAGGCATGTTTTTCGACACTAAAACGCGCAATTCCACTAACAATTAAGACATTGTTGGTTCTAGGTTGAGAAAAGGCCTAAGTACCTTGTAGCTCTCCAGGACCAGGGTTGGTTATCACGGGTGTTACTGTATAAGCTTGCATAAAAGGGAAGCTATATTTATTCAAAGCCAAGTTTACAGATTGAGTCAGAGGAAGAGAAGGGAAAAACAAAGAATGACAAGGAATAGACATGCAACATCACTGACAGAAGCCTTAAAGATGAATCTACATTTTCTCATTATCCACAGTTGGCTACCAGATACTGAACTTGCAGTTGCAGGTCGCAGTTGCAAATGAGAACTTGTTCTCAACTAGCCTACCTGGTTAAATAAAGGTGAAAAAAAAAATGTACAATCAATGTACAGGGTAGCCTAGTGGTTAGAGCGTTCAACCCCCCGAGCTGACAAGGTTCTGCCCCTGAACAGGCAGTTAACCCACTGTTCCTAGGCCGTCATTGAAAATAATAATTTGTTTTTAACTGACGTGCCTAGTTAAATAATGGTAAAATAAAAAAAATAAAGAAATGTGTGATCGACAAGGATGAGTTTATCAACAAAGAGCAGATGAGGAAATAGTGAAAACCCATTTCAAGTACTTAACACCTACAATTGTAACTCTTCAGCCAGCAATATTCTCAACAATCTCCAAGTCATTCTTTCTGGGAAGTAATGACTAACGCTGAGTTACTCAATGAACTATTCTATTCAGCTATTCATTCCTTTTTTGTGAATTACTGAATGCTGAGCTTCATGCTCCAATATTCCCTCTAGTGGATTTCCCATTTTGTCAGAACATAAATAGGAATGTGGAGAGAGGAAACAATACGGTCCTTCTGTAGCTCAGTTGGTAGAGCATGCCGCTTGTAACGCCAGGGTAGTGGGTTCGATCCCCGGGACCACCCATACGTAGAATGTATGCACACATGACTGTAAGTCGCTTTGGATAAAAGCGTCTGCTAAATGGCATATATTATTATTATTATAATAAGAAGTAGGAAACGGAGGGATGGACGTAATCCAGTCTCAGGCTGAGTGATGGGGAGGAGAAGGAGAGAGGAAAGTCGTCCAGTCTCTGGCTGAGTGAGGGGACCAGTGAGCACCAGCTCCTCTCTCACCAGCTGGCTGCTGCTGGCGCTTCTAGTCTGGACCTGCTCAGAGACCGTCGGGAGGGATGCAGTGACCAGGAGCGCTGGAGGGACAGGATGAAGAGGAAGAGATGGAGAAGGATGAGGGGGAGGAAGAGAGGGAGGATAGAGTGGAAGACAAGTGTGAGAATAGAGAGTAGGAAGAGGAGGACAGGGAGGATGAGGATGAAAAGAGGGAGGATGAAGAGAAAGAGGATAGTGAAGAGAGAGAGGAACACAAGGAAGAGAGGAGGAAAGACAGGGTTTGGAGAGGAAGGGTACAGGTCAAATGGAAGGGATAGGGTTGGAAGATGAAGGATTGCGGGAGGAAGAAGCCAAAGGGAAGGCATGAAAGTTAGAACAGTTGCAAAGGAGACAGACTCTGACATAGAAGAGGAAAAAGCTTTAATGCAAAGTCAATGAAACTTTGAATATTCTGTATTAATTAATCCAGAGTGTGTTTGTATCTCCAAGACTATATGTCTATGTTGACTCCATCTACATTTTCAGTCAGATAGGACAGGGACAATATGGGACATTAAACTCATTCAAAACACCATTTGCATCCAGAGAGATTCAGACAGAGGTGTGAGATTTCGTGCTGCTTGTTATCCGTCGGAAATGAGAGAGAACATATCTTAGCTTCGAATGATTGGAAGTGATGACCATTAGCATAATATGATGAAATCTGAGAGAAACATCAAATTAATTAATACAAAAGATGTCAGGGGCCCGGTCTCGTTAGTGTGCCAAGTCAAACAGCTATGATTCTCCTACAGTATAAACAGGCCTAGCAGGTGGTATTTCATAGCATCCAGAACTCACACTTAATTTTCTCCTTGCTGTGGATTTATTTCACCAAGGAGAGATGGGTGTGTGACTTTTTTACCATTCGTAAAGTTATAATGTAGTTCAAGAGAGAAGGGACATTTGTCACAAGGAGAAGGGATGTGCTAAAATGTACACCGCACCTGCTTCCTAGGGACTTTGTCGTAGAGAGTAGTAGTGATGTCCTAAAATGTACACCACAACTAACTCCTTGGGACTTTTGTCATGGACAGAAGGTATTTTCTATAATGTGCACCATAGTATTCTTGAGGGGATTCTGAGAGGAGCTTTAGCCTACTTACCTCCTGGGATCTCTGTGAGCTCGTTGAGAGGAGGCACTGTCTCCAGTGTGTTGGCGTAGTCCTTAGCTGCTACTCTCTGAGCATGTCGCGCCTCAATCTCCTTCTTCGTCCTGGGGATACGGCATTTGAAGATGCAGCATAGGGTTATGACTTACAAATGGAGAAAGAGGGAGACAAAGAGAGAAAGATCAAATATAATAGTATTTCCTATGTGGAATGTTATGTGTTTCTGAAGTACATCTGAAGACGTTTTGAATTAGACACTACTCAACTGTGTCACATTACAGCTATTATATATCTGTATACGTGACACTTCATTATCTGCTGTTATCAGACTATTTTCCTTTTTGTTGATTTGGGCTCTGTCATGACATGGTAAATTATTACTGTATAGATGTCTGATGGATTATCACTAAACTAGAATGCCATCATTGTCTTGTGAAGTGCAATTGCTGTCCTCCACCCCTTATTGAACCATGCATCATGTGGTTTGATAAACCAATCACAAACAGATGCCATTACCATTTGGAACCCTCCGTCATAATAACCATCATGACAATTCAGCGCATATAATATTACAGGACCATGATATTTATTTGACCTTTATTTTAGCAGAGTCCCCTTGAGACCAACGTCTCTTTAGCCAAGTACAAACTCAACTCCACACATTGTCCCGTGTAATTAAGTACTGTTCTTTGGGTGCTGAAATCCATAGTATTTAAAAAAATACATAAATATATTTTTGTACCCCTTTTCTCCCCAATTTCACAGTATCCAATTGGTAGTTACAGTCTTGTCTCATCGCTGCAACTCCCATATGGACTCAGGAGAGGCGAAGGTTGAGAGCCGTGCATCCTTCGAAACACAACCCAACCAAGCCGATTAAAGTGGATTTAATTGTAATTTTTGGACAATGATCAACACAAAATATTATGTAATGTCAAAGTGGAGGAAAAGTTTGAACATTTCTCTTAGATTAATGAAAAATAAAACACTAATATACCTTAATTTGATGAGTATTCACCCCCCTGAGTCAATATATGTTCAAACACCTTTGGCAGCTAATTACATCTGTGAGTTGTGCAATATTTGCCCATTATTCTTGAACAAATTCTTCAAGCTTGATCAAGGTGTTGGGGATCATGGCTAGACAGCCATTTTCAAGTCTTTCTATAGATTTTCAAGAAGATTTAAAACTGTAACTTCAAATCAAATGAAATGCTTTGTAACAACAGATGTAGACAAAAAGTGAAATGCTGACTTACGGGTCCTTTTCCAACAATGCAAAGTTAAAAATAAAATATATAAACTACCAGTCAGAAGTTTTTTTTTGTTGTTTCATCTGTACAAACAATAGTACACAAGTATAAACACCATGTGGTCCACGCATCATTCATACCGCTCAGGAAGGAGACACGTTCTGTCTCCTAGAGATGAACGTACTTTGGTGCGAAAAGTGCAAATCAATCCCAGAACAAAAGCAAAGGACCTTGTGAAGATGCTGGAGGAAACAGGTAGAAAAGTATCTATATCGACAGTAAAACAAGTTCTATATCGACATAACCTGATAGGCCGCTCAGCAAGGAAGAAGCCACTGCTCCAAAACTGCCACAAAAATGCCACACTACGGTTTGCAACTGCACATGGGGACAAAGATCGTACTTTTGGGAGAAATATCCTCTGGTCTGATGAAACAAAAGTAGAACTGCTTGGCCATAATGACCATCGTTATGTTTGGAGGAAAAAGGGGGATGCTTGCAAGCTAAAGAACACCATGCCAACCATTGGAAGCTTGTGGAAGGCTACCCAAAATGATTGACCCAAGTTAAACAATTTAAAGGCAATGCTACCAAATACTAATTGAGTGTATGTAAACTTCTGACCCACTGGGAATGTGATGAAAGAAATAAAAGCTGAAATAAATCATTCTCTCTACTGTTATTCTGACATTTTACATTCTTAAAATAAAGTGGTGATCCTAACTGACCTAAGACAGGGAATTTTTACTAGGATTAAATGTCAGGAATTGTGAGAAACTGAGTTTAAATGTATTTGGCTAAAGTGTATGTAAACTTCTGACTTCAACTGTATATATATATATATATATATATATATATATATATATATATATATATATATATATATATATATATATATATATATATATATATATATATAAAGAGTTACACGAGAAATAAATACACTGAATAATGAATAAAAATAACGAGTAAAAATGGCAGGGAGTATCAGTACCGAGTCGATGTGTAGTGGTACGAGGTAATTGAGGTAGCTATGTACAGGTAGTGGTAAAGTGACTAGGCAACATGATAGATAATAGACAGTAGCAGCAACATATGGTGAGTGTGAAAGTATGGCTGTGTGTGTGAGTGTGTGTGGTGTCAGTATCCTTGTCTGTGTGTGTTATGTGTGTGTTTGGGCGTATGTGTGTGTTAGGTTGTCTATGTACGTATGTGTGAGCGTGTGGGTAGAGTCCAGTGTGTGGGCATAGTCAGTGCAGGAGAGAGAGTGAAAAAATGTATGTGTTGGGGTGTGTATGTGTGTGTTGGGGTGTCAGTGTAAGTATTTGTGAGTGTACCTACCCGCCCCCAGGTGGTGAGGGTAAGTAACAACATCTCCACCCCGCTGATACTCAACACTGGGGCCCCAAAAGGGTGCATTCTCAGCCCTCTCCTGTACTCCCTGTTCACCCACGACTGCGTGGCCATGCACGCCTCCAACTCCATCATCAAGTTTGCAGATGACACTACAGTGGTAGGCTTGATTACCAACAACGACGAGACGGCCTACAGGGAGGAGGTGAGGGCCCTCAGGGGGTGTCAGGAAAATAACCTCACACTCAATGTCAACAAAACAAAGGAGATTATCGTGGACTTCAGGAAACAGCAGAGGGAGCAGCCCCCTATCCACATAGACGGGACAGTAGTGGAGAAAGTGGAAAGTTTTAAGTTCCTCGGCTTACATATCATGGACAAACTGAAATGGTCGACCCACACAGACAGCGTGGTGAGGAAGGCGCAGCTGCCAACATACTGACTCAACTCCAGCCACTTTAATAATAGAAAAATTGATGTAATAAATGTATCACTAGCCACTTTAAACAATGCCACTTTATATCATGTTTACATACCCTACATTACTCATCTCATATGTATATACTGTACTCTATATCGTCTACTGCATCTTGCCTATGCTTTTCGGCCATCGCTCATTCATATATTTTTATGTACATATTCTTATTCATTACTTTGCACCTGTGTGTATAAGGTAGTTGTTGTGAAATTGTTAGGTTAGATTACTTGTTAGATTCACAAATCCTCAACTGGCCTCACAAGTCCTCATTAAATAGTATCCACAAAACACCAGTCTCAACGTCCACAGTGAAGAGGCGACTCCGGGTTGCTGGCCTTCTAGGCAGAGTTGCAAAGAAAAAGCCATATATCAGACTGGCCAATAAAAAGAAAAGATGAGCAAAAAACACAGACACTGGACAGCGGAACTCTGCCTAGAAGGACAGCATCCCGGAGTCGCCTCTTTACTGTTGACGTTGAGACTGGTGTTTTGCGGGTACTATTTAATGAAGCTGCCAGTTGAGGACTATTCTGGTTAGGGCAAGTTTGCGCTGTTCTGTGAAGGGAGTAGTACACAGCATTGTACGAGATCTTCAGTTTCTTGGCAATTTCTCGCATGGAAAAGCTTTCATTTCTCAGATCAAGAATAGACTGACAAGTTTCAGCAGAAAGGTCTTTGTTTCTGGCCATTTTGAGCCTGTAATCGAACCAACAAATGCTGATGCTCCAGATATTCAACTAGTCTAAAGAAGGCCAGTGTTACTGCTTCTTTAACTTCTTATGGCTGCAGGGGCAGTATTGAGTAGCTTGGATGAAAGGTACTCAGAGGTGGCCAGAGTAAATGGCATGCCCCTCAGTCCCAGTTGCTAAAATATGCATATTATTATTAGTATTGGATAGAAAACACTCTGAGGTTTCTAAAACTGTTTGAATGATGTCTGTGAGTATAACATATCTCATATGGCAGGCAAAAACCTAAGTAGAAATCCAAACAGGAAGTGGGAAATCTGAGGTCGGTCGATTTTCAACCCAGCCCCTATTGAATACACAGTGGGATATTGTGGTTTCCACTCCTAAGGCTTCCAATAGATATCAACCGTCTTTAAAAACTTGAATGAGGCTTCTACTGTGTTGTGGAGCCGGATGGGAGCTGTTTGAGTCAGTAGTCTGGCAGAGAGCCAGGTCCTGGTCACGCTCATTTCACATGATAGCGACCTGCGTTCCATTGCTTCTCTACAGACATAGGAATTCTCCGGTTGGAACGTTATTGAAGATTTATGATAACATCCTAAAGATTGATTCTATACTTAGTTTGACAAGTTTCTTCGACCTGTAATATAACTTTCTGAAGTTTTCGTCCGACGTTCGGCTGGACCTGCACGAGCGTTTGGATTTGTGTACTAAACACGCTAACAAAAGTAACTACTTGGACAAAAATAATGGACATTATCAAACAAATCAAGCATTTATTGTGGAACTATGATTCCTGGGAGTGCATTCTGATGAAGATCATCAAAGGCAAGGGATTATTTATAATGTTATTTCTGATTTCTGTTGAATCGAACATGGCAGATATATATTTTTTCTTAGCGCCGTTCTCAGATTATTGCATAGTTTGGTTTTAAAGTAAAGTTTTTTTTAAATCCGACACAGCTGTTGCATTAAGGAGAGGTATATCTATCAACATTATAATGAGTATTTCTGTAAAATGATGTGGCTCTCTGCAATATCACCGGATGTTTTTGGAACTAGTGAACGTAACGCGCCAATGTATACTGAGATTTCTTTATTTAAATATGAACTTTATCAAACAAAACATACATGTATTGTGTAACATGAAGTCCTATGAGTGTCATCTGATGAAGATCATCAAAGGTTAGTGATTCATTTTTATCTATATTTGTGCTTTTTGTAACTCCTCTCTTTGGCTGGAAAAATGGCTGAATTTTTCTGTGAGTTTGTCATGTTTGTCATTTATTATCATGTCTTGTCCCTGTGCTCCCCATTCTATTCGTTTCCCTCTGCTGGTCTTATTTGGTTCTTTCCCTCTTTCTATCCCTCTCTCTCCCCCTCCCTCTCTCACTCTCTCGCTCTCTCTTCTCTCTATCGTTCCGTTCCTGCTCCCAGCTGTTCCTATTCCCCCTAATCATCATTTAGTCTTCCCACACCTGTTCCCGATCCTTTCCCCTGATTAGAGTCCCTATTTATTCCTTTGTGTTCCGTTCCTGTCCCGTCGGTTCCTTGTTTAGTATTCACCGTGCTGTGATTGTGTTTCGCCCTGTCCTGTCGTGTTTTTTTGCCTTCATCAGATGCTGCGTGTGAGCAGGTGTCTCTGTCAACTACGGCCTGCGCCTACCCGAAGCGACCTGCAGTCTGTGGCCGCTTCTCTTGTTATTCCCCTCTACAGACTAGAGGATTTCTGTTATTCCCTGTTTGGACTTGAATAAACTCTGTTTCTGTTAAGTCGCTTTTGGGTCCTCTATCACCTGCATGACAGAAGGAACCGAACAAGGAATGGACCCAGCGACTTCAGACGCTCGTTACACTGCCGTCGAGATCCAAGGAGCCATGCTCGGCAGACACGAGCAGGAATTGTCTGCTGCTCGCCATGCCGTGGAGAACCTGGCCGCTCAGGTTTCCGACCTCTCTGGACAGTTCCAGAGTCTACGTCTCGTGCCACCTGTTACTTCCTGGCCTGCCGAGCCTCCAGAACCTAGGGTTAATAACCCACCTTGCTACTCCGGGCAGCCCACTGAGTGCCGCTCCTTTCTCACGCAGTGTGAGATTGTGTTCTCTCTCCAACCCAACACATACTCTAGAGAGAGAGCTCGGGTTGCTTACGTCATTTCACTCCTTACTGGCCGGGCTCGAGAATGGGGCACAGCTATCTGGGAGGCAAGGGCTGATTGCTCTAACAAGTTCCAGAACTTTAAAGAGGAGATGATTCGGGTTTTTGACCGTTCAGTTTTGGTGGGGAGGCTTCTAGGGCCCTGGCTTCCTTATGCCAAGGTGAACGGTCCATAACGGATTATTCTATTGAGTTTCGCACTCTTGCTGCCTCTAGTGAGTGGAACGAGCCGGCGCTGCTCGCTCGTTTTCTGGAGGGACTCCACGCAGTGGTTAAGGATGAGATTCTCTCCGGGAGGTTCCTTCAGATGTGGACTCTTTGATTGCTCTCGCCATCCGCATAGAACGACGGGTAGATCTTCGTCACCGGGCTCGTGGAAGAGAGCTCGCATCAACGGTGTTTCCCTGCTCCGCATCGCAACCATCTCCCTCCTCTGGCTTTGAGACTGAGCCCATGCAGCTGGGAGGGATTCGCATCTCGACTAAGGAGAGGGAACGGAGGATCACCAACCGCCTGTGCCTCTATTGCGGAGTTGCTGGACATTTTGTTAATTCATGTCCAGTAAAAGCCAGAGCTCATCTGTAAGCGGAGGGCTACAGGTGAGCGCAACTACTCAAGTCTCTCCATCAAAATCCTGTACTACTTTGTCGGTCCATCTACGCTGGACCGGTTCGGGTGCTACATGTAGTGCCTTGATAGACTCTGGGGCTGAGGGTTGTTTCATGGACGAAGCATGGGTTCGGAAACATGACATTCCTTTCAGAGAGTTAGAGAAGCCTACGCCCATGTTCGCCTTAGATGGTAGTCATCTTCCCAGTATCAGATTTGAGACACTACCTTTAACCCTCACAGTATCTGGTAACCACAGTGAGACTATTTCTTTTTTGATTTTCCGTTCACCGTTTACACCTGTTGTTTTGGGTCATCCCTGGCTAGTATGTCATAATCCTTCTATTAATTGGTCTAGTAATTCTATCCTATCCTGGAACGTTTCTTGTCATGTGAAGTGTTTAATGTCTGCCATCCCTCCCGTTTCTTCTGTCCCTACTTCTCAGGAGGAACCTGGCGATTTGACAGGAGTGCCGGAGGAATATCATGATCTGCGCACGGTCTTCAGTCGGTCCCGAGCCAACTCCCTTCCTCCTCACCGGTCGTATGATTGTAGTATTGATCTCCTTCCGGGGACCACTCCTCCTCGAGGTAGACTATACTCTCTGTCGGCTCCCGAACGTAAGGCTCTCGAGGATTATTTGTCTGTGTCTCTTGACGCCGGTACCATAGTGCCTTCTTCTTCTCCGGCCGGGCGGGGTTCTTTTTGTTAAGAAGAAGGACGGTACTCTGCGCCCCTGCGTGGATTATCGAGGGCTGAATGACATAACGGTTAAGAATCGTTATCCGCTTCCCCTTATGTCATCAGCCTTCGAGATTCTGCAGGGAGCCAGGTGCTTTACTAAGTTGGACCTTCGTAACGCTTACCATCTCGTGCGCATCAGAGAGGGGGACGAGTGGAAAACGGCGTTTAACACTCCGTTAGGCATTTTGAGTACCGGGTTCTGCCGTTCGGTCTCGCCAATGCGCCAGCTGTTTTCAGGCATTAGTTAATGATGTTCTGAGAGACATGCTGAACATTTTTGTTTTTGTCTATCTTGACGATATCCTGATTTTTCTCCGTCACTCGAGATTCATGTTCAGCACGTTCGACGTGTTCTACAGCGCCTTTTAGAGAATTGTCTCTACGTAAAGGCTGAGAAGTGCTCTTTTCATGTCTCCTCCGTTACTTTTCTCGGTTCCGTTATTTCCGCTGAAGGCATTCAGATGGATTCCGCTAAGGTCCAAGCTGTCAGTGATTGGCCCGTTCCAAGGTCACGTGTCGAGTTGCAGCGCTTTTTAGGTTTCGCTAATTTCTATCGGCGTTTCATTCGTAATTTCGGTCAAGTTGCTGCCCCTCTCACAGCTCTTACTTCTGTCAAGACGTGTTTTAAGTGGTCCGGTTCCGCCCAGGGAGCTTTTGATCTTCTAAAAGAACGTTTTACGTCCGCTCCTATCCTCGTTACTCCTGACGTCACTAGACAATTCATTGTCGAGGTTGACGCTTCAGAGGTAGGCGTGGGAGCCATTCTATCCCAGCGCTTCCAGTCTGACGATAAGGTTCATCCTTGCGCTTATTTTTCTCATCGCCTGTCGCCATCTGAGCGCAACTATGATGTGGGTAACCGTGAACTGCTCGCCATCCGCTTAGCCCTAGGCGAATGGCGACAGTGGTTGGAGGGGGCGACCGTTCCTTTTGTCGTTTGGACAGACCATAAGAACCTTGAGTACATCCGTTCTGCCAAACGACTTAATGCCCGTCAAGCTCGTTGGGCGTTGTTTTTCGCTCGTTTCGAGTTTGTGATTTCTTACCGTCCGGGTAGCAAGAACACCAAGCCTGATGCCTTATCCCGTCTGTTTAGTTCTTCTGTGGCTTCTACTGATCCCGAGGGGATTCTTCCTTATGGGCGTGTTGTCGGGTTAACAGTCTGGGGAATTGAAAGACAGGTTAAGCAAGCACTCACGCACACTGCGTCGCCGCGCGCTTGTCCTAGTAACCTCCTTTTCGTTCCTGTTTCCACTCGTCTGGCTGTTCTTCAGTGGGCTCACTCTGCCAAGTTAGCTGGTCATCCCGGTGTTCGAGGCACTCTTGCGTCTATTCGCCAGCGCTTTTGGTGGCCGACTCAGGAGCGTGACACGCGCCGTTTCGTGGCTGCTTGTTCGGACTGCGCGCAGACTAAGTCGGGTAACTCTCCTCCTGCCGGTCGTCTCAGACCGCTCCCCATTCCTTCTCGACCATGGTCTCACATTGCCTTAGACTTCATTACCGGTCTGCCTTTGTCTGCGGGGAAGACTGTGATTCTGACGGTTGTCGATAGGTTCTCTAAGGCGGCACATTTCATTCCCCTCGCTAAACTTCCTTCCGCTAAGGAGACGGCACAAATCATTATTGAGAATGTATTCAGAATTCATGGCCTCCCGTTAGACGCCGTTTCAGACAGAGGCCCGCAATTCACGTCACAGTTTTGGAGGGAGTTCTGTCGTTTGATTGGTGCGTCCGTCAGTCTCTCTTCCGGGTTTCATCCCCAGTCTAACGGTCAAGCAGAGAGGGCCAATCAGACGATTGGTCGCATACTACGCAGCCTTTCTTTCAGAAACCCTGCGTCTTGGGCAGAACAGCTCCCCTGGGCAGAATACGCTCACAATCGCTTCCTTCGTCTGCTACCGGGTTATCTCCGTTTCAGAGTAGTCTGGGTTACCAGCCTCCTCTGTTCTCATCCCAGCTTGCCGAGTCCAGCGTTCCCTCCGCTCAAGCGTTTGTCCAACGTTGTGAGCGCACCTGGAGGAGGGTGAGGTCTGCACTTTGCCGTTACAGGGCACAGACGGTGAGAGCCGCCAATAAACGCAGGATTAAGAGTCCAAGGTATTGTTGCGGCCAGAGAGTGTGGCTTTCCACTCGCAACCTTCCTCTTACGACAGCTTCTCGTAAGTTGACTCCGCGGTTCATTGGTCCGTTCCGTGTCTCCCAGGTCGTCAATCCTGTCGCTGTGCGACTGCTTCTTCCGCGACATCTTCGTCGCGTCCATCCTGTCTTCCATGTCTCCTGTGTTAAGCCCTTTCTTCGCACCCCGTTCGTCTTCCCTCCCCCTCCCGTCCTTGTCGAGAGCGCACCTATTTACAAGGTACATAAGATCATGGACATGCGTTCTCGGGGACGGGGTCACCAATACTTAGTGGATTGGGAGGGTTACGGTCCTGAGGAGAGGAGTTGGGTTCCGTCTCGGGACGTGCTGGACCGTTCACTCATCGATGATTTCCTCCGTTGCCGCCAGGATTCCTCCTCGAGTGCGCCAGGAGGCGCTCGGTGAGTGGGGGGGTACTGTCATGTTTGTCATTTATTATCATGTCTTGTCCCTGTGCTCCCCATTCTATTCGTTTCCCTCTGCTGGTCTTATTTGGTTCTTTCCCTCTTTCTATCCCTCTCTCTCCCCCTCCCTCTCTCACTCTCTCGCTCTCTCTTCTCTCTATCGTTCCGTTCCTGCTCCCAGCTGTTCCTATTCCCTAATCATCATTTAGTCTTCCCACACCTGTTCCCGATCCTTTCCCCTGATTAGAGTCCCTATTTATTCCTTTGTGTTCCGTTCCTGTCCCGTCGGTTCCTTGTTTAGTATTCACCGTGCTGTGATTGTGTTTCGCCCTGTCCTGTCGTGTTTTTTTGCCTTCATCAGATGCTGCGTGTGAGCAGGTGTCTCTGTCAACTACGGCCTGCGCCTACCCGAAGCGACCTGCAGTCTGTGGCCGCTTCTCTTGTTATTCCCCTCTACAGACTAGAGGATTTCTGTTATTCCCTGTTTGGACTTGAATAAACTCTGTTTCTGTTAAGTCGCTTTTGGGTCCTCTATCACCTGCATGACAGAGTTGGTGGTGACCTAACATAATCGTTGGTGGTGCTTTCTATGTAAAGCCTATTTGAAATCGGACACTGTGGTGGGATTAACAACAATATTACCTTTAAAACGGTATAATATACATGTATGTTTGAGGAATTTTAATTATGAGATATCTGTTGTTTTGAATTTGGCGCCCTGCACTTTCACTGGCTGTTGTCATATCGATCCCGTTAATGGGATTGCAGCCCTAAGAAGTTTTAAACAGGACAACAGTTTTCAGCTGTGCTAACATAATTGCAAAAGGGTTTTCTAATGATCAATTAGCCTTTTGAAATGATAAACTTGGATTAGCTAACACAACGTGCCATTGGAACACAGGAGTGATGGTTTGCTGATAATTGGCCTCTGTAATGCTATGTAGAAATTCCATAAAATATCTGACATTTCCAGCTACAATAGTCATATACAACATTAACAATGTCGATACTGTATTTCTGATCAATTTGATGTTATTTTAATGGCCAAAAAATGTGTTTTTCTTTCAATAACAAGGACATTTCTAAGTGACCCCAAACTTTTGAACGGTAGTGTATATATAATACACAAGAGTGGGGCTTCCCAAGTGCCGCAGCGGTCTAAGGCACTGCATCACAGTGCTTGAGGTGTCACTACAGACCTGGGATTGATCCCGGGCTGTGTCACAACAGGCCGTGACCAGTAGTCCCACAGAGCGGCGCACAATTGGCCCAGCTTCGTCCAGGTTAGGGGAGGGTTTGGCCGAGAAGGC
Source organism: Oncorhynchus gorbuscha (assembly GCF_021184085.1). NCBI lineage: Eukaryota > Metazoa > Chordata > Actinopteri > Salmoniformes > Salmonidae > Oncorhynchus > Oncorhynchus gorbuscha. Next base: position 29,942,508 of record NC_060194.1, on the reverse strand, counting down.
TTTACTTGGCTCTTCGCGCTCTAGCGACTCCTTGTGGCAGGCTTGGCGCCTGCAGGCGGACTTCTGTTTTCAGTTGAGTGGTGTTTCCCTTCAACACGTTGGTGCAGTTGGCTTCTGGGTTAAGCGGGTGGGTGTTAAGAAGCGTGATTTGGCGGGTCATGTTTCGGAGCACACATGACTCGACCTTCGCCTATCCCTAGCCCGTTGGGAAGTTGCAGCGATGAGACAAGATTGTAATTGGATCGCAGTTGGATATAACGAAATTGGGGTCAAAAAATATATATAAATAAAATAAAAAAATAACAAAAAAACAAGTGTGAGAGTGAAGGTGTTTGTGTCAGAGTGGGTAGAGACCTGTGGATGGGCATAGAGCCGGTGTGGATAGTCTGTGGGAGAGGGAGAGCAGTAGCTGTTAGCCATTTAACAGTCTCATTGCAAGGGGCTAGAAGCTGTTTAGGAGTCTGTTGCTCTGAGCATTGATGATATGGAGTATGGAGAATAGTCAATGTTTTGGGTGGCTGGAGTGTTTGGCAATTCTTTGAGCCTTTCTCAGACACTGTCTGGCATGTCCTTAGAAAATCATTCAACCCCTATCATTTAATTTTTCAATCCCCCTTTGTAATGCAACAAAATGTGAAAAGGGGTATGGATACTTATGATACCCACTGTAGCTGAGCTGTGGCATTGTGGCTTAATTGACTGACTGACTGACTGACTGACTGACTGACTGACTGATTGACTGACGGACTGACTGACTGACTGGCTAACTGACTGACTGACTGACTAACTGGCTGACTGACTAAATGACTGACTAACTGACTGACTGACTGACTAACTGACTGACTAACTGACTGACTGACTGACTGATTGACTAACTGACTAACTAACTGACTGACTGACTGACTTACTGACTAATTGACTGACTGGCTGACTGACTGACTAACTAACTGACTAATTGACTGACTGACTGATTGACTAACTGACTGAATGATTGACTGACTGACTGACTAATTCACCGACTGACTGACTGACTGACTGACTGACTACTGACTAACTGACCTACTGACTAATTGACTGACTGGCTGACTAACTGTCTGACTAACCGACTGATTGACTGACTTACTTACTGACTAACTGACTGACTGACTGACTGACATTGAATAACTGATGGACTAACTAACTAACTGGCTGACTAACTAACTGACTGACTGACTGACTGACTGACTGACTAACTTACTGACTGACTGACTAACTAACTTGCTGACTGACTAACTATCTAATTGACTGACTAACTAACTGACTGACTAACTATCTAACTGACTAACTAGCTAACTGGCTGACTAACTATCTAACTGACTGACTAACTAACTGCAGACTGACTGACTGACCAACTGACTGACTAATTGATGGACTAACTGACTGACTAATTGACTGACTAACTGATTAACTGACTGACTGATTAACTGACTAACTGACTAACTGACTAAATGACTAACTGACTGACTAACTGACTAAATGACTAACTGACTGACTAACTGACTGACATTGACTAACTGACTGACTAACTGACTGACATTGACTAACTGATGGACTAACTGGCTGACTAACTAACTAACTAACTGACTAACTAACTGATGGACTAACTAATTGGCTGACTAACTAACTGACTGAATGACTAAATTATTGACTGGCTGACTGACTTACTTACTGACTGACTAACTAACTTACTTACTAACTAACTGATTGGCTAACTAATGGACTAACGAACTGGCTGACTAACTAACTAACAGATTGACTGACTAACTAACTGACTGACTGACTGACTGACTGACTAACTGACTAAGTGACTAACTGACTGACTAACTGACTGATTTATACATACATTTTATTAATGTGATTTATGTAAAATAGAATTGGAAGGGAGAATTGATGTGAGATTGATAGATACTTAAGTGAATGTGTGTGAATATTCTCATCTCATAAATCATTGTGAATGAGTCTGGCACACGATTATGACAGGTTTGGAGAAATACTTACTGACTGCTAGAATAAACATAGAGAAGATGCCAATAACCTGCCATAACCGCAGTCCCCAGAACACGACTGTTTCTGAAGTGACTGGGTCTGGCTTCTTTGGGGGATCTGTCGGTAAAAGCTGAGGAAAAAGAGTCAAAATGTGCATTAGTTACTTATTGTGTAATCTAGACAGGTACTCTTCAAATCACTATGCAGTTTGAGAATATTCATATAAATTAGTCTAATGCAAATTGGAAATATACCGCAATGGAAGCAAATATCAATCTGATTGAGAGAAAAATCGTTTTAGCTTCCTTTCAGTTTCTGAAGAGACATGGTGGAAAGACAACTGGAGGAAATACAGAATTGGAAAAGACAACACACTGGGCACACACTGGGCACACACTGGTTGAATTTTCTATGAAATGATGTTGAACAAACATGGAATAGACATTGAATTGACGTCTGTGCCCAGTGGGAAGTTTATGTCACTTTGTGTTTAGGGAGAAAACAACAGGGAAGATAGGCTTGGAATAAAACCCTCAAAAATAGGATTTAGTAGATCATGCAGAATGTGGAACATGCCAGTCTGGTGTGACCCCTCATGACCCATTCATATTCTGAATATCTCAATCAACCTTAGGCCACTTGTGAGAGCAACCAGCACAGGCCTAAAATAAATCTAATCTGCCTCACAAATTGCCTCGAAAATAGAGAACAATGGGTTGAATCCCAACCACCGTTCACAGAAATAGAAAGATGACTATCTGAATAAGAAAAATTGAAGAGAAAAAAAACAAGAGCATTGAACAACAAGCAGCAATAGACAAAGAGCAACATTATGTTTGTCGTGTCATGCCCAATCACTTCGAACACTACAATCTGTATTAAGTCATTTTTTCCCACCAATTTGTTATATTATGTTGACTAAATGCAAATTTGCAGAAAACTCAAGCTACCGAATGCTGAAAAATACTGTAAGAACACAATGAAAACAAAATAATTGCCTCACTGAGTGAATGGCACTGATGGAGGAGAATGAATCACACATCTTGGCACAAGGAGTGAATGGAAGAAAACATTAAAAACTCTTCCCCCTAATTAGAGGGATCCAAACACTGTTTGTTTGGTGGAGAGGAAAAGGGCACTTTTAAACTGAACATGCTCCTTCTTTAGTGTGACAACAATCTTAAGATATTGTTTTTGAGATATTGATCTGATATGATTGGAAGCATGTTTTTTGCTGACTAAAAATAGTCTCTAAAGTGTCGAAGGTTAAAGTGTTAGTCTGAGTATTCACATTTCAACACTTGTTTTTATTTCAGATAGGTCTTGAGAAAATGGGGAAATTCAGCGCTAGCAGACAGACATGAATCAAGAAAGATAAGCCAACTCCTCTTAGATCTGACTGAAAGTTACCAGTCCATTTCTTTGACATCACAATTAGACTACAGAGGTTATGCTGTTTTATTAATACAGTCATCATTATGATTAATTCAAAGCCCTGGTGAGGAGCCTTAAATGATCTATAGTGTGTGAAATGTTTGTTAAAAGGATAGTTAACCCAAACTACAAAATTACATGTTGGTTTAGTTCATACCCTGTAACCAGTCTAACAAACAAACAGTGCCAGAGAAATAAAACCAAAGCATGAATTGCAGTCACAACATGTTCATAGACTACTTACAAGCAAACAAATGTGTATTGTGTTGAACTTGTGTGAATTTGTGTAAACTATCCCTTTATGTGAATAGAGGCTATGAAAAGAACAGTTTGCTGTGATTGCAGTTTAATCAGGAATGTGTTGGAAAATGTATAAATAAAATAAAATAAAATGTATTTGTCACATACACATGGTTAGCAGATGTTAATGCTTGTGTAGCGAAATGCTTGTGCTTCTAGTTCCATGCCAGTATACCGTGCTGCATGGTGTTCTGCAGGCAATGCAGGCATCACACTTACCCTACAACATATACAAGCACGCACACACTCACACTATGGGTCTCATTCCTCTTCCACACCACAGTCAGTGAGGTTTTCTTCCTGGTGCTCCCGTATTGACATGCTTGGTTTAATTGAACAACAAGTGATGGGTTACATCCCATTATGTACAGTGCTTTTGGAAAGTATTCAGACTTTTTCAACATTTTGTTACATTACAACCTTATTCTGAAATTGATTAAAGAGTTGTTTTACTCATCAATCTACACACAATACCCCATATAACAAAGCAAAAACAGGTTTTTAGAAATTTGTGCAAAATGAAAAATAATAATACAAATATTCAGTACTTTGTTGAAGCACCTTTGGCAGCGATTACAGCTTTGAGTCTTCTTGGGTATGATGCTACAGCTTGGCACACCTGTATTTGGGGAGTTTCTCTCATTCTTCTCTGCAGATCCTCTCAAGCTTTGTCAGGTTGGATGGGGAGCTTCGCTGCACGGATATTTTCCGGGCTCCGGCTGGACCACTCAAGAATATTCAGAGACTTGTACCGAAGACACTCCTGCGTTGTCTTGGCTGTGTGCTTAGGGTTGTTGTCCTGTTGGAAGGTGAACCTTCGCCCCAGTTTGAGGTCCTGAGAGCTCTGGAGCAGGTTTTCATCAAGGATCTCTCTGTACTTTGGCCTGCTCATCTTTCCCTTGATCCTAACTCATCTCCCAGTACCTTCTGCTGAAAGACATCCCCACATCATGATGCTGCCATTGGCATACTTAACTGTAGGGATTGTGCCAGGTTTCCTCCAGACGTGACACATGGCATTCAGGCCAAAGAATTCAATCTTGGTGGAATCAGACGAGAGAATCTTATTTCTCATGGCTTCTGTAAGGGCACTCTACCATAAAGGCCTGATTGCTGGAATGCTGCAGAGATGGTTGTCCTTATGGAAGGTTCTCCCATCTCCACAGAGGAACTCTGAAGCTTTATCAGAGTGACCATCGGGTTCTTGGTCACCTCCCTGACCAAGGCCCTTCTCCCCCGATTGCAGTTCTTGTGGTTCCAAACTTCTCCATTTAAGAATAATGGATGCCACTGTGTTCTTGAGGACCTTCAATGTTGCAGAAATGTTTTGGTACCCTTCTCCAGATCTGTGCCTCGACACAATCCTGTCTCGGAGCTCTACAGACAATCCCGTTGACCTAATCAAATCAAATCTTATTTATATAGCCCTTCGTACATGTCAGGACCCGGTTACAAACCCGGGTCTCCAGAGTGAGAAACAGTCACTTAACCAACTGAGCCACGAATAGTCGGCAGAACCCAGAAGATGAGGCAGACACAGCAGTACTTGAGACAGTGTATTTAATGAAGTAAAAAAGTGAAGTGCTTCAGGAAAACATGTAACTCCACAACCTCAAAAGGAATTCCACAAGAACAAAGGTAATCCTCCAAGACAAAAAGGTAAATCCACAAGGTGGTAGGTATAGCATAAAAAGCCTCAAAAGATACTCAAAAATAAATAAACAAGAACAAAAAACAGAATTCCACAAGAGAGTCCACCAGGATCAACAAGAGTACACAGAATACTAGGGCTGGGTGCTAACATACAAACATAGAGCAAATAACCGAGGAAAACTAAGGGTTTAAATACAATCAGGGGAAACGAGGCACAGGTGCAAATAATAATGGGGATCAAGGGAAAACAAAAGGTCAAAAAGCACAATGGGGGCATCTAGTGACCAAAAACCGGAACAACCCTTGCCAAATCCTGACAGTACATCAGCTGATATCTCAAAGTGCTATACAGAAACCCAGCCTAAAACCCCTAGAAACCCAGCTAGGAAAAACTCCCTAGAAAGGCCAAAACCTAGGAAGAAACCTAGACAGGAACCAGGCTATGTGGGGTGGCCAGTCCTCTTCTGGCTGTGCCGGGTGGAGATTATAACAGAACATGGCCAAGATGTTCAAATGTTCATAAATGACCAGCATGGTCGAATAATAATAAGGCAGAACAGTTGAAACTGGAGCAGCAGCACAGTCAGGTGGACTGGGGACAGGAAGGAGTCATCATGTCAGGTAGTCCTGGGGCACGGTCCTAGGGCTCAGGTCCTCCGAGAGAGAGAAAGAAAGAGAGAATTAGAGAGAGCATATGTGGGGTGGCCAGTTCTCTTCTGGCTGTGCCAGGTGGAGATTATAACAGAACACTAGAGGGATATCTTCAACCACCAACTTACCATCCTGAGACAAGGCTGAGTATAGCCCACAAAGATCTCCGCCACGGCATAACCCAAGGGGGGGGGGCAATCCAGACAGGATGACCACAACAGTGAATCAACCCACTCAGGTGACGCACCCCCTGCAGGGACGGCATGAGAGAGCCCCAGTAAGCCAGTGACTCAGCCCCTGTAATAGGGTTAGAGGCAGAGAATCCCAGTGGAAAGAGGGGAACCGGCCAGGCAGAGACAGCAAGGGCGGTTCGTTGCTCCAGAGCCTTTCCGTTCACCTTCCCACTCCTGGGCCAGACTATACTCAATCATATGACCCACTGAAGAGATGAGTCTTCAGTAAAGACTTAAAGGTTGAGACCGAGTTTGCGTCTCTGACATGGGTAGGCAGACCGTTCCATAAAAATGTAGCTCTATAGGAGAAAGCCCTGCCTCCAGCTGTTTGCTTAGAAATTATAGGGACAATTAGGAGGCCTGCGTCTTGTGACCGTAGCGTACGTGTAGGTATGTACGGCAGGACCAAATCAGAGAGATAGGTAGGAGCAAGCCCATGTAATTCTTTGTAGGTTAGCAGTAAAACCTTGAAATCAGGCCTTGCTTTGACAGGAAGCCAGTGTAGAGAGGCTAGCACTGTAGTAATATGATCAATTTTTTTGGTTCTAGTCAGGATTCTAGCAGCCGTATTTAGCACTAACTGAAGTTTATTTAGTGCTTTATCCGGGTAGCCGGAAAGTAGAGCATTGCAGTAGTCTAACCTAGAAGTGACAAAAGCATGGATTAATTTTTCTGCATCATTTTTGGACAGAAAGTTTCAGATTTTTGCAATGTTACGTAGATGGAAAAAAGCTGTCCTCGAAATGGTCTTGATATGTTCTTCAAAAGAGAGATCAGGGTCCAGAGTAACGCCGAGGTCCTTCACAGTTTTATTTGAGACGACTGTACAACCATTAAGATTAATTGTCAGATTCAACAGAAGATCTCTTTGTTTCTTGGGACCTAGAACAAGCATCTCTGTTTTGTCTGAGTTTAATAGTAGAACATTTGCAGCCATCCACTTCCTTATGTCTGAAAAACATGCTTCTAGCGAGGGCAATTTTGGGGCTTCACCATGTTTCATTGAAATGTACAGCTGTGTGTCATCCGCATAGCAGTGAAAGTTAACATTATGTTTTCGAATAACATCCCCAAGAGGTAAAATGTATAATGAAAACAATAGTGGTCCTAAAACGGAACCTTGGGGAACACCGAAATTTACAGTTGATTTGTCAGAGGACAAACCATTCACAGAGACAAACTGATATCTTTCCGACAGATAAGATCTAAACCAGGCCAGAACATGTCCGTGTAGACCAATTTGGCTTTCCAATCTCTCCAAAAGAATGTGGTGATCGATGGTATCAAAAGCAGCACTAAGGTCTAGGAGCACGAGGACAGAAGCAGAGCCTCGGTCCGATGCCATTAAAATGTCATTTACCACCTTCACAAGTGCCGTCTCAGTGCTATGATGGGGTCTAAAACCAGACTGAAGCATTTCGTATACATTGTTTGCCTTCAGGAAGGCAGTGAGTTGCTGAGCAACAGCCTTCTCTAAAAATTTTGAGAGGAATGGAAGATTCGATATAGGCCGATAGTTTTTTATATTTTCTGGGTCAAGGTTTGGCTTTTTCAAGAGAGGAATTATTACTGCCACTTTTAGTGAGTTTGGTACACATCCAGTGGATAGAGAGCCGTTTATTATGTTCAACATAGGAGGGCCAAGCACAGGAAGCAGCTCTTTCAGTAGTTTAGTTGGAATAGGGTCCAGTATGCAGCTTGAAGGTTTAGAGGCCATGATTATTTTCATCATTGTGTCAAGAGATATAGTACTAAAACACTTGAGCGTCTCTCTTGATCCTAGGTCCTGGCAGAGTTGTGCAGACTCAGGACAACTGAGGTTTGGAGGAATACGCAGGTTTAAAGAGGAGTCCGTAATTTGCTTTCTAATAATCATAATCTTTACCTCAAAGAAGTTCATGGATTTATCACTGCTAAAGTGAAAGTCATCCTCTTTTGGGGAATGCTGCTTTTTAGTTAGCTTTGCGACAGTATCAAAAAGGAATTTCGGATTGTTCTTATTTTCCTCAATAAAGTTAGAAAAATAGGATGATCGAGCAGCAGTAAGGGCTCTTCGGTACTGCACGGTACCGTCTTTCCAAGCTAGTCGGAAGACTTCCAGTTTGGTGTGGCGCCATTTCCGTTCCAATTTTCTGGAAGCTTGCTTCAGAGCTCGGGTATTTTCTGTGTACCAGGGAGCTAGTTTCTTATGAGAAATGTTTTTAGTTTTTAGGGGTGCAACTGCATCTAGGGTATTGCGCAAGGTTAAATTGAGATCCTCAGTTAGGTGGTTAACTGATTTTTGTCCTCTGGCGTCCTTGGGTAGGCAGAGGGAGTCTGGAAGGGCATCAAGGAATCTTTGTGTTGTCTCTGAATTTATAGCACGACTTTTGATGGTCCTTGGTTGGGGTCTGAGCAGATTATTTGTTGCAATTGCAAACGTAATAAAATGGTGGTCCGATAGTCCAGGATTATGAGGAAAAACATTAAGATCCACAACATTTATTCCATGGGACAAAACTAGGTCCAGCGTATGACTGTGACAGTGAGTGGGTCCAGAGACATGTTGGACAAAACCCACTGAGTCGATGATGGCTCCGAAAGCCTTTTGGAGTGGGTCTGTGGACTTTTCCATGTGAATATTAAAGTCACCAAAGATTAGAATATTATCTGCTATGACTACAAGGTCCGATAGGAATTCAGGGAACTCAGTGAGAAACGCTGTATATGGCCCAGGAGGCCTGTAAACAGTAGCTATAAAAAGTGATTGAGTAGGCTGCATAGATTTCATGACTAGAAGCTCAAAAGAGGAAAACGTCATTTTTTTTTGTAAATTGAAATTTGCTATCGTAAATGTTAGCAACACCTCCGCCTTTGCGGGACGCACGGGGGATATGGTCACTAATGTAGCCAGGAGGTGAGGCCTCATTTAACACAGTAAATTCATCAGGCTTAAGCCATGTTTCAGTCAGGCCAATCACATCAAGATTATGATCAGTGATTAGTTCATTGACTAGAATTGCCTTTGAAGTAAGGGATCTAACATTAAGTAGCCCTATTTTGATATGTGAGGTATCATGATCTCTTTCAGTAATGACAGGAATGGAGGTGGTCTTTATCCTAGTGAGATTGCTAAGGCGAACACCGCCATGTTTAGTTTTGCCCAACCTAAGTCGAGGCACAGACACGGTCTCAATGGTGATAGCTGAGCTGACTACACTGACTGTGCTAGTGTCAGACTCCACTATGCTGGCAGGCTGGCTAACAGCCTGCTGCCTGGCCTGCAACCTATTTTATTGTGGAGCTAGAGGAGTTAGAGCCCTGTCTATGTTGGCAGATAAGATGAGAGCACCCCTCCAGCTAGGATGGGGTCCGTCACTCCTCAGCAGGTCAGGCTTGGTCCTGTTTGTGGGTGAGTCCCAGAAAGAGGGCCAATTATCTACAAATTCTATCTTTTGGGAGGGGCAGAAAACAGTTTTCAACCAGCGATTGAGTTGTGAGACTCTGCTTGTCATGCAGGTGAAAGAGGACCCAAAAGCGACTTAACAGAAACAGAGTTTATTCAAGTCCAAACAGAAAACGACAAATCCTGAATCCTTAACAGGAAATGTCCAAACAGGGAATAACAGAAATCCTCTAGTCTGTAGAGGGGGAATAACAGGAGAAGCGGCCACAGACTGCAGGTCGCTTCGGGTAGGCGCAGGCCGTAGCTGACAGAGACACCTGCTCACACGCAGCATCTGATGAAGGCAAAAACACGACAGGACAGGGCGATACACAATCACAGCACGGTGAATTCTAAACAAGGAACCGACAGGACAGGAACGGAACACAAAGGAAGAAATAGGGACTCTAATCAGGGGAAAGGATCGGGAACAGGTGTGGGAAGACTAAATGATGATTAGGGGAATAGGAACAGCTGGGAGCAGGAACGGAACGATAGAGAGAAGAGAGAGCGAGAGAGTGAGAGAGGGAGGGGGAGAGAGAGGGATAGAAAGAGGGAAAGAACCTAATAAGACCAGCAGAGGGAAACGAATAGAATGGGGAGCACAGGGACAAGACATGATAATAAATGACAAACATGACACTGCTGTAGAGCTCATCACTCCCCCTAACTGGGAGGGGGCCAGAGACAATTACTCGATGCAGACACATCTTTCTAGCTGATATGCACGCAGAAGCTATGTTGCGCTTGGTGATCTCTGACTGTTTCATCCTAACATAGTTGTTGCCGACGTGGATAACAGTTTTAGCTTTAGCCAGCACCATCTTCAGATTAGCCTTAACGTCGGTAGCCCTGCCCCCTGGTAAACAGTGTATGATCGCTGGATGATTCGTTTTAAGTCTAATACTGCGTGTAATGGAGTCGCCAATGACTAGAGTTTTCAATTTGTCAGAGCTAATGGTGGGAAGCTTCGGCGTCTCAGACCCCGTAACGGGAGGAGTAGAGACCAGAGAAGACTCGGCCTCTGACTCCGACTCGCTTAATGGGGAAAACCGGTTGAAAGTTTCTGTCTGCTGAATGAGCAACACCGGTTGAGCTTTCCTACAGCATTTCCTTCCAGAAACCGTGAGAAAGTTGTCCGGCTGCAGGGACTGTGCCAGGGGATTTATACTACTATCTGTACTTACTGGTGGCACAGACGCTGTTTCATCCTTTCCTACACTGAAATTACCCTTGCCTAACGATTGCGTCTGAAGCTGGGTTCGTAGCACAGCTATCCTCGCCGTAAGGCGAGTACAGCGACTACAATTAGAAGGCATCATGTTAATGTTACTACTTAGCTTCGGCTGTTGGAGGTCCTGACGAATCGTGTCCAGATAAAGCGTCCGGATTGAATAAATTAAATAAATATATGAACGGTAATGAACGGTAATTAAAAAGTGAAAACCGTAAAGTTGTCAGGTAGCAAAATAGGTTGGCAACAAAACGCACAGCAACTCGAAAACAAGCCTGTAAGTTGTGACCTAATGGCTTGGTTTTTGCTCTGACATGCACTGTCAACTGTGGGACCTTATATATACAGATGTGTGCCTTTCCAAATCATGTTCAATAAATTGAATTTACCACAGGTGACTCCAATCAAGTTGTATAAACATCTCAAGGATGATCAATGGAAACAGGATGCACCCGAGCAAAGGGTCTGAATACTTTTTTTTGTAAATAAGATACTTTTTTTATACATTTGCAAAAATGATTTTGCTTTGTCATTATTGGGTATTGTTTCTAGATTGATGAGGAAAATGTTTAATTTAATCCATTTTAAAATAACATGTAGCAAAATGTGGAAAAGGGGAAGGGGTCTGAAGACTTTCCGAATGCACTATATATAAACCCTGGATTGCTGATGCTATGTATTGGCTATTGAGAGGCTTTGAAGCCACCAGTCGGCCATATTGGCACTCTCCAGTAGAAGCAGTCCTCCATAGGAATTAATGGAATTCTACAGTATTTACATGTTTTAAATTTTGTTGTTGTTGTTGTAGTGGGGACAGTAACGTTAGTAATCAAAAAGAATATACGTACTTCAAGGGAAAAAAAATATTTGTGCATTTTTTAAATGTTTGTCTCACACTCTTGAATGCAATTTAAAAGTATGCATTCAGGTGTCTGTAATGGAATAAATGTGGCAAAAATGCAGACATTAAAAAATGCATTTCTATTTTTTCCTAAATATTTTTTTACAATGATGGGGGAGTGCCAAGATCGAGGCACGGTGGTTTCAACACAAATCCCCCTATCAGTCAACTAGTGTGTATACAAATCATTGGTTTAATCTAGCCCCATAGTTAATGTCTACTGATCAATACATGATGGGTCAGGACATGAACACTTATTAGGTTTTCTGCCGTTGTAAATAATCTAATCTCACACTGTAATGGGAAGACGGTTTATGAAACAATACATCTGGGAAAAAGCCAAAACACTTACTTCAGATGACTGTCAAGCAAATGGGACTTTCATGTGAAAAATTACATTGTTTTTTAAAATTCAGAGTGCAATATTAGAAACAGTCATAAGAGCACCGCCTCCCAGCTGCCCACTGCACAGAGGCTAGGAAGCACTGTCACCACCGATAAATCCACAATAATCGAGAATTTCAATAAGTGTTTCTCTACGGCTGGCCATGCTTTCTTCCTGGCTACCCCAATCCCGGCCAACAGCTCCGCACACCCCACAGCTACTTGCCCAATCCTCCCCAGCTTCTCCTTCACCCAAATCCAGATAGCAGAAGTTCTGAAAGAGCTGCAAAACCTGGACCCGTACAAATCAGCTGGTCCAGACAATCTGGACCCTCTCTTTCATCATCCGCCGCCATTGTTGCAACCCCTATTACCAGTCTGTTCAACCTCTCTTTTGTATCGTCCGAGATCCCTAAAGGGAGGAAAGCTGCCGCGGTCATCCCCCTCTTTAAAGGGGGTGACACTGTAGACCCAAACTGTTATAGACTAATATCCATCCTGCCCTGCCTTTCTAAAATCTTTGAAAGCCAAGTTAACAAACAGATCACTGATCATTTCGAATCCCACCGTACCGTCTCCGCTGCACAATCTGGTTTCCGAGCTGGTCACGGGTGCACCTCAGCCACGTTCATGGTCCTAAACGATATCATAACAGCCATCGATAAAAGACAGTACGGTGCAGCCATCTTCATCTACCTGGCCAAGGCTTTCGACTCTGTCAATCACTGTAATCTTATCGGCAGACTCAACAGCCTTGGTTTCTAAAATGACTGTCTCGCCTGGTTTTACCAACCACTTCTCAGATAGAGTTCAGTGTGTCAAATTGGAGGGCCTGTTGTCCGGACCTCTGGCAGTCTTTATGGAGGTACCACAGGGTTCAATTCTCAGGCCGACTCTTTTCTCTGTATATATCAATGATGTTGCTCTTGCTGCGGGAGATTACCTGATCCACCTTGACGCAAATGACACCATTCTGTATACTTCTGGCCCTTCTTTGGACACTGTGTTAACAAAACTCCAAACCAGCTTCAATGCCATACAACACTCATTCCGTGGCCTCCAACTGCTCTTAAATGCTAGTAAAACTAAATGCATGCTTTTCAACCGATCACTGCACACCTGCCTGCCCGACCAGCATCACTACTCTGGACGGTTCTGACTTAGAATATGTGGACAACTACAAATATCTAGGTGACTGGCTAGACTGTAAACACTCCTTCCAGACTCATATTAAACATCTCCAGTCTAAAATTAAATCTAGAATCCGCTTCCTATTTCGAAACAAAGCTTCCTTCACTCACGCTGCCAAACATACTCTCGTAAAATGGACTATCCTACCGATCCTCGACTTCGGCGATGTCATTTACAAAATAGCCTCCAACCCTCTACTCAACAAGCTGTATGCAGTCTATCACAGTGCTACCGTTTTGTCACCAAAGCCCCATATACTACCCACCACTGCGACCTGTATGCTCTCGTTGGCTGGCCCTCACTACATATTTGCCACCAGACCCACTGGCTCCAGGTCATCTATAAGTCTTTGCAAGGTAAAGATCCGCCTTATCTCAGCTCACTGGTCACCATAACATCACACCGGTCATCCCCAAAGCCAACACCTCCTCTGGCCGCATTTCCTTCCAGTTCTCTGCTGCCAATGACTGTAACGAATTGCGAACATCGCTGAAGCTGGAGACTTATATCTCCCTCATTAACTTTAAGCATAAGCTATCTGAGCAGCTTCCCAATGTTGTTTTTATTTACTTTTTTTGCACTTTTGCACACCTGTATTTCTACTTACACATCATCATCTGCACATTTGTCACTCCAGTGTTAATTTGCTCAATTGTAACTGGTGGCAAGGAAGTCAGACGCAGGAGAGGAGGATTGGGTAATAACCGGCGCAGTTTAATTGTCAAAACCAACGGCATCCAGAATAACAAAATATGGGTACAAAATCCTTTGCGCACCAGTCACAAAGTGCACAAGTACTTACAACAAACAATTTCACACACAGACATGGAGGGAACAGAGGGTTAAATACACAACAAGTAATGTGAACCAGGTGCGAACCAAGTGTGTGGGAAAACAAGACCAAACAAATGGAAAATTAATGGTGGATCGGCGATGGCTAGAAGACCGGTGTCGTCGACCTCCGAACGGACAAGGAGAGGAACCGACTTCGGGGGAAGTCGTGACACACACTGTATATAGACTTTTTTCTATTGTGTTATTGACTGTACGTTTGTTTATTCCATGTGTAACTCTGTGTTGTTGTTTTTGTCGCACTGCTTTGCTTTATCTTGGCCAGGTTGCAGTTGCAAATGAGAACTTGTTCTCAACTGGCCTACTTGGTTAAATAAAGGTGAAATTAAAAAACAGAATGAACGGAACAGAATGAATGGAATGGTCTCAAACACATCAAACATCTGGTTTCCATGGGCTTGATACCATTCAATTAATTCACTCTATTCCATTAATTATTATGAGTCATCCTCCCCTCACCAGCCTCCTTTGGGTGAAATGTAATGTAACAGTCAATAAACAGGATGGGAACAATGTATTACTGTACATCTTGAAGCCATTGTTATTTATGTAGATGTGTTGTTTAGTCATTGGTGGATTGACCAACAAATAACATCATATGTCGGAAATGACTTTGGGCCAAACTCTTCTAGACAGCATACATGCTGAAAGACCATTGCCTTGGGGTACTGTATATTTCGTAAGGGAATTGTATTTCTTTGAAATGTTATATTGTAATTTTTCTCAGTATTATTGCCATGTTGTCTCTCATCTCAGTGTGACAGACAGGGGTGTGTTTGAAATGGCACCCTAATTCCCCATAATACAGTGCACCTTTGACCAAAGCAGATCTATTCCCTACGTAGTGTATGACTTTTGACCAGGGCCCTAGGGCTTTGTACAGGGAATAGGGTTCCATTTCACACTCAGCCAGGGTCTTACAGGGCTGAGTGTTTGGCCTCAGTTGGGAGCTGCGTGTTAGAGCTGATTGGCTTTGGTGAGTCAGCATGTTAACGAGATGTCATGGGCCTAACCTTGTCTGACTTCCCAGCCAATCTCCAAATGTCATCAGTGTACCGTATGAGTATATGTTCTATCTGCCAAGGCCATCAACCTGTTGCCAAAACCAAAACTAATAATGGATTTTTGATTAAAATTGTTTGTAGCCTGACATGACTTTACTCCAGAGTGTAATGCCACTTTAGGGGGGGGGGACAGATTGTAACTCTGCTGCCCTTAATTCAAAGTAGTGAATTCATAGTATTTCAACATGATTATGTAATGCTAAAATGTATTTCTCGCTCTCCTATTTGATGTGGTGGGATTAGTAGATGAGCCAGATAACTTTGGTAAACATATTGAGACAACTCAGATCCAGTGGGAGAGTTGACTGGCTGCAGCTTGCAGTTGCTATGGTTGTCAAATTTTCGATGTCAAACCTGATTCAGGAAAGGCTTAGTTGAGATAATTCTGACTTTATGCCATAAAATGAACACACTCTTAGCATATTTTTTTTCTAAGTAGAACCATACAGAGTTCTTTGGTTTGTCCCCATTGGGGAACCCTTTTTGGTGCTGGGTAGAACCCTTTGCAGAGGGTTCTATCTAAAACCCTCTATGTAGGGTTCTTCAAAGAATCCCCAGTATCCTCTATGAAGGGTTCTACCAAGAACCCTTTTATCTTAGTAGTGTTCTTCCTAGAACCCTCTATGAACGGTTCCACTAGCCTTATTAGCCTTAAAAATGTAATTATTTATAACAATATATTACAAACTTTACATCATAAGGCCTTTCTTTGAGGGCCTAGTTATACCCTAACACAGGGGTGTTAGGAATCTCCTGGTTTACAGGCCACATCAGGCCTGCAAGTCACATTATACTGGCTTATAAAGTGATGTGTAATTCCTATTGGAATCCAGCCAGAGTTAGAATATCCAACAAGTGGAAATGTTAATCACCCGCAAACTGCATTCAGAATAGGAAAGGTTGAAAAGGTTGAATAGTGAGACTACCTCAATCATCTAAACTGGAACAACCATCTCAGTAACTGGTGCAATAAATCCAATTGCTAACAGATGAAATTATACAATTCATCAATCAACCAATCAATGTACTGTACATGCAAAAACACAGATATTACAGTAAAACAAACAATTCTGAAAATCTCCCTGCAATAGAGCATGCTGGGAAATATTATATATGGTTCTATGTATAACCCTTCATGCCTTCTAAATCATTCTTCTTCTCTTCTAAAGAATCAAATAACTATTTCTTCCAAAAATAGTTATTATGATGTTAAAGGTTTTAGGTAGAATCTTTTGCCTTACAAAACTTCCAAAAACGGTTCATCTGATCAAAACGGTTCTTGGTAGAATAACCCTATCCCTCTGCAAAGAACCCTTTTGGAATATTCAAAATGAAACGGATGTCATTCTTCAAGAGAGTATACATCACATGAGTATTGTAATTCAAATGATTTGGGAGAGGTGTCATGTGCATGATGGTTATCTTTCTTTGTTATTATCTAAATGATTATAATTTCTCTAAGATTTCCCATTATTTAGATCCCTCTCGGAACATAATGAAATCTACCCCCTAAGTCAATGAAAATACATTGAGTATACAAAACATTAAGAATAAAACTAATTGGATTTGAAAAAAGTTAATGTAAGGGAATTTAGTCTTTTTTTCACCCAAATTTTTACCTAAATCCAATGACATGGTGACATTTTTTGTTGGTTTCATGTTAGTTGACAACTTAACCAAATGTAAATCAAAACTAGATGCTGAAATGACATCTTGTGCACAATGGAATATGATTGACCTTGTTCACCAAATTCCAATTTCATTACAATCAATAATATATATATTTTTTCAATGGCTCATTATATTATTAATGAATCAGCTTTTCCTACTGGATCTGTCACCTATTCTCTATTAAACTCTCTACCAAAATCTTCTGAAATCAACATTTGAATATCAGAGACTGATAAGTACAAATACATGGAGCAACCACCTTGGGAAAACTCTGGATCTATTGAAGCAAAGTCAGGGAACTACATGAATATTAAAGCTACTCTTCCTCATCATCGGAGGATTTCATCACTAACGCCCACAAGCTACAAATGCTGCTGGCGCTGCTGGTGCAGCATATCAACACAGAAATTGTCCACATGATCAACAGTCTGGGTATCCATCAGCAATAACAGTGCATGTGTTGTCACTATATCAAGACGGACATTTCTAGAACTTTCATGTTTATTCTCTGATCTAGCATGGAATTGTGTTGCTTGTTTTGTACAACACCCTGTATGTGGTATAACATGGTGTCACGGTCGTCGTAAGGAGGAGACCAAGGCTCAGCGTACATACTTATTTAATCAAAGAACGAATACTGAACAAACTATTCAAAACAACAAAACGAACCGTGAAGCTAATATGAGAAGTGCAGAATAGACAACTAAACATAGAATAACAACCCCTAGACAATACAAAAAACAAAACAAACCACCCTCGCCACACCCTGACCTAACCAAAATAATAAAGAAAACAAAGATAATTAAGGTCAGGGCGTGACAGTACACCCCCAACCCCCCACCCCCCACCCCCCCAAAGGTGCGGTCTCCCGGCCGCAAACCTAAACCTATATGGGAGGGTCTGGGTGGGCATCTAACCTTGGTGGTGGCTCTGGTTCTGGACTCCGCCCCCCTTCTTTTCACTGAGTTCGCTCTTGAAGCACTGCACCCGTGGATCATCGTCGGAGGCTCTGGACTGCGGATCCTAGCCGTAGGCCCCGGGCTGGGGACCCTCACTGGAGGATCCGGATTGTGGCCTGTCGTTGGAGGTTCCGTTCTGTGAACTGTCGCCGAACGCTCTGGACTGGGTACTGTCGCCGGATGCTCTGGACTGCCGAGGCGCACTGTAGGCCTGGTGCGTGGTGCCGGCACTGGTGGTACCGGGCTGGTGGCACGCAACTCACGGCGAGTACGAGGAGCAGGAACAGGGCGTACTGGACCCTGGAGGCGCACTGATGGCCTGGTGCATAGTGCCGGCACTGGGCTGGTGACACACACCTCAGGGCGAGTGCAGGGAGCAGGCACAGGATGTACTGGACTGTGGAGGCGCACTGGAGGTCTGGAGTGTAGAGCTGACACAACCTGTCCTGGCTGGATGTCTATTCTCACCCTGCAAATGCAGGGCGCTGGCACAGGACGCACTTGTCATGTTTTGTCATATATTGTCATGTCTTGACCTTGTGCTTCCCCTTCTGTTCGTTTCCCCCTGCTGGTCTTATTAGGTTCTTTCCCTCTTTCTATCCCTCTCTCTCCCCCTCCCTCTCTCCCTCTCTCCCTCTCTCGCTCTCTCTCTCTATCGTTCCGTTCCTGCTCCCAGCTGTTCCTCATTCTCCTAACTACCTCATTTACTCTTTCACACCTGTCCCCTATTTTGCCCTCTGATTAGAGTCCCTATTTCTCCCTCTGTTTTCCGCTTCTGTCCTTGTCGGATCATTGTTTGATGTTCGCTGTTCTGTGTCCTTGTTCCGCCCTGTCGTGTTTTTACCTTCTTCAGATGCTGCGTGTGAGCAGGTGTCAATGTCAGCTACGGCCGGTGCCTTCCCGAAGCGACCTGCAGTCTGTGGTCGCGTCTCCAGTCGTTCCTCTCTACTGACGAGTGGATTTCAGTTTTCCTGTTTTTGCATTTACCTAGATAATATCCAGGATTATCACTTTTGTTTAAGACTGGAATAAAGACTCTGTTTCCGTTAAGTCGCTTTTGGGTCCTCATTCACCTGCATAACAGCACTGGGCTGTGCAGACTCACCGGAGACACAGTACGCAGAGCCGGCGCAGGATATCCTGGTCCAAGGAGGTACACTGGAGATCAGGAGCGCTGAGCCGGCACCCTCCTTCCTGGCTGGATGCCCATTCTAGCCAGGCCATTGCGAGGAACTGGAATAGAGCGCACCGGGCTAGAATAGCGTACTGGAGCATTCCAATGCATAACACGATGCCTGACCTGTAACACGCTCCCCACAGTAAGCATGAGGAGTTGGCTCAGGTCTCTGACCTGACTCATGCAATCTCCTCGTTTGCCCCCCCCAAAACAAATCTTGGGGCTGCCTCTCTGTCATGCAGGTGAATGAGGACCCAAAAGCGACTTGGCGAAAACGGAGTCTTTAATCCAGTAAAGTAATTCTACAAACATAAGACATAATTCCACTCGTAATGACGAGAACAGACTGGAGACTCGATCAAGAACTGCAGGTTGCCTCGGGAAGGCACTTGAACCTAGCAGACTCAGACACCTGCTCTCCACGCAGCATCTGAGGGAAACACGACACGACAGGGCGATACACAGACACAGCACGGTGAACAATAGACAAGGATCCGACAGGGCAGGAACGGAAAACAAGGAGAGAAATAGGGACTCTAATCAGGGAAAAGAATAGGGAACAGGTGTGGGAAGACTAAATGATTGATTAGGGGGAATAGGAACAGCTGGGAGCAGGAACGGAACGATAGAGAGAAGAGAGAGAGGAAGGGAGAGAGAAAAAGGGGAACGAACCTAAAAAGACCAGCAGGGGGAAAATGAACAGAGGGAAAAGCAAAATGACAAGACAATCTAAGACAAAACATGACACTCTCGGGCTTCCGTGCTAGCCGTGTACCCTCATATCGTCGCCATTCCTCCTGTGCTATCTCCACCTGCTTCCATGGCAGTGTCTTGTCCCTTGCCATTACCTCCTCCCAGTTCCAGGATGTCCTCCACTCCTCTTTCTCCTGGGTCCAAGATGTCCACTCCTCTTTGGCACGCTGCTTGGTCCTTTTTTTTGGTGGGCTGTTCTGCCGCGGTCGTCGTAAGGAGGACACCAAGGCGCAGCGTGGTAAGCATACATACTTATTTAATGAAAGAACGAATACTGAACAAACTATACAAAACAACCAAACGAACCATGAAGCTAATATGAGAAGTGCAGAACAGGCATGTAAACATAGAAAATACAAATGGCGGCAAA
This sequence comes from Oncorhynchus gorbuscha, assembly GCF_021184085.1. Taxonomy (NCBI): domain Eukaryota; kingdom Metazoa; phylum Chordata; class Actinopteri; order Salmoniformes; family Salmonidae; genus Oncorhynchus; species Oncorhynchus gorbuscha. The sequence continues at coordinate 29,922,232 of NC_060194.1, read as the reverse complement.
TGACTATCACTACGTCTGTGCATGCTGCAACGGTCCGTATTCGCCATGCTACTCTACGAAGAATGCCACCACAAAGTATACCATTACGACACATGTAGATTGACTATTGTCTAAGGGGCCGCCCAACACTATAGCTCTATAGCGAACAGGCCCCATTCATTAATCACATGAAAACAAGCAACCAGCCTATAAACAGGGGAGGGAGCGAGTGTGACAGACACCCACACCTCTGTAAGCAGTAACCCGATGATGAGCCTCAACCAGTGGACAAAGACATGTATGAACAAACACTTTCTTACCTCTGGGTCTGGGACCTGGGAGAATACAGTGGAGATGCAGAAGGAGAGCAGCGCTGCCTCCAAGCCCAGCATCACTGGCTGGAGAGGAGGACAGGAAGAAGGCCGTTCCCCGGCTGCCATTATTTTCCACTTTCCTTTCTCCCTGAAGGCTACAGCTCCTTGCCCCCTCTCTCCTCTCTTCTCTTCTGCCTGCCTGGCTGGGTGGCTGGGCTGTGTGGTTTCGCTGCAGGCTACCTTGGACAGGACCACAATGGCCCTGGATGATTGATGGTCAGAGAGGGGTGCTGAAGAGGAAAGAGGGTGTCCTCTCTCCTCTCATCTGGTGTACTGCCTCTGCCTCTCCTCCCCTGTTCTCTCCTGTTCACCACTATAGCACATCACACTGTCTTCCTGTAGAAAGCTCCACGAGCCACTAGCCAGCCCCTTCAGGTAGGGTCATTAATTATTGAATAGGACCGGTGTAGTTTACAGCCCATTCTGCCAGGAACGAGAGGTAGGGAAGTTATAACACTGCTCTGTCTGGGAGACGAAAGGTTAAGGAGGTTATAACACTGTTCTGTCTGGGGGACGGGATGTAGGGAGGTTATAACACTGCTCCGTCTGGGGGACGGGAGGTAGGTAGGTTATAATACTACTCTATCATGGGGACGGGAGTTAGGTAGGTTATAACACTGCTCTGTCTGGGGGACGGGAGGTTGGTAGGTTATAACACTGCTCTGTCTGGGGGACGGGAGGTTGGTAGGTTATAATACTGCTCTGTCTTGGGGACGGGAGGTAGGTAGGTTATAATACTGCTCTATCTGGGGGACGGGAGTTAGGGAGGTTATAATACTGCTCTGTCTGGGGGACGGGAGGTAGGTAGGTTATAATACTGCTCTATCTGGGGGACAGGATGTAGGGAGGTTATAACACTGCTCTGTCTGGGGGACGGGAGGTAGGTAGGTTATAATACTGCTCTATCTGGGGGACGGGATGTAGGTAGGTTATAACACTGCTCTGTCTGGGGGACGGGAGGTAGGTAGGTTATAATACTGCTCTATCTGGGGGACGGGTGTTATGCAGGTGAATGAGGACCCAAAAGCGACTTGGCGAAAACAGAGTCTTTAATCCAGTAAAGGAAATATGCAATACTCCTAGACAAATCGGTGCGGTAAATAAAGCATAAAAACAATTCCACTCGTAATGACGAGAACAGACTGGAGACTCGATCATAAACTGTAGGTTGCCTCGGGAAGGCACTTGACCGTAGCAGACTCAGACACCTGCTCACCACGCAGCATCTGAGGGAAACACGACACGACAGGGCGATACAAAGACACAGCACGGTGAACAATATACAAGGATCCGACAGGACAGAAACGGAAAACAAGGGGAGAAATAGGGACTCTAATCAGGGGAAAAGATAGGGAACAGGTGTGGAAAGACTAAATGATTGATTAGGGGAATAGGAACAGCTGGGAGCAGGAACGGAACGATAGAGAGAAGAGAGAGAGGGAGGGAGAGAGAAAAAGGGAACGAACCTAAAAAGACCAGCAGGGGGAAAACGAACAGAAGGAAAAGCAAAATGACAAGACAATATAAGACAAAACATGACAGTACCCCCCACTCACCGAGCGCCTCCTGGCGCACTCGAGGAGGAATCCTGGCGGCAACGGAGGAAATCATCAATCAGTGAACGGTCCAGCACGTCCCGAGACGGAACCCAACTCCTCTCCTCAGGACCGTAACCCTCCCAATCCACTAAGTATTGGTGACCCCGTCCCCGAGAACGCATGTCCATGATCCTACGTACCTTGTAAATAGGTGCGCTCTCGACAAGGACGGGAGGGGGAGGGAAGACGAACGGGGGTGCGAAGAAAGGGCTTGACACAGGAGACATGGAAGACAGGATGGACGCGACGAAGATGTCGCGGAAGAAGCAGTCGCACAGCGACAGGATTGACGACCTGGGAGACACGGAACGGACCAATGAACCGCGGAGTCAACTTACGAGAAGCTGTCGTAAGAGGAAGGTTGCGAGTGGAAAGCCACACTCTCTGGCCGCAACAATACCTTGGACTCTTAATCCTACGTTTATTGGCGGCTCTCACAGTCTGTGCCCTGTAACGGCAAAGTGCAGACCTCACCCTCCTCCAGGTGCGCTCACAACGTTGGACAAACGCTTGAGCGGAGGGAACACTGGACTCGGCAAGCTGGGATGAGAACAGAGGAGGCTGGTAACCCAGACTACTCTGAAACGGAGATAACCCGGTAGCAGACGAAGGAAGCGAGTTGTGAGCGTATTCTGCCCAGGGGAGCTGTTCTGCCCAAGACGCAGGGTTTCTGAAAGAAAGGCTGCGTAGTATGCGACCAATCGTCTGATTGGCCCTCTCTGCTTGACCGTTAGACTGGGGATGAAACCCGGAAGAGAGACTGACGGACGCACCAATCAAACGACAGAACTCCCTCCAAAACTGTGACGTGAATTGCGGGCCTCTGTCTGAAACGGCGTCTAACGGGAGGCCATGAATTCTGAACACATTTTCGATGATGATTTGTGCCGTCTCCTTAGCGGAAGGAAGTTTAGCGAGGGGAATGAAATGTGCCGCCTTAGAGAACCTATCGACAACCGTAAGAATCACAGTCTTCCCCGCAGACAAAGGCAGACCGGTAATGAAGTCTAGGGCGATGTGAGACCATGGTCGAGAAGGAATGGGAAGCGGTCTGAGACGACCGGCAGGAGGAGAGTTACCTGACTTAGTCTGCGCAAAGTCCGAACAAGCAGCCACGAAACGGCGCGTGTCACGCTCCTGAGTCGGCCACCAAAAGCGCTGGCGAATAGAAGCAAGAGTGCCTCGAACGCCGGGATGACCAGCTAACTTGGCAGAGTGAGCCCACTGAAGAACAGCCAGACGAGTAGAAACAGGAACGAAAAGAAGGTTACTAGGACAAGCGCGCGGCGACGCAGTGTGCGTGAGTGCTTGCTTAACCTGTCTTTCAATTCCCCAGACTGTCAACCCGACAACACGCCCATAAGGAAGAATCCCCTCGGGATCAGTAGAAGCCACAGAAGAACTAAAAGACGGGATAAGGCATCAGGCTTGGTGTTCTTGCTACCCGGACGGTAAGAAATCACAAACTCGAAACGAGCGAAAAACAACGCCCAACGAGCTTGACGAGCATTAAGTCGTTTGGCAGAACGGATGTACTCAAGGTTCTTATGGTCTGTCCAAACGACAAAGGAACGGTCGCCCCCTCCAACCACTGTCGCCATTCGCCTAGGGCTAAGCGGATGGCGAGCAGTTCGCGGTTACCCACATCATAGTTGCGTTCAGATGGCGACAGGCGATGAGAAAAATAAGCGCAAGGATGAACCTTATCGTCAGACTGGAAGCGCTGGGATAGAATGGCTCCCACGCCTACCTCTGAAGCGTCAACCTCGACAATGAATTGTCTAGTGACGTCAGGAGTAACGAGGATAGGAGCGGACGTAAAACGTTCTTTTAGAAGATCAAAAGCTCCCTGGGCGGAACCGGACCACTTAAAACCCGTCTTGACAGAAGTAAGAGCTGTGAGAGGGGCAGCAACTTGACCGAAATTACGAATGAAACGCCGATAGAAATTAGCGAAACCTAGAAAGCGCTGCAACTCGACACGTGACCTTGGAACGGGCCACTCACTGACAGCTTGGACCTTAGCGGAATCCATCTGAATGCCTTCAGCAGAAATAACGGAACCGAGAAAAGTAACGGAGGAGACATGAAAAGAGCACTTCTCAGCCTTCACGTAGAGACAATTCTCTAAAAGGCGCTGGAGAACACGTCGAAAGTGCTGAACATGAATCTCGAGTGACGGTGAAAAAATCAGGATATCGTCAAGGTAGACAAAAACAAAGATGTTCAGCATGTCTCTCAGAACATCATTAACTAATGCCTGAAAAACAGCTGGCGCATTGGCGAGACCAAACGGCAGAACCCGGTACTCAAAATGCCCTAACGGAGTGTTAAACGCCGTTTTCCACTCGTCCCCCTCTCTGATGCGCACGAGATGGTAAGCGTTACGAAGGTCCAACTTAGTAAAGCACCTGGCTCCCTGCAGAATCTCGAAGGCTGATGACATAAGGGGAAGCGGATAACGATTCTTAACCGTTATGTCATTCAGCCCTCGATAATCACGCAGGGGCGCAGAGTACCGTCCTTTTTCTTAACAAAAAAAAACCCCGCCCCGGCCGGAGAGGAAGAAGGCACTATGGTACCGGCGTCAAGAGACACAGACAAATAATCCTCGAGAGCCTTACGTTCGGGAGCCGACAGAGAGTATAGTCTACCCCGAGGAGGAGTGGTCCCCGGAAGGAGATCAATACTACAATCATACGACCGGTGAGGAGGAAGGGAGTTGGCTCGGGACCGACTGAAGACCGTGCGCAGATCATGATATTCCTCCGGCACTCCTGTCAAATCGCCAGGTTCCTCCTGAGAAGTGGGGACAGAAGAAACGGGAGGGATGGCAGACATTAAACACTTCACATGACAAGAAACGTTCCAGGATAGGATAGAATTACTAGACCAATTAATAGAAGGATTATGACATACTAGCCAGGGATGACCCAAAACAACAGGTGTAAAAGGTGAACGAAAAATCAAAAAAGAAATAGTCTCACTGTGGTTACCAGATACTGTGAGGGTTAAAGGTAGTGTCTCAAATCTGATACTGGGAAGATGACTACCATCTAAGGCGAACATGGGCGTAGGCTTGTCTAACTGTCTGAAAGGAATGTCATGTTTCTGAGCCCATGCTTCGTCCATGAAACAACCCTCAGCCCCAGAGTCTATCAAGGCACTGCATGTAGCACCCGAACTGGTCCAGCGTAGATGGACCGACATAGTAGTACAGGATCTAGATGGAGAGACCTGAGTAGTAGCGCTCACCAGTAGCCCTCCGCTTACTGATGAGCTCTGGCTTTTACTGGACATGAATTGACAAAATGTCCAGCAAGTCCGCAATAGAGGCACAGGCGGTTGGTGATCCTCCGTTCCCTCTCCTTAGTCGAGATGCGAATACCTCCCAGCTGCATGGGCTCAGTCTCTGAGCCAGAGGAGGGAGATGGTTGCGATGCGGAGCAGGGAAACACCGTTGACGCGAGCTCTCTTCCACGAGCTTGGTGACGAAGATCTACCCGTCGTTCTATGCGGATGGCGAGAGCAATCAAAGAGTCCACACTGGAAGGAACCTCCCGGGAGAGAATCTCATCTTTAACCACTGCGTGGAGTCCCTCCAGAAAACGAGCGAGCAGCGCCGGCTCGTTCCAGTCACTAGAGGCAGCAAGAGTGCGAAACTCTATAGAGTAATCCGTTATGGATCGATCACCTTGGCATAGGGAAGCCAGGGCCCTAGAAGCCTCCCTACCAAAAACTGAACGGTCAAAAACCCGAATCATCTCCTCTTTAAAGTTCTGGTAATTGTTAGAACAATCAGCCCTTGCCTCCCAGATAGCTGTGCCCCACTCTCGAGCCCGGCCAGTAAGGAGTGATATGACGTAAGCAACCCGAGCTCTCTCTCTAGAGTATGTGTTGGGTTGGAGAGAGAACACAATATCACACTGGGTGAGAAAGGAGCGGCACTCTGTGGGCTGCCCGGAGTAACAATGTGGGTTATTAACCCTAGGTTCCGGAGGCTCGGCAGACCAGGAAGTAACAGGTGGCACGAGACGAAGACTCTGGAACTGTCCAGAGAGGTCGGAAACCTGAGCGGCCAGGTTCTCCACGGCATGACGAGCAGCAGACAATTCCTGCTCGTGTCTGCCGAGCATGGCTCCTTGGATCTCGACGGCAGTGTTACGAGCGTCTGTAGTCGCTGGGTCCATTCTTTGGTCGGATCCTTCTGTTATGCAGGTGAATGAGGACCCAAAAGCGACTTGGCGAAAACAGAGTCTTTAATCCAGTAAAGGAAATATGCAATACTCCTAGACAAATCGGAGCGGTAAATAAAGCATAAAAACAATTCCACTCGTAATGACGAGAACAGACTGGAGACTCGATCATAAACTGTAGGTTGCCTCGGGAAGGCACTTGACCGTAGCAGACTCAGACACCTGCTCACCACGCAGCATCTGAGGGAAACACGACACGACAGGGCGATACAAAGACACAGCACGGTGAACAATATACAAGGATCCGACAGGACAGAAACGGAAAACAAGGGGAGAAATAGGGACTCTAATCAGGGGAAAAGATAGGGAACAGGTGTGGAAAGACTAAATGATTGATTAGGGGAATAGGAACAGCTGGGAGCAGGAACGGAACGATAGAGAGAAGAGAGAGAGGGAGGGAGAGAGAAAAAAGGGAACGAACCTAAAAAGACCAGCAGGGGGAAAACGAACAGAAGGAAAAGCAAAATGACAAGACAATATAAGACAAAACATGACAACGGGAGGTAGGTAAGTTATAATACTGCTCTATCTGGGGGACGGGAGGTAGGTAGGTTATAATACTGCTCTATCTGGGGGACGGGAGGTAGGGAGGTTATAACACTGCTGCCTGCTTGTGTTGAGCAATCAGGGGAATATAGAGAGGTGAATGACATCATCTTTCAGTTCTACTGTCCTTGTCCTCTGTGTGGCAGGATATAATATAAAGCATAGGTCGTAGGTGTCTAGCTTCAGATCACAGTGTTTGACTGACACTGTGTTGTTGCCAGTGGACTGTTGACAGGTATTTTGTTGCCAGTGGACTGTTGACAGGTATTTTGCCATTACAGATGGATAAATATCAGAGATGCAAGTATGCTATAACATAGTTCATGTTTTTGTCCAGTTTTTTTGGTCTACAATGACCAGATATTCACACAAATCTGACTGGTCCATTTCACAGGATTGGTTGCTGAATTTATTGGTAAAATCGATGTGGAAATCAGTTGACTCTATACTCTGCTTTGACCATATGTAACACCCCCACCTCCACAGCAAGCAGGCAGAGGCAGAGGTGGTTAGCTAGTGGTCATGGAACACACAGATGATGGCTCAGTTACACAATAAGAGAGCTGAGGCATAGTGACTGTCCCTGTAGCAGCAGCATGGAGGAGGATCCCTTTCCCTTTAATCCCAGGCTCACATCCACATCACAGGAAGAGATCTACTGGTTGATTTAGTTTAGTTGAGTTTTTAAAGATATCCATTAGTCCATCAGGGATAATACTCCCAGAGTCTTTGTCTGGCTAAGCCACCTTTTCTCGACTGGCTAAGGAGTCACTTAGGCTACTTAGGCTCCGTTCACACTTTTTTCTACTAATTGGTCCTTGACCAATCACATCAGGATATTTTCACATCAGATATTTTTCAGAACTGATTGTTCAAAAGACCAATTAGTGGAAGAAAAATAAACATCAGAATCGGGCTGCCTGTCTAAACGCAGCCAATGCCCTAGATCTGTGCTCTTGAATATTAAGCTGTCTTGCCCTCTATGATTAACCCTTACAGGATGTGAGAGGCCTACAGTACTCAATATGATACATTAATGTGCAGCTCTTAGTTTGAATTAGGTTGCATCTTGTTATGTAAAACAAGACACAATTAAGGATTTCATAAAGGGGGCCAACAGCCTAGGTGTTTTTCTTAGACTTTTTAATGATCAAATACCTCACTTTGACATGTAAGTGCCCTTACAATGTGGAAAGAACGGCATTAAATTACTCATCATTCCCTTTTGACTGTTTTGTGTACTACCAACTACCAATGCGCTTCTGATAATGGTATTCGGGAATGTCAAATGGTGGAAAATGTACAGGTTATTTTGGATCTGGGTTGCGCCGGCAGCGTGAGGTTGCTAACTGGGTGACAACATCACTTCCTGTGGGCAGCCATCTGGAACACAAGAATAAAGGGGTTTAAATACATATCACTTAGGTCAATTTTCCAATGGACACACCTGCTGATTTCCCAGGAGCAATTAGTTACACCTGTGACAGAACAAGTGACACAATCTGGCCTGATTCCTCTGATGGTTAGATGGCCTGATGGTTAGATGGCATGATTCTTCTGATGGTTAGATGGCCTGATGGTTAGATGGCCTGATTCTTCTGATGGTTAGATGGGAGGATAAGGGGGTTAACATGACCTAGTGTAAGTGACACAAGCAAATTGGTTGGAAAACAAAATATGATTGAAAAGTGATTACTGGTTATTTTCTTCCAAAATAGGTCATTTTTTTGTTTAGTCTAAATGTATTTGATATAGATGAATGTGGTGATTAGGCAATAAGTATTTCAAGGCATCATACAAACATTTGATCAACTAGTTTTATAATGCCCTCAGCGATAAAATGATATGAGAGTCAATACCCAAAGCGTGATTGGCATTGGAGGAAGCGTTTGGACATTTGCATGGTTACCAGAAGCCATAGCAGCGCAACAACTAAATGGATGTCAATGGTACCTTTTATTCAGCATTGCCCTTGGTGCTACAGATTTTGTCACACAATTGCACATTTGTATTGCTTTTCTCAATACAAATTGCTGGCATGATCAGTTATCCACTCCAATCCATTGATGTACTCCGTGTAGACACTAGACACTGGGCAAGGCTTTGACTAGACGATATACAGCTACGAAAATCATGTACTTTTTTGTAGCAGGTTAGGAGAACTTATGCAGCAGGTTAGGATAATTAACATATTAGCTTAGTAGAAATAGGTTAATGTTAGGAAAAGGGTTTGGGTTAGGGTTAGTTAAAATGATAAAATTCTCCCCGACCACTAGACCTACAGGCAACATGGGAATTAATAATTGGCCAATTAGGTTTTATTTTCTATAGTCACAAGATGCGAGGGGGCAGCTGTCATCTTCACAGCTCACAACAGGAAATAGGCAGCAGTCACGCTCAAAGACGTGCTGATATTCTGTTCTCTAACAGCGAGGTCTGGAACAACATGTTCGTGGAGGAGGATTTCCCTCGTGCTCTTTTCTTCTTCATGACAGTTCCCATTATGGTCTTTTTCTATATATATATAACCATTACTTACTGATTTGTCACAATGTCAGTCTTACATAATGTAGCTATATACTGTATCTTTATTTGATTTTTAACATATCCTTATTAGGGTTCTTCACTGTTTGACCCTGTGTACTTTGCACCCTGACTTCTCCTTCGACCTACTCTTCCTCAGATCAAGTGGATTACATCATGTGCTAGAAACACACTCACACACACACACACACACACACACACACACACACACACACACACACACACACACACACACACACACACACACACACACACACACACACACACACACACACACACACACACACACACACACACACACACACACACACACACACAGGGAGCAACCTTTACCTTAAGGCCATTAAAGCTTGGGACCAGGAAGTAGAGGACAGAGCAAGGTGAGAAACAGGAAGTGCCCTCTGGTAGCACTTGAATAAATGTAGTCTGACAATAATGTATTACTCTATATGACCTTCAGTGATTGGATCCATCTAACATGAATATATTGAGATGCTGTGCGTGAGCAAACGTTGTCCTTTTGACAGCTGCTTTTGACAGTATCATTAGCCTATGAATTATTATTCATCCTACAATTTTCAGGGGATCTGACATTTCCTGGTCTGATCTATTTCTCCTTCGGACTAAGATCAGCATTCTTATCTGAGCAGGGACTGGAAAGACAAACTGATTTCTACAACCAATGAGAGAGCTTGACAAGCCAAGATAACCAAAGAAAATACCAAGAGAAACATGCAAAAACTAGCCTGCATTCTTAAAATACAAATGAAATAACTTTGAGGAAAGAGAATATTCCCTTGATCAATGGTACTCTTCCTGCCATTTGCTATAAACAAGGCAATTCCCCTGTATCTGTTTTGCCACGGCACTGTGATATAACACAACACCAGTCATATCCACCAACCATCTGTCGGTGGGGCGTCATGGACAGCAGTGTGTGAATGTGAAGAGGAGTTGAGCTCAAACGGTCGCCAGGCCTTATCCCCATTTATCCTGTCTTGCTTGTTTAACATATGACTCATGGCTGTACTTACATGTCAACTGGGGTACAAAGGGTATCTGCGTCAGTGGCTATGGCAATCGCTGTGGCAGACACATAACACAGTCAGTCATTCAGACTTCCAGGCAGCTTGAGTTGGGCCTATTCATCCTTACTACCTCAGCCATAAAAAAGTATATGCCCCTTTGCCATGAGGGATGATTGGTAATAATGTGTGTGGTGTCTTCTCAGTGAAAGGTGAAATACACTACCGTTCAAACGTTTGGGGTCACTTAGAAATGTCCTTGTTTTAGAAGGAAAAGCACCATTTTTGGCCATTAAAATAACATCAAATTGATCAGAAATATAGTGTAGACATTGTTAATGTTGTACATGACTATTGTAGCTGTAAATGGCAGATTGTTTTAATGGAATATCTACGTAGGTGTACAGAGGCCCATTATCAGCAACCATCACTCCTGTGTTCCAATGGCACATTGTGTTAATTGTGCTATTCCAAGTTTATAATTTTAAAAGGCTAATTGATCATTAGAAAACCCTTTTGCAATTATGTTAGCACAACTGAAAACTGTTGTTCTGATTAAAGAAGCAATCAAACTGGCCTTCTGTCATGCAGGTGAAAGAGGACCCAAAAGCGACTTGGCGAAAACAGAGTCTTTAATCCAGTAAAGTCAATACAATCAAAAAAACACAACTTTCACTCGAGATGACGAGGACAAACTGGAGACTCGATCTTGAACAGCAGGTGAACAGCAGGTTGCCTCGGGAAGGCACTTGAACCAAACAGACTCAGACACCTGCTCACCACGCAGCATCTGAGGGAAACACGACACGACAGGGCGATACACAAACACAGCACGGTGAATTCTAGACAAGGAACCGACAGGGCAGAAACGAATAACAAGGAGAGAAATAGGGACTCTAATCAGGGAAAAGGATCGGGAACAGGTGTGGGAAGACTAAATGATGATTAGGGGAATAGGAACAGCTGGGAGCAGGAACGGAACGATAGAGAGAAGAGAGAGCGAGAGAGTGAGAGAGGGAGGGGAGAGAGAGGGATAGAAAGAGGGAAAGAACCTAATAAGACCAGCAGAGGGAAACGAATAGAATGGGAAGCACAGGGACAAGACATGATAATAAATGACAAAACATGACAGTACCCCCCACTCCGAGCGCCTCCTGGCGCACTCGAGGAGGAATCCTGGCGGCAACGGAGGAAATCATCAATGAGTGAACGGTCCAGCACGTCCCGAGACGGAACCCAACTCCTCTCCTCAGGACCGTAACCCTCCCAATCCACTAAGTATTGGTGACCCCGTCCCCGAGAACGCATGTCCATGATCTTATGTACCTTGTAAATAGGTGCGCTCTCGACAAGGATGGGAGGGGGAGGGAAGACGAACGGGGTGCGAAGAAAGGGCTTGACACAGGAGACATGGAAGACAGGATGGACGCGACGAAGATGTCGCGGAAGAAGCAATCGCACAGCGACAGGATTGACGACCTGGGAGACACGGAACGGACCAATGAACCGCGGAGTCAACTTACGAGAAGCTGTCGTAAGAGGAAGGTTGCGAGTGGAAAGCCACACTCTCTGGCCGCAACAATACCTTGGACTCTTAATCCTGCGTTTATTGGCGGCTCTCACAGTCTGTGCCCTGTAACGGCAAAGTGCAGACCTCACCCTCCTCCAGGTGCGCTCACAACGTTGGACAAACGCTTGAGCGGAGGGAACGCTGGACTCTGCAAGCTGGGATGAGAACAGAGGAGGCTGGTAACCCAGACTACTCTGAAACGGAGATAACCCGGTAGCAGACGAAGGAAGCGAATTGTGAGCGTATTCTGCCCAGGGAGCTGTTCTGCCCAAGACGCAGGGTTTCTGAAAGAAAGGCTGCGTAGTATGCGACCAATCGTCTGATTGGCCCTCTCTGCTTGACCGTTAGACTGGGGATGAAACCCGGAAGAGAGACTGACGGACGCACCAATCAAACGACAGAACTCCCTCCAAAACTGTGACGTGAATTGCGGGCCTCTGTCTGAAACGGCGTCTAACGGGAGGCCATGAATTCTGAACACATTCTCGATAATGATTTGTGCCGTCTCCTTAGCGGAAGGAAGTTTAGCGAGGGGAATGAAATGTGCCGCCTTAGAGAACCTATCGACAACCGTAAGAATCACAGTCTTCCCCGCAGACAAAGGCAGACCGGTAATGAAGTCTAGGGCGATGTGAGACCATGGTCGAGAAGGAATGGGAGCGGTCTGAGACGACCGGCAGGAGGAGAGTTACCCGACTTAGTCTGCGCGCAGTCCGAACAAGCAGCCACGAAACGGCGCGTGTCACGCTCCTGAGTCGGCCACCAAAAGCGCTGGCGAATAGACGCAAGAGTGCCTCGAACACCGGGATGACCAGCTAACTTGGCAGAGTGAGCCCACTGAAGAACAGCCAGACGAGTGGAAACAGGAACGAAAAGGAGGTTACTAGGACAAGCGCGCGGCGACGCAGTGTGCGTGAGTGCTTGCTTAACCTGTCTTTCAATTCCCCAGACTGTTAACCCGACAACACGCCCATAAGGAAGAATCCCTCGGGATCAGTAGAAGCCACAGAAGAACTAAACAGACGGGATAAGGCATCAGGCTTGGTGTTCTTGCTACCCGGACGGTAAGAAATCACAAACTCGAAACGAGCGAAAAACAACGCCCAACGAGCTTGACGGGCATTAAGTCGTTTGGCAGAACGGATGTACTCAAGGTTCTTATGGTCTGTCCAAACGACAAAAGGAACGGTCGCCCCCTCCAACCACTGTCGCCATTCGCCTAGGGCTAAGCGGATGGCGAGCAGTTCACGGTTACCCACATCATAGTTGCGCTCAGATGGCGACAGGCGATGAGAAAAATAAGCGCAAGGATGAACCTTATCGTCAGACTGGAAGCGCTGGGATAGAATGGCTCCCACGCCTACCTCTGAAGCGTCAACCTCGACAATGAATTGTCTAGTGACGTCAGGAGTAACGAGGATAGGAGCGGACGTAAACGTTCTTTTAGAAGATCAAAAGCTCCCTGGGCGGAACCGGACCACTTAAAACACGTCTTGACAGAAGTAAGAGCTGTGAGAGGGGCAGCAACTTGACCGAAATTACGAATGATGAAACGCCGATAGAAATTAGCAAAACCTAAAAAGCGCTGCAACTCGACACGTGACCTTGGAACGGGCCAATCACTGACAGCTTGGACCTTAGCGGAATCCATCTGAATGCCTTCAGCGGAAATAACGGAACCGAGAAAAGTAACGGAGGAGACATGAAAAGAGCACTTCTCAGCCTTTACGTAGAGACAATTCTCTAAAAGGCGCTGTAGAACACGTCGAACGTGCTGAACATGAATCTCGAGTGACGGTGAAAAAATCAGGATATCGTCAAGATAGACAAAAACAAAGATGTTCAGCATGTCTCTCAGAACATCATTAACTAATGCCTGAAAAACAGCTGGCGCATTGGCGAGACCAAACGGCAGAACCCGGTACTCAAAATGCCCTAACGGAGTGTTAAACGCCGTTTTCCACTCGTCCCCCTCTCTGATGCGCACGAGATGGTAAGCGTTACGAAGGTCCAACTTAGTAAAGCACCTGGCTCCCTGCAGAATCTCGAAGGCTGATGACATAAGGGGAAGCGGATAACGATTCTTAACCGTTATGTCATTCAGCCCTCGATAATCCACGCAGGGCGCAGAGTACCGTCCTTCTTCTTAACAAAAAGAACCCCGCCCCGGCCGGAGAGGAAGAAGGCACTATGGTACCGGCGTCAAGAGACACAGATAAATAATCCTCGAGAGCCTTACGTTCGGGAGCCGACAGAGAGTATAGTCTACCCCGAGGAGGAGTGGTCCCCGGAAGGAGATCAATACTACAATCATACGACCGGTGAGGAGGAAGGGAGTTGGCTCGGGACCGACTGAAGACCGTGCGCAGATCATGATATTCCTCCGGCACTCCTGTCAAATCGCCAGGTTCCTCCTGAGAAGTGGGGACAGAAGAAATGGGAGGGATGGCAGACATTAAGCACTTCACATGACAAGATACGTTCCAGGATAGGATAGAATTACAAGACCAATTAATAGAAGGATTATGACATACTAGCCAGGGATGACCCAAAACAACAGGTGTGAAAGGTGAATGAAAAATCAAAAAAGAAATAGTCTCACTGTGGTTACCAGATACTGTGAGAGTTAAAGGTAGTGTCTCAAATTTGATACTGGGAAGATGACTACCATCTAAGGCAAACATGGGCGTAGGCTTGTCTAACGGTCTGAAAGGAATGTTATGTTTCCGAACCCATGCTTCGTCCATGAAACAACCCTCAGCCCCAGAGTCAATCAAGGCACTGCATGTAGCACCCGAACCGGTCCAGCGTAGATGGACCGACATAGTAGTACAAGATCTAGATGAAGAGACCTGAGTAGTAGCGCTCACCAGTAGCCCTCCGCTTACTGATGGGCTCTGGCCTCTTACTGGACATGAATTAACAAAATGTCCATCAAATCCGCAATAGAGGCACAGGCGGTTGGTGATCCTCCGTTCCCTCTCCTTAGTCGAGATGCGAATCCCTCCCAGCTGCATGGGCTCAGTCTCAGAGCCAGAGGAGGGAGATGGTTGCGATGCGGAGCAGGGAAACACCGTTGATGCGAGCTCTCTTCCACGAGCCTGGTGACGAAGATCTACCCGTCGTTCTATGCGGATGGCGAGAGCAATCAAAGAGTCCACACTGGAAGGAACCTCCCGAGAGAGAATCTCATCTTTGACCACAGTGTGGAGTCCCTCCAGAAAACGAGCGAGCAGCGCCGGCTCGTTCCACTCACTAGAGGCAGCAAGAGTGCGAAACTCAATAGAATAATCCGTTATGGACCGTTCACCTTGGCATAGGGAAGCCAGGGCCCTAGAAGCCTCCCTACCAAAAACTGAACGGTCAAAAACCCGAATCATCTCCTCTTTAAAGTTCTGGTACTTGTTAGAGCAATCAGCCCTTGCCTCCCAGATAGCTGTGCCCCATTCTCGAGCCCGGCCAGTAAGGAGTGAAATGACGTAAGCAACCCGAGCTCTCTCTCTAGAGTATGTGTTGGGTTGGAGAGAGAACACAATCTCACACTGCGTGAGAAAGGAGCGGCACTCAGTGGGCTGCCCGGAGTAGCAAGGTGGGTTATTAACCCTAGGTTCTGGAGGCTCGGCAAGCCAGGAAGTAACAGGTGGCACGAGACGAAGATTCTGGAACTGTCCAGAGAGGTCGGAAACCTGAGCGGCCAGGTTCTCCACGGCATGGCGAGCAGCAGACAATTCCTGCTCGTGTCTGCCGAGCATGGCTCCTTGGATCTCGACGGCAGTGTTACGAGCGTCTGAAGTCGCTGGGTCCATTCCTTGGTCGGTTCCTTCTGTCATGCAGGTGAAAGAGGACCCAAAAGCGACTTGGCGAAAACAGAGTCTTTAATCCAGTAAAGTCAATACAATCAAAAAAACACAACTTTCACTCGAGATGACGAGGACAAACTGGAGACTCGATCTTGAACAGCAGGTGAACAGCAGGTTGCCTCGGGAAGGCACTTGAACCAAACAGACTCAGACACCTGCTCACCACGCAGCATCTGAGGGAAACACGACACGACAGGGCGATACACAAACACAGCACGGTGAATTCTAGACAAGGAACCGACAGGGCAGAAACGAATAACAAGGAGAGAAATAGGGACTCTAATCAGGGAAAAGGATCGGGAACAGGTGTGGGAAGACTAAATGATGATTAGGGGAATAGGAACAGCTGGGAGCAGGAACGGAACGATAGAGAGAAGAGAGAGCGAGAGAGTGAGAGAGGGAGGGGGAGAGAGAGGGATAGAAAGAGGGAAAGAACCTAATAAGACCAGCAGAGGGAAACGAATAGAATGGGAAGCACAGGGACAAGACATGATAATAAATGACAAAACATGACACCTTCTTTAGACTAGTTTAGTATCTGGAGCATCCGCATTTGTGGGTTCGATTACAGGCTCAAAATGTCCAAAAACAAAGACCTTTCTTCTGAAACTCATCAGTCTATTCTTGTTCTGAGAAATGAAGGCTATTCTATGCGAGAAATTGCCAAGAAACTGAAGATCTCGTACGACGCTGTGTACTACTCCCTTCACAGAACAGCGCAAACTGGCTAACCAGAAGAGAAAGAGGAGTGGGACGCCTCGGTGCATAACTGAGCAAGAGGACAAGTACATTAGAGTGTCTAGGTTGAGAAACAGACACCTCACAATTCCTCAACTGGAAGCTTAATTAAATAGTACCCTCAAAACACAAGTCTCAACGTCAACAGGGAAGAGGCGACTCCGGGATGCTGGCCTTCTAGTCAAAGTTGCAAAGACAAAGCCATACTGTATCTCAGACTGGCCACTAAAAATAAAAGATTCAGTTGGGCAAAATAATACAGACAGAGGAAGATTGGAAAAAAGTGTTATGGACAGACGAATCTAAGTTTGAGATGTTCGGATCACAAAGAAGAACATCCGTGAGACGCAGAAAAATCAAAAGATACTTGTATAGTTTGGAGTGCTTTTGACGCCATCTGTCAAGCATGGTGGCGTTAATGTGATGGACTGGCGGTGCTTTGGTGGTGGTAAAGTGGGAGATGTGTACAAGGTAAAAGGGATCTTTAAGAAAGAAGGCTATCACTACATGTTGCAACGCCATGCCATACCCTTAATTGGAGCCAATTTCCTCCTGCAACAGGACAATGACCCAAAGCACAGGACCAAACTATGCAAGAACTATTTAGGGAAGAAGCAGTCAGCTCGTATTCGGTCTATAATGGAGTGGCCAGCACAGTCACCAGCTCTCAACAATATTGAGCTGTTGTGGGAGCAGCTTGGCCGTATGGTACGTAAGAAGTGCCCATCAAGCCAATCCAACTTGTGGGAGGTGCTTCAGGAAGCATGCGGTGAAATCTCTTCAGATTACCTGAACAAATTGACAACTAGAATGCCAAAGGTCTGCAAGGCTGTAATTGTTGCAAATGGAGGATCCTTATGTCAATCAATTACAACCGTGTCAACGTCTTGACTATATTTCCTATTCATTTTCAACTCATTTCATGTATGTTTTCATGTGACCCAAAACTTTTGAATGGTAGGTATAGGTGACATGGGCAGGGGCGGCATCTTGCCGGGGGCGGCACAGGGAGCCGGCACAAAACAAATCGTAATGGTGACATTTGTGCGATCAGTTTTCTGTTGCTCATTTGCATGTCACGTCAATGATATCATGTCACCGTGTGGGACTGTAGGTCAATTAACCTTGTCGGAGAAGTCGCCCTGATTCTAGTTTGTGTGCTAGGCAGGCTACTGCCTGGGAAGGTCTCCACTCAGAAGTACGAGATGGGGATGGAGCGGGGTAGATTGACCTCAGGTCTCCGCACTGGAAGCCCGAGGTAGGGGGAGCAGGGGATCTATGAAATAGCGCACCTCTAACTTTGTACAGTACTAATGCAATTAGTCAAATCAGTCACACTACAAAATGCTACCAAATAAATCACAATTCATTCATAATACTATAAGTATATAGTTTCAAAGACATTGACATGCATTTTTTTCTGGTTTGTGCGAAATCGTTAAGAATAATATAAAACCAGTCTGCACACAACCAATGTGAATTGGTTTAGTCTTGACACTTGGTTGACAGTTTTGGGGTCATGGGTAATGTATTGATGCTCGAGCGCCAAATCAGTACATTTGTGTTTTTATTTGTCTTTATTACTTCTTTTTGATATTTATGAGTCTTATTTTTGTGTATATTTTTATATTTATATAGTTTTAAATGTTAGGATTATTTATTTGTGTTGTTCCAAATGTCTGAATAAAAATTACTGTTAGTGCAGAATGGTGCTTTTTTGTGTTGGGTGGGGTGGGGGGTTCGCCCAGGGAGCCATACAAGCTAGAACCGAGAAGTCATTTTCCAAAAGGATTGCTTTGATGGGAGCCTCTGTCACAGGCTACTATAATAGAGTTGGGGTCAGCTGCCAAGGTGTGCATCCATTAACATCTGATAAAAGATTGTATAAAAACAGGTATAACTAGAGGACAGAGTCATATGAAGACAAAACAGAGGAATTGTCCAAGATAACATGCTGGTGTATTGCAGCCTAGGGTTTAGCAATTTGACCAAATACGTGACCTACACAAAATGGGTTGCTCCCATTCATTTTCAGAATAAAAGTGTTTATTTGAAGACTCGGAACATTGCTATTCATTGAGGCCTCAGGCAACATCTTATCTTTGATTATTTCCCAGAAATGTTTTCTTCTTGGAAATAAAAGCAGTGCTTGCTGTACCTGTTGAAAATACAAGATAAGTCTGGAACACATAGGCTATGAATTCAAATTGGTAATTGAAGGGATAATCTAATTTATTAGAATAGAAAGCTGCACAAATTAATGTGTTTTGTCCATTGTGAAATCAGATGAGATGTTCATCACATGAAATTAAATGATCATTCATTGTCAAAATCATTTCATCAGAGGTAGAAAGTTGAAATACAGAATTGACCATACTGCCATCTAGTGATATGCACTGAATGTAAATATTGACCCTGTCCCGTCTGTTTGTGCTTAAGCCAAGTCTCTGTGTATAATATGTTTGTTATCATTCCAAAGATGAGTTGGTTACAGCACAATATGGTTAGTACTGTTTGGGTGCAGAGCTGGTTTGTGTGCGCAGTTTAAAACCCTGAGAACTTCCCTTTTAAAACCAATGACAGGGAGTGACACTGTGATATCAACATCTATCTATATTGTACATCATGATATATTGAATATCAATGGCAATGTCAAGATCAGTTTCAATTACCTTTTCCAAGTCACCAATGAAGGTTATTCCAAAAAAAAAATATTTTCATTGTTGTAACCTTGATTTCTTTTTATCTAGCCTAAATACCTTTGTTGTAAAACCACAGTCTTGGCTTGCTTTCCTCCTTACTTACTGTAAATGACCAGATTAGGACTCATCTGGGGCAGCATATTTATTTGCTTTCCATTGCATGTAAATGAGAAAGTTGTTACAGTGGGAATGAATAGACTCATAGAGGGGCACACATACCGTCAATTCATTTTCAGGGCCCAGAGAAATGTTCACACACACTCACAGTATCCCTCAAATACTGATGGCTAACTTAAACCTCTGCGTTCACAGCTTCGGTGGTTGACTTTAGTTTCTGGATGCAGTGAATGGTCTGGAGGAAGCACTGATCCAGAATGAGGGGGAACACCTCTGAGGAGAAGGATGGAGAAAGGAGTCATTGAAACCTGGAATGACAAATAGGTCAGCATGTTTACGTACTGCTGTTTACACAAGCTTATGTTTGGCTTGGTGGGTTATTGGGCATTTTGGAATAAATCTACACCTTTCTGCCTAATCCAACTTTTATACAACAACATTAAAATTGTTTGGTTGAAATGTAATTTATTTGAAAGTGATGACAGTGACATCCCTGTAATTACTGAAGTCATCAGGAATAGACATATGAATGTTAATGCTGCATTTGTAAACAAGAGGTGGGAATTTACCTGCTGTGAAGTTGTAAATACCAGTTGGATTCATTCACGTGCTAATGACCAACAAGCTGCATAAACCATAAACTAAAAGTACAGCTATCATGCTTGGAAACAAATTACAGTGTTCAAAAATCATATTAGTTTTATAAACAATGTTTTGTTGCCTCATTTAACTGCCGAAAATGCTGTTATTGAGGTCATTTCCTTAGTAGGTGATGTCAGAGGTCAAAATGTGGGAGAAGTGGGTGAAGTTGGTCTGGATGATAGAGGAGTTTCCCATTAGTAATTTACCAGTGGAAGGGCCGTTGAAGATTTTTTCCCAGTCATATGTGGTAAATTCTCACTTCCCACTTGGTTACAAATGCAGCATTAGACAACATGGAGGTTTACTACTTGGCGACATACAGGAGTGACTGACAGCTCATTTAAGTTGCAAATGAATGCAATATAATGGTATGATTGTATTCATAACTGACTTACACAGAATGTAAAAAACATTAGTCCCGTGTGGCTCAGTTGGTAAGAGCATGGCGCTTGCAATTGTAACGTCAGGAGAGTGATGGGTGTGGAGTCAGGCGCAGAGAGCAGAAGTTTCACGGGGAAAAAAACGCTTTAATGTCCACAGTAAACAGGAACAGGTTAAAAAATGGGTGAAGCCAAAACACAGGCGCAACACAACCCAAAGACCACTGTTACATAAACCGGACAGCGAAAACCCAAAATGAACAATACACCTCCAACGTACAATGACAACAAGCCCGCACAAACACAAGCGGGCTAAACAAACTTAAATAACACCCACCCCAAAACCCCAACAAGGAACAGGTGAAAACAATTAGACCAAAACAAACTAAAAGGAAAAAAAGATAGGTGGCAGCTAGTAGACCGGCGACGACGACCGCCGAGTGCCACCCGAACAGGAAGGGGAGCCACCTTCGGTGATATTCGTGAAAGCAATGCCAGGGTTGTGGGTAGATTCCCATGGAGAACAAGTATGATAAATCTATCCACTCAATACTGCAAGTCGCTTTTGATAAGAGTGTCTGCTAAATTATTAAAATGTACAAATGTATTAGGAAGACATGCTCTTTCCATGACAGACTTGTCACGCCCTGACCAGAGAGCCTTTTTATTCTCTATTTTGGTTAGGTCGGGGTGTGACTAGGGTGTGTAATCTAGGTTGTTTTATTTCTATGTTGGCCTGGTATGGTTCCCAATCAGAGGCAGCTCTTTAGCGTTGTCTCTGATTGTGGATCATACTGTATTTAGGTAGCCATTTCTCCACTGTTTTTTTGTGGGATATTGTTTACATGTAGCTGCCTGTGAGCACTCCATAGCTTCACATTTTGTTTGCTTCTTTTTATTGTTTTGTGTGTTTCACAAAATAAAAGACGTGGAACTCAAAGCTACGATTTGGTCAGAATGTTATTTCGACGATCGTGACAGAAGATCCCACCACACCAGGACTTGGGCTTGGGAGGAGATCAAGGAAGAGAAGATATCCTGGACTTAGAAGGAAATAATGGGAGGACACTAAATCCTTCCTTGGAAGCAGACGCAAAGAGAGAAGGCAAGACAGCGACGACGCCGGGGTTCGCGGCCACAACGAAAGCCCAAAGAACAGCCCCAATTTAAAAAATGGGGGGGGCACACGGGGTGGTCGGCGGAGATTGAACGGAGAGAGTCAGAGACCGTCAGTGAGCTGATGTAAAAATTGGAGGAGAGAGAAATGAGAGAGTCGTTGTGTTGGCGGCACGACATTCTCCCTAAGGAGAGTGTCATCAGTTTGATGCCACCTGAGTCAGCTCTCCGTACTCGTGTGTCATCTGTCGTCTCCACGCACTAGGCCTCCAGTGCGCCTCCCCAGTCCGGTGCGTCCTGTGCGTACTCCTCGCGCTCGCCCTGAGGTATGTGTTACCTGAGCCGGCTCCACGCACTAGGCTTCCGGCGACGGTCCCCGGGTTCAGAGCTTCCGACGACGGTCCCCAGTCCAGAGCTTCCGGCGATGGTCCCCAGTCCAGAGCTTCCGGCGATGGTCCACAGTCCGGAACCTCCTGCGACGGTCCACAGTCCGGAACCTCCTGCGACGGTCCACAGTCCGGCACCTCCTGCGACGGTCCACGGGCCAGAACCTCCTGCGACGGTCAACATTCCGGAACCTCCAGCGGGGGTCAACGGTCCGGAGCTTCCAGGCAAGGTGTCCAGTCCAGCTCCAGGGCAGGAACCCTCCTCTGCGCCGGTGTCCAGTCCAGGCACGGTGTCCAGTCCCACTCCAGGGCTGGAGCCTTCCTCTGCGCCGGTGCCCAGACCAGGCACGGCGTCCAGTCCTGCTCCATGGCAGGAGCCTCCCTCTGCGCCGATACCCAGTTTGGGTACGGTGTCCAGTCCAGCTCCATGGCCGGAGTCTTCCTCTGTTTCGGGGCCCAGTCCGGGCATGGCGTCCAGTCCAGCTTCAAGGCCGGAGCCTTCCTCTGCACCAAAGTCCAGTTCAGGTCCAGTGACAAGTCCTGCTCTACGGCAGTAGCCTCACTCTGCGCCGGTACCCAGTCCGGGTATGGTGTTCAGTCCAGCTCCATGGCCAGAGCCTTCCTCTGCGCAGGTGCCCAGTCCAGGCACGGTGTCCAGTCCTGCTCCAAGGCCGGAGCCTTCCTCTGCACAGATATCCAGGTCAGGTCCGGTGTCCAGTCCCACTCCATCCCAGGAGCCTTCATCTGCGCCAATGTCTAGTCCAGGCACGGCGTCCAGTCCAGCTCCAAGGCCGGAGCCTTCCTCTGCGCTGGTGCCCGGTCCAGGCACGGCGTCCAGTCCCACTCCATGGCAGGAGCCTTCCTCTGCTCCGATGTCCAGTCCAGGAACGGTGTCCAATCCCGCTCCAAGGCCAGAGCCTTCCTCTGCGCCGGTGTCCAGTCCAGGCATGGCGGCCTACTCAGCTCCAGGGCAGAAGCCTTCCTCAGTGCTGGTGCCCAGTCGGTGGCGGCTCTGGTGCGGGTTGAAGAACCCGCTCATCGCGCGAATCCAGCATCGGTAGCGGCTGGATTCGGGACTTTGCCCCCGCCCAGACCACGGGTCCGTCCATGGAGCCTGGTAGAACGCCCTCCCCGTAGTCTGGGCGGGGGCAAAGTCCCGCACCAGAGCCGCCACCGATGCTGGATTCGCGGGATGAGCGGGTACTTCAACCCGCACCAGAGCCGCCATCGATGCTGGTGGATCCGCGAGCGGAGTGGATACTTCGCCCCGCAACGGAGCCGCCACCGACGCTGGATGCCCACGCGGATCCTCCCCTATAGAATCAGGTTTTAGGCAGCCATTTCCCCACTGTTTTTTTGTGGGATCTTGTTTATGTGTAGTTGCCTGTGAGCACTCCATAGCTTCATGTTTCGTTTGCATTTTTTTATTGTACTGTGCGTTTCACGAAATAAAAGATGTGGAACCCATACCCTGCGGCGCCTTGGTCCGAAAGTTATTTTGACGATCGTGACAAGACTGAACAGGTGAAATCTGTGATCCCTTATTGATGTCACCTAATAAATCCACTTTAATCAGTGCAAATTAAGGGTAGGTGACAGGTTCAAAAGAAGGATAATTGAGACGTGAATTGTGTATGTGTGCCATTCAGAGAGTAAATGAACAAGACAATAGATGTAAGTGCCTTTGAATGAGGTATGGTAGTAGGTGCCTGGCACACTGGTTTGAGTGTGTCAAGACCTGCAACACTGCTGGGTTTTTCACACTCAACAGTTCCAGTGTGTCTCAAGAATGGTCCACCACCCAAAGGAAACCCAGCCAACTTTACAAAACTGTGGGAAGCATGGAGTCAACACGGGCCAGCATCCCTGTGGAACGCTTCAACACCTTGTAGTCTATGCTCAAAGACATTGAGGCTGTTCTGAGTGCAAAACGGGGTGCAACTCAATATTAGGAGAGTGTTCCCAATGTTTTGTAGCCTCAGTGTATACTGTGTCTTCGGAAAGAATTCAGACACCTTGACTCTTTCCAAATGTTGTTACGTTACTGTAACGGCGTTCTTCGTTTGTCGAAAGAGAGTCGGACCGAAATGCAGCGTGGTGGTTACTCATGACTTTAATGAAACAAATGACGATACATGAAATAACTAAATAAATACAAAAACAACAAACGGAACGTGAAACCTAATTACAGCCTATCTGGTGAACACTACACAGAGACAGGAACAATCACCCACGAAAAACACAGTGAAACCCCGGCTACCTAAATATGGTTCCCAATCAGAGACAACGAGAATCACCTGACTCTGATTGAGAACCGCCTCAGGCAGCCAACCTAAGCTACACCCCTACTCAGCCGCAATCCCAATGACTACAAAACCCCAATACGAAACACAACATATAAACCCATGTCACACCCTGGCCTGACCAAATATATAACGAAACACAAAACACTATGACCAAGGCGTGACAGTTACAGCCTTATTCTAAAATGGATTAAATAAATAAAAATCCTCAGCAATGTACACACCATAGCCCATAATGACAAAGCGAAAACAGGTTTTTAGAAGTTCTGCCAAATTGATTAAAAATAGAGAACAGAAATACCTTATTTACATAAGTATTCATACCCTTTGCAATGACACTCAAAATTGAGCTCAGGTGTATCCTGTTTCCATTGATCATCCTTGAAATGTTTCTACAAATTGATTGGAGTTCACCTGTGGTAAAGTCAATTGATTGGACATGATTTGGAAAGGCACACAACTGTCTATAAAAGGTCCCACAGTTGACAGTGCATGTCACACAAAAAAAAACAAGCCATGAGGTCGAAAGGAATTGTCCGCAGAGCTCCGAGACAGGATTGGTTAGAGGCACAGATCTGGGGAAGGGTACCAAAAAATGTCTGCAGCATTGAAGGTCCCCAAGAACACAGTGCCCTCCATCATTCATAAATGAAAGAAGTTTGGAACCACCAAGACTCTTCCTAGACCTGGCCGCCCGGCCAAACTGAACAATCGAGGGAGAAGGACATTGGTCAGGTAGGTGACCAAGGACCCGATGGTCACTCTGACAGAGCTCTAGAGTTCCTCTATGGAGAATGGAGAAATTTCCAGAAGGACAACCATCTCTGCAGCACGCCACCAATCAGGCCTTTATGGTAGAGTGGCCAGGCGGAAGCCACACCTCAGTAAAAGGCACATGACAGCCCACATGGAGTTTGCAAAAAGGCACCTAAAGACTCAAGATTCACTTAACTCTTTGCCCTGCATGCCAAGAGGTCTGGAGGAAACCTGGCACCAACTCTATGGTGACAAATGGTGGTGGCTGTATCATGATTTGCGGATATGAATAAAACCTTTGCACAGGTCAAAATTTACAAGGCAGCAGGGCCAGATGAATTACCATGACGTGTACTCCGAGCATGCGTTCACCAACTAGCAAGAGTCTTCACTGACATTTTCAACCTGTCCTGAGTCTGTAACACTAACATGTTTCAAGCAGACCAACATAGTCCCTGTGCCCAAGAACACTAAGTTAACCTGCCTAAATGACTACCAACCCGTAGCACTCACGTCTGTAGCCATGAAGTGCTTTGAAAGGCTGGTCATGGCTCACATCAACACCATTATCCCAGAAACTCTAGACCCACTCCAATTTGCGTACTGCCCCAACAGATCCACAGATAAAACAATCTCTATTGCACTCAACACTGCCCTTTCCCACCTGGACAAAAATAACACCTATGTGAGAATGCTATTCATTGACTACAGCTCAATATTCAACACCATAGTGCCCTCAAAGCTCATCACTGAGCTAAGGACCCTGGGACTAAACACCTCCCTCTGCAACTGGATCCTGGACTTCCTGATGGACCGCCCCCAGGTGGTAAGGGTAGGTAACAACACATCCGCCACACTGATTCTCAACACGGGGGCCCCTCAGGGGTGCGTGCTCAGCCCCCTCCTATAATCCCTGTTCACTCATAACTGCATGGCCAGGCACGACTCCAACACCATCATCAAGTTCGTGTGGTGCCAGGACAACAACCTCTCCTTCAATGTGATCAAGATAAAGGAGATGATTGTGGACTACAGGAAAAGGAGGACTGAGTACACCCCAATTCTCATCAATGGGGCTGCAGTGGAGCAGGTTGAGAGCTTCAAGTTCCTTGGTGTCCACATCACCAACAAACTAACATGGTCCAAACACGCTAAGACAGTCGTGAAGAGAGGACGACAAAACCTATTCCCCCTCAGGAGATCTTTTCCCCTGAAAAGATTTGGCATGGGTCCTCAGATCCTCAAAAGGTTCTACAGCTGCATCATCGAGAGCATCTTGACTGGTTGCATCCCTGCCTGGTATGGCAAATGCTCTGCCTCCGACCTGCAAGACACTACAGAGGGTAGTGTGTACGGCCCAGTACATCACTGGGGCCAAGCTTCCCGCCATCCAAGACCTCTACACCAGGCGGTGTCAAAGAGTCCAGCCACCCTAGTCATGGACTGTTTTCTCTGCTACCGCATGGCAAGCGGTACCAGAGCGTCAAGTCTAGGTCCAAGAAGCTCCTAAAGATGCTCCTTCTACTCCCAAGCCATAAGACTCCTGAACAGCTAATCAAATGGCTACTTTGACCCTTTTTACGCTGCTACTACTCTCTGTTTATTATCTATGCAAAGTCACTTTAACTCTACCTACATGAACATATTACGTTAATTACCTCGACTAACCGGTTTCCCCACACATTGACCCTGTACCGATACCACCTGAATATAGCCTCACTATTGTTATTTTACTGCTGCTGTTAAATTATTTGTCACTTTTATTTTTTATTTAACACTTTTTTAAATTAAAACTTCTTAAAGTGTTGTTGGTTAAGGGCTTGTAAGTAAGCATTTCACTGTAAGGTCTACAACTGTTGTATACAGCGCATGTGACAAATACATTTGGATTATATTTGACTGAAGGCTGTAGTCGCTACCATGGGTCCTTCAACAAAGTACTGAGTAAAGGCTCTGAAAACATATGTAAATGTTATATTTCAGGGTTTTTTGAATGATAAATGAACACAAATGTATAAAAACCTGTTTTTGCTTCGTCATTATGGGTATTGTGTGTAGAATGATTTACTGTTATTTTATTTCTTTACTTACCTATTGGTCACCAAATACCTTTTTTGCACTATTGGTTAGAGCCTGTAAGTAAGCATTGCACTGTAAGGCCTACACCAGTTTATTCGGCGCACATGACAAATAAACTTTGATTTGATGAGAACATTTCTTATTCAATTATTTTAGAAGAAGTCAAGGGGTCTGAATACTTTCCAAAGGCACTGTATGAGCTGTCAGTCACTAAGTGTAGTGAGTAATTAGTTTAGAGAAAATCCTGGTTTCATTTGTGCAGATTGATGTTGTGAAGGGATCCCAATCATAATCATGAATGTTTGGTATAGCCTAACAGTGTCAAATTGGTTATTGAGGAATATTCAGAATGCACACATCATTCATTTGAGTAGCCTACACTTAACATATCAGACTTTGTCATACGATCATTTGAGGATGTTTCTATATCGTGATAATGTAGTTATTGCATATGATAAAAATTTGCTCCATCAACAAAAGCTGTGAAGTTACTTTGATACAAAACCTGGCACCGTTGTGGTGAGAGCCTAAAGTAGCAAGTCCTTTGCTTTCTTCTCTGTCTTACCAAGTCAAAGTCACAGCTACAGTAAGTAAAACGCTGCTAATAGTTCACTACCTAGAGTGCCTCACCTTCGATCCTAGGTGGTGTGCATTGCAACACAAGCAGTTTTTTGTTTTGTTTCTTGCAGTATAAAGCATTTCTTCATCACCTCCTGAAGTCTGATACTTTTGTCTTGTGGCACTTTTTCTCTCTTTTGCTCGGTCCAGCCGGGACCTGCTAATCTCCCACGGGGTTCTGGGAGAAATAGTGCAGTATTTCAAGCAGCACACTAACTCAGCCATGGGTTTAAATTAAGCGTGATGTGGAGGGACGGGGAGGGAGAGCAGGGGGTTCTGCTGAAATCCTTTTGGCTAACTCCCACAAGGGTACACAGTCCAGTGGACAGATCTTTGGAATCGACTAGTGGAATGAGATGCACAGGTCATATACTGTAGATACAGTATGCATTGAGAACATGCTCTAGGGAACCTAGTTTGTGTAGCTTTAAGTCTGCATTCGTTTTCAACCACTATTCCCCCACATCTGGTTTTAAGTCAGAAGTGATTATCCGCGATAACTCTGAATAAATTGAGAACTATGGAATGTCTTTACTTTATTTACTATTTGGTTTGGGGTTCTCAAATATTTATGTGTGATACTGTAGCCAAGTCTAACTAAACATTACCAAATGTCCTTTCATTGATCAAATTAAAAGAATATTTCTGTTGCTTTGTTGCTATAACATGTTGAAGACTCCATTGGTGGAATACAAACACACTGCGTCTCTCTATAATATATCTTACAAACACACTGAGGCTCTATAATATATATTAGAAACACACCGAGAGAGTGCTAGAGGTGCTAAAAGGAGGATACACTATATTAATACGATATGAAAGTGACATTTAGAAAAGAAAAGCACCTATGGACATGTCTATCCACTACATGGGGGCCATCAAAGTAGGTCATTGTCTTTTTGTGGTGAACAGGGTTAGCAGGGAGCAGTCGGGAGACCAGAAACCAGTAATGACAATGTATTGCTGAAACAGACAGGCCTGTTCCATTACTGTTCTTCCTCAGAGCTGATATGACTGGACAAGAGGAACTAAAGGTCTTGTGGGACGTTGTTGAAGTCCAGCAGCCAAGCCAGGGCCTATTATAACATAGCTAACTAACTCCCCTGGTTTGTGTCCCTGTCCTGCTTGTGTTGTCGCAGCGCCTGCAGGAAGACGTGCTTGACTTGGTTCATCATGTCACTGCAGAGCTGCATGTTCTCAACCTTGGCCTGGAGAGTGCTCCTCAGCTCAGCCCCTCAGAGTTTCATTCTCTCCCTGCAGCACCGCCAGCCTGGGGGACAGAGGGAGGGAAACACACAACAACACGGTGGTGTCCTCCACTCATTTAGGAGTTTGTAATGTATGAATATCCTCTGCATTTTGCCAGCTGTTCTTAGTCTTCATAGAAAGCGAAGCTCCAATGTGTACACATGTGATGCATCTGTCTTTGTTTCCCTAATTGTGATTATACAGTACATTTACATTTGAGTCATTAGCAGACGCTCTTATCCAGAGACACTTACAGTAATGAGTGCATACATTTTTATACATTTTTCATACCCATGTGCCATGCTATACCAACTGAGCTACACAGGAACACAGTACTGTATGTAGTATTTCTAGTATGTTAGTTATATTCTGTAGTCTTGTGTGTGAGCTCACTGAAAACTTTCAGTCTTATCGGAATTTAACAGAGGTTGACAGTTTGTTTCTCCAGGCTGTGAGACCGACAGGGTAACCACCCACAACTTCAAGGAGAGATAGAAGACAAAATAACACTAAGTCAGATTCGCTAGGTAGTTAGTTCATTGACTTGGGCCTCCCTGGAGAGGTCAGGAGGGCTTCGAGAGGATGATTCCCCCTGTCTCCCGCTGGATGAAGCTCCTGGGAAGCGGAGGAAAAACAACAAATAAGAGAAATAGCAGGAATGGATCAATATATCCCATTTTCAGTCTTCTCACTGTGTTACTGTGTTATAGATCAGTGTGCCTAATCCGAGACTTATCTCCAGTGCCCTTGTTGCTAGTTTTCCTGGGAGTCAATCCTTTGCCCAGATCCAGCTTTGCCTTCTCTAGCTGCTGCTCTAGGGCTACGGCCCTTCTGCGTTCTCCCTGGAATGTTTGCTCTGCCCCTAGGCACCCCTGCTTCACTTCCTCCTCCCTGTCACATCAATCACACCAGCCCAGTCTCTCACTACTACTGTGTGGTCATCATGAAAATCCCCATCAAGTACTATGTAGTACTATGTATGTAGTACTATGTAAATGTAGTAATAACAAAGTAAGGAGGGTTACATTTCCATGGCGGAGAGAGATGCAAAAAAGCAGTGATAAAACAAGAAAGGGAAAACAAAAAGGCCCACATAAAATATTTGCATTCTAAACACCCACCCGGGGAAACTAAACAAACATACTTTACACAATACACCCCAAAAATAAAATGCACTGGGTTGCTGTATGTAATACCCGGGTTGCTGAAGCTTGACTAGCCCTAGGAGCCTATCTCTCTCCACACAGGCAGCCTCACAGAGGGTCTGGGACTCTGTACACTGGGGATTCAGGGACCTCACCTCCTCTGAACAGTGTTGACAACCCAAAGGAGCTCCTGCATCTCTGAGATAGTAGTGGTAAGCTGTATCAGTCCACCATAAACAGCTTTTATTGTAGTACTAACTTGTACCACACGCTGCTGAGGCTAAGACTTGCCTGACCTCGAAACTGATCCCAGCTGCTGACAACACTAGTTCATGTCCAAGTTTACATACTGAACTATATGAGAGAAGAAAAAAAACTCACTTGAGAAAATGTATAATGCATGAATATAGTCATTATACAGTCAATGAAACGATCAACAGATAATTCAATAATATGTAGGCAAGTTGGAGGAGTCATATGTACAGGAAATCTACATGGTCATGGATGTACTATAATATTGAGCTTATAACCACTTACTGTTGTCTCCCCCTGCTGTCGAAGGCCTGGAACTGTCAGTAGTAGTCTTGAGCCTGACTGACCGTCATCCTCTCTCAGCAACACATTTACAAAGTCCATTGTGTTTCAATTACAGCCCTGAATTCCACAGGGAAATTTAATTTGAATAAATGCTCTTCACCATATAGCATCCTTGTTACATTTTTCTATACCGGAAACGATAGGAACAAAATTGAACTGGAACAAAATGCTGGTGCCAAAACTCAGAAATAACTTGAATTGCTGCATCTCGTTGTGTTGTTGTCCTCCGGTGGCTAGCTACCTAGAAGAAAATGTCCCTTTCCTGAATTATCCATGGATGGAGATAGGGATTTTGTGGTTTTAATTTATTCTCCGTACTGGCCAATGATTATAACAGCGATTCTGATCCAACCATTAATTCATACATTGTTGTGCCCCTGGCATGATAGGATGGAAGTCCGATATGTACAGTAGCTAGATGTAGAAGGCTAATGTTATCTAGATAATGTTGCCCATGAATGGAAGTTAGCCTAGGACAACAAAAAATAAAGGTAGGTACTGTATGACAGAGTGATAGACCATTTCGTCAACATGAAAAAGAGGAGGATGGCATTGGCATTTCTCCACAAGTAGGATGAGTCAACATGTTTTTCTACTTGCACGAACAAACAAACGAATGCACGCACGCACACACACACACACACACACACACACACACACACACACACACACACACACACACACACACACACACACACACACACACACACACACACACACACACACACACACACACACACACACACACACACACACACACACGCGTCCGCAAACAGAAATCAGATCCATGGACAGCCACATATTTAGCTTATGTTGATTGGACTCAATTGTTAATTTGCTTAACCATGCTGTAGGTTATGTAACTGTCTGTTACATGTGATATGCATCATGGACTTCACCAGATAGAGGTTTCTGTAAGGATCTTTGAGTGAACATTTAATAACGACGGACAGGAACAGAATACGGACAGCGTCTGGACAGGGGAAACCCAAAAGACAATAATGCTGACACAGGGATGAAACAGAGGAAACACACAGATATAGGAAAGTCAATCAAAACGTGAAGTAGTCCAGGTGAGTCCAATGAGCGCTGATGCACATAATAATGGTGACAGGTGTGCTTAATGAAAGGCAGCCTGATGTCCTCGGGTGCCAGAGATGGAGAGCGGGAGCAGGCAAGACAGGTTTCTATCCGGTTTTGTGATTACAGTAATAAAAAGGTGTGGTTGAATTTATTCTGAACAAGAACAAGTTGACAATGACGGCCTACAAAAAGTAGGCCGTCATTGTAAATAAGAATTTGTTCTTAACTGACTTACCGAGTCAAATAAAGTTTTATTAAAAAACTTTTTTTTAAATACTTATTTAAAAACTTAGTGTATTCTGTTTAACATTTTTATAAATGTGCAAACATTCTAAAAAATATATTTTTGCTTTGTCATTATGTGGTATTGTATGTAGATTGATGACTTTAATCAATTTTAGAATAAGGCTGTAACGTAACAAAATGTGGGGAAAGTACTGTATATATCACGGTTGAAAGCACGGTTGGAGTGCTTGGCTTCCCCAGTGATTTTACCCACACACTGCTACCGGAGATAGGTAAGTATAATTAGTTCACAATACAATACATTCATTGCACTATAATGGTGACAAATGGTGCCCACAAACTGTTAGGGTCTACATAAAGCTGTCCCAACAGCAGTCCCAACATCTTACGACTGCTACACCTGGCTATCAGCAGAGCCTTGTCTGTCAGCAAAACAGTTCATTCAGCCTAATTTACTGCCTTTAAAAAAACATAGCTGATATGGCTGACTTGCTTAAACAACTGTGGTTTCCTAATGACAATTGAGATGTACGAACTATGGCATAAGGGGACGACAAGCGCATAAGACTATCCGTAATTCCGATTAAGACATTAATGAGCGAGCTAGGATGGACGTAGTCAATATAACTATGTTTAGCACTTTTGAAGTGTACAGCAACAGAATTCAGAACATGGGCCATTCATACAGTGTTCTCCTTGTACACCAAGTCAGAAGCGTAGGATAAATAAAGGGGGCATATAAGCAGACAATGAAAGCTCTTACCATATTCAAAGATTACATTTCTCTTAAACAGGTTATAGGCATGTGCACCACCAAATGAGAACCGCATGCAAAATGAATAGAGGTAAGTAGACCAAATTATTAGGGTGAGGCATATGGGCTACTAACATCTTAATACACAACACACACTTAGTATTAATTTATTAGCTACAGTATAGATATCTCCCTGGCATATTACTGCAGCATACAATACATTTTTGGACTCACCTTGTGTTGTGCTCACTTGAACAGGAAGGTGGCGCAGTGGTCCTTCGTGGGCAAATGTTGTAATCAAAGTCTGGCATTCTCTGGATTTATGGTGCTTTCAAAACAACAGGGAACTCTGAAAAAAACAAGGTTGAATCATGATGATGTCATTGATGTTCAGGTTGTAGCTCTAGAAAGAGGCCGGATTTACAATTCCGAGTTGGATGACCGTTCTAAATGTATTTTCCCAGTCGGAGCTTGTTTATTCCCAACTTCCCAGTTGTCTTGAACACACTGAAGTCAAGTTTTCGCAGTTCAGAGTTAACAGTTGCCTATTCAATTCATTATTTCTCTTCATATGACAAGGATTAAAAATAATTTGCCAGTAGATTGTCGACTTGATTCATGATGATGACTGCGAGCTAAGATTTTGAAAGTATGATGTTGACAAGATCAGTCCATTCACAGCTACAGTACATATAATGTAATTTGAAGTAATTTTATCTGTGTTCAATGACCATGAGCGTTCTTGGATGGGCACTTCTAATGTATCTATATGGCAGCACCCAAGAGGCTAGATTTTTCTAGCTCTACCCTTAGACTTGGCGGTGACGAAGTGTCCTCATGAGTGACAAAACACTGAGGCAATCACGGCGCAATGCACCGTATTTTCTCAGGGCTTGCCCCACCATCACAGAAAGCACTGAGTTAGGCTGAAACACCCCCATTTTAGAGCTGCCTTACTCAAGACAACAAAAAACAGACCACGTTTGTATGCGGCTTTATTAACTCAAAGATATGTATTTTTTTTACATTGTTTGCAAACTGATGTGACATGTATTAATGCCAAAATAACATGCAAAACAGGCAAGCCCCAAAAACAGGTGGCGTTCAGCCCCACATGCCCTGAATGACGGGTTACCACTGCTCAGTTGACATGCCGGTAAGCGAAAATGAAAAGCTGATCGAGTTGTCATGTCACCGAATGCATTCACGGGTGACTACGGATAAGCGTTGGTTCCTGACTCAAAAGGAATTACCCTGCTGTTTCCCTCTGACCTTTAACTCCGCTTTCAAAACTCAGAAATCTCAAACTTCCGACTTCAGGACGTTCAAGACAACTGGGAATTTGGAAAAAACAGAGCTCTGTCTCGGAAAAAATAGTTTTTAACGTTCATCCAACTCGGAATTCCAACTCGGGAACTTTGCCTCTTTCTAGCGCTCCAACATTCCGACCTGAAAATCACTGACATAATGATTTGACCTTTTATTTTTCCAACTACCTAGTGTTCTTGAAAGAACCATAAAACTAATTTTACCCTTCGCCAGTTCATATATATGTGAAGCTGGATTCAGTGTTTTCGTCTGCATTAAAAACAAATATCGATCCAGGCTTAATTTGACAGCAAAGAAGAGGTGCGCACTGTCGACCACGCCCCCTGACTTTTAAAATCTCCAATGCGACATGCATCAAGCACACCCATCTCATTAGTGTGGAGAGAACATACATTGTGTCAGACTAATTTGCAATTGACTGTCATAGCCCCACATTAAAGGTATGTGATGGTGAGCTGAGAAGACAATCAATGGCTGCTAATTGCATCATTTTTTTTCAGATGGTTGGGGTCATGAGAATTTACAGATTTCAAAATGGGGTGGTGGCCCTAAAAGGTTTGGGAACCCCAGGCTTATGGTATGCATAATTTTAGGCTGCATTGGGGGATAAAATGTTGTCCAACTTTAATAATATTGACCTAACTTTATAAAAATGTACACCTTTTACTAAGATCATCTGTGTGATCAGTGTCTAGCTGGGAGAGGTTCAAGTCGTCCTGGGTCTCAGTGGCCTTCTGCTCCCCTTCTGTTTGTCTAGTATTCCCTGGTGATGTTTCTCCTGCTGCTCCCGTGGAGCCTGGAAATGTAGTCGTAGGCTATTGGGGGTCATTGGCGGAGATCTGTATAACTGGATTATGGACTCATATGGATGAGGGTGGGATCAGATTTGTCAATGGGGTTGAAGTGGATAGTACTCCTCGGGGAACTGTGGTTAGTCCGGTGTTGTTCGCCCTGATGACAGATTACATACTTAAGGAGGTGGGACAGGTAATGTGCGTGGCCTTGTATGCTAATGATGGGGCTGTATGGAAGACTGGTGGGAATGTGAAATATGTGATGAGGAAGATGCAAGAAGTTGTGGAAGATCGGTATCTAACATGGGGTTTTAGGATGTCTGTGGTGTATTTTAGGGCAGAGGTTAAAGATGTTAGGTTGCAAATATACGGTCAGGATATACAGTTGTGGCCAAAGGTTTTGAGAATGATACACAAATATACATTTTCACAGTCTGCTGCCTCAGTTTGTATGATGGCAATTTGCATATACTCCAGAATGTTATGAAGAGTGATCAGATGAATTGCAAAGTCCCTCTTTGCCATGCAAATGAACTGAATCCCCCAAAAACATTTCCACTGCATTTCAGTCTTGCCATAAAAGGACCAGCTGACATCATGTCAGTGATTCTCTCATGCATTGACGAGGACAAGGCTGGAGATCACTCTGTCATGCTGATTGAGTTTGAATAACAGACTGGAAGCCTCAAAAGGAGGGTGGTGCTTGGAATCATTGTTCTTCCGCTGTCAACCATGGTTACCTGCAAGGAAACACGTGCCGTCATCATTGCTTTGCGCAAAAAGGGCTTCACAGGCAAGGATATTGCTGCCAGTAAGACTGCACCTAAATCAACCATTTGTCGGATTATCAAGAAAGTCAAGGAGAGTGGTTCAATTGTTGTGAAGAAGGCTTCAAGGTGCCCAAGAAAGTCCAGCAAGCGCCAGGACCGTCTCCTAAAGTTGATTCAGCTGCGGGATCGGGGCACCACCAGTACAGAGCTTGCTCAGGAATGGCAGCAGGCAGGTGTGAGTGCATCTGCACGCACAGTGAGGCAAACACTTTTGGAGGATGGCCTGGTGTCAAGAAGGGCAGCGAAGAAGCCACTTCTCTCCAGGAAAAGCATCAGGGACAGACTGATATTCTGCAAAAGGTACAGGGATTGGACTGCTGAGGACAGGGGTAAAGTCCTTTTCTCTGATAAATCCCCTTTCCGATTGTTTGGGGCATCCGAAAAAAAGCTTGTCCGGAGAAGACAAGGTGAGCGCTACAATCAGTCCTGTGTCATGCCAACAGTAAAGCATCCTGAGACCATTCATGTGTGGGGTTGCTTCTCAGCCAAGGGAGTGGGCTCACTCACAATTTTGCCTGAGAACACAACCATGAATAAAGAAAACATCCAACACATCCTCCGAGAGCAACTTCTCCCAACCATCCAGGAACAGTTTGGTGACGAACAATGCCTTTTCCAGCATGATGGAGCACCTTGCAATAAGGCAAAGGTGAGTGGTTCTGGGAACTAAGTGGCTCGGGGAACAAAACATCGATATTTTGGGTCCATGGCCAGGAAACTCTCCAGACCTTAATCCCATTGAGAACTTGTGGTCAATCCTCAAAACGTGGGTTCACAAACAAAAACCCACAAAACCTGACAAACTCCAAGCATTGATTATGCAAGAATGGGCTGTCATCAGTCAGGAGGTGGCCCAGAAGTTAATTGACAGCATGCAACACTGCAAATATTGACTCTGCATCAACTTCATGTAATTGTCAATAAAAGCCTTTGACACTTATGAAATGCTTGTAATTATACTTCAGTATTCCATAGTAACATCTGACAAAAAATATCTAAAGACACTGAGGCAGCATACTTTGTGAAAATTAATATTTGTGTCATTCTTAAAACTTTTGGCCACGACTGTAGGTAGGGTATATGAATTTAAATATCTACGTATGTGGTTTGATGAGAGGCTCACGTGGAAGTTGAGTATATTTAATTTTAGTGCAGGAAGGTGCGGAACCTCATGAGGGCAGTGGTAGGATGTGATCGGGGGTCAAATAGACAAACACTGTTGTGTATGTACCAGGCATTGATCAGGTCATTTTTGGATTATGGGTGCTTTGTATATGGATCAGCAGCCAAAACGGTACTATAGTACCTGGATAAGATACAGTCAAGGGCATTGAGATTGTGTGTGGGTGCATTCAGAACGACACCCGTTGAGGCATTACAAGTTACAAGGATAGTGAAGAACTGCCACTGAGGATAAGTCGGAACAAACTTGCATTAGCGTACTTGGGCGAGGTTGAAAGGGAATTCAGAAGGACATCCTGCGGTCACAGTAACTAGGGAATGCTGAGAGCGAGGAATGGGTAAGCAGAGGGAGAACGGGTGGACAATCGGGAAGAAAGTGGTAGAATATGGAGAGGGAGATAGGGCCAGCAATTGCATTGGGGAACGATCCTCCATGGCTGTTTCCGAAACCATGTGTAGATGTGCACATGATTGAGGGCAGGAGAGAATAGGGTGAGGACGTGAGACAGTGTGTGGAGAGATATATAGATAATCATTTGTATTTGTTTTTAAGGATATACTGTATAGAGATGGTTCAAAGGATCCAGTCAGTGGTAGGGTGGGGGCAGGGGTGTATATCCCAGATTTCAATGTTAGAGTATGTAAGCATTTAACTGATGTGGTGTCAGTGTATGCGGCTGAGTTGATGGCCGTGATTATATATTTGAGATGGGTGAAAGAGGCGAAACCACATACCAGAGTGGTGATCTGTTCTAATTTGGCTGCAGTGTTTAGTAGTGTGAATACAGGCAGGTTGGATAGAGGAGACATGTTTGTGGAGATGATGGTGTTGTTATTGGGATTGGAGAGAATGGGAGTGGTGGTAAGCTTTTGCTGGGTTCCCTCCCATGTGGGTGTGGATAGTAATGAGAAGGCCGATGTGGTGGCTAAGAGTGCTGTGACGAGAGAGGGAGTAGATATTCAGGTTCCGCTGGCCCGCAGTTAAGTAAAGTCCTTGATTGGGGCAAAAGGGCTTGATCTTTGGCAAAGGGAGTGGGATGTTCATAGTAAGGGGAGGCAATTTTATCACGTTCACCTGTCAGTAAAGGAAGAAGTGGGGAGTATGGGATGTAGGAGAGAGGAAGTTGTGTGGAGTGGACTACGGTTTGAGCACAAGGGTTTGAATGCCACATTGTGGATGATAAGGAAACATGAAACAGGTCTGTGTGATGTGTGTTTAGTGGAGGAAACGGTGGAGCATGGGTTGATATTTTGTGAACTGCATGAAGTAGATAGCGAGAGATTGTGTGAAAGGGTTTGGGTGGTGTAGTGGGGGGAGGAAAGGGGAGGGAAGTGATCCCAAACAAGAATAAGAAGAAAGGGAAAGCCCCACCCATAATCCCATTGTCAAGATGGCTGCGACTCAGTCTGTTAGTGTGGAGAAGCTAAAACTATATGGTATATCAGCTGGTAAAATGAAAGATGGACAGTCATGTTACCAATGAAATCAGCTTTACAGTCATATCAGATGATCTGGGTGGGACTGGGTAAGTCTGACTTGCTCTTTTGCATAATACTAACCATTGCTACCAGCATTGTGAAAGGACGCACTCAGAACACATTAGGTATTTTGAACAGATGCTTTCAAAGCCTTGGCATGAATATGTTTTGGACTGTATGTATAGCCAACACACAGTGTAGGCCTATCTAATTGTGTCCTGTTTGTACAATATTTTCTAATTAGTTTTCCACTGGGAGGCAGGGACACAGGCCTACCCACTTGGGAGCCAAGCCCACCCAATCAGATTGAGCAAAAACAAAAAAGAACACATTATTACTACAAAAGGAACCAGTTTATAATTCCCCATGACCTGCTATGTGCAGTGGGGGAGGGGGACTTACTGAAGTAGTTAGACATTTACAGTGTTGCCTCTGAGAGAGGGCTGTGAGATGATGTGATAAAAGTCCCCAGTAGGGAATTTGTAGAAAAGTTGAGGCTGGGTGTAAACGTTAAGTATATTGCTTTTACATAACAGTAATGTAGTGATGTGTATCTTAGCAATATCGATCCTTTTGTATTCCTTTATTTTATTCTCCACAGAGAGGTTGATGACGTTTAGGAGCAAACCCCCCCCCCCCCCCCAAATCAAATGTTATTAATCACATGCGCCCGACTACAACAGGTAGACCTTACAGTGAAATGCTTACTTACGAGCCCCTAACCGACAATGCAGTTTAAAAAAAATATGAATAAGAAGTCAAAGTAACAAGTAATTAAAGAGCAGTAGTAAAATAACAATAGCGAGACTATACACAGTGGGGTACCGGTACAGAGTCAGTGTGCGGGGGCACTGGTAAGTTGAGGTAATATGTACATGTAGGTAGAGTTATTAAAGTGACTGGGGGGGGGGGCAATGCAAATAGTAGCCATTTGATTAGATGTTCAGGAGTCTTGTGACTTGTTGAGAAGCCTCTTGGACCCAAACTTGCCGCTCCGGTACCGCTTGCCGTGCGGTAGCATAGAGAACAGTCTATGACTATTGTGGCTGGAGTCTTTGACAATTTTTAGGGCCTTCTTCTGACACTGCCTGGTGTAGAGTTCTTGGATGGCAGGAAGCTTGGCCCCAGTGATGTACTGGGCCGTACGCACTACCCTCTGTAGTGCCTTGCGGTCGGAGACTGAGCAGTTGCCATACCAGGCAGTGATGCAACCAGTTCTCACCATGCTCTTGATGGTGCAGCTGTAGAACCTTTTGAGGATCTGTGGACCCATGCCAAATCTTTTCAGTCTACTGAGGGGGAATAGGTTTTGTCGTGCCCTCTTCCCGACTGTCTTGGTGTGCTTGGAGCTCTCAACCTGCTCCCCCTGCCGGTCAAGGTCTTCACCCTCCTCTGCCAGATCCACAACCCCCACTGCTGTCTCTAATGATGGTTCAAGGTCCACC
Source organism: Oncorhynchus gorbuscha (assembly GCF_021184085.1). Taxonomy (NCBI): domain Eukaryota; kingdom Metazoa; phylum Chordata; class Actinopteri; order Salmoniformes; family Salmonidae; genus Oncorhynchus; species Oncorhynchus gorbuscha. The sequence goes on along the minus strand of NC_060194.1, from coordinate 29,882,511 downwards.
AGTTCACACTCCTCTTCCACTACCTCCACTGCAGGCCCTGGCTCCACTCCTCTCTCAGACAGTTCATCTAGAGGTGGGGGGACAGGGAGGACAACTAGGCCTCAACAGAGAAGATGGAGGAGCAAATGTAGCGGCACTGGAACCAGCACTGGAACCAGCACTGGAACCAGCACAACAGAGGGAGATGAACCTGAGGACAGATGGCACACACTCATTGAAGAATATGTGGAACCAGGTTCACTTGGATGTCCTTTGACACACTACAGTGTTTGAGAGCGGTTGATATTGTAGAAATTGTGTTTTTACAGTGACCAATAGCTTTTAGGCATATTCGATGTGTAATAGCAATGGAATTCCCTAATTTACATACTTAGGACACTTTGGAGAGGTTGAGGGGACACTTGGATATGTCCCTTGACTGCAACTAATACCCATTACTAAAACATCTGTAAAGTTCAAGCTGTTGTGTCTATCAATCCCATTTTTCCCAGAAGTTTTTAGACTTTTTGTGGAAGTCATCTGATGTGTTTCATCAACAATTTACTTACAGGTTGTCCACAAAACAGTTAGTTTGTGTGTGCTTGATCTTGTGTGATCTGAACTGTGCCATTCCTATCTATGTTCTGACCATTACCTTATAATTTCCCAGGTGATTTATTTCTAATGACACCAAGTTTATGCATGTCCTTATGTAACTGCTCATTAAAAACACTTACATTTGGGTATGTCTATTTAGGCAGAAATCTACATTTTTGCAGTTACATTTAAGAGGTTTTAAGCTAGCTGGTTATTGTTATGTTGTAGCTAAATGCGGAACTATTCAACATCTGCTTCCTGTTAACAGCTAACGCTAAGAAGGTTGTTTAAAATGAAGATATCTGTGGTTATAAGCTTGTTTTGGGGTCAGTGCTTCTTGGGATCATTGTCTCAGGACATAGACATGTCCTTATATAGGCAGAAAGCTTGCATGCTTGTTAATCTAACTGCACTGTCCAATTTACAGTAGCTATTACAGTGAGTGAAAAAATACCATGCTATTGTTTGAGGAGAGTGCACAACAACAAAAAACTTTTATCACGGCAACAGGTTTGATACATTCACCTCTGAAGGTAAATAATGTACTTACATTCAATAATCTTGCTCTGATTTGTCATCCTGAGCGTCCCAGAGATAAAATATAGCAGTTTTGTTTGATAAAATCCAGTTTTATATTCAAATGTAGGAACTGGGTTCTACAGTTTGGACCCCTGTTGTGTCTGGGTATGTCATTTTAGGCGAATATTGAAGAGAAAAAATGTCAGATCCTTAAGAGGTTTTAACCCTTAACCATCTTGAATTTTAACTTCAACGGTACTGTGGACGTCCCCCACGGATCCCGAATGGCATGGACTGTTGTTTTGGTAGTGGCGATGCACTTCCTAGTCCCATCGAATGCTATCATTTCCATGCTAACGTGCTCTTCCTTGGAGGCACGCACGGCGCAACAGGGTCAACAGGCGGGGAGAGGACCAGGCCCCGTGCCCGGTCTGATGTTTTTGCCAGACATACTGGATGATCAAATCATAGACATACAGTAGACCTACGTCATTCAATCAAACACATGACCATTTTGATTTGGCAACCTGTGTGCCTGTGCATTCAGCATTATCAGTCTACAGTTATTATTGAAACCCATAATAATCCAAGGTACATTAGAATGAGTGTGATGAAATTGGTTAATATTGTTTTCTGACTGATTTTCTAAAGTAATATTGTCATACACAACACTTAATAATAATTAGTATTTATTTCACACACTATTGTTGATGAATATGTTCCAGTGCACTCAACATTGGGAGAGAATGACTTATAACATAGATGGGTAAAATTTCAGCAGCTTGTAGACAATAATGCCTTCAATGCAGTTCCATCAAAGTTATGATTATAGGCCTACTGCCCAATTACTTACTCTGTATAAACAATTCAGCCATTAGCTATGTGAGACCATTTTATTACAGAATATCAATTTATTAAGCTTCTATCAGAAAACAAAAATCACATAAGGATCTCTTTTGAGATCCTGATTTAGGTAGATTTAGGCAGCCTCTCCTATTTTCAGGTCACAGGTCACTACCACCTATTAAGGGGTTGCTTTATTGCACTCATAAGTAAAGGCTATTTGACAATAGTAAGGTGCAACACATATTTTTCATTGGTAAAATACAATACATAAAGATTTACTATGCAGAAATCGCAAAAATTCCAATAGTTTGTCCAATTTCAGTTTATGTGACAAAACAAGCAAGTATAGTGTAGAGAATCATTGTACCGTCTAAACTGCTGTGAACAGCTCCACATTGGACCTTCGTTCAGGAACAAGAGTTTCATGGCCAGAAGATTTGCATGTACCCTTTTGGAGGAAAATCACTTGCCTCTGTGGATTTTCACATAGGCAAAAATATTGTATGTTCAGCTGTTTGAAGCTGGTGCACAAAATCGAAAGTAAAAGTCACAAAAATGAAACTTAAAAGTGAAAAGCATAGAAATAGTGCACATAGAACAGATCTACAGCTAGACTTGCTGTCAATGAGTGACATATCGATTACTCACATTTCCATGTGAATTTTGTCAGGTCACCCAAAAAGTTACACATTGCAGCTTTAATAATAGAGTGAATCTAAATAATGTAACAATCAACCAATAAAATAAAACAAATACAATAAAATACCCTTCAAAGGAAATCCAGAAAAGCATTCAGAGTGACGATTGGAATAGTGGTGGTTGAGCAAGACCTGTGTCCTAATAACAGCTGGCAGTCTTGTACCAACACAGTCACTTCAACTCAAATACCCAATAGGCAGTCGCAATTGCCAGGTCGCAATTGTAAATGAGAACTTGTTCTCAACTTGCCTACCTGGTTAAATAAAGGTGAAATAAATAAAATAAAAATAGCCTTCGCTGATCCAGAGCATGTTATATAGCCCTCAAACTCAAAGCCAGTTTCACTGTATTTTTTAATTGTTCCCCTTTAATCAGAGGCTGGGACAATAGGTGCATGCAATTAATTGTCAGGTAGAATAGAACCAGCAGGCTTCGGATCTCGTAGGGTAAGAGTACCCATTTTATAGCAATCAAATGGCTGTTTGCTCCTTATTTGATAACCAGATGTAACTAACATCCAATAAATATTTCATACAACATCCTGTGACCTATCCCAAAATATTGTTCTCCTAAAATCTAAAACATTTTTTTTTTTTTTTTTTTAGAATGTGAGTTTCCATTACCAATTGTCCTCGTCAACCACGTACCTTCAACAGACTTGCATTCACAATAATCTCATACGTCATGTTTTGTGTGTCACTAAGATGCAATACCATCTCAGGTAGTTACAGTTGGCTCATATCTATGTCTCATCAAAGTGACAACCCTCAGGAAACACACACATTTTGAGGATATGGAGACTCAAACCTGAGTTGAGGTAAGGCATGGCATCTTCGTCTAAAAAGAGTGCAGTAGACATTCTTGGTGAGTGATAATTCCTTAAAACTACCTAGTACATTAAGAGGTGTGTTATATGTGGGAAAGGTGTAGATATACAACTTATGGCAAACTGAGGTAATATTAAGGGGACATACAAAATATAAATCCAAAAGAGTCCATATTCATTTATCAGGTTATTTGTGTTGAACTGCAGTCTGCTGTTGCAAAGCCTTCAGTTCTTCTCTTGGCTTCACAATGTAGTCTTTGTACATGGAATAAATGACACCTGAAAAACAGAGGGAAGAAAATGTTAAATGAAGATAATTTCCAAAACCGGTACATAAAATATTACACTGTATTGGAGCTGCTGTAACTATTAAATAGGAAAGTGTACATAATTTCATACGGTATACTTTTTCATGTAACATAGCAACATAATGACGACATCTGCATTGTGAGAGGCTTTAAGACTAGTTTACATCTAGAATAAAAATGTATCAAAATAACAGTTTCCACATCCTGTGCGATCTGATCAGTAGCCAAATCTGTTTTGGGACAGATACATTTCACCAGAAACCTTACAACACTGTGCTAAAATGTTTCAATTTGGCATGTGCCAGAAAACTGGTGCCTGCAACATTAAATAACATTACAACCTCATCCAATCACAATGTGGACACGTGACACATTTAAAGGTCATGTCATCAAATACAGATTTCAAGTTTAATACCAGTGGGGTGTTCCAGAAAGCAGGACCATTAAGTTACCAAGCAAACTTGGATAAATATAGCTCTTGATTTTCTAAATGATTTAGAATGCTAAACTTGAATATGGGTTATCGAGTCAATTATTTAAAGTTTATATTTCTCAAAAATATTAAGTTATTTCATTTTTGGGACAGTTTGCTACCTGGCTTACTTATTGATCCTGCTTTCTGGAACAGCCCCTAGGTGTCAACAGGGTCGAACAGCCTGTAATACTGTACATACCAATGGTCATAGCTCCCACCACAAATCCTTGGGCCATAACACGCATGTGGATAAGGTGCACTGACATCTTCATGTCTCCACGGCTCTTCAACTTGTAAAGTCTGTAGCCCACAATGGAAAAGAATCCTGCCATTCCTTACAAAAAAAAAAAAAGTTAACTTAGTACACAATATAAAGGATGACTGGACATATAGGACAATGGCAATTGAAGACATACAGTCAATATCTACATCAATAAAAAACAACCAATTTTCAGTTCCATAAAGGTGCATGAAAAAACTATGACGATATGGGCTACAGGTGTGGTTGTGTGTGCTGTGTATATAAATTATTGGTAGTATACACTAGATGACTAACATGGGGCACTGTTTTAAAGCCACCATCTTGGCAATCCCCCACCGTCGTAAAAAATATTTGAGTTGCAATGGAAATGAATTTGTCAATATCTAAGTTTGTTTTTGTCATGTTCATTCTATTAGATACTTTAATGCATACTTTTACATATTATGTGAGCTAAAAATAATTTAAACATTTTCCTTAAAGTATCATTTTTATAAAGTTCTAATGTTACTGTCCGCACTACAACAACAAAATACTTAATACATGTAATTTTGTCCTTCTTCTGGGGAGTGCCAATATGGCCAATACATTGCATCAGCAATCCAGGGTTTACATACAACATTTTATACTACTCACCTATTGGGACAAAAGGGTTCTCCTTCACCTTTCGCATAAACTTAGATTCTTCTTCATCATATGCAGACATCTTGGCTGAAACCAGAAAAGTATAATTACTCAGAGGTACTGTACTTTATAACATAAATCTACCAAAGACGTTATTCACAATGATTGTCTCACTACATCAACGACACAGATAATTACATTAAATAGGCTATTAGCAGTCATACTGTTGGAAAATATTGGGACATACTTATAGGTCTCAGTAGGCCTATTTGAGCTTGTAAAACCTACAACACCAAATGTAACTTGAAGTAGAAGTTCAGATATCAGTAACATGGTGTTCTCTTGGGAAATACAGTAAAACGTCGACTTATTTCAAGGACTGTCAGGATGTAACCTAGTAGTTAATATAAGATATTAAAGCAATGTGATAATTGAATACAGAATAACTTTTGGCCTAGCTATACAAGACTTCTCACGTCAAGGACACTTTTGAATGAAAGTCAAAGGGAACTGTTTCATAGTAAATATCACTTGTGATACCGTAAATAAAGACAACATCCGACATTAGAATTAACATTTATTCTTACCGTTTTGTCAAACTTCTATTGAAGATAATGGATCCGGACTGATTCTGTATGCGCTACACACCAAATAGACACCGCGCTGTCCTTACGTCGAGCTACTCAAACAGCAGTCCAAAATTAAGTAACATTTTCACACACGTGACGTAGGCTGTCTTTTTCCATTGAATTATCTCACACGTTTAGCCAAAAAAAACCTCTCAACCTTTTTAAATTAATTTGTTCAATCTCTTGATTATTATCCCTTGTTAATGGCACATTTTATTATGGCCTTTCGCTGGAAAATAATAAGCTCGAGTTGCAAATAAACTAAATCCTTCACAGAAGAAAATCTGTATGAATTGTAGTTCGGGGGGAATTACAAAATCGGTTTTGACGGAGCATATACCTCCAAATAAAACGTGTTTAATTCCATGATTTACACATGTGTATGTATGTATTTAAGGATCAGAGTATACATTTATTTTTGAGCTACTTACATTTTAAACGTCGTCTTAAAGTTTATTGGAACGCCATTTCCCAGAGTGCAAAACTAAACGGGTGGAGGGGGGGCGCGGTGTATTAAAATAGCTTGTCTCATCCAATCCATTCCCCACGTGCTAGAACAGAATGTGCGCTAGTTATTTTGGATCTCGTGCTGTGAATCGATTTGCATGAAATTATTATCTTATACAACTCAAATATCTATCATAGGTTTATAGAAATTGATAGAATTGACTAAAAACACAGGTGGTTCATGTTTTAAATATTTAAAATAATAAACGTCTATACCCTATCTATACATAAAATAGATTCAAGTTAGGTCTATAGAGGTATAGGTCTACAGGTAAGTCGTTGAGTTCAACAGCTGTATTTTGAGGTTCCATTAAGAGCACAAAAAAACAACATGATTTTTACATACCTCTTATACGTAAGAGGAAGAGGTAATGACAAATACCAGGAAACAGAGGAATGCCTTCTTACTTCAGACAAACTGCTTACTTTGTCATACCTGTAGTGCTTATTACTTAAATGCTCTTTTGTATTGCTGGAACAGAACTTTAACTACTGGATTTTAGGATTTCAGAAACACTTTTTTTCCCCAGAGGTAAGCCTACCCTACTGCATGCATAAAACATCATAGAGGAAAGTTGTTTCTTCTTCTTGACAGTACATCATCTGTCTGACGTCTGTATTTCACATTTCTCCTCCTTAGATATACAAGAGGATAATGGATTTAAACATCCCCGAACTGAGTGATGACTATAATTACAGCCATTATTATGACTATGGAGATGAACCATTGGACAGCTTTGGACTTTGTGAAAAGGCACACGTCAAAGTATTTGGAAGAATTTTTCTACCCGTCTCTTACATTATCATTTGCACCCTCAGCATTATAGTAAATATACTTTTTATTTCAACTTTAATCAAATCCAAACATCATAGAAAAACATTTCCTATGAATATGGCAATTTCTGATATGTTGTTTGCATTAACACTCCCTTTTTGGGCAGTGTATGCCCACAATGAATGGATATTTGGCAATGATTCCTGCAAGACAGTTACTGCGATTTACATCACTACTTTGTACAGCAGTATCCTGTTCATCACTTGTATAAGTGTGGATAGGTATTTAGGTGTAGTATGGACTCTTTCCAGCTGGAACCACTGTACACCTATGGAAAGCACCTTAGTGAGCTTTGTGGTGTGGAGCCTCTCCATCTTAGCAGCAGCTCCACATTGGACCTTCGTTCAGGAACAAGAGTTTCACGGCCAGAAGATTTGCATGTACCCTTTTGGAGAGGAAAATCACTTGCCTCTGTGGAAGATTCTCATGAAGTTTCAGCTGAACGTCTTTGGGTTTCTCACACCTTTTCTGATCATGCTCTTCTGCTACCTGCGAGTCTGCTGTGCTGTAGCGAAGGTTAAAGTGGGACCGAGACGAAAGAGTCTGAAATTGGTCATGATAGTAGTTGTGGTATTTTTTGTGTTATGGTTCCCGTACAACACTGTGTCCTTTTTACACTCCTTGCAACACTTGCATGTGATTTCTAATTGTGCCACAAGCCTACATCTGGATTTCGCCATTCAGGTTACAGAGGTCATTGCCTATAGCCATGGTTTTGTAAATCCCATTGTGTATGCCTTTGTCAACAAGAGGGTTTGGAAGGGCTTTGCTACGATGTGTGGGGGGAAATGCAGAAGAAGAACCAGTGATGAGTATGTGCTGGAGTGCTCTGATAGCACAAAGTCCATGTCAGTTCAGAGTGGAGTGATAGAGTTACAAGCAGTTCAGAGCTACCTAGAGAATAATACTCAACCAACAAACACAGAGCGGAGATAATCCTCCATAAGAGTTGAAATGGCTTTGCACAAATAACTGTTTACATTATAACATGTTAAATATACCTGGGAAGTTAAGTGGATTATTTACAATCAATCTTTATTTACAGTGTGTTTGTGTCCTTCTATTCCTTGTTTTCATATACAGTATATCATTGTACAAATAGGGGGGGCTATATTGGCAAAATATATGACAATAAATATGTTTAATAGTTGAGCAGTTGTTTTGCTATCACACAGTGTACTGAATAAAATGAAGAAATAAAATAAAGTCACTCAGCATATGTGTGACACCAGTTAAATCTCTTGGCAATCTTACAAGGATAAAGTGGTGTCCTCCCTTCCTGTAACTCATAATTTCATAATGCCAGTACAGATTTTTTACATTTTTTATCAGTGCTATGTACAGTGCATTTGAAAAGTGTTCAGACCCTTTGACTTTTTCCACATTTTGTTACATTACAGCCTTATTCTAAAATGTATTAAATATTTTTTTCCTCATAAATCATAAATCCCCATAATGACAAAACAAAAACAGGTTCTTAGAAATGTTTGCAAGTGTAAAAAACAGAAATACCTTATTTACATAAGTATTCAGATCCTTTGTTATGAGACTCAAAATTGAGCTCAGCTGCATCCTGTTTCCATTGATCATCCTTGAGATGTTTCTACAACTTGATTGGAGCCAACCTGTGGTAAATTCAATTGATTGGACATGATTTGGAAAGGCACACACCTGTCTTTATAAAGGTCCGACAGTTGACAGTGCATGTCAGAGCAAAAACCAAGCCATGAAGTCGAAGGAATTGTCCGTACAGGATTGTGTCAAGGGACAGATCTGGGGAAGGGTACCAAAACATTTCTGCAGCATTGACGGTCCAAAGGGGCCTCCATCATTCTATAATGGAAGAAGTTCTGAACCACCAAGACTCTTCCTAGAGCTGTCCACCCGGATAAACTGTGCAATCGGGGGAGAAGGGCCTTCGTCAGTTCCTCTGGGAAGATGAAACTTACAGAAGGACAACCATCTTTGCAGCACTCCACCAATCAGGCCTTTATGGTAGAGTGGCCAGACGGAAGCTACTCCTCAGTAAAAGACACATGACAGCCCGCTTAGAGTTTGTCAAAACGCACCTAAAGGACTCAGACAATGAGAAACAAGATTCTCTGGCCTGATGAAACCAAGATTGAACTCTTTGGCCTGAATGCCAAGCGTCACGTCTGGAGGAAACCTGGCACCATCCCTGCGGTGAAGCATCCTGCTGTGGGGATGTTTTTCAGCAGCAGGAACTGGGAGACTAGTCAGGATCAAGGGAAAGATGAACAGAGCAAAGTACAGAGCAGTCCTTGATGGATACATGCTCTAGAGCACGCAGGACCTCAGAGTGGGATGAAGATTCACCTTCCAACAGGACAATAACCCTAAGCACACAGACAAGTCTCTGAATGTCCTTGAGTGGCCCAGCCACAGCCTGGACTTGAACACGATCTAACATCCTCTGGAAAGACCTGATAAAAGCTTTGCAAGGAGTCTGAGGATATCTACCATATTCAAGGGATATATGTATAAAACTGCTAAAAATCTCAATGTAGTCTACTGCATCAGATTTTTTAAATTTTGTTTAAAAATAATTTCTAACAGACTAATCCCGAGGAGGTACTTCGAAAGGTCATAGTGGTAAGAAAGCAACTTTGACCCATCAGACTTTCCACCCTAATTCCTGCCAGGACAGAACACAATCACTGAAAAGTAGACCCAATTGAATAACTCTAAAATATCTCCTAGAAGACTGTCGATAATATGCAAACAACATGGACCATAGTACTGTGACCCCTAATTCCTGACAGCAGGACAAGACACAATCACTGATAAGTAGACCCAAAGAGATTGAACTATTCTAAAATATCCGCTAGATTAGAAGACAGTCAATAATATTCAAACCACATGGTATTTTTTGGCCATATGACAAAATAGCTCAGTTTTCCTTCAGATCCTTTTCAAAATAATGTGATTTCATATACTACAGGGGTTATATTGTCAAGATACTGACAATAAAGATGTTTATTAGTTGAATTTTCTTTTTTGCTATCACACAGTGTAATGAATATTAAAAAATGTGGCACTCACCATAATAGATTATAAAACTGCTACGAATCTCAATGTAGCCTACAGCATTTAATTTCTTACGTAAGTAATTTGTCACAGAGACATCTCAATTCCTGTTTCCCCAAGAGGTACTTCAATGTTCATCATAGGGGTATGGAACAAAACAGGATGCAACTTTGACCCATCAGACTTTCCACTCCAATTCCTGCCAGGACACAATCACTGACAAGTAGTCTCAAAGAGATTATACTACAACATGGAAACAACATGGACCTTTTTTCTGTGGCCCCTATTTAAAGAAGAATGTATGATCAATGGTGGTATAGATATACATGGCGTGGCTTAACGTAACCACACACCCGAGTAGTGTACAGCAGTAGGGTATTCTCATTACTCCCATGTAATTAGTCAAACTTTGGCGGCATCCTCAGCAAACAACTGAGAGTTTTTGGTCGTTTCAATAAACGTTTTCAGCAGCCTCACATGTTGTTATTAACATACTTGGCGGTCACAACAACACATTATTTGAAAGGCACGTATTCTGCCACTCTAATCGTCTCTTTGGCTGATAATCGAGACGTACATTCCATGCGACAGTCTATCTGTTCATGCTAATATTTTTACGTTTCGAATGAAAGGGTATTTAGGAATTATGTTTGTTGATTAAGACGGCATGGAAGTATGAAAAATGACCAACCAAGCCTATCCTAAGTGTTCATAGAATTAATAAAAAAATGAATACAGCAGTTGTCGGGTCATGAATAAATTAAGTAATTTAAGATATATGAGCAACGGGAGTACCCTATGGCTGTATCCTACTCGGGGGCGTGTTCATGTTAAGCCCTGCCTCGCTGTGTGTATCTATAGCAAAACAAATGTACCCTATCATTTTTGGCCAGATGGCATGTCCCGTGACAAAATAACTAAAGTTTTCCTTCAGATCCGTTTCAAAATAATTTGATTTCATATACAGGGGTTATATACTGACAATAAAGATGTTTATTAGTTGAACTTATATGTTTTGCTATCGCACAGTGTAATGAATAATACAACAATTGTCATTCACCATAATAGTTTATAAAACTGGTACACATCTCAATGTAGCCTACAGAATTTCATTTTGTTATGTAAGTAATTTGTCACAGAGACATCTCAATTCCTGTTTCCCCAAGAGGTACTTCAATGTTCATCATAGGGGTATGGAACAAAACAGGATGCAACTTTGACCCATCAGACTTTCCACTCCAATTCCTGCCAGGACACAATCACTGACAAGTAGTCTCAAAGAGATTATACTACAACATGGACTTTTTTTTCTGTGGCCCCTTTGTGAAGAAGAATGTATGGTCTGTGGTGGTATAGATACACATGGCAAGGCGTGGCTTAACGTAACCACACACCCGAGTAGTGTACAGCAGTAGGGTATTCTTATTACTCCCATGTAATTAGTCAAACTTTGGCGGTATCCGCTGCAAAAAAACTGGCACTTTTTGGTCGTTTCAATAAACGTTTTCAGCAGCCTCACATGTTGTTATTAACATACTTGGCGGTCACAACAACACGTTATTTGAAAGATACTTATTCTGCCACTTTAATCGTTTTTGGCTGATAATCGAGACGTACATTCCATGCGACAGTCTATCTGTTCATGCTAATATTTTTACGTTTCGAATGAAAGTGTTTTTAGGAATAATGTGGTTTGTTGATTAAGATGGCATGGACGTATGAAAAATGACCAACCAAGCCTATCCTAAGTGTTCATAGAATGAATTAAAAAATGAATACAGCAGTTGTCGGGTTATGAATAAAGTAAGTAATTTAAGATATATGAGTAACGGGAGTACCCTATGGCTGTATCCTACTCGGGGGCGTGTTCATGTTAAGCCCTACCTCGCTGTGTGTATCTATAGCAAAACAAATGTATACTATCATTTTTGGCCAGATGGGGGCGGCATGTCAAAAGATAAATTAACGCGGATCCTTTCTAAAATGATGTGTTTCTAGGCCCTTCACTGACAAGATAGGGTTCCAAAGTGTTATCATGGTGAAGGAAGTCCATGCTTAGTACGTTGCCACCCCACAGTTAAACTTAAAGTGGCACTCCAGTCACCTCTTCTAGTCAATTAACAGCTGATTTACTTAAAAGGCACATCTCAAAAGGTGGTCCAAGTAAGTCATGACATGGTACAAGTTTTAAACATTGTAGCATGAGGATGTTAGCATAAGAATTACCAATTCATAACACATTGTTGGATGTTCTCTAATACCACAATGTACCACAACGGCTTTAAAAAATAAATAAAAAATCAGTTACAATGTAAATAAATATGAAACTCCCTGAAAGTTGATTTCAATGGCCTAGAGTTAGTTTCCCTTTCAGGAGGAGAGCAGATTTACACAATATACTTATCTTTTAGATAAAGCGTACCTTGATACATGGTAAAGATGTCATCTGCCTGTAACATTATTGAGGGAAAAAAGAACACACTGGTTTTATCACACACATGATAGAGATCTGAATGTATTGTAAAAGTACTTAGGGGAATCTGGGGCTAAAAGTAACACAGGGTCAGTTGTAACAGCTAAATAACTCAAATATGAAACCAGGTAGAAAGCTGTCATTCAATGTGCTAGTGGTTGGTTAGTGTCTACATACCTGAGAAGTTTTAGGAGTACTCATAAATATTCTACATAAACAGTGCCTTGCGAAAGTATTCGGCCCCCTTGAACTTTGCGACCTTTTGCCACATTTCAGGCTTCAAACATAAAGATATAAAACTGTATTTTTTGTGAAGAATCAACAACAAGTGGGACACAATCATGAAGTGGAACGACATTTATTGGATATTTCAAACTTTTTTAACAAATCAAAAACTGAAAAAGGTCGCAAAGTTCGCAAAGTTCAAGGGGGCCGAATACTTTCGCAAGGCACTGTAAATCATATATCATCTTTAGCAATAAGAAGAGTTATTTTTATTGATAGAGTTGATAATAATTATTGCTCAGATTACACTCAAATTAGTAATTGGGGTCAGTTGTTGACACATGTTACAATTGACCCCTTACCTAAAGTGTATGCTATGTTATATAGTATTTAGAAACATTTACGTAATTACATAAAATTGTATTTCTTTACATCAAGTTTCCCAGTACAACTAAGACAAGAACTTAGAAACATAATAAATCATACCTTTGAATACTAAAAGTATCATACATAAAATATATACATTTTGGCTACTCTGTTTTTGTATTTTCATCCGAATAGCAGTTTCAAATCATACTATTTTTCATCCAGGCAACAGTAAAAACATGTCACACCACACAATCCATGATAAAGCATCCCCCTTTGAACAAATTAGTGACAAATATTCAAATCTACAGTATGTTGCATGGATTAATGAGAAAGAAAAACAAAAGTATTTTTCCCTCCCTTATATTATAGCGCCCCCTTTGGCCAGTCAGTGTAATTGTGTAAATGCCGAATGTCAATGAGAAGACGGACAGTACCAGACAAAAGTTTGAACACACCTACTCATTCAAGGGTTTTTCTTGATATGTACTATTTTCTACATTGTAGAATAATAGTGAAGAAAAACATATGAAATAACACATATGGAATCATGTAGTAACCCAAAAAGTGTTAAACAAATCAAAATATATTTTATATTTGAGATTCTTCAAAGTAGACACTAATTTGCTTTGATGACAGCTTTGCACACGCTTGGCATTCTCTCAACCAGCTTCACCTGGAATGCTTTTCATACAGTCTTGAAGGTGTTCCCACATATGCTGGGCACTTGTTGGCTGCTTTTCCTTCAATCTGCGGTCCAACTCATCCCAAACCATCTCAATTGGGTTGAGATCGGGTGATTGTGGAGGCCAGATCATCTGATGCAGCATTCCATGACTCAACTTCTTGGTCAAATAGCCCTTACGGAGCCTGGAGGTGTTGGGTCATTGTCCTGTTGAAAAACAAATGATAGACCCACTAAACACAAACCAGATGGTATGGTGTATCGCTGCAGAATGCTGTAGCCATGCTGGTTAAATGTGCCATGAATTCTAAATAAATCACAGACAGTGTCACCAGCAAGGCACCCCCACGCTATCACACCTCCTCCTCCATGCTTCACAGTTGGAACCAGACATGTGGAGATCATCTGTTCACCTACTCTGCATCTCACAAAGATATGGCGGTTGGAACCAAAAATCTCAAGGACAGATTTCCACCGGTCCATTTCATGTGTTTCTTGGCCCAAGCCAGTCTCTTCTTATTATTGGTGTCCTTTAGTAATGGTTTCTTTGCAGCAATACGACCATGAAGGCCTGATTCATGCGGTCTCCTCTGAGCAGTTGATGTTGAGATGTGTCTGTTACTTGAACTCTTTGAAGCATTTATTTGGGCTGCAATTTCTGAGGCTTGTAAACTCTAATGAATGTATCCTCTGCAGCAGAGGTAACTCTGGGTCTTCCTTTCCTGTGGCGGTCCTCATGAGAGCCAGTTTCATCATAGCGCCTGATGGTTTTTGCAACTGCACTTGAAGAAACCTTCAAAGTTCTTGAAATATTGACTGACCATGTCTTATACTAATGATCGACTGTCATTTCTCTTTGCTTATTTGAGCTGTTCTTACCATAATATGGACTTGGTCTTTTACCAAATAGGGCCATCTTCTGTATACCACCTATACCTTGTCACAACACAACTTATTGGCTCAAACGCATTAAGAAGGAAAGAAATTCCACAAATGAACTTTTAACAAGGCACACCGGTTAATTGAAATGCATTCCAGGTGACTACCTCATGAAGCTGGTTGAGAGTGTGCAAAGCTGTGCAAAGCCAAAGAGTGGCTACTTTGAAGAAGTGTAACACTTTTTTGGTTACTACATGATTCCATATGTGTTATTTCATAGTGTTGATGTCTTCACTATTATATTACTATTATTACTATTAATGAAAACGGGTCAGGAGATATACTTGTTCAATGTTTGGTAGGGGACAAAAAGTCTAATTTGCAGAAAGTCCATGTGTGGAGTTTATAGGTTCTTATGGGAAGTTGTTGCTCATGAGAGGCTGCATATATCTACAACATGTCATGACTGTAGCTCAAACGGGAGAGGAGATATGCTTGTTTAAAGTGTGGAATTTCAGTTTATTACTATAGCACCCCCATTGTCCCAATTTTGACGAAACTTGGGTGAATGATGTGTCTTGTCATCGAGATCCAACATTTAATTTGGCAAATGTTCGCTCTCGATGACAAGAAACATCATTCATCCAAGTTTTGTCAAAATTGGGCCAGTGATGTCTGAGATATGAAGCACGCAGATAGCCTAGGGGTTACGAGCATTAGGTTGGTAACCGAAACGTCATTGGTTTGAATCTCTGAGCTGGCAATGTGGAAAAATCATCCGTTCTGGCCTTGAGTGAGGCAGTTGACCCCCAAAAGCAAATGCTCCCCGGGTGCCGATGACATCGATAAAGGCAGCCCCCCTCTCTGATTCAGGTTAATTGCGGAGACACATTTTGGTTGAATGTATTCAGTTGTTCAACTGACTAGATATCCTTTTACTAATGTACGGACAGAGACAGATCCATAGTCCCCCTCTCAGTTTCATAGTGGGGGACAATTACCCATAATTTTTACCATTGAAGACAGTGTTACATTTAATCCTGCAGCCTGTTACATTTAACTCCATCCATAGGGTCAATTGTAACATTTCACCTCCGCCGCTCTTGGTTGAATTGTAAATGACTGTGTAAGGGGTGCGTAACCGGTTGCAGGGAAGTCAGACGCAGGAGAGCAGAATTAGGTAATAGCCAGAGCAGTTTAATAGCAAAACCAATGGTCTAATTGTCAAAGGAATTGAACAATTCCTATATGTGTTCAATAACCAATTCAATTAAAATCATTCTGTCTGTTTCTAAGAATTTGTAAGATCCTTATTTGCATGAAATAGACAGAGACCAGTCTATTAAAATGAGCTAGCAGTATTTATTCTCGGTGCACGCTGCTCATAGAACCATGTACAACAGCTTATATTTCACATATGACATCATAGGTTATAAAAGGTATCTCCTCCTCTCGACCAGGACAAAGCAGGTTCAAAAGTTCATTCCAATTTACTAGCGCACATACATGACACACAATATATCTGGATTATCTCCTGAAGTCTCACCATAGTTTATTACCACTTAGCAGACAGTTCCAGATACGGAAAACCTGGAGGGGCTCTCGCTGTCTCATTTGATCACCGCAGAGATATAGTTGAGTCGGTTCAAACATAGGTTAATGATTATCTTTGCTTACTTTAGACCAGTCCTTCTCAAATAGTGGGGCGCTCCCCACGTGGGGGGGCTCGGAGCGATGCCAGGGGGGGCGCGTGTGACCCCCCTGGTGAACATGCGTGTGGACATGCTTTTTTTTGCAGGGAATATTTTTTTTTTTGCACCGAACAAGAGCACACAGCACAGAGCAGCAGATATGAAGTGCAGATAACAAACCCTTAAGAGACACCATGGAAAAATATTTAACAGGGATGAAAAGAAAGGCGGAGGGAGACGGAGATATTGAGACAAGCTAAGACGAGGAAATATGACAAAGCGTATGTAGCGCTTGGCTTCACTGTGACTACGGTGGCAGACGAGTAAAGACCGGTATGTTTACTGTGTCTAAAAATGTTGGCATCGGACAGCATCAAGCAAAATCAATTAAGGCGTCACTTAAAGACATTACACCCCAATCACGCTGATAAGCCACTTGAGTTTTTTCAGCGAAAATGTGCAGAATATTGCCAAGAATCGTCCCGCTTTGTGAATGCTATTTCAGTAAACCAGCAAGCACGGTTAGCATCATATAATGTGGCGTACCAAATTGCTCAGTTAAAAAAAAACACTCCATAGCAGAGGAGCTGATACTGCCTGCAGCATTAGACATGGTCTCTGTCATGCTGGATGACGCAAGTGCTGCAAAAATAAAAGTACTTTCCTGAAAACAGATCCCAATATGACTGGGTGAGAGATCCTTTCAATGCACCAACTCCAACTAGTTTCAGCTCTGCAGAGGAGGACCAGTTCATTGATATGACATCTGACTCCACATTGAGACTGACGTTCACATCACAGACACTGAGTGAATTCTGGCTGAGTGTAGAGAGGCAGTATCCACTCTTAGGGCAGAGGGCCATGTGTCACGCCTTGGTCATTGTATCTTGTGTTTTTGTTATATGTTTGGGTAGGCCAGGGTGTGACATGGGTATATATGTTGTATTTCGTATTGGGGTTTGTATTAATTAGGAGTGTGTATTAGTAGGGGTGTGTCTAGTTAGGCTTGGCTGCCTGAGGCGATTCCTAATTGGAGTCAGCTGATTCTAGTTGTCTCGGATTGGGAACCGTATTTAGGTAGCCTGAGTGCGCGTTGTATTTCGTGGGTGATTGTACCTGTCTTTGTGTTAGTCACCAGATAGGCTGTAATTTGTTTCACTTGTTTGTTGTTTTTGTATTTTCATTATTTCATGTACCGCTTTATCTTTATTAAAGGTCATGAGTAACCTACACGCTGCATTTCGGTCTGCCTCTCTTCTAACAGCAGACGAAGTTCATTACAGAATCACCCACCACGATTCACAGACCGAGCAGCGTGTGAACTGGCAGGAGCTAAAGGAGGACGATATGGACGGCAGAAGCAGGGATTATAAGACGACCCAGAGCGAGTGCAAGAGCCCGCCTGGGATTCCCTACAGCAATGCGAAGAGGGCTATACACGGATGGAATCGAGAAGGAAAGCATTGCTATACAGAGCGAAAACTGAAGGTAACAGGGGAAAGCGCAGAGAGAGAGTGGCTGAGTCAGGAAACAGACCTGAGCCTACTCTCCCTGTTAATCGTGAAGAGCAGTTGCAATGGGAGAGAATGCATCATTTGGAGATTTGGACATGGGAGGAGGAATTAGACGGTCAAGGACCCTGGGAGCAGCCGGGAGAATATCGCTGTCCCAAGGAGGAAATAGAGGCAGCTAAAGCGGAGAGGCGTATGTATGAGGAGGCAGCACGGCGACGTGGTTGGAAACTGGAAAAACAGCCCAAAAAAATTATTGGGGGGGAGCTAGAAGGGAGAATAGTTATGCCAGGTAGGAAACCTGCGCATACTCCCTGTGCTCACCGTTGGGCTAGAGAGACCGGGCAGGCACCGTGTTATGCTATGGAGCGCACGGTGTTTCCAGTGCGGGTGCAGAGCCAGCTGCGACTCATACCAGCCCTTCCTATTGGCCGGGCTAGAGTGGGCATCGAACCAGGTAAGCTTGGGCAGGCTCGGTGCTCAAGAGCTCCAGTGCGCCTGCACGGTCCGGTCTATCCAGAGCCACCTCTACACACCAGTCCTCCGGTAGCAGCTCCCCGCACCAGGCTTCCTGTGCGTGTCCTCGCGCCAGTACCACCAGTTCCAGCACCACGCACCAGGCCTCCAGTGCGCCTCGCCTGTTCAGCGCAGCCAGTGCTTTTCTCCCCTCCTGCGCTGCCGGAGTCTCCCGCCTCTTCAGCTCAGCCAGAGCTTTTCTCCTCTCCTGCGCTGCCGGAGTCTCCTGTCTGTCCAGCGCCACCAGTGCTCCCAGTCGGCCCAGCGCGTCCAGTGCGCCTCGCCTGTTCAGCGCAGCCAGAGCCTTTCTCCTCTCCTGCGCTGCCGGAGTCTCCTGTCTGCCCAGCGCCGCCAGTCGGCCCAGCGTCACCAGTCTGCCAGGATCCGCCAGAAGTGCCAGTCTGCCAGGATCCGCCAGAAGTGCCAGTCTACCAAGATCTTCTAGATCGGCCAGACAACCTTAATCATCCAGGTCCACCAGCCAGCCAGGATTTACCGGAGCCTACTACCTGCCTGAGCTTCCTCTCAGTACTGAGCTTCCTCTCAGTACTAGGCTCCCTCTCTGTACTGGGCTCCCTCTCAGTACCGAGCTCCCTCTCAGTACCGGGCTTCCCCTCAGTACCGGGCTTCCCCTCAGTACCGGGCTTCCCCTCAGTACCGGGCTTCCCCTCAGTACCGGGCTGCTTCGGTCCCGGGCTGCCCCTCTGTCCCGAGTTGCCCCTCTATCCCGAGTTGCCCCTCTATCCCGAGTTGCCCCTCTATCCCGAGTTGCCCCTCTGTCCCGAGTTGCCCCTCTGTCCCGAGCTGCCCCTCTGTCCCGAGCTGCCCCTCTGTCCCGAGCTGCCCCTCCGTCCCGAGCTGCCCCTCAATTATGTGGGGATCAGGGTGAGGACTATTAGGCCATGGTCGGCGGAGAAAGTGGATTATCCTAGGACGCGAAGGGGAGGAACTAGGACATTGATGGAGTGGGGTCCACGTCCCGAGCCAGAACCGCCACCATGGACAGACGCCCACCTGGACTCTCCCTATGCTCTTGAGGTGCGTCCCGGAGTCCGCACCTTAGGGGGGAGGTTCTGTCACGCCTTGGTCATTGTATCTTGTGTTTTTGTTATATGTTTGGGTAGGCCAGGGTGTGACATGGGTTTATATGTTGTATTTCGTATTGGGGTTTGTATTAATTAGGAGTGTGTATTAGTAGGGGTGTGTCTAGTTAGGCTTGGCTGCCTGAGGCGATTCCTAATTGGAGTCAGCTGATTCTAGTTGTCTCGGATTGGGAACCATATTTAGGTAGCCTGAGTGCGCGTTGTATTTCGTGGGTGATTGTACCTGTCTTTGTGTTAGTCACCAGATAGGCTGTAATTTGTTTCACTTGTTTGTTGTTTTTGTATTTTCATTATTTCATGTACCGCTTTATCTTTATTAAAGGTCATGAGTAACCTACACGCTGCATTTCGGTCTGCCTCTCTTCTAACAGCAGATGAAGTTCATTACACCATGGGTATTCTTCTTCCTTTTGCAACATATTATCTTTGTGAGACTGGCTTCTCTGCTGTTGCTGCACTGAAGACCAAGTACAGGTCCCGGCTAAACATTGAGCAGGAACTGAGAGTTGCAGTATCATGCTTCAAACCCCTCTTCGAAAAGCTGTGCTCTGCAAAAGGTGCTCATTGTAGCCATTAATCCTGACTTCCTCATTTTGATTTTTTTTTAAAATCAGCACAAATTGTTTTATTCATTTTTGTTGTATAGGTCAACGTGTTCCATATATTGTGCTCCTGAGTTAATGTTGCTGATCAATTTGAATTTATTATTTATTGATTATATTTTATTTTATTTTTCAGTATCAAATACAATGGATACAATGTTATGCAGAGATGTACTTATAACAATTTTATAGACAAATGATAGTATTTACAGTCGTGGCAGAGAGTTGGGGGGCGCGAAATGTTTACTTCTTCCTAGGGGGGGTGTAACAGAAAATAATTGAGAAGCACTGCTTTAGACACACACACACACACATTATAAATCAGATATAGTAAAACAGGGTAGAATTCAATTAGTTATAGTTATAGTTAAATGTATACATTGTTCAGCCATTATTCATAAAATTCATAACAATAATGAATAACAAGACACGGGTAACAAAACCCGTCGCGCACCAGTCAACATGTGCACAAGCACGTACAATAAACACTCCACACAAAGACATGGGGGGAACCGAGGGTTAAATACACAACGCTAAATGAGGGAAATGAGAACCAGGTGTATAGGAAAACAAGACAAAACAAATGGAAAATCAAAAGTGGATTGACGATGGCTAGAAGACCAGTGACGCCGACCGCCGAACGCCGCCCGAACAAGGAGAGGAACCGACTTCGGTGGAAGTTGTGACAGACTGGTATGTCCTAGAAACGTAGAGTAGTGTGTAATGGTAGCTGAGACATGTATGTTGTGTGTATAATATTTTTAGTTATCTAACTCAAACAATCTTTTCATAAATAAGCAAAAGGCAAAAAGTTTTACTTTTAGCCCCGGTCTCCCTTTGTATTTTAACTCAAACCATTAAGGACACGGGGACTATCAATCCTATATTTCAAATACTGTATGTAAAAGGAAGATTATTAAACACAATTATTGTACATTTCTAAATATTTAACACTTAAATCAAATCAAAAATCAAATTTTATTGGTCACATACACATGGACAGCAGATGTTAATATGAGTGTAGCGAAATGCTTGTGTTTCTACTTCTGACCGTGCAGTAATATCTAACAAGTAATCTAACAATTTCACGACAAGTGTAAAGGGATGAGCGATGTCCATGTGGCATAGGCAAAATGCAGTAGATGGAATAGAGTACAGTATATACATATGAGATGAGTAATGTAGGGTATGTATACATTATATAAAGTGGAATTGTTTAAAGTGACTAGTGATACATTTATTACATCAAATTTTACTTACTGTAATATGCAATTATATCAATGGATTGACCTTTATACCTAATGATTCAACAAACTTGCAACAGCAAGGACTGTTCTGTACTTTTGGGTAGTGCGCAATCTAGTTACTCATTAACTGCTGACAAGGACATTATAGTTCCATCACTGCATGGTTAGATCTGTCCATGTACGGTACAAAATGTTTACATTATATTCTTTCCAAAAGTTTAGACATTTTTGGCTACGGTACTGAACATAGCTGAGTGTTGTAAAAGAAAGTGACTAAAACAGTCCAAAACACCAAAGTCTATAGTGGTTCCCTGAGTCTGTAAAAGTGATTTAGTAAACTAAGGGGACTCCCACAGTGCTTAGGGAAGGGGAGGAGCATGGCTGTCTTCAACACAAAGGAATTGAATCTGTGCTCCAGACTGGCTCAGTGAGAACGAAGAGGAAAGAACATGGGCTTTTTGCTTCCAATCCTTCTGGCTTTGCTAGCCTCTGTCCTGGGAGGCCTCTACTTTCTTGGGGCCTTCAGGCAGCGTCGACCCGGGGAACCCCCACTGGACCGGGGCCCAATCCCCTGGCTGGGCCACGTCCTGGAGTTCCGTAGGGACACTGCAATGTTTCTGGAGAGAATGAAGAGGAAGCATGGGGATATTTTCACCATACAGCTGGGAGGATTATATTTCACATTCCTCATGGACCCTCTATCCTTCGGGACGGTAGTGAAGGAGGCTCGCGCCAAGCTGGACTTCACCAAATTCGCACAGCAGCTGGTGCAGAAAGTGTTTGGTTACCACTCCATGGAGAATGACCACAAGTTTCTGCAGATGTCCAGCAACAAGCACCTGATGGGGGATGGGTTAGTGGTAATGACACAGGCCATGATGAGCAACCTACAGAATCTAATGCTGCACAGTGTAGGGACAAAGCATGATAGAAATAAGACCTGGAATGAGGATGGCCTGTTCAACTACAGCTACAATATTGTCTTCAGGGCAGGCTACCTGGCTCTGTTTGGTAACGAGACACCAAAATCCCCAGGGAGCTTAGAGAAAGCCAAAGAGGTCGACAGAGAGGAGTCCCAGGAGCTCTTCCGTGAGTTTCGTAAGTACGACCAGCTCTTCCCCAATCTCGCCTACGGGGTCCTGCCTCCGGGGGAGAAGAGGGAGGCAGAGAGGCTGAAGAGGTTGTTCTGGAACATGCTGTCAGTGCAGAAGATGAAGACTAAGGATAACATCAGTGGCTGGGTGCGCGAGCAGCAGCAGTCGAGGGAAGAGCATGGCATGGAGGACTTCATGCAGAACAGGTACATGTTCCTCCTCCTCTGGGCTTCCCAGGGGAACACCGGCCCTGCTGCCTTCTGGCTTCTCCTTTACCTCATGAAGCACCCAGAGGCCATGAAGGCTGTGCAGGGGGAGGTGGAGGAGGTGCTGAAGGAGACAGACCAGGAGGTGAAGCACGGTGGACCCCTCATCGACCTGACCCGGGACATGCTGCTGAAGACGCCCATTCTGGACAGCGCTGTGGAAGAGACCCTCCGCCTCATTGCTGCCCCTGTCCTCACCAGGGCCGTACTCCAGGACATGTCCCTCAGGATGTCTGACGGAAATGAGTACCGCATCAGAGAGGGAGACAGGGTGGCCCTCTTCCCTTACACCGCTGTTCATATTGACCCAGAGGTCCACCCCGACCCACTCACCTTTAAATATGACCGCTTCCTGACCCCAGAGGGGGGTAAAAAAACAGATTTTTACAAAGGTGGGAAGAAGTTGAAGTACTACAACATGCCGTGGGGTGCTGGGATCACCATGTGCCCTGGGCGCTTCTTTGCCACCAACGAGCTGAAGCAGTTTGTCTTCCTCATGCTCACGTACTTTGACTTTGAGCTCAAGAACCCAGAGGAAAAGATACCTGATATTGACATAAAGCGCTGGGGCTTTGGGTCCATGCAGCCAACCAAAGATATCCAGTTTAGATACAGACTCAGGTTTTAAAAATGAGTGACTGACACGAACCAGCCATTAACAACACTTTGAATGTAAATGTCAATTTTCTGAGCTGTTAATTTGATGTTGATTATTATAAACTAGCTTACGCCTAAACATGATTTTATCTAGAGTAAATAGTACAGCAACAAGTGGTACAGTATTACAATACTGGATATAATTGTTGTATTTATTAGAGGAGAAATCATCAACTTTGTCTCTCAAAAAAAACATCTTTAAGGATTCGTTTTGAGTCAGCTGGAAAGCAGACATTGCAAAATGGAAAGCTGACATGAGTAGAAAAAAATAAAGACTGTAAAGCTGGTTTACAGATAGTATTAGAAATGCACAGATGATAAGAACCAACTACATGTAGGAGTTGAGTTGACAATTATTTTAAGATGTGGGAAGAAGTGTACTATATTGCAGGGGCCTACTCCCACTGGGGAGCCAGGCCGACACACTGAGGAGCCAGGCCCAGCGAATCAGATTGTACATTAATAGGGTTCATAGCTTTCACCTGGATTCACCTGGTCGGTCAATATTATAGAAACAGCAGATGTTCCTAATGTTTTGTACACTCAGTGTATGTCACAGTGCTTCTATGGCTATATACACCATGCCACTGTCTATTTAATTTGTTCATTTAGCAAACAAGACAGAACCATTGCTCTTTGAAAAACATTGTGATAAGCATTACATCTTTGTGTTTTTTTCCTCCTGTCAAATGTAATAAAATATGCTTTTAAAGCCTTGATTGCCATACAAGTCTTATTGTGCACATGAAATGTGGCCTTGAATGTATTGGCAGCGGTGAAGCTAAGTGAGCAATGACCTGCGACTCTGGGAAACTGTGTCCATCAATACTATAGCCTAGCTCCCATAGATGTGCCCTGAGAAACGCTCAGGTGTACTGCGAAACCTGCCTCTAATGCGTTGGTAGAGGCTGTCTGGAGTTATTGGGGGTTGAAGCATCCCACAGATTCAACACTAAACTAAACTAGTAAGCTAGATATAAGGAAGCTTTGTGAAATGCTAAGCTTGCTAAGCTTACTGTGCACATAAAAGGGTGATGCATACTCCTACAAGTGTCCTAGGGCACCCAGTGGACACAAAGGGCAAATGTGGAAATCAGTCTAAGGTTACTAAAGTTGCTCCCATAATCAGGAAAAAAGTATTGGTTAATAAGGTTGTAGAGTATATTCTCACTTTAGTTTAACATTATGGCCTTCAACCATAATAATAAAATAAAAAACATAGAAAACATCAAGCCTAAAATTCAGATCGAATTCATTGTATTTCTGAAAATAGACCAATATTAGCCTGGGATGGCTTCTAACAGACCCCATAACAGACAAGTAATAGGGTTACTTGAATTAGGCTTCTTATTAATGCTGGGCAGCCCAACATGGTAGGGAAATATACCGAACTTCAGCCTCCATAGTGCTGCCTGCCTTGTGTTCAACAATATGGGCCATGATTCCTGAACACTGCATATCGTGTGATTGTACTGTAATGCCTGGGGCAAGATAATCATCAGTTCCAACAGAGAATATTTACTCCTGTTTTTACATAGGCAATTTACAACTGAGCTCTGGGAACGAGGCCTGGTACTGAAGAACTGTTTACAACAGCAAACAGCTTGAATTTGTATTGTGCTAGCAATAATTAATGCACAATATGATCATCTTTGAAGCTTGTTGTGCCCTTTGAAAGACACTGCCATTTATTCCAGTTTGATTACCTTCATTCTTGATAAATCCACACTATGACATTTTCAATAGTTGAATCTTTCTGACAGCCCTGTCTAAACCATGAGAGACAAAAAGGTTCCGTTGGTCTGTATTCTACCTTTGATAAGGCGTACATTTGATGTAATATTAACAAATTCTCTTATGGCCAAACTACATGATGTACTCTTATGTTAAGTTTATAATGTACATTGATAATTACAGAAAATGTAGAAACTACATTGGAAAGAAAGAGGAATAACTCCTGTTCATATAATTGGAATAGGACTTTTTCATTTGTATTTGACAATGGGTGTAAATTCACCTTTTACGTTTGTCCACATTAATACATTATTTTGCTCTACATATTTAGAGAAGAATGTAGTGGTTACTCTCTCCATCTGAATTGCTGCCGTGAAACACACACATACACACACTGTTAGTTAAGTCACAAGGCTCTGTAGCTCTGGGGGTTCATAGCAGCATCAGTGACAACTTTCTGGGTGAATAAACAGCTGTAACAGAACAAGTCATCCTGGATGAAATAAACAAATAGTCAAACTACAGTAGTTGAGCAAGAGCACCACCAGTCATGGAGGCGACCGACTGACCAAGCCAGGGAACAATGGGGCCATTGGCAGGAATCCTGAGTGTCTTGCCTGTACTTGGTGGTGAGGGGTTTTGAAGAAAAATGAGCCATTGTCTCTCTCTCTCTCTCATCCTGTTTCCGAACCTCAGCAAAGCTGAGCAATGTCTCCGGAAGCCGTCCCAGGATGCTCCACTGTGAAGAATACTAGTCTGGTCAAACCTCGCTGGCCCCATGGAGAGGTAGGTGTGCCTTCTTTATTTGTTATCCATTTGTGATGCTCTTGTTTTACCTCAGGGGTCTTCTGATGTATTTTTATGTAATGCTATGTACGTATTCTAATTATGAGGGCACCAGGCAAATCAGGCAGCTGCCCTCTGGGCAGTTGTCACACCGGTAAATTTTTGCATGTTATTTCCAAAGAAGCTTTCTTGGTTTCTTATAGACCATATCATTTACAGTATTTACAATCAAAGGAGAAGTACAGCTGAGTGTTGTTACTGTTTCTGTATGTCAGTTACCTTCGAACTGCAAACTACAATCAATCAATGTTGCCTTGGAGGCTGCTCTGCAGGGTGGTCAAGAGCTGGCACAGCCATAACATCTGTTTTAAACCTAACCCTAACTTTAATCTTAACCACAATGCTAATTCTAATGCCTAAGACCAAAAACACATTTTTGTTTTCATGAATTTTTTACATATTGACAATTTTGACGTTGCAGCTGGCCCATCTAGCGTAAACCACTCAAATCATTGTGTATTTGTCACATGCTTTGTAAACAACAGCTGTAGACTAAAAGTGAAATGCTTACTTATGGGTCCTTCCCAACTATGCATTAAGGAATATGATTGTTATTTGTCTACAGCACAGTGTGTATTCTCTTCCCTTTCTGTGAGTACACTAGAATAAATAGGATTTTTGTACCCTATCAAATTTAATAACCACCAATTCAATATTAGTAATTGAATGTCAATGAGTTTATATACCACGTATCTTCCTTGAGTTATTGTATTATCATTATTGCATGGTGTTATCATGTCTTTAATGGCCATGATTCCTGAACACTGCATACAGATAACTGGAGGTTGACCTGATGTACCCTTTAACGGGCTGATGACACAAGTCACCCTTTAACTCAGGTTGACATTTATTGCCAAGAGTCCTACCCCAGGGACAGAACAAACTGTAAGAACAAGATCATTTCTAAAAAGATTATGCTGATTTCATTCAAAAACGTTACTTTGTATCAAAGTGTAATTGTCTCGGCGGTCGACGTCACCGGCTTTCTAGTCACTACCGATCCATTTTTCTGTTTAGTTTCGTTTTGTCTGATTACACACACGGCCTGTTTTACATTCCCTCATTACATTCCCTATTTAACCATCTGACAAACATTTCTGTTCTGTCCGTGATTGTTCATGTCGTTAGTGGTTGTGTTTGTGTTTGAGTTGTGTTGTATGTTCCTATTTGGAATGCTGCTTTATTCTTTGAGTAAACTCAGTTGGATTACTCTATACGTGTGTCCTGCGCCTGACTCCGCTTTCACTCTGCACCCAATCGCTGACAGTAAGAACAAGATCATTTCTAAAAAGATCATGCTGATTTCACTCAAAAAAAAGTCACTTTTATCCAAATTTTATCAAAGGGACTTTTTTGAATGAAATCAGCATGATCTTTTTAGAAATGATCTTGTTCTTACAGTTTGTTCTGTCTCTGGGGTAGGACTCTTGGCAATAAATGTCAACCTGAGTTAAAGGGTACATCAGGTCATCCTCCAGTTAACTGTTGGCACACTACAAAAGTGGATTAGCAACAAGGTCATTCACCTTGTTACCCTGAATCACACTTGAACCAGAAAGAAAGTTCAAATAAATGATTTTTCATTGTAATGAGACTACTATCCAAATACTTTTCAGCCGGACATTGCAGCTGTATTGGGGTATTTCAATAATATCATGGTCCTGTTCAATGACTTCTCTCATAGTTGGTATGTAAAAAACATTCTCAGTATGGCCAAACCCCTAGACATGTGCTGTGTGTTGACAGAGTGATAGTTACTCAATGGCAACAAAATCTATTGAGATTCATATTTGTTATTCTGCTGGCATTCCTACAGTGACTATTGCATGTTACTAGGCTACCAGCCTTACTCAAAGTTTTACATGCGGTGTCATACTGGGGTGAAGATGATCAGTGTAGGCTCACCTCAAGCCAAACACCTGATGCCTTCTGTAAGTCTGAACCAACAAGTCATAAAATACCGATCCCATATTTAAAAAAGGAATGGGCTGCTATACATAGGGGTCATGTACCTACCTTCTTTTTTAGGAGGGGGGGGGGGGGATGGCCAAATGTGATATCTTTGAAATAATTATGCATAAAATATACAATACATTTGATATGCTCAGCTTACAAATGGGTGAAAAGGTGGTTTCCTGCTATGTAAGAACAAAGAAGGCTCTGACGGTGTGACAGATGCACCATAGGCTAAGCTATCAGATTCAACACATTATTTAAGTATAACTAATATGTTACCCTGTCTGTTTGCATCCACTTCTGATGTGAATGTGTAATTAGTGAAATTTTTTTTTATTGTGTCCCATGAAACCCTACAGTGTTGCTACGGTCCTAGTAGAACAAAAGCTTGTCAATTCACTTACAAAGTAGGCTGGATCTGATTACCTAATTCTGACCACACTTTTACTGTAGCATTTGTTACAGGCTAGGCTAAGGATTGTGTAGTGATACAATAGAGAGCCTTTTGTCATATTGTTAGAGTGGCCTACTACCCTGAGACAGCGTGTGGACGCACAACCATTCAGATACATGGATGCCACCTAGTGGTTTAAAACATCCACTGTCAAAACCAGATATGTTGGGGAAATGACATCCTGCTTACACACGTTTGTATAGAAATTACATTCTGTATCAGTAACAATGAATATGACCTCTTGCATTAAGAAATACGATTGTTCTTTTGTATACAGAAAGGGGCATATTCTATCCCTTCCTGTGAATACACCAGGATAAATAGGATTTTTGTACCCTATCAAATTTAATAACAAGCAATTCAATATTAGTAATGGGATGTCAATGAGTCTATACACAGCATATCTTCTTTGAGTTTATTTAGTTTCAGGTAAGACCCAGATGCAGACAACGTCGAAGTAACAGTTTATTAATCAAACAGGGGCAGGCAAAAGGCAGGTCAAGGGCAGGCAGAGGTCAGTAATCCAGAAAGGTGGGGCAAAGGTACAGGATGGCAGGCAGGCTCAGGGCAAAGGTCAGTAATCCAGAAAGGTGGGGCAAAGGTACAGGATGGCAGGCAGGCTCAGGGCATGCAGAGGTCAGTAAACCAGATAGGTGGGGTAAAGGTACAGGATGGCAGGCAGGCTCAGGGCAAAGGTCAGCAATCCAGATAGGTGGGGCAAAGGTACAGGATGGCAGGCAGGCTCAGGGCAGGCAGAGGTCAGTAAACCAGATAGGTGGGGTAAAGGTACAGGATGGCAGGCAGGCTCAGGGCAAAGGTCAGTAATCCAGAAAGGTGGGGCAAAGGTGCAGGCCGGCAGGCAAGCTCAGAGTCAGGGCAGGCAGAATGGTCAACAAAAAAGGTTTGTTATTTGTTGCTTGGTTTGGTTTAAGGGGAAGTTGTGTAGAGTGATTCTTCTGGTGACCTGATAATTATGCAGTCTATTTTAGAGCACATCGATGAAATATATCAGGGATTATTGAATGTCTGGACAATCTACTTTTTTCCCCACAAAATGTTTTCTTTATATATTTTATATTTTTTTATATATAGACCAAAGTATCAGCTAACACACCATGTAAAGAAACAACCTCCTAATTCTTTTTTTTCCTCCATGAAATATAAAAAATGGATTTGTCAACTCTGTCAGACGTCATAAAAGGCTTTTCATTCTTAAACGTATGGTACAACAAATGTTTGAAACCTTGATTGTTTAATTCTAACATTAGATTATTCAAATATGAAATACGAATCTTCAAATGTTGTTTTGTTTTATATATAATGTTATATAATGTTCCAGGTCTAATATTGTTAGCATTTGGCATGTTCTTCTAGATTTAGAACATGTTTTACGGAGTTGACAAAAAGGGCACTTTTCTAGGTAGCAATTTAGTTTTTCCTCAGTTGCATTGACTCTAAAAACCGCAAAGGTTGTGATGTGTACCTTACGTATGTCTCACATAAAGATAACTGATGGTCGGCTAGTAATGTTACAAACATCTCTAATCATCTAATCATTTATTCTAGACAGATCACATCTTAATGTTGAGATTAAAAAGGATAACTTTTTTTCAAATCCAAAAATATTGCATGAAAATCAATTTAGACATCAGCAAAGCATTTCTCTTGCTGCCTCATTGAAGCTATACTAGAACGTCTCAGAATAAATTGACTGGTGCTTTCACCTCAGAACCTAGGTGAATGGACAATTGGGTGCTTTTCTGGCATTTTTCATGCAGTTTTACATGAAGCGGCTTAGAGTGTGTTTTATACAATCGAGAGACATGGTCCGTACCAAGCAGACAGTACTAAGCACTTGTTTGAACATACAGTCAGGTCCATAAATAGTCATTATTATTTTAGCTGTCTACCACAGCATATTGGAGTTTAAATGAAATAGTGCAGACTTTCAGCTTTAATTTGAGGGTATTTACATCCAAATTGGGTGAACGGTGTAGGAATTACAGCACTTTTTATATGCGGTCCCCCCCTTTTAAGGGACCAAAAGTCATTGGACAATTGGCTGCTCAGTTGTTCCATGGCCAGGTATGTGTTATTCCCTCATTAGTTAATTTACAAGTAAGCAGAAAAAAAGTCTAGAGTTGATTTCAAGGGTGGCAAAGAGCTGTCACTGCCAGTGAAGCAAGAAATTATTAGGTGGAAAAATCTTAACAAACCCATCAGAGAGATAACAAAACATTAGGTGTGGCCAAATCAACTATTTGGTACATTCTTAAAAAGAAAGAACGCACTGGTGAGCTCAGGAACATCAAAAGTCCTGGAAGACCACGGAGAACATCTGTGGTTGATGACAGAAGAATTCTTTCCCTGGTGAAGAAAAAACCCTTCACAACAGTTGACCAGAGGTAGGTGTATCTGTGTCAAAGTCAACATTCAAGACAACGACCCAAGGCACACTGCGAAAGCAACCCAATACTTTTTTAAGGCAAAGAAGTGGAATGTTCTGCAATGACCAAGTCAATCACCTGACCTGAATCCAATTGAGCATGCATTTCACTTGCTGAAGGTAAAACTGAAAGGAAAACGCCCCAAGAACAAGCAGGACCTGAAGACAGCTGCAGTAAAGGCCTGGCAGAGCATCACCAGGGAAGAAACCCAGCAATTGATGTCTATGAGTTCCAGACTTCAGGCAGTCATTGACTGCAAAGGATTTGCAACCAAGTATAAAAACTCACAATTGAATGTATTAATATGTAAGTTTGTACAATTACTTTTGAGCTCCTAAAATTGGGGGGACCACATAAAAGTGCTGTAATTCCTACACTATTCACCCAATTTGGATGTAAGTATCCTCAAATTGTTCATCTTGATTGTTTTCTTTCAAATCCATTGTGGTGGCGTACAAAGAAATAATGATAATAACTCCAAATATTTATGGACCTGACTGGATGTGGGTGAGGTAAAACATGCTTTCTAGATGCTACCTACCAAACGTGCAGAAAATAGGATTGGTGTAGCTCAGGTAATACTAATTACATTTTTGGGATCATCCATTAAATGAACAAACAAATCACTTTTAATCTGCAGAAACTGAATAAGACAGTCCTTAGGCTTACATCTCACTCACTCCAAGTGCAACATCTGCCCGAAAGACAGAGCACTGATACATCACTTCCTACTGACCCCGGAATAGACACAGCAGCATATGCTTTTCCACTATTTCTCTCAACTTGCATAAACATTAACGGGACATGGATGTCTGCTCATCATGTCAACCCTACAGGCAATGCCAGTCTTCAGGCGAGAGGTTCTGTCTCAATATACATTAGTACAGAATGTCTGCATAGAGAAGACTTCATTCTTAGTGTGTTTATACTATCTGAACACAATACAACCAAAACCTCCAGTTGGATATTTAGCAGACCCAATGTTCTATTGGAGCATCCTTTTTGGCTGTAGTTGTAGAAATGTCCTCTTTGTCCGTGTTTGTTCTAAGAAATTGTATGGAGTTACAGTGTATGCATAGTTCTTACGTAATGATAAGCAAGGGTTTCATTGGAGGAAGAGTACTTCAGCCATTCCAATTCATTCTCAAGTTGTTTGGGGCAGTCAAAGTTTACAGGCTATTTATGTCCTACATCAGATGTACATTATTCTATTATATAAATGTACAGCAAAATGTCAGGGATCTTGCGCAATATGTTACCACGTCCTACACAACTATATTGCAATGCCTTGTTGACTAAGAGTAGACATCCAAGCTCAGCTGAAGGAAGTTTTTCTGGGATAATGTTGGCATTCACCTCTAGGCTCTTTATCCCCAGTCGCTTCAGTGGACTGGAGCCTCCATCAAACTGGCACGGGACGCACAGAGCCAGGGGGTAGGATAGAATAGGCTTGGATAAAAAACGGAAAGAAAAGTGAACAAATGAGAGAGGACTGCCACCACTCTCAGGAAGCCTATAGGATATACCCCACTCTACTCTGTGCTGCCTGGGAAGAGCAGTTGGATGGTGTGGGGGAAAGGAGAAGGGGGGGGCAAGCACCGATAGAGTTGCATGCTTTTCTCTGGTGTCTTGTGTCACTCTTTTCTCTGGGGGGCCCCGTCCAAGTCACATGGCTGTGCTTGATCTGTTACATGAACACAGACCTCTGTGGCCCCCAGTCGGCTCCCATTAACTTAGTTCTGCAGAGAGAGAAAAACTCTCTGTGTCTGGGTGACATTGGCAAAGGGCTGAGGAGAGGAAAGCTGTCGAGATGTTCACTTCTTGTTGTCCTTGTTGTTGCATCATTTAAATTCCACTGCAGACAGACGACATAACTCTCAACAACCTCTTGAAGGTGATAACTGATTAACATTGTATATTTGTGCGCTTATCAAATGCTTGTGTAAAGGGTTGTTTGAACAGCATGCACCATTTTGTGCAGCAAAAGATGACACACTAAAATTAATCTGTTTGTCAACTCAACAAATCATTTTGTACTTTTATTTTGAGTAGATACAATTCTTGGATGGGATAGCCAACACAAACTTACATTTTCTGTCAGTTTACCATCACACCCTTAAAACCTCTTAAAGATATTTTTTTCACTCAGAACCTGAAGCAAGGATATGCACCTTCTTGATACCATTTTAAAGGAAACACTTTGACGTTAGTGGAAATGTGAAAAGAATGTAGGAGAATAACACATTAGATCTAGTAAGAGATAATACAAACAAACAAAAATAATTCCATAATTTCCCAAAAAATTGTTCCATTATCTTTGAAATGCAAGAGAAAGGTCATACATTAAGGTAGGATCCTAGGTGTAATTTAGATTTTGCAGTGTGTGCAACGTTTCAGACGGATCCAGTGAAGAATTACATCCCTACACAATATTTTGTATCAAGTCTGCCAGGAGTCTGCAAACGTCCCGAATTGGTAAATTTATACATTTTCAAGTACATAACTATACAGAACATACAAAAATGCTATAATAATACAAAAATTAAGTTTACACACTCCCAGGAATGTCATTTATGATGGATCATTAGCTTCCCTACAGAAAATACACTAATTTTCACACATCTAGATGGCCGGGAGGGAGGAGTCAGAGACAGTAGTGGGGTCAAATTGTGGAACCCAGATCGTACATTTAAATATAAATCTATGCTACATTTAATCTATGCTACATTTTATCTCTGGGACCCTCATGATGACAAATCAGAGCAAGATTACTGAACGTAAGTACATTCATTTACCTTCAGAGGTGAATGTATCAAACCAATTGCCGTAATAAAAGTGTTTCGTTGTTGTGCACTATACTCAAACAATAGCATTGTATTTTATTTCTGTAATAGCTACTTGGACACTGCAGATAAATTAACAATAATTTAAGCTTTCTGCCCATATAAGATATGTCTCAGAAATGTGGCTGTTGTATTCAACGTTTTCTAGTCACATTATTGCATATTGAGCAACAACCGCCCCGGTTTAGGGACACAGTAGAGGTTACATTGAGTGGCATTTTTTCAATTGGAGATTACATTAAATGCCGAGCTTGAACAGAAAGTTTCATACACTGTCTTAGTTATTAACTGAGTGAGCACCACTTAATAGATAATGACTAACTTATAATAACCAGAACATGTATATAAATAGACTAGTTACTGGACCATCTGTGTCTTTTGGACGGCAGCAAGATTTTGGAGCTGTGCATGTGATCCGACTTGGAGAAGAAGCCATGTGATGGCCTGACTGTGTTGCTTCCCCCAGGGACAGCACAGCACATGGCTGGCTAGATGAACTCCTAATGCTCCAGTCATTCCAGCAGCATCCCCTTTTCTCCTCTAGATCTCCTCAGTCAGATTAGGGGAGGGGAGGGAGGGATATGTGGAAAATGGGATGTTTTGAAGCAAGGCCTTTGGAGGATGGGTCCTTCAGGCCCAGCTGGCTTGGTTTCAGAGCCAGCACCCCACTCTGTCCACTCACTCACACAGCCTCACGTCTCAACCACTAAAATGGCCAAGATTCTCTTCTTGAGCACTCTCACCCAGCTCACCACTCCCTCACCCAGCTCTCCACACTCTCACCCAGATCTCCACACTCTCACCCAGCTCACCACTCCTTCAACCAGCTCTCCATACTCTCACCCAGCTTTCCACTCCCTCACCCAGCTCTCTACACTTGCACACCCAGCTTTCCACGCTCTCACCCAGCTCTCTACTCTCTCACCCAGCTCTCTACTCTCTCACCCAGCTCTCCACACTCTCATCCAGCTATCTACTCTCTCACCCAGCTCTCCACACACTCACAAAGCTCTCCACACTCTCACAAAGCTCTCCACACAGAAATAAAACATTGATGTGAAACATCAAATTACAGTTGATACAAATGACAAATCTGTTACCCACACACCCCAGTATTCTAACAACAGAGATGGATAAGGCTTGCATCTGCTTTGTATCCAGATATACTTAATTTAATTATGATCATTGGCATCATTGAGGTATCTTTCGGAGGAAGACTGTAAGTCACTACACAACACAGCTATATGTTCATTGTAACACTGGCCAGATACATGTATTTTAACATTAGCCAGATACTGTTTTCTTTATACTGTTGTGCACCAAAGGTATTTGAGTTTAGCGCAAGGTCACTTACAGTATTAAATAGCATACAGTACAATGGCTAGCACATTGGGGAATGATTTTACCAATTACAACTTATGTATATGAACTATGATTTCGCCTTGGATACAAATATTTCAGCCTGGCCTTGAAGACTGGACGTAACATAATAAATGTAAATCTGTGACAATCAAATTATTCTCAAAAGTATGATATGTTGCTTTTGGTATGTTTACATAAGACAGAAGGTTACTTAAGCCCAAAAAATGTATACATACCATACAAAGTGTAACATATCATGATAAATGGAGGGAGACAGATTTAGGTTTACTATATTAGGTCTACCCCAGAGTCCAGGTTGAATAGTTATGAAGTAGGGATATAGAATATGGGCAGAGAACAATACAATATGAATAAGGTATGGTTGGCTTCCACTGTACACATAGATGCTATTTTAGTCATGTGAAAAAAGTTGGCACATGCACTATTTAACATTGTGTGCTATTGCGTTCCAGTTCTACGGCCTGACAAAAAGCCTTGAGTGTAAACACAATGTCGGAAAAGACGCGGAGCGTAGGGCAGAGTGGGGCCTGTCCACCAGTCCCATCTTTGGCCATCCGCCTGGATGGAACGTCTAAATATTTGGACATCTGATATGACTGAGCGTACCTGTTGGATACATTCAAACGAATCTGGTGTAAGGCAATGTGGTTTTTATCTCTGGGTGGCACTTTGGAGAGTGGATATCCCAGCAGGCTCTCCCTCTCACTCTCTCTCTCTTTCTCCATTGTTGATTGTTACAATTGTGGACACCTGTTATAATTATGACATATAAGTAGAAGTACAGTTGTTCCGTGTGTGTGTGTGTATGTGAATAAGAGAGAGAGTGAGAGCACTCACACGCATGACTAGCCATATGCCAACTACTGTGAAGATGTGGCTACTTTACACATCGTGCATTTTCAAGGCAAGCTATCACATACAGAACTTTAGCTGTACAGGTAGCCTAGGTATGGGGAGGTGAGGAGAGGCAGTTGTGTGGAGATAACCATGTGTTGCTGAGATCAGAGAAGTGGCAGAGAGATGGAGACTCTGGGTATTGAGCAGTGTTGAGCTATAGGGACTGAGTATTGAGCAGTGTTGAGCTATAGGGGCTGGGTATTGAGCAATGTTGAGCTATAGGGACTGGGTATTGAGCAATGTTGAGCTATAGGGACTGGGTATTGAGCAGTGTTGAGCTATAGGGGGTGGGTGTTGAGCAGTGTTGAGCTACAGGGGCTGGGCATATTTAGCAGTGTTGAGCTATAGGGGGTAGGTGTTGAGCTATAGGGGCTAGGCATTGAGCAGTGTTTAGCTATAGTGTGTAGGTGTTGAGCAGTATTGAGCTATAGGGGCTGGGTATTGAGCAGTGTTTAGCTATTGCGGGTAGGTGTTGAGCAGTATTGAGCTATAGGGGCTGGGTATTGAGCAGTGTTGAGCTATAGGGGGTGGGTGGGGAAGAAAAGGGTGGGGGTATTGCCACTAACAAGCCTCCCTCAGCTGGATGGGTGTTCATTTCAAACTGCAGTCAGATGTCCTTAAGTTTGACCCTTCTGATGAGGGTCACTTGCCAGGGGAGGGAGGGAGAGATTTTTTTCTTCTCTTTTTTATACTTCCTTCTTGGGCAGAAGGCTGGCGTAACAGAAACCAGACACGAGTCAGAATGTGAGGCATTCACAGGAGAAAGAGTGCAGTTCCGTCCTCACTCAGTGGATACACAGAAAAGAGAGAGGATAGACAGAAAATGCTGTAATAACATATAGTCTTATTATAAGATGTTTGTTGTTTTTACTATGTGGGGAAGCTAATGTTGTTGTTAGCTAGTGGGGGTCACGGCATCAGGATCAGGATCAGGATCAGGATCAGGATCAGGATCAGGATCAGGATCAGGATCAGGATCAGGATCAGGATCAGGATCAGGATGGACCCTCCATGCCATTGCTGTTGTGGAGACTATGCACGGGAACTCTAGAGATGGCCGTGGAAATGTGGACAAAGTTATGTTTGAACAGAGTGTGCGGTGCAACATCTTCTCCAGGTGGGTTTTCTCAGTTCTCCGTCAAAATTTTCTCCAAACCCTAGGATGCCTATCTCTGCAGAGTTACCATATTTTCTACTGTCATACTGTAGGTGTTGTATTTGGGAAATAGAAAGCTGACTTCAACCCATAAAGAACTTGTCTCTGATTGTTGATGATTGAATTTGAATGATAGTTATTTTTTATAGACTGAAAATGCAATATGAAATTCCAAGAACTGTGTCTGGGTAAAAATGCAAAATGCAAAAGTAGAATGTAAAATAAAACTGTTATGCCAGGTGTACCACCGTTTTAAATCCACAGGGTAAAAGTATAGCTTAGAAATAACATTGAGATAAGTGTCTATTAGAAATACTCAAGGGTTTTGTTCCATATGCTCAACTAGGGCTGAAAATTGCCAGGGACCTCACCATGCAATATTATCACGATACTTAGGTGCCGATACGATGTGAATTGCGATTCTCACGATTCTATATGTATTGCAATTCGATGCTGTGATTTTATTGCGATTCGATGTTTCAAACATATTGCTCACCATTTGTCTTCTGCAGAGGGACGAGACAGAGCCATGAGAACAAGTTTTGATCAGTCAGTCAGTCACTATTTAAAAATAAGATTGAGAACAATCTATAAAGGGCAACAGGTAGCCTAGTGATTAATTAAGAGCTTTGGGCCAGTAACTGAAAGGTCACTGGTTTAAATCCTGAGCCAACTCAACGAAAAAGTCTGACGATGTGCCCTTGAGCAAGGCACTTAACCCTAATTGATCCTGTAAGTCGCTCTGGATAAGAGCATCTGCTAAATGACTAAAACGTAAATGAAGGAAAAATACTGGAGTTTTGGTACAGCCAACTAGCACAAAAATTATATTGCGATATTGTCAAAAAAGATACATCGTCAAAAATATACCTATACGTAAATGTATCAATCCTTTCCGCCATCACTATGCTCATCACTTTAAAGCCCAATATGCCTCCTCGCTCTGACAACAATTTAATCTCAAACATCTGCATCCTTTAGTCCTGCTGTGTAAAATGTATTTTGCAGCAAAAACAAAAATGTAATTCAACTTGACATACACCCCTGACCAGGGGCACAACTTTCAGTGGGGACGGGGTGACACCCGTCCCTCCCAGTTTTATCATTGGAATGTGATACAAAAGGTGGCAATGGTGTGCTTTAGGACCATTCGGATGCCTCCGTGCGGTCGGGTAGGTTGTTGGAGAGTTTATCTGACCGGATATTTTTTTTTACAATTTTTTTTCTAAATACCAAGGTTATGCCCCTGCATCTGATACCAAGTTATTTGCAATTTTTTATCATGTATATTCTCTCAGGCAGCTACAACCTCAACATTTGTTCATTTCTAATATGGGTGGTTCTCAGTTGGATAGACAGATGGTGATGCAACCTGTGCAATAATGGGGATAGAGATTAAAACCAGAGAAATTCCACGCAATTACAGCAACATGTGCTACTGCAACTTGTTTACACCAGACTTGTAAATGCTTGTTCTATAGTTGTAAGATATTGAGGTATAGTTCTTGTTATTGTTTTCACCTTATACAGACTTGTACGATTTGGAATATATTTGACGTGTTCAAAATATTGGTTTAGATCATGTTCAACGATGAATAAAAGTGATAAAATACAACTTTTCATTCGTTATTCATAATAGGACACAGGTCAAAGGTCAAGGTCAAGATCTTGAGGGCAAATCAAGTTGCACTCCTCAGGTGCGATTGCCTTCAATGGGAGAACAAGGCTGGGGTCAATTCAAATTGAAGGCAGTCAGTTCAGGAAGTAAACTTAACTAAAAATGTATCTATTTTCAATGACTTCTCAATAAACTGAGGAGTAGAAGCTATTTACAGTATTTCAAAGATCCCCCCCCCCCCCCCCAAAAGAAATGTATACATGAAAATCACTTTCTGAATTGACTGCCTCCAATTCTTATTGACCTCAGTCCTATGGAAGCCCAAAGCATATGTTGTAATACAGAAATGGAAAGAGAGCCTACATAATAGCAGTGCATCTTTTTGGTCATATCACTCTGTTGTTTTTTCCTTCAGCTAAATCCAGATACTGAAATCGATATTTACAAGATGAATTTATATTAGGAAAGGGAATGAAATAAGATATGCCTACAATTAAAACTAACACATAAAGATGGTAATTGCGTTCATTAATACAGCATTCTCAAATCATGATTTTTCCAATACTTTGTTAAGACATGTTGTTTACAGAAAGTAAATATTGTTATTCCCCAAAGGCTCTGTTAGCAGACTTGTGAGCATGAAAACATGTGTATTGCTTTCTTGTATGGGTAACTTGCTTTTTCTGACATTAAGCATGGTATATACAGTACGTGTTAGAGACCCCACAATAAAACAGTACAATATCACACAGCGGAAGAGTAGTGTTAACAAGCTACAAAAAAACATATTCCCTTTTCAAGTTCAACTGTATGAAATACCAACTGAATAAATAATGTTGCAAACTACCAACAAACCACTGAATTGCTGTATACAGTTCCACCTCTAAAGCAAGCCCTAATTGGGGCACTATTCATAATAAAGCCAAATCATAATCCTCGATTGGGCTTCAGTTAAACAAACCTGCCTTACCTCAAGATCTAGGCAGTGACGTACTTTAGTGAAGTGTAATTTTACGGATACGGTTTACTAACTTATTACACTAGGTAAGTGTTTCAAATAACGGTTCACCCACCTATTTTTTACACCCCTGGTCCTGGGGCAGATGAAGAGTTACCCACAGTAGCTGCCATCTGTGGCCTGGCCATGTGGTGCTAGCTGATCCTCCCTCCCTCCTCAGTGTGAGACTGAAGCAGCAGCACTGGGTCTGGAGGGCAGACCTCGTGGCAGCTAGACAGATGAACAAGCCTCTCCTGTTCGCTGTGTTCACTCAAATGGCAGCGAAGGGAGATCGGGGGAGATGGCACGTCTCACGCCAGGGAAAACAGTACTGCTATACAGTCATGATACTATCAACTCACAAAGTGGACAGTCGGCCTGCTCTGTGTGTGAGGGGAGTCGTAACACTAGTGGGACAACATCCTGGGGTATAGATGGTTTACTTTTGACTTCTAGAATTTGAATTTTTATTAGGATCCCATAGCGTCACCTAGTCTTCATGGGGTCCATAGAACTTAAAAGAGATTGCAAAAAATTACATTTACATTAAGACATTACAAACATTTAACAGGTAGACAGACGTCTCTAGACTAAGATTCAACAGCCGATCTGAGAGACACCAGGTCAACGTTCAAGGGAACCTATAGGGATTCTCTCTCAGAATACTGAGACCAGCACACAGAGACACCTCCACATATGTGTTCTCTCTCTCCTCCTCCATATGCCTCCTATCGTCATATCACCCAGCTGCATCACTCAGTACACTCCTTTAACCTGGGTAGAATTCATCTAGTTATCCCTTCATTCAGCCATCAGAAGCTGCATCATTAAATAATATGAGAATAGTAGAAGCTTTTAGAGTCATCTTTACAGTAAGTTAGGTACCCCTCACTATGTATGTATATGTTTGACTAGTCTAAGGTATAGCCTATGCAATGGATTACAATTTAAATGAGTTGTATCATTGTCACACTGGTAGGAATTTGTGTGATATGTCATAAAACATCTGTGTGTTTTTAGCTAAATTGAATTGATCATTAACATTATTTAAAAAAGAATTACTCCAATAGTTTTATGTGCATTTAATAATTATAGTGTATAAGAAAGGACATACAAGAAAGCCAAATTAGGACATAGTTTTTTTGCACATGGAAGTGAGTGGGAACAGTCGATTAATCATTTGATTAATTTCAAACGGGGCCCAGGGATTATCTTCATAGTTGTTGCTTTTAATTAACATTAGTCTGTTGTGTTGTGTCCCTCTGA
Organism: Oncorhynchus gorbuscha; assembly: GCF_021184085.1. Lineage (NCBI taxonomy): Eukaryota > Metazoa > Chordata > Actinopteri > Salmoniformes > Salmonidae > Oncorhynchus > Oncorhynchus gorbuscha. Next base: position 29,841,448 of record NC_060194.1, on the reverse strand, counting down.
GGTCTTGCATGTCCAACGCCTTGGTTGACACTGTAGTGTGAATTTAATTGGATTATCTTGACTGTTGATGGGCTGAGGATCATTAAATGCCTCAGCTTGCCTTACCAAGCAACTTTGGCATTATGTACTATTTATTATAGCAAACGTTATGTGAAAATATATAATTTTAATGCATGGGATTATGTTGGGATTATCTCAATATCAAACCATTTCTGGGTAACCATGAATTACTTTACTATGATTATTTTCAATTAAAATGCTTAAAAAGAAACAACAATAGTTTCTTTGCAAAGAGCAATTTCTCGAGCAGAATTTTGATAGGACTGTCAGAGTGGAGTGAGTGGGGAGGGGGAAACCAAAAACTAGTTGTTATTGGCAGAGAGCTTTGGAACCCTCTTTCTTATTGGTCTGTTAACTAATTGACCGCCTGTTGACTTAACAGTATTATTCCAACTTCATAGTGTGAAAACATGTATAAAACACAGAAAATCACATTTTTGACTGCACTGGGCCTTTAAAAGAAAAGCAAAAGTTTTAATGAACCAAACCCCTAATTATACTTATTCTGTGTTCCCAGATTCTAGTTGAAAAGCCTCTATGACCACCATGAGCTGGAGCTTTCTAACTCGTCTTCTGGAAGAGATCCACAACCATTCCACCTTTGTGGGGAAAGTGTGGCTCACAGTACTCATCATATTCCGTATCGTGCTGACTGCCGTGGGGGGCGAGTCCATCTACTCGGACGAGCAGACCAAGTTTACCTGCAACACCAAGCAGCCCGGCTGTGACAACGTGTGCTATGATGCCTTCGCTCCACTTTCGCATGTTCGCTTCTGGGTCTTCCAGATCATCATGATCTCCACCCCCTCTGTCATGTACCTGGGCTATGCCATACACAAGATAGCCCGCGCTTCCGAGGTGGATCGCCGGAAGTTCCACCGCCGGAATAAACCCATTCGGGCCCACAGGTGGAGGGAGAGCCACCCGCTTGAGGAGGTGTTGGAGAATGAGGACGATGATGCAGAGCCCATGATCTACCAGGAGGATGTGGTGGAAGTCCAGGAGGTCAAGCTGGAGCCAGCCAAGCCGCAGAAACATGACGGCCGCCGGCGGATCATGCAAGAGGGCCTGATGAGGATCTACGTTCTGCAGCTTCTGTCCCGGGCTGTATTTGAGATTGGCTTCCTGGTGGGCCAGTATCTTCTCTATGGCTTCCATGTTAATCCGTTCTATGTGTGCAATAAGGTGCCCTGTCCACACAGGGTAGACTGCTTCATCTCTCGGCCCACAGAGAAGACCATATTCTTGCTCATCATGTACGTGGTCAGCTGCCTCTGCCTGCTCCTTAATGTTTGCGAGATGTTCCACTTGGGTATCGGAAAGTTCCGGGACACTCTCCGCAAGAGGAGGAACCAGGGGGGGCGACGGACATCGTACAGCTACCCGTACTCTCGTAACATTCCCACCTCTCCCCCCATGTACAACCTGGTCATGAAGTCAGACAAGCCCAACAGGATCATCCCCAACAGTCTTATCACCCACCATGAGAAGAACATGGCCAACAATGCCCTAGAACATCACCAAGATTGCACCAGTCCAGACGAGAACATCCCCTCAGACCTGGCCAGCCTGCACCGCCACCTACAGGTGGCCCAAGAGCAGCTTGACATGGCTTTCCAGACCTACAATACTAACAAGAACCAGCCCACCTCCGGGACAAGTAGTCCAGTGTCTGGGGGTACCATGGCAGAGCAGAACAGGGTCAACACAGCCCAGGAGAACCAAGGAGCCAGGCCGAAATCAGCCACTACAGAGAAAGCTGCGACCATTGTAAAGAACGGAAAGACTTCTGTGTGGATTTAAGAATGATTAACTTCACGTGGTACTGTAATCATACTGAAAAGCCAGTTTTCAATTTCCAGGACCATATTCTGTGGATACTGGAAGACGTGTGAGATGAGACAAGATATTAAAGGCTTTGGTGCATGAATCGATTGCACTGCCCGAATACACTGTAAAAAGTACAATTTCATTCAACATACAATTTTAAGGCAACCAGCTGCAATAGGATTGTGAGTTTGCGAAACAACATTTTCACACACAACCGTTTTGTTGTGAGTTTGCTCAACAATATGTTTGTTGAGCAAACTCACAATCCTACTGTATGTTGAATCAACATCTTTTTTCTTTTTACCGTATAGATGTAACTTTTGTCACCAGCAGAAACCAGCAGTGTGACATGTCAGACCAGGAGCACACAAAATAGGCACATTGTGACCATTGTGAACAATAGTAAACACATTTTCTTTAAACAAACAAACAAACAAATACAGTAGTATGGATCCTATTATTAGTATGTTATTGTGTGCTTTAAATGCCATAGCCATTTAAAGCCATAGCCTGAACATAATTAATATCTGCATATGTCAAACTTTTGTAATTTAATGCGATATAAAATAAACCATGCTGGCAATATAATTTTACCCTAGCTATTGAACTGGATTAATTTGAAAAAATATATTTATAATGGCTTTAACTATAACAATTGTGGCCTCGTTAGCCTAGTTAAAAGCAATGCAGTGGTAAGCACTGTTTAATGGTACTATGCTTGAATCATGATGTTTGAAAAATGGACAGTCAACCAAATGTGAAGATTTTTGTTGTTGTTGAGAAATTCAGAACTGATCAGATTTGCACTTGTAACTTTTTTAACTCATTTTGAGTTGTATTATGACATTTAGAGAAATGATGCATGAATAATTTATTTGTTTAAGAAATTTTGGATGTAGTTAGTATAGGTTTTGTTGAAAGAAGAGATGTGACATGTTATGGAACAAATGGTGTTCCATCAGCAGCAAAGATTTGAGCTACACTGTTCTCCATAAAGTCATATTTTAATTCACTCCACTTCTTAAAGCTTTGTCATGTTAGGCATTGTCAGAATAAATTAGTTAAAGAAGAAAAAGGTAAGTTGTTGTCTTGAAAACGTACCGTAAACCAATTTCTGATCATTTCTGATGTTTTTGTGGGGCATATAATGCATGCTTTTACTTTAAAACATTGCTACATTTTTACACACATGACATATACAATACAATGTACATAGTCAAAAATCTATCCCCATAAAGTTGACTCCATATTTTCCTATATTTAGGAATTTGTCTTGAATCAAGTAGTTTTCTGCATTGTTTTCATAGTAGATACATAATTCTGCCTTTAGCATTATGATACTCCAGTCCAAAGTGCCTCAAACGGTTCAGATTGTTCCTGTGTTTAATTAAAAAATAAATAAACCTAGATTATGTGTGTCTCTAATTATATGTCATTGTATATTGTATATTGTATGTGAAAGGGGATACCTAGTCAAATAAAATGTTATTTGTCACATGCGCTGGATTCAACATTTTACCTTACAGTGAAATGTTCACTTACAAACCCTTAACCAACAATGCTTTAAGAAGTTAAGAACAAAAACATGTTAAGTAAAAAATGTATAAGTAAAAAAATTAAAATAAAAGTATCAAATAATTAAATAGCAGCAGTAAAATAACAATGTGCAGGGGGACCAGTTAGTCGAGGTAATTGCGGTAATATGTACATGTAGGTAAAGTTAAAGTGACCATGCATAGATAATAAACAGAGAGTAAATAATAAATGGAGATGAGTAGCAGCTTAAAAGAGGGGTCAGGTTAGCCCTTTGATTAGCTGTTCAGGAGTCTTATGGCTTTGGGGTAAAAGCTGTTGAGAAGCCTTTTGGTCCTAGACATGGCGCTCCGGTACCGCTTGCCATGCTGTAGCAGAGAGAACAGTCTATGATTAGGGTGACTGGAGTCTTTGACAATTTTTAGGGCCTTCCTCTGACACCGCCTGGTGTAGAGGTCCTGGATGGCAGGAATATTGGCCCCAGTCATGTACTGGGCCGTACGTACTACCCTCTGTAGTGCCTTGCGGCCGGAGACCGAGCAGTTACCATGCCAGGCAGTAATGCAACCAGTCTGGATGCTCTCGATGGTGTAGCTGTAGAACCTTTTGAGGATCTGAGGACCCATGCCAAATCTTTTTAGTTTCCTGAGGAGGAATAGGCTTTGTTGTGCCCTCTTCACTACTGTCTTGGTCTATTTGGACCATTCTAATTTGTTGGTGATGTGGACACCAAGGAACTTGAAGCTCTCAACCTGCTCCACTACAGCCCCACCAATGAGAATGGGGGCGTGCTTGGTCCTTCTTTTCCTGTAGTCCACAATCATCTCCTTTGTCTTGATTACGTTGAGGGAGAGGTTGTTATTCTGGCACCATCCGGCCAGGTCTCTGACCACCTCCCTATAGGCTGTCTCGTCATTGTCGGTGATCAGGACTACCATTGTTGTGTCGTCTGCAAACTTCATTATGGTGTTGGAGTCGTGCCTGGCCATGCAGTCGTGGGTGAACAGGGAGTACAGGAGGGGGCTGAGCATGCAGCCCTTGGTACCCCCGTGTTGAGGATCGGCGTGGAGGATGTGTTGTTACCTATCCTTAGCACCCGGGGGCAGCCTGTCAGGAAGTCCAGGATCCAGTTGCAGAGGGAGGTGTTTAGTCCCAGGGTCCTTAGCTTAGTGATGAGCTTTGAGGGCACTATGGTGTTGAACGCTAAGCTGTAGTCAATGAACAGTATTCTCACGTAGGTGTTCCTTTTGTCCAGGTGGGAAAGGGCAGTGTGGAGTGCAATAGAGATTGCATTATGGTACGCAAATTGGAGATGGTCTAGGGTTTCTGGGATAATGGTGTTAATTACCAGCCTTTCAAAGCACTTCATTGTAATTATTGTGATTATATTAGCAGAATACCTTATTGAACATGTGACTAGTGGCTGATAACATAATGTCACTGTAAAATTGTCTGAACACAGTTCAGCGACAATGGATAAGTCTGCCCTTCTCTTTCTCACCGTTACAGTTAGAAATATTAGTAGTATTATTGGGGACAAAGTGATACTCCTCCTCGACTTCTCTCAGCTATGGAGACAGGTTATCAGTCAGAACTGCCTGTGAAAAAGCACCTAAATTATGCAAAAAGTTTAACATGGGGGGAAAACATAAAACAAATAATCAATAGCTAGGCTTCCATCCAATTTGCAACAGATGTTCATGTGAATATCCTAAAATCTGCATAAAACAATATGTGGATTTTCCCACCAGAGATGTGTTTCCATCAAAATTACTATTTGAGAGGAAAAGGTTGTGTGTGATGACGTTGTGCACATTAAAAAAAAGTTAAATTACGTTAAATTCCCATGTACCAAATGAAAAATACAATTGAAATGGGTTTCCATCACATTTTCAACTCTACTGATGGTGTTGTCCCAAAATATTTTGCATTATATAGCAAATGTGCCCACTCTGATATTGACATGTGCGCTCTAGCCTAGCCAACATCTTGCATATACAGTAAAGATAGGCTAACTATATTATGAAATTATTATGGATAAGAGCGATATTATTTCTATTTGTCAAACAGCAGCCAAGCATCGACCATCATATCACCAGAATAAGATCCTCAATATTTATTGGAAAGAAGCATCAACCTCATCACCACATAACATATCACGTGACTCCAAGTTTATTTCAATATGATGGTTATTATATCAATATTTGCGTTTCCACCGTCATTTCTCAAATAATTAATTTTACCGACACAAAAAGATCCCACCATGTCAAATGAACAAATTGTCTGTCAGCATTTATAAAATTGTACTGGCATTTCATGTTTCCAACAGCCGGTTGTAAAACTTTTGTCATGCATCAAGTAATAAATTCACATGAAATGGTTTGATGGAAACATTGGTAATGTAAAATGAACTAATAAGTGCACAAGTTACAATTCAATAATTGTTTTTTATTGTTCACGATAACTATAGTGCATTCGGAAAGTATTCAGACCCTTTGACTTTTTACACATTTTGTTACATTACAGCCTTATTCTAAAATGTATTAAATAAATAAACATCCTACACACAATAACATCAATCTAATAACATCAATCTACACACAATAACCCCATAATGGTGAAGCAAAAACAGGTTTTTTGAAACTTCTGTGAATTTATAAAAAAAATTACGGAAATACCTTATTTACATAAGACCATTTGTTGCTATGAGACTCGAAATTGAGCTCATGTGTATCCTGTTTCCATTGATTATCCTTATGATGTATCTACAACGTGATTGGAGTCCACCTGTGGGAAATTCAATTGATTGAACATGATTTGGAAAGGCACTGTCACGATCGTCGTAAGAACATTCGGACCACAGTGTAGCGTGATATGGGTTCCACATATTTATTGACGTGAAACGGACAAAACAATAAAAAGCAAACGATACATGAAGCTATGGAGTGCTCACAGGAAACTACTCATAAACAAGATCCCATAAAATCCCAGTGGGGAAACGGCTGCCTAAATATGATCCCCAATCAGAGACAACGCTAAACAGCTGCCTCTGATTGGGAACCATACCAGGCCAACATAGAAATAAAACAACCTAGATTACCCACCCTAGTCACACCCCGAACTAACCAAAATAGAGAATAAAAAGGCACTCCAATGGTCAGGGCATGACAGGCACACACCTGTCTATATAAGGTCCCACAGTTGACAGTCCATGTCAGAGGAAAAACCAAGCCATGAGGTTGAAGGGATTGTCCGTGGAGCTCCGAGACCCGATTGTGTCGAGGCACAGATCTGGAGAAAGGTACAAAAAGAAGTTTGGAACCACCAAGACTCTTCGTAGAGCTGGCTGCCTGGCCAATCTGAGCAATCGGAAAAGGGCCTTGGTCAGGGAGGTGACCAAGAAGCCAATGGTCACTCTGACAGAGCTCTATAGTTACTCTGTGGAAAATGGGAGAACCTTCCAAAAGGACAACCCTATCTGCAGCACTCCACCAATCAGGCCTTTATGGTAGAGTGGCCCGACAGAAGCCAATCCTCAGTAAAAGGCACATGGCAGTCCACTTGGAGTTTTCCAAATACCACCTAAACTCTCAGACCATGAGAAACAAGATTCTCTGGTCTGATGAAACCAAGATTGAACTCTTTGGCCTGAATGCCAAGCGTTACATCTGGAGGAAACCTGGAACCATCCCTACGGTGAAGCATGGTGGTGGAAGCATCATGCTGTTGGGATGTTTTTCAGGGGATTGGGAGACTAGTCAGGTTCGAGGCAAAGATGAAAGGAGCAAAGTACTGTGAGATCATTGATTAAAACCGTCTCCAGAGCACTCAGGACCTCAGCCAGGGGCGAAGGTTCACCTTCCAAGAGGACAATGACCCTAAGCACACAGCCAGGACAACGCAGGATTGGCTTCGGGACAAGTCTCTGAATGTCCTTGAGTGGCCCAGCCAGAGCCCGGACTTGAGCCCGATCTAAATCTCTGGAGAGACCTGAAAATAGCTGTGCAGCAACGCTCCCCATCCAATCTGACAGAGATTGAGAGGATCTGCAGAGAAGATTGGGAGAAACTCCACAAATACAGGTGTGTCAAGCTTGTAGCGTCACACCCAAGAAGACTCGAGCCTGTAATTGCTGCCAAAGGTTATTCAACAAAGTACTGAGTAAAGGGTGTGAATACTTGTGTAATGTGATATTTCAGTTACTTATTTATTTCAAAATGTTGCTTTGTCATTATGGGGTATTATGTGTAGATTGATGAGGGTAAAAAACAATTTAATACATTTTAGAATAAGGCTGTAATGGGTAGAAGCTGTTCAGGGTCCTGTGGGTTCCAGACTTAGTGCATCAGTAACGCTCACCATGCGGTAGCACAAAGAACAGTCTATGACTTAGGTGGCTGGAGTCAGACAATTTTTAGGGCCTTCTCCTCTGACACTGCCTGGTATAGAGGTCCTGGATGACAGGGAGCTTGGCCCCAGTGATGTACTGGGCAGTACTCACTACCCCCTGTAGCGCCTTGCAGTCGGATGAAAAACAGTTGCAATACCCAGTGGTGATGCAGCCAGTCAAGATGCTCTCAATGCTGCAGCTGTAGAACTTTGAGGATCTGATGTTCGGTTGCAAATCTTTTCAGCCTCCTGAGGAGGAAGTGGCATTGCCGTGCCCTCTTCATGACTGTGTTTCTGTGTCTGGACCATGATAGATCCTTAGTGACGTGGACACAGAGGAACTTGAAGCTCTCGACCCTCTCCACTACAGCCCTGTCGACATGAATGGGTGAGTGCTCAGCCCTCCATTTCCCATAGTCCAAGATCAGCTCCTTTGTCTTGCTGACGTTGAGGTTGTTGTCCAGGCACCACACTGCCAGGTCTCTGACCTCTTCCCTATAGGCGGTCTCATCATCATAAGTCCAACCCCTGTTGTGAGGTCAGCAAACTTAATGATGGTGTTCGGCGACGCATTCAAGGTTGAACAGTCCTGAAGGGAACTTAACACGCACTGCTGAGGGGCCCCTGCGTTGAGGGTCAGCGTGGCAGATGTGTTATTGCCTACCCTCATCACCTGGGGACGGCCCGTCAGGAAGTCCAGGACCCAGTTGCAGTGGGAGGCGTTCAGTCCCAGGTTCCCAGGGTCCTTAGCTTAGTAATGAGCTTGAAGGGCACTATGGTGTGCTGTAGTCAATGAACAGCATCCTAACATAGGTGTTTCTCTTGTCTAGATGGGAATGGGCAGCATGGAGTGCAATAGATATTGAGTCATCTGTGGATCTGTTGGGGCAGTATGCGAATTGGAGTAGGTCCAGGTTGTCTGGGATGATGGTGTTGATGTGAACCATGGCCAGCCTTTCAAAGCATGTCATGGCTACAGATATGAGTGCTACGGGGCGAAAGTCATTTAGACAGGTTACCTTGGCGTTCTTAGACACAGGGACTATGGTGGTCTGCCTGAAACATGTAGGCATTACAGAGTGGATCAGGGAGAGGTTAAACATGTCAGTGAAGACACATGCCAGCTGGTCAGCGCATTCTATGAGAACAATTCCTGATAATCCTTCTGTCCTTGTAAATGTCAACCTGTTCATAGGTCTTCCTCAAATCAGCTATGGAGAGCTTGATCACACAGTCATCTGGAACAGCTAGTGCTCTCATGCATGGTTCAGTGTTGCTTGCCTCGAAGCGAGCATATAAGGCATTTATCTCGTCTGGTAGGCTTGTATCACTCGGCAGCTTGCGGCTGGGTTTCCCTTTGTAATCCGTGATAGTTTGCAAGCCCTGCCACATCTGGCGAGCTTCAGAACTGGTCTAGTAGTATGTGATTTTAGTTCTGTATTGATGTTTTGCTTGTTTGATTGTTCATTAGAGGGCATAGCAGGATTTCTTATTAGCATCCGGATTAGTGTCTCGCTCTTTGAACGTGGCAGCTCTAGCCATTAGTTCAGTGTGGATGTTTCTTGAAATCCATGGCTTCTTGTAATCCATGGGATATGTATGTACGGTCACCGAGGGGATGATGTCGTTGACGCACTTATTAATGAAGCCGGTGACTGACGTGATAAACTGCTCAATGCAATCGGATGAATCCCAGAACAAATTCCAGTCTTTGTTAGCGAACCAGTGCTGTAGCTTAGCATGCACTTCATCAAACCAGTTCCTTATTGAGCACATCACTGGTACTTCCTGTTTGAGTTTTTGCTTGTAAGCAGGAATCAGGAGGATAGAGTCATGGGGATATTTGCCAAATTTGTGTGTGTGGAGTAAAGGTGATCTTGAATTTTTCCACCTCTTGTTGCACAGGTAAAAAGCATAATATGTTCGGCGCTGAGGAGGGTGTGCATCTTTCCAGTTCCTTCTCAACGTTGCTCTTTTATTTTATTTTTGAGTTATTGCTTTGTTAGCTCAGAATGTTCGTGCAATTATTTTCTATGACCGACAAAAACTTCTGGATTTGTTCCCTGCACAGCGGGCTTACCTGTTGCTCTTGGCCAAGATGACCTAAGGCAACAAAGAAAAGGAAGGAAAGGGGGACTCCAAGCTAGGCTACATGGCCTCCTCTTCTTAGTATCCAAAATAAACTTTGTGTACTCAGAGAAAGGCTTCAATTGCAAAGGGACATTATGTATTTGTTTTTACTGAGACGTGGCTTAGAGACAATATACTGGACTCTGCTATTCAACCAGATGGCTTCTCCATATTCCAAATGGATCGATCGGCGGCTCCTGGTAAGAGTCAGGAGGAGGGGTATGTTTCCTCATAAACAATTCCTGGTGTACTGAAGTTGAAAACATTGCAAGCTCCTGTTCACCTGAACTGGAGTTTCTGATATTAAAATGCCGACCCCACTATATGCCGAGGGAATTCACTTGTGTTATTATCACAGCATCTACCGCCACAAGCAAACACCAAGGCGGAACTCAGTGAACTGTACAGGATCATTAGCCAACAAGAATCCTCTCACCCGGAAGCAGTCCTTATTGTCACGGGTGGATTTAACCAAGCCTGTCTAAAACACATTTTCCCAAAATATCACCAACATGTGTCCTTCCCCAGAAGAGGATCCGCCGTGCATGAACATGAATACACAAACATCTGTGATGCGTACAAAGCCACCCCCCGCCCCCATTTTGGCCAGAGAATAGTGAGGTGCTGTACAGAGGCAGAGTCAATGCTGCAGGATTGTTTTGAGAATACTGATTGGAATATGTTCAAAGATTCAACCACCCTGGACTCATCCATTAACATTGAGGAATATACATTGCCTTCAGAAAGTATTTACACCCGTTGACTTATTACTGTGTCTGAATTCTGGCTTAGGAAAGCCACCAAATATTCTGAAATTTCCATCCCCAAAGTCAACATTTCCCACCAAGATAGAACTGACAAAGGGTGTGGAGATGCAATCTACTGCAGAGACAGTCTGCAGAGTTCTGTCATGCTATCCAGGTCTGTGCCCAACCAGTTCGAGCTTCTACTTTTAAAAATACACCTTTCCAGGAAAAAAGTCTCTCACTGTTGCTACTTGTTATAGACCCCCCCCCCAGCCCCCAGCTGTGCCCTGGACACAATATGTGAATTAATTGCCCCCCATCTATCTTCAGAGTTCATACTGTTAGGTGATCTAAACTGGGATATGCTTAACACGCTGTCCTACAATCTAAACTAGATGCCCTCAATCTCACACAAATTATCATGAAACCTATCAGGTACAACCCTAAATCCATAAACACGGGCACCCTCATAGATATCATCCTGACCAACCTGCCTTCTAAATACACGTCTGCTGTCTTCAACCAGGATCTCAGCAATCACTGCCTCATTGCCTGCATTCGTAATGGGTCCGTGGTCAAATGACCCCCCCCCACCACTGTCAATTGCTCTGTAAATCACTTCAGCAAGCAGGCCTTTCTAATTGACCTGGCCCGGGTATCCTGGAATGATATTGACCTCATTCCGTCAGTAGAGGATGCCTGGTAATTCTTTAAAAGTGCTTTCCTCACCATCTTATATAAGCATGCCCCATTCAAAAAATGTAGAACTAAGAACAGATACAGCCCTAGGTTCACTTCCGACTTGATTGCCCTTGCCACAAGATGTTTTTGTGTTGGTCATACTGCATTAGCATTGAATAGCCCCCACGATATGCAACTTTTCAGGGAAGTTAGGAACCAATATACACAGGCAGTTAGGAAAGCAGATGCTAGCTTTTTCAAACAGAAATTTGCATCCTGTAGCACAAACTCCAAAAAGTTCTGGGACACTGTAAAGTCCATGAAGAATAAGAGCACCTCCTCCCAGGTGACCACTGCACAGAGGCTAGGAAACACTGTCACCACCGATAAATCTACAATAATCGAGAATTTCAAGAAGCATTTTGCTACGGCTGGCCATGCTTTCCACCTGGCTACTACTACCCCGGTCAACAGCTCTGCACCACCCCAGCAACTGGCCTCCCCCACTTCTCCTTCACCCAAATCCAGATAGTTGATGTTCTGAAAGAGCAGCAAAATCTGGACCCCTACAAATCATATGGGATAAACAATCTGGACCCTCTCTTTCTAAAACTATAAACCGCAATTGTTGCAACCCCTATTACTAGCCTGTTCAACCTCTCTTTCGTATCGTCTGAGATCGCTAAAGATCGGAACGCTGCCGCTGTCATCCCCCTCTTTAAAGGGGGAGACACTCTAGACCCAAACTGCTACAGACCTATATCTATACTACCCTGCCGTTCTAAAGTCTTTGAAAGCAAAGTTAACAAACAGATTACCGACCATTTCAAATCCCACCGTACCTTCTCCGCAATGAAATCTGGTTTCCGAGCTGGTCATGGGTGTACCTCAGCTATGCTCAAGGTCATAAACAATATCATTACTGCCATCGATAAAAGACAATACTGTGCAGCAGTCTTCATCGACGTGGCCAAGGCTTTCGACTCTGGCAATCACAGCATTCTTATCTGCAGACTCAATAGCCCTGGTTTCTCAAATGACTGCCTCACCTGGTTCACCAACTACTTCTCAGATAGAGTTCATTGTGTCAAATCTGAGGGCCTGTTGTCTGGACCTTTGGCAGTCTCTATGGGGGTGCCACAGGGTTCAATTCTTAGGCCGACTCTTTTTTCTGATTACATCAATGATTTCACTCTTGCTGCTGGTGATTCTCTGATCCACCGCTCCGCAGACGACGCCATTCTGTATACTTCTGGCCCTTCTTTGGACAGTGTTAACAAACCTCCAGATGAGCTTCAATGCTATACAACACTCCTTCCGTGGCCTCCAACTGCTTTTAAATGCAAGTAAAACTAAATACATGCTCTTCAACCAATCGCTGCCCGCACCCACCCGCACTTCTAGCATCACTACTGTGGACGGTTCTGACTTAGAATATGTGGAAAACTACAAATACTTAGGTGTCTGGCTAGACTGTAAAATCTCCTTCCAGACTCACATTAAGCATCTCCAATCCAAAATGTATTCTAGAATCGGCTTCCTATTTCCCATCAAAGCAACCTTCACTCATGCTGCCCTCATAAAACACACCCTCATAAAACGGACTATCCCAATGATCCTTGACTTCGGCGATGTCATTCACAAAATAGCCTCCAACTCTCTACTCAGCAAATTGGATGTAGTCTATCACAGTGCCATCCGTTTTGTCACCAAAGCCTAATATACTACCCACCATTGCGACCTGTATGCTCTTGTTGGCTGGCCCTCGCTACATATTCGTCACCAAACCCACTGGCTCCAGGTCATCTATAAGTCTTTGCTAGGTAAAGCCCCGCCTTATATCAGCTCACTGGTCACCATAGCAGCACCCACCCGTAGCACGCGCTCCAGCAGGTATATTTCACTGGTCATCCCCAAAGCCAACTCCTCCTTTGCCCATATTTTCTTTCAGTTCTCTGCTGCCAATTATTGGAATGAATTGCAAAAATCACTGAAGCTGGAGTCTTATATCTCCCTCACTAACTTTAAGCATCAGCTGTCAGAACAGCTTACTGATCATTGCCCCAGTACACAGCCCATCTGTAAATAGCCCACCCAACTACCTCATCCCAATATTATTATTTATTTTTTGCTCCTTTGAACCCCAGTATCTCTACTTGAACATTCATCTTCTACACATCTATCACTTCAGTGTTTAATTCTTAAATTGTAATGATTTCGCCTCTATGGCCTATTTATTGCCTTTACCTCCCTAATCTTACTGCATTTGCACACACTGTAGATATACTTTTCTATTGTGTTATTGACTGTACGTTTGCTTATTCCATGTGTAACTCTGTGTTGTTGTTTGTGTCGCACGGCTTTGCTTTATCTTGGCCAGGTCGCAGATGTACATGAGAACTTGTTCTCAACTGGCCTACCTGGTTAAATAAAGGTGTTCTCAACTGGCCTACCTGGTTAAATGAAGGTGAAAAATGTATAAAAGGTGAAAAATTAATAAATTAATAAATATGACACATTTTTTGTGTTACAGTCTGCATTTAAAATGGATTGAATTGTGATTTTTGGCTCTGGCCTACACACAATACCCCATAATGTCAAAGTGGACTTTTGATTTGACAAATTAATGACAAGCTGAAATGTCTTGAGTCAATAACTATTCAACCCCTGTTGTTATGGCAAGCCTAAATAGGTTCAGGACCTCAAATGCACTTAACAAGTCACATAATAAGTTGCATGGACTCACTCTGTGCAACAGTAGTGTTTAACATGATTTTTGAATGACTAATTCACAGAGTTGTGGACTTGAGTCACATGAATGAACCCCAATGACTCGGTGGCGCGTGATGTTTCCATTGAAAGAAGGTACGAGGTCCGCAAATCCATTAGGGATGCAAAAAGACAATACAGACTCAAACTTGAATTGATGTGACAACTCAGACATGCATGTGATAAGGACTACAGACTATCACAGACTACAAAGGGAAATCCAGCTGTGCGGTGCCCACTGAAGCATCCCTCCCACACGAGCGTAACACATTCTATGCTTGCTTCAAGGCAGATAATACTGAGCCATCCTGGAACACTGTCGCTGCTCCGGATGACCAGGTGCTTTTGCTCTCTGAGGCCGACATAAGAAATCTCAAGAGTGAATACTCCCAAAGCCTCCGCTTATCGTTCTGAACAGTCTGGACATTTCCGTGCCTCCTGTCCCGAGCTGATCGGAAACAGGATGACTCGTCAGTAGATGGGAGAATACTGGCGGGTCAGATACAGTCCCCAGCTTCCGACACGGTACGCACCTTGCTTCTGGCCAACCTGCAGTGGGACAATGGGCAGTTGAACATTCCTTATTTCATAAAATCTGGGGCTACCGGCTGTTTTCTGGATCGTTTTCTGGATCGTTTTCTGGATACATTAGCTCGCCAACAGGGGCTGCCTCTCACTAAGCTGGACATTCCGTTGTCGGCCACTGTGCTGGATTGTCAACCCTAAGGTCTGAGAAGGTGGAGCAACTCAACATGCCTATTCAGCTACGAGTTCTGGATTATCATGTGGAGTTTATCCAGTTACATTTGGTCTCCTGAGCTTCCCCTGGTTCTTGGATATCCGTGGCTTTCTATCCATAATCCTCAAATTGACTGGCCCTCGGGAAGAGTTCTGGGTGGAAATCCTTTCCAGTCCACCCGCCAGCAACTATCTCCAAACCTTTCCGGGCCCTGCATGTCTGGAAGCTTTCGATTCTCCTGTTCCCCTGGCTGGGGATTACAAGCCTGATCTTTCCCACGTACCTTGGGAGTACTGGGATCTGGGTGAGGTCTTTCGCAAATGAAGAGTCAGCGAACTGCCTCCTTACAGATCCTACGATTGTTCCATTGACATCCTGCCCGGCACCACCTCTCAGAGAGGAGGGCACTATTCTCTCTCAGGTCCAGATACTGCAGCCATGAACAGTTACAGTTGAAGTCAGACGTTTACATACACTTAGGTTGGAGTCATTAAAACTTGTTTTCAACCACTCCACAAATTTCTTGTTAACAAACTATAGTTTTGGCAAGTTGGTTAGGACATCTACTTTGTGCATGACACAATACATTTTTCCAACAATTGTTTACAGACAGATTATTTCACTTAAAATTCACTGTATCACAATTCCAGTGGGTCAGAAGTTTACATACACTAAGTTGACTGTGCCTTTAAACAGCTTGGAAAATTCAAGAAAATTATGTCATGGCTTTAGAAGTTTCTGAAATGCTAATTGACATAATTTGAGTCATTTGGAGGTGTACCTGTGGATGTATTTCAAAGCCTACCTTCAAACTCAGTGCCTCTTTGCCTCTTTGCTTGACATCATTAGTACATGTAAAAATACAAATGTAGACCTCCACAAGTCTGGTTCATCCTTGCGAGCAATTACGAAACACCTGAAGGTATCACGTTCATCTGTACAAACAATAGTACACAAGAATAAACACCATGGGACCATGCAGCCGTCATGCTGCCATTTCACATCTGTTACACTCACCCCCCTTTTGACCTCCTCCTTTTCCGCAGCAACCAGTGTTCTGGGTCAACAGCATCAATGTAACAGTATAACTTTAGTCCGTCCCCTCGCCCCTACCCGGGCGTGAACCGGGGACCCTCTGTACACACAGACAACAGTCACCCACAAAGCATCGTTACCCATCACTCCACAAAAGCCTTGCAGAGCAAGGGGAACCACTACTTCAAGGTCTCAAAGTGAGTGTCGTCACAGATTGAAACGCTATTAGTGCGCACCACCGCTAACTAGCTAGCCATTTCACATCGGTTACAGTAGCAAATGGGTCTTCCAAATGGACAATGACCCCAAGCATACTTCCAAAGTTGTGGCAAAATGTCTTAAGGACTTCAAAGACAAGGTATTGGAGTGGCAATCACAAAGCCCTGACCTCAATCCTATAGAACATTTAAGGGCAGAACTGAAAAAGTGTGTGCGTGCAAGGAGGCCTACAAACCTGATTCCATTACACCAGCTCTGTCAGGATGAATGGGCCAAAATTCACCCAACTTATTGTGGGAAGCTTGTGGAGGGCTACCCGAAACGTTTGACCCAAGTTAAACAATTCAAAGGCAATGCTAACAAATAGTAATTGAGCGAATTTAAACTTCTGACCCACTGGAAATGTGATGAAAGAAATAAAAGCTGAAATTAATCATTATCTCTACTATTATTCTGACATTTCATATTCTTAAAATAAAGTGGTGATCCAAACTGACCTAAAACAGGGAATTTTTACGAGGATTGAAAAACTGAGTTTACATGTATTTGGCTAAACTTCTGACTTCAAACTGGGTGGTTTGAGCCCTGAATGCTGATTGGCTGACAGCCGTGGTATATCAGACCATATACCATGAGTATGACAAAACATGTATTTTTTTACTGCTCTGATTACATTGGTAACCAGTTTATAATAGAAATAAGCCACCTTGGGGGTTTGTGGTATATGGCCAATATACCACGGCTAAGGACTGTGTCCAGGCACTCAGCGACGTGTTGGTCCTGAAGAACAGCCCTTAGCTGTGGTGTGCCTTATTACCTTAAATGTGCACCTACTAAACCAAATCACAAGCTTCAATCTGCCGCTTTTCACAGTGCGGTGGCAGGAAAATGAGAAAATAAGAAAAAAATAAGAAAATATAAGCAGTACTTAATTCAATGCCTGAGAAATAAGCGGTATGGTGTGTGAAGGGTCAAATGAGTGAGAGTTGGCAGCACTGAATCAATATTTCAGTTGTGTGAAGGCTTACAAATCCTTATTCAGCCTATCTCCTCCCCATCATCGAAATTGATTGAAGTTGAAGTAAATTACCTCAATAAGGGATCATTGCATTCATCTGGATTCACCTGGTTAGTCTGAAACCATGGGAAAGAGCAGGTGTTCCTAAATTTTTGTACACTGTAGAGTAGTCGGTCCATGAATCAGTGTACGCGAACGAGTGGATTACCTTGAAAACAACAGGCGGGTAGTCCTATTAACTACCTCAGAGCTCTGAACACACAAATCTTTTTAAAATCTTTTTTTTATATATATATATTTTTTATTAACAACAAATCAATACATAAAGCACATGAGGGAACACAAGCATACATAGATTACAAACAATGGACAATCGAGCTAGGGGGTACAATATCACATTACAATTACACAAGGACCTTAAGGGACATGCATATACTTACAACTCTAACAGCTTTTTTTGTTAGTAGAGCATTTAACCGTCTTAAAATACAGTTCAATTTATTTTTGTAGGATACAAAAATGTGGTTTTCTGTTTGTAAATTTACATTTGTGTATATGAAATTTTACCAAAAGAATAATGAAATTAATTACATAAAAATGATTCCGCTTATTTCTATTGTATGTAAAGAATCCAAACGGTACATCTCTCCACAATAGTGTAAAATCTTCATAAATGTGTTCAATTATAAACCTACTGATGTCTTGCCACAGTTTTCTTACATGCATATAATGCCAAAAAAGATGCACAACTGTTTCTGTGTGGTCTTTACAAAAGGAGCAATTTGAGTTGATGTTTTCCTTAAACTTAAAATAACCTGCTCATGGACTGCGGTTGAAAATTAGCTGGCTGGCTAAAACCGGCACTTTTACTGAAACGTTGATTAATGTGCACTGTCCCTGTAAAAATAAAATAAACTAAACTAAAAAAACTTCTTCATATAGTGGTTGGCAGGATAATATTTATGAATAATTTTAAAGGAAACTTCCTTAATTTTGTTAACAAGTAGGTATGTTTGTGGCAACATCCAAAGTTTTTTCCAACAGATATTATCAATAAATCCATTCCAATAAGGCATGACATAAGGTATAGATACAACATCCTGCTGAAACAAGGATCGTATCGCTCTGTTGTTGAATGGATCAAAAGAGAAACAAATCTTTCCTACTGATGAGTCAACAGGGTCAACAGAAGGTAGGCTCTGGGGGTCAGGTCTTGACATGTTCCTGAATAACATAGCAACACCTGAGGGAATGGCATCTAAAACAATTGCAAAATCTTTAGGTGTTACAGGGACCTTGTAAAGTGATAAGAATTCTTTATAACTGAGTAAAAGACCCTCTGCATTTACCAGTTGGCTCACCAATAGGATATTATTTCTGAACCAATATTCTAAAAACAGAGAGGTATTTTTATACAATATATCCCGATTATTCCATATATAATATCTGTGTGGAGAAAAATTGTGTTTATAAATTAAGGACCATGACAAGAAAACCTGCCGATGAAAAGCAGAAAGTTTCACTGGAACTTTGTCAATATTATAATTGCAAAACAACATGAAGTTAAGGCCACCAAAAGTAGAGAAGACATGATGAGGAATAAAATTCCAGATAGAAGTGGGTCTTCTTAGGAATTGTTTTATCCAATTGCTGAACACACGAATCTTCTGGTACGCACCCATCGTCGTGACGTAAATGCGCGCAGTGCATTGTGGGATTCAAAATGGAGTTTGTTATCAAGATGTCAGCTGAAACGTCGCGTCTTGGACTTATTTAACGAATTTTATTTAATTGTCTAGTTGCTGTTTTTCGCACACGTACCAAACAATGCACTGTATGGGATTGGTTTGTTTCGCTAGGGCCGCGGTTGGTCCAAACTCTTTTCTTCGACTCTACTCACGCAATTTCAATGCTAGAAAATGTTCCGAAAGCCGGTACCAGTGGACAGATGCTCGGTGCCCAGCAGGATGGACCAACATCAATAATTACAGTCAGGAAGCACGTAAGAATGAATTGGGACAGTATGTTTGCTATCATCTTCCACACAGGACCTTAATGAAAGTTCAAGGGCAAGATACAAGATCGTTTCTTCAAGGTATTGTAACCAATGACATGGAGCTCTTTGCAAAAGAGGAACAGAACGTTTTGTATGCGCACATGCTGAACGTTCAAGGAAGGACACTGTATGACATTATCATATACAGGTAATGCCTTATTGTAACAGCTACATCTTGTTTACGGTCAGGTTAGCCATAACCTCCATTGTGGGCGTGGCTTGCTTATCTAACTACAAAGTTTCACATAGAAGTTACTGTGCAGCAGTTAAGACTGTTTCAATTAGTTACTAGAAACCCAGGCATGGTATACATTTGAAGCACTCCCACATGATGGCTGACATGTTCTTTTTTTAAATTGTTATTTAGGTTGAAAGTAGCAGAAGCGGGTTGTGGTGTTCTGGTCGAGTGTGACACCACCATAAAGGACGTAATTTTGAAACATTTGAAGGTGTACAAAATCCGCCGGCAGGTGCAGATCAGCACCTGTCCAGAGCTTTCTCTATGGGCTGTGTTGCCTCAGGGAACAGCCCCAGGCCACAAGAGGCCTAAGCCAGATCTCACTGCCCCAGAAAAAGCTCTGATGTGGGAGGAAGATCCGAGAACTGAAGCCATGGGCTGGAGGTTGGTGGTGGACAACGAAGTCGATCCTCTGGAAATGATTCCATGGTGTCAGCAAGGCAACTCAGAAGAGTACCACAGGCACCGCTATGCAATAGGTAGGATCAGCCAACTAGAGGTTTAAGTGGTGGAAATGGTTTGCTTACCTCATCTAATACTATGTGGTGTGTAGCCAACTCTATGGTTGTATACTGTCAACTACTGGGTTGTTGTTATGCCATATACAATAGAACAGTTGGTTGCAGCATACGGTATGCTGCAACCTGGTAGCCTAGTGGTTAGAGCGTTGGACTAGTAACCGAAAGGTTGCAAGATCAAGTCCCAGAGCTGACAAGGAAAACATCTGTCGTTCTACCGCTGGACAAGGCAGTTAACCCACGGTTCCTAGGCCGTCATTGAAAATAATAATTTGTTCTTAACTGACGTGCCTAGTTAAATAAAGGTAAAATAAAAAATATGGCTAGCAGGGCTGTTGGATTGAAATCATTCCTGTAATCACTGTATGTTTCTATCTACCTGTTTCGCTTAGGACTTCCTGAGGGGGTGAAGGACCTTCCTCCCGGGGTGGCTCTTCCTCTGGAGTCCAACCTGGTCTACATGCAGGGCATCAGCTTCAGTAAGGGCTGTTACATTGGCCAGGAGTTGACCGCCAGGACTCATCACACCGGGGTGGTGCGGAAGCGCCTGATGCCTGTACGCATGTCAGCACCAGCCAAAGGCCTGGAGGAAGGAGTATCGCTACAGACCCAGTCTGGCAAGCCAGCCGGGAAGCACAGGGCCGGGGTTGGAGAGCTGGGCCTGAGCCTGATCCGCCTGGCTCACGCTAAAGAGCCACTGACACTCAAGGCGTCAGAGGACACCACAGTGACTCTAGAGGCCTCTGTGCCAGACTGGTGGCCCAAAGACACTAAAGCAAAATGAGGATAGAGGTATTTATTGACCCCAACAATATGAAACGTACATATGTTCAAAAGAGCCATCTTCTCATTCCAAATTCATCTAATACAGTATCTCACTGGTACCACTAGCAGCCATGTCTGACAATAGTTTTACTTTGTTTGCAATATTGAAATTGCTTTAGATAGGCAAATTATAATTTCAGAGTCTATCTTCCTTGAAACTATGCTGTTTGCCAGTTGTGCACCACAATTTACTAGCTATTGTCAGAAATATTACTATGCATCTCTGGTGTAATAAACATATAAGGACACAAAGTATGGATGTTTCTCATTTTCTCAACATCTCATTCACACAAAACATCCATAAACGTATGTATTTCAAGACATCAGGCAAGTCATTTGGGCTACCTATCTCTGAAACCAAAGCCTTATCAACCAAATGTATTGATAAAGATGCTTAGAAAGGGATACAGTGGCCTACTCCTGGTAAAGGGAGTGCTGCCCTCTAGTGGAGTGTATGGTTTCTTTAATCTACTCCAGAAAACTTTCAGTTTTTTAAATTTCACCTCTATTTAACCAGGTAGGCTAGTTGAGAACACGTTCTCATTTACAACTGCAACCTGGCCAACATAAAGTAGTTTGACACATACAACAACACAGAGTTACACATGGAATAAACAAAAATACAGTCAATAGTACAGTAGAAAAAGTATATATACAGTGTGTGCAAATGAGGTAGGATAAGGGAGGTAAGGCAATAAATTGGCCATGGTGGCGAAGTAATTACAATATAGCAATTAAACACTGGAATAGTAGATGTGCAGAAGATGGATGTGCAAGTAGAGATACTGGGGTGCAAAGGAGCAAAATATATAAATACAGTATGGGGAGCTGCTCTGACAGCTGGTGCTTAAAACTAGTGAGGGAGATGTCTCCAGCTTCAATGATTTTTTGCAGTTTGTTCCAATCATTGGCAGCAGAGAACTGGAAGGAAAGGCGGCCGAAGGAAGAATAGGCTTTGGGGTGACCAGTGAGATATACCTGCTGGAGTGCAATCTACGGGTGGGTGTTGTGTGAGCTCAGAGTTAAATGTTCCAGTTAAAGTAATTGCAGAGCATGCATTCTAGAATGTGAGCCATCCTCTGCAGGTCACAGGCAGCGTGGTGCGGTCCTAACGTGGTCAGGGTATCTGAAAGATGCAGGGGGTAATTTGAGGAGGTGTTTCAAGAGCTCAAGAAAGACATGCGGTTGTCAGCGATGATCTTTAGGAAAGAGGTAAACTCTCTGTAGTCAATCCCAGAGCAAGACTTCATGATGACCTGGAAAACAAAAACAATTTTGTTACTACAGACCACAGCTTTTTCAAGATAAATCTGCTTTTGACATACAGATAGCTCGTCTGTACGAGCAGACAGCTCGTTCTGAAGAAACTGCCACATAATGTACACATTGCAGCCATTCAACCAGTTATGGTTGATAGAGATGGTGTCTTCCTGTAGGATTATGAGACAAAAATGGGGTTATTACATTTCAAAATTAACCAGATGAGCTTATATGTGTTTAACTGGCAATGATTTATAAATAAGTTCTTGCACCACATCCAAACAGCAGCACTTACCAAATTATAAACCTGATGGTGCCAACCACTGAGCACACGAATGATCTCCCCTGCTTCCTGAATGATCTCTAGTGGTTGGCAGGCCTCAACAGAGTGTGGGAACTGCCCCTTGTCTTGAAGCTCGGAAGTAGTGATGTCATATGCAAGGTTGCCATGGCTGTCTTGTAGAAACTCTTCTTGGCCCGGGGGAAATAGGAGCCATTTTTTTCCTGCCACAGATATTCACTGACCAGCTGTAGGAGCGAAACGCATCAGTGTGGAATGGCGTCCTGTAGTGATGAGAGAAACAAGCACATGATGTTAAGGGAGAGTGAGATAAGAGGATATCCATATTAGGGTCTATAATGAAATATGTTTTGTTATACCATGAGTCTTTGGGTTCCATGTAGACGAAGCGGTAGTCGTCCACCTCCAAGGTATCCCAATACTTATTGAACCAGTCAGAAGGAAAGAAGACTGGGGTGGTATAAACGTGTTAAGGAAAATCCCTGCTGCAGACAGGAGGGAACAGTTGAGCAATGTCTAAATCAAATCTCACATCAATTCAAATTTTATTGGTCACATACACATGGTTAGCAGATGTTAATGCGAGTGTAGCGAAATGCTTGTGCTTCTAAATCAAATCAAATTTATTTATATAGCCCTTCGTACATCAGCTGATATCTCAAAGTGCTGTACAGAAACCCAGCCTAAAACCCCAAACAGCAAACAATGCAGGTGTAAAAGCACGACCATGCAGTAATATAACAAGTAATCTAACAATTTCACAACATCTACCTTATACACACAAGTGTAAAGGAATGAATAAGAATATGTACATATAATATATGGATGAGCGATAGCCGAACGGCATAGGCAAGATGCAGTAGATGGTATAGAGTACAGTACATCCATGTGAGATGAGTAATGTAAGGTATGTAAACATTATATAAAGTGGCATTGTGATACATTTATTACATCCAATTTTAAATTATTAAGTGGCTAGAGATTTGAGTCAGTATGTTGGCAGCAGCCACTCAATGTTAGTGATGGCTATTTAACAGTCTGATGGCCTTGATATAAAAGCTGTTTTTCAGTCTCTCGGTCCCAGTTTTGATGCACCTTTACTGACATCGCCTTCTGGATGATAGCGGGGTGAACAGGCAGTGGCTCAGGTGGTTGTTGTCCTTGATGATCTTTTTGTCCTTCCTGTGACATCAGGTGCTGTAGGTGTCCTGGAGGGCAGGTATTTTGCCCCCGGTGATGTGTTGTGCAGACCTCACTACCCTCTGGAGAGCATTACGGTTGTGGGCGGAGTAGTTGCCGTACCAGGCGGTGATACAGCCCAACAGGATGCTCTCGATTGTGAATCTGTAATCTGTTTGAGTGTTTTTGGTGACAAGACAAATTTCTTCAGCCTCCTGAGGTTGAAGAGGCGCTGTTGCGCCTTCTTCACCACGCTGTCTGTGTGGGTGGACCATTTCAGTTTGTCCGTAATGTGTATGGCGAGAAACGTAAAACGTTCCACCTTCTCCACTACTGTCCCGTCGATGTGGATGCTCCCTCTGCTGTTTCCTGAAGTCCACGATCATCTCCTTTGTTTTGTTGATGTTGAGTGTGAGGTTATTTTCCTGACACCACACTCCGAGGGCCCTCACCTCCTCCCTGTAGGCCGTCTCATCATGTTGGTAATCAAGCCTACCACTGTAGTGTCGTCTGCAAACTTGATGATTGAGTTGGAGGCGTGCATAGCCACGCACTCATGGGTGAACAGGGAGTACAGGAGAGGGCTGAGAACACACCCTTGTGGGTCCCCAGAGTTGAGGATCAGCGGGGTGGAGATATTGCTTCCTACCCTCACCACCTGGGTGCGTCCCGTCAGAAAGTCCAGGACCCAGTTGCACAGGGCGGGGTCAAGACCCAGGGTCTCGAGCTTAATGACGAGTTTGGAGGGTACTATGGTGTTAAATGCTGAGCTGTAGTCGATGAACAGCATTCTTACATAGGTATTCCTCTTGTCCAGATGGGTTAGGGCAGTGTGCAGTGTGATTGCCATTGCGTCATCTGTGGACCTATTGTGGCGGTAAGCAAATTGGAATGGATCTATGTTGTCAGGTAGGGTGGAGGTTATATGATCCTTGACGGAAGTGAGTGCTACGGGGCGATCGTCGCTTAGCTCAGCTACCTTGGCCTTCTTGGGAACAGGAGCAATGGTGGCCCTCTTGAAGCATGTGGGAACAGCAGACTGGGATAGGGATGGATTGCATATGTCCGTAACCACACCAGCCAGCTGGTCTGCACATGCTCTGAGAACGTGGCTAGGGATGCCGTCTAGGCCGGCAGCCTTGCGAGGGTTAACCCACTGTTCCTAGGCTGTCATTGAAAATAAGAATTTGTTCTTAACTGACTTGCCTAGTAAAATAAAGGTAAAAAAAAATAATGTAAACGTTTTACTCACGTTGGCTGCGGTGAAGGAGAGCTTGCAGATTTTGGTAGCGGGCCGTGTCGGTGGCACTGTATTGTCCTCAAAGCGAGCAAAGAAGCTGTTTAGTTTGTCTGGGAACAAGATATCGGGGTCCGGGACGGGGATGGTTTCGTGGTCCGTGATTGACTGTAGACCCTGCCACATACCTCTCGTGTCTGAGCCGTTGAATTGCGACTCTACTTTGTCTCTAAACTGACGCTTAGCTTGTTTGATTGCCTTGCGGAGGGAATAGCTACACTGTTTGTGTTCGGTCATGTTTCCGGTCGCCTTTCCCTGATTAAAAGCAATGGTTCGCGCTTTCAGTTTTGCGTGAATACTGCCATCAATCCACGGTTTCTGGTTGGGGAAGGTATTAATAGTCGCTGTGGATACAACATCACCGATGCACTTGCTAATAAACCCGCTCACCGAATCAGCGTATACATCAATGTTGTTGTTCGACGCCAATGGGAACATATCCCAGCTTCAAGCAATCTTGAAGCGTGGAATCAGATTGGTTGGACCAGCGTTGAACAGACCTGTCGTGTTCCTGGTCATAATGTTGGTAAATTGGCATTGCTCTTATATCCATTAGTTCCTCCCGGCTGTATGTTATAAGACTTAAGATTTCCTGTGGTAACAAGTGTAAGAAATAATACATTAAAAAAACAAAATACTGCATAGATTCGTAAGAACGCAAAGAGTACAAGTACTATTTATTACAAATAAACACTTTCAAATCTTTTGGACTGCTGCTCTTTTGGACTGAGGCAACATATCAGTGAATTCAATACCTTGACATGTGTCAATCCTTCAGATAAAAGATTTAAAAAACATGAGCTGGCGCCCACCCAGAATAATAGTTTGTGTGGAGGTGCTGACTAACGGCGAATAAGCTATCGAATTAAAGTCGCACACTCCATGTATAATCTCCCAGCAATTTAATGGGTATTTACCAATGTTTTGGCATCACTGTGCCTTCCTCAGGGTGATGCTGGGAGATTATACATGGAGTGTGCGACTTTCTTTATTTTGATAGTTTAGAATTGTTCAGATAGACATCCTTTTGGTGACGAGTGTCCATTCTGGATGTATTCTTTCCAGTAGTGAATAAATAATTTGCTTGGGGTTTGCATTGTATTTCTTTCACATTACTGTTTGCAAAAGGAACCAGTCTCATCTGCAAGGGTAAACATAAAAATAGAAAAGCCTTATGTGAAAACAACTTAGAAATGGGTTATTTGTTCATCATAACTGCAGCACAAATTATATCAGATAATTCCACAGACGATGAGATATAGCTGTCAAATCACAGATCAGAACAGCCCATGCATAGGCTAATCAAACTCGTTCATGTCACACCAACATTATGAATACAAAGTTACTGGGCATTGTAATAGATCTGTAACAACATTTATTTACCAAATTGCTGCAGCAGTTTCTGGAAGGTTGGTTTCCCCTCTTCAGTGATCCACTGTTGTCTGCATGTCCAGTCTAGTGAATTTCCTCGAGAACATGAATGGGTGGTTGGGAAGTAAGTACCTTTTAAAGAATTTGGAATAGCTCAACTCCTTGTCTATGTAATCCACAAAGTGCGAAGACCAGAATTTTTCATAGGATTGCCTTGGTATTTTGACAAGGCTGCAGCAGTTATAGTAAGACTCCCTGTCTATGATATTCAATAATGTAAAAGATCCTGGATATAGCTAACTAGTTAGCAAGCAATTAAAACTGGCGACGTATCTACGATATAACTACATAATTTTGGGATTTGCATTACAAAGATACATCGAAAATTAGGAGGGTCTGGTTCGTTTATTCGAACCTACAAATAGCTTTCTATTTTACATGCTATGGCTATGATATTCAGTTTGCATTGCAAGGGAACACATTTATCGATGCACAAGCCCAATATTAATTACAAAGCTATATTTGTTTATTTCTTTTGCACCTTATTGTTTCCGTACATCTTGGATATTGTCTGCTAATTCAACGTTGTCTTAAAAATACAATGTATGTAGTACATATAAGCAACGAAATTAGACAATCATGTAAATCTACACATTTAAGGTAGCAGGATCATTGTTTCGAGACGGACTGTAAACATGTCTGTACTGAGAACCTGCCGCTGTTCCACTTCCTAAACAAATCAGTCGCCTGCAAACAGGTGTTTTTATTTAATTTTACGAATTATTAAACTGACAGATTGAAATATATATTCACAGAACAACTGTTCTCGAATAAAAGTTACTTTTGCACAATCGATAATATTAGCGCCTTGCCCAACATTGCAGAATTGTTGCCATTGATTTCCTGGGATTAGTCATAACCCTGCAAGAGCTCACGTGCCAGGTTTCTAAAAAGTAAACAAAAACATGAACGTTGAATGGTCGCTAGCTATTTTGTTTGGTTACAGCTATTATTTAGTTTGCACACTAATGTAATTTAATGCAAAATATATTTTATTTTATTTTAGAGGTAAGTTTATGAAGATGGCTGCTGGCTGGATAACTAGCTAACGTTAGATAGCTTCCTGGCATATTATGATTGTGCATGTTTTTATAGCCAGCTAGCAAGCTTAGCATATACACAGTGGCCCTAGCAAAGTAACGTTAAACTATTACACGATAACGTATGTTTCTAGCTGTAACGTTACTGCCATGCAGTAGGTCTAAATAGCTAGTCCAAAGTTCATTGATTACCATGATGACATCTAGCTAGCTACTTGAAATACCTAGCTAGTAGTTCCAAAGGTTTAGGGTCTAATCTTTAATCTTGATTAACATCTTGACCTTGATTCAAGTACTCTGTTATTTCTAATATGACATCTGAATTTATGTTCACCCCTCTTTACCTAAGTGAGCATCTGAAGCCAAGTCAAGATGACAAGCCCAAACCGAGACATCCCCATCCACAGCTGGCCAGGCTCCTACTACATCAACAGCGAGAAGCGCTGGGAGGCCGGGACCCTGTCCCTGACCCGCACCATATTGCGCTTCACCTCAGACCAGAGCAAAGAGAACCTGGTTGGCTTCCGCCTCACCAGGATCATGGAGATCAAGATGGAATCGTCCAGCTTCATCTTCAGCACTCTGACTGTGTTGGAACAGGGGAATCTCAAGCACTGGTTCGGCTCACTGAGGCCCAACCGGTTGGTGGTCTACAATGTCCTGGAGCATTTCTGGAGGGAGAGGTTGTTGTCCCCCTCTACTGAGGTCCAGGGGGGCGAGGCACAGCCCACCAAGGGGAGGGAGCTGATTAACCTGGTGGCAGGGGCTCAAAGACGGCTAGAGGACACAGGGAATGTCCTCCACCACCAGGGAGAGCAGTTTGATAACGTCATGCAGGGCCTGGACAAGATCGACTCTGATCTGGGCGTGGCAGACAAGTAAGGAGGATTTTGATATTCTATTCTAACTCTTGGCCTTGTCATGTAACTGTTTTATTGTTTTTATGTTTACAAATATTGTAGCTTGCCATGGATATTGTCTGACGTTTTGATGCCTTTCTATTTACATGTAATTGGTTAATCTATAAGAGTAAGGAATTGAGATTGGATAGTCCAGAAGATTGATTTGTGTAAACCGTCACTGAATTGGATGGATTCCTCTAACTTCTGTCACCATTCACTCCGCAGGCTACTGTCTGAACTGCAGTCTCCTCCTTGGTGGCCTTTTGGCAAATTACCCTGGAAGAGTCAGCAGGATGCCAATGCTGAGCATGCTGCCAGAGAGGCCACTTGTAAGGGAACAGCAACAGGCAAGCACAGAGTGATCACCAGCATACCAGCCATCGTTTCCAGACGTGGAGACTCGGACCTGAAGCCTGGCTGCTTGATGGTGATGGTCTCCTCTTTAGAAGTCCGAGACACAAACTATGTGCTCCTCCACCGCTTTGAGAGGGACGAGGTGGATGACATCCGGGTGCACAACCCTTATGAGATCAGTGTGAGGCAGAGGTTCATAGGGAAGCCAGACATATGCTTCAGACTCCTGTCGGCTAAAATGCCGGAGGCCATGTCTGTGCTAGAGATGCAGTACAAGAAGAAGGTAGAGTACACGAGTGAGTACTCTGCCTTTAAGACGACCCCAGCCACAACCCCATGTGACCAGAATCAAGTTTTAATATGGAATGCAGGTAAGAACTGTAGATTTCACCTCTGAAGTCACAGGCAGTTGTTCTTCTTTGTTTATTTTGTATTGTACATTGGTTTGTATTTGACCACCAAGTGGCAGTAAAGGTCTATGTTTTAGCATTAGTTCAATATATATCTTTGAAATAGCTTTAGGCTCAAATGTCATGATACACTCTAGATCATTTTATTTGGCACCCCAAGTTTTCTGATTTAAAACATATATCATTTTTGTTGTTTGACATAAGACTGTAAAATCCCCAGGATATCAGCTCAAAGTGTGTTTTAATTTAGGAAATCTGTTCCCATGTGCTCCCACACATAACTAGAGAGACATTGGCGGTCGTATTCCAGTGTAATCAAGGTTTTAAAGGATTCTGTGTTTGTCAAATACTATATCTGTTTGGGATTCTTGCGGTCAATTTTGCTGTATACAAATTATTTATAACTATGTTGACCCCTGCTCTTGATTATTGATTTATTATACAATTCTGCCTTTTATGTTATGAGCTTTCCCTCATACATTATCATGGGGATATTGTTACGCTCATAGGATGATCAGTTGTTTGTTTGAGTTGCCTTCTCACTGTACCTCACAGGGTAGCCTAGTGGTTAGAGCGTTCATTGGACTAGTAACCGAAAGGTTGCAAGTTCGAATCCCTGAGCTGACAAGGTACAAATCTGTCGTTCTGCCCCTGAACAGGCAGTTAACCCACTGTTCCTAGGCCGTCATTGAAAATAAGAATGTGTTCTTAACTGACTTGCCTAGTAAAATGAAGGTAAAATAAAAAATCTCTGTCCCCTTCCTTGGAGCAGGCTTGCAGCAGTACCAGGAGACAGAGGTCCCCAGTACGGTCCCAGCAGGAGAGCTTTCCCAAGTGCATCTACATGTCCTTAAGCCAGAGGTTACTCAGGATGAGGTTCAGGAGCTCCGACAGGTGAGAGATCTCTCCATCTGTATACTAAAGCAGTCTAAAGTTATACTGCCCTTACATTGTCTCTCTTTCTGCTTAATACCTGTCCTGTAGACACCTGTTTTGTATGTAGAGGAAATGCATAATTTAATAACCATGTTACGATTCAGTAAAGGTATTCCATTTCAATAGCAGGTTTTAAAGAACAAGCATAACTTTGCCCATGGAAATCATGGGAAGATAAATGCAGTATTTCCATTCCAAACAGAGATTCACTGTAATGATTTAGATTTGTCAAATTATATTTTATATGTAAGTCGGTGAGACCACAAACCAAACTCCAATGTGTTTAGGAGAGAGAGAGGAGAGAGGGAAAGATACATGGCCAGTTATTTGGTCGACTTTTCTGGTCAGACAGTGTATAAAGTATTTCCATTCATAGCCATAATGTTGAACAGGGTGAGCTCCATACATGGTCTATGGTCGCGAGACATAAACAGTGACGCAAATGCAGTCAATTATTTTTTATTTAACACATTATTATAACTTTCTCAGAATGCTGTATTCCATATTAAACCTCTTCATAACACAACATTTTGTGTATATCTAAGACCACATATGTAATTGGTTGGTGAACCGTTACAGGTATGTTGTCATTTTCATAATCCTCCTGAAACATAGGCTACAGTCTCTCCAGACATGGATGGTTCTTACTGTCCCATAAGCAATTCTTTAAAACTGAATGAAGCTAAGATTGAATGAGCCTTTTGAGGAAACTGCGTTTACAACGGAATAGTTAGTTAGGTATTACAAGTTAAGTATTGACCACTTCAGAATGGTCTCAATACGATTGTATCTCAATATAGTTTTATATATAATCATTTTACAAACAAATCGATCATGTAAGTGACATTTTTCTCAATTAGTCTGTGTACAATTCAGGGATGTGTATTCTTTATCTATCAATGGATTATTATGTTGTGCTGATAAGTCTTAATGGTTCTTTTGAACTACAAAGCCTGCCACTTTCTCAAGTGATACAATAGTACACTTTTTGACACACCCAACCCTTCTCTTGAAGTCATTCATATCATGATTAGAACCTATAGTAAGAGCCCCTCATTGAGAGCCACTTTCAACCTTATTTCCTACCCAAGTGTATAGCAAATAGACCCTTTTATCAAAAGATATTTGATACAGATTATCAATAGGTTTATTGTTCAAATCAGTTAAATATTTACAGTTCTTTATGTCCTAAACAAATTCCTACGAGTCACCTCACCTCACCTTTCATCAGTTTGCTGAGGTTATTAGCCTGCTTTTTAAAACTTGTGTGTATTTTACTAACATTTACATTTACATTTAAGTCATTTAGCAGACGCTCTTATCCAGAGCGACTTACAAATTGGTGCATTCACCTTATGACATCCAGTGGGACAGTCACTTAACAATAGTGCATCTAAAACTTAGGGGGGGTGGGGTGAGAGGGATTACTTAACCTATCCTAGGTATTCCTTAAAGAGGTGGGGTTTCAGGTGTCTCCGGAAGGTGGTGATTGACTCCGCTGTCCTGGCGTCGTGAGGGAGTTTGTTCCACCATTGGGGGGCCAGGGCAGCGAACAGTTTTGACTGGGCTGAGCGGGAGCTGTACTTCCTCAGTGGTAGGGAGGCGAGCAGGCCAGAGGTGGATGAACGCAGTGCCCTTGTTTGGGTGTAGGGCCTGATCAGAGCCTGGAGGTACTGAGGTGCCGTTCCCCTCACAGCTCCGTAGGCAAGCACCATGGTCTTGTAGCGGATGCGAGCTTCAACTGGAAGCCAGTGGAGAGAACGGAGGAGCGGGGTGACGTGAGAGAACTTGGGAAGGTTGAACACCAGACGGGCTGCGGCGTTCTGGATGAGTTGAAGGGGTTTAATGGCACAGGCAGGAGCCCAGCCAACAGCGAGTTGCATAATCCAGACGGGAGATGACAAGTGCCTGGATTAGGACCTGCGCCGCTTCCTGTGTGAGGCAGGGTCGTACTCTGCGGATGTTGTAGAGCATGAACCTACAGGAACGGGCCACCGCCTTGATGTTAGTTGAGAACGACAGGGTGTTGTCCAGGATCACGCCAAGGTTCTTGGCGCTCTGGGAGGAGGACACAATGGAGTTGTCGACCGTGATGGCGAGATCATGGAACGGGCAGTCCTTCCCCCTCATTGTAGGAAGAGCAGCTCCGTCTTGCCGAGGTTCAGCTTGAGGTGGTGATCCGTCATCCACACTGATATGTCTGCCAGACATGCAGAGATGCGATTCGCCACCTGGTCATCAGAAGGGGAAAGGAGAAGATTAATTGTGTGTCGTCTGCATAGCAATGATAAGAGAGACCATGTGAGGTTATGACAGAGCCAAGTGACTTGGTGTATAGCGAGAATAGGAGAGGGCCAAGAACAGAGCCCTGGGGGACACCAGTGGTGAGAGCGCGTGGTGAGGAGACAGATTCTCGCCACGCCACCTGGTAGGAGCGACCTGTCAGGTAGGACGCAATCCAAGCGTGAGCCGCGCCGGAGATGCCCAACTCGGAGAGGGTGGAGAGGAGGATCTGATGGTTCACAGTATCGAAGGCAGCCGATAGATCTAGAAGGATGAGAGCAGAGGAGAGAGAGTTAGCTTTAGCAGTGCGGAGCGCCTCCGTGATACAGAGGAGAGCAGTCTCAGTTGAATGACTAGTCTTGAAACCTGACTGATTTGGATCAAGAAGGTCATTCAGAGAGAGATAGCGGGAGAGCTGGCCAAGGACGGCACGTTCAAGAGTTTTGGAGAGAAAAGAAAGAAGGGATACTGGTCTGTAATTGTTGACATCGGAGGGATCGAGTGTAGGTTTTTTCAGAAGGGGTGCAACTCTCGCTCTCTTGAAGACGGAAGGGACGTAGCCAACGGTCAGGGATGAGTTGATAAGCGAGGTGAGGTAAGGGAGAAGGTCTCCGGAAATGGTCTGGAGAAGAGAGGAGGGGATAGGGTCAAGCGGGCAGGTTGTTGGGCGGCCGGCCGTCACAAGACGCGAGATTTCATCTGGAGAGAGAGGGGAGAAAGAGGTCAGAGCACAGGGTAGGGCAGTGTGAGCAGAACCAGCGGTGTCGTTTGACTTAGCAAACGAGGATCGGATGTCGTCGACCTTCTTTTCAAAATGGTTGACGAAGTCATCTGCAGAGAGGGAGGAGGGGGGGGGGGGGAGGGGGCGGAGGATTCAGGAGGGAGGAGAAGGTGGCAAAGAGCTTCCTAAGTTAATACACCCAAACAAACCTCATTTTCAAGCAGCAGTGTGATGATATTGAACTTGAGCAGTAGGACTGAGTTAAAGGTCCCGTGCACATTGTTTCTGTGTCACTTACTGGCTGTTGAAAACGTACATAATGTCAATGGGTGTGTGTGTGAGCATGTGTAGGATAACATAATATTAGTTCTGAAACCACGGTGGAGTTTGGAGTGAATGTTTATTAGATTTTGCTTGGCACAACGCAGTTTATTTTAGATGTTCCATTGACCATTACATACACAGTATTTGGAGCTTGGAGATGGAGTTGCAGAATTCCCTGAACACATGGAAAGTTGAAATAACATTTAATTTGACTTGGTTGTTATCGATGACCAGAGGAGAACCTCTGTCAAACCACCATGTGCTTGAGTATCATATACTAGTCACATGAATATTGTTTCACATGGCGATTGTGTCTTGACCTAGCGATGTAAATTCAGTTATTATATATCGTTTTCTTTCTGTCTCCTTGGCCCCGGCAGGCAGTGGAAGAAGAATTATGACTGAGAAGAAAGTGTTATTCCTCCTCTCTGCTCATCTCCCCCGTCTTTTCCACTGACTGACTCACTCCCTCTCCTCTCAGGACATAACGCCTAGACAAGACACTTTTTCCCCCACAACGAGAAACAAAATGACTCCCACAGACCTAGGTCAAGTACATATGTCAAATACTTGAGCTGCACTTGATTTACTTTGCCCTGTAAAGTGAAACAGAAGAAATGGATCCAAAAGTGCGAACCACAAGCTAAATCAAGTGTGTGTGTGTGCCTATATGTTTCTCTCCCTGTTCTCTCAGATGCTAATGCAGCTGAAGAATCTTGCTCTGGAGGCTGAGACTGAGCTGGAGAAGCAAGACGAGAGCCTGGATGTTCTGACCACCTCTACGGACCAGGCCACCATGGACATAGACAAACACACCTGCCACATGAAAAGGCTGCTGTAACTAACTCACTTACAACGCAATGCAGAAATGCACCGAGTTGCTATTGCCTTACGACGAATGTATTCTGTTAGAAAGTTGTTGTACTGTACCTCTATATTTGAGGTTCCATAACCATTGAAACCAGATTTTACCATCTGCTTCGTTGTATCACATCAAGTTAAGTCTTAGCCTCAGGTGTAGTCATACACCCTTACCTCATTGTAACGTGTAAAATATAGAAATCGATGTTCCTCTCAATGTGGTAATTACTGACCAGGAAGCGTTCACTCATCAGCACTTTGTGGAGATATCGTCCTCTTTGCACTGACAAACTATGAATATATCCAAACTTGGTTGTTGTTGACGGGAGGTTGGACAGACATAATGGTCTCTGTCACACATGTAATCCATGGTTTCTGATGATGTACTTAAATCACAGTGAGGAACGATTGTCACACCTGTTTTTTCCTTCTTCTTTTTCAGTTGCAGGTGTCAGTAAAGCCATCCCCCTCCCTCCATGCACATGGTTTCCCTCCAGCTCCAAGTGTTGCATGTTCCCATGTTTCTGCTGAGTAAAGCGATGCATCGAGTGGGATCTGTAGATCTGTGAGGTATGCAGTGGGTATGTAACATGTAGCAAAGTCCGTTGAAACTGTGTCCCTTGAAATACACGGAATACTTTACAGAGCCCCTACTCTTAAGTCAATTTCTATACCATAAAGTTCCGTACTAGAGAAAGCAGGGAGTAACTCACAATAGGTTGTCTCGCTGACATTATCACTGGATTTAGTAATATCTGTATAATCTTATGTGTATATGAATGACTTGCATATTTCTATGCTGTGGTGTACTCGGATGTTTTACTGAAATGTAATTATTGTCTCGCTATCATATGTGAACTTGCGATATACTGTTATTTAAACTCAATATCTGGTAAATAATGCTTTTCTCCGTACAAATAATGCCCAAGGCTCCCCATGGTACTGTACTGTAGAGAGCAGAGGAAGTATTTGAGTGGCGTGTAATTATCCAATAGAATCATTTACATAAAATACAGACGAATATCTTTAAGTAGTACAGTACGACCCGCCCAGTTCATAAAAGGCAATTGACACTGAAACAAAATATAAATGCAACATGTTAACTGTTGGTTTCACGAGTTGAAATAAAAGATCCCAGAAATATTCCATGCGTCTAAAATTTTGTTCACAAATTTGTTTACATTCCTGTTAGTGAGCATTTCTCCACACCTGGCAGGTGTGTTATATCAAGAACATGATTAAACAGTGTGATCATTACACAGGTGCACTTTGTACTGGGGACAATAAAAGGCGACTATAAAATGTGCAGTTTTGTCACACAACACAATGCCACAAATGTCTCAAGTTTTGATAGGGAGTGCAATTGGCATGCTGACTACAGGAATGTCCACCATAGCTGTTGCCAGATAATTTAATGATAATTTCTCCACGATAAGCCGCCTCCAACATTGTTTTAGAGAATTTGGCAGTACTTCTAACTGGCCTCACAACTGCAGGCCAGATGTAATCACGCCAGCCAAAGAATTTCTGCACAAACTGTCAGAAACCGTCTCGGGAAGCACATCTGCACGCTCGTTGTCGTCACCAGGGTCTTGACCTAACTGCAGTTCGTCGTTGTAACTGACTTCAGTGGGCAAATGCTCAAACGCTTTTCACGGATGAATCACGGTTTCAGCTGTACCGGGCTGATGGCAGACAGCGTGTATGATGTCACGTGGGCGAGGGGTTTGCTGGCGTCAATGTTGTGAAGAGAGTGCCCCATGGTGGCTGTGGGGTTAAGGTATGGGCAAGCAAAGGTTACAGACAATGAGCACAATTGCATTTTATCAATGGCAATTTGAAATCACAGAGATACCGTGACAAGATCCTGAGGCCCATTGTCATGCCATTCATCCGCTACCATCACCTCATGTTTCAGCATGATAATGCACGGCCCCATGTCGCAAGGATCTGTACACAATTTCTGGAAGCTGAAAATGTCCCAGTTCTTCCATGGTCTGCATACGCACCAGACATGAACATGTTTGGGATGCTCTATCTACGTGTACAACAGCGTGTTCCTGTTCCAGCCAATAACCAGCAACTTCGCACAGCCATTGAAGAGGAGTGGAACAACATTCCACAGACCACAATCAACAGCCCGATCAACTCTATGTGAAGGAGATGTCTATGCGAATGAAATGTGTCGCACTGCACGAGGCAAATTATGGTTACACTAGATACTGTCTGGCTTTCTGATCCACGCCCCTACAAGAAATGTGTGCAGTGGTTGAAAAACAAATTGTAAACTTAGTGTAAACTTAGGTTGGAGTCACGTAAACTTCTGACTTCAACTGTAGGTTGGAGTCATTAAAACTTGTTTTCCAACCACTCCACAAATTTCTTGTAAACAAACTAGTTTTGGAAAGTTGGTTAGGACATCTACTTTGTGCAAGACACAAGTAATTTTCCCAACAATTATTTAACTTATAATTTCACTGTATCACAATTCCAGTGGGTCAGAAGTTTGCATACTGTGCCTTTAAACAGCTTGGAAAATGTAGCTTCAGAAGCTTCTGATAGGCTTATTGAGATCATTTCAGTCAATTGGAGGTGTACCTGTGGATGTATTTCAAGGCCTACCTTCAAACTCAGTGCCTCTTAGCTTGAGTTCATGGGAAAATCAAAATAAATCAGCCAATACCTCAGAAAAAGAATTGTAAGACCTCCACAAGTCTGGTTTATCCTTGGGAGCAATTTCCAAATGCATGAAGGTACCTCGTTCATCTGTATAAACAATAGTACTCAAGTATAAACACCATGGGACCACGCAGCCGTCATAACGCTCAGGAAAGAGACGCGTTCTGTGTCCTAGAGATTAACATACTTTGGTGTGAAAAGTGCACATCAATCCCAGAACAACAGCAAAGGACCTTGTGAAGATGCTGGAGGAAACAGGTACAAAAGTATCTATATCCACAGTAAAACAAGTCCTATATCGACATAAGCTGCAAGGCCGCTCAGCAAGGAAGAGGCCACTGCTCCAAAACCGCCATAAAAAAGCCAGACTACGGTTTGCAACTGCACATGGGGACAAAGATTGTACTTTTTGGAGAAATGTCCTCTGGTCTGATGAAACAAAAATATAACTGTTTGGCCATAATGACCATCGTTATGTTTGGAGGAAAAAGGGGGTGGCTTGCAAGCCGAAGAACACCATCCCAACCGTGAATCACATGGGTGTAAGCATAATGTTGTGGGGGTGCTTTGCTGCAGGATGGACTGGTGAACATCACTAAATAGATGGCATCACGAGGAGGGAAAATTATGTGGATATATTGAAGCAACATCTCAAGACATAAGTCAGGAAGTTAAAGCTTGGTCGCAAATGGGTCTTCAAAATGGC
The DNA here is from genome assembly GCF_021184085.1 of Oncorhynchus gorbuscha. Lineage (NCBI taxonomy): Eukaryota > Metazoa > Chordata > Actinopteri > Salmoniformes > Salmonidae > Oncorhynchus > Oncorhynchus gorbuscha. The sequence continues at coordinate 29,803,978 of NC_060194.1, read as the reverse complement.
TTAAGGACAACAATGTCAAGGTATTGGAGTGGCCATCACAAAGCCCTGACCTCAATCCAATAGAAAATTTGTGGGCAGAACTGAAAAAGTGTGTGCGAACAAGGAGGCCTACAAACCTGACTCAGCTACACCAGCTCTGTCAGGAGGAATGGGCTAAAATTCACCCTACTTATTGTGGGAAGCTTGTGGAAGGCTCCTCAAAATGTTTGACCCAAGTTAAGCAATTTAAAGGCAATGCTACCAAATACTAATTGAGTGTGTGTAATCTTCTGACCCACTGGGAATGTGATGAAAGAAATTACAGCTGAAATAAATAATTCTCTCTACTATTATTCTGACATTTCACATTTTTAAAAATAAGTGGTGATCCTAACTGTCCTAAAACAGGGAATTTTTGTTAGGAAATGTCAGGAATTGTGAAAAACTGAGTTTAAATGTATTTGGCTAAGGTGTATGTAAACTTCAGACTTCAACTGTAAATATCTGAATTCCCAGTCATGTGAAATCCATTTCATAGGGCCTAATGAATTGATTTAAGTTGACTGATTTACTGATATGAACTTTAACTAAGTAAAATCTTTGAAATTGTTGCATGTTGTGTTTATTTTGGTTCAGTGTAGTTCCCTTTATTAATTTAAGAATGATAATGAATAGAAAACAAAACAGGCAACAAAACAACACTCGGAGAGAGGCAAAGCAAGGCAACACCCAATAATAACAGGGTTCACGTGACAAATTGGCATGGAGATTGTCATAACTATGGCAAATGAGATGGAAGTGGAAGCTATTTACTATTGAAAGTTCTCCATGCGTGTCGGTCCCTGGCCTGTTGAATGAAAGTGAGTGCAGAGTAAACAGGCCTGTTGTTATTACATCCTGTTGGCACCAGGAGTTGGTTTGGTATCTGCTCACTGTGTTGGGGCCGGAGCTCTCTCTCACACACACATACGTACACCACCGAAGATGTGGCCACGGGTAGTGGCCACTAGCTTTCACGAGAGAGGGGACCACCAGGAGCCAAGAGCCCAGATTAACCCGATTTGGTGGGGTGGCTGTACTCTCATTAATGACTCAGGAAGAAGCTAAACTAGTTTTTAAAGAACACTGGCGACCTCTCAAAGGTCTCAGCCCGGGTCCATCACTGGGATGTGATCCTACACTAAAGATGTAATAAATTGAGGATGAACACTTGTCGTGAGTTACATTGCCTTCGGAAAGGATTCAGACCCCTTGACCTTTTCCACATTTTGGTACGGTACAGCCTTATTCTAAAATTGATTAAAAATAATAATAATTGGCATCAGTCCACACACAATACCCCATAATGACAAAGCAAAAACAGGATTTTAGAAATGTTTGCTAATAAAAAAACTTGAAAAAACTGAAATACCACATTTACATAAGTATTCAGACCCTTTACTCAGTACTTTGTTCATGCACCTTTGGCAGAGATTATAGCCTCTTCTTGGGTATGACGCTACAAGCTTGGCACACCTGTATTTGGAGTTTTTCCAATTCTTCTCTGCAGATCCTCTCAAGCTCTGTCAGGGTGGATGGGGAGCGTCGCTACACATCTGTTTTCAGGTCTCTCCAGAGGTGTTCGATCGGGTTCAAGTCCGGGCTCTGGCTTTGCCACTCAAGGACATTCAGAGACTTGTCCCGAAGCCACTCCTGCGTTGTCTTGGCTGTATGCTTAGGGTTGTTGTCTTGTTGGAAGGTGAACCTTCGCCCCAGTTTGAGGTCCTGAGAGCTCTGGAGCAGGTTTTCATCAAGGATCTCACTGAACTTTTCTCCATTCATCTTTGACTCGATCCTGACTAGTCTTCCTGCCGCTGAAAAACATCCCACAGCATGATGTTCCCACCACCATGTTTCACCGTAGAAATGGTGCCAGGTTTCCTCTCGATGGGACTCTTGGCATTCAGGCCAAAGAGTTCAATCTTGGTTCATCAGACAAGAGAATCTTATTTCTCATGGTCTGAGAGTCTTTAGGTGCTTTTTGGGAAACTCCAAGCGGGCTGTCATGTGCCTTTTACTGAGAATTGACTTCCGTCTAGCCTCTCTACCATAAGGGCCTGAATGGTGGATTGCTGCAGATAGGGTTGTCCTTCTGGAAGTTTCTCTCAATTTCCACAGAGTAACTCTGGAGCTCTGTCAGATTGATCATCGGGTTCTTGGTCACCTCCCTGACCAAGGCCCTTGTCCTCTGATTGCTCAGTTTAGCCGGGCAGCCAGCTCTACGAAGAGTCTTCGTTGTTCCAAACTTCTTCCATTTAAGAATGATGGAGGCCACTGTGTTCTTGGGGACCTTCAATGCTGCAGAAATGTTTTGGTACCCTTCCCCAGATCTGTGCCTCGACACAATCCTGTCTCGGAGCTCTACGTACAATTCTTTCGACTTCATGGCTTGGTTTTATCTCTGACATGCACCTGTCAACTGTGGGACCTTATATAGACAAGTGTGTGCCTTTCCAAATCATTGTCCAATCAATTGAATTTACCACAGGTGGACTCCAATGAAGTTGTTGAAACATCTCAAGGATGATCAATGGAAACAGGATGCACCTGAGCTCAATTTCGAGTCTCATAGCAAAAGGGTCTGAATACTTATGTAAGTCAGGTATTTGTTTTTATTTTTAATACATTTGCATACATGTTTTTGCTTTGTTATTATGGGGTATTGTGTGTAGATTGCTGAGGATTTTGTATTTTTATTTACTCAATTTTAGAATAAGGCTGTAACGTGACAAAATGTGTGAAAAGTCAAGGGGTCTGAATACTTTCCGAATGCACTGTATATGACAAGAAAATTGTTGCCGGAGAAAAGGGGGTTATACCAAACACTTCTTCTAGTCTGATCAAAGATGGTGAACTGGAGAGAGTTTCTTCTGTTGTTGATTTGAGCGATAAACAGTTCCATTCATTTGGGAGACCCGGTGTCTCGAACTCCAGAAGCATACCACATGGTTATGTGCATTCTTAGCCTCTAAAAAAAGGTTGAGGAAGGGAGAGAGTGAACACATACTGCCGTGGTTTCGAAGCAGCCCTGCTTTAGAAGGAAGTGGTGTCGGTCTGGTCTGACCACAGATGCATGAGATCCGGCATTGCCTTCCTAGCGGATGGTATGGAGACACCATGCAGGCCTGGACTTCCAAGTCTGTTTACTAGATTGTCCCTGTGGTGAGGTCGTTCTTTCCAACAAGGAGCGTGTCTCAATTGAAAGCCAATCAATCAAGTTCTGCTTGGAAAGAGCTTCACAAAGGCTGTGGGATTCTGTCAGGGCACATGTGGGTTGCTCTCTGTTGAAATGAGAGAAAGAACCTAATAAGATTCCACTTAGAGGGACAAGGCATGTAATCAATGACAAACTGACAGTACCTGGTCCCTAGAGGGTTAATGGCAACTGGAGGAAAAGTCGAAAATAAGGAGCCATGTGATGGTTATACCAAGTCAGAGTTGTCATTTCCCCAAGGGCTTTGAGGTAGATGTTGTTTTTGCTTTCTGTAAAAATAGTGCTCAAGACGTCTCTCATGACATCCTTTGTCATTTAATTTCCATTGTTTTGTATTTAGGTTACCTTGGCAATATTATCACAGATTGCATCAGTAAAATAATACATGTTTTCTGTGTTGGTAAATGTAAAATATTTAACTGACAATTTTTCTGTTTATCATGCAAATGAAACTCTGTTAATGTCGGTAAGGATTTTGATGTTTACATTCATCAATGTGATTCATTTTGAGAATGGATTCCAAGGTCTCTAATTGGAAATGAGAGAAATACACAATATTATTTTATTCCTGTGTAGCACTATAATATTAGAGTGTGTCTGTAATGGTTGGACTCTTGACTCACGTCCTGGCTGGTCTCCTACTGGTGCAGGTGTTGCTGCTGCTGTGTTCGTTTCACGACGCAGAGGGAGGCTCCAGTTTCAGGAAATTAGGCCTGTTGGTTAATGTTAGAACTGGAAGGAAAAGTTCCTGGAAGGTGGTTGAGTCCAACCGGGGGGTGGTGAATTGGTTCCCTTTCTATTAGAGAAAAGATATGACACCCACTTCTTATAGATGGCTTTGGTTGAAAGTCAATTGTGTCATACACGTTTTACAATACGTTTGCTGTAAACTTACAGTACATGAATTGCATTTTATGTGTTTTCAATCCATTTTTATAACATTCCTCCATAGTTGAATTCAATGATTGATGTCATAAAAGTAGTGGTAAGAGTTTTGTTTCTGTTTGTGTACCTGTTGTTGTTGATGAGGATTTGGCTTCAAATGAATTTAACTTCCGATTGCAATCCCATCAGAAGATGCCCTATGTTTTAGTATTCATGTGGTACTTTCCCACTGAGAGACAGAATGATATCATATACCTCTTGCACTTGTTATTGTTATCTTTTCTTTGGTGTTCAGACGGAGGTGCACTTTGTTGGATTTCCGTTTCTCTTTATTCAGAGAGTGACTCTCATCTCTGCTAGAGGGAGTTAACTGCGAGTCGCCCTGGCCAAAGTAAACTCCAACCATGGTCTGGTCTTTCTGAAGCAACTCGAATGAAGGTCTACTACTCCATAAGCATTGGTGTGTGAACAGCACCGGCCTACTGTATTGAACAGCTGAAACAATTGTGTGATCACTATTTAAACTTAAATTGACTTGTATGTAGTGACAGGTAGGTTTTAGCTGAAAAATAAACCAATGTGGATTGTTACCCAATTATTTAATATTTACACAGTAAACATCTTAAAATATACAAGATTCTAATTGTTCTCAAGGACCAGTGCCACTGTTCATGATTAAATATAGGGACATTTAATCATTGTTGTTGAAGGACTGATAATGGGTAAATTTCCTTTGAGATAGTATCCTAATGAGTAGTGTCTCAGTTATGTATGATCATGACACTTGTTGGCTGTAGATTCAGAAGAGGGCAGCAGTGAGTTGCTTATTCAAGGGAATGTTGGGCTGCAGTTAATTGATAGACAATTATTAGACCTCGTGAAGTTTCAGTACTTGGGTCTGGTGTCTTATTTCTATTGCAGCTGTATGTAAAGTTTTCACTATTTTGTTGTGATCAATTTGTGTTACTTTACATTCTAGATATGTTAACCGATGCTTCACTCTGAACTAGATTTGTCAATGGGCTTCTTATTGAGCAACCCTCATATTGTAAGTTAAAAAATCAACCCACAATTTGACACTCACGGTTCTTTCTCTATTTCATTCCAATTTTGGGTTCCTTATTTTCCTCTTCGTAATGATGTAAAAAAACAAAACAAATCTGCCCCATCTTCATTTCTACTCTTTCATATTATGGAACAGTTACAGGGAATTGGAAACCATTTCCCAAATAAACATTTTCTTGTTTTCTTTCTGAAACCTACCCTAAAAACGCCTCACATTTCTCTTGTGTCTGCTGAATGAAAACACAATGGTCAGGAGTGTAGCCTACCTTTGGCAAAGAGTTAGGAGCTAGGGACGGGGTCTTTTTGTGATGACTGGATTATGTATTCATTAAAATCACATCTATACTGCTCCCCAAACAGGTTGTCAGGCTGGGAGCCAGCTCACACCGCATCAGTACTTTTACGAGTGGGCCCCCCAGAAACTTTCAGCGAGACTGTTTTTAGTGGCTCTTGATGCAAATGGAAACACTTAGCTCCCACAATAAATTATCCTGAAGCCAGAGATGGTGATGCCACACTGCACAGACCCCCAGCCCTGCCACTCTGCCCGGTCAGAGAGATACTTGCACATGTAGCAGCAGAAGTGTTTGGATTGAGCAAAAGTAGCAGTTATGGATAGTGGAATGATGATGGCAAACAGTGAACGGACATAAACAAGAAAAAGGAATGGGGTTGTTATACTAGGGTGTAGTGTCCTCTGGTGAAGAGTGATAAAGGCAGGAGATATCATAGCCCCCCCCCCTCCCCGGGGTTGAGATTGGGTTCGTGTCAGGATAGTCGAGTGTCTTGCTCTTCATTTTTTGGAGGGAAATAGATAAACAACCATTAGTGTTGTTGGAGTTCAGTGCTCTCCAGAGTAATACTCCCATCTCACCAAAGTACTACTATTCAATATAGCTACTATTATTCTGAATATGCTTTGTATGATTAATAGATACATTATGAAAGCTCTATAGGCTATTGTCAAATCAAGTAGCACTTTCTCGGCCAATCAATGACATACTCTCTTTCTACCAGACTCGGATGTCGTCAAGTTCAAACATTACAACAACACACTTACAGGTACTTTACTTAAACTGCTGTATTAGAAGTCCAGGTGCATAAGGAAATAATAGTTGCAAAATGGTGTGTTGCCTTTGCCTAAGAACACCTACCCAAATAAATAATACAAATGATTATGCCTGCTGGTTCTAACTTGTTTGACTGCCTAATGATGTAATTGCAGCTGACCAAACTGATTGTTGTTGAAATATTGCCCCGCTGTTATAGCTACGTTGTGACAATGTTTGTGTTCGCCGAGAGGGCCAACGGCACAACCATAACAAACACAACAAACACAGCTGAATGTGGGGTTTCCATTTCAATTGCATGACGAGGCACGCAGCGTCTGGATGGGACTTGGGAAAAGGGAGCTCAGTCATCCGCTGTGCTCTGCTCTGTTTGGCTACTGGCCAGCATGGTAAGCAGAGCCCTGACAGTACAACCGACCTGTGAAATTATTGTCCAGATGCACTTCAACATTTCCAAATGCAAATGATACATAAAGAGACGGACAAAATCAGTTACAGGTTGTGCACAACAGAATGGATGCAGGGACTGCAGGAGAATGTTTGACAAAGTAAAGCTGTGCCAGATTAAAGGGTTGTGCCTTTAATGAGGGTGTGCACCAAGAAGGTCAGGTCAGAGAGACTGTGACGTAGGCTGATGTTCAAATTGTATTAGTTTTCATTCAAACACTCCCAGTGTTTGATCGAATCTGCCTGGAGCGCCTGATGGGGAGGATTTTGCATGCATGAGACTATTCCATTGATTCCATTGCACCAGGCAAACTCAGTTAAGCGCAGCTAAAGTATAAACAAAAATAATAATAATAACACTACCGTTCAAAGGCGGGGCGGCAGCGTAGCCTAGTGGTTAGAGCGTTGGACTAGTAACCGGAAGGTTGCGAGTTCAAACCCCCGAGCTGACATGGTACAAATCTGTCGTTCTGTCCCTGAACAGGCAGTTAACCCACTGTTCCCAGGCCGTCATTGAAAATAAGAATATGTTCTTAACTGACTTGCCTGGTTGAATAAAGGTTAACAAAAAAAAAAAAAAAGTTTGGGGTCACTTAGAAAGTCCTTATTTTTTAAAGAAAAACTTTTTTTTGTCCATTAAAATAACATCAAATTGATCAGAAATACAGTGTAGACATTGTTAATGTTGTAAATGACCATTGTAGCTGGAAACTGCATTTTTTTTTAGGGAATATGTACATAGGTGTACAGAGGCCCATTATCAGCAACCATCACTCCTGTGTTCCAATGACACGTTGTGTTAGCTAATCCAAGTTTATCATTTTAAAAGGCTAATTGATCATTAAAAAAACATTTAGCAATTATGTTAGCACAGCTGAAAACTGCTGTGCTAATTAAAGAAGCAATAAAACTGTCTGTCTTCAGACTAGTTGAGTATCTGGAGCATCAGCAATTGTGGGTTCGATTACAGGCTCAAAATGGCCAGAAACAAATCAGCCACCCTTTGCCTTGATGACAGCTTTGCACACTCTTGGCATTCTCTCAACCAGCTTCATGAGGTAGTCACCTACTTTGTGGAATTTAATTTCCTTCTTAATGCGTTTGAGCCAATCAGTTGTGTCATGACAAAATATGGGTGGTATACAGAAGATAGCCCTATTTGGTAAAAGACCAAGTCCATATTATGTCAAGAACAGCTCAAATAAGCAAGGAGAAACAACAGTCCATCATGACTTTAAGACATGAAGGTCGTTCAATCCGGAAAATTTCAAGAACTTTGAAAGTCACATTCGCAAAAACCATCAAGCACTATGATGAATCTGGTTCTCATGAGGACTGCTACAGGAAAGGAAGACCCAGAGTTACCTGTGCTGCAGAGAATGAGTTAGAGTTAACTGCACCTCATATTGCAGCCCAAATAAATGATTCACAAGCGTTCAAGTAACAGACACATCTCTACATCAACTGTTCAGAGGAGACTGCGTGAATCAGGCCTTCATGGTCAAATTGCTGCAAAAAACACTACTAAATGACACCAATAAGAAGAAGAGACTTGCTTGGGCCAAGAAACACAAGCAATGGACATTAGTCCGGTGGAAATCTGTCCTTTGTTCTGATGAGTTCCAAATTTTCGATTTTTTATTCCAACCACCGGTCTAATGTCTATTGCTCGTGTAGAGTAGGTGAACGAATGATCTCCGCATGTGTGGTTCCCACCATGAAGCATGGGGGAGGAGGTGTGATAGTGTGGAGGTGCTTTGCTGGTGACACTGTCTGATTTACAGTTGAAGTCGGAAGTTTACATACACTTAGTTTGGAGTCATTAAAACTTGTTTTTCAATCACTCCATGCATTTCTTGTTAACAAACTATAGTTTTGGCAAGTCAGTTAGGACATTTACTTTGTGCATGACACAAGTAATTTTTCCAACAATTGTTTACAGACGGATTTCACTTATAATTCACTGTATCCCAATTCCAGTGGGTCAGAAGTTTACATACACTAAGTTGACTGTGCCTTTCAACAGCTTGAAAAATTACAGAAAATTGTGAAGATACTGGAAGAAACGGGTACAAAAGTATCTATATCAACAGTAAAACGAGTCCTATATCGATATGACCTGATAGGCCACTCAGCAAGGAAAAAGCCCCTACTCCAAAACCGCCATAAAAATGCCAGACTACGGTTTGCAACTGCACATGGGGACAAAGTTTGTACTTTTTGGAGAAATGTCCTCTGGTCTGATGAAACAAAAATAGAACAGTTTGGCCATAATGACCATTTTTATGTTTGGAGGAAAAAGGGGGTGGCTTGCAAGCCGAAGAACACCATCCCAACCGTGAAGCACGGGAGTGGCAGCTTCATGTTGTGGAGGTGCTTTGCTGCAGGAGGGACTGGTACACATCACTAAATAGATGGCAACATAAGGAGGGAAATTATGTGGATATATTGAAGCAACATCTCAAGATGCTTTTTGCATCTTGGTCGCAAATGGGTCTTCAAAATGGCTTAAGGACAGCAATGTCAAGGTATTGGAGTGGCCATCACAAAGCCCTGACCTCAGTCCAATAGAAAATGTGTGGCCAGAACTGAAAAAGCGTGTGCGAGCAAGGAGGCCTACAAACCTGACTCAGCTACACCAGCTCTGTCAGGAGGAATGGGCCAAAATTCGCCCAACTTATTGTGGGAAGCTTGTGGACGGCTACCGGGAAGGTTTGAACCATGTTAAACTGTTTAAAGGCAATGCTACCAAATACTAATGGAGTGTATGTAAACTTCTGACCCACTGGGAATGTGATGAAAGAAATTAAAGCTGAAATAAATCATTCTCTCTGACATTTCACATTTTTAAAGTAAAGTGGTGATCCTAACTGACCTAAGACAGGGAATTAAATGTCAGGAATTGTGAAAAACTGTATTTGACTAAGGTGTATGTAAACTTCTGACTTCAACTGTAGCCACCATCAAATGACCCACCCGCCCCACCCGCGGTGGGTCTATATTTATTTTCCTTTAGTTGAGAGTGATTGGCTCTATAGCCTAACCTTGGCCTACTAACCTTTCAGCCTACTTTTATTTCCCCATTCTTATTATTTTTATTATTTGTAGTTATCATTTTCACATAGGCCTCCACCATTTATAGGCTGTCGATTACGACACATTTACAGACCTAACGAAAGTGTCAATGTGCCATTTTTATACCTCTAGCCTTATCCTGTTGATATTTCGTTTTAATAAAAATTAACAACTTATCCTATAGATCCCTCTTAAGGATTTGCCACAAAATGTATGTTTTAATTGGTCCAAACGATTAGCCCTATATCGTTTGGGAGAGGTATTTGTAGGCTGGGCTATTGATTTTATTTTCTGCCTCTTTTTTACTGCGGTCTGGGCGAGGGCTACTTACTTAGTGCGTGGCGGAGAGGATGAGGCATTTTTTCGGGGGGGATGTTGTGCATTGCTAACTGTGCAAAACTAACACGTTTTTATCCGGAACACAGAATTGAGACTGAGCGTGGGGTTAAATAAATCCAACGGGTTATTTCGAGTTGTTTGGGAACTCGGTTGATTTGGGAACTCGGAGATTCTTTTATGTACACCATTTATTTTAATTTTATGTGATCGCAGCTGTAACTATTATCCACTGTCACGACTTCCGCCGAAGTTGATCCCTCTCCTTGTTCGGGCGGCGTTTGGAGGTCGAAGTCACCAGCCTTCTAGCCATCACTCATCCTCTTTTCATTTTCCTTTGGTTTTGTCTTGTCTTGTATCACACCTGGTTCCAATCCCATTCGTTACATGTTGTGTATTTAACCCTCTGTTCCCCCTCATTGTCCTTGTCGGTGGTTGTTTATGTGTAAGCATTGTGCAAGTTATTTTCTGGTGTGCGACGGGTTTTGTACCCACTTGTATTATTTTGTATATTTTGGTTTTCTGAGTTTTTGAGCATGAATTGCACTAGAGTTTGATTACTATTCGATGACGTTGACTAGTACCTTTAATCTACGGACATGGAACTGCCATGGTCCAGGTCATGCAATAAAACAGAACAATATACTATGTGCTCTAAAAAAGGACAAAGCAGACATTGCGTTATTACAAGAGACACACCTCTGTGATGCCGAACATGCTCATCTCCGCAGAGCTTGGTTGGGACAGGTGTATTTCTCGTCTTTCAAATCAAACAGAAGAGGCACAGCCGTACTTATCCATAAGCATGTTCCATTCATAATTGACAAAAACATATCTGATCCGGAGGGAACATTTATTCTGATAACTGGGTCACTGTATGGGCAACCAATTACTATCTTAAACATATACGCCCCAAACACAGATACTCCTGCTTTCATGTAAAAAAAAATGACAACCCTGTTCAATGAGCATTGTGTTTCCTTTTGGAGTGCTGGCCAGAGATTTTAATTGTACCCCTCAACCCAACCCTGGACAAACCATCTCAAGTCCCCACCACAAACCCTAGATCAGAAAGATGTTGAAGTCTTACTAAAGAGATGGGACTGATAGATGCCTAGAGAGAGACTAATAGCTCATGTATGGACTATACATACTACTCTAATGTCCATAATACCTACTCCCGTATAGATTACATTTTGTCCCCAAAGATTTTCATAAATTCAGCCACGTGTACAATCGGACCCATAGCACTTTTAGATCATGCCTTTTCCACCGCTGCTTTGACCTCTGCAAAATCATCCCGGGGTCAAAGAGCTGGAAATTCAACACCTTCATGTTATCAAACGAAGCATTCCATACATTGGTTACTACATGGATAGACAACTACACACAAGACAACATAGACTCTCCTGTTTCTCCGGCCACAATGCTGGATGCTGTCAAAGCCACACTAAGAGGTCATCTAATTGCATATGCTTCCTCTAAGAAAAAAGCACTGGAAGCACACAGTCTAGATCTTGAGAGGGAGCTGGAACACTGAAAAAGTACTGAACAATTTCCTGCAACTGGCCAAAGCCAAACTGATCTTGGACTGGTCCTCATTCCCTTTGTTGGCAATGACAGAGGTCAAACGTTTTCTGTAAGTCTTCATTTTCACTGTTGCTGGTATTTTGGTCCATTCCTCCATGCAGATTTCCTCTAGAGCAGTGATGTTTTGGGGCTATTGCTGGGCAACACGGACTGGGCAACAACTCCCTCCAAAGATTTTCTATGGGGTTGAGATCTGGAGACTGGCTAGTCCACTCCAGGACCTTGACCTGGTTTTCCTTTTATAGTCTGTGATTGACTGTAGACCCTGCCACATACCTCTCGTGTCTGAGCCGTTGAATTGTGACACTACTTTGTCTCTAAACTGACGCTTAGCTTGTTTGATTGCCTTGCGGAGGGAAACACTGTTTGCATTCGGTCATGTTTCTGGTCGCCTTGCCCTGATTAAAAGCAATGGTTTGCGCTTTCAGTTTTGCGCGAATGCTACCATCAATCCACGGTTTCTGGTTGGGGAAGGTTTTAATAGTCGCCGTGGATACAACATCACCGATGCACTTGCTAATAAACCCGCTCACCTAATCAGCGTATACATCAATGTTGTTGTTCGACACCATCCGGAACATATCCCAGTCCACGTGATCAAAGCAATCTTGAATCATGGAATCAGATTGGTTGGACCAGCATAGTTTCTTTCTATAGGCTGGGAGCAACAAAATGGAGTCGTGGTCAGATTTTCCAAAAATGGGCGGGGGATGGCTTTATATGCGTCGCAGAAGTTAGAATAACAATGATCCAGGGTTTTGCCAGCCTGGGTTGTGCATTCGATATACTGATAAAATTTAGGGAGTCTTGTTTTCAGATTAGCCTTGTTAAAATCCACAGCTACAATAAATGCAGCCTCAGGATATGTGGTTTCCAGTTTACATAGAGTCAAATGAAGTTATTTCAGGGCCGTCGATGTGTCTGCTTGGGGGGGATATGCACGACTGTGATTATGATCGAAGAGAATTCTGACGCTCCGTCTGCCCCTTCTGCGGCACCGTTGTATTGGGTTGCCGGCTGGCATCCGATCCATTGTCCTGGGTGGTGGACCAAACAGAGGATCCGCTTCGGGAAAGTCGTATATCTGGTCGTAATGTTTGGTGAGTTGAAGTTGCTCTTATATCCAATAGTTCCTCCGAACTGTATGTAATAAAACCTAAGATTTCCTGGGGTAACAATGTAAGAAATAACACATAAAAACCAATGTACTGCATAGTTTCCTAGGAATGCGAAGAGAGGCAGCCATCTCTGTCGGCGCCGGAACCTGTTTACACAGCGGGAAATGCAGAACAATTTTATTTTTCACTATGATCAGCGTGCCAACAATGTACGGATACAAAATTTAAACAACTGATCATGACAATGAGGTGAAACTCCAGGACAACAGTTGTGATCGTCCCTTCCATATTGTCCATTTTACTTTGACCTGTCCTTTTTTCAGGATATGTTGTTTGTTAACATGACAGCACATGTTTTATTTGATTGAGCACCATTTAGGTTAGGCTATTTGAGTTAAGCTATTTGATCGGAGAAACCTGCATGATCATTACACTGTCATAGTGTAACAGTCTGTAGGCTACGGAAAACACCACTTACTCTTTATTCCATTTCCTATATCTGCTACATCATTTATGTTAGATAATTGTTTTGATTGAATGTTGGTGGTACACTGCGGAGATACGTCTCTCCAACAGCACCCTGGAGAGGCGCGCTGGGAATGGACAAGCAAAATATTTTGCACCTCTGACAAAGTGGTTACTGCTTATCTAAGGGCGGCATCAGCCCTCACCTAAAAAGCCCATATGCCACTGGTTGAGAGAAATTGGCATTGTTTTTGAACATAATTATGTGAGGTTTTATGTGTTGTTGTTGGAGGTGCGTCTTGGTCAGTTTAGCTCAGAAAATGCTGCCTTCGTCAATCTGCCACCATAGTTAGCCACCTAAACCTGCTTAATGAGTGGGCCGGCCGTGGGCACTCAAATTTTTTCGTCTGTCAGATTTTTACAAATGCACTTCTTGTAAAGTTTTGACCTTATTCCACTCTCCCTGAGTGTTTCTTGCCATGGTGTTCAATGTTTTCTTAGAAGCACAGATGATTAGAATATTCCTTTTACTGTAATTTTGCATTTATTTGTGAACATCTTTCAAGCTTTAACACATTGTGACAGAGGACATAGTGGGGTGAAGGAGAAAGCAGAACACATGGTAGACAGATTGATTCCATTTAAAATTATACGCTTTTTTTTCTTTTTTTTTCTACAAAATACAAACTTATACATACGAACAACAACGTACAGATGCCCACAAACAATGACTAGATCTCTTCTGCCCAGACCCGTAAGCAGGCACCTCTCTAGTGCCTGCATTTTTACAATAAATCAGAATCAGTTTACTATTCATGTACCATGCAGGTCTTTCTCTATCTGTCTGTCTCTCTTTCTCTCTCTCTTTCTCTCTCTCTACCATCCGTGTCTCTCCATCATCTTCTCTTTCTGTGGGTTTATTTCCATAACCGCAAGGATTTTTTGGACAACACCTATTTTGTGGAAACCCCTTCCACAATCCCAAACGGTTTGTCCACGTAACCTCAGAGGAGCAGCCAGCAACTCTGTAACTGGAGAAGATTGAGTACACACACACTAGACCGTAGCCTGGTGAGCCTATTGAGAAGTTAAAACAAAGATTACCAGATGCTTACCCAGTCCAGTCCTACCATATGTGAGTGAGGTGCAGGATACTGGGCAAATGTGGTAGAGGGAGAGAGAGAGAAGAGGCTTGTGATCCTTTGACCTGCAGTGTTCATTACAGATTGAAAAAAATAAAATCCCTGAATGTCTATTGACCATAAAGCTAATGGAAAACAATGACGTGCTATGTCGTCTGTCAGTTGGTTGGAAATGTAGTTTTCCTCTCAGGATATCAGTCAGGAATCCACTTCTTCACTGATGAAAACCATGGAGCAGTCAAAACAGTTGCTCTGTAATTCCGCATGAGGCCTGGTTTCAATTAAAGCTTTGAATATCAAAGACAATCACTCCCATTTTAATGTGCCTTTTTTATGTGTACCCAGTATATTTTGATGGAACATTTGTGGGTGGAGCACTTGCTAATTGGTATGGAAAACTTGCACCTGTGGTAGACCAATGTTTTGAGAGTCAGAAAAATTAAATATTTGCGTTCTTTTGGTCTCTTTTGAGGAGGAGTTCGAGTTTATCCCAAAACATTTTCGGACCACAATCGCATCTGACCATATTAGGCAGTCAGAGAGTGAACAATAGACATATTTGGTGCTTCTGCTCCAGCTCAGTTATAACTGTCAAGTAACCTACCAAAACACCAGCTGGCCCTAATGATATACATTTGCCTTGCACCAAGTTCGGGAACAAAACATGAAAATAAACAGAAAACTTTGGGAATCGGGGGACGAGGGCCACTTGCCATTAAGAGACAACTGTGCTGCCAGACTCCCAGGACTGCCTCTGTTGCTAAGCCCTGTGCCACCACCTCATTAGTGGTAATCATGAATGAACGAAAATGCCAAGTTCCTTTTGATCAGATCATCTTGTGTCAGAGTTGAGTACTAGCAGGTCGAAGGAGGATATTATGTCATTGTTTTCACGGCTCAAAACACAAACTTCTGGGACGTTTATTGTGACACTTTCTGTATTATGTCATTATATGACCCACTCTTACACAGCAATGTCACAGATGACAGCGATGTTGAATGAATACTACTCTATGGGTTTATACGTAATACATTTTATGTTAATGTTAATTTTGAACAATAACCAACTGTACCAACCCATTAGAATAGTCTAATATTGGGACCCTGTGTTGTGCAAAATTAATTGACAGTAGGCCTACTTTTATTTTGACTAGCACATAAAATGAAACCAAAATCTCCTATTCTCCATTTTTCTGATGAGGTTGTCACAGTGAGTGAGTTGTTTTTGTTTTCTTCCTCTGCATGCGTTCGGCAGGGGAGGATCCATCAAGACATTCTTTCCATTCTGGAGGAAGGAGAGGTGGAATCACTCCATCTATATATATGACGACGTGCGTCATTCTCCTCCCTTCTCTCCTGCCCTGTGGTTTTCTGGACCGGGGATATCTATATTCTATGATGTTAAAGTTACTGTGGTGATCTCTCATTTGTGGTGGAGCCCTAATCCCTAAATTAGAAGGGCAATATCATCAAATATTCCTTACATCTGCAAACCGAATGAGAGAGAAGTTTCCCTTCTAGATAGAAGGCTGGTAGAGGGTTCATATGGCCCACTGGGTCAGGTACACTGTAGACCACATATTTACTGTACATAATGGCTGCAGTGGTGAAGCCTTTGTGGTTTATGAGTTATGATGCAGGGGGAGATGCTCTCTTAAGAGATTTACCATAAGGATTTACAGTGCAGATGCAGAAAACATATTCTCTTAGGTAAGAGATATACTGAAATGAACCTCTAAAGGTTTCATCCTTATTGGAGCAGTGTATAGCAGGCCTACGGGCTGGGAGATCCGGGTTTGATACCTGCAGCGGGCGTACGTTGCAAAACAGCTACAATACTGTACGAGAAGGATTTGGATCCCTTCTTGGATTGTTATAGTCAGCTGATGCATCCGTCATCAACTTCAGTTGACCATCATTTTAAACAGGTTTAAGGCATCTGCATATTGGCCATGTCAAGTGCACAATGGGGATATAATGTGCTTGGATATTTTACTGCAAGACTCAACCACTACATTTCTTGTCCTGACCTTTTCACGATGCTTGAAAAGAGATCTGGCTGTTACATTGTAATAACATATTCATCTTTTCTGCATACCAAACATGATTTTAATGATAAAATAACACTTAGTTAAGCCCACCATATCCCTTGTTCAACAAAACCCTTCCTTGAGTGAAACGTGATTTATTTGAGTATGAATTTAAAGTTCCTTCAAGGAATCCTGTTCCATTGAAAATACAGCCTGGAAAAATGTAAATCAATTGTATAAGCATAGTATTCTGACAGATACATTAGAGCACTGCTCTGCTCAGCACACTACAATAATGGGTGCTGGCTGTGGCCTAGGAATAGCGCCACCTGTTGGAGGACAACATATTACTGTAACAGTAGTATTAGTACAAGTAAAAATACAAATGTAGACCTCCACAAGTCTGAATCATCCTTGGGAGCAATTTCCAAACGCCTGAAGGTACCACGTTCATCTGTACAAACAATAGTACACAAGTATTAACACCATGGGACCACGGAGCCGTCATACCGCTCAGGAAGGAGACGCATTCTGTCTCCTAGAGATGAACGTACTTTGGTGCGAAAAGTGCAAATCAATCCCAGAACAACAGCAAAGAACCTTGTGAAGATGCTGGAGGAAGCAGGTACAAAAGTATCTATATCCACAGTAAAACGAGTCCGATATCAACATAACCTGAAAGGCCGCTTAAGCAAGGAAGAAGCCACTGCTTCAAAACGGCCATAAAAAAGGGGACAAAGTTCGTACTTTTTGGAGAAATGTCCTCTGGTCTGATGAAACAAAAAAGTTGAAACTGTTTGGCCATAATGACCATCGTTATATTTGGAGGAAAAAGGTCGGAGGCTTGCAAGCCGAAGAACACCATCCCAACCGTGAAGCACGGGGGTGGTAGCATCATGTTGTGGGGGTGCTTTGCTGCAGGAGGGACTGGTACACTTCACAAAATAGATGGCATCATGAGGAAGGAAAATCATGTGGATATATTGAAGCAACATCTCAAGACATCAGTGAGGAAGCAAAAGCTTGGTCGCAAATGGCTCTTCCAAATGGACAATGACCCCAAGCACACTTCTAAAGTTGTGGCAAAAAAACAACAAAGTCCAGGTATTGGAGTTGCCATCACAAAGCCCTGACCTCAACCCTATAGAAACTTTTGGGGCAGAACTGAAAAAGCGTGTGTGAGCAAGGAGACCTACAATCCTGACTCAGTTACACCAGCCCTGTCAGGAGGAATGGGCCAAAATTCACCCAACTTATTGTGGGAAGCTTGTGGACGGCTACCGGGAAGGTTTGACCCAAGTTAAACAATTTAAAGGCAATGCTACCAAATACCAATTGAGTGTATGTAAACTTCTGACCCACTGGGAATGTGATGAAAGAAATAAAAGCAGAAATAAATTATTCTCTCTACTATTATTCTGACATTTCACATTCTTAAAATAAACTGGTGATCCTAACTGACCTAAAACAGGGAATTTTTGTTAGGATTAAATGTCAGCTGAAACCCTCAAATCAAACACCAATGGTATTCACTAAGTTGATGGTTTATATTTAGGTAAATGTTTTACAGCTTGTCATTCAAATGTTTTTGTTTTTGTATCTTTTTGTATTTTATATGTTTTACATATGATAAGGCCACACAGAGGGACAGAAATAATTACAGACACCTGTGATAATCTGAAGTACCCAAAAAGGCCACTAGATGTCATGTAATAAAATTCCCCCTAAAAATGGAAAGTTACCAAATTCTGGTAGTTTATTGGTAAACTTGGAAAGTTACCACTAATTTACCCTTTCTTTGCATCCCTAACAATTAGCAATCGGACAAATGATCTCAAGTATTAGAGTGATCTTGAGTATCTTGAGTATTAGATGAAGATCTGCTTCAATTTTGCCACACAAATGAGTCAATTCATTCACATGTGAATAGGAGGGCTTGAACTTGCAGCTGGGTGATGACATACTTTGTGTATATCAGTCATCAGAACAATAGGTTATGACACAGCGTTGTAATATTCCATCTGGAACAGAGATCTTAGTTTAAAAAACAACAACACAAGAACCTTATTTTGAGCACATTGCCTGGTATCTAAAACACAGCTTCAATTTACTCCAACAGAACCCCAGAAGTGAAACCGCAGTCTTTTGTGGGTCACTCCACTCGCTCACACCCATTGTCACAAGTCTCTTAACGTGATTTATAGGGGTCTAGCATTTCACAATATAAAAACTAGAATTTATTAGTTTGGTCCTCGTCAATTTGTTTTCCGCCAGAGACGCAGCTGACCTTTTGTGAGAATATGAAAAATACATTTTGGGCTCGTTTAGATTAGTTACAGAACCATTAAGCCGCTTCCTCCCATAGGTTCCACAAAGTCATAAGAGCACACAAACACGTTGCTCAATGATCGCATTAGAGCATTACTATATACTGAGGTGATATCAAAACCCAATCCACCACCTAGTAATAATTAGCCCTAGGTCATCATGTCTCGGGTACAACTGGGCCAAGAGATATGTTATAAGCAATTTTGTGTCAGCATGCTTTTGATTATCATGTAGAAAATATCTCTCTTGGTTCTCTAGTCCAGACATCTAAAGGAACCTGAACCTGTTGGGAGTTCCTTTCCATAATATTTCTCTTACACTCTCCTTGGGTAATTGTTTTGTTTCATATACCCACTGTGCTGTATTATGATAATTGATTGTGTTGCAGGTGTTGAATTATGTTATTTAATCTCCTCAGTTTTTCTGCAAAGTCATATTACTGGGATTTAGGAATGGTTTTCATAATGTGTGCACACATGCTCCAGATGCATCGTCTGACTCGAGGTCTTTGATTAGGCAATAACGACTGTTGATATTATGCGAATTCATGAGAAGGACGCATACATATGTAGGATCTTAATTTGAGCCAGTTTGCCTAGGAAAGGAAATAATCCTGCAGCAACAGGAAATTTGAATTATTATGTGGATTATAATTCTTTGACATTTTTGTAGGGGTTGATACATTTTTCATGAAATAAAATCAACTATGACATTTCAAAGTGGAAATTACAAACTTCAGAAGCCTTTTTAAACCTCAAATACACTACATGCTTTTAATTTCCTTGATTGCAGGAAAGTTCTCCTGCAACAAGGTGACAAATTAAGATCCTACATCTGTTCTGCTTTTTACAATCCATACAAGAATTCTTCAGAGGCATAGATATAGTAAGTTAGTGTTCTCAACTATTAATATGTCTGGTTGTGTTAGTACAAACTTCAGCCATAACCTTCAGAACTTTTACAATCATATTCAAGGTCTCTTATCTCTCTTATTTTGTTTTTTTTACAGTAGATTACCTGGAGGAATTTGAATTAGCGTGTGACCTCTGACCCCACCCAATTTAATTATCTTGCCTATTTTGAAAGGAGAGAAACACTTATTTTAATATCTCTGTTCAGTGCCAGGCATTCTTTTTGTGTCTTTCTCTTAATACGAGCCAAAGATCTCATTAATTCCAATAAAATACCTTCTCCACAGTACCATTAGTTACCCTGAGAACTGTGGGGAGTTTTGTGGAGTAACTTCCTTCTCATTGACTCCTCAAACTAAATGCACATATGGGGCTGTTACTCTGCAGTGAACATCAACCCAGGCCTGTAATTTAAGACTTGTGACTGACTGTTGGGGATGGTGACCTCCTGTGTGTGTGAGTAAGCCTGTGAAGGCTTCTAGCGCAAGGCGGGCCAGGACCAGAGAGAGGGGGACAGGACAGGGGTTTTACTAAGCCCACCCGCTAGGAGAATGCAACAATTTCCTCTTCATAAATCAAAATGGACACAGTCTGTCTGGGGGCCTTCAATAGAAACAGACTAGAGAATGTCCAGTTTCCTTTATATGGTCTGAAATTAACTTCCTTGTTTGGAGGATTGCCAGCCATTGAATACGTTTTTCACTTTGGGCCAAAATGACACATCTCCCACCCAGATAAATAGTCCTAAAACCTACCCAATCTTCCCATTTATCTTCAGCCCTTTTGAATAACCTACGGAATCCTGAGGAAACCATTATCGTAAAAGGAATGTGCTCTAGCAGAGCAGACTAGGGCATCAAAGCTGCATCACAAACTAAACCAAGTCATTTAAAACAAATTAGATTAATATCACTGTTATTGATGATGCTTGAGTTTGTAAAGTTGTGAGAGGCATTCCTATGAAAGTGTAACTGTCTTGGTTAACGTCACATCTGCTCCGCCAGTCCCCCCCCATTGGTTGTGTTTAGTCATTAATATTACTTTACACAAGTAAAGATATTGTCATTTTCAACATTTACGGGCTCCTAACCAACTGTGCTATTTTGTTTGTTCTTTCGCATTGTTTTCAACTCATTTTGGAGATTATGTCGATGCTACCGTCTCTTCTGACTGAAAAGAGCTTCTGGACATCAGAACAGCGATTACTCACCTCGAACTGGACAAAGATTTTTTAGTAATGAGTCCGACTTCCTCAGTGTGAAGAAAATACGGAGAAAAAGGGGGAGGAGGGTGGGGTGCCTTGTAAGAATTCCCCCGACGAGTAGGTAAACCTCCACTTCCCTCCGTATTATTGGCCAATGTGCAAGCATTAGAAAACAATAAGACGATCTACGATTAAGACTGTCCTACCAACGGGATGTTAAAACTGTAATATCTTATGTTTCACTGAGATGTGGCTGAACGACGACACGGATAATATAGAGCTGGCTGGCTTCTCAATGCATCGGCAGGACAGAGCAGCTACGTCTTGTAAGATGAGGGGCGGGGGTGTTTGTCTATTTGTCAATAACTGCTGGTGCGCAGTGTCTATATTAAAGAAATCTCAAGGTATTGCTCACCTGAGTTAGAATACCTCATGATAAGCTGTAGACCACACTATCTACCAAGATAATTATCATCTATATTATTCATAGCTGTCTATTTACTGATCCTGGCACTAAGACCGCACTCAACGAGCTGTATAAGGCTTCTGAACATCAAATAAGAAAATGCTAATCCAGAAGCGGCTCACCTAATGGCTGGGGACATTAATGCTGGCCAACTTAAATCCAGAGGAAATAAAATAAAACTAACCATGAAGTGCTTTGAAAGGCTGGTCATGGCTCACATCAACACCATCTCGCCGGAAACTCTACACCCACTCCAACTCGCATACCGCCCAAACAGATCCCCAGATGACGCACCATGAATCCCACTCCACACTGCCCTTTCCAACATGGACAAAATGAACACCTATGTGAGAATACTGTTCATTGACTACAGCTTAGCGTTCAACACCATAGTGCCCACAAAGCTCATCACTAAGCTAATGAACCTGGGACTAAACACCTCCCTCTGCAACTGGATCCGGGACTTCCTGAAGGTCCGCCCCAGGTGGTAAGGGTAGGCAGCAACACATCTGAAACGCTGATCCTCAACACTGGGGCCCCTCAGGGATGTGTGCTTAGTAGTCCCCTCCTGTACTCCCTGTTCACCCACGATTGCATGGCCAAACACGACTCCAACACCATCATTAAGTTTGCTGACGACACAACAACGGTGAGACAGCCTTGGAGGTCAGACACCTGGTAGTGCGGTGCCATGACAACAACGTGGTCTCGTAGGAAAAGGATCGTGAACTATAGGAAAAGGAGGGCCGAACAGGCCCCCATTAACATCGATGGGGCTGAAGTGGAGCGGGTCTAGAGTTTCAAGTTCCTTGGTGTCCACATCACCAACAAACTATCATGGTCCAAACACACCAAGACAGTTGTGAAGAGAGTACGACAACACCTTTCCCCCTCAGGAGACTGAAAAGATTTGGCATGGGTCCCCAGATCCTCAAAATGTTCTACAGCTGCACCATGGAGAGCATCCTGACCGGTTGCATCACCGCCTGGTATGGCAACTGCTTGGCATCTGACCATAAGGCACTACAGAGGGTAGTGCATATGGCCTAGTACATCACTGGGACCAAGCTTCCTGACATCCAGGATCTATATACTAGGCAGTGTCAGAGGAATGCCCAAAAAATTGTCAAAGATTCTACTCACCCAAGTCATAGACTGTTCTCTCTGCTACCGCACAGCAAGCGGTACCGGACTGCCAAGTCTAGGACCAATAGGCTCCTACCCACCAAGTCATAAGACTGCTGAACAATTAATCAAATGGCCTCCCGGACTATTTACATTGCCCACCCCCACCCCACCTTTGTTTTTATACTGCTGCTACTCGCTGTTTATTATCTATGCATAGTCTATTTACAAATGACCTTGACTAACCTGTACATTGACTTGGTACCGGTGCCCCCTGTATATAGCCTCATTATTGTTATGTAATTTTATTGTAAATTTTTTTACCTTTAAAAAAAAATGTTGTTTTACTTTAGTTTATTTTGTAAATATTTTCTTAACTGTATTTCTTGAACTGCATTGTTGGTTAAGGGCTTGTAAGTAACACATGTTGTGCATGTGACAAATAAAATGTGATTTGATTTTTCTGTGACGGCGTATCTAGATGTCTCCTCCCATCACAAAAACAGAGCCATTTTCCCAGTAATCAGATTCTCTACAGGGACGAGAAGATATGGAACACACGTACAGAGCAGTCATATGAGACACTCCACCAAGGTGCGTGTGTGTGTGTGTGTGTGTGTGTGTGTGTGTGTGTGTGTGTGTGTGTGTGTGTGTGTGTGTGTGTGTGTGTGTGTGTGTGTGTGTGTGTGTGTGTGTGTGTGTGTGTGTGTGTGTGTGTGTGTGTGTGTGTGTGTGTGTGTGTGTGCGTGTGTGTGTGTGTGTGTGCGTGCGTGCGTGCGTGTCAACGACACTGTGTCTTTAGCCATTATACGCATTCACAATCCACAAAGAATCCAGACAGTCGTTAGTCATCCCACATCTCCTAAGAGATAAGAAATTAGTTTGAATGTTTTGGCTTCTCATTGAAATGTACTGTCTGGGCTGTGTCATCAAGTATTTATTAGTAATGAGTTATGCAATGATTATTCATCATGGCAAATGTGCAGCGTCCTTTTAGAACCTGTAGTAACACATGCTATAATTAAGGAATAAGGCCAGAGGAGATGTGGTATATGGCCAATGTATCACGACTAAGAGCTGATCTTAACACGCCACACAGCCCTTAGCCGTGGTATATTGGCCATATATTACAAACCCTCGAGGTGCCTTATTGCTATTATAAACTTGTTAATTGGAGCATTAAAAATAAATGTTTTGTCATACATGTGATATACAATCTGATATACCATGGCTGTCAGCCATTCAGCATTCAGGGATCAAACCACTCAGATTATAACGTGTCATAAGTCACAATTCGGACGTTGACATTCATTCAAATAGGGCTGTTTTTTAAGCTCATGTCCTGAATATGCCAATTATAAACCAACGAGTTAATGTCATAGCATAAAAATGAAAACAAAAGTATGGGTTAAGACTCCAAAGGTTTAAGTTGGAGATAGAGCCACTAAATTGGCACGTGCAAAATCAATCTTGAACGTCCGCCCCACCTTGTCTCCTTGCCTTCTTTTTCTGAATATTGGTGGTAAGATGAAAAAATGTCAGTCCTTGGCAGCCCATATTTCCAATGTAAACCCACAGGAAGGATGTACTGGAACAATTCACCCTGCAAGGCATCTGGCTGGGAATCTGCAGGGCTGTGTATGTGCGTGCGTAATTGGTCCAGCAGCAGAGCAATGACCTTAAGTTTAGTTTCAGGCAGTTGGGAGGCCTTGGAGACAAACGGCATCAATCCCAGAGCCCGGGAGATTCAGGTTTCCACTAGCTTCTATAGCGACAAAGTCAGATTTCACAGCCACAAAGCCAGATTTCACAGACAAAAAGTCAGATTCCACAGCCACAAAGTCAAAATTGTCTACAATTTATTTTGTTTTTTAAATCTTAATTCAAGGTTAGGGTTAGGCATAAGGTTAGCAGTGTCATTAGATTTAAAATAACATTTTAAGAAGAGAAATTATAGAAATGGGCAGGGCTTATAGTTTTGTGGGTATAAAAGCTGGTGATGACCCAGAGCCTGTCCCTCAGATCCCTCACATTCTCTCATTCTGAGGGTCGAGTAGAGTAGTAATACTATGCCGCTGAGGAAAACGCATGCACACATAATAAGGCTGCCTGGAGTGCATGCACAATTCGGACATTATTATATATTGTACAAATGTGTTTAATGAAATCTCTACGATAATATGGAGTGTCTGTAATAGTTATAATATCAATGTAATGACATATTTGTCTGTTTTTACAGAAACAGGCATTGAGGTTACATGGAAATGGAACACACTCTTGTATGTTTATGAAGTAGACAGTCAAGTGGGCTGTGTTAGCTTGTGTGTATTTACAGTGGGAGGAGGGCAGGGAAAGGAGAGAGACATCCATTACCACTGAAGGAGATGGTTAGCAAGTAGCGCCCCAGCCCAGCGAATATGTCTGCCATGAGAAAACTATGTCTCTAGCCCGACCTTGGGTGTGAAGCCCTCATACACACGCACGCCACTTGCACCAGGTCCAAGTTCGTGCGAGACATCTGGCTGGTACTTACTCAGAATGTAAGGAGGGTTGTCGAAGTAGAAAACCTGACCCCCACCCTCCTCAACACATACACACACTTTCACATACACACACACCCGCCCACCCCATTTTTATTTGTACAACATTACTAGTGGTCGTTATGGAACTGGTGCACAGAGGAACTCCCCACTGATCCTGAGAGGAGCGGAGCTGGTCCGGGGAGGGATCCAAGCAGCTGGGGCATTAAGCTAGCTGGAACTGGGGAAGCCTCCGTGCTCTCCAGCGTGAACTGAGGTAATGCTTTAGACATCCGCAGCACTTTCTAATTATGCCAGACGTTCAACGCTGTGCAACTATTTTGTGTGTCTGCTGGCTGCACTTCACCAACTGGTAGAGGAGCCAACGCAAGCCATTTTAACATTTTAACAAAGGGATGTCCTTGTGTCCTCATTATGCCATCATGCTCTTGTTTGGCCAATGGCACATGCAGCATTTACTATCTCGCCTCAGGTAGATTGTGAGATTATGTAGATATTAAATCACAATAATCAACTTCTGTGATTTCAGACATTCGTCACCAGACATTTGTATATTAGAGTGCATCATTACGGAAGCCCTGAAACCGAAGGCAAAAAAATAACTTAAGCATTCGGAATTCATGAATGATTATGCTGAGCAGGAGGGGGGAGCAACCCAGGGTGTCAAAACACAGAAATTTGAGGTTTGGAGAATTTTCTAAATTTGACATTTGGAAATACGTGGATAAATGTCCGAATCTGAAGTAAAATTGGTAAAACCATGAGATCTTGTTGGCCCACTTACTTGCTCTGTCATTCAAAAGCAGCCCTATCAAAGACTCGTCGATGAATAATCATATCAATGTATGGAATCAGTGAATGAATGGCTGCAAGAACGGCCTGACAAGCACAACTGGCGCTGCACCTCCTGATATCTCCTGAGGAAAGGAAGTGTTTAAGGTCAATGTTTTATGACCTCACTAACGATGCTGACTTCCTGTTGGGTGGGTAGCCTACAGCAGTGGTTTGCAAACTGATGGTCGGCAGGGGGGCGCACCGGTTTTTATATATATATTGAGAGTCAATATATATATACAGTTGAAGTAGGAAGTTTACATACACTTAGGTCATTAAAACTCATTTTTCAACCACTCCACAAATTTCTTGTTAAACTATAGTTTTGGCAAGTCATTTCGGACATCTACTTTATGCACGACACAAGAAATGTTTCCAACAATTGTTTACAGACAAATTATTTCACTTATAATTCCCTGTATCACAATTCCAGGGGGTCAGAAGTTTACATACACTAGGTTTACTGTGCCTTTAAACAGCTTGGAAAATTCCAGAAAATGATGTCATGGCTTTAGAAGCTTCTGACAGGCTAATTGACATCATTTGAGTTAATTGGAGATGTACCTGTGGATGGATTTCAAGGCCTACCTTCAAACTCAGTGCCTCTTTGCTTGACATCATGGGAAAATCAAAAGAAATCACCCAATACCTCAGAAGAAAAATTGTAGACCTCCAACAGTCTGGTTCATCATTGGGAGCCATTTCCAAACGCCTGAAGGTACCATGTTCCTCTGTACAAACAATAGCACGCAAGTATTAACACAATGGGACCATGCAGCCGTCATACCCCTCAGGAATGAGACACGTTCTGTCTCCTAGAGATGAATGTACTTTGGTGTGAAAGGTGCAAATCAATCCCAGAACAACGACAGAGGACCTTGTAAAGATGTTGGAGGAAACAGGTACAAATTATCTATATCCACAGTAAAACGAGTCCTATATCAACATAACCTGAAAGGCCGCTCAGCAAGGAAGAAGCCACTGCTCCAAAACCGCCAGAAAAAAGCCAGGCTATGGTTTGCAACTGCACATGAGGAGAAAGACTGTACTTTTTGGGGAAATGTCCTCTGGTCTGATGAAACAAAAAAATAATTGTTTGGCCATAATTACCATCGTTATGTTTGGAGGAAATAGTGGGAGGCGTGCAAGTTGAAGTACCCCATCCCAACCGTGAAGCACGGGGTAGGCAGATTATGTTGTGGGGCTGCTTTGCTGCAGGAGGGACTGGTGCACATCACAAAATAGATGGCATCATGAAGCAGGAAAATGACGTGGATATAATGAAGCAACATCTCAAGACATCAGTCAGGAAGTTAAAGCTTGGGTACTCCAAATGGACAGTGACCCCAAGCATACTTCCAAAGTTGTGGCAAAATGACTCAAGGACAACAAAGTCAAGGCATTGGAGTGGCCATCACAAAGCCTTGACCTCAAACCTATAGAAAATTTGTGGGCAGAACTGAAAACGCGTTTGCGAGCATGGAGGCCTACAAACCTGACTCAGTTACACCAGCTCTGTCAGGAGGAATGGGCCAGAATTCACCCAATTTATTGTGGGAAGCGTGTGGAAGGCTACCCGGAACGTTTGACCCAAGTTAAACAATTTAAAGGCAAATACTAATTGAGTATTGACTCACTGGGAATGTGATGAAAGGAATACAAGCTGAAATAAATAATTATCTCTGCTGTTATTCTGACATTTCACATTCTTAAAATAAGTGGTGATTCTAACTGACCTAAGGCAGGGATTTTTACTAAGAGTAAATGTCAGGAATTTTGATAAACTGAGTTTAAATGTATTTGGCTAAGGTGTATGTAAACTTCTGACTTCAACTGTATGTATACATATATTTTTTTTTAAGTAACTCAATCCGGATTTGAATTTACTCTTGAAAGTTAACTTAGTAGAATTTAAAAGTTAGCTTAGGTGCAATTTCAAAATTTGGTAGTGCATCATCAGTTCCTCTTGTCATATTAGTCATTGCATACCTTGCTTAGAGAGATATGTATAACTTGTCAGAAATGTCCAGGTCAACTAGCCCATGTCAGCTGTTCTTAGCCCATAGATATTGCTATAATTTTTCTGTCACTCAAATATTACGTGAATACATTAGACATGCCAAAATGTATAGAATTGCAAGAAAATGTGTTTTAAAACTGCAAATACGTTTTTTTACCCAATGAGACAATATGTAGAACTGACGTAAATTAGCTTTAAATCTGCAAAACGAGGGATGTTAACATTTTGTGTCATGAACAGTGTTTGTGCCCATAGAAGTAGACTTGGCACATGTGCACGGGATGTTCCCCAATTTTGGACGGGGGGCCCAGAGTGAAATATGTTTGGAACCCCTGGTCTACAGTACAGTGTGATTCATATTCATATTTGAGAGTCAATGAAAATCATAATTTACCTCCACTTTTACTGTATCTACCTGCCCAGTGGCTATAGTTGAAAATTAGCCAGCTGGCTAAATCTGGCATATTTAAAGACATGTTGATTCATGTGAATTGTCCCTGTCAAATTAACTCAGAAGTAGGGTAAAGTAAAGCTACTTGTGCATCAGTATTTTGAAATTAGTTTTTGTCCTTTTCTTGTTACATTCCATGAAAAAATGTATCTTCACAAAATTAGCGTACAATCTCCCCCATGATAACATTGTGTATTTGTTAGCCAAGCTTGGTCTTAAAATAAGGTGGCAATAAGACGAAAGAAATGCTTTTGACTGAAACCATTGATTTGAGTAAGCTGTAAACTGTAAGTTGTCAGTGATTAATATAAACCATTTCCTGCTATTGCTACCTATGTGGTATACACTGAAACAGAGATTGGTGTAGCAGGCTCTACTACAAAGATACAGTACCTGGTAATTATGTTTATTTATCTTAATTCTTGTCTTAATTATTCCACTGAATGGGCAATAGTTCTACTTTATTAAAGATATGGAGATTTGAAGATCTGTCAGTTCGAAAATGTATGTGCTCTGCTGAACTGTAAGTTTCTGTATTTATTCTCTTACGCAGCCCTGTTTCTTTGTGTTCTTGAACGTAGCCCTGTCTTTCATTTTTGCTCATTGATTGTACATGTGTTAGTTACTCACCTGATCTCATCAGCTCCTTATTTAGTTAATTTCATTCTGTTCATGCCTTTGTGAGGTATTGTTCGTTTTGACTCCACTAAGCCTTTTCCTAGCTCGTTTGTGAGAACCAGTTATAGCCTTCAGTCCTAGTTTTGATTCATCTGCCTGTTTGCCTACCTGTGTATGACCATTACCTGCCTGTGACCACGATTCCTGCCTTCTGTGAAGGCAAAGTAAACACTTGCCGCGCTCTGCGTGTGAATCTACACTTTTTTCTCCCTGAGTATTCATTATAGGAACCTTACATCACTGAATTGTTACACTTTTGCCCTCCTTGAAACTTAATCTCCACTGTCCCACCTCCTTCCCAAACTGGCACACACATAGAACGTTGCCAGTGTTTGCAGCTCACCGGCGGTTACAATTACAATTTTGAGCTTTGACAACAAACAAAATCTGGGTGAGTAATTTAACTCGAGAAATCTCATCACTACCTATGCTGCAGACAGGGGTAGAGAGAAGACAAAATCCCCAAGTAGTCCCACCTCAGAAATAGTGTTGATAGTTTAATGATCAGCGCTCTGAGCACCACACCCTTGCCACTCTAGTTGGATATGGCCACTGTGGTGTTGTGATGTCAGGTGCTTGAACCCGTGGGCTCCTCGAGCTCCAGCCCCAGCTCTCCACTCTGTTCTGTTCTTGGCCAGATAATTTACAGGGGGTGTAATTCCCTCAGAGCAATGACATTACTGTGCGTGACTGTGAATGGAACACTAACACCGCTCCATCTCTGTCATGGCTCCCAACGCTACCATTTATTTCTCATTTGTTTATGCTAATCAGTAACAAATGTGAAGTTTCTTTCCTCTTTATAGATCCTGGATGAGGTGAGGTGATGTTGCTGCTCAAATCGTTAACTGGAAGGATACTTTAAATTAAGGTGATTATCATGTTCACAAGGGGAATTCGAACTACATTTTTTTGCTTTTCTTTGCTTATATTAATTTCTTTGCTTATATTCATGAGCAAGCACCTACAGTGCCTTGCGAAAGTATTCGGCCCCTTGAACTTTGCGACCTTTTGCCACATTTCAGGCTTCAAACATAAAGATATAAAACTGTATTTTTTTGTGAAGAATCAACAACAAGTGGGACACAATCATGAAGTAGAACAACATTTATTGGATATTTCAAACTTTTTTAACAATTCAAAAACTGAAAAATTGGGCGTGCAATTTAAAAAAAAACTTTTGACATTTTTCTTCCAGAGGGTGGAGGGGGTTACAGGTACAAAAACAATCAAAGAAATGCATACAAAGATAACCCGAACCCATCCCCCCCCCAGTCACCATCCACCCGCACCCCCCCCCCCCCAAGTATATTTGTCCTGGCCTCAATTGTTCTTTGACTAGCACCATTAATTCTCGCTGTCAAAAATTCTAATGTTTAACTTCTAGTAGTAACTGTATCCACTGGTTAAAATGAGAGGTGATTGACATCTTAGAGACAACTTTTTTTTTCACAGCATTGCTGCCTGCCAGCAGTAATCTTCTCTGATTCTTTGAGAGACTCAAGGGGGGGGGGAATGAATATTTAAATTAATGCTCTTCAAAAGTATTTCACTTTTCCCCAGAAGCATATAACTGCAGACCACTCCCACATCATATGAAGGTATGTGCCTACCTGATTTAGGGGACAAAGTGAACAGTTGGGAGTTGGGTCCAATTTCAGAGTAAAACATTTCCTTGGTGCTAAATACAGTCTGTGAACAAATTTTGACAAAAGTTGATCATTCGGATTAAGGGATGCCAAGGTCATATTTTTCCATATTATGTTCCAGTTAAAAGGTTGTTCAGATTCAATTATATATGTGGACCATACTTTTTTTAATGAAAACAATATTGTTGCTTTGATCACATCAGAAGATATCCTCCTTGTAATCTCCAAAACTCAACAGCCACAGGACAACTTTTGGACGTCGTAAAGGACTATTCGTCGAAACTGAAGAGATATATCTAGCTAACGACCTCCTTTTCCACGTGAAAAAAAATGCTGGACAGAGACTTCTTAGCTAGGTAGCTGGGATTTTCTGCAAGGAATCTGCCTCCCGAAAAAAAGCTTCTCCCAAGTGGGTGACACTTGTGCCTGCTGCACTGCTGCTTGGATTCCACCTGGCGATCTGTTCACCGTCTGCACTGGCCTGTCTCCCCGTTTGGTACAGGTACCCCCGCCACGCACCCCCCTTTCTCCCAAACGTTCTCTCGCCTCCAGCACAAACGCACTGTTGGGAAGAAAAAAAATCCAAACAGGAAATCTGAGGTTTGTAGTTTTTGAACTCAGCCCCTATCGAATACACAGTGGGATATGGGTCATTTTGCACTTCCTAAGGCTTCCACTAGATGTTAACTCTCTAGAACGTTGTTTCAGGCTTCTACTGTGAAGGGGGGGCCAGATGAGAGCTGTTTGACCAAGTGGTCTGGCAGCAGCCTCTTTCTCAGTCACGCACATTTCACATGAGAAGTAGCTGTTGTTCCAGCTTTTCTACAGACAATGGAATTCTCCGGTTGGAACATTATTGAATATTTATGATAAAAACTTCCTAAAGATTGATTCTATACTTAGTTTGACAAGTTTCTACGGCCTGTAATATAACTTTTTGAACTTTTCGTCCAACTGGATCTGAACGCGCATTTGGATTTGTTTACCAAACTCCCTAACAAAAGAAGCTAATACATAATTGATGGACTTTATGGAACAAATCAAACTGGGATTCCTGGGAGTGCATTCCGATGAAGATCATCAAAGATAAGTGAATATTTCTAATGCTAGTTCTGACTTCTGTTTACTGCGCAACATGGCAGATATTTATTTTGGCTGTTTTGGGTTCTGAGCGCCGTACTCAGATTATGCTTTTTCCATAAAGTTATTTTTAAATCCGACACAGCGGTTTCATTAAGGCGAAGTTTATCTACATTTCCATGTATAACACATGTATTTTCATCAACATTTATAATGAGTATTTCTGTAAATTCATGAAGCTCTCTGCAAAATCACTGCATGTTTTGGAACTACTGAACGTAACACGCCAATATAAAATGAGATTTTTGTATATAAATATGAACTTTACCGAACAAAACATACATGTATTGTGTAACATGCATTCCTATGAGTGTCATCTGATGAAGATCATCAAAGGTTAGTGATTTTTATCTCTATTTGTGCTCTCTTTGGCTGTAAAAATTGCTGGGTTTTTCCGTGACTGGGTGGTGACCTAACATAATCGTTTGTGGAGCTTTCGCTGTAAAGCATTTTTGAAATCAGACACTGTGGCTCGATGAACGAGAATTGTATCTTTCAAATTGTGCCTAATACTTGTATGTTTGAGAAATTTGATTTATGAGATTTCTGTTGATTTGTATTTGGCGCCCTGCAATTTCATTGGCTGTTGCCGAGGGGTTCTGTTCCGCTAGCAGAACCCCGTTCCCAGACAGGTTAAGGAGAATTGGTGTCTCTGAGGGGTCTTTGGCCTGGTTTACTAACTACCACCAAGGGAGTAGCCCAAGGTTCGATTCTAGGTCCCACACTCTTCTCAATTGACATCAACAACATAGCTCAGACAGTAGGAAGCTCTCTCATTCATTTAAATGCAGATGATACCTTCTTACGCTCAGCTGACCCTCCCCGGATTCTGTGTTAAACCCTCTACAACAAAGATTTCTTAGTGTCCAACAAGCTTTCTCTGCCCTTAACCTTGTTCTGAACATCTCCAAACACAGGTCTTATGGTCCCTCTCCCCACCGGTGTGATTACTACCTCTGAGGGTTTAGAGCTTGAGGTAGTCAACTC
Organism: Oncorhynchus gorbuscha; assembly: GCF_021184085.1. NCBI lineage: Eukaryota > Metazoa > Chordata > Actinopteri > Salmoniformes > Salmonidae > Oncorhynchus > Oncorhynchus gorbuscha. The sequence goes on along the minus strand of NC_060194.1, from coordinate 29,771,190 downwards.
ATACAAGAACTTGGGAGTATGGCTAGATGGTACACTCTCCTTCTTTCAGCACATATCAAAGCTGCAGGCTAAGGTTAAATATAGACTTGGATTCCTCTATCGTAATCACTCCTCTTTCACCCCAGCTGCGAAACTAACCCTGATTCAGATGACCATCCTACCCATGCTAGATTATGGAGACATAATTTATAGATAGCAGGTAAGGGTGCTCTGGAGTGGCTAGATGTTCTTTACCATTCGGCCATCATATTTGCCAACAATGCTCCTTATAGGACACATAACTGCAATCTATACTCCTCTGTAATCTGGGCATCTCTGTATACCTGTCTCAAGACTCAGTGGTTAATGCTTATTTATAAAACCCTCTTAGGCCTCCCTCCCCCTATCTGAGACATCTACTGCAGCCCTCATTCTCCAAATACAACACCCGTTCTGCCAGTCACATTCTGTTAAATGTCCCCAAAGCACACACATCCCTGGGTTGCTCCTCAGTTCAGTTCGCTGCAGCTAGCGACTGATCCGAGCTGCAAAAAACACTCAAACTGGACAGTTGTATCTCCATCTCTTCATTCAAACTCAATCATGGACACTCTTACTGACAGTTGTGGCTGCTTCGCGTGATGTATTGTTGCCTCTACCTTCTTGCCCTTTGTGCTGTTGTCTGTTCCCAATAATGTTTGTACCATGTGTTTTGCTGCTACCATGTTGTGCTCCTGCCATGTTGTGTTGCTACCATGTTGTTATCATGTGTGTTGTTACCATGCTGTGTTGTCATGTGTTGCTGTTATGTTGTTGTTTTTTTTAAAATCGCAACCGCCATCCCTGCAGGAGGCCTTTTGCCTTTTGGTAGGCTGTCATTGTTGATAAGAATTTGTTCTTAACTGACTTGAAAAGTTTAAGGTATTTTCTTTTTACAAACAATTGTGATCAAATGACGCACTTAGCTGTTCTATGAGTGGTCTGAGGCAGGCGTTTCAAGTGCAACGTAAATGAAGATGTTTTGGAGAAATGGCCCGGAAATGAAAAGATGCTCTTAGGAAGGTTATAATGATGAATTTAGCCTTAGGATGCTTTTGGAAACTGGGCCCAGAGCAGATATGCCCTGTTATAACTATGGCTGAGGGATTGACATATAGTATTGCAATTGGAGCCAATTCCCATATTTTCCTACACAGACATGAGATATGACCATTCTAGTCTATCAAAAGCTTTTTTTGCATTGAGATGTAATACAGCCTAAGGAGCTGTTGTTTCTGATGAAACATTTCAAATATGCAATAGTTGACAGAAGTTATCCGGGGATAAATGCTTTTTAACAAACCCGCTTTGGTCTGTTCAGACCATAAAATAGACCTCAGGAGGAATACTCTCCCATCCAGGTGATTTGCCTGTATTCATGTATCCAAAGCCCTTTTGAGAGATTCGGGCTCCCAGCACGGTGGCTGGTTTCCTCTGTCAAGATTGGAGGAGTTCGTAATTATTTTAGAAAATACTTTGTTTGGCTTGGTGTAGATTTACAATCAGATGTGTACAGTTCTTTATAGAAGCGGGTTATTCTTTGATTGATTAATTTGAGTTCTGATAGTAATTCCCCCCTATCAGCTGAGGATAGAGCCCCATAAAAAAACAACTATTTCAATCAGCACAGGCGTAACAAAATCACAAACTGCAATAAAATAAATTGTTTATCTTTGACGACTTTCCTCTGTTTGCAATCCCAATGCTTATTGTTAAACAATTCATGTTTTTTTGTTTGATAAAATTGATTTTTATAGCCTAACACGAAACCTTTTGTGAACCGCTTGTGTCGTGAATTCAGTCTCATTCCATTTTTGACGACACATTCGATGTAAATACACACACGAAACGTGACTTTTCCAGTCATGTTTGGTTTCATTGCAATCAACTGGTTTGTTTGTAACACAACCAAATGTGAGGGGTCATTTCGCGGGACGTATTGACTGAAAGAAACCGATTTGAAGACAACAAGTAATGACATCATTGTGCACCAATGATATGACCGCTGTTTCGTTGATTGACTGTATTTTAACTCAATGACCACTGATCGTCTTGAAATCTAGCTAGGTAGATAGCCAATGAGCTGAGGTAAACGGCAATATGTAATGTTTATGTGTTGGAAGACCAACCCATGTAGTAAACTCCGGCTTAAAGAGGGTCATTCGCCATTGAAGTTTCATACCGGAAGGAGTAACGCATGTTACGCACAGCGTTGTTTTGGTAAAGCACGTCTTCAGCTGTTTATATATCAATCAGTATGGTGACTAAGTCAGGGAAAGCTAAATCTAAGTCTAGATATACAGATGTACACACAATTCTAGAAGAAATTGATCGGGAAAATGAGACAGATTGTTGGAGGACGATTCATTTAGGGATTCCCAAATGGAGGAATATTTTTTGAACGGAGAGGACATCGTTTTGGACTGGTAAGTTTTTCTCATGCCAACACCTTTGAAATTAATAATATAAAATATTATTTGTGAAATTAAATAGCCTATTTGAGGATGTTGAGGGGAGGGCAGGCCCACAACAATGGCCAAAGTGAAATGGAGACAGTAGATACAGCTGGTCTGTTGTAATTGTCATGCAGGTGAAAGAGGACCCAAAAGCGACTTAACAGAAACAGAGTTTATTTAAGTCCAAACAGGGAATAACAGAAATCCTCTAGTCTGTTAACTGGAGAAGCGGCCACAGACTGCAGGTCGCCCGGGTAGGCGCAGGCCGTAGTGGACCGAGACACCTGCTCACACGCAGCATCTGATGAAGGCAAAAAACACGACAGGACAGGGCGAAACACAATCACAGCATGGTGAATACAAAACAAGGAACCGACGGGACAGGAACGGAACACAAAGGAATAAATAGGGACTCTAATCAGGGGAAAGGATCGGGAACAGGTGTGGGAAGACTAAATGATGATTAGGGGAATAGGAACAGCTGGGAGCAGGAACGGAACGATAGAGAGAAGAGAGAGCGAGAGAGTGAGAGAGGGAGGGGGAGAGAAAGGGATAGAAGGAGGGAAAGAACCAAATAAGACCAGCAGAGGGAAACGAATAGCATGGGGAGCACAGGGACAAGACATGATAATAATGACAAACATGACAGTACCCCCACTCACCGAGCGCCTCCTGGCGCACTCGAGAGGAATCCTGGCGGCAACGGAGGAAATCATCGATGAGTGAACGGTCCAGCACGTCCCGAGACGGAACCCAACTCCTCTCCTCAGGACCGTTCCCAATCCACTAGGTATTGGTGACCCCGTCCCCGAGAACGCATGTCCATGATCTTATGTACCTTGTAAATAGGTGCGCTCGACAAGGACGGGAGGGGGAGGGAAGACGAAAGGGGTGCGAAGAAAGGGCTTAACACAGGAGACATGGAAGACAGGATGGACGCGACGAAGATGTCGCGGAAGAAGCAATCGCACAGCGACAGGATTGACGACCTGGGAGACACGGAACGGACCAATGAACCGCGGAGTCAAACGAGAAGCTGTCGTAAGAGGAAGGTTGCGAGTGGAAAGCCACACTCTCTGGCCGCAACAATACCTTGGACTCTTAATCCTGCGTTTATTGGCGGCTCTCACCGTCTGTGCCCTGTAACGGCAAGTGCAGACCTCACCCTCCTCCAGGTGCGCTCACAACGTTGGACAAACGCTTGAGCGGAGGGAACGCTGGACTCGGCAAGCTGGGATGAGAACAGAGGAGGCTGGTAACCCAGACTACTCTGAAACGGAAGCAGACGAAGGAAGCGAATTGTGAGCGTATTCTGCCCAGGGGAGCTGTTCTGCCCAAGACGCAGGGTTTCTGAAAGAAAGGCTGCGTATCTGATTGGCCCTCTGCTTGACCGTTAGACTGGGGATGAAACCCGGAAGAGAGACTGACGGACGCACCAATCAAACGACAGAACTCCCTCCAAAACTGTGACGTGAATTGCGGGCCTCTGTCTGAAACGGCGTCTAACGGGAGGCCATGAATTCTGAATACATTCTCAATAATGATTTGTGCCGTCTCCTTAGCGGAAGGAAGTTTAGCGAGGGGAATGAAATGTGCCGCCTTAGAGAACCTATCGACAACCGTCAGAATCACAGTCTTCCCCGCAGACAAAGGCAGACCGGTAATGAAGTCTAAGGCAATGTGAGACCATGGTCGAAAGGAATTCTGAGACGACCGGCAGGAGGAGAGTTACCCGACTTAGTCTGCGCGCAGTTTTGTCACGCTCCTGAGTCGGCCACCAAAAGCGCTGGCGAATAGACGCAAGAGTGCCTCGAACACCGGGATGACCAGCTAACTTGGCAGAGTGAGCCCACTGAAGAACAGCCAGACGAGTGGAAACAGGAACGAAAAGGAGGTTACTAGGACAAGCGCGCGGCGACGCAGTGTGCGTGAGTGCTTGCTTAACCTGTCTTTCAATTCCCCAGACTGTTTAAGGAAGAATCCCCTCGGGATCAGTAGAAGCCACAGAAGAACTAAACAGACGGGATAAGGCATCAGGCTTGGTGTTCTTGCTACCCGGACGGTAAGAAATCACAAACTCGAAACGTTTTAAGTCGTTTGGCAGAACGGATGTACTCAAGGTTCTTATGGTCTGTCCAAACGACAAAAGGAACGGTCGCCCCCTCCAACCACTGTCGCCATTTGAGGCTCATGGCGACAGTTCACGGTTACCCACATCATAGTTGCGCTCAGATGGCGACAGGCGATGAGAAAAATAAGCGCAAGGATGAACCTTATCGTCAGACTGGAAGCGCTGGGATAGAATGGCTCCCACGCCTACCTCTGAAGCGTCAACCTCGACAATGAATTGTCTAGTGACGTCAGGAGTAACGAGGATAGGAGCGGACGTAAAACGTTCTTTTAGAAGATCAAAAGCTCCCTGGGCGGAACCGGACCACTTAAAACACGTCTTGACAGAAGTAAGAGCTGTGAGAGGGGCAGCAACTTGACCGAAATTACGAATGAAACGCCGATAGAAATTAGCGAAACCTAAAAAGCGCTGCAACTCGACACGTGACCTTGGAACGGGCCAATCACTGACAGCTTGGACCTTAGCGGAATCCATCTGAATGCCTTCAGCGGAAATAACGAACCGAGAAAAGTAACGGAGGAGACATGAAAGAGCACTTCTCAGCCTTTACGTAGAGACAAAAGGCGCTGTAGAACACGTCGTGCTGAACATGAATCTCGAGTGACGGAGAAAAAATCAGGATATCGTCAAGATAGACAAAAACAAAAATGTTCAGCATGTCTCTCAGAACATCATTAACTAATGCCTGAAAAACAGCTGGCGCATTGGCGAGACCGAACGGCAGAACCCGGTACTCAAAATGCCCTAACGGAGTGTTAAACGCCGTTTTCCACTCGTCCCCCTCTCTGATGCGCACGAGATGGTAAGCGTTACGAAGGTCCAACTTAGTAAAGCACCTGGCTCCCTGCAGAATCTCGAAGGCTGATGACATAAGGGGAAGCGGATAACGATTCTTAACCGTTATGTCATTCAGCCCTCGATAATCCACGCAGGGGCGCAGAGTTCCTTCTTCTTAACAAAAGAACCCCGCCCCGGCCGGAGAAGAAGAAGGCACTATGGTACCGGCGTCAAGAGACACAGACAAATAATCCTCGAGAGCCTTACGTTCGGGAGCCGACAGAGAGTATAGTCTACCTCGAGGAGGAGTGGTCCCCGGAAGGAGATCAATACTACAATCATACGACCGGTGAGGAGGAAGGGAGTTGGCTCGGGACCGACTGAAGACCGTGCGCAGATCATGATATTCCTCCGGCACTCCTGTCAAATCGCCAGGTTCCTCCTGAGAAGTAGGGACAGAAGAAACGGGAGGGATGGCAGACATTAAACACTTCACATGACAAGAAACGTTCCAGGATAGGATAGAATTACTAGACCAATTAATAGAAGGATTATGACATACTAGCCAGGGATGACCCAAAACAACAGGTGTAAACGGTGAACGGAAAATCAAAAAAGAAATAGTCTCACTGTGGTTACCAGATACTGTGAGAGTTAAAGGTAGTGTCTCAAACTTGATACTGGGAAGATGACTACCATCTAAGGCAAACATGGGCGTAGGCCTGTCTAACGGTCTGAAAGGAATGTTATGTTTCCGAACCCATGCTTCGTCCATGAAACAACCCTCAGCCCCAGAGTCAATCAAGGCACTGCATGTAGCACCCGAACCGGTCCAGCGTAGATGGACCGACATAGTAGTACAAGATCTAGATGAAGGGACCTGAGTAGTAGCGCTCACCAGTAGCCCTCCGCTTACTGATGGGCTCTGGCCTCTTACTGGACATGAATTAACAAAATGTCCAGCAACTCCGCAATAGAGGCACAGGCGGTTGGTGATCCTCCGTTCCCTCTCCTTAGTCGCGATGCGAATCCCTCCCAGCTGCATGGGCTCAGTCTCAAAGCCAGAGGAGGGAGATGGTTGCGATGCGGAGCAGGAAACACCGTTGATGCGAGCTCTCTTCCACGAGCCCGGTGACGAAGATCTACCCGTCGTTCTATGCGGATGGCGAGAGCAATCAAAGAGTCCACATCTGATGGAACCTCCCGGGAAGAATCTCATCCTTAACCACTGCGTGGAGTCCCTCCAGAAAACGAGCGAGCAGCGCCGGCTCGTTCCACTCACTAGAGGCAGCAAGAGTGCGAAACTCAATAGAATAATCCGTTATGGACCGTTCACCTTGGCATAAGGAAGCCAGGGCCCTAGAAGCCTCCCTACCAAAAACTGAACGGTCAAAAACCCGAATCATCTCCTCTTTAAAGTTCTGGAACTTGTTAGAGCAATCAGCCCTTGCCTCCCAGATAGCTGTGCCCCATTCTCGAGCCCGGCCAGTAAGGAGTGAAATGACGTAAGCAACCCGAGCTCTCTCTCTAGAGTATGTGTTGGGTTGGAGAGAGAACACAATCTCACACTGCGTGGATAAGGAGACGGCACTCAGTGGGCTGCCCGGAGTAGCAAGGTGGGTTATTAACCCTAGGTTCTGGAGACTCGGCAGGCCAGGAAGTAACAGGTGGCACGAGACGTAGACTCTGGAACTGTCCAGAGAGGTCGGAAACCTGAGCGGCCAGGTTCTCCACGGCATGGCGAGCAGCAGACAATTCCTGCTCGTGTCTGCCGAGCATGGCTCCTTGGATCTCGACGGCAGTGTAACGAGCGTCTGAAGTCGCTGGGTCCATTCCTTGGTCGGTTCCTTCTGTCATGCAGGTGAAAGAGGACCCAAAAGCGACTTAACAGAAACAGAGTTTATTTAAGTCCAAACAGGGAATAACAGAAATCCTCTAGTCTGTAGAGGGGAATAACTGGAGAAGCGGCCACAGACTGCAGGTCGCCTCGGGTAAGGCCGTAGTGGACCGAGACACCTGCTCACACGCAGCATCTGATGAAGGCAAAAAACACGACAGGACAGGGCGAAACACAATCACAGCATGGTGAATACAAAACAAGGAACCGACGGGACAGGAACGGAACACAAAGGAATAAATAGGGACTCTAATCAGGGGGAAAGGATCGGGAACAGGTGTGGGAAGACTAAATGATGATTAGGGGAATAGGAACAGCTGGGAGCAGGAACGGAACGATAGAGAGAAGAGAGAGCGAGAGAGTGAGAGAGGGAGGGGGGAGAGAAAGGGATAGAAGGAGGGAAAGAACCAAATAAGACCAGCAGAGGGAAACGAATAGCATGGGGAGCACAGGGACAAGACATGATAATAAATGACAAACATGACAGTAATATAATAAAGACAGTAGATCTAGCTAAAATGTCATAATATAAAATAGACAGTAGATCTAGCTGGTCTGTAATACTATAAATGAGACAGTAGCTCTAGCAGGTCTATAATAATATATTCAACCTTATGTTTCCTGTACTCTATATATATATATCTGTTTATTATACCTGTTGATACAGGGCTCATATGTGAAACTATTCTAACTGAACATTTTCTTTCACAGTGACACTGACTCCGAATGGGAGCCCCCAGTGCCATGGTGTCCATCCCCCACTGAAGCTGGTTCATCCAGCTCCTGCCACAAGTGGTGTTCATCTGCCCAAATTTATTTCTGCAGGCGTGGATGTGCCTCAGGGCCAAAAGGGCACAACATGGAGGCGTCGCTGTGTTCTTTGCAAAATGAAGTCCCCCATCACCTGCACCACATGCTTGGTGACCCTCTGCTTTTCAGCAGAAAGAGACTGCTATGGCACCTGGCACCAGCAGCACAATATTGTGTAGAGGACTGAGGGTCTTCCAAATATTGAAAGTGTTATTTTGTAAATGTATATATATATTTTTCATGTTTTTTCAACATTTTTTGGGTGTGTGTGTTAGAATACCATTTTGGTATTTTGTATATAGTTATTCCATTCAAAATGTATAACTTTTACCAATTTGGCCACTTGGGTACATTTGGGCTACTTGTGTGGGACACCTGGGTGACTTCATGATAAATGTCATGTAGCACACTCATTTTGGAAGTTATCATTCTGAAACACGAGTACTGTTGCCCTCTTATGTTTTTCACTGAAATTGTCCCCATCATCATATCTGAATGTTTGTTTTTTCTTGTTCATTTTAAAGATGATGATACAACAATAAAAATGAAAAAACATATGTTTTTTTCATTGTATTATCTAAATCAGATCTATTGTGTTATATTCTCCTACATTTAATTCACATTTACACAAACTTCAGAGTGTTTTCTTTCAAATGAAATCAAGAATATGCATATCCTTGGTCCTGAGCTACAGGCAGTTAGATTTGGGTATGTCTTCAGGCGGAAATTGGAAAAAGTAGGGGGGTAGCTGTAAGAGGTTATTAAACTACCCAGCTATAATAAATGCAGCCTCAGGATATATGGTTTCCAGTTTGCATTGGATATAATACGGTTGGCATTTGATTGTGAGGAATACTAGGGCAGGTGAACAAAAGTATGTTGTTACAATTACACCATGAGTCGTTAATCATGAAACATACATCCCCGCCCTTCTTCTTAGCAGAGAGATTTTTCCTGTTGGCGCGATTTTTCCTGTTGGCTGTACGGACTCCGGCAGCATGTCCCTAGCTAGCCAAGTCTCTGTGAAACAGAGTATGTTACAATCCTGGGTATCTCTTTGGGAAGCAACTTTTGCCCTAATTTCGTTGACTTTGTTAAGTAGGGACTGGACATTAGCGAGTAATATACCCGGAAGCGGCGGGTGGTGTGCGCGCATCCGAAGCCTCACGAGAAGACCGCTCCGGCACCCTCTCCTCCTCCGACAGCGTTGTTTTGGGTCAGCCTCTGGAATCAGTTGAAATGCCCTGGGAGGTACAGTGAGGGGGAAAGTATTTGATCCCCTGCTCATTTTGTACGTTTGCCCACTGACAAAGAAATGAGCAGTCTATAATTTTAATGGTAGGTTTATTTGAACAGTGAGAGACAGAATAACAACAAAAAGAATCCAGAAAAACGCATGTCAAAAATGTTATAAATTGATTTGCATTTTAATGAGGGAAATAAGTATTTGACCCCTCTGCAAAACATGACTTAGTACTTGTTGGCAAAATACTTGTTGGCAATCAGAGGTCAGACATTTCTTGTAGTTGACCACCAGTTTTGCACACATCTCAGGAGTGATTTTGTCCCACTCCTCTTTGCAGATCTTCTCCAAGTCATTAAGGTTTTGAGGCTGACATTTGGCAACTCGAATCTTCAGCTCCCTCCACAGATTTTCTGTGGGATTAATGTCTGGAGACTGGCTAGGCCACTCCAGGACCTTAATGTGCTTCTTCTTGAGCCACTCCTTTGTTGCCTTGGCCGTTTGTTTTGGGTCATTGTCATGCTGGAATTACCCATCCATGACCCATTTTCAATGCCCTGGCTGAGGGAAGGAGGTTCTCACCCAAGATTTGAAGGTACTTGGCCGCGTCCATCTTCCCTTTGATGCGGTGAAGTTGTCCTGTCCCCTTAGCAGAAAAACACCCCGAAAGCATAATGTTTCGACCTCCATGTTTGACGGTGGGGACGTTGTTCTTGGGGTCATAGGCAGCATTCTTCCTCCTCCAAACACGGCGAGTTGAGTTGATGCCAAAGAGCTCCAATTTGGTCTCGTCTGGCCACAACACTTTCACCCAGTTGTCCTCTGAATCATTCAGATGTTCACTGGCAAACTTCAGGCGGGCATGTACAGTGGGGAGAACAAGTATTTGATACACTGCCGATTTTGCAGGTTTTCCTACTTACAAAATATGTGGAGGTTTGTAATTTTTATCATAGGTACACTTCAACTGTGAGAGACGGAATCTAAAACAAAAATCCAGAAAATCACATTGTATGATTTCTAAGTAATTAATTTGCATGTTATTGCATGACATACTGTAAGTATTTGATCACCTACCAACCAGTAAGAATTACGGCTCTCACAGACCTGTTAGCTTTTCTTTAAGAAGCCCTCCTGTTCCCCACTCATTAGATGTATTAACTGAACCTGTTTGAACTTGTTACCTGTATAAAAGACACCTGTCCACACACTCAATCAAACAGACTCCAACCTCTCCACAATGGCCAAGACCAGAGAGCTGTGTAAGGACATTGGGGATAAAAAATTGTAGACCTGCACAAGGCTGGGATGGGCTACAGGACAAGAGTGTGCTCCTAATCTCAGCTCATTACCCGTATAAAAGATAAATGGGAGCCAGAAATCTTTCTGATTGAGAGGGGGTCAAATACTTATTTCCCTCATTAAAATGCAAATCAATTTATAACATTTTTGACATGCGTTTTTCTTGTTGTTATTCTGTCTCTCACTGTTCAAATAAACCTGCCATTAAAATTATAGACGGATAATTTCTTTGTCAGTGGGCAAACGTACAAAATCAGCAGGGGATCAAATACTTTTTTCCCTCACTGTATAGACAAATGATCCACTTTGGGAAAGTCATATTCCTGGTCCTAGTGCTGGTTGTGCTGGTTGTGCTGGTAAATTGACGTCTCTCTGATATCCAATAGTTCTTCCCGGCTGTGTGTAGTAACACTTAAGGTTTTTGGGGCTTACAATGTGAGAAATATTACCTAAAAAAAAAACGAAATACTGCAAGTTTCCTGAGGACTTGACGAGAAGCTGTCATCTCTATCGGCGACACCATTTCATGTGCTAATTTAGTTACATTTCATATTGATCACAGAATGTAGGATTTTTCAATAATTAAACATTGATACGCTCCCCAGTGGTTGGGCCTGGCTGCCAAGTGGGTGGACCTCCAAGGCCCACCAATGGCGGCATCGCTGCCCAGTCATGTGAAATCCATAGATTAAGGCCTAATACATTTTTTCAATTGACTGATTCCTTATATGAACTGTACCTCAGTAAAATCTTTGAAATTGTTGCATCTTGCGTTTTATGTTTTTGTTCAGAATATGTTGACAATTATTTGAAAATAAGTATTTTAATTCAAAGCCACGACAAAGCCAAGTGTTTCAGTTTCATCTATCATTAACAAACTTCACGCCAATTTGACTTTCCACTGTTTTCTAAGCATTTCTTCTTTTGCAATACAAGTTCAGATACACACAGATACTTAGGGATGCACAGAGATACACAGTCATAGACTCCTTGCCTCCCCCATGCCACGTGCTATAACGTTGAGACTTGGTTTGAGGGGGACTGTTGAAAGTTTACTGGAGCCCGAACAACCTCTGTGGCCTGTCAACAAAGGTTTTCAATGTGAGAGACTCCAGATGGAATCCCACACTTTGAGCTGTCATAACGAACGGCATCACCAGAACACATAAGTGAAAATTGCTGATGTGGAGAGAGAGAGAAAGAGAAAGGGAACATCATTAATAAAGATAATGAAGCAGATGGCTCTGTCTAATGGCTCTGTTGGGACACATTCTGATGAGAAGTCAGTGGGGGGTTCGGGCGTAGGGTGGGCCTCAGTGGGAAAGCCTCTAATGTAGAAACAGGCTGCTTACCACAACATGTTTTTGACCTCAAAAATCCATAATAAACAAATGCTTCTTGGGCCACAAGAAGGCCCTCCATTGCCAAAATAAATGCAGAATAATACCAGTTGGGGTCCAAGAGTTACTTCCTGGAGCCATGTGTGACTGATTTGGTGTCAATTTGGGGATTTGGATGTCATTGCAATGACATTATGATGACACATTGCACTTTCCAATTCAAATTAAGATGATTCTTCATAGTTCTTCCAGATGTTTGCAAGACTCGACTTTTGGGTTTTGCAATGACAAGATAATGTGTCTTCTTGGGAGTTTCTCAAGATTTGTTGTTCCAAAGGTCACTTTAAAAGTGTATAATATGTGCTTCCCCAATGGACACCGACGTCAGTTCAACTTCTAGTTTTGATTTACATTTGGTTGCATTGTCAACTAACATGAATTCAACATGAAATCAACAAAAAATGTCACCATGTCACTGGATTTAGGTTAAAAGTTGGGGGAGAAAAGACTACATTTCCTTATGTTGATGACTCATTGCAAATTCAATCCATTTTCCATTGTGATTCAACGTGATCACATACACCTCTGGAAAAAATTAAGAGAAGTTGCACATTTTGGGGAATATTCAGAGGTAGAAACTTTACGTGGGAATTAACGGGAATATATGCAAATTAATATTAATACCATTTACATGTAGATGTTTTTTTTGCATTGGAAATATTTACCATATCATAAGGAGACAGAAACATAAACCTTCTACCTTATCATAAGTAGACATAATTGCTTATTATTATTATATAAATAAATAAACTATTTAGTTACGAATTTAACTTTAATTAAACGAGTTGACTCTTCCACTGGGATGATTTCACTGAACAACAAAAGAAACTGAATATTTAATGATCCCCAACGATCCATTGCATCTCCTAAAAACATTTTTCAATATACATCTGTAAAATTATATCTGTAAACCTTTGTTTGTCCTCTAAAGCTCCCATGTATTCTTCCTGGACCTCCTCAATGTCCACCTCTTGAACATCAGACTTGAGGCCTCATCTTCACTGTCACTTTCCAACCTGTTTGACAACGGCTCGTTGTCAGGCTCAAAAAGCCTCAAATTTGCCCTGAGAGCCACCAATTTTTCAATCCTTGTATTGATCAGCGTGTTGCGTGCTTTAGTGTGTGTGTTCCCAAACAAGGACCAGTTGCGCTCTGAGGCGGCTGATGTTGGTGGGAATTGCAGGATGATGGAGGATGGTGGAGCCAACAGGGGAAAGAGCCTCAAATCCACAAAGTCCCTTCCACCCGGTGGCTGATGAGATATGTTGGCTTGACTGTCATATTGTATCTCCATCCCAAAGTCCTTGCTTGGAAGTGTACTTCACCAGACTCCCAAGAACCTTGCCCTCATCCAGGCAGGTGTTGAGACACGGTAGTCATGACACCATAGGCCTTGTTGATCTCTGCACCAGACAGGATGCTCTTGCTAGCACACTTGGGGTCCAACACGTATGCTGCGGCGTATATGGGCTTCAGGTAGAAGTCTTCACACTTTTTGATGTATTTCAGAACTGCAGTTTCATCTGCTTGGAGCAACAGTAAAGTGGCCAGGGCAGTACGGATTTCTTCTCTTACATCTGCAAGCAGAGTCTGAACATCAGACAGGATGGCATTGTTTCCCTCAATCCGTGCAATGGCTACTGCTATATGTTTCAGGAGTTTCAGGTTGCTTACCACTCTTTCCCAAAATTCATCATCCAGGAGGATCCTCTTGATGGGGCTGTCCATATCGACAGACTGTGATATGGCCATTTCTTGGAGAGACTCTTTCCCCTCCAGGAGACTGTCAAACATGATGACAACAGCACCCCAATGGCTGTTGCTGGGCAGTTTCAATGTGGTGCTCTTATTCTTCTCACTTTGCTTGGTGAGGTAGATTGCTGCTATGACTTGATGACCCTTCACATACCTAACCATTTCCTTGGCTCTCTTGTAGAGTGTATCCATTGTTTTCAGTGCCATGATGTCCTTCAGGAGCATATTCAATGCAGAAAATGGGTGTGATGTGAGGTTAGGACTCCTCCACTTTAGCCCAAGTAGCCTTCATGTTCGCAGCATTGTCTGTCACCAGTGCAAATACCTTCTGTGATCCGAGGTCATTGATGACTGCCTTCAGCTCATCTGTAATGTGTCTGTTGTCCCTTGTGTCTGTGCTCTTGTAGAGTACTGGTTGAGGGGTGGAAATGATGTAGTTAATTATTCCTTGCCTATGAACATTTGACTGCCCATCAGAGATGATTGCAATACAGTCTGCTTTCTCTATGATTTGCATGACCTGCACTTGAACTCTGTTGAAATATGCATCCAGCAAATGAGTAGATAAAGCATGTCTGGTTGGAGGGGTGTATGCTGGGCGAAGAACATTCAGAAATCTCTTCCAAAACACATTGCCTGTGAGCATCAGAGGTGAACCAGTTGCATACACAGCTCGACAAAGACATTCATCAGCATTTCTGACTACGTTCCTCCATTGAGTAAAAAAAAACTTCTGATTCCAGGAGGATCATGAGCTGTTGCTATCGATAAGGTGTCTGATTCAACATTTTCCCCTCGAATAGAAGTAGAGGGACTTTTGTCAGAGGTTGTTTGTTGTGAGCTCTGAGGAAACTTTATGCACTTGGCCAGAAGATTCTGCATCTTGTTTCATTCTTCACATATGATTTGGCACAGTATTTGTAAATGTACACAGCTTTTACTTCTACATTAGCTTCTACATTCCTTCTACATGTCTCCACACATCAGATTGTGCCCGTGGCATTTTAGAAAAAAAAATGTTAAAAAAAACCCAAATACAATTCCATGTACAGATAAATAGTTAAGCAGTTAGATTGAACAACTCTGTAGGCTAAATGTTTTAAAATGAAACATGTATGGGAACAGGTGAATTAACACTCTTCATTTAGCAGGATCAAGCAAGCTAAAACCCACATGGTAGCAAAAACTAACTAGCAGAAATTGTTAAATTATAAATGATTTAAACACAATTTGCTGTAGGCTACTAATTACTATTTAAAAATCATGTATGTCATCAAATATTTTCACCCCACCCAGTATTGTAATCATCACTGATCCTCCACCAAATTTCAGATCAATACGCTGTCATGGCCAGCCCCATCTCCAGACCTGAACCCCGTTGAACACCTCTGGAATGTGATCAATAGGTAGATGGATGGTCACAAGCATCAAACAAAGCTGAGCTGATTGAATTTTTGCGCCAGGAGTGGCATAAAGTCACCCAACATCAATGTGAAATGCTGGTGGAGAGCATGCCAAGATGCATGAAAGCTGTGTTATTCCACCAAATATTGATTTTGGAATTCTTCCTAAGTTAGAACATTACTATTGTGTTGTTTAAAAAGGGATATGAACGTATTTTCTTTGCATTATTTGAGGTCTGACAACACTGCATCTTTTTGGTTATTTTGACCAGTTGTCATTTTCTGCAAATAAATGCTCGAAATGACAATATTTTGGGGGGAATTTGGGAGAGATGTTGTCAGTGGATTATAGATTAAAATAAAAATGTTAACTTTACCCAAACACATACCTATAAATTGTAAAACCAGTGAAACTGATACTTTTGCAGTGGTCTCTTCATTTTTTCCAGAGCTGTATAATTGTTTTGTTTAAATGACATGTAAACAACATTGATTCAACCAGTTTTTGCTCAGTGGATCGTTTGACTGGCTCGTGTCCTCCTCTATTGGTAATGGTTAGGTTGTCATACTGCATGCGTTGCATAAACAAGAGAATACGTTGAACGTTAATATTGACCCATTTATGGTAGAGGAAGAAAAGAACATCAGGCACTGAAACATGAGCAGTCTACAGTTATGGATATTTTTGTTGTTGTTGATTATCCATCATTTGTTGTGAATGACGATTCCTATATTTGCTCATGCAAATATAACATTACATATCACTCTCCATGAATTCTGTTTGAATTGAGACTCACATGCTGTATACAGTAGTTGCATACTCTTCTCCAGGCTTGCCTTGCCTGAAGAAAGATAGCCCTCTGAGAAGGGGAAACTGGGTGTTGATACGCCCAGGGGCAGTGGAAAAAAACTCTCTGTGTGAACTGTCATCACCAGATAGCCACAAGGCCAGCTAATCTGCTGCCAGGCCGCCATGTGGTACTTGCGCTCTCCTTGGCCGGCTTCCTCAGTACGCAGGCAGGCACTAGGAGAGGGCTTGGGTTGGGTGTACCCGCAGCTGAGCTGGAAATCCTGAGCAGGGATAGGGATAGGACACATACTAATTACGAGATTGGGTTTCTTTCTTTCAAAAACATCAGATGTGATGTGACTGAAGTTTAGGATGGAGACACATGTCCTGCATGGGGATGGGGAGGGACATCAGCGTGAGTATACAGTAGGTTGTAGGCATGTTACACTTGAAAACGCATGGACACGTCTGTCTGAGGGAGAACTGTGTTATCTCATGCTGTAATGATTTCATATCCTTCTAAACACTCATGAAACTGCTTGGTGGTTCCCCTTGCTTTGTTCCTGTGGAGAAGTGATGGTTTTGTCATCAGGGTTTTATATGGAACCCATGTCCAATCGTGTTCTCAATTAAGTGTTTGATTGTGATACCATAGCACTTGGTTGTTCTCATTTTATTCATGTTGTCTATTTTTTTTAAACCCAAATAGCACAAATACATGAAAACAATTTGACAAGTTATCTTAAATAAAGTTTTTTGTTTTATTCGAAGATGAGATTTGAGATGAAAACCACTAAGAGTTTGACTGGGCTTTCACATAGACAGGAGTTACAACAAGGCATCATCTTATAATCTCTTCAGGTGGCAGAGGGACCATAGCCTCCACATTTCTCCTGCCAGTAAGATGGTCAGTCATAGACACACTGGTTGTCATGAGTCATGAAGCAGTCAAATTTCATGTGACCGTTTAGTCAAGGTAATTAGGCTTCTCCAAGCTCTGATGCCGCTGATGGTCATTAGTAGCCTACCAAACTTACTTATCTGCCTGGTACTCAGCACTCTATTGTCCCTCTAATCACTGAAATCAATGGAAATGTATTCAAAAATCTCATCAAACACTTAATGAGATCCCATGCGTTCATGTTGCGCAACATTTCAATATGCAATATGCAATTCTTCTGCAAGATGGCATCTACTGAAAAGAGGATGATCAACTTTCAATAGGCTAGGCTACTATTTCTTTTTTGCAAATGTCCTAATATTCAGCACATTACTTATATTTACAACAGGAGTATAGCCTACCTGGCTGGCATGAAAATAAACCATGGGGAAAAGCGCCCTCCATTCGCTATTTAAGTACATAGATATATTAGAGTTCATAGATTTATTTTTTTCCTACTGCCCCTGTTTTGATACAGGTGCAGGATAATGGTCCATTCTAAATCAAAACAAATGTCACACATATATTATTTACTATATGTAAAGAAAATACTAAATCAAGTATAGTCTGATGGGTGACAATATTAGCCTATCACTTGTGAATGATGCCCAGCATAAGAAACAATGCATTTTTTGCGACTTTTTCAATTCATAGTCGCACACTTTATGTAGCCTAGCCCATAGATATGTTTCAATAAGATTTGTATCACAACTAAAGTGGCCAAATACCTTCCTAAAATTATTTTGCTTTAAAAGGGGTGTAGAGCCTAACTTGCATACTGTACATTTAAAAATATATATTTCACCTTTATTTAATCAGGTAGGCTAGTTGAGAACAAGTTCTCATTTACAACTGCGACCTGGCCAAGATAAAGCACAGCAGTTCGACATATACAACAACACAGAGTTACACATGGAATAAACAAACATACAGACAATAATACAGTAGGAAAAAAATATATATATAAACAGTGAATGAGGCAATAAATAGGCCATGGTGACGAAGTAATTACCATATAACAATTAGACACTGGAATGGTAGATGTGCAGAAGAGTAATGTGCAAGTAGAGATGTTGGGGTGCAAAGGAGCAAGATAAATACATAAATACAGTATAGGGATGAGGTAGTGGGATGGGATGTTTACAGATGGGCTATGTACAGGTGCAGTGATTTGTGAGCTGCTCTGACAGCTGATGGAAAGCTAAGGCTGCTACAGTGGCCAAAGAATTTGTCCGATGGGTCTCTTAAGCTAACAGTCCGATGTGCTTTAGACAGCTAGCGGGCCGTGGCTAACTAGTAGCCAGTTAGCTGGCTAGCTTTTGATGAGTTGATGGGTTCTTAAGTATAAGAATAGCAGATCCATACAGCATTCGGTGAGGCGGGTTGCAAGAGAGCAGCTATGTTTGGAGCATTTATTTCTCACGCAGAATAGAATAGGTCAACCTTTGTGCTATGGGGGATAGTAGATTGACATAGGCTAGTGCTTTTGCTGTTCGTTAGGCCTACTCATCTTGTTGGCTGATAAAAATTTAATGTGGACAGTTCCTTCAATATCTTCAATATTAACCTCGGAATTGGATAAGGAGGTGCAAAGTTGCATCCCCGATTTGTCTGTCTTCACTTGTAGCCTGTGAGAAAGACCCCATCAGGTGATAGTGTGTGCAGCATTCAGCGAGAAGGGCACAACAGCCACTTGCTGCAATATGCATAGATTTTTTACCATGCATTACGGCCACACAAAGGGGATGCTGCTGTGAAATTCTAGGCATTATCAAGTGCTTGTCAAATTCTGAATGAGTGACTGTGAGTGTGTGTACAGCCTGTGCAAAAAAACAAAGCAGAGCTCATGCCTTTCAAGCTACTTTTTCATATCATCATTAGAGTTGCATCTTGCAGCCTTACAATGTATTAAAAATCTAAACATATAGCCCAACGTTTGTAGAACCACTAAAGCTACATTAATAACTCTAAATTAAGCATATATGAATACCTATTTCTTTGTTAACCGCTCAACATAGAATATGTGCCTCACGTGCGCACTCACTCAAATAATTTGGAGACGATATCCTTTCTATTTTATTCAGCTTTGTTCAATTGTATTCTTCATACTATAAAATAATACCATGGAATTCTAAGCAAATCTTTTCTTCTAAATGAATTAGTATAGTCCTCAGCCATTTGGCATAGCCAGAACAGGACCTATCATAAGGGCAACTCGAGAGTATGCTATTCTGTTGTTCTGAAATAGACTATTTTTTCTTCATATCATGCTTCTTTAGACCTGTCTAAAATATATAATGGATTTATTGTGAATTTGTAGGCTATTTAACATGGACCTCTTTGATTTTTAAAAATTGAGATGTTTTTCTAAGGTCAGCATCAGTGGCTTTTAGGCTATGTGTGGAAGCCAGGAGATGCCAAATGTGTTTATGTTAATTAACTGTCAATTACCATGAGACTGACAGTTATTTGCTTGACAATCACCAGCTGCCGAAATTCTGTGACCACCACAGCCCTAGTCAGTCAGTGAGTTGGTCCATCTGTCCATTGGTCCGACAGATCAAAGTGAGAATCAGCCCCACCAACAAAGATAAATACACACTTCCTCTCTACCCTTTCACACCGCTCTTTCCCACACCCCTAAAACCCTTGTTCCGAACCATAGCCAGCTCAGAGGAAATGACAGACCACATCAAGAGGCTCTATTGCTTCGACAGGAACGCCTGCACCAACTTTCAGGAGTGAGGGGAGACTCTAAGATATTCATGATTGCGTGTTATTTGTGTGTATTTTATGGCAACTTTCACAAGTGGCAACACAACACATCCAAACCTAATATGATTTATACTCATTTTGACCTGTCATTTAAACTGCTGCTCTGAAGGCAGCTTGTTTATTTTCTATATTTAAATAGTGTAATAGTGGAGGTACATAAAGATGGCACCCTCCATGGACTTACCATACATTCCTTGTCCACCCTATTGTACATTGCTCTCTGTTACTCTTTTTTTTGGTATGGTCATTAGCAGAGTATACATGATCCCAATTATATCTTCAAGACACCAGCAATTTGAAACACAAAATAAAATAGATTGTGTTGATTTATTGGCACATTGAACCATATCGTGCGTTGTAGGTTAAGAACTTGGTCGATAGTACTAGAACGATGTCACAGTACTAGAATGATGTCATTCCTGTCAGGATTTGGCCAGGGTTGTTCCGGTTTTTGGTCACTAGATGCCCCCATTGTGCCTTTTGACCTTTTCTTTTCCCTTGATTGCCATTATTATTTGCACCTGTGCCTTGTTTCCCCTGATTGTATTTAAAACCTGTTTTACTCAGTTCTTTGCTCTGTGTTTGTATGTTAGCACCCAGCCCTAGTACTCTGAACTCTTGTTGATCCCGGTGGACTCTCTTGTGGAATTCTGTTTTTTGTTCTTGTTTGTTTGTTTTTAAGTATCTTTTGAGGCTTTTTTGTGCTATACCTTCCACCTTGTGGATTTACCTTTTTGTCTTGGAGTATTACCTTTGTTCTTGTGGAATTACATGTTTTCCTGAAGAACTTCACTTTTTACTTCATTAAATACACCGTCTCAAGTACTGCTGTGTCTGCCTCATCTTCTGGGTTCTGCTGACTGTTCGTGGCTCAGTTGGTTTAGTGACTGTTTCTCACTCCGGAGACCCGGGTTCGTAACCGGGTTCTGACAGAAACACAGAGCCAGCAGAACCCAGAAGATGAGGCAGACACAGCAGTACTTGAGACGGTGTATTTAATGAAGTAAAAAGTGAAGTTCTTCAGGAAAACATGTAACTCCACAACCTCAAAAGGAATTCCACAAGAACAAAGGTAATACTCCAAGACAAAAAGGTAAATCCACAAGGTGGACTCCTCAACCTCAAAAGGAATTCAACAAGAACAAAGGTAATACTCCAAAACAAAAAGGTAAATCCACAAGGTGGATGGTATAGCACAAAAAAGCCTCAAAAGATACTTAAAAACAAACAAGAACAAAAAACAGAATTCCACAAGAGTCCACTGGGATCAACAAGAGTTCACAGAGTACTAGGGCTGGGTGCTAACATACAAACACAGAGCAAAGAACTGAGTAAAACAAAGGGTTTAAATACAATCAGGGGAAACGAGGCACAGGTGCAAATAATAATGGGGATCAAGGGAAAAGAAAAGGTCAAAAGGCACAATGGGGGCATCTAGTGACCAAAAACCGGAACAACCCTGGCCAAATCCTGACAATATCTGAATTCTGCCAATTCTTTATGCACGTTCGCCATTGGCTTTGAATGTACTCTACGTCATCACCCATTAACAAATTATAAATTCAGGTCCCATGTTTAACAAACACAAATACATTCAATAGGTTTACTGTACAATGTTTTGTCGTTTTACAAGCCAATGAACACAGACATGAATAAGTCCATCATTGACCTGCCTTTGATCTCAGTGAACTACGCAGACAGCTGGCAACGCTTGTAGACCACTCTCTCTGTTTGTCTTTAACCTACTTGCTCCCTCCATCTCAGTTCCTCCTTTTTTTTACCTCTCTTGTAGACTTCCAGGTTCGTTTGATGAGTATTTCATGATGACTTTCAGTGTTAAAGGGTAAATCTGCAGTTTCTACATCAATCTTTGGACTTATAAATGAATGAAATATATACCCATTAAGAACATAACTCATAAATACTTAGTGAGCTTAGTTGAACTGTCTTAGTCCATCAAAACCCGAAAATATAATCTTGTTTTACTCCAATATTTGTAAACACTGTAATTGTAAACAAACACTGTATAGCCTCAAAACATGGATGGTGTCAAGGATGGTTAGTCCCCGCATCCATAGCTCTGTATATGAATTTGAATTTCTCCAGCCCCATTCCTTAGCTATTTACCAAAACAGTGGTGGGGTGCCCACTTTTTTATTGTTTTAATTGCTGATGTCAGGGCCAACTATATTTCAATTCAGTCAATTCAGGAAGTAAACTGAAATTGTAATTCCTATTCCAATTTTCCTCATTAAAAAGTAATGAAGAGGAATTGAGGAAATGCCGCTGCTTCATTTGGAATTGGAATTGACCCCAACCCTGTTACTCACATCTAGATGACTAACCTGGTGATTTCCCTCAAAGTGAGACGACTGGCCTTGTAATTTCCCTGTTTCACAGCCGATTAGAGTATTGGCTACTCCTGGGTACAGTAGAGTAGCACGCTAGAGTGCACTTAAAAGTCATGTAAATCTAGTACTATTGATCTCACACCAGTGCTCATTGGGATTAGCTAGAAATTGATGGAATGCACCAAACAGAGTAGAGAGGAATATATTGAATATAAATATTCAAATTGCCTAGCCCCAGTGACCCTTATCATTGTCCTCTCCTTTAATATCAAAATGTCCACTGAGGACACGAGAGATAGTAGCTTTAATATTTAAAGATTTCTGTCTCATTTCCTTATGTAGGCCATAATAGTCTTGAAAAACAAAAGCTTACACATATTATTTAAAGTTGCTTTGGCCCTGACGATCACCTGTTTCCTCAATCTGTGACGAGCACCAAAAAGCTCCTCTCATTTGGACAACCTGAAGGAGTAAATCAACAGTGTTTTTCTGGCCAGGCCCTTCTAGCTCCCTTCTGAGACATGTTCTCGTCATGGATAAAAATGGCAGCTGCTTGAAAAATCCACCCGGGGCAATGAATTATATATAGCCATTCCCTAAACACTGCCTGTTTTTATTTTAGGGGGGGACACACACACAAGGCCACCCAAAACAAAATTGTATAACGTTAGATTATTCCATTTGCTTTACTACAAACAAGAGGAGAGCACGCCAGGCCAGTCCTACATCGCTTTTCCAAATTTCTTCTGCACAATTTTATTTAATGCCTCTCCTCCACAGGAAATCCACGCACGTCTCATAAGTTTCTCCACCTGTTTGGAAATGTCTTTCAAACATTTCGGGTCCCTGTGAAAGATCATAAGCAAGTCAATTAATGAGCAAATAAAGTTTGTCCCTTGCTCAGAAGCAGTCCATTCTGGAGAATATGAATCATCTTGTAGATTCATCTTTGGGTAACACCTAATGTTGTCTGTGATTCATGCAGACATGAATAGTAGCTGTAGCTTCAAAGAGACTCACTGGGAGAATTGAGCCATGATGTCCCAAAGCTCTTTTACACCTCATTGTAGCCATCTCAACTGGTTCCGCCCAATTATAAGCACCTCTACAGGACTTAAGATTCGGTTGATACCGGCACGTGTGGTGAAATGTATGGAAACGTACTTCTCATGCAATAAAAACGTTCAATGATGAACTTTCTATATTTGAGAAGGGGATGCCTTTGTCAACACTGATCAAATGTGTTATTGATGATCATAAAAAGGTAGCCCATCAACCACAATATGCAATACATTGTTCAAACATTTAATGGCATTGGCATCACATCCGAGAACTGAAAAAGTTAGGAAAACAACACTCGTTCTTACCATTCACATTATCACAACAGAACAGGAGCTAGGCAATGTTATCAATGCACTTCATAGGCTATGTTATTCTCTTTGCAATTCAAATGATGAAAGCTAGACAGGTGTTCTAGTTAGCAGAGCATGAATTCCTTTTTGGGTCCTGCACAGTGTAAGATAAGTGCTGTTTAAAACCACCTGGAACTGTACTCTGGATAAGAGCGTCTGCTAAATGACTTAAATGTAAATGTAAATGTACCTAGGTCTGCCAACCCGTCTCACTATTAGGGCCTGCTTTAGCTAAGAGATGTGGACGGAAACCAGAAGTATGTCCAGCCAATGAGAAACAGGTGGCTGCCTGGCCAGAAGTGAATTAACTGTAAGGACAAGTGTAAATTGGTGCTGGCAATAATTTAAGGAATTCGACACTGAAGAGGGAAAGTGGCGTTGGAGGAATGATGGCACATGATTGTAAAAGTTCAGCCTATTATCAGTACTGACAGTCCAGTTCTCTGACATTCTCTCACGTCACCAACCCCAACCCAACAATCTCTGCTGTCTTTTGTCTTGTCACTGTTTATCATCAACGAGATTCAACAAGAGAGCCCCAAGCTACCACAACTACTACTACCACCACCACTGCGTTGGTGCATTCCTGTCCATGAAAAGTCACAATGTAAAGCCCAGCACATTATATTAGTTGCGTTTTAACTGCCAACCTGACTTTTCAGTTTCAGCAATCTGTTTGTTTATTTCCTTAAGTTCCCTTATGGGTCCTTTAAAGCTCCTTGGCATGGGTCTGATTTTGCCTGGCAGCCCCTCTTCACCACACATCTTCCCTCTTGCCATCCATAACTACCACACTGGTCGAATCCTGGTCCTGTCCAAAAGCCACTGCAGGTCTGATTTTTGTTGGCTTGGCTCCCCTCTGACATGCCTGGGAAGGGCAAGGAAAGGAAATGGGTGGACCAGCCGCTCTGCTCCCTCCCACCCTTCTGTTCGTTCCCCCAGAGCCAGGCCTGGCCTTGCTGGGCTGGGAGAAGCCAGCAGCCCAGTGTTTTTTGACTCCCTCCGCTGAGCTGAGCTTGTAAGGGAGCACGGCCCATCTGGTTCTAATAAATCCTCCATGCATGTGGCTGGGGCTGGAGCTGAGCTCTGAGCGGCTGAGCAACAGGAATTGCCTGCTGACCTGTTTGGGGACCTGATCGCCAGGCCCACCAATGCAGTAATTTCTTTGTGGGAAAACATCAGGCGGAGGAAGATTGTCAGAGCGCTGGGTGTGCACATCATCAAACTATAGGGTCCCCAAACACATTATCATCTTAGTACAACACTCACACAAAGCAGACCCCCTGACCAAACCCCCTGTTGGGGCTTGGTGATGCACATGGGGTGTAATAGTTGTGGTGTATTGTAATGATGCATTCTTACCAATGGTGGGCAGTGTATCACTGTCTTCCATTGGGCCTCTCCATAAGAGTCTAGATAAAATAATATTTGTTGTTTCACGGTTGATCAAAGTCAGACAATGAAGGGTTGAAAGATTACATGGTCAAACCAATTTCCTAATTAAGGTTGCGGCAGTCAGAGAAGTTATATTTGTTATTTTATTGTTGCAATTATCTCTATCAGGTCAAGGATTTCTGATGTAATTGATGGAACAGTACTTGTCCCTTTAAATATTGCTGTAGGACAATTTTCTCAACTAACAGGCCATCAGACTTAACTAAGCTTCCCACTTTTCAGGAAAATACCATGATCATGTTGAAGGGTTTATTGGGGAATTGTTGGGAAAGGAGTTGTGTTTGAGTTTACGTGTGTGTTAATGTGTAACACTTTACATTAAGTTGCACTTACACCCGTGTAATAATACAAATTACAAACTGGGTGGTACGATACTTGAATGCTGATTGGCTGAAAGCCGCGGTATATCAAACCGTATACCATGGGTTTATAATAGCAATAAGGGACCTTAGGGGTTTGTGGTATGAAATATGGCCAATATACCACGGCTAACGGCTGTATCCAGACACTCCGCTTTGCGTCGTGCATAAGAACAGCCCTTAGCCGTGGTATATTGACCATATACCAGGCCTCCTCTTTGATTACTTCTTAAATATCACACCTGCCTAAACGTGCATTGAGCGCTACAATAAATCTGCACACAGAGTTGCAGTTACAGTGAGAAAATAAGCAGCATGGGCACAAGCAAAACAACAGTCAAATGCCTATACCCAGTCTTGACAGATTAGGTCATTCACTACTCTGTTGGTAATGTCTGTCTCTGGATCCCAGGTCTGTATTTATGACCTTGGCTGCTGGGTCCTGCTGACTCATGCTTATGAGGTCAAAGTCATCAAGGTGACCTCACCATAGGAGACAACATAACATCTGTCCTCCTCTTTCACACCTTCGCTGTGTGGCGGAGTTTCCTCCCTCACTCAGACCTCCCTGCCTCTCTGCAGTCACTTCCCCTTCTCTCTCTCTCTCTCTCTCTCTCTCTCTCTCTCTCTCTCTCTCTCTCTCTCTCTCTCTCTCTCTCTCTCTCTCTCTCTCTCTCTCTCTCTCTCTCTCTCTCTCTCTCTCTCTCTCTCTCTCTCTCTCTCTCTCTCTCTCTCTCTCTCTCTGAATGCTTGGTCTATTTATTACACTGACTGAACAAAGCTATTCATAGACACTAGTTGAAATATGGTAGGCTACAGGGTTGTGTCCATTTAAGCTGTAGAACTGGCAGGTCTTTATTAAGGTATTCAACCTTTATTTATACAGGTAGGGCAATTCTTAGAAAATGACTCAGTGAAAGTAAAAGTCACCCAGTAAAATACTACTTGAGTGACAGCCTAAAGGTGTTTGGTTTTAAATATACTTAAGTATCAAAAATACATGTAATTAATCATATATACTTAGGTATCAAAAGTAAAAGTTTGAATAATTTCAAATGTGTTATATTAAGCACACCAGAAGGCACCATTTTCTTGTTTTTTATTTATTTACGGATAGCCAGAGGCACACTCCAACACTCAGACATCATTTACAATTATAAACTGGGTGGTTTGAGCCCTGAATTCTGATTGGCTGAAAGCCATGGTATATCAGACCGTATACCACGTGTATGATAAGATATTTACTGCTCTAATTACATTGGTAACCAGTATAATAATATCATTACGGAGGTGTGGGGTTTGTGATATATAGCCAGTGTCTGGCTGTGTCCAGACACTCCTCTGGCCTTATTGCTTCAATTAAGCATGTGTGTTTAGTGAGTCCGTCATATCAGAGGCATTAGGGATGACCAGGGATGTTCTCTTGATAAGTGTGTGAATTTGACAATTTTCCTGTCCTACTAAGTACTTTTCGGTGTCACGGACATTTTTCTGATTAAAACGTAGTGTTGGAAGAAGTACAGAGTTGTGATACTTGAGTAAAAGTGAAGATACCTTAATAGAAAATGACTCAAGTAAAAGTGAAAGTCACCCAAAAAATTCCTACTTGAATAAAAGTCTAAAATAATTTGGTGTTTTAAATATACTTAAGTATCAAAAGTAAATGTAATTGCTAAAATATAGTTAAATATCAGAAGTAAAAGTATAAATAATTTCTAATTCCTTATATAAAGCAAACCAGACAGCACCATTTTCTTGTTTTTTATTTTATTTAAGGATAGCCAGGGGCACGCTCCAACACTCAAACATCATTTTCAAATGCAGCATGTGTTTAGTGAGCCCACCAGATCACAGGCAGTAGGAATGACCAGGGATGTTCTCTTGATAAGTGCGTGAATTGGACCATTTTCCTGTCCTGCTAAGCATTCAAAATGTAACGAGTACTTTTGGGTGTCAGGGAAAATGTATGGAGTAAAAAGTACATAATATTCATTAGAAATGTAGTGAAGTAAAAGTAAAACTATAAAACAAAAAATATGAATAGTAAAATACAAATACCCCAACAAACTACTTAAGGAGTACTTTCAAATATTTATACTTAAGTACTTTACACCACTGCCAATGTATCAAATTAGCATAGCTAGCTAATTTCACAGTCTACTGACAGCTGACAGCCAAATCCATATGATTACATGAAAGCTTGAGAGACATGTTGCATTCAGAGAATAAGTTAAATCCCTCAATCCAAATGTACTACTGTATTTACTGTAGCGTGGCCTGACCAGGCATTTCCCAATGTTTTGCTTGGTGTAAAAGGTGGCACACATGAAAATCATGTGCCTCAGCCATCAGTCACTTTTATTAATTGCACAATATCCCACAGGTATTATCCTGTAATCAAAATGTGGAATAATAGGATTTGGTTTTGGGTTGGGGTAGG
Organism: Oncorhynchus gorbuscha; assembly: GCF_021184085.1. Lineage (NCBI taxonomy): Eukaryota > Metazoa > Chordata > Actinopteri > Salmoniformes > Salmonidae > Oncorhynchus > Oncorhynchus gorbuscha. The sequence goes on along the minus strand of NC_060194.1, from coordinate 29,743,476 downwards.
GTAGGGAGACCACACAAGAGGTTATCCTAAGCTTGTATTGTTCATGCTACTTCATCTGATTAAAGCTTTAAATGTGATTCTGAAAGAGAATGACATAAACTTACTTCACAGGAATGTAGACATCTACTGGATCCATACATATTTAGCATCCCTCTCCAACCCAAGTGGGCATGAACTATTCCACTATAATTTCATCATGTAACCACAGCTTTACGAGATACTCTTGCATTGTTTTACATACCTTTATATCCGACATGGACTGACACTATACAAGTGCACTGGCGGCTGATATGCAGACATACATCTGTTAGATGATCAGTTGGAATCTGTAAAACATGCCATTGTGTAATGGTGTATGTATGTACTTCAGGGTAAGGGTGTCCACTTATTATTAATCCAGTAGTCTGGTGAGAATAGACCATTGTTATTGTTGATTTGGGGGTGAATCATATTGAGTTGGTGTTTAGCCTGAACCTATGCCATAGTCTAATGAAACGTGACAAGGGCTTGTCCTGGCAGTTCAATCAGGTTTTTTAAACACTCTGTGGGTGGGTGGACATTTCCATTACTTCATTTTGGAGTGCCTTCATTGTGTAATACAGTCCTGCAACTCAAACCAGGCTCTCCGGAAGCCCCTGATCTGTAAGGACCCCATTGGGATGAGAAATGATATCTAAAAAGGAAAATGTGATTTTCCTCATGTGGCAGCCATAGTCGGAAACTCATACATGAGGTAAAACATGGTTGCTATGGCGGTATCGTTTTGATAAATTGAAAACACCTAACCCCGCACATCTCGTTCCCATACAAAACATACACATACAAATGACAACATCATACAAACATCAACTACGTCTCACCTGGCCAGACCCACTAGCACACACCCCCATCTCCTACGCACTTTCAGCATTTAAAGAATAAATCATTCCATTTTTCCATTGTGTTAATGATAGCGGATCGATTGATTTCCACGTTTTTATTATACTTTCAAAAAAAATGAGTGATGAGAAGAGAATCGTCTAACACATCGGGTATCTCACTACACCACCATTTGCCATGTCTTGAAATATGCAGACAGACGGATTAGAAGTACATTGTACGTTGTAATACTTCTGACAGACAACTTTCTAGCTATTCCCACAACTTCAGGACTTTTTGGCATTCCCAGAAAGCATGGATTATTGAGTCATTATTTGTTTTACACTTAAGTCATGACTCTGTTATTGTGCTGTAGAATGTATTAATGTTGTATCTTGTATAGTGAATTCTATACATTAGTTCTTTACTCAATTAAGCGCATGCTCCAACTTTCCCTTCATCTTTTGCAAACATCAATTCTTTCAAGTCTTGGTTCCAATAATGTAAATTTGTTTCTAAGAGATTGTCAGTTGGATATGTTCTCTGCAGGATTTTATATTTCTTCCCTTTCATATGAACATCCTTTTCTGACTCAAATAAGATTCCCTCAAGGTTGCTCTGATGTCCAAAATATTTCAAATTTTAAATTTCGTGATGATACTTTTTAAATTCTGTCCTGGAAATAAATGTCTTTCCTGTTACCAAGTCATTTACAGTTTCTATGCCTTTAGTTTTCCAAGTGGACTAATTTATCGGTGAATTCTAAAAAGCTATCTAAGGATTGTTCCATAAGGTTGTGTTTTTAGGAAGTGATATTTCATTATATTCCATATTTTTTATAGTGTTCTTAATTATGAAGTTGTTAATGTTCTTAGCTTTATACTTTGAAAATAGACAGGTAAAAATATTATGGGGTTGAGAATGAACATCTTCAATATGTACCCATTGTTCTCCTTTAGTGCATTTAACTAAAAGCCTTGGGTAGTGAGTTGATACAATTCCAAGTCTGGAAAGTTAAAACCACTATCAGACTTAGGAAAATGTCAACTTTCCTTTTTATTCTATGAATTATTATTGTCCATATAATTTCTGTTCTGATTTATTTATTTTTATTTATTTATTTGCAACAAAGAAAACAAGTGACAGACAACAATACAGTGAAACAAGTCAAAACAACAGTGTGCAGGTGTGTTTGGAAGCCAAAGGGTTTATATGAAAACCACACCACAAAAATCAATATACAATACCCAAAAATACACACTAATAAAAAAAGGTTATGTGTGTGTGTGTGTGTGTGTATGTGTGTGTGTGTGCTTGCGTGTGTGTGCTTGCGTGCGTGTGAGTTTGTGAGAGGTAGGTTAAATGGAGGAGATTACTGAGTAGTTTGGTTCATCAGGCTGACCCAGTCTTTGTTTTGAATTTGTTGAGGGATGATGAGGTTTTGGAAATGTGAAGATAAGATTTTCAGTATATGGTTCCTTTATATCTGATAGAGAATTGACTATGTAAGGTGCGGCAGTGTGGAGGGTGAAGTTTACCGCAGTTTCTTGTATTATATACAGTACCAGTCAAAAGTTTGGACACACCTACTCAGTTTTTCTTTATTTGGACTATTTTCTACATTGTAGAATAATAGTGAAGACAACAAAACTATGAAATAACATATGGAATCATGTACTAACCCCAAAAGTGTTAAACAAATCAAAATATACATTTTAGCTTGACATGAAACCACTTTCTGTCAAAATTAGAAATGTGTAATATCTTAAAATGTTGCTAGCTAACGCTAGACTATCTTACCCATATACATCATCATGCATGATGGACGCGTCTCCCTGTCACAGATGCCATGACACGGTTTCCTTTCGTTTGAAGATGTAATCCGGAGACAGGTGTTTTCTCCATCTCTTTATCATCATACTCTAATTCAACTGATTTCAAAACGTGATCCTCCAGAAAGTGGAGAGCAACACTCCACTACACAATACATTTTTTTTAAAGCCGCTTTCGACAGGGTTTCCAACACAGACTGACCAGCTCAAATATACAGAGGCCTTCTTTATGGCAGACCAATCCAAACTCCTCTCTCGACATGTCCAGCCCAACAAATTGAATATGATTTTTCCAGGATAACTTTTCATCAATTAGAAATCAGAGGAATCTAGTGGATGTAACTTTTAATTTCCATTTTCAGTTCCATTTCATTTCTACCCATTGAGATTCTGACTCTTTAAAAAAAAAAAAAAATGTAAACAATATTTCTTATTCTTACTAGTGAATACAAGAACATTTTTGATGTAACAGTATACTTTTTTAAAGAATGTCTTCAGTGGGGTAATTAGTATTACCAAAAATAAATACAAAAACTTTGGCAGCCATGTCATTCTAAAGAGGTTTATTCTACCTGTAAGATTTATGGGAAGATTATTAAAATGCTTTCATGTTGTTGAGTAATGGAATAAAGTTATCTATATTTATTGTTTGTTGTCACTTATTAAGCATCCTAGTATTTAATATTTTGTTGTGGTCCACTTATAGGATTGCTGTAGATCATAAGTTATTTAATGTTGTATTTTTCCTATTGCAATTCTTTCTTTTCATTTACATGTTATATCCTGCGATTTTTTAAAATATTATTAATTTTTTTTTAGCAAAGGGGAATTGAGTTTTCAATATTGGTCAGGTATATCAGGAGATCTTCTGCAAATAAGTTTAGTTTATATTTGTGTTTACCTGTTACATTTGGTTCCTGTCGGGGGGAGAGTTCACATCCCTGTCTTGTGCCCCTTTCTAAAGCAATATAATCAGATAAAGTATTATTTGTGTATATATCTGCTTTAGGACATGTATACAACCTTTTTATTAAATGTATTATTTCAGCTAGAAAGTTGAAAGCTTCCAAAGTTTTGAATAGAAAAGGCCATTCAAGATGGTTGAAAGCCTTTTCAGCATCAACAGACATTCTTGATAAATCTATATCTTGTTTGTTTGCATAATTTATTCAATTGAAGCAAGTTCTTGTATTTGTTTGTCAGTGTCTCTTTTGTATAAACCCTGTTTGCTTGATATGAGCTCCCGAGTGGCGCAGCGGTCTAAGGCACTGCATCTCAGTGATAGAGCTGTCACTACAGACACCCTGGTACAGACATTCCAGGCTGTATCACAACCGGCCGTGATTGGGAGTCCCATAGGGCGGCGCACAATTGGCCCAGCATCGTCCGGGTTTGGCCAGTGTAGGCCATCATTGTATGTAAGAATTTGTTCTTAATTGACTTTCCTGGTTAAATAAAGGTTACTTTTAAATAATAATAATAATAAAGTCTAGTAAGACTTTTGCCATTTTATTGCTTATAAGCTTGTTCCCACAGTTTCCATGCATGCTTTTCAGTAGAGACCACTTCGCAAAAATGGAAAACGCTCTATATCAGTGAGTGAAATAACATTTTTGCATCAACAATTTGTGGGTAAAGGAGGAAAAATACCCAGCATACCTTCCTTCCTTGTTAAAATAACAAAGCTGCCCGTATGCCAACCTTTTTTTCTTGTTTGGTTGGTTTGTTTATGCCTTGCATTTACTTTTTTCATACAGTAGCGTGGAATTTGGAATTGAAACAACAATAAATGTTCCTTCCTTAACCCCTCTCTAATAACAGAAACATCTTATGAGCACATGGGGTTGAACTGACCTTTGGCTTTCAGACAAAAAAAACACACTTATTCGACATGACAGTACTTTCAATTTTCGAACAAACCATGTCCCCTGTAGTACTGCATATATTTTCCACATAGTGGGCACCATGAAAAGAGAAACACCTGGTACATATCAGTGCAATTTCAAGGGAGGAGAGAAAACCATATGCAGTACCAATCTTCAAAAGAAGTTTGAATGCATATCTAAATGCATTAGAAGATTCAAACAATTCTGCGTGAAATGTATCGCTGAGCTGAAATGCGTCTTTACCCTTGACATTTGTAAACACTGGATAGTTTCAAAGCAATAATGGTTTGACCAAGCATCTGCGAAATTTGACAGTTATTGCCCATGACATACCATGTGTGTTTGCAGACATATTGTGGTATAGAGATAATTGCTCTGTTTGAACCCAGCTAAACAGACTAGAATCAAATCAGTACCCACTGGAAAGGCCGGTCAATATGTGTGACCTTTTACTTATTGTTAAAGCAGGCCTTTGCTCCAAAATATCACATACATATTAGCTTTATATATATATATATATTGGGATTTTACATTATGTTTTTGGGTTATTAGTTGCAAATCTATTTAGATAAAGTTAATGTAATAACAATCTACGTAGATTGACCAAACAATGCTAATAGTTGTCCACCAAAATCGATCATGATTTATTAGTTAAATGTACCACTGTGTCACGCCCTGGTCTAAGTATTTTGTGTTTTTTCTTCATGTATTGGGTCAGGCCAGGGTGTGGCATGGAGTTTTTGTATTGTGGTGTGTTTTGTCTTGGGGTTTTGGTGTGTATGTATTTAGGATTGTAGCTAGTGGGGTTATCTAGCAAAGTCTATGGCTGTCTGGAGTGGTTCTCAATCAGAGGCAGGTGCTCATCGTTGTCTCTGATTGGGAACCATATTTAGGCAGCCATATTCTTTGAATTTGTCGTGGGTGATTGTCCTTAGTGTCCTGATGTCCTTGGTCTGTGTTAGTTGACACAAGTATAGGCTGTTTCCGGTTTTCGTTACGTTTATTGTTTTGTAGTATTTTTGTATTGATTCGTGTTACGTTTGTTTGATTAAACATGGATCGCAATATACACGCTGCAGTTTGGTCCGACTCTCCTTCACCATATGAAAACCGTTACACACTGATTGTGTCTTTCAGATTGAAAGTATTGTGAATTGAGTCAAACAGTGCAGTCATTTCATAACAAATAACATGTAGTGGGATGATGAGGAGGGAGTACTCACTCTCCTTGGGACAGAGCATACACATGGAAGTTAGATCAACTTCAAACAAGGCCTGGACATCCTGAGTGGTGGACAGTGGTTTGGCATGTCTCATTGGACCAGAGAGGAAAGAAAGTTTTGGCTGTGTTTCGAATGGAGAAGTCCCTGCTGATAAGATGTATTTGTGATGTCTAAACAGAGATGGAGATATTTGTTGTGTTTCACTGCTTTAAATGAGCTAGTCAGCATTGTGATCTTTACAAAATTGTCGTTGCAGTTTAAATATTTATCATGGTGAATTTGCAGTCATTTGGAATATTTGGATTTCCCAGGCTTTTTTCTAAGCCGTACGCAAACAGTATGATTGGTTTACTGTCTTGAGATCCTCACTCTGCAGCACCTGATTAGCGAATGGTATACTTATTTCTGGGTATACTTCTGTAAAACACAGGTTCTACATTATGATTGATTAGAGCACATCAATCTATGAGTCTTGTTTACTACTATACTGTACTGTTGCTGTGGTCTATCTCTAGAACTCTGCACATCTCAAAGTCTTGTTTATAACAGTGTTATAGACTGTAGCTTGATTACTATTTAATCTATTCTCTGTGGAAATGTCTATAGGCCTCTCTTTAGGGCAAAGGTAAATGAAATATTGGCAATAATAATCCATTCACACAACATAGTAAATATATGTAAATATTGAATATACATCAAATTAAATATTGAGAAGGTGAATCATGAGGCCAGCATGAGTCAATTAGAGACACAGCTATTGTGAAATAAATACATTTCCCCCAAATTTTAGGCAATTATCATGAATATTAATTCAACATGAAAGCAATTTTGAAAGGGCAGGATAACATAAGGTATTCCAATTTTCCCAAAGTCAAAGTTTCCACTTGTTTCTGTTTTATTTGGCCTGGTTAGAAAGGGAGAGGACATGAAGCAATGGCTCCGTGTTGAGATGAAATGAGAAAGGTTTTTCCTCTCTGTTTTACTCTCTGCTTCCCTAATCATCCCAAATTATTCAGTCATGCGGTGTCCCAACAGTGTCGCAACACTGAATGATTAGTGTAAAACCAATGTCTATAAGCCTATAATCATATTCCAGTATATTATACTGCACTGCAAGTGTTGTGTTGGTATCACTACTTAGAGGTAAAATACATTGCATAAGTGTGTTTACTGATTTATGTTTTCATATCTTCAAAACAAAGAGAGGGTGGGAAAAATGAATTGCTTAAAGTTGACAATTATTGCATGATGTATCCATATTTGAATTACATTTACATTGAGATTTTTTTTAAAAATAATATTATTTTATTTTACCTTTATTTAACTAGGCAAGTCAGTTAAGAACAAATTCTTATTTTCAATGCCGGCCTAGGAACAGTGGGTTAACTGCCTGTTCAGGGGCAGAACGACGTCAGCTCGGGGGTTTGAACTTTAAGTTTATTTAGTGCTTTATCCGGGTAGCCGGAAAGTAGAGCATTGCAGTAGTCTAACCTAGAAGTGACAAAAGCATGGATTAATTTTTCTGCATCATTTTTGGACAGAAAGTTTCAGATTTTTGCTATGTTACGTAGATGGAAATATGTTCTTCAAAAGAGAGATCAGGGTCCAGAGTAATGCCGAGGTCCTTCACAGTTTTATTTAAGACGACTGTACAACCATTAAGATTAATTGTCAGATTCAACAGAAGATCTCTTTGTTTCTTGGGACCTAGAACAAGCTTCTCTGTTTTATCCGAGCTTAAAAGTAGAATGTTTGCAGCCATCCACTTCCTTATGTCTGAAACACATTCTTCTAGCAAGGGCAATTTTGGGGCTTCACCATGTTTCATTGAAATGTACAGCTGTGTGTCATCCGCATAGCAGTGAAAGTTAACATTATGTTTTCGAATGACATCTCCAAGAGGGAAAATATATAGTGAAAACAATAGTGGTCCTAAAACGGAACCTTGAGGAACACTGAAATGTACAGTTGATTTTTCAGAGGACAAACCATTCACAGAGACAACCTGATATCTTTCCGACAGATAAGATCTAAACCAGGCCAGAACTTGCCCGTTTAGACCAATTTGGGTTTCCAATCTCTCCAAAAGAATGTGATGATCGATGGTATCAAAAGCAGCACTAAGTTCTAGGAGCACGAGGACAGATGCAGAGCCTCGGTCTGATGCCATTAAAAGGTCATTTACCACCTTCACAAGTGCAGTCTCAGTGCTATGATGGGGTCTAAAACCAGACTGAAGCATTTTGTATACATTGTTTGTCTTCAGGAAGGCAGTGATTTGCTGCACAACAGCCTTTTCAAACATTTTTAAGAGGAATGGAAGATTCGATATAGGCCGGTAGTTTTTTATATTTTCTAGGGCAAGGTTTGGCTTTTTCAAGAGAGGCTTTATTACTGCCACTTTTAGTGAGTTTGGTACACATCCGGTGGATAGAGAGCCGTTTACTATGTTCAACATAGGAGGGCCAAGCACAGGAAGCAGCTCTTTCAGTAGTTTAGTTGGAATAGGGTCTAGTATGCAGCTTGAAGGTTTAGAGGCCATGATTATTTTCATCATTGTGTCAAGAGAGATATAGTACTAAAACACTTGAGTGTCTCTCTTGATCCTAGGTCCTGGTAGAGTTGTGTAGACTCAGGACAACTGAACTTTGAAGGAATACGCAGATTTAAAGAGGAGTCCGTACTTTGCTTTCTAATAATCATGATCTTTTCCTCAAAGAAGTTCATGAATTTATTACTGCTGAAGTGAAAGCCACCCTCTCTTGGGGAATGCTGCTTTTTAGTTAGCTTTGTGACAGTATCAAAAAGGAATTTTGGATTGTTCTTATTTTCCTCAATTAAGTTGGAAAAATAGGATGATCGAGCAGCAGTAAGGGCTCTTCGGTACTGCACGGTACTGTCTTTCCAAGCTAGTCAGAAGACTTCCAGTTTGGTGCAGCGCCATTTCCGTTCCAATTTTCTTGAAGCTTGCTTCAGAGCTCGGGTATTTTCTGTATACCAGGGAGCTAGTTTCTTATGAGAAATGTTTTTCGTTTTTAGGGGTGCAACTGCATCTAGGGTATTGCGCAAGGTTAAATTGAGTTCCTCAGTTAGGTGGTTAACTGATTTTTGTCCTCTGGTGTCCTTGGATAGACAGAGGGAGTCTGGAAGGACATCAAGGAATCTTTGTATTGTATGTGAATTTATAGCATGACTTTTGATGTTCCTTGGTTGGGGTCTGAGCAGATTATTTGTTGCAATTGCAAACATAATAAAATGGTGGTCCGATAGTCTAGGATTATGAGGAAAAACATTAAGATCCACAACATTTATTCCATGGTACAAAACTAGGTCCAGAGTATGACTGTGACAGTGAGTAGGTCCAGAGACATATTGGACAAAACCCATTGAGTCGATGATGGCTCCGAAAGCCTTTTGAAGTGGGTCTGTGAACTTTTCCATGTGAATATTAAAGTCACCAAAGATTAGAATATTATCTGCTATGACTACAAGGTCCAATAGGAATTCAAGGAACTCAATGAGGAACGCTGTATATGGCCCAGGAGGCCTGTAAACAGTAGCTATAAAAAGCGATTGAGTCGGCTGCATAGATTTCATGACTAGAAGCTCAAAAGATGAAAACGTCTTTTTTTTTGTAAATTGAAATTTGCTATCATAAATGTTAGCAACACCTCCGCCTTTGCAGGATGCATGGGTGATATGGTCACTAGTGTAGCCAGGAGGTGAGGCCTCATTTAACACAGTAAATTCATCAGGCTTAAGCCATGTTTCAGTCAGGCCAATCACATCAAGATTATGATCAGTGATTAGTTCATTGACTATAATTGCCTTTGAAGTAAGGGATCTAACATTAAGTAGCCCTATTTTGAGATGTGAGGTATCATGATCTCTTTCAATAATGACAGGAATGGAGGAGGTCTTTATCCTAGTGAGATTGCTAAGGTGAACACCGCCATGTTTAGTTTTGCCCAACCTAGGTCGAGGCATAGACACGGTCTCAATGGGGATAGCTGAGCTGACTACACTGACTGTGCTAGTAGCAGACTCCACTATGCTGGCAGGCTGGCTAACAGCCTGCTGCCTGGCCTGCACCCAATGTCATTGTGGAGCTAGAGGAGTTAGAGCCCTGTCTATGTTGGTAGATAAGATGAGACCTTCAGCTAGGATGGAGTCCGTCACTCCTCAGCAGGTCAGGCCTGGTCCTGTTTGTCGGTGAGTCCCAGAAAGAGGGCCAATTATCTACAAATTATATATTTTGGGAGGGGCAGAAAACAGTTTTCAACCAGCGATTGAGTTGTGAGACTCTGCTTTAGAGCTCATCCCTCCCCCTAACTGGGGGGGCCAGAGACAATTACTTGATGCCGACCCATCTTTCTAGCTGATTTACAAGCTGAAGCAATGTTGCGCTTGGTGATCTCTGACTGTTTCATCCTAACATCGTTGGTGCCGACGTGGATAACAATATCTCTATATCCTCTACACTCGCCAGTTTTAGCTTTAGCCAGCACCATCTTCAGATTAGCCTTAACGTCTGTAGCCCTGCCCCCTGGTAAACAGTGTATGATCGCTGGATCATCATCATCGCTGGATCGGGTAATGGAGTTGCCAATGACTAGAGTTTTCAATCAGACCATGTGAGGATATGATGATGCCGAGTGACTTGGTGTATAGAGAGAAGAGAAGATGGCCAAGAACCAAGCCCTGTGCGACACCAGTAGAGAGAACCTGGCGCAGACACAGATCCACTCCATGTCACGTGGGAGGAGTGGCCTGCCAGGTCGGATGCAATTCAAGAGTTTGCAGAGCCTGAGGCAGCCAGCCTTGAGACGGTGGAGAGGAGGATCTAATGGTTCACAGTGTCAAAGGCAGGAGATAGATCTAGGAGCATGAGAACAGAGGAGAGAGTCAGCTTTGGCAGTGGGAGTGCCTCCGTGACACAGAGATCAGTCTCGATTGAGTGAACCATCTTGAAGTGTTTAGGGTCAAGACTGGTTAGGGTCAAGAAGATTGTTCTGAGAGAGATAACGAGAGAGTTAGTCAGAGACAGCACGCTTAAGTGTTTTGGAACGAAAAGAAAGAAAGGATCGTTTTTGATATCAGAGGGGTCGTGTGTGGGTTTCTTGAGGAGGGGAGAGACTGGACATTTTGAAGTCAGAGGGGACGCATCCTGTCAAAATCAAATACAAGTCAATTAATGTATTTTTAGACTAACGGTGAAATGCTTACTTACGGGGCACTTCCCAACAATGCAGGGAGAAAGAAAATAGAGAAATAATAATAAAACACATAATAATAAATACACAATGGTACCAGTACCGAGCCGATGTGCATGGGTTCTAGGTAATTGAGGTAGATATGTACATATAACTAGGAATAAAGTGACAGATAATAAACAGTAGCAGCAGCGTATGTGAGTCTAAAAGGTTCGTGTAAAAAGGGTCAATGTAGATAGTTAAATATTTAACCAAAAAACTACCCGGACTAACTATTTAGCAGTCTTATGGCTTGGGGTAGAAGCTGTTCAGGGTCCTATTGGTTCCAGACTTGGTGCATCGGTACCGCTTGCTGTGCGGCAGCAGAGCGAACAGTCTATGACTTGGATGGCTGGAGTCTTTGGCAATTTTGACACTGCCCAGTACATCACCTCGGCCACAGTGATGTACTGGGATGCCCTCTGTAGTGCCTTGTGGTTGGAGCCAGTCAAAATGCTCTCAAAGGTGCAGCTGTAAAACATTTTGAGGTACTGAGGGCCCATGCCAAATCTATTCAGCCTCCTAAGGAGGAAGAGGCATTGCCATGCCCTCTTCATGACTGTGTTGGTGTGTGTGGACCATGATAGATCCTTAGTGATGTGGACACTGAGGAACTTGAAGCTCTTGACCCACTCCACTACAGCCCTGTTGATGTGAATGGGGACGTGTTCGAGCCTCCTTTTTCCTGTAGTCCACGATCAGCTCCTTTGTCTTGCTGACGCTGAGGGAGAGGTTGTTGTCCTGGCACCACACTGCCAGGTCTCTGACCTCCCTATAGGCTGTCTCATCATCGTCGGTGATCAGATCTTCTACTGTTGTGTCATTGGCAAATGTAATGATGGTGTTGGAATAGTACAAGGCAACGCAGTTATGGGTGAACAGGGAGTACAGGAGGGGATTAATCACACACCCGAGGGACCCCCGTGTTTAGGGTCAGTATGGCGGATGTGTTGTTGCCTACCCTTACTACCTGAGGGTGGCTCATCAGGAAGTTCAGGATCCATTTGCAGAGGGAGGTGTTTAGTTCCAGAGTCCTTAGCTTAGTGATGAGCTTGGAGTGCACTATGATGTTGAACACTGAGCTCAATAAACAGCATTCTCACATAGGTGTTCCTCTTGTCCAGGTGGTAAAGGGCAGTGCTGAGTGCAATAGAGATCGGGTAGATCTGTTGGGGCGGTATACAAATTGGAGTGGGTCCAGGGTGTCTGGGATGATGGTTACCTTGGCATTCTTGGGAACATGCACTATGGTGGTATGCTTGAAACATGTAGGTATTACAGACAGTGGTAAGAGATGAGTTGATGAGGGAAGTGATGAATAGGAGAAGGTCTCCAGAGATGGTGCATAATGACTGAGGAATTATCCGTAATGACAGACCATATTGTTGTTTCTTGGGTGGCTTAGTGGCCAATTAACATTTAAACCATATGCCTAAGCGATCATCATTAAGGGTGTCCTGCCACCATTTAGATGTGGAACGAGATGTGTTTTATAGCCGCTATGTTTCACTAAGATAGAAACTCTAATCACCGTAACTCAACTAGCGGCAACCTGTTCCTCCTCAGGCGCCCAACCCTCTACATATCATAACAGATAACTGGATACACAAGACTCATTCATTGCCGCTAGCTAGCATGTTGTTTAGCTAGCTCAGCTTGAAATGGTGGCCATTGTTGCTACATGCAACTCCAATGGATGCCCTTCAGTGGATGGCTTCTTCAGGTTTGAACATTCCACTTCAGAATGTCAAAATATTTGTAATTTAGCAGGTCCGATGCATCTTGTAAATGGGTGGAAATTAGCATCTCCCAGATTTGCGGCTATTGCTAACCGGAAGTTAATTAAGAGTAATTAACCAGAAACATCTACTTTTGCCTATTTATTACTGGCTTAATATGTACTGTGAACCAATGAGTTCATCTTAACACCATTAAAGGACAGGTAGCACGATCTATTTGCACACATCTAGCAGGCCTCATGCACTCCCTGTTTTCCTGTTTATGTTTTACTTTACGTCATGCTCACCTCCTACTGCACCAACACAACCTCTCTCTCTCTCTCTCTCTCTCTCTCTCTCTCTCTCTGAGTCACTTAGCTTGCCCTGCCTAAAGGTCCTGTACAGCCTCCCCAGCCTCCACCCTAACAGAATAGCCTGCATGCGTGGCAGGAGTCAAGCTTATACCAACAGATAGCATCATAGTAACTGTGATTACAGCACAGACAGTGAGTGATGATTTCCTCTTCACTGGAGAGGGTGTAGCATGCTGCTTAACATGGAGAGGGGTTTTCAGTGTACATTTTAGGACACCCTTGGTGGCTTGAAGCTGAGGGTGTCCTAAAATGCGCACCATAGTAGAGTTCCCACATTGGCTTCAAGGGTTTGGAGTCCTCTATTAAATACAGTGTTGCCTGGACATAACAGAAAAGCTCCTACATTCAGATGTCGGAGCTTCTCATGACGTCACAGTCCTCACCTCATAGCCTGTTTGACCACAGGACGCCTTCTTAGAAGAGTTTTCAACTGTTTTGCACAGTTTAGACTGCGGGTAACAAACTAGTCATAATTTTCTCATATTTCATCCTTACATCCATCCACCATGCATCAGCAATATGTATATTAAAGCAAACAACTGGGATTGCTTGAAGCTGGCTGGGTTTATGCTTTGGTTTCAAACATTGGCTCTTCTCTTCTAAGAGGTGGGGGAAAAAACTGAGCCTGAGCAGGGACGGCCACGCCTTTGCAGTCAGTGTCAGGTGAGTCATTTTATGTGTTAGTTCAGGTTGCGGTCAGTCTGAATGAGACCTGGGTTCAAATACTATTTGAAATAATTTCCAATACTTTAGCTGGGCTTGATTGAGCGTGCCTGGCACAATACAACCAATAGATTGGTGCAAAACTGCAGACCCTGCCCTTTGTTTTTATTTGAAACCCGTCAAGTACTGTTTGAACCCAGGTCTGGTCTGAAGTGCTTGGCTCATCTTGCAGCCGCAGGGGATAACGAGTCATACCATGCAGGAGGGTGAGAGAGGGGAAAAATGGTGTATACTTAATTCATCCTCTTGTGACAGGTGTTGTTTGTTTGTTTTTTTACCTAGAAATTAAAGTAAGCCTCTTCAAAGTTGGAGCAGAGGGTACCAGACCTTGGTGACTGGGCCAAATTACTGCCTCTACCACTTTGAAAGATTCAAGGTCTCTGTGTTTTTTATAATTCAGGTCACCAGTTGGAATGCTGTCATTTTAGAACATAAAATAAGATATGCCATTTAGCAGACGGTTTTATCCAAAGTGACTTACAGACAAAAAAGTACAAAATAATTACGTATGGGTGGTCCAGGGAATCAAGTTTAAAATTTAAAAGTTGATTTGTCACATGCATAGGATACAGCTGGTGTAAAACAATATATAAAGTAATCTTATAAAGTACTATTATAAAGTAAGACGAAGTACAAAGTACGAACATGAGAAGTATGAAAAAAAAAACAAACACAAGAATGCAAGCCATAATCAGGGTCAGTGCCAGTACCGTAATTACAATGTGCAGGGTTACTGGAGTAGTTGAGGTAGATATATGTACGTGTAAAAATGTCAGGATAAGTAATAATGGTAATAATAATCAATAATAATCAATATAGCAGCAGTGTAAGTGGTGAGTGCATGGTGATGAGTGAGTGTGTGTATGCAGTGCCATTACAACGTTTTCAAACCTCTTGACTTTTTCCACACTTTGTTTTGTTACAGCCTGAATTAAAAATGGCAATTTAGATCTACACCCAATACCCCATAATGTCAAAGTGGAATTATGTTTTGGCTGTGATAGGAGAAAACTGAGGATGGATCAATAACATTGTATTTACTCCACAATACTAAACTAAATTACAGAGTGAAAATAAGCATTTAAGCATGGTGCTGGCTGCATCATGTTATGGGTATGATTGTCATCAGCAAGGACTAGGGAATTTTTGGGGGGATAAATAGAAAAAGATTAGAGCTAAGCACAGGCAAAGCCCTAGAGGAAAACCTGGTTCAGACTGCTTCCCACCACATGGAGACAAATTCAGCAAGACAATATCCTAAATCGCAAGGCCAAATATACAGTGGAGTTACTTACCAAGATGACATTAAATGTTCCTAGGTTACAGTTTTGACTTTAATCAGCTTGAAAATCTATGGCAAGACTTTAAAATGGCTGTCTAGCAATAATCAACAACCAACTCAACAGAGCTTGAAGAATTTTTAAAAGAATAATGGGAAAATATTGTACAATCCATGTTTGCCTAGCTCTTAGAGGCTTACCCAGAAAGACTGCTGTAATCACTGCCAAAGGGGATTCTAACATGTATTGACTCAGGGGGTTGAATACTTATCTAATCAAAATATTTAAATGTTTTTTTTTTCTCCATTAATTAAATGTTTCTATTTTTTGTTAACACTTCACTTGGCACCCAGTTTATGTCATAATATGTCATAACAGCTGACATAACTTGTCGTAACCTGTCATAATATGGTCATAACACTGTCATGACTCATATATTTACACATGTTGTGACATACATTTTGTTATCTTATGGCTGCTTATGACACCTATGTAAGAGTGTCAAAACCCACATTTTTCTAATTCGTTTTTCCTTGCAAAGAAGTTTCCTTTCATTTGAACGTTTGTTTCTTAAATCCTTTGTTGTTGTTTTTTAATCATATTTTAAATAATTTGTAGAAAATACACTCTATGACACTGTCATGAATCATTATGATCATCTGTGTCACTTTACTTGGACTAAGGAAATACACTTTATGGCACTGTCAAGAAGCATTATGACCATCATAATCATTTAAGCCAGATAGGCCTATATGCCCTTATATCAGTCATCAGTCAAAAAGAGGGTGTCTTATCCTGGTCCTGAAATCTGCTCTTGAATTCATCCCAGTCATCAGCAACAGAGCATTGGGATAGGTGCATGTCTAATATCAATGTGTGCGCAATTACAGTGTCAATTACAGTTTCAAGTAAAGTGTTACATTATTTTTCTTTCACTTTAACATTGCAGAATATTTTGGGTAGATCGTTGACAAATAACAATTCAATCCATTTTAATCCCACTTTGTAAAATAACAAAACATGGAAAAAGTGTGAATACTTTCTGAAGGCACTGTATAATATGTGTATGGTGTCAATCAATTTGTGTATTTTTGTGCGTGCGTGCGTGTGTGTGTGTGCATGTGCGTGTGTGTGCCCGAGCATGTGAGCTAGAGTGTCAGTATAGGTGTGTGTGAATGAGTGGCTATAGACCTGTGAGTGAGCATAGAGTCAGTGCAGATAGTCTGTGGAGCAGTCTTATTGCTTGGGGAAAGAAGCTGTCTCGGTTGG
Source organism: Oncorhynchus gorbuscha (assembly GCF_021184085.1). NCBI lineage: Eukaryota > Metazoa > Chordata > Actinopteri > Salmoniformes > Salmonidae > Oncorhynchus > Oncorhynchus gorbuscha. The sequence goes on along the minus strand of NC_060194.1, from coordinate 29,727,061 downwards.
TCCGAGACCCTATGCTCCGGTACCGCCTGCCTGACGGGAGCAGAGAGAACAGTCCATTGCTGCAGTGACTGGTGTCTTCAGCTATTTTTTCTGTCTTTTCCTCAGACATCTGGCATTGCAAGAGCCATGCTCTACCAACTGAGCTTTTGTGGTTATAATTAAGCAGATCCTTCTGTATAACGATTAATATTAATCATTTAGGGTCCGTGTTTACTTGGTTGCAAACAAAACAGTGCCTATACACAATCAATTTCTGAAGAGTAAAAACAGTAGGCTGAGTGAATGATAAGTCCTCAGTATCTGATTTTCCCACAGCTATTACACCAAACCTGTAATGTCTCAGAGTGAATGGTGATACAATTAAACAGGAAATTTTATGCAGATTATCAAGTGCTGCAAACCAAGAGGAGGCATGAGGAGGAAGAGAGGGGGGAGCAGCTAGCAGGGGTTGCATGGGGGAATTTCCAGACATGTGTTTTTGTTTTAAAATAGATTTATAAATCTCTTTGTTTTAGAATCCAGGGGTTGACCTATAGTATACCTCCCCGCCTTCTCACCCTCTCCAATCTCGTTTAAGCCTTTAATCAAATGCACATCTGGATTGCATTGCGCGGCTGCAGAGAGAGAGGCCTGATTGCTGTTTAGCGGACCACGCGATGATGTCACTTCTCATTTTGATGCTGCCCAAAGCAGTCACATGTATCTTCCTGTCTGAAGATACAGGACACGGCAGCAAGCTGGGTCACACCATGGGTCAAACTCAGATAATAAGAGTTCTCTGCATGGCACTCGAGGTCACACAACTGATAAGGGCTGCAGGGTGATGCTGCCTGCTTAGTAGGCTATCTAGAAGCAGGATGTCTTCAGTGCATTTCCTCATCAGGTTTAATTGGATGATTATGATTAGTATGATTAGTATGATTGGTAATGGCATAAAGTATAATAACAATACTTTAAAAATAACTTACAAATTCGTAACATATCATAAGAATTGCAGGACGTAACATATCACACAAAATGGATGACGTTGTGCAAAATTATGCACCATTTTCGGGGAGCCCTTTTTGGCTCGTGCTACTATCAAAACTACTGGCTGAAATTATACAAAACCTTTATAACTCATCTGAAATGTGATGTGATGAGAACAAAGCAAAAAGAAAGTTAATAAAAGTTGGTCGAAAATTAAAAGGCTAGCAAAAAGACAAATGGAAAACATTGATTGGTAGCAGATCCTTTAATTGACCTGCTGAATGTTTTACAAGGCTGTCAAGCAGACATAACATTGGTCAGTAGACAGCATGTATTCACGACTCTTCAAGTTGATGAGGAATCAGGAATCAGGATTTCTAGGATGACTATGGCATTTCCTGTGTCAGAAACTATCCCACCGACCAACCACGTCCTCAATAGCAACCTAGGCCCCCCACACAACACTGGCATTCTCCTTTCTCAATAGAGCTTAATTAGAGCTTTTCACTTTCTAAGGAACCCACAGAAGACGAGTAGTTGTGGACAAAACACTGACTGACTTTCATTACCAAAGCCTCCTCCAAGCTACTGGGCAAAGACAACTAACGCGGATTAAGACCACACAGCAGCGATGAGATAAAGGAAATAATAATGCTGTGTTACACTTTCCTAACATAACACTCAAGACTGGTATAATGAAACAAAATCTTCTCAGGCTATGTTTACACAGGCAGCCCAATTCTGAGCTTTTTTCACAAATTGGTCTTTTGAGCAATCAGATCAGATCTGATGTGAAAAGATCTGATGTGATTGGTCAAAAGACCAATTAGTGTGGGGGGGCGAAATCAGAATTGGGCTGCCTGTGTAAACACTGCCTTCGTAACTGGCTGAATGCCTTCAACACGGAGGGTGTGAACATTTGCAGGACATTGAGTGCAGTTTGAATCTAGTCATGTACACCTGTGATATAGCGAACATTGGCCTACATTCAAATTGTTCAGCTTTAACACGTGATAACCGACATACGTCGCCAAAATTGCAATAATAATATATGTTTTTTTAATATACAGTACCTGTCAAAAGTTTGGTTACACATACTCAGTCAAGGGTTTTTCTTTATTTGTACTATTTTCTATATTGTAGAATAATTGTGAAGACATCTAAACAATGAAATAACATATATGGGAAAATGTATTAGCCAAAAAAGTGTTAAACAATGAAAATTTATTTTAGATTCTTCAAATAGCCACCATTTGCCTTGATGACAGCTTTGCACACTCTTGGGATTCTCTCAAAGAGATTCACCTGGAATGCTTTTCCAACAGTCTTGAAGGAGTTCCCACATATACTGAGCACTTGTTGGCTACTTTTCCTTCACTCTCAGGTCCAACTCATCCCAAACCATCTCAATTGGGTTGAGGTTGGGTGATTGTGGAGGCCAGGTCATCTGACACAGCACTCCATCACTCTCCTTCTTCGTCAAATACCCCTTACACAGCCTGGAGATGTGTTGGGTCATTGTCCTGTTGAAAAACAAATGATATTCCCACTAAGCACAAACCAGATGGGGTGGTGTATCGCTGCAGAACGCTGTGGTAGCCATGCTGGTCAAGTGTGCCTTAAATTCTAAATAAATCACAGAAAGTGTCACCAGCAATTCGACCTTGAAGTCCTGATTCACACAGTCTTCTCTGAACAGTTGATGTTGATATGTGTGTGTTACTTGAACTCTGCGAAGCATTAATTTGGGCTGCAATTTCTGAAGTGCAATTAACTGCAATGAACTTATCCTCTGCAGCAGAGGTAACTCTGGGTCTTCCTTCCAAATAGGCTATCTTCTGTATACCACCTCACAACTCAAATGCATTTAAGAAGGAAATAAAATCCACAAATTAACTTTTAACAAGGCACCCCTGTTAATTGAAATGCATTCCAGGTGACTACCTCATGAAGCTGATTGAGATAATACTGGTTTGTTTAACACTTTTTTGGTTACTACATGATTCCATATGTGTTATTTCATAGTTTTCATGGCTCACTAATATTCTACAGTGTAGATAATAGTACAAATAAAGAAAATCCGTTGAAAGAGTAGGTGTATCCAAACGTTTGACAGGAACTTCTGGCGCCGACAGAGATGGCTGCCTCGCTTCGCGTTCCTAGGAAACTATGCAGTTTTTTTTTTTATGTGTTATTTCTTACATTAGTACCCCAGGTCATCTTAGGTTTCATTACATACAGTCGAGAAGAACTACTGAACATAAGAGCAGCGTCAACTCACCATCAGTACGACCAAGAATATGACTTTCGCGAAGCGGATCCTGTGTACTGCCTTTCACCCAGGACAACGGAATGGATCCCAGCCGACGACCCCAAAAAACGACTTCGTAAAAGGGGGAAACGGAGCGGTCTTCTGGTCAGACTCCGGAGACGGGCACATCGTGCACCACTCCCGAGCATTCTTCTCGCCAATGTCCAGTCTATTGACAACAAGGTTGATGAAATCCGAGCAAGGGTAGCATTCCAGAGGGACATCAGAGACTGTAACGTTCTTTGCTTCACAGAAACATGGCTCACTGGAGAGACGCGAATCGGAATCGGTGAAGCCAGCGGGTTTCTCCAAGCATCGCGCCGACAGAAACAAACATCTTTCTGATAAGAAGAGGGGCGGGGGTGTATGCTTCATGGTTAACGTGACGTGGTGTGATCATAACAACATACAGGTACTCAAGTCCTTCTGTTCACCTGATTTAGAATTCCTCACAATCAAATGTTGACCGCATTATCTTCCAAGGGAATTCTCTTCGATTATAATCACAGCCGTATATATTCCCCCCCAAGCAGACACATCGATGGCTCTGAACGAACTTGATTTGACTCTTTGCAAACTGGAATCCATTTATCCGGAGGCTGCATTCATTGTAGCTGGGGATTTTAACAAGGCTAATCTGAAAACAAGATTCCCTAAATTTTATCAGCATATTGATTGCGCAACCAGGGCTGGAAAAACCTTGGATCACTGCTATTCTAACTTCCGCGACGCATATAAGGCCCTGCCCCGCCCTCCTTTCGAAAAAGCTGACCACGACTTCATTTTGTTGATCCCTGCCTACAGACAGAAACTAAAACAAGAAGCTCCCGCGCTGAGGTCTGTTCAACGCTGGTCCGACCAATCTGATTCCACACTCCAAGACTGCTTCCATCACGTGGACTGGGATATGTTTCGTATTGCGTCAGACAACAACATTGACGAATACGCTGATTCGGTGAGCGAGTTCATTAGAACGTGCGTTGAAGATGTCGTTCCCATAGCAACGATTAAAACATTTCCAAACCAGAAACCGTGGATTGATGGCAGCATTCGCATGAAACTGAAAGGCCGAACCACTGCTTTTAATCAGGGCAAGGTGACCGGAAACATGACCGAATACAAACAGTGTAACTATTCCCTCCGCAAGGCAATCAAACAAGCGTCAGTATAGAGACAAAGTAGAATCTCAATTCAACGGCTCAGACACGAGGTATGTTGCATGGTCTACAGTCAATCACAGATTACAAAAAGAAAACCAGCCCAGTCACGGACCAGGATGTCTTGCTCCCAGGCAGACTAAATAACTTTTTTGCCCGTTTTGAGGACAATACAGTGCCACTGACACGGCCCGCAACTAAAACATGCGGACTCTCCTTCACTGCAGCCGACGTGAGGAAAACATTTAAACGTGTCAACCCTCGCAAGGCTGCAGGCCCAGACAGCATCCCCAGCCGCGCCCTGAGAGCATGCGCAGACCAGCTGGCTGGTGTGTTTACGGACATATTCAATCAATCCCTATCCCAGACTGTTGTTCCCACATGCTTCAAGAGGGCCACCATTGTTCCTGTTCCCAAGAAAGCTAAGGTAACTGAGCTAAACGACTACCGCCCCGTAGCACTCACTTCCGTCATCATGAAGTGCTTTGAGAGACTAGTCAAGGACCCTATCACCTCCACCCTACCTGACACCCTAGACCCACTCCAATTTGCTTACTGCCCAAATAGGTCCACAGACGATGCAATCTCAACCACACTGCACACTGCCCTAACCCATCTGGACAAGAGGAATACCTATGTGAGAATGCTGTTCATCGACTACAGCTCGGCATTTAACACCATAGTGCCCTCCAAGCTCGTCATCAAGCTCGAGACCCTGGCTCTCGACCCCACCCTGTGCAACTGGGTACTGGACTTCCTGACGGGCCGCCCCCAGGTGGTGAGGGTAGGCAACAACATTTCCACCCCGCTGATCCTCAACACTGGGGCCCCACAAGGGTGTGTTCTGAGACCTCTCCTGTACTCCCTGTTCACCCACGACTGCATGGCCACGCACACCTCCAACTCAATCATCAAGTTTGCGGACGACACAACAGTGGTAGGCTTGATTACCAACAACGACGAGACGGCCTACAGAGAGGAGGTGAGGGCCCTCGGAGTGTGGTGTCAGGAAAATAACCTCACACTCAACGTCAACAAAACTAAGGAGATGATTGTGGACTTCAGGAAACAGCAGAGGGAACACCCCCTATCCACATTGATGGGACAGTAGTGGAGAGGGTAGTAAGTTCCTCGGTGTACACATCACAGACAAACTGAATTGGTCCACCCACACAGACAGCATCGTTAAGAAGGCGCAGCAGTGCCTCTTCAACCTCAGGAGGCTGAAGAAATTTGGCTTGTCACCAAAAGCACTCACAAACCTCTACAGATGCACAATCGAGAGCATCCTGTCGGGCTGTATCACCGCCTGGTACGGCAACTGATCCGCCCACAACCGTAAGGCTCTCCAGAGGGTAGTGAGGTCTTCACAACACATCACCGGGGGCAAACTACCTGCCCTCCAGGACACCTACACCACCCGATGTCACAGGAAGGCCATAAAGATCATCATGGACAACAACCACCCGAGCCACTGCCTGTTCACCCCGCTATCATCCAGAAGGCGAGGTCAGTACAGGTGCATCAAAGCTGGGACCGAGAGACTGAAAAACAGCTTCTATCTCAAGGCCATCAGACTGTTAAACAGCCACCACTAAAATTGAGTGGCTGCTGCAAACACACTGACTCAACTCCAGCCACTTTAATACTGAGAATTGATGGGAAATGATGTAAAATATATCACTAGCCACTTTAAACAATGCTACCTAACATAATGTTTACATACCCTACATTATTCATCTCATATGTATATGTATATACTGTACTCTATATCATCTACTGCATCTTTATGTAATACATGTATCACTAGCCACTTTAACTATGCCATTTTGTTTACATACTCATCTCATATGTATATACTGCACTCAATACCATCTACTGTATCTTGCCTATGCCGCTCTGTACCATCACTCACTCATATATGTTTATGTACATATTCTTATCCCTGTCAGGATTTGGCCAGGGTTGTTCCGGTTTTTGGTCACTAGATGCCCCTATTGTGCCTTTTGACCTTTTGTTTTCCCTTGATCCCCATTATTATTTGCACCTGTGCCTCGTTTCCCCTGATTGTATTTAAACCCTTTGTTTTCCTCTGTTCTTTGCTCTGTGTTTGTATGTTAGCACCCAGCCCTAGTACTCTGAGAACTCTTGTTGATCCCGGTGGACTCTCTTGTGAAATTCTGTTTTTTTGTTCTTGTTTGTTTGTTTTTTTAGTATCTTTTGAGGCTTTTTGTGCTTTACCTTCCACCTTGTGGATTTACCTTTTTTTGTCTTGGATGATTACCTTTGTTCTTGTAGGATTCCTTTTGAGGTTGTGGAGTTACATGTTTTCCTGAAGAACTTCACTTTTTACTTCATTAAATACACCATCTCAAGTACTGCTGTGTCTGCCTCATCTTCTGGTTTCTGCCGACTATTCGTGGCTCAGTTGGTTAAGTGACTGTTTCTCACTCCGGAGACCCGGGTTCGTAACCGGGTCCTGACAATCCCCTTACACTTGTGTCTATAAGGTAGTAGTTTTGGAATTGTCAGCTAGATTACTTGTTGGTTATTACTGCATTGTCGGAACAAGAAGCACAAGCATTTCGCTACACTCGCATTAACATCTGCTAACCATGTGTATGTGACAAATAAAATTCGATTTCATTTGATTACTGTATTTTTGGTAACAGGAAATTGTACCATTTATTGTATGTGACAATATATAATATATGTGACAATATATAATTACATTTTTTCAATTCTATTAAATAAATGTATTTATTGGTTTCATTTGATTTTGATAAGAGATTTGCAGGTTATTTGTTGATGTAAAAAATGTAATTGACAGATTTTAAGGTTAGATTTGGGATGGGCTGGTGTCGCAAAAAATTCTTGGGAGAAAAATCGGGTCCCCAGAACTTCGGGCCGAAAAATGGCGGCCCCGCTGAACAAGTTTGAATACTGCTGGTCTACACGTTTTTGTTCTGGGACAGGTGTTGTTTTGTGACAATGACCACAAGAGCACCCATTGACTGATTTGACAGCTCTAACACAGTTAAACTCCAACATCGCCAAAATAAAAACAATGACATGCAATGCGATATTCGGTTATCGCGAGTTAATGCAGAACTGATTGAATTTATTCCATAGTCTATTTGACATCTGACAAACATTCAGTCCATAATTCTTCAGAGCTTTTGCTGTATTTGAATTTGTCTTCATCGTGGTGAAAAAGAGAGTAATGTCAATAATTAGTTCCTATTTAAGTCCATATTATAAGGTCCCCACACTGTGTTAGGATTAGGATCAGAATATGATTGATGATAGTATAGTGACAGCGCCAGGTTTCATTCCTCTTCACAGTCGTCTTGCTGACATGGTCTTGAACTTGAACAATTTGTTAAGACATTTTTCAAATACTGCTGTTCTATTCTATCAAAATATCTTTAATTATATTCAAATATGTCTTAATAACATGACAAGCCAAGAGAGAATTTGGTATCACAATTAGTACATGACATTGGCCTCCAATTCTTTTCTTAGTTTGAGTCAGAATGAGTTTTTCATCTGTCGCTCAAAATGAACGAGTTTGATAGCCATGTAACGTACAAACCCACTCAGACAAACATTCCAGCAAAGTGGCCAATGGAAAACATGGGACCTCAGATCCAACATCACTGATTGTTCTGGGATTTTCCATGCATACTGTAATCATGATCTGAGAGCCTTTACCTGGCATCATGGAAGTTACTGCAAATGTTAACAACGTGCCTACGCATTAAGTCCATGATTACTCTGTTGGTGATAAAGTGTAGGGTTTCACTATTAGAGAGTCCTGTGGATATTATTACAACCACCCAACTATTTCTCACTAACGAGTGAAAAATGTGGCTTTTTATCTACATAGATTGAAATACTGATATGAATCTGTTTTCATGAAGAATAGCCCTATTTTGAAGGCATTTAACAATCTTTATTGTCAGAAGTGGCTGTCATTGAGAGAATGACCTGCTGTAGGAGGGAAGGAGATTTAAAAAATAGTCTGAACAAAATATAGTTGAAGTCCATTATGTTATTGCCTTTATGTAAATCAGTGAAATGACCTCCTCTAACAGGGCCTAAAACAGCAGTGGTTTAAGTGAAACCGTATGTGGCAATTTTTTTCAGTTACTCTGGACAACTGTATATTAAAAACAGCAGGAAAGCTTATGCTGGGTGCTTTGTAATTTTGACACCACCTGATGATTTATTTTAATGGACAATCTTTATCCACACTAAATGAAATATCTCCAAGGAATGTCTTTAATCGTGTTTAACAATTGGCTACAGCCATGAAAAGGCAGCAGCGATAGAAGAGAAATCATTTCTTTAGAGAGAGAACGGAAGGCTATGAATCCAAACACATATTTGTTAGAACAATAAAACAATAAATACTGTACATTATGTAACCACAGTGTAGTTATGCTGTATCTAACTGTGTAAGTGTAATGTAATTACACAGATCAATGGAAAGGGTGACGGTTTAAGTCTGCAACCATATGAACTCTGCTGCAAGAATGTAGGAGCTGCATCATAGGTGTTAACAAGCACGTGTTCCTTATTGTTCAAAGGAGGTATGCTAGCTATAGAATTTCAGGATGTCTAACATTCTATTGCTGTCATACTCATATAGCAGCCAAAAAGGGATATCCGGCCAACACACACTTATTTTTTAATGTCCCCCTTGCTAATATAATTGAGTGTTAGTGTTATACTATAATACTTGGTGATGAAGGGCCACATAAGTACCAATACAGTGTCTTATACCTTGTAAGTACTGGGCCGTCACTGATTTGTGAGGTCCCATGTTACACGGACCAACCTTTGAAGTGGATGTTAAGGCAATACATCACAGCACTTTAGTGAATAGAAAAACATTTTATGTCTTTTAGCAATTTTAGGCATCCCATTAACATCTGCTTTCGATATTTATAAAGTCCTGTCTTCAGTCTCAATGACGCCTTGTAGTTTTTCCTCTGTCTGCTGCATGCCTTTGAAAAATGCGGACATCCCAAGTTCCAATAGATTGCATTTATCTCAAACATATGAAACGTGCAGCTATGGATTTCCTTTATAACCTTGATATTTGTGTATTTAACTTTAGAGCTTAAGAGACAAGACTGTAATCGGACGGTGGAATTAAAGGACCTTGGCTGTATTTCTGAACCTGCTTTTCTTTGTCAATGAAGTACAGTTGAAGTCGGAAGTTTACATACACTTAGGTTGGAGTCATTAAAACTTGTTTTTCAACCACTCCACACATTTCTTGTTAACAAACTAGAGTTTTGGCAAGTCGTTTAGGACATCTACTTTGTGCATGACACAAGTAATTTTTACAACAATTGTTTACAGACAACTGTATCACAATTCCAGTGGGTCAGAAGTTTACATACACTAGGTTTACTGCGCCTTTAAACAGTTTGGAAAATTCCAGAAAATTATACCATGGCTTTAGAAGCTTCTGATAGGCTAATTGACATAATTTGAGTCAAATGGAGGTGTACCTGTGGATGTATTTCAGGGCCTACCTTCAAACTCAGTGCCTCTTTGCTTGACATCATGAGAAAATCAAAAGAAATCAGCCAAGTCCTCAGAAAAAAAATTGTAGACCTCCACAAGTCTGGTTCATCCTTGGGAGCAATTTCCAAACGCCTGAAGGTACCACGTTCATCTGTACAAACAATAGTACGCAAGTAAACACCATGGGACCACACAGCCGTCATCCCGCTCAGGAAGGAGACACGTTCTGTCTCATAGAGATGAACGTACTTTGGTGCGAAACATGCAAATCAATCCCAGAACAACAACAAAGGACCTTGTGAAGATGCTGGAGGAAACAGGTACAAAAGTATCTATATCCACAGTAAAAACGAGTCCAATATCGACATAACCTGAAAGGCCGCTCAGCCAGGAAGAAGCCACTGCTCCAAAACCCCCATAAAAAAAGCCAGACTACGGTTTGCTACTGCACATGGGGACAAAGATCGTACATTTTGGAGAAATGTCCTCTGGTCTGATGGAACAAAAATAGAACTGTTTGGCCATAATGACCATTGTTATGTTTGGAGGAAAAAGGGGGAGGCTTGCAAGCCGAAGAACACCATCCCAACCGTGAAGCACGGGGTGGCAACATCATGTTGTGAGGGTGCTTTGCTGCAGGGGGGAATGGTGCACTTCACAAAATAGATAGCATCATGAGGAAGGACAATTATATGGATATATTGAAGCAACATCTCAAGACATCAGTCAGGAAGTTAAAGCTTGGTCGCAAATGGGTCTTCCAAATGGACAATGGCCACAAGCATACTTCCAAAGTTGTGGTCGGCTACCCGAAACATTTGACCCAAGTTAAACAAGTCAATGCTACCAAATAGTTATTGAGTGTATGTAAACTTCTGACCCACTGGAAATGTGATGAAAGAAATAAAAGCTGAAATAAATCATTCTTTGTACTATTTTCTGACATTTCACATTCCTAAAATAAAGTGGTGATCCTAACTGACCTAAGACAGAGAATTTTTGCTAGGATTAAATGTCAGGAATTGTGAAAAACTGAGTTTAAATGTATTTAGCTGAGGTGTATGTAAACTTCCAACTTCAACTGTATATCATAGACTCTATTTTCTATAAGTATCACGTCCACTCTGAGATGAGATGAGCAAAAAAGCGAACAAAAAACAGTGAAAAAGTCAACAGTCACTTTAATAACAACAGACACTGAAAATGCAATTGGTTGATCGGCTGACAATGAAAAAGAGCCTTAACGTACGTTGGAGATATGTGACTGTTCTAATATGGACACTGTATCATTGGTCCTTGTACTCGAAGGTGAGGTTGGTTTAGCATGGACTGTGTCCACACTGACTCAGGGGGCAAAGAAGAGCTGTCCTCCTTGGAAGAGCAGACCTAACATTAATGAGGGTAATGGGTTTTAAAGTAAAAGGGTTTTGCTGATTACGCTGCTTATCCAAATGACGAGTATAAGACATTTCAAAAGAGGAAGCCATTTATCTATGCAGGACAGCAGCACTGGTCTGGAGAAGCTCACTGTGCTAACTCTTATCACCAAAAGCCTGAGGAGAATCAGTGCATGATGGCACTCATTTGATCTCCAAGGAGGCAGTAGACTGTCTACTGTCAACTACTGACCTCAGCTGCTCTATATCCATTCACCCACATGTATTTATCTTCAGGGAGTTTCACCATTCTATGAGATAAATTGGACAATTACTATTTTGCAAAAACACTCACGCAGGGGTTAGCTGTCATATAAAAAAAAAACTCAAGCAGATTCTACTTGGACGGGACACTTGAACCCCGAGAGAGAACTTGTCAATGACACTGTGAGTTGTTTCACCCCTAGAATTGAGTCGAAAATACTTCCACAAAATACCTTCCAGATTTGGGAATAAATAACACGCATGTCTAGTCTCTATCCCCGAGCAACAGCTATGCTATGATCATACACAGACCTTCTGTCAGTACAGAAATCATTAGAGAAAATGTGCTTCTAAAAAAAAGATGAAAGCGTTGCAGCTGGAGCAGTGAGGTGGCCTTAAGCAGGTCTGCAGTGCTATTGCGTGCTATCTGCTTCATCTCTGGGCACCTGGAGGTATAGAGGATGAACAGAAACACATGTGACCTGCAGGAGTGATTTCTGACAACAGTACGGGTCAGGTCATTCTCCATCTTCCTCTCTGTTTGAAGACGGGAAGGTAACACATTCTTTGAACCGTTAGGGGCCAGAAGCCCACATAACACTATCATAAACATAGGAGTCTTTGAGGAGATGAATTCACAATCTAGATAGGCCACTGAAATATGGCCAAGATATTCCAATGGCCAATTTACTTTTAATGTTCTATTTGACAGCTTTATGGTACGGTATGATTAGTGGGATCATATGCATAATTCTTGTTCTTTGCAATCTAGTTTAGTAACCATGCATGAGCATTCCTGAAGCTAATGCCTAGGCTTTATCTCAGAGGGCTAATGCAGTTTTTAGTTGTTTAGATGACCCTGGTTTAAAACCCAATTGGGGTATCAATACTATCAGTGGTATTAGATTTCCAATCAATTTTGTCATTGTTTTGACCTTTTCTAGCACTCTTTTCCAAATGATGTAATCACTCAGTTTTGGCAGCCAATTTTCACTACATTGTATGATTAATGAGAAAAATAACTGGCAAGTTTGTTATCAACAACTTCACTCCCAGAAATGCAATCCTCATAATCACTCCGTTGATCTGTAAATAAGCCTGGTGGGTGAGAAACTACACTTTCCATAACCTGTCAAGACAACTTAAGATGGTAAATTACATTTTGTTTTGGCCAGACCAAACATATTAAATCAATATAATCTGAGCTCAATTTTCTCTGTTATTTGTATCAAGAGCCTCCTCATACCCTAGTTTACCTCATGACCATATTCATATCCCTTAGTAACACACAACCCTGTCTAACAAGGCACCATGAACACATAAATTCCAATTAGTCATTGATCTCTTACTAACATAAGCACAAAACGGTATACAATATCTTTCCCAAGAACATGACCATTTTTAATAGCCTACATTACGATAAATCGGCAGTGTCTCCTCTGAACCTAATTTTAGTACTTCTGACACTGACATGTTCACTCCTTCCCATTACCACCAGTATGGTGCAGGTGTCTCCGATTGAGGGAAATGAAAGCCACCAACGTGATTCCAACCGGCCTCTCAGTACCCCTTAGCATCTCCTCTCCTCTGTCACTCCCTTGCCCCCTCACCCACCCAACCCTACATTATGTAACAGTGTTATCTCTGTGGAGCCCTTTCCTGAATCCTGGAAGGTTGGCCGAAGGGAAGTATTTAGTAACTGGTTAGTAATGGGTTGCCATTAACAGGAAACGGGCAGGCCCCGACGCTAACTGAGGCCTGCCAGACACTGACTGGCTGCATGGTGGTGCTACTCTAAATGGAACCCCTATAGCAGATACTGTCTGTACGTCCCACACTGTGTGAAGTCTACTCTACAGCCCTTTCCCTTTTGAGACTTAGCCAAAGTACATGACTCAATATTAATTCCTTTAGTCATTGATGGCCCCAGAACAAAATATGTGGTATATTGTTTTAATAGGGGAGTAATACTGACGCAAGGAGGGAGTGTTCTGACATCTCCAAAGGAAAGGGGTGGGAGGGTCATTTGTCTCAAATCAAATGAAGGTGGCATTGAGAGTGGTTCATTTGTTTGGATTCTCCCTATTAACTTTAATTTGTGTATGTCTATTAACTGCATTTGACCTTAAGTATGTACACATACTTTATTTGTCTTATCGTTTTTCTAAGACAAATCCCAGTGTAGCTGACTGAGAAAGGGGGAAAGTAAGCTGGAACATTATGGATAAGTGTTGCGTGACTTGTTGTTTATTGCCCACATTCGGTTCGTGACTGTCTTCCATATTTGTGCCAAGACTGAGGCCACATTCTTAAATCTCTTTCTCCAGTTTGTTGCTGGAGAGATTTTTCTCTTCTGGATTACACTTGGAGATCTCACATCAATTTGTATATTCCAAGAGATGTACTGTATATATTACATAAATATCCATCCAATGGAAACAATGTGTGACATATGCTAGCATGAGATAAGATTATCCAAAAAGATACTTTAAGCTAATGTAAGACGAGAATAAGCCGACTTGTCAGCTTGTATCAATACAACAGAGAATATACATCATTTTCATCACCATGTCACTAATAGAACTATGTTGATATTAGTATACAATATCAAAGCACCTATTATAGCATGGCCATTCTCCATTATATATTCTCTATTATTAAAATGAAATAAACTTCAGTTTAAAGTAACTGTTGATTAGAAATTAAGTTGGCCTGTGGTCATGTGTCATTGACATTGATGCAAATTGAAACTGCTCATCTTCTAACTTCATACATCTAGGAGGTGGACCTGGCTTTCTCTGCTCTCACACTCGACTGATACACAAAGAAGAGAAGGGTGGAACCCTGTCAGATCCCACAGGCATTGAACACATTACAAGTGCAAGTCCACACATTTTGTAAATTATGTTCATTAAGGAAAGTTTTTCATAATGGAATTTCTGTTGGTGTTCCCACAGTGATGTGGAGCCTCTCTCTCCCTCTCTGATCTATGAGTTAGTTATCTTTGGCATGGTAGCTGAACACGTAAATATCTTTGGCAGATGGAAAGTGTGGTTCAGTGACTCATTCTCAAGTGTTAGGTGTTAGGTATGGTGGGGAAAACTCGACCAATTCACATTTTGTCAAAGATGCCCCTGCCAATAGGTTCTTTTTACTTTTGTTGCGGAGCCAATCAAATATATTGCACTACGGTGCGGGAACACCAAAACACATACGCTACCACTTACTTATGGGGTCAGTCTTAAAAAACAATTGTGCCTTAAAAACTGATGACATCTATATCTTTCCCTGGAGGTTTGTGCTATTTCCTTTAGTCTCTGTCATTCACGGTTTGCTCTCACGGAAAAGTGTGGCTCCGTCTCGACTTCTGCCAAATCTGAAACCTTGGAGGTTAATGGACCATGATTATTTCATTTTCTAAGAATGGAATATATAGGCCTATTCCACTTAGAGTAAGGAGCAACATTCATGTACTATTACACAGCATTTAAATGTGAAACAGTAAGCTGACGAGCCCAAAATGTCCATAAAATATAGTCAATGTTGAACAATTGTGTTTTCTGCAGGTGTCTCAGGGAGAGATGGGATATGCAAAAAACACATTTCCAATTCACATGTGTATGAATGCACACTTGTACAAATATAAGCAACCACCGAATTATTATTATACAATTGTGTTCTACATCATAATCAGATCCAGTGTACAGTATGTCAGTAATCAAGCAGGCAGAGTAATACTTCACCTTCAGTTTATGGGGACAGCCCCTTTTTGTATTTGACCTGTAACTTACACAGTAAAACTAGAAACCTGATAATCAATGGGTTTACGGATTCCACCAGTAATCAACCGGCGTAGGCTCTACCAATATGCGTAGGCCTCACACGTCAGCAAGCAATTACGTGACAGCGCCATAGTTTATCAGACGACAGTCTCTCTAAGAACACTGGGAGGGGGTGTCAAGGGACCAATAATTACAGTCCCATCAGAAGGGTGATCATCATTTCAGTGCCACTTTGATATACTTTCCCATAGCCTGTCCCTGCTGTACCCAGTCCGAGGGGACACCACTGACGATGCTATCTGTGTCCATGTTTACATAAAATGGCACAAGAAAAACATACAAATGAAATCATGGCAGACCATACAGACCATGGTAGAAAGTAGTCAATTATAGAGACCAGAACATATTATTAGATCATTAACACATTGTGTGATTTCAATATATGCACATTGAAGAGATGTGACACAAGTAAGTACACATTATCTGATACAAGTGGAGCTAATCCAAACATTGACCCACCCAGCGATTGAACGTAAGTTGCAGATTGTCTACCTACCCCATGTCTCATTCACTGCGGTGGCTATGATCATGTACTAGCTTACATTTAGTTTCAAAATAACATCTGAATCACGGAGATTGGTTGAGTTAAGACTCAAGCAAGCTGTTTTTCAACAAATGGGATCTTTTTAGAGCAAACCTTTGCCTTTTGGTGAATTTAACAACCTAATTTTGGATTATCTTGTCACTGTGAGCCAAAAGGACACATCTAGTTTTCCCGCAGCACTAAGAAAATACTACTTGGAACAACTGAATGTGGCCTGACATAATTCCTCTCATTAATGCTGTGTTAGCACACCGTGACTATGGTTTAGTAATAGGGCTGGGCTCAACTCAAATCTAGAGGTCACATCCCTCAATATTTGTCAAGTTGATATACTGTAGGCAACCTAATTGAAAGGCAGTAGCTTGGCGGGCTGGCAGATGGAGTATTTTACAGAAGCATGTGTTGTTTTCTTTGGGTGCATGGTGAATCCTGAAACTGCAAGATTTTTTATATTTTCCTGTATGGATTTCACATTTGCATGGAAAAATATTTCTTGTGTGTTTGGATTTCCATTGTGTGGACAACATAAAGGGCTCTGGGATGGGATGTGGGGAAAAGGGAGTGTGCAGTTTGCCTAAGTGCATGTTTGGGTGTCTAGTTGACAGCCTTGGTCATTGGACTGATGTCAGTGGATACACAAACTCAATGGCCCATCCTTTCCCGCTCTAGGTTTTTTCTTTTCTCTTTTTTTCTGTTGCTTTCTTTTATCCATTAAAGGAAACCATTGAAGAACTGCCACTGTAGATATCCCAGCTCCCCACATTATGGAAATATGGATTCCGTCCAACACATACACTTTTCAATCACTACGTTTAGCATTTTAAACAAATTAGACCTTTGTGGTTCCAGTGAAAAAAAAAACTCTTCAGTACAGGGATTAAATTAACCAAGTGGCTTTTTGATGGTCACTTTGTCTGCCCAAAACATAAGTACTTGAATTTCTTATATTTCTGAGGCCTTTTCACAATTCTGGAAGGAAGTTTCCCAGTCATAGATACTATTTTTTCTGATAAAATGTGGTAGGCTAGCCTAACCATCCTTGTTGGCGTATGATATTTCAACCCGGCATCATTTTCAATGCCACCTTCTCTCTGCCATGTGAACGTGGGTCATGGGGTCAGGAAAATGTCTTTCTCATACTATAACATATTTTTCTAAAGCAAGAACCATCGAGGCATAGCGAGTGTATCCTCTGCAGTGATCCAGATTCATTGGCCGGATCCCCTTTGTTGGTTTGAGGTGATCTCGCCAAGGCTGAGCCACATGCCAGAGGGCTGGCCACACCACATCCAATCCTCTCAGCAGACCTGGGTTCAAACAGTTTTATTTTTCTTTCGTATACTTTGAGCATTTGATTGAGCCTGCCTGTAGAGCCAGATTGGCAGTGTTTGAACTTTTGGGAATATTATTTTGGTCCATGCACCACCCGTCAGTTAAGGTCAATGAAACACAGTTAAAGTGTTTTCAATTTGAACCCAGGTCTGCCTCTCAATTTGCATGACAAAGCCCAGAGCTGTGACACATGCCACCTCATCGGGGTTAGCACAGTGATCACATACTGTAGGTGAAGAATCTTCAACATGAGAGGTGTTGTCCATCCCTCATTGAAAACTCCTTAAATTAAGCCTATTTCCCTCAAACCATTCTTGTCTGGGAGGGATCCCCTCCTTCCCTCCTCGTCTTCCTTCTTCAAATCAAATCAAAGTTTATTTGTCACGTGTGCCAAATACAACAGGTGTAGACCTTACAGTGAAATGCTTACTTACAGGCTCTAACCAATAGTGCAAAAAATGTATTAGGTGAACAATAGGTAAGTAAAGAAATAAAAATAACAGTAAAAAGACAGTGAAAAATAACAGTAGCGAGGCTATAAAAGTATCGAGGCTACATTACAGACACCGGTTAGTCGGGCTGATTGAGGTAGTATGTACTGTACATGTAGATATGGTTAAAGTGACTATGCATATATGATGAACAGAGAGTAGCAGTAACATAAAAGAGGGGTTGGCAGGTGGTGGGTGGCAGGACACAATGCAGATAGCCCGGTTAGCCAATGTGCGGGAGCACTGGTTGGTCAGACCAATTGTCGTAGTATGTACATGAATGTATAGCTAAAGTAACTATGCATATATGAGAAACAGAGAGTAGTAGCAGCAGCATAAAAGAGGGGTTGGGGGGCACACTGCAAATAGTCCAACAATTTGAAGAAGGAAGACGAGGAGGGAAGGAGGGGATCCCTCCCAGACAAGAATGGTTTGAGGGAAATAGGCTTAATTTAAGGAGTTTTCAATGAGGGATGGACAACACCTCTCATGTTGAAGATTCTTCACCTACAGTATGTGATCACTGTGCTAACCCCGATGAGGTGGCATGTGTCACAGCTCTGGGCTTTGTCATGCAAATTGAGAGGCAGACCTGGGTTCAAATTGAAAACACTTTAACTGTGTTTCATTGACCTTAACTGACGGGTGGTGCATGGACCAAAATAATATTCCCAAAAGTTCAAACACTGCCAATCTGGCTCTACAGGCAGGCTTATGGCTTGGGGGTAAAAACTGTGGAGAAGCCTTTTTGTCCTAGACTTGGCACTCCAGTACCGCTTGCCATGCGGTAGTAGAGAGAACTGTCAATGACTGGGGTGGCTGGGGTCTTTGACAATTTTTAGGGTCTTCCTCTGACACCGCCTGGCGTAGAGGTCCTGGATGGCAGGAACCTTGGCCCCAGTTATGTACTGGGCCGTACGCACTACCCTCTGTAGTGCCTTGCGGTTGGAGGCCGAGCAATTGCCGTACCAGTCAGTGATGATCTTGATGTTGCAGCTGTAGAACCTTTTGAGGATCTCAGGACCCGTGCCAAATCTTTTTAGTTTCCTGAGGGTGAATAGGTTTTGTTGTGCCCTCTTCATGACTGTCTTGGTGTGTTTGGACCATTCTAGTTTGTTGGTGATGTGGGCGTCAAGGAACTTGAAGCTCTCAACCTTCTCCACTACAGCCCAGTCGATGAGAGTTGTTTAAACTGCTCCTGTCTTTGTTGTTAAAATAAATTGCTGGATGATTTTAAAGTGTTTAATAAGTGTCCACATTTCCTGGATAACAATAAATAATACATTCAAATACATTAGATCAATAAACACAAAGTATTACTATTCATCAATAGTTAATGAGAGAAAAGCGTGTTTGGCAGGAGGCTGGCTTGTCTCTGTGATGTGCCAGGAGCCTCTGTTCCGTCACTGAAAGTATTTGGGCAGCAGACCACCTCTTGGCACTGCCCACTGCAGTTATATTACCACATGATATTTAGCAACTGACTGTGAGTCTGGTGAGGTTTTGTTTTCATCTTTTATAATGGGGACTGATCTTGTGGTTCGACCGTCTGTGTGGAATCACTGACTAAGACTGGGCGGTGAGGTAAAGTGGAGTAATGTGAAGTTTAGAACAAATATCTTTCGTCCAATTGTTCTCATACACTGTTCTGCGGTTGCGTCAAGGTTCAGGATTCCTCGCCAAAAGTCAGATATGCCAGGGCATCGGCCGCTCCACAGTTCTAACAGAGGCGGCATCGGCGGCGTGCAAGTGAATGTCACCCCGTCCGACCACATCGAAAATACTGTGGTGTTGGCATGAGGGATTGAAATACCTTTCACAACCCTGTGATTGATGTCACCTCTGCAGGCTAAATAAAGCTGCCATAGATGGCGTACCTCGTTACACAAACAAGTTATTTAGGCCATTCAACTTTCCCCTCTGCTCATGTGAGAGGTGACAGAGGCAACAGCGAGGTGTAGTGTTTCTCGACCTTTCATTTGAAATAATGACATGTCGGCGTTTGCAAATTAAACAGCACTTCAATGCATTTACTCTATATGCATTTGTTTAGACGTTTCGGGGATAGGTAGCAAGTTTATGGAAAATGGTGGTTGCACATTTTAACAAAGCTAAATGGATGCATATTCAATCATATCAATACATTCAAACTCGAGTTGTCAATCACTCAGAAATGTCATTCAGACAGGAATGTCAACAAATCATCTTTACTTCACTATTGGAACACCTGAAGTTAGACCGATTAGGCAGATAACGGGGGCAACAGCAGCATGTTGCATTGACGCACAGATTGTGGCAACTTCTCCTCAACCCATGTCTGTGAACTGGAAAGTCTTCCCTGCTCCCCTGTGCCAAGTACAATAGAATACATGACATGGGAACATCTCAACTGTGTGGTTCTCCAACAGTGGACACCATGAGTCAGGTCAGAGAGGGGAGGCCCAGGTCTAGCCCAGTGGCTGCGTGAGAGCTGTTCACATGAGTCTGATATGAACATGCCCTTGCCTCTCTGCCCCTGCCCATATCCTGTTTTTCCTTCCTTGTCTCCGGGCCTGCACGGCTCTGCTACCAAGGAACCACACGTTCTGGGACGGAAAATGACAGTCCTTGTGTCATGTTCTCAAACAATACGGTCGTCCCCACGGCTCGCCCCAAGGCGTGATGGGAAAGAGAATTTCCAACGGGTCGACAGATGTGGGGAAGCTCGCCTGGAGCAGGATGCTGATAAATACTTCACACCCACTAATTTCTTCAACTCTGTGTCGTCATTACTGTATCAAAAACAATCAGTGGTACAGTATTTGAGAAACTCAAGTACTTTTGTAGATACTTTCCTAAATTGGTTGTTTTCTTGAACTTTTAGAACCTTAGGTATAGGAAGTAATAATTACTAGGCATGCTATGCTGTCATAAGAAATTATTTTGGTAGAAGGTACAAGGCTTTTAATGAAGACATGTCATGTACCTTTCTTACGTGAGCAGCAGGATTGGGGTTAATTCCACAAGCTAAATTCTAATTCAATTCTCTCTCCCTGTAAATTCCATTAATTCAATTTAAATTCCAGGTCAGTCTTTGAATTCAGAGAATTCAATTCCTCTGAATTCCAATGTTAGGTCAATTCCAAGAATTATATTTCCAATTCAATATTATCACTAACAATTCCACAATTTCCTTTTTCAAATTCCATTCCCCCAGGCTTTCAGGATGATCATGTCACTGTTCAGATGACCTAGCTATACTGGAAATATACAGGTGACTGCCAAATACAGGAGGTTGGTGGCACCTTATTGGGGAGGGCGGACTCATGGTAATGGGTGGAGTGGAATCGGTGGAATGGTATCAAATGCATGAAACATATGGTTTCCAGGTGTTTGATGCCATTCCATTTGAGTCGATCCAGCCATTATTATGAGCTGTCATCCCCTCAGCAGCCACCACTGCTGCCAAAATAATGGAAACACTTTGTTAAATGAGGGATAAAAAGTATATCAAAACAGGTGCTTCCACACAAGTGTGGTTCCTGAGTTAATTAAGAAATTACCATCCCATCATGCTTAAGGTCATGTATAAAAATGCTGGGCAGGCCATTAATTTTCCTACCATGGCTAAGAACCATAGGATGTTAATGCCGCAATCCACAGGGCACGAGTGGTCACTGAATGGGAAAATAACCTCTGGCTTATTAAACTGATTTTTTTTTACGATGTTACTTAGATTGATGCATTTTCCATTCATTAACTTGGATATTTTTTAAATATTGAATTCCAATTCAATTCCAAAGATTAAATGTTTTTATAATTCCAATTCAATTCCAAACAGTCTAATCCCAATTCAATTCCAATTCCATAACTTGAAGATTTTTTACATTTGAGTTTAATTCAATGTAATTTCCCCATTTCTTGAGTGAATTCAATTATTGAATTGGAATTTCAAATTAAATTGGAATTGACCCCAACCCGGGTGAACAGTTTTCACTTTGAAACCATTTGCATTACCTTTCTTCTGATACCGTTTTCACATAATGTTAAAATCACTGTAAAGTGAATGGAAATTCCATGTGAGACCCTCTGTCAGTTTGCTCCAAGCTAATCCCAACATGTAACCACCCCTGAGGTTTCCCACTGAACTAACTGAACTGTTATTTGACCTTTGAACCCTCCTGGTTCCCACCACTGCTTTGGGGATTACAGAACTTGCCACAACCCTGGCTCGTACACAGAGGGCGCACAAATGCTGCTTTCCCTCTGCTCCTTTTTTTCCTCTGGAAAACTCGCTAGCTTGTGTTAGCTCTATTTAGCTGGCTAAATTTTAAAGAGTTGGTCTTTGTCCAAACTATTCAGATTCTGCTTTCACAAATTTCTTTCAAATTCATTGTGATACTCATTAGTCCTTAAAGAGGGCAATAGTGTCTATGTACTTTTTTACCTTAGTCTTATAATTAATTCCCCAAATCCTTTCTGTCAATACTCCTTAGTTTGACCTCTGGCTGCCTCATCTATGGGATCACTGTACAAGCAATCTGCACCTCAGCTTTAAATGTCATGGGAACAAGACATTCCAAGTTACTTTATTAGGAAGGTCCTCCTCAATCTCTTCTCTGTTCTCCCCATTCTCTCGTCATCTCTTTGCATTGGACGGTAGCCTCATTGTTCTCTCAATGCATCATGGGCACATGTCTTTCATGATCGTCATCCTCTCAGAATTTCAGTGTCTGGCTCACATCAACACCATCATCCTGGAAACCATAGACCCACTCCAATTCGCATAACGCCCAAACAGATCCACAGATGACACTCTCATTTGCACTCCACACTGCTCTTTCCCACCTGGACAAAAGGAACACCTATGTGAGAATGCTGTTTATTAACTACAGCTCAGCATTCAACACCATAGTGCCCACAAAGCTCATCACTAAGCTAAGGATCCTGGGACTAAACACCTCCCTCTGCAACTGGATCCTGGACTTCCTGACAGGTGGCACGGGTAGGCAACAATACATCTGCCACGCTGATCCTCAACAAGGGGACCCCTCATGGGTGCGTGCTTAGTCCCCTCCTATACTCCCTGTTCACTCATGACTGCGTGGCCAAGCACGACTCCAGCACCATCATTAAGTTTGATGACAAAACAATGGTTGTAGGCCTGATCACCGACAACAATGAGACAGCCTATAGGGAAGGAGGTCAGAGACCTGGCAGTGTGGTGACAGGACAACAACCTCTCCCTCAACGAGAGCAAGACAAAGGAGCTCATCGTGGACTACAGGAAAGGAGGGCCGATCACGCCCTCATTCACATTGAAGAGGCTGTAAGGGAGCGCTTCAAGAGCTTCAAGTTCCTTGATGTCCACATCACCAACAAACTTTCATGGTCCAACACACGGATACAGTTGTGAAGAGGGAACAACAATGCCTATTCCCCTTCAGGAGACTGAAAAGTTTTGGCATGGGTCCCCAGATCCTCAAACAGTTCAACAGCTGCACCATCGAGAGCATCCTGGCAGGTTGCATCACCACCTGGTATGGCAACTGCTCGACATCCGACTGTAAGGCCCTATAGAGGGTAGTGTGTATGGTTCAGTACATCACTGGGGACAAGCTTCCTGCCATCCATGACCTCTAAACTAGGCGTGTCAGAGGAAGGCCCCAAAAAATGGTCAAAGACTCCAGTCACCCAAGTCATAGACTGGTCTCTCTTCTACGGTACAGCAAGTGGTACGGAAGTGCCCAGTAGAGGTCCAAAAGTCTCCTTAACAGCTTCTACTCCCAATCTATAAGACTGCTGAACAATTAATCAAATGGCTACCCAGACTATTGATTACATTTTTTTCTCTGCTGCTACAGTACTTGCTGTTTATTATCTGCACATAGTTACTTTACCCCTACCTACATGTACATATTACCTCTATCTCGACTATCCTGTAACCCCGCACATTGACTCGGTACCTGTGTACCCCCTGTATATAGCCTCATTGTTGTTATTTTACCATTTTAAAATTATTTCCTTGACTATATTTTAAAACTGCATTGTTGATTAAGGGTTTGTAAGTAAACATTTCACGGTAAGGTGTTGTATTCGGCGCATGTGATAAATACAACATGATTTTTATTTGATTTGGTAGGAATGTTCTATGTTTGTGAGGTCATACTGTAGGCCAATATATAAATAACCCACACATGCAGCCTTATCATTTCCTCCCAGTAGTTCTACTCCAAGACTCATACAAAGCCACATCACCCAACAGAGCCTCCCTCCAGCACACAGCCCCATCACCCTACAGAGCCTCCCTCCAGAATACAAAGCCCAATCACCCACAGAGTCTCCTTCCAGCAGACATAACCACAATCCTGTTGGAGAACCAAAATAAGAAAGGGATAGGAATTAAAAGAAAAGGAAATCAAATAAATTGGTGGATCAATGTAAGAATCAGTGATCTAGTGTCAGGAGGATTGACTGTTTCCCAGGCAGCCTCCAGCCTGGCCCGGCTCCGATGGGCTCCGTGCTCACAGGGGGCAGCTCCACTCAACTCCTGCTGGCTTCTTATGGGCTTAGGCCACTGGACTGGTGGCACCTGTCTCCTCTTCAGCGCCAGCCTGGCCGGGGAGACTGCGCCGCTAGCCCTGATCCCTGCACTAATTACGCTCAAAGCAGCCTGGATTTATTGTGCTCTTCTGCAGGCGCCAATAGAGTCGCAGCCTAGCAGCTCACTACTCTAGACGTCAGATTTGATTTGCCTCTCTATCTGGCCTGGGGGCAGCATGTGGGATGTGTCATACATGGTGGAGGACCCCAGAGAAACACCAATGTACTGTTTATCTTCGAGCGTCACTTGGATGGTCTGTCATGTCTAGAATAAATACATTTTCTTCCATTGGCAGGACAAAATGATAACCTGGTTCATATCTTCCTTTGAGAACCCCAACCCCTCCAAGTCATATTCTGATGTTACTACATACGACATTTTAAAAAGAAAATCACTGAATTCAAGTGTGAGACTGAAAATAACACAGATATTTCAGTAGCTACATAATTTATATTTGGAATAAGAAATTACAACAATCATAACTAAGCAAAACTTCAGCTAATACACTAGCTTAACCTGTTCAACTCTATCGCCCTCTGGTGGCATTTCCTAAAGGACGTGTAATATTGTATACTACTTTTACCTAATGGTGACTCTCTAAACATGCGCAAATTCTCATAGGAACACAGACATTTTGAAAGTGCAGGGCTTGTGAAACGTACTTTTTTGGAATAATATTTTATTTGACCTTTATTTAACCAGGCAAGTCAGTTAAGAACAAATTCTTATTTTCAATGACTGCCTAAGGAACAGTGGGTTAACTGCCTGTTCAGGGGCAGAACGACAGATTTGTACCTTGTCAGCTCAGGGGTTTAAACTCACAACCTTCAGGTTACTAGTCCAACACTCTAACCTCTAGGCTACCCTGCCGTCCCACTACCATTCAAAGGTTTGGGTTCACTTAGAAATGTCCATGTTTTTTAAATATATATTTATTTTTTTCCATTAAAATAACATCAAATTGATCAGAAATACAGTGTAGATATTGTTAATGTTGTAAATAACTATTGTAGCTGGAAACGGCTGATGTTTTAAGGAGTATCTATATATCTAATATCTAATATCTATATCTAACGTGCCATTGGAACACAGAAGTGATGGTTGCTGATAATGGGCCTCTGTACGCCTATGTAGATATTGTCAGGATTTGACCAGGGTTGTTCCGGTTTTTGGTCACTAGATGCCCCCATTGTGCCTTTTGACCTTTTTGTTTTCCCTTGATCCCCATTATTATTTGCACCTTTGCCTCGTTTCCCCTGATTTTATTTAAACCCTTTGTTTTCATCTGTTCTTTGCTCTGTGTTTGTATGTTAGCACCCAGCCCTAGTACTCTGAGAACTCTTGTTGATCCCGGTGGACTCTCTTGTGGAATTCTGTTTTTTTGTTCTTGTTTGTTTGTTTTTTGAGTATCTTTTGAGGCTTTTTGTGCTTTACCTTCCACCTTGTGGATTTACCTTTTTTGTCTTGGAGGATTACCTTTGTTCTTATAGGTTTCCTTTTGAGGTTGTGGAATTACATGTTTTCCTGAAGAACTTAACTTTTTACTTCATTAAATACACCGTCTCAAGTACTGCTGTGTCTGCCTCATCTTCTGGGTTCTGCCGACTATTCGTGGCTCAGTTGGTTAAGTGACTGTTTCTCACTCCGGAGACCCGGGTTCGTAACCGGGTCCTGACAGATATTCCATAAAAAATCAGCCGTTTCCAGCTACAATAGTAATTTACAACATTAACAATGTCTACACTGTATTTCTGATCAATTTGATGCTATTTTAATGGACAAGGACATTTCTAAGTGACCTCAAACCTAACCTGAATCGTAGTGTACATATGAACAGGAAGCTGAAGTCTCTACCTATCCATTGATGTAAATATATCACCTGTCTGATTCCCAGTTCACTAGATAGCAATAGGTGATCACATGATGTCTCTTTGCCACTTGGATCCAGTTGCGTCTGGTTTGGATAGTGAGTCACTGTGCCAAAGTGGGAGAACGGATTTTCAAACCTGACATCTTAAAACGACCCTAGCAATCAGGGTTTTCAAGTTATCAAGTTTGGTTTTTTGAAGTAAAACTAAATAAACTATCCAACAATTACTGGTCTATAGAGGGACCTATCTTTGGGCATTTTTTATTGCTTATTGTGTTTTCTAAAACCAAATTTGACAGATTGACCTGTATTGTATTGTTAGGATATTTTTTATTGGAATCAACTAAGAAATATTTATAACGTCACAGTTCCGGTTATATACAGTATTCACCTGATTATAACCAGGTAAAGTATTTGTTCCACCCCAAAGGAAGCAAACCGTAAAACACACAGACCGCTGTGCAGTGACCCTTCATACAGTAGGCTATTCTCTCTAACTCTTTCCTTTACCCTGAAGTTGGACTGGGTCATTAATTTTACTAGTTCCTTATGGCTTAATACATCCTTTGATGTTTTCCAACACACTGCACTTAACAGTCCCCCTGTACTTCTGGTCACTTGTGTGTGTTGAAGTGACAAACAAATAACCCATGTACCGTGCAGTTATCAAAACACCATGCAGAGAAATGTTATAAAAGCAAAGTGGCCGAAGCTCTTGGCCCTCTGCCATCATATACTGCTGAGATAAGGTCCCCTTTTGATGTTGTCATCGGAACGAGGCCAGCTCTGGGAGGTCAGTGTACTCTTGACCCGGGCAACACATGCAAGCATACCTACTGAATATAATGGGTCAATTGACACAGGTTCGGGTCTGTGGAATGAAAAATATTCCTTCCTTGTTCCTTTCATTCAGTTCTATCACATATGACACCACCCGGAATGTATCATATACCTCACTGGTTCCAAATGTTTTCAAATAAATAACCTGATAAAAATCATATTGATAACATTGCATGAAATCTCATTGAATAATATCACATCATGATTCAAGGGGAAACTCCTAGCTTGATACATTGGTACAATAAATCTCTTTAGCAGCAATACTCAGTTAATGCCATTTCTTATATATTATCAAGATCTGATTTTGATATGAAATACACTATATATACAAAGTATGTGGACACCCTTTCAAATGAGTGGTTTTGGCTATTTCAACCACACCCGTTGCTGACAGGTGCATAAAATCGAGCACACAGCCATGCAATCTCCATAGACAAACAAGCTCAGTGACATTCAATGTGGGACCGTCATAGGATGCCACCTTTCCAACAAGTCAGTTCGTCCAATTTCTGCCCTGCTGGAGCTGTCATGGTCAACTGTAAGTGGAAACGACTAGTAGTAACAACAACTCAGCCGCGAAGTGGTAGGCCACACAAGCTCACAGAACGGGGCCGTCAACTGCTGAAGCCTGTAAAAATGTGCCTGTCCTCGGGTTGTAACACTCACTACCGAGTTCTAAACTGCCTCTGTAACCTACGTCATCACAAGAACTGTTCGTGGAAAGCCTCATGAAATGGGTTTCTATGGCCGAGCAGCCGCATACAAGCATAAGATCACCATGTGCAATGCCAAGTGTTGGCTGGAGTGGTGTAAAGCTCACCACCATTGGACTCTAGAGCAGTGGAAACGTGTTTTCTGGACTGATCAATCACGCTTCACCGTCAGATGGATACATCTGGGTTTGGCGGATGCCAGGAGAACTCTACCTGCCCCAATGCATAGTGCCAACTGTAAAGTTTGTTTGAGGAGGAATAATGGCCTGGGGTTGTTTTTCATGGTTTGGGCTAGGCCCCTTAGTTCTAGTCAAGGGAAATGTTAATGCTACAGAATACAATGACATTCTAGATGATTCTGTGCTTTCAACTTTGTGGTAACAGTTTAGGGAAGGCCCTTTCCTGTTTCATCGTGACAATGCCCCCCCGTGCACAAAGTAAGGTCCATATAGAAATCGTTTGTTGAGATCAGTGTGGAAGATCTTGACTGGCCTGCATAGAGCCCTGACCTCAACTCAATCAAACACCTTTGAATTGATTTGGAACGCTGACTGTGAGCCAGGCCGAATCACCCAACATCAGTGCCTGACCTCACTAATGCTCTTGTGGCTTAATGGAAACAAGTCCCCGCAGCAACGTTCCAATATCTAGTGGAAAGCCAACCCCAGAAGAGTGGAGGCTGTTATAGCAGTAAAGGGGGACCAACTCCATATTAATACCCATAACTTTGGAATGAGATGTTTGACAAGCAGATGCCCACATAATTTTGGTCAGTTAGTGTGCGTGGTTATGTTTTCTGAAACTGTAAAATGAATAAATGATGTATTCTTATAAAAGGGAAATCATGTTTAAAATCAGGTATGGCTCTCATCTCATCCTGAATTTAATTTCAACATGGTATTGTTTTGAGTTGTTTACACTCTACAGATTGGCAGTCTCTATGGGGGTGCCACAGTGTTCCATTCTCGGGACGACTCTCTTCTCTGTATACATCAATGATGTCGCTCTTGCGGCTGGTGATTCTCTGATCCACCTCTATGCAGACAACACCGTTCTCTATACCTCTGGCCCTTCTTTGGACACTGTATTAACTGACCTCCAGACGAATTTCAATGCAATACAACTCTCCTTCCGTGGCCTCCAACTACTCTTAAATGCAAGTAAAACTAAATGCATGCTCTTCAACCGATCGCTGTCCGCACCTGCCTGCCCATCCAGCATCACTACTCTGGACGTTTCTGACTTAGAATATGTGGACAACTACAAAGTCCTAGGTGTCTGGTTAGACTGTAAACTCTCCTTCCAGACTCACATTAAACATCTCCAATCCAAAATTCAATCTAGAATCGGCTTCCTATTTCGCAACAAAGCATTCTTCACTCATGCTGCCAAACATACCCTCGTAAGACTGACCATCCTACCAATCCTAGACTTCGACGATGTCATTTACAAAATAGCCTCCAACACTCTACTCAACAAATTGGATGCAGTCTATCATAGTGCCATCCGTTTTGTCACCAAAGCCCCATATACTACCCACCACTGCGACCTGTACGCTCTCGTTGGCTGGCCCTCGCTTCATACTCGTTTCCAAACCCACTGGCTCCAGGTCATCTACAAGTCTCTGCTAGGTAAAGCCCCACCTTATCTCAGCTCACTGGACACCATAGCAGCACCCTCCCGTAGCACGCTCTCCAGCAGGTATATCTCACTGGTCACCCCCAAAGCCTCTCCTTCCAGTTCTCTGCTGCAAATGACTGGAACGAACTTCAAAAGTCACTAAAGCTGGAGACTCTTATCTCCCTCACAAGCATAAAGCACCAGCTGTCAGAGCCGCTCACAGATCACTGCACCTGGACATAGCCCATCCGTAAATAGCCCATTCAACTACCTCATCCCCATACTATATTAATGTATTTATCTTGCTCCTTTGCACCTCAGTATCTGTACTTGCACATTTATCTTCTGCACATTCCGGTGTTTAATTGCTATATTGTAATTTACTTCGCCACCATGGCCTATTTATTGCCTTACTTCCCTTATCCTACCTCATTTGCACATTGTATATAGACTATTTCTACTGTATTATTGATTGTATGTTTGTTTATTCCATGTGTAACTCTGTGTTGTTGTATGTGTTGAACTACTTTGCTTTATCTTGGCCAGGTCGCAGTTGTAAATGAAAACTTGTTCTCAACTAGCCTACCTGGTTAAATAAAGGTAAAATATATATATATATATATTTTAAATAGGCTGATAAACTGTCTTGTTTCTTATTGACCAACTAGTTTCTTATTGCTTACATGTAAGAGGCCTTCAAACCATTCACCCAGCATCCCAAAGGGATCTTTAAAAAACCAGACCATAGTGTTTGACCTTTTCAAGAGACTCTTGTACCAACAGGCTAGGCTCCCCTTACAACTCATATCAGCTTCCATTGAAGTCCAAACAAAGGCTCAGTAATAGTATCCAAATAAAATTCAAGCTCTGTGTAGGAGCCCTGCTGCTAGAGCCAAGGTACCAAGACATTGTGGGATGTGTGAATGTTGCAATGATGCAGAACCAGCCATCCAGAATGAACATTTTTGCGTCAGACACAATCAATACAATGTGTCAATTCAATTGGTGTTCTCATTCTTCATCCTCGCACAGTATTTATACATAGAGAGAGAGTACACTATGAGAGAGAGAAACAAAGTTGTCCTTTTAAGATATTATAATTGATCACTTCTCAGATATTCTCAGTTGTGTTCTATTAGAACCCTGATTTGCTTGTCAGAAATGTGACAGCCTTAAGAACCTATCTGTAACACTGTACAGTATTAGTGGTCTTTGTGATATTAAAAGTCTGGTATCCTCTCGATTTTTATAGATTATAATTTTCATTGACACCGGGAAGGATGGTACCTACGGGGGAGTAGCCCATTACGACTGCATTTGTAAATATTTAGGCTAAGCCACATTAAGCTGATTTGCTCTGCAGGTCTGCCGTGAACACTTGAGACCAACTAAATATGCTTTCATTTTGACTGTGTCACTCCACGCGAGCTTCACATTCCCCATGGGAAAATGTAAATGCCTGATCATCAGGATTTCTTTACATTAACAAAGGTACTTTATGGACGGTTTCTGATTTTATTCTGCTTTTTTAAACTCTGCCTTGGCGACAGTGTCAGGAGTATGGCAATTTATTTTGGAATTGGGTCTGGTATTTTTGGGGATCATCATATTAGACTAGAGAGGGATGCTTTCTTTCTTTCTTTCTTTCATTCTTTCTTTCTTTCTTTTTCTTTCTTTCTTTCTTTCTTTCTTTTTTAGGAAGTTGGGAAAGTCTGGGAAGGCCTGTAATAATTGATTTGAGGAGCCAAGAAGCCAAAGGTTTCTGGCTGAGCGTGAGTCTACTGGTCTATTGGGTGAATGAGGGATCCAGCACCAGGTTCTTGTGGCGAGACATTGGAGATGTTCCTGTGAAAGGCTAAGCTATTCGGGTGAAGGGCTGTAAGTTGGGCTCCGAAGGAACAATTACTGGAAGAGTTAAAAAGGGTTCATGATGAGCATTAGGCTAGAAGTTGAAACAGAGATGTTTGTTTTTCCAAAATACTCTAGTCTGTTTTAGATGTTGAGACATTTTTGTGAATCTCAATCAAAAGGTCGGATGCAGAAAGAGAAAGAATGCCTGTGGTTGAATCTTTGATCCGTTGTTTCAAGGTGCAGACCCAAACCAAAACATCCAAAATAAGGGAAATAGGATTCAATTATGAAATTATCCTAAAGTGTTTTGTTTCCTCCCAAAATTTAACAAGACCAACATTTTGGGGAAGGCATGATAATAGGGTTGTCAAAACATAATCCTGGAAATATTTCACCATCCCTGAATTTTTTTACAAAGAAGATGAAATATGCTGTAAATTAATGGGCAACGGTGTTTATTTAAATTGTGGTGTCATCTATCAAAAACCCCTCCCACTTCCCATCAACCCTCTGTCCAGAATTCTTCCACATGTGTAGTGCAACAATTCATTCAAACGAATTGGTTTCTGTGATTCCATCTCCAACGTTAGGAGGGCTGTTACCCCAGAAATCGCTGCACTGAATCTTCTATGTCGGGCAAAATTCTTAGCACAAACCAGCCTGAAGAGGCAATGACGAGCTGGTCACACAAGTATTATGTTTTATGTTTCCCCATTACTGTCTACTGTTTCGCATCGAGGTTAGAACCATCAAGCAAACTGCAGCTTACAAAAGAATGGGCCCATTGATTCCCTGAGGAATAATTTTAGTGAATGGAGAATTTAGAACAAGCCAGTTAAGAGAGAACTAGCTTCTTCTCCAGTTCTTTGATCCATGACTGGGGTGCCTCAGTCCTAGTCAGAGGGGAGAAAGGGGACTCTAGACGGGCACCGATTCATTCCCGTCAGCTCAATGTGTGGGAGTGATGAAGTCATATTTAGAACGATGTTTGTTTGTTTCATTCCGGAGCATAAGATGGATATGTCGGCTGCCTCCTACCTGGAATTCGGTACAACATAATTAATCAGTGTCTGTTTTCAGATATGCGAAAGTAAGATAAGCAATACCTGTGAGATAAACACAGTAGTTGTTCATTTCAAAAGCTATTGGGTCGTTCCACTTCAAAAAGCAAGAACGAGAATTTCGACACCCATCATTTCAGTTCTGAAATTGTTTCTGTTGTTAGATTAGCAATCCTGCAACATTATTTTGTTAAAATTTAATGACATCTCTGAGAAATTAACCTAATTGATTGCACCCAAATTAGACATTTTAATTTATAGGATTCACATAATATAGAAGAAATATAGTTCCTAACATTCCATTTGGACCAAACCTTTTTTAAACAAGGAGTTAGACATGAGGAATCCAAAGAAATGGTGAAAAGCCACCCAGGGATCCCCCACACCCCACGCCAATCCCACCCCAACAATGAGTATATACTGAGTATACACTGAGTATACCAAACATTAGGAACAACTTCCTTATATTGAGTTGCACCCCCCCTCAGAACAGCCTCAATTCGTCGAGGCATGGACTCTACAAGGTGCCGAAAGCGTTCCACAGGAATGCTGGCACATGTTGACTCCAATGCTTCCCATAACTGTGTCAAGCTGGCTCGATGTCCTTTGGGTGGTGGACCATTCTTGATACACACGAGAAACTGTTGAACATGAAAAACCCAGCAGCATTGCAGTTCTTGACACAAACCGGTGCGCCTACTTCCACAATCCATGTCTCAGTTGTCTCCAGGCTTAAAAATCCTTCTCTAACCTGTCTCATTCCCTTTGTATTGTTTCTTCATCATTGTTTCTCAATGAATTTGATGTTGTTTTTTTCCCCCACTTCAGAGACATTAGTCATTGAAGCTGTTGGTTTTTTGTCCCATTGTACATCCTAATATTACCAGGTTCTGACCATTAGACTGTAATGTTCCTGCTATTAGGTGACCACTCCCCCCTATTTTTAAAGGGATAGATCACCTAAATTACTAAATTACTTTTCCGTTCAAAAGTTTGATGTCCTTGTTTTTGTAAAAAAGCTATTTTTTTGTCCATTAAAATAACATCAAGTAGACATTGTTAATGTTGTAAATTACTATTGTAGCTGGAAACAGCAGATTCTTTTATAGAATATAAAAGAACAGTAGGCGTATAGAGTCCCATTATCAGCAACCCTCACTCCTGTGTTCATTTTAAAAGGCAAATTGATCATTGAAAATCCTTTTGCAATTATATTAGCACAGCTGAAAAGTGTTGTGCTGATTAAAGAAGCAATACAACTGGCCTTCTTTAGACTAGTTGAGTATCTGGAGCATCAGCATTTGTGGGTCCGATTACTGGCTTCAAAATGGCCAGAAACAAAGAACTTTCTTCTGAAACTCGTCTAGTTGCGACATTTTTCTTTGCAAATGCACAACATCAAAATCATAAGTGTACTTGTAAATCTATACATTGCATGACCTTTATATGCAATATGCATACTTTGAAAAAAAACAGTGACATATCACAGGCTTATAATTTAAACAGCTGCAGATTAGTGGCTGTTACACAGTACAAGGTTGTTAGCAGTCAGATAGGTCATGATCATTGGAGTACGCACTCAGCACTCTAAAACAACACTGTAACACTCCTGTCGTCCATCACCTGGTCATGAGCTGTGCAGCACGTTGTACTGTGGTGAACTGTCGACACCTGACTAGAGGAAATATGTGCTCTCTGTGTGCTCAGCCTCTTAGTCAGCCAGTAGAAATATCGTACTACGTTTTTGAAATCCCCCCTTCACTTGAAACATCTTGGATTTCAGAGATCTTTTCAGGTAGAATTTTTTCTCCATCGAATGGCGATGAAAGTAAGACCAATGTAACCTGTTACCAGGTAAATATGCCTTCGGAAAGTACCAGGTAAATACTCAATCTGTATGTTGAATATCTAGACATACTAAAGTATAGGCCTACTCTACTGTATTCAGAGTTCATAGAGTGCATAGATCCAGAATGAAAAAAAAAGCCAGTCCTCCAACAGTCTTTGTTACATCGAGGCATCACTTCATTCCACATAAAAACAAACTTGAGAAAATGGCTCCACCAGGCCTCATTTGTCAGCCAGATCATGTGACTAGTTTTGTGTGGAGTTGACCCAAATCATGACCCGCTGTCATTGTGATCAGAGAATGCAAGGTGCACCCAGCTACCTCCCCTGGCCCCGGTCCTAGCCGGTTACAGCCAGAAGAATGGAGTACACAGAGAGAGCACTGACAGCTGTGGAATAGGGATGAGTAAAATGAATACATGGGAACACACAGCGAGGGAGACAGTTGCTCGACCTGTCGACAGAGTCTTCATAATTCAATAAGTCAAGGTGAAGGACCATTCCTGTGTCACTGCAGCACATCCATAAATACATGTATATGTCAGGCTTGTGAGGGGGTTTTTCATGGTATTCTCGCCTGTCTCTCTCAACAGGTCTGCTAACGTAATTGAAAACATTGTGAAGGAAAACAAGAACCACTGACACAAGGAATGTCTCTTTGTCCTGGTCTGCTATGTGTGTGTTTGCTCTCCTGTTTTAACACGTCGCCAGAATCTCCCAATCCGTCTCCGGGTCAACTCGTTTGACAATGCACCCCTTGTTCCTAACAGTCTCTCCAAATGAAATGATCTATCACTACGTGCGTTTGATACAGATGATGACAATGTTTGACTGTTTTGCATCGCTATGGAAAATACTCTTAGGTGGTATGATTTAATAATAAATATTTGTAAGAGATGGCAATGTATGACTGCTTGGTTTTTTCCTCAGTCAATTTGTCTTTCTGACATGTTCTTTAGTCCAACATAGTTTAGTTAACCTTGATTACAGTCTGGCAAAATTGTCTAATACTTTACCATTCATATCTTAATCGTCTTATCCAAGTAAACCTGTGATAATAAAGATAAAGTACATGAACTAAATCGGTAACAATCATGTTCAACTCCATTGCATTGATCAGGTAGCAGAGATGAGGAGGAGTATCCATGGAGTTGGTTTTATAGTGAAACAAACCTACCGCAGACCACCGTTCCAATTTCCTCTTCAGACTGATCTTCAAATTCCCTCTTTTTGTCAAAGAAAAGCAGCATTTCAACTTTCCCACCATCTCCTCTCAATATCTCCCCCCAGTCCTCATTGTGACTTAAGTCTCACTTGGAACCAGGCCAGTGTGTTAACTCCTGCAAAATCAATGGATTAACGAATTTCTCCCCCCTGATCTTAAAGGGCCGACCTCGGCCAACAAATGATCAAATTCACAAAAAATGGTGATCCGCCCCCTCTCTCCATGTCCTTCTAGAATAGATCCCCCTCCTTTATGAGAGGTTCCCATTGAAATCCAGCAAGCCACACTTGTTGAGTTCTTGGTGACAGATATTTAAGTGCCTCTTGGTTAAACAAGACCCCCCTATCCACTGGGATTCAATTTGGTTGGCAAACACTGGCCTTGCCGACAAAAACCAGCCAGTGTGGGAATTCGCACTAATGCAAACTATCTAGCATTTTTGGTTGGGATTACAGCAGTAGCTAGTGCTGTAGGGTTGTAGGACTCAGTGCATTCCTCAAACTCACTCACATTTCTGCCACGTTTCATTATGTCATTTACTATTGGCATGTCTTACGAAGTTAAAATACAATGGAAAAGAAAATAAAAAACAAATGGGGATGGACCCTTATTTGCACGACAACATAATTAACTATAACACTGTTGGTTGACAATGAATAAGACAACATGTAATTCATTCAATTGAAAGTGTGTTTGAATTGGCATCATGGACTTTGACATTGACTCAAATGAGGACAAATGTGACAGTGCTCCGTGAGGTTCTCTATTAATGTAGCTCACTAAGTAGACTGTTTGAATTGCACAGCTGGTGAGACAGAGGGATGAAAGGCAGTCTGCCCTCTGCCTTTCATCCCGGACACTAAATCCCTGTTCTGCTGCAGCTCTACAAGGGAAAAGGTTTCCTTTATACAGCAATACTGTTTAATATTGTTTACTACTGTTGATAGAATAGAAGAAAGATTCTGAGAGTCATTGAGAGAGTGAGATAGTTAGCGAGGGTGAGAGAGAGGGAGGAAGAGAAAAAGAGAGAGAGAGAATGTGAGAGGCAGAGGGAGAGAGAAAGCAAATAAGTAAGAGGCACTGCACACTCACAGGTTGAGCAGAGAATATTTGTGTTAGAATATCTGATTTTACGGGCTACTGCAATAACGACCTTACTTAAGCTAGTGCTGGTTATGACCCATGAGTTCAGCATTTCTGTTGACTCTGAGCCATAGTGTCTGGTACTGTGTGTGTGTGGACTCCTTGAACCATGTGCAGCTGTGCAAGGCTCTGAGCTGGAGGGCCTCGGGTGCTCACAGCACACACCATGCTGTCACACTGTTTGTCATTCCACATGTCAGTCAATTCAAGCTCTACCCAGCCAACATGAACACATTTCGGTAAGAGGATACGGTGGAAAGCCAGGGTTATTCCTATTAACGTCACTGTTTCCCATGTTTTAAAGCTTTCCCATGGTTCCCATCAAGACCTTGTAAGTTGTTCCGTTTTGTAGAAATCAATGACTTCCCAATAGTTACTCTTCAGTGAGAGCATGTATTCAATGTTTAATCGGCTGCAAAGGGAACTTGCTATTATGGTCATTTGGACTGTATTAGAATCAACACGTTCATCTGGGTAAATTCTCTGCCTACATGAGCTGGTATTTCTCTACCTCCAGGGTTGTTCATGGATGGCCTTTAGTGTGCCCATGCCCAGCCTCATGGTGTGTTGTGCCCAATCCTGCCCATCCCATCTCATCCCATGGTGGCATCACCCATCCCATCTCCCATCTCACATTCCCGGGGTGGGCCAGAGGCGCCTGGTCTAGCCACAGTGCCATGTGGCCTAATCACGTAAGCACAAAGCCTAATCCTTGGGACAGCTGGATAATCTTTACTGGACAAACTTTAGCCGGATCTGCTATGGACTGCAAACTGCAGCCTCACCGTCCCCATCGCCATCCTTCTGAACCCTCTGATTGATCAGACTTTCCAACAGGCTACAGGCAGGGCATAGAAACAACCTAATAATTGTCCCATAGTCAATGATCTTGTAGAGAGACGATTCCATGTTTACTAATTGGCTAAACGCTAAAGTGGGTATAGAATTTCACCAATGTTTTTATTTTGTGTAGATGTTAGCGGTAAATTGTGTCATACAGTATTAATGTTTACCATGTTGAACCTTACCGTGCCCTTTGTTGTTCTTACATACAGCCGGTTGAGATATTACATACAGCCGAAACTAACTTTTGGATATCAGAGCGGCAGTAACTCACCAGCATTATGACCAGGAATATGACTTTCCCGAGTTGTATCCTTTGTTCGCACCCCCCAGGGCAATTTAACTTATCCCAGAGGCTGTTCCAACACACCACCGGCGGAGTGGACTTCTAGTCTGACTTAGGAGGCAGGCACACGATCCACAGCTTCAGAGTATATTATTTGTTAATGTTCAGTCTCTGCACAATAAAGTAGACGAGCTCAGGGCGAGGATTTCCTTCCACAGAGACATCAGGGACAATAACATACTCTATTTCACAGAATCATGGCTCTCTCTGGATATACTGTACCCGTCCATACAGCTAGCTGGGCTCTCCGTACATCGCACAGACAGGAATAAAGACCTCTCCGGGAAGGGCGTTTTATGTTTTATGATTAACCACTTGTGGTGTGATTGTGATAACATACAGAAACTCAAGTTCTTTTGTTCACCTGACCTAGAATACCTCAGAATCAAATGCTGACCGTATTACCTCCCAAGATATTTATCCTTCAGTTACAGTCACAGCCGTGTGTATACCCCTCAAGCCGACTCCACGGCATCCATCAAGGAACTACACTGGACTTTATGCAAACTGGAAACCACAAATCCTGAGGCAGCGTATTTTTGTAGCTGGGGATTTTAACAAAGCAAATTTGAGGAAAACGCTACCAAAGTTCTATCAACACATTGACTGTAGCACTCGCGCTGAGAAAACACTCGACCACTGTTATTTTCTATTCCGGGATGCCTACAAGGCCCTACCCGCCCAGAACATGATTCCATTTTGCTCCTCCCTTCCTATAGGCAGAACAGGAAGTACCCGTGCTAAGATCTTTTCAACGCTGGTTTAACTAATCGGAATCCATGCTCCAAGATTGTTTTAACATGGGATATGTCCTGGATAGCCTTGGATAATAACATTGATGTATACACGGACATGGTCAGGAAGTGTATAGGGGATGTTGTTCCCACTGTGACTATTAAAACCTACCCAAACCAGAAACCGTGGATAGATGGCAGCATTCGTGCTAAACTGAAAGCGCATTTAACCATGGCAAGGTGACTGGGAGTATGGTCGTATATAAACAGTGTTCTTATTCCCTCTGTAAGGCAATAAAACAGGCAAAACATCAGTACAGAGACAAAGTGGTGTAGGAATTCAATGGCTCAGACACGAGACATCTGTGGCAGGGCCTACAGACAATCACGGATTACAAAGGGAAAACCAGCCACGTTGTGGACACCGGCGTCTTGCTCCCAGACAAGCTAAACACCTTCTTTCGCCCACTTTGAGGAAAAAACAGTGCCTTCAATGCGGCCCGCTCCCAAGGACTGTGACCTCTCATTCTAGCCGACGTGAGTAAGACATTTAAGTGTGTTAACCCTAGCAAGGCTGCCGGCCCAAATGGCATCCCTAGCCGCGTCCTCAGAGCATGCGCAGACCAGCTGGCTGGAGTGTTTACGGACATATTAAATCTCTCCCTAGCCCAGTCTGCTATTCCCTAATGCTTCAAGATCTCCCCCATTGTTCCTGTACCCAAGAAAGAAAAGGTAACTGAACTAAATTACTATAACCCCGTAGCACTCACTTCTGTCATCATGAAGTGCTTTGAGAGGCTAGTTAAGGATCACCTCTACCTTACCTGACACCCTAGACCCACTTCAATTTACTTACCGCACCAATAGATCCACAGATGATGCAATCGCCATGCACACTGCCCTATCCCATCTGGACAAGAGGAATACCTATGTAAGAATGCTGTTAATTGAATATTGCTCAGCCTTCAACACCATAGTACCCTCCAAGCTCATCATCAAGCTCGGGGCCCTGGGTCTGAATTCTGCCATGTGCAACTGGGTCCTGGACTTCCTGATGGGCCGCCCCCAGGTGATAAAGGTAGGAAACAACACCCCCACTACACTCCTAAAAACAGGGGCCCCACAAGGGTGCGCACTCAGCCCCCTCCTGTACTCCCTGCACAATTGAGAGCATCCTGTCGGGCTGTATCACCACCTGCTTCGGTAACTGCACCGCCCGCAACCGCAGGCCTCTCCAGAGGGTGGTGCGGTCTGCCCAAAGGATCACAGGGGGCACACTGCCTGCCCTCCAGGACACCTACAGCACCTGATCCTCATGGACATCAACCACCCGAGCCACGGCATGTTCACCCAGCTATCATCCAGAAGGCGAGGTCAGTACAAGTGTCAGTACAAGTGCATCAAAGCTGGGGACGAGAGACTGAAAAACAGCTTCTATCTCAAGGCCATCAGACTGTTAAATCACAAAATCCAAATAACTTCAAATATCTTCATTGTAAAGTATTTATGCTTGTTCAATGAACCATAAACAATTAATGAACATGCACCTGTGGAACGGTAGGCGGTAGGAACGGTTATGAAAACTCAGGACACTAAAGAGGCATGTCTACTGACACCAAAAGGAAGATGCCCTGGGTCCCTACTCATCTGTGTGAACGTGCCTTAGGCATTCTGCAAGGAGCGATGGGGACTGCAGATGTGGCCAGGGCATTAAATTGCCATATCCGTACTGTGAGACACCTGAAACAGTGCTACAGGGAGACAGGTAGGACAGCTCATCGTCCTTGCAGTGGCAGACCAACACCCGCACAGGATCGCTGTATCAACACCCGCACAGGATCGGTACATCCGAACATCACACCTGCGGGACAGGTATAGGATGGCAACAACAACTGCCCGAGTTACACCAGAAACGCCCAATGACCCTCCAGCATGACAATGCCACCAAACATGCTGCTCGTTCTGTGCGTGATTTCCTGCAAGACAGGAATGTCAGTGGTCTGCCATGGCCAGCGAAGAGTCCAGATCTCAATCCCATTCAGCACATCTGGGACCTGTTGGATCGGAGGGTGAGGGCTAGGGCCATTCCCCCCAGAAATGTCTGCGAACTTGCAGGTGCCTTGGTGGAAGAGTGGGGTAACATCTCACAGCAAGAACTGGCAAATCTGGTGCAGTCCATGAGGAGGAGATGCACTGCAGTACCTAATTCAGCTGGTGGTCACACCAGATACTGTTACTTTTGATTTTGACTCCCCCTTTGTTTAGGGTCACATTATTCCATTTCTGTTAGTCACATGTCTGTGGAACTTGTTCAGTTTATGTCTGTTGTTGAATCCTGTTATGTTCATACAAATATTTACACATGTTAATTAAGTTTGCTGAAAATAAACACAGTTGACAGTGAGAGGACCTTTCTTTTTTTGCTGAGTTTACATAGACATGGAATCACTGGCCACTTTAATAATGGAACACTAGTCACTTTAATAATGTTTACATACTGCTTTACTCATTTCATATGTATGTACTGTATTCTATTCTACTGTATTTTAGTCAATGCCACTCCGACATTGCTCAACCTCATTTTTATATATTTCTTATTTCCATTATTTTATTTTAGATTTGTGTGTATTGTTGTGAATTGTTAGATATTATTACACTGTTGGAGCTAGGAACACAAGCCTTTCGCTACACCCGCAATAACATCTGCTAAATATGTGTGTGACCAATAACATTTGATTTGATTTGATGTACCTAGTTTGTTGAAGCCTGCCATTTCATTTAATGTAGGCTACCTGTGGATTTTATGAGAAAGCACAGCCTCTCCACTCGTCCAACTGGTCAATATTTCATGCCTCCCTGATGCAAATAACATGTGGAAGTCCGGTGGGGGGAAGACTGTTATAGTCCTTGTTTTTCAATACTTAGCCCAGATTCTTCTACACTGTAGGTCCATTCACGTCCTCTGAAGAGGGCATTGTACAACTATTGAGTGATGAAGTCAATAGGAAGTGTGTATCCCATATGTCCTTCAACTTTCACATATGATATGCGTTTCTTTCCTGGTTGGATATCTATGGGGATGAATCGTTTTTATTCGGACTTGTCTCTGCTAGAGCATTTAGAGCGTCCAACCCCTCAGAGAACATGATGAATAATGGAGAAATAGAAGGAATTTCCTCTCAGAATAAAATGTTGCTAACCCTGCATCTCTCCTGGCAAGTGCACCAATTCCCCTGATGCAATCGCGAGATCATCAGCTCTGCCAAGAGTATAAGGCTTCTACACAGATCTATGTTTATCCAATCCCCCTAGAAACACTGCTATGGGATCTCCAGGGCTTTTCGCACTCCCTAAGTATGTAAGCCAATGAAAGAAACACATTCTCAATTATTATTTATATGTATGTATTTATTTTGATGATATTTCTCCTGAAGGAATTTTTTTTTTTAAAGTGAAAAACAGTCCCAGACCATAATTCCTCATCCACCAAACTTTACAGTTGGCACTATGCATTGGGTTGGGGTAGGTAGCACTCCCCTGGCATCCACTAAAGCCAGATTGGTCCGCTGGACTGACAGATGGTAAAGCGTTATTCATCACTCCAGAGAACGTGT
Organism: Oncorhynchus gorbuscha; assembly: GCF_021184085.1. NCBI lineage: Eukaryota > Metazoa > Chordata > Actinopteri > Salmoniformes > Salmonidae > Oncorhynchus > Oncorhynchus gorbuscha. The sequence goes on along the minus strand of NC_060194.1, from coordinate 29,684,943 downwards.
TTCCACTGCTCCAGAGTCCAATGGCGGCGAGCTTTACACCACTCCAGCCGACCTTTGGCACTGCACATTTTAATCTTAGGCTTGTATGCGGCTGTTTGGCCATGGAAACCCATTTCATGAAGCTCCCATTGAACAGTTCTTGTGCTGACATTGCTTCCAGAGGCATTTTGGAACTCGGTAGAGAATGTTGCAACCGATGACAGAAGATTTTTATGTGCCACGCACTTCAGCACTCTGCGGTCCTGTTCTGTGAGCTCTTATGGCCTGCTACTTCTCGGTTATGCCGTTTTTGCTCCTAGACGATTCCACTTCAATAACAGCACTTACAGTTGACCAGGCAGCTCTAGCAAGGCAGAAATTTGACGAACTGACTTGTTGGAATATGACTGTGCCACGTTGAAAGCCACTGAGCTCTTCAGTAAGGCCATTTTACTGCCAATGCTTCTCTATGGACATTGCATGGCTGTGTGCTCGGTTTTATACACCTGTCAGAAACGGGTGTGGCTGAAATAGCACACCACACCATGGAGCTGGACGTGTGCACGCCACACCCGTGACACATCCACTATGTATTAAATCGTTTTTTACGTCATCAATTTAAACACAATCCCCCATAATGACAAAGCAAAAACATTTTTTTTTTTATGTTTGCAAATGTATAAAAATTACAAAAATGAAACATCACATTTACATAAGTATTGAGACCATTAGTACTTTGTTGAAGCATTTTTGCAGCGATTATAGCCTTGAGTCTTCTTAGGTATGAAGCTATAAACTTGGCACACCTGCATTTGTTTTTCTTTCTCCCATTCTTCTCTGCAGATCCTTTCGAGCGCTGTCAGGTTGGATGGAGAGCTTCGCTGCACAGCTATTTTCAGGTCTCTCCAGAGATGTTGGATTGGCTTCAAGTCCGGGCTCTGGCTGGGCCACTCAAGAACATTCGGAGACTTGTCCCAAAGCCATTCCGGCGTTGTCTTGGTTGTGTGCTTAGGGTTGTTGTCCTGTTGTAAGGTAAACCTTCACCCCAGTCTGAGGACCTGAGTGCTCTGGTCTCTCTGTACTTTGCTCCGTTCATCTTTGCCTCAATTCTGACTAGTCTCCCAGCCCCTGCCGCTGAAAAACAACCCCACACCAAGATGCTGCCATCACCATGCTTCACCATAGGGATGGTGCCAGGTTCCCTCTAGACAGGACGCTTGGCATTCAGTCCAAAGAGTTTAATCTTGGTTTCATCAGACCAGAGAATCTTGTTTCTCATGGTCTGAGACGCTTTAGGTCCATTTTGGAAAACTCCAAGTGGGCTGTCATGTGAAACAAGATTTTGCTCTGGCTTGGATTTTGCTCTGACATTCACTGTCAACTGTGGGACCTTATATAGACAGGTGTGTGCCTTTGCAAATCATGTGCAATCAATTGAATTCACCACAGGTGGACTCCATTCAAGTTGAAGAAACATCTCAAGGATGATCAATGGAATCAGGATGCACCTGAGCTCAATATCGAGTCTCATAGCAAAGGGTCTGAATACTTATGTAAATAAGGTATTTCTGTTTTTATTTTTCTAAAAACCTGTTTTGGCTTTGTCATTATGGGGAATTGCATGTAGATGGATGAGGACAATTTGTAATTTAATACATTTTTAGAATAAGACTGCACCGTAACAAAATTAGGAAAAAGTCAAGGGGTCTGAATACTTTCCGAATGCACTGTATATAGTGTGAAGAGGCGAAGAGGAGGCAGAGACGGATATTGTCGTGGAGGAAGAGCATCAGCGTAGCCAGGGAGTGAAGCAATGACAGGACTATGATACAGCTCACTTCACTACCAGAGATTACCCAGTAATTACCCTATAAGGCTAATCATACATATGTGTTTACTAAATATTGATTCTCATTCTCATTGGTGTCAAATGCATTGAGTGATATGAGTTGGTAGTTGCTCCAAATTGTTGATCGTTCACCACTTTACTCACCTAACTGACTCGAAGATTCCACTACTATCACATAGCAGATCAGCATTTGAGCTCAAACAAAGTTTTCCTTGTCTTCACAGCAAATACCTTAGCACAACTCACAACCAGATGCGAACAGGTGTAGGATATTACTTTGAACCAGCAACAGGAAATGTACATTATTATGTGAATTATAATGAATGGACATTTTTTGTGGAGGTTGATACATTTCTCATTAGGGCAATTCTAGTCCTGTGTTGCCATACCTCCAAAATCTCATCGTTGTCACGGCTTCCTTGGGGATCTGGAGAATTTTGTATTGCAGAAACGGTTTGAATGGCCCTCCTGGCTCCCAGCGGCAAGATTTTGATTGAATTTCAAGAACCTTCCACCCACACGCCGGTAGAAGTGATGCTGTGTGTTATAGGCATCACTGTTTTCCGTCCGGGTAGTTGTTGACTATGCTACTTGTGGCCGACAGCCTGCAATTTATATGTTCTAAACCGCTCTTGAGACAAACACTTTTTTCATTGTCTCCATTCGTCCACATGGCTGCTGGTTGCGCTTTGCTTCCCCCAAAAATATTGTGAAGATTGCCCATTATTTTGTTTTTGTAAGGACCCAAACAATGGAGGCAGTGGCAGAACCTATTCAAGTAAGTAAATACATTTTTAAAATGTAAAAACGATTATCTATTATAAGCTAGCTAGCTAGCTGGCTACATTAGGCCACTTTATAGGCTAACTCAACTGAGCTGCTAGCTAGATATCTAGCTAACTTTACACACTGTTTAGCTAAGTGAATTAAATGTAATCAGCTAATGTTCTATTAGCTAGCTATCTTGATGTAATCATTGTAAATGATTGCAATATAATATTCAGTGCTGTCTAATTTGAGTATAATGAAGCCTTTTTCTTTATGATGTTTTCTGTCCTCTGATAATCAAAGCTGTGAAAGCCTGTTTGCAGATGAAGAGCCTAAGGGTATATCCTGTATGCTTGGGTTATATGGATAGGCCTACCTATGGGTGCTTGACTGCAGTTGTTAGGTCAGCTAGCTAATGTTACGTGTATCTGTGTAGTAATATTATTCATATCTCAGAGCCATTTGCTTTGCTAGTTATAGCCTAATGTTAGCTAGTTAGCAGATTCATGCAGGGTAGTAACGTCATGAGTTGGGATTATGGTTCATTGTTTACCTAGCTAGTGTTAGTGTTGGATACTGGAGAGGGAATGCAGATCAACGACGCTGGACAGAGTGGAATCAGGTGTATCAAAAAGGCCGTTTATTGGTCAAATATATCTTGTTCTACATCGTGCACGGATCTAGTTCATATAACCCGATGAGGGGTCAGGTGAAAAAGAGAACTTATACAGAGGTTACATTCATTTTTATACATAGAATAAAGTAGGTATAGTCTCGTCGTGACGTCTTCTGAATGGTCCCGTAAGGTTGGAGGCGGACCCGCTCTAGCCAGAGTAGAAGCCCCCATTGGTGCACAGCAGTCTTCTGTTCTGGGCATCCGACCAGTAAAATAGGAGAAGACTGTTTATGTTTGTGTCAGGGGTTCGTGAGGTAGAGGGGCAGTTTACTATGGCTGGGTGTATGTGTTCATGCGATGGAATGTCTTTGTTTCCTGGGGTTGTAAGACAACAAGCTGAGGAGATAGTGTTAGGGGGTAGTTTTATTGCTGGCTGTGTGAGCTAGTTCCTGTTTTAGCAGGGGTACATAGTCAGGCGATTTGGCTTGGCGCTGTATAATATATGAACTATGTATATGAATATTTACATATATTCATATAACACTAGCTGGTTGCATTTCTTAACAAAAGACTCCACTCTGTAAGTAACCATTTTAATAGAGCGTCACTGCGACAACTGTTGATAGACATAGCAGGTATATTAGCTCTGGCTATCTACTCCCGTCTGAGTGTGCCAGAACGCAGAATAACTGACAAATTTACAAACGCTCAACACCCGATGATTATGGTTGGCAAAAAATGGCAAAAAAATGTAAATTGTTGTCAGCGGCACAGTTGCAGTCACCAATGCTCTGAATAACATAAAAACAGCCTAATCAGCTCTTCTAGGGTGAGTAAAATTGTCCGTGGGCTGTTCTCTCATTTATGTCTGGAAGTAGCTAGCAAGCTAGGCAATGTTAACCAGTTAACTTGGGTGATTGACTGCTGTTGTTCAAAAAAATCTAATGTTATTTGTCACATGCGCCGAATACAACAGTGAAATGCTTATTTATAAGCCCTTAAACAACAATGCAGTTTTCAGAAAAATAAGTGTTAAGAAAGTATTTACTAAACAAGCTGAAATAAAAGCAACAATAAAATAACAGTAGCAAGGCTACATACAGGCGGTACAGGTACAGAGTTAATGTGCGGGGACACAGGTTAGTTGAGTTATTTGAGGTTAAATAGGTAGAGGTAAAGTGACAAAGAAATAGATAATCAACAGAGCAGCAGCATAAAAATGGGGGTGTGGGGGGTTGGGGGTCAATGCAAATAGTCTGGGTAGCCATTTGATTAGCTGTTCAGGGATCTTATGGCTTGTGGGTAGAAGCTGTTAAGAAGCCTTTTGGACTTAGATTCGGTGCTCTGGTACCGCTTGCCGTGTAGTAGCAGAGAGAACAGTCTATGACTAGGGTGGCTGGAGTCTTAGCAATATTTAGGGCCTTCCTCTGATACCGCCTGGTATAGAGGTCCTGTATGGCAGGAAGCTGGGCCGTATGAACTACACTCTGTAGTGCCTTGCGGTCGGAGGCTGAGCAGTTGCCATAACAGGCGGTGATGCAACCAGATGTTTTCGATGGTGCAGCTGTATAAACTTTTCTGACCTCCCTTTCCTGTAGTCCCCAATCATCTCCTTTGTCTTGATCATGTTGAGGGAGATGTTGTTATCCTGGCACCACACTCCTCCCTATAGACTGTCTCATCGTTGTCGGTGATCAGGCCTACCACTGTTGTGTCGTTGGCAAACTTAAAGATGATGTTGGAGTCGTGCTTGGCCATGCAGTCATGGGTGAACAGGGAATACAGGAGGGGATTTAGCACGCACCCCTGAGGGACCCCCGTGTTTAGGATCAGTGTGGCAGATGTACTGTTACCTACCCTTACCACCTGGGAGTCCAGGATCAGGTAGAGAGTCCAGGATCCAGTTGCAGAGGGAGGTGTTTAGTCCCCAGGGTCCTTAGCTTAGTGATGAGCTTTGTGGGCACTATGGTGTTGAATGCTGAGCTGTAGTTAATGAACACCATTCTCACATAGGTGTTCCTTTTGTCCAGGTGTGAAAGAGCAGTGTGGAGTGCAAATGAGATTGCATCATCTGTGGATCTATTTGGGCGTTATGCGAATTGGAGTGTGTCTATAGTTTCTGGGATAATGGTGTTGATGTTAGCCATAACCAGCCTTTCAAAGCACTTCATGGCATCAGACGTGAGTGCTACGGGTCGGTAGTCATTTAGGCAGGTTACCTTGGTGTTCTCAAGCACAGGGACTATGGTGGTTTGCTTGAAACATGTTGGTATTATAGACTAGGTCAAGGACAGGTTGAAAATGTCAGTGAAGACAATTGACAGTTGTTCAGCGCATGCTCAGAGTACACGTCATGGTAATCTGCTCTGCGGCCTTGTGATTGTTGACCTGTTTAACCTCTTGATCTTAGCCATCCCAGATCCGGGATCGTGACTATACCCTCAGGCTCATTACCATAACGCAACGTTAACGATTTCTAAAAATCGCAAATGAAATAAATATGCCTGTTCTCAAGCTTAGCCTTTTCTTAACAACACTGTCATCTCAGAATTTCAAAATATGCTTTTGAACCATAGAATATCAATCATTTGTGTAAGAGTATTGATAGCTAGCATACCATTTAGCGTAGCATTTAGCACGCAACATTTTCACAAAAACCAGAAAAGCAATCAAATAAAATAATTTACCTTTGAAGAACTTCGAATGTTTTCAATGAGGAGACTCTCAGTTACATAGCAGATGTACAGTTTTTCCTGAAAGATTCTTTGTGAAGGACAAATCGCTCCGTTTTGTACATCACATTTGGCTACCGAAACGAACCGAAAATTCAGTGACCAAAACGTCGAACTTTTTTCCGAATTAACTCCATAATATCGACCGAAACATGGCAAACGTTGTTTGAATCAATCCTCAAGGTGTTTTGTCACATATCTCTTCATTGATATGCCGTTCGTGGAAGCATGCTTTCCTCTCAGAATCCCATGGAAAAATACCAGCAGCTGAATTTTGCGCACCAATTTCCACGCAGGACACCGTGCGGACACTTGGCAAATGTAGTCTCTTATGGTCAATCTTCCAATGATATGCCTGCAAATACGTCACAATGCTGGAGACCCCTTGGGGAAACGATAGAAAGGGCAGGCTCATTCCTGTCGCATTCACAGCCATATAAGGAGATAATGAAAAACAGAGCCTCAGAAATCCTGTTCATTTCCTGGTTGCAGTTTCATCTTGGTTTTGACTGAAGCTTCTGTTCTAGGGCACTCACAGTGAAAATCTTTGCAGTTCTGGAAACGTCAGAGTGTTTTCTTTCCAAAGCTATCAATTCCATGCATAGTCGAGCATCTTTTTGTGACAAAATATTGCGCTTAAAACAGGCACGTCTTTTTATCCAAAAATGAAATACTGCCCCTAGAGTATCAAGAGGTTAAAGGTCTTACTCACATTGGCTGCGGAGAGCGTGATCACACAGTCGTCAAGAACAGCTGGTGCTTTCATGCATGCTTCAGTGTTGCTTGCTTCGAAGCGAGCATAGAATTAATTTAGCTCATCTTTTAAGCTTGTGTCACTGGGTAGCTTGTGGCTGTGCTACACAGTCCGTAACAGTTTGCAAGCCCTGCCACATCCGACGAGCATCCGACGAGCATCGGATACGGTGTAGTACGATTCAATCTTAGTCCTGTATTAACACTTTGCCTGTTTGATGACGAAGTCATCAATGAACTTATTGATGAAGCCAGTGACTGATGTGGTGTACTCCTCATTGCCATCGGAAGAATCCCGTAACATATTCCAGTCTGTGCTTGCAAAACAGTCCTGTAGCTTAGCATCTGCGTCATCTGACCACTTCTGTATTGAGTGAGTCACTGGTACTTCCTGCTTTAGTTTTTGCTTGTAAGCAGGAATCAGGAGGATAGAGTTATGGTCACATTTGCCAAATGGAGGGTAAGAGAGCCTTGTACACATCTCTGTGTATGGAGTAAATGTGGTCTCGAGTTTTTTTCCCCTCTGGTTGCACATGTAACATGATGGTAGAAATGAGGTCAAGCAGATTTAACCCTTGTGTCGCCTTAACATTCTGTATACTCCACTTGTCCTAAGGGTAAAAAATGACCCGCCTTCACTGAATCCCTAAAATAAAGCAGCTTAATTTAATTTCAAACCCCAAATCTATTTTACATGAAGAAGCAACCTGTCATTCATCACAAACTTTGTGAATATCTGGGTTTTCCCTCTTAACAATGCAGAAAGATTGCATTTAATCAGTGAACACCACTCGATTTATTACAACACACCTGTCATAATTGTTTTCTTTACTAAAGTAGAGATATATTATTATTATTATTATTATTATTATTATTATTATTATTATTATTATTACCAAAGGTACTGCATAGATATAAACATATTTTGTGTTGCAAGACAGCACTTGTATAGCCTAAGAAAGTAGCAGAAACATGCAGAAAGTAGTTTTGAATGCATTTTATTGAAGGGAAACAATAACAGTCTTGAACTTTTTGTCAACATAGTGATATGCTCAAGGTGTATGAACAAGAATAAATAAGAATAAAATAAGATAATAGATACAAAACAAAAATGTGAAGAACATAAATCAATCAACTCTAACTAGCACATGTAGGACAGTAATCAAGTGTGTGTACATGGACTTTGCAGATGTATTTCTAACATGTGCAGGAAATAGTATTTGTTTAACGGTCCTTCTTTTGGGGGCAGAAATGGCAACTCCTCCCCTTACCTACCCTAGCTGCAGCATCAGGTGGATCAGGACAAGATTTAGCCCCCTGGACAGCTTTCACAAGCGCTGCAGAGGGTGCTGTGTTCGGGGGAGGCGCTCCCTTCTTTGAATGTGTGGGGTTACAAGTGACTTTCCCAGCTGCTCCAAGAACACCATCCGCTTGTTCCCCTTATCAAGCATCCAGGTAGGGTTGATCTTGTTCCATATCACAAAGGCATTGTATGAGGATACATCAATGATGTTATGAAAGATGACCAGGGGCCAGCGGGCAGTCATCCTCCTGCAACTGTAAGTTCCAATCACCTTGTCCAGGTTGTCCATGCCTCCTTTGTTGTGGTTGTAATCCAGGATGATGGCTGGCTTCCTGTCCTCACGATCACTGATCTCAGCCGTTTTGTGCAGTGTGCTCAGAAGGACCACGTTCTTGTTCCTCTTTGGAAGGTAAGAAACTAGAGTGGTGGTGGGGGTGAAGGCAAACTTTTATGAAAAGGCCTCTCTCCTCATTGTTGGGAGGAATGCAGGGGGGAGCTCAGGCTTGTTCTTTCTAACTGTGCCAACCATGGTGATCTTCCTCTTCAGGAGCTGCTGGCTGAGTTCATAAGAGGTGAAGAAATTGTCACACGTTGGATTGTGCCCCCTCGGTCCATCTGTCACATCAAGCACAACCCGCATCCCCTAGTTCTTCTCCGGGCCTCTACCAGTCGGCTTCCCTCTGTTGTCGTGCATCTTCCAAGCAAAGCTGGATTGTGTGTCACAGGCCACCCATTTTTGATATCATACTTTGCTGGCTTGCTGGGCACATACTGCCGGAAAGGACAGCAACCTTTTGTCAAAAGAGATTACTATCAGTAATTAGTATCATTGTCACAGAAAACAATCACAAAAATCAATGATATTACAGCAATACATAATACAACTAACAGTGTAAATCCCTTACATTACAGATATGAAAATGTAAATGTACCTCTGAATGGAACCAGTTGCTCATTCACCGTTACTTCAGGCCCAGGGTTGTAGAGGTATGGCATGTGCTCCACCCACTTCTCCCAGAATCTCTCTTATGGCCGCCAGTTTGTCCCTCACACGTCTTGCAGGTCTTGACTCAAGGTTGTCAAATCGTAGCATTCTTGAGAAAGTGTGAAAGACTTTCAGTGGCATCATGGCACGGAAAATCTCCCTTCCACTCTCTGCATCCCAGAGACTACACGTAGCTTCGCCTTGGGACCTATGCACACCCGCTAAGATTAACAGCCCTATGTAGGCACGCAGGTCAAACTCACCCATCCTTTTCCAGTTGTCTCCATATTTACAGAAACTCTCCAAATTTTTCATCTGCAGGTTGATTTTTTCGTTGGCTGTTGTGATGACTATGTAGAATGTTGAGTCGATGTCCTGGGCATGATCAACTGCATGTCTTGTGGGCCCTGAGTCATCCTTGTGACATTTTGTGCTGCCATCCTGCCCTGGTTGTCATATGATGACAAGGACCATGTTATTTTGCTGTTCTTGTCTCTCTTTCAGCTTGGGGGTTTACTTCTTCATCTGAAGATCAGACCCCCAGCCTCTCCATAAACGCCCTCAAAACTCTGGACGTGAACTGGGGACCCCGATCAGAGACGATGTCCTCATCAGCACCCCGTAGTGCCGGAAGACATGGGTAAACAGAGCCTTCACAGTCCGCAGTGCCGTAGGGAGACCGGGCAACGGGATGAGACAGCAGGACTTAGAAAACCGACCCAAAACGACCAGGATCGCGGTATGTCCCTGGGACAGGGGAAGGTCGGTGAGGAAGTCCACCGACAAGTGTGACCACGGCTGTTGTGGAATGGGGAGGGGCTGTAAACTTTCCTCTAGGCAGGTGTTGAGGAGCCTTGTTGTGAACACACACCGAACTGGGCAAAGTACATGGCCCATCTAGCCTGACGCGGATTCATTCTCCTCCCTGCCCGGATATACTTGAGATTACGATGGTCAGTCCAGATGAGAAAAGGGTGCTTAGCCCCCTCAAGCCAATGTCTCCACACCTTCAGAGCCTCGACTATAGCTAACAACTCCCAGTTCCCCACGTCATAGTTTTGCTCTGCTGGACCAAGCTTCTTCAGAAAAAAAAGCACAAGGGTGGAGCTTCGGTGGCGCGCCCGAGCGCTGGGACAGCACGGTCCCGACCCCAGCCTCGGACGCGTCCACCTCCACTATGAACGCTAAAGAGGGGTCCGGATGCGCCAACACTGGCGCATTGGTGAACAGCTCCTTCAGACGACTGAAAGCTCTGCCCCCCTCTGCTGACCAGTGCAAGCGCGCCAGTCCTCCCTTGAGCAGTGAGGTAATGGGAGCAGCCACCTGACCAAAACCGCGGATAAACCTCCGGTAGTAATTGGCAAACCCTAAAAACCGCGCACCTCTTTTACCATGGTCGGAGTCGGCCAATTACGCACGGCTGTAACGCGGTCACACTCCATCACCACCCCGGAGGGGGAAATGCAATAACCCAGGAAGGAAACGGCTTGTTTGGAGAACACACATTTCTCAGCCTTGACATACAGGTCATGCTCCAGCAGTCGCCCAAGTACCTTACGCATCAGAGACACATGCGCGTGTGGCAGAATAGATCAAGATGTCATCGATGTACACTACCACTCCCTGCCCGTGCAGGTCTCTGAGAATTTCGTCTACGGGGGATTAGAAGATGGCTGGAGCATTTCTCAACCCATATGGCATGATGAGGTACTCATAATGGCCAGATGTAGTGCTAAATGCAGTTTTCCACTCATCTCCTCCCCAGATACGCAACAGGTTATACATACTCTTCGGGTCCAGTTTTGTGAAGAAACGCGCCCCATGAAATGATTCCACCGCCGTAGCGATGAGAGGTAGTGGGTAACTAAACCCCACTGTGATTGAATTTAGACCTCTATAATCAATGCACGGACGCAGACCTCCCTCCTTCTTCTTCACAAAAAAAGAAGCTCGAGGAGATGGGTGACTTGGAGGGCCGAATGTACCCCTGCCCCAGAGATTCAGTGACATATGTCTCCATAGCCACTGTCTCCTCCTGGGACAATGGGTACACGTGACTCCTGGGAAGTGCAGCGTTCTCCAGGAGGTTTATCACGCAGTCCCCTCGACGATGGAGTGGTAATTGGGTCGCTTCTTCTTACAGAAGGCGAAAGCCAAATCGGCATAATCAGAGGGAAAGCACAAGGTGGAAACCTGGTCTGGACTCTCCACCATAGTCGCACCTACGGAAACTCCTATACACCTGCCTGAATACTCCTCTGACCACCCACGATTAGCCGCCTGTCTCCCTGAAATCACCGGGTTGTGATGAGCTAGCCACGGAATCCCCAGCAACACTGGAAACGCAGGTGAATCAATAAGGAATAGACTAATCCGTTTCTTATGACCCCCCTGCGTTACCATGTCCAGTGGCACCGTGGCCTCCCTGACCAGCCCTGACCCTAATGGTTAGCTATCTAAGGAGTGCATGAGAAAATGTTGGTCTAACGACACCAGGGGAATACCTAGCCTTAGGGCGAGCCCATGATCCATAAAGTTCCCAACTGCGCCTGAATCGACTAGCGCCTTATGCTGTAGAGAGGGAGACAACCCAGGGAAAGAGGTTAGCACAAACATATGGCCGACAGGAAGCTCTGGGTGAGTCTGGTGCAGACTCACCTGGGGTGAACGATTAGTGCTCCGCCTGCCCTCCCGACTCCCAGACGAGCTACCCCAGCACCGGTAGGCCGTGTGTCCTCACCGACCACAACTGGTGCAGGAGGAAACTCCTCCTCCGGTCCCTCTCGATGCAGCCCCCCTAACTCCATGGGGATGAGAGCAGGAGGGCATGGGGGTGGAATCAACAGGGCCCGTTCCGGACGCCCGAGGGTAGCAAGCAGGTTTTCCAGACGAATGGACATGTCTATCAGTTCATCCAAAGAGAGAGTAGGATCCCGACACGCTAGCTCCCTGCGGACGTCCTCCCTGAGGCTACAACGGAAATGGTTCATCAAAGCCCTGTCGTTCCACCCCGCTCCCGCGGCCAAGGTCCGTAGCTCCAGGGCAAAGTCCTGCGCACTCCTCATCTCCTGTCGCAGGGGGAACAGCCATTCACCCGCCATTCCGCTCTCCGGTGGGTGATCGAACACAGCCTGGAATCGGCTGGTGAACTCGGGATAGTGATCCCTCGCCGAGTCTGGGCCATTCTACACTGCATATGCCCACTCCAGGGCTCGGCCGGTCAGACAGGAGACAAGGACGCTCACGCTCTCCTCCCCTGAGGGAGTCGGACGGACGGTAGCTAGGTATAATTCCAGTTGGAGGAGGAACCCCTGACACCCAGCCGCCCTCCCATCATTCTCCCTGGGGAGCGCCAGACGCAGGGCCCTGGAGCCGGATGCTGAAGCAGGGGTAGGTGGTGCTGGTGGAGGGGGCGCTGGAGATGAGGTGGGAAGGCTGCTCCTCTCCCATCGGTTCATCCTCTCCATCATCTGATCCATGGCGGACCCAAGCCGGTGAAGAACAGTGGTGTGATGGAGGAACCTCTCCTCCATCGATGGGAGAGGAGGTGTGGTTGCTCCTGCTGATTCCATATATTGTAGGTGCGGGATTCTGTCACGGCTGGCTATGTGTGTAGCGAGGAATCAGGTGCAGAGAGCAGAGAGGTCCAGGGGAAAAGTGCACTTTAATACGGCACCAAAATGAAATGCCAACACGCAGTGCGCAAACACTGACCAACCCAAAACGACGGGTAACAAGGTCCAGAGCACTAACAACACCAACGATACAACGTGAACATCAAATAATCCCGCACAACAAAGGGGCGGGTTCCATACGCTAAATAGGGAAGAAAATCAAACACACAAAATAGGAACAGGTGTAACAAATGAGACAGAACTAACCGGAAAGAAAAATCGGTGGCGGCTAGTAGGCTGGTGACGACGACCGCCGAGCACCACCCGAACAGGCGTGGGTGCCAACTTCGGTAGGAGTCGTAACAACCACCCCGTAGCACTCACTTCCGTCATCATGAAGTGCTTTGAGAGACTAGTCAAGGACTATATCACCTCCACCCTACCTGACACCCTAGACCCACTCCAATTTGCTTACCGCCCAATAGGTTCACAGACGACACAATCGCAACCACACTGCACACTGCCCTAACCCATCTGGACAAGAGGATTACCTATGTGAGAATGCTGTTCATCGACTACAGCTCAGCATTTAACACCATAGTACCCTCAAACTCATCATCAAGAGACCCTGGGTCTCGACCCCATCCTGTGCAACTGGGTACTGGACTTCCTGACGGGCCGCCCCCAGGTGGTGAGGTTAGGTAACAACATCTCCACCCTGCTGATTCTCAACACTGAACGCCCCAAGGGTGCGTTCTGAGCACTCTCTTGTACTCCCTGTTCACCCACGACTGCGTGGCCATAGACGCCTCCAACTCAATCATTAAGTTTGCAGACGACACTACAGTGGTAGGCTTCATTACCAACAACGACGAGACGGCCTACAGGGAGGAGGTGAGGGCCCTAGGAGTATGTTGTCAGTAAAATAACCTCACACTCAACGTCAACAAAACAACGGAGATGGACTTGTCTGTGTCTCGACCTAGGTTGGGCAAAACTAAACATGGCGGTGTTCGCCTTAGCAATCTCACTAGGATAAAGACCACCTCCATTCCTGTCATTACTGAAAGAGATCATGATACCTCACATCTCAAAATAGGGCTACTTAATGTTAGATCCCTTACTTCAAAGGCAATTATAGTCAATGAACTAATCACTGATCATAATCTTGATGTGATTGGCCTGACTGAAACATGGCTTAAGCCTGATGAATTTACTGTTTTAAATGAGGCCTCACCTCCTGGCTACACTAGTGACCATATCCCCCGTGCATCCCGCAAAGGCGGAGGTGTTGCTAACATTTACGATAGCAGATTTCAATTTACAAAAAAAAATTTGGTTTTCGTCTTTTGAGCTTCTAGTCATGAAATCTATGCAGCCTTCTCAATCACTTTTTATAGCTACTGTTTACAGGCCTCCTGGGCCATATACAGCGTTTCTCACTGAGTTCCCTGAATTCCTATCGGACCTTGTAGTCATAGCAGATAATATTCTAATCTTTGGTGACTTTAATATTCACATGGAAAAGTTCACAGGCCCACTCCAAAAGGCTTTCGGAGCCATCATCGACTCAGTGGGTTTTGTCCGACATGTCTCTGGACCCACTCACTGTCACAGTCATACGCTGGACCTAGTTTTGTCCCATGGAATAAATGTTGTGGATCTTAATGTTTTTCCTCATAATCCTGGACTATCGGACCACCATTTTATTACGTTTGCAATTGCAACAAATAATCTGCTCAGACCCCAACCAAGGAACATCAAAAGTCGTGCTATAAATTCACAGACAACACAAAGATTCCTTGATGTCCTTCCAGATTCCCTCTGTCAACCCAAGGACGTCATAGGACAAAAATCAGTTAACCACCTGACTGAGGATCTCAACTTAACCTTGCGCAATACCCTAGATGCAGTTGCACCCCTAAAAACTAAAAACATTTCTCATAAGAAACTAGCTCCCTGGTACACAGAAAATACCCGAGCTCTGAAGCAAGCTTCCAGAAAATTGGAACGGAAATGGCGCCGCGCCAAACTGGAAGTCTTCCGACTAGCTTGGAAAGACGGTACCGTGCAGTACCGAAGAGCCCTTACTGTAGCTCAATCATCCTATTTTTGTAACTTAATTGAGGAAAATAAGAACAATCCCAAATTCCTTTTTGATACTGTCGCAAAGCTAACTAAAAAGCAGCATTCCCCAAGAGAGGATGACTTTCACTTTAGCAGTGATAAATTCATGAACTTCTTTGAGGAAAAGATTATGATTATTAGAAAGCAAATTACGGACTCCTCTTTAAACCTGCGTATTCCTCCAAACCTCAGTTGTCCTGAGTCTGCACAACTCAACCAGGACCTAGGATCAAGAGAGACGCTCAAGTGTTTTAGTACTATATCTCTTGACACAATGATGAAAATAATCATGGCCTCTAAACCTTCAAGCTGCATACTAGACCCTATTCCAACTAAACTACTGAAAGAGCTGCTTCCTGTGCTTGGCCCTCCTATGTTGAACATAATAAATGGCTCTCTATCCACTGGATGTGTACCAAACTCACTAAAAGTGGCAGTAATAAAGCCTCTCTTGAAAAAGCCAAACATTGACCCAGAAAATATAAAAAACTATCGGCCTATATCGAATCTTCCATTCCTCTCAAAATTTTTAGAGAAGGCTGTTGCGCAGCAATTCACTGCCTTCCTGAAGACAAACAATGTATACGAAATGCTTCAGTGTGGTTTTAGACCCCATCATAGCACTGAGACGGAACTTGTGAAGGTGGTAAATGACATTTTAATGGCATCGGACAGAGGCTCTGCATCTGTCCTCGTGCTCCTAGACCTTAGTGCTGCTTTTGATATCATCGATCACCACATTCTTTTGGAGAGATTGGAAACCCAAATTGGTCTACACGGACATGTTCTGGCCTGGTTTAGATCTTATCTGTCGGAAAGATATCAGTTTGTCTCTGTGAATGGTTTGTCCTCTGACAAATCAACTGTAAATTTCGGTGTTCCCCAAGGTTCCGTTTTAGGACCACTATTGTTTTCACTATATATTTTACCTCTTGGGGATGTTATTCGAAAACATAATGTTAATTTTCACTGCTATGCGGATGACACACAGCTGTACATTTCAATGAAGCATGTGTTTCAGACATAAGGAAGTGGATGGCTGCAAACTTTCTACTATTAAACTCGGACAAAACAGAGCTTGCTTGTTCTAGGTCCCAAGAAACAAAGAGATCTTCTGTTGAATCTGACAATTAATCAGTTGTCTCAAATAAAACTGTGAAGGACCTCGGCGTTACTCTGGACCCTGATCTCTCTTTTGAAGAACATATCAAAACCATTTCAAGGACAGCTTTTTTTCATCTACGTAACATTGCAAAAATCAGAAACTTTCTGCCCAAAAATGATGCAGAAAAATGATTCCATGCTTTTGTTAGTTCTAGGTTAAACTACTGCAATGCTCTACTTTCCGGCTACCCGGATAAAGCACTAAATAAACTTCATTTAGTGCTAAATATGGCTGCTAGAATCCTGACTAGAACCAAAAAATTTGATCATATTACTACAGTGCTAGCCTCTCTACACTGGCTACCTGTCAAAGCAAGGGCTGATTTCAAGGTTTTACTGCTCACCTACAAAGCATTACATGGGCTTGCTACGGTCACAAGACGCAGGCTTCCTAATTGTTCCTAGAATTTCTAAGCAAACAGCTGGAGGCAGGGCTTTCTCCTATAGAGCTCCATTTTTATGGAACGGTCTGCCTACCCATGTCAGAGACGCAAACTCGGTCTCAACCTTTAAGTCTTTACTGAAGACTCATCTCTTCAGTGGGTCATATGATTGAGTGTAGTCTGGCCCAGGAGTGGGAAGGTGAACGGAAAGGCACTGGAGCAACGAACCGCCCTTGCTGTCTCTGCCTGGCCGGTTCCCCTCTTTCCACTGGGATTCTCTGCCTCTGCCCCTATTACAGGGGCTGAGTCACTGGCTTACTGGGGCTCTCTCATGCCGTCCCTGGGGGGGGGGGTGCGTCACCTGAGTGGGTTGATTCACTGTTGTGGTCATCCTGTCTGGGTTGGCGCCCCCCCCCCCCCCCCCCCCTTGGGTTGTGTCGTGGCGGAGGTCTTTGTGGGCTATACTCAGCCTTGTCTCTGGATGGTAAGTTGGTGGTTGAAGATATCCCTGTAGTGGTGTGGGGGCTGTACTTTGGCAAAGTGGGTGGGGTTATATCCTTCCTGTTTGACCCTGTCCGGGGGGTGTCCTCGGATGGGGCCACAGTGTCTCCTGACCCCTCCTGTCTCAGCCTCCAGTATTTATGCTGCAGTAGTTTATGTGTCGGGGGGCTAGGGTTAGGTTGTTATATCTGGAGTACCTCTCCTGTCCTATTCGGTGTCCTGTGTGAATCTCAGTGTGCGTTCTCTAATTCTCTCCTTCTCTCTTTCTTTCTCTCTCTCGGAGGACCTGAGCCCTAGGACCATGCCTCAGGACTACCTGACATGATAATATAATAATAATAATATATGCCATTTAGCAGACGCTTTTATCCAAAGCGACTTACAGTCATGTGTGCATACATTCTACGTATGGGTGGTCCCGGGGATCGAACCCACTACCCTGGCGTTACAAGCGCCATGCTCTACCAACTGAGCTACAGAAGGACCACTATGACTCCTTGCTGTCCCCAGTCCACCTGGCCATGCTGCTGCTCCAGTTTCAACTGTTCTGCCTTACTATTATTCGACCATGCTGGTCATTTATGAACATTTGAACATCTTGGCCATGTTCTGTTATAATCTCCACCCGGCACAGCCAGAAGATGACTGGCCATCCCACATATGCTCTCTCTAATTCTCTCTTTCTTTCTCTCTCTTGGAGGACCTGAGCCCTAGGACCGTGCCCCAGGACAACCTGACATGATGACTCCTTGCTGTCCCCAGTCCACCTGACTGTGCTGCTTCTCCAGTTTAAACTGTTCTGCCTTATTATTATTCGACCATGCTGGTCATTTATGAACATTTGAACATCTTGGCCATGTTCTGTTAAAATCTCCACCCGGCACAGCCAGAAGAGGACTGGCCACCCCACATAGCCTGGTTCCTCTCTAGGTTTCTTCCTATGTTTTGGCCTTTCTAGGGAGTTTTTCCTAGCCACCGTGCTTCTACACCTGCATTGCTTGCTGTTTGGGGTTTTAGGCTGGGTTTCTGTACAGCACTTTGAGATATCAGCTGATGTACGAAGGGCTATATAAATAAATTTGATTTGATTTGACTTCAGGAAACAGCAGAGGAAGCACCGCCCTATGCACATCGACGGGACAGTAGTGGAGAGGGTAGTAAGTTTTATGTTCCTCGGCGTACATATATATACTTATTTTCCACCATAATTTTAAAAAAATAATAATAAATTCATTAAAAATCCTACAATGTGATTTTCTGGATTTTCTGGATTTTTTAAAATAATTTTGTCTGTCATAGTTGAAGTGTACCTATGATGAAATTTACAGGCCTCTCTCATCTTTTTGTTGGAGAACTTGCACAATTGGTGGCTGACAAAGGTTAGGTTAGCTGACTTTTTTCAACACAAATCTAATGTTGGCTAGCTACTTGTCCTTCATGCTAGCGTTTACAGCCATTTCATCCCTTCAGAAATGGCATAATAAAAAATATTGATACGAACAGCTTTGTAGACCTTTTCTCCCCTCTTGCTGCAGCTTTACCTTATTTAATTCTTAAATGTTTTGTCACCAGTGCTTGTTTTGTTGACATGCTTAGTCCTCACCCACTGTTTCTCCTAACGCACAAACCTTTTGAGCTCCACCAAGCAAGGCATTTGATTGTTTTAATGTGTTGCAAGGTGTCACTGATTTACATTGGGTTTCGACCCCTCTTCCCCAGACTTCCCATTTTAGGGAAGCCTGGTTCCCGACGGGGATAGGTCAAATCATGTCTGACATTTTAAAGTGGAAATGTACTTTTAAACCTTGAATACCCTACAAAATTGCATGTCCTGCTTTGCAGGGAAATTCCCACCAACAAAAGAGTGATCAAATTAAGATACTACAGCTGTATTTTCCCTCCACCTGGTGCATTTTATTTTGCTCCTGTTTTGAGAAATGCTGAGCTCACATGTTTTTCCAGGCAAGAGGGACAAGTGGGAACCTTGACAGGTACTTAACAACAATCAAAAACAGTTGTAAACAGGGGACGTTATTGGGCAGGGTGCAGGAAGTGAGCGAGCTAAGGCACATACAGTACTGCCGAGCCTACAGACCCCTCCTATCACACTTTCCAGACAGGAACGGACTTTTTCCCAAAGAGCTAAAAAATAGGAATAAAAAAAATCTAAATGTATAAATCTGTGCGTTCCATAGACCTGTATGAGCTAAGGTGTTTTTACAGGGTAGGGCATTGCCCGTTTCGTCCTGAGCTTGTCCTTGGACAACAAATATTTTGCATTGTTACTGTATGAATGGTTGAAGCATTCGGATGAAAGGTCTGAAATCATAAGCACTGTTGAGCTTTTGTGTAACTGGTGTTTGATAAACACTCTCTGCATCTCTCATATAATTGTTACATTTCTGTCACTGGCCAGTCTTGACAGTCTCTTCTAGGTTGCATTCTAGTTCACCAAGCAGCAGTAACTCACTTACTTAGTAGTTAAGTGGTAGCAACTTCTCTGGCCCACACCTCCTGGGCCTCAACACTGCATTCAATTACAAAGAAATTAACTACACCACAATCAACACTCCTTAGCAAAGTACAGTGCCTTCAGAAAGGATTCATACCCTTTGACTTATTCAACATTTTGTGGTGTTTACAGCCTGAATTCAAAATGATTACATATATTTCTTTCTCACCCATCTACACACAATACCCCATAATGATTATTTTTGTTTTACAAAATGAATCTGAATAATCCTTCCACATTTTTGCAAGTAGTGAAAGATTTATTGTGCAAAAAAAGATTCACAGCTCCCTGAACAACTGCTGGTTGACTCACAGGTGGTAACTGAGAGAACCATTAGAGCTAAAAGTCTGATGGCACCAGCGCCCATATCGCCTATATCAACCATATCGGTGGACCTACCTGTATGTCAGATTAGCTCAATCGCCAATTTCACAGCCTCTGAGTATTACAGAAACACAATACTTTGAATGAATAACAGACAAATGTTCATAACAAGTGGCTATAGGTGAAATTGATAAAAATATCTGTTAAAAATATGAAAAACATACAAAAACGTCTAATCATTCTCAATTTGATAAAAATGACCCCTGTTGGCACTTTTAGGGTTAAAGATTTTGTGTAAATTTCAGCATTTCAAGGGTTATCTCATAGCCTTATTCACTAAGCTTGACGGCCTCAGACCTATCCTATTGTGTGCCTCAGCAGACCAGAAGGATGAGAATGAGAGAGAGTAAGGGGGGGGTATTTGAGGCGTGTATTAGATAATGTTTTACTATTTTTTAGTTGGTCTGTGCTCTAGCTGCACCCACTTCCTCTATGGTAACAGCTGTCAAAACCTTGCTGGATTACAGCACACCACAGAGCTACGGCTCATATTAGAGCCTGGTACTGGGCAGGAAGTAAGGAGGGGTCCGGGCCGAGCAGGGAATATTCAGGACGCACTGTTCCTCAGGGCAAGGCGAGTAGGACCCTGGGGAGTTATATCTAAGACCAGGTCCCTGCTGCTTGTAACTGTAGTGTCTGGTTGATTCAACTACACGTGTTGAGGATACCACAGGGCTTTTCTAGTGATGTTTTAGGTATTAGAACAGATACACTCCCTGTAATTGGGTTTTGTTTTTCACAATCTGATGGGAGGTTATTTTTCACCGACTCAGATTCAGGGACTCAAGTCTCATTCTTTTGAATGAAGTCAGGGCTTCCAGGCTTGTGCGCATGGAGCAATGAGAAGCTTCGCCTCGTGAAGGTTGTTGAGAAACAAAATTCTTTACACATCTGGTAGGGGAATTGGGCTTGTTGAAATAATAGGAGTTCAACAAGGAGATTGTATCAGTTTTGGCAAACATGTCCTGTTCTGTGTAAACCAAAACAGACTGAAATGTTTGTAGTGATATTTCATATTAATGAGTTAGAAAATAATTGTGCTTGACTTTCTGGTAAACGGATACCATGACAGATTGAAATGTATACTGTACAATGACAGAAGACAATCGTAGGGCTTTATAATAATTTTAAAATGCTACCCTTGGGCATCGGGGGAAGACATTTGAAATGGCATAGCAAATAGTGGGTGAGTCTCCATGCTGTATATGGTAATCCAACAGGAGTGGGTATCAGATTCTAATGAACACTTATCTCGGAATGACTTAACTCAGTTCGCAGACATGACCTTCCTTGTGTGTGACATCACTCCACAACACGGGATGTACAGCTCTTTTCCAACTGAAAGTGTCTCTAATGTTCATGTCTACTTTAATCCGATGACAGAGGTGGGTACCTCTCCCTCTCTGTAGCTTCACTACTCTCAGCACCTCATCTTTATTATTTTGCACGAGGGTTTACCCCCTTTGTAGAAAAATGCATTGAAAGTTAAGCAGGAGCGTTACTTTATTCACCGCAAACAGTGATCAGAGTTTTACACACCTACTGTATTTCAGTACGACTACATCACTGATTGACCCCAGTTTAACATGCATCTTTAACCTCATCCAAGAATCTTCTGAAATACCCAAGTTGTGGGAGTCAGCATTTGTCCTACCTCTTCAGAAAGGAGGTGATCCTACTCTACTGAATAACGGCCCATATGTCTTTTCTGGCAAAGGTATTGGAGTCCCTAGTCATAAGCAGCTTAAGGTGTACCTCCAGGAAAACAATATTTTGAGTGGTATTTCAAATCAAATCGAATTAAATGGTATAGGTCACATACACATGGTTAGCAGATGTTAATGCTAGTGTAGCGAAATGCTTGTGCCTTTAGTTCCGACCGTGCAGTAATATCTAACAAGTAATCTAACAATTTCACAACAACTACCTTATACACACAAGTGTAAAGGAATGAATAAGAATATGTACATATAAATATATCGATGAGCGAGGGCCGTGCGGCATAGGCAAGATGCAGTAGATGGTAAAGAGTACAGTATATACATATGAGATGAGTAATGTAGGATATGTAAACATTATATAAAGTGGCATTGTTAAAGTGACTAGTGATACATTTTTTTCATACAATTTCCATTATTAAAGTGGCTAGAGTTGAGTCAGTATGTTGGCAGCAGCCATTCAATGCTAGTGATGGCTGTTTAACAGTCTGATGGCCTTGAGATAGAAGCTGTTTTTTAGTCTCTCGGTCCCAGCTTTGATGCACCTGTACTGACCTCGCCTTCTGAATGATAGTGGGGGGAACAGGCAGAAGCTGTGGTTGCTGTTGTCCCTGATGATCTTTTTGGCCTTCCTGTGACATCGGGTGCTGTAGGTGTAAATGGAGAGCAGGTAGTTTGCGCCCGGTGATGCGTTGTGCAGACCTCACTACCCTCTGGAGAGCCTTATGGTTGTGGGCGGAGCAGTTGCCGTACCAGGCGGTGATACAGCCTGACAGGATGCTCTTGATTGTGCATCTTTAAAAGTTTGTGAGTGTCTTCGTGACAAGCCGCATTTTTTCAGCCTCCTGAGGTTGAAGAGGTGCTGTTGCACCTTCTTCACCACGCTGTCTGTGTTGGTGGCCATTTCAGTTTGTCCGTGATTGTCACGCCCTGAACGTAGATTGCTTTGTATGTTTCTATTTTAGTTTGGTCAGGGTGTGATTTGGGTGGACATTCTATGTTTGTATGTCTAGGTTTTTGTATTTCTATGTTTCGGCCGGGTATGGTTCTCAATCAGGGACAGCTATCTTTCGTTGTTTCTGATTGGGATCATACTTAGGTAACCTGTGTTGCCATCTTAGTTTGTGGGTAGTTAATTTCTGTTTAGTATTATTCACCTTGCAGGACTGTTTCAGTTTTCCTTTTTGTTGTTTTGTTTATTCAGTGTTAGTGCAATTACTAAAGATGAACATGTTCCCTGCTGCATTTTGGTCTGATGATTCCTCTTCTTCCGATGCAAGCCGTTACAGAACTACCCACCACAAAAGGACCAAGCAGCGGGGTAACAGGGAGCAGAAAGTGTTGAACTCATGGACATGGGAGGAGATATTGGACGGCAAGGGACCCTGGGCACAGGCTGGGCAATATCGCCTTCCCAAAGAAGAACTGGAGGCAGCTAAAGCTGAGCGGCGGGGATAGGAGGTAAGGCAGCGCAACAGGCAAGATTGGCGGGGGGACACGGGGAGATTGGCTGAGTCAGGCAAAGACCTGAGCGAACTCCCCGTGCATACCGGAAGCAGCGTGGTACTGGTCAGGCACCATGTTATGCGATGAAGTGCACGGTGTCTCCAGTACGCGTTCATAGCCCGGATTGCTAAAGGCCAGCCCCCCTCAAGTGCCATGCGAGAGTGGGCATTCAGCCAGGGCGGATTGTGCCAGCTCAGCTTGTTTGGTCTCCGGTGCGCAGGTTCAGGGTATCCTGCGCCGGCTCTGCGTACTGTGTCTCCAGGGCGTTGGGAGGGTTCAGTTCGCCTTATGCCTGCACTCTGCTCATGCCGGGCGAATGTGGGCATTGAGCCTAAGGGAGAGGTGCGTTTGGTATGCACCAGATCTCCAGTGCTCCCCCCACAGCCCAGTTCGACCTGTGCCTGCACTCTGGAGGGGCCGGGCTAAAGTGGTCATCCAGCCTGGAGGAGTGGTGCCAAGGCTGCGCACCAGAGCTACAGTGCTCCCCCACAGCCCGGTTCATGAGGTGCCTCCTCCACGCACCAAGCCTCCTGTAGGTAAATCCAAGATGGCGTAGCAGTGAAGACGTGTTTGTTTTGTCGTCTCGTGTACTTTTGTATTTTTTTTTGTATATATATTTCAATTTATTTTCAATCTCTTCTCGATTTTTTTATTCGATTATACCTTCCGGTAACCTGCCTCACCCAATGTGATACGGAATCGCTATTATTTTCAATTTTAGAACACAATCAAGAATCTCCAGAAGCTAACCAGCTATTTAGCTACAAGCTATTTAGTCATTGTTAGCCAGTGCTAGCGGCTTTTACCTTCTGCACAGATACCAGCCCTGTTTTTAGCCTGGATAATACTCGCCTATCTACCAATATCGCTTGTCTACCAATATCAGACTGTCTCTCCACAACAACACCAGTTACTAAAGCACCTTATACCACCCACCACTGCGACCTGTATGCTCTAGTCGGCTGGCCCTCGCTACATATTCGTCGCCAGACCCACTGGCTCCAGGTCATCTTCAAGTCCATGCTAGGTAAAGCTCCGCCTTATCTCAGTTCACTGGTCACGATGGCAACACCCACCCATAGCACGCGCTCCAGCAGGTGTATCTAACTGATCATCCCTAAAGCCAACACCTCATTTGGCCGCCTTTCCTTCCAGTTCTATGCTGCCTGTGACTGGAACGAATTGCAAAAATGGAGACTTTGGAGACTTTTATCTCCCTCACCAACTTTAAACATCTGCTATCTGAGCAGCTAACCGATCGCTGCAGCTGTACATAATCCATCGGTAAATGGCCCACCCAATTTACCTACCTCCTCCCCATACTGTTTTTATTTATTTACTTTTCTGCTCTTTTGCACACCAGTATCTCTACCTGCACATGACCATCTGATCATTTATCACTCCAGTGTTAATCTGCTAAATTGTAATTATTCGCCTACCTCCTCATGCCTTTTGCACGTAATGTATATAGACCCCTTTTTTAATAATAAAAAAGTATATTGTGTTATTGACTTGTTTATTGTTTACTCCATGTGTAACTCTGTGTTGCTGTATGTTCACACTGCTATACTTTATCTTGGCCAGGTCGCAGTTGTAAATGAGAACTTGTTCTCAACTAGCCTACCTGGTGAAATAAAGGTGAAATATATATATATTTTTAACGTCTCCCCAGCCTGGTGGGCCCTGTGGCAGCCCCACGCACCAGGCTGTCTCTCTGTCTCCTCACTCCAAGTTCTCCCTTCACTCCGGAGCTGCCAGAGTTGCCCTTCACTCCGGAGCTGCCAGAGTCGCCCTCCTGTCTGGTGCTGCCAGAGGTCGCTCTCCTGTCCTGAGCTGCCAGAGTCGCAACCCCTCAGTCTGGAGGCACCAGAGTCGCAGCCCCTCAGTCCGGAGGTGCTAGAGTCACATCCCCTCAGTCCAGAGGCGCCCTTCAGTCTGGGGTCAGTGGTGAGGGTCCCCGCTCTAGAGGCATCACCTAAGTGAGCTGAGCCAAACGTGGAGCGGGGTCCACGTCCCTCACCAGAGCCGCCACAGCGGAGTAATGCCCACCCAGACCCTCCCTATAGGTTCAGGTTTTGCGACCAGAGTCCGCACCTTTGGGGGGGGGTACTGTCACACCATAACCATAGATTGCTTTGTATGTTTCTATTTTTGTTTGGTCAGGGTGTGATTTGGATGGAAATTCTATGTTTGTATGTCTAGGTTTTTGTATTTCTATGTTTCGGCCGGAATCATTGGGAATCATACTTAGGTAGCCTGTGTTGCCATCTTAGTTTGTGGGTAGTTTCTGTTTAGTGTTATTCACCTTGCAGGACTGTTTCGGTTTTCCTTTTTGTTGTTTTGTTTATTCAGTGTTCAATGCAATTATTAAAGATTGCACTGCATTTTGGTCCGATGATTCCTCTTCTTCCGATGAAAGCCATTACAGAGATGTGTACGCCAAGGAACTTAAAACTTCCCACCTTCTCCACTACTGTCCCATCGATATGGATAGGGGGGTGCTCCCTCTGCTATTTTTTATCATCTCCTTTGTTTTGTTGACGTTGAGTGTGAGGTTATTTTCCTGACACCACACTCTGAGGGCCGTCTCCTCCTCCTGTAGGCCGCCTCGTCGTTGTTGGTCCGTTGTTGTCCGCAAACCTTATGATTGAGTGGGAGGCGTGCATGGCCACACAGTCATGTGTGAACAGGGCGTACAGGAGATTGTGGGGCCCCAGTGTTGAGGACCAGTGGGGTGGAGATGTTGTTTCCTACCCTCACCACCTTGGGGTGGCCCGTCAGAAAATCCAGGACCCAGTTGCACAGGGCAGGGTCGAGACCCAGGGTCAAGTTTGGAGGGTACTAACATGACAGAAGTGAGTACTACAGGGCGATAGTTGTTTAGCTCAGTTACCTTAGCTTTCTTGGGAACAGGAACAATGGTGGCCCTCTTGATGCATTTGGGAACAGCCAGCTGGTCTGTGCATGCTCTGAGGATGCGGCTAGGGATGCCGTCTGGGCTGGCAGCCTTGCGAGGGTTAACACGTTTACATGTTTTACTCACATTGGCTTCAATGAAGGAGAGCCCGCGGATTTTGGTAGTATTGTCCTCAAAGCGAGCAAAGAAGTTGTTTAGTTTGTCTGGGACCAAGACGTCGGTGTCTGCGACGGGGCTGGTTTTCTTTTTTGTAATCCGTGATTGACTGTAGACCCTGCCATATACGTCTTGTGAACCGTTGAATTGCGACTCTACTTTGTCTCTATACTGACGCTTAGCTTGTTTGATTGCGTTGCGGAGGGAATGGTTGGTTCTTTCAGTTTTGCGCGAATGCTGCCATCAATCCACGGTTTCTGGTTGGGGTAGATTTTAATAGTCACCATTGGTACAACATCACCGATGCACATGCTAATATACTCGCTCACCGAATCTGCACATATATCAATTTTGTTGTTTGAGGCTATCTGGAACATATCCCAGTCCACGTGATCGAGGCAATCTTAAGGTGTGGAATCAGATTGGTCGGACCAGCGTTGAACAGACCTGAGCATGGGCGTTTCCTGTTTTAGTTTCTGTCTTTAGGCTGGGAGCAACAAAATGGGGTCATCGTCAGATTTTCTGAAAGGAGGGCGAGGGAGGGCTTTGTATACATTGCGGAAGTAGCAATGATCCAGAATGCTGCCAGCCCGGGTCGGGCATTCGATATGCTGATAGAATTTAGGGAGCCTTGTTTTCAGATTAGCTTTGTTAAAATCCCCAGCTACAATGAATGCAGCCTCAGGATATGTGGTTTTTAGTTTACATAGAGTCCAATGAAGTTCTTTCAGGGCCGTCAAGTTCTCTGCTTGGGGGCGATATACAAGGCTGTGATTATAATCAAAGAGAATTCTCTTGGTAGATAATGCAGTTGGCATTTGATTGTAAGGAGTTCTAGGCCAGGTGAACAAAAGGACTTGAGTTCCTGTATGTTGTTATGATCACACCATGACTTGTTAATCATAAGGCATACACCCTCTTCTTCTTCTTACCAGAGAGATGTTTGTTTCTCTCGGTGCGATGCGTGAAGAAACCGGGTGGCTGTACCGACTCTGATAACGTATCCCGAGTGAGTCATGTTTCTGTGGAACAGAGAATGTTACAATCTCAGATGTCTCTCTGCAAGGCAACCCTTGCTCGAATATCGTCTACCTTGTTGTCAAGAGACTGGACATTGGCGAGTAGTTTACTCGGGAGCGGTGAGCGATGTGCCCGTCTATGGAGCCTGACCAGTTGACCGCTCTGACTGCCCCTTCTGCAGCGCCGTTGTTTTGGGTCGCCTACTGGGATCCAATCCATTGTCCTGGGTGGTGATCCAAACAGAGGATCCGCTTCAGGAAAGTGGTATTCCTGGTCGCAATGTTGGTAAGTTGATGTTGCTCGTATATCCAATAGTTCTTCCCGGCTGTATGTACTACATAAATACTACATTAAAAAAACGAAATACTGCAAAGTTTTCTAAGAACGTGAAGCGAGGCGACCATCTCTGTCGGCGCCATGTTGAAATCCATGGCGCCGACATAGATGTAATCAGGTTTGAAGGTTTTGAATGATACCCACTGGGCAAAAACTGCTTGAATCAATGTTGTTTCCAAGTCATTTCAACAAAAAAATGTTTTGTGATAAAGTTGAATCAATGTGAAAAACTACACTGAACAAAAAATATAAACTCAACATATGAAGTGCTGGTCCAATGTTTCATGAGCTGAAATAAAAGATCCCAGAAATGTTCCATACTCACAAAAAAACATATTTATTTCAAATGTTTTGCATAAATTTGTTTATATCCCCCTTAGTGTGCATTTTATCCTTTGTCAAGATAATCAATCCACCTGAGATATGTGGTATTTCAAGGAGCTGATTAAACAGCATGATCATTACACAGGTGCACCTTATGCTAGGGACAATAAAGGGCCACTCTAATACACAATGCCACAGATGTCTGTTTTGAGGTTTGAGACAGCGTGCAATTGGCATGTTGACTGCAGGAATGTCCACCAGAGCTGTTGCATGAGAATTTAATGTTAATTTCTCTACCATTAGCCACTTCCAATGTTGTTTTAGAGAATTTGGCAGTATGTCCAACCAGCCTCACAACCGCAGACCATGTGTAATCACGCCAGCCTAGCTTCTTTACCTGAGGGATCTGTTTGTTATAAAGCCCTTTTGTTCTGAAAAATGTATTCTGATTGGCTGGGCCTAGCTCTCCAGTGGGTGGGCCTGGCTCCCTGCCCAGTCAAATCCATAGATCAGGGCCTAATAAATGTAAGGGATTTCCTATTGTTTTCACATAACTTTGAACCTAAGTCCAATGACAGGGTGACATTTTTGGGTTGATTTTTCATTGAATTCATCTTAGTTGACAACTCAACCAAGTATAAATAAAACCTAGCCATTCAACTGAATTCTGTGCAAAGTGGGGTATTCACTGTGCCCTGGATAAGAAGTTGCATTGTATATCTGTATTCATAGAGGCGTTTGACATGTGGACCATACTGTCTTGGTGAAGAGATTGGACTGTATTGGGATTACTGGTCATGTTCTGGAGTGATTTGTGAACTGCCTGTCAAATTAAACCCAGTGTGTTAAGGCAGGTGGTTGTATGTCGGAGACTGTAGAGTTGTGCTCGGGTGTGCCTCAAGGACCTATTCTAGGTCCCCTGTTGTTTATTATCTAGATCAACAGTATTGGAAGACATATGGAGACAGCTGATGTATTATTATTTTACCCTGCTGGTCATCTACGAAGATTTGAACTTCTTGAAGAACAATCTAGCCTTAATGGCCATGTACTCTTACACTCTCCACAGCCAGAAGAGGACTGGCCACCCCCCAGAGCCTGGTTCCTCTCTAGGTTTATTCCTAGGTTGCTGCCTTTCCAGGGAGTTTTTCCTAACCACCATGCTTCTACATCTGCATTGCTTGCTGTTTGGGGTTTTAGGCTGGGTTTCTGTATAAGCACTTTGTGACATCTGCTGATGTAAAAAGGGCTTATAAATACTTTTGATATGATTTAAATTTTTATGCGGATGACACTGTTCTCTATTCAAGTAGCAGTAGTTTGACTTTGGCCTTTGATAAAGCTCAAAAACAGCTTAACATCATTCATCACTTAACATCATTCAACAGAATCTGTATGATTTGAAGCTTGTTCTGAATTCCTCTAAAACAAAATGCATGGTATTTAATAATACTAAACACTGACAACCGTGTAATTACTACCTTGGAGGGACATTCTATAGATCAGGTCAAGATGTACCCATATCTGGGAGTTCAAGGGGTGAGAAGTTGAGCTTCACCACCCATGTAGAGAACCTTGTCAGGACACTCAAGCTGCGTGTTGGGGTTTATTACAGGCACACACTTGTTTTTCCTTTTCCGCCAGAAAAGAGATGATTCGTTGTACTTTTCTCTCGGGTGGACATCACTAGCAATATGCAGGCTCTGACACTAGTACATTCTAATTTATTAGGCCATTTTATTTATCCTGTTCTAGCTCAAAATGAAAACACATACAAACTCAAACCTCAATCTTGTTTTATGCTAACAGTCCCGAAAAATAGAACCGAGCATGGAAAAAGTATATTTCTTTACTCAGCCCCCAGGGTGCTGGAATTCTCTCCAAGCCAACCTAAAGCCACAGGACCTGGTGTCCCTGGAGGAGTTCAATGGACAATTCGATTAACAGGTTGTTGAGACATGTAGTTGTCTCTAGTTATCACCTGGTGTTACTAGTTTGCATTGCCTTATGTAAGGAAGAGTGCTGTTTTACTTGACACACACCACACACATGCCCAGTGGTGGAAAAAGTACCAAATTGTCATACTTGAGTAAAAGTAAACATACCTTAAAAGAAAATGACTCAAGTACAGTTGAAGTTGGAAGTTTACATACACTTATATCCTCTTGAAGCTAGGGGGCACTATTTTTATGTTTGTATGTTATAATGTTTCCAAAGTAAACGGCCTATTTCTCAGGACCAGATGCTAGAATATGCATATAATTGACAGGTTAGGATAGAAAACACTCTAAAGTTTCCAAAACTGTCAAAATTCTGTCTGTGAGTTAAACAGTACTGATATTGCAGGCTAAAACCTGAGGACAATCCAATCAGGAAGTGCCTCTGTTTTTGAAACCTCTCTGTTGTTATGCATCCCTATTGCCCATTTAAAGGGATATCAACCAGATTCCTTTTTCTATGGCTTCCCTAAGGTGTCAAAAGCCTTTAGACATAGTTTCAGGCTTTTATTTTGAAGAATGAGAGTGAGCGACCACATTGCGTAAGTGGATAGGTGGGGGCTCTCAAAGTGAGTTGTGCGCAAAAGAGAAAGGTGGCCATTGTTACTCCCGGTCCTAGTGAAAAGCCAACTGTCCTGGTTGATATATTATCGAATAGATATTTGAAAAACACCCTGAGGATTGATTATAAAAAACGTTTGACATTTTTCTGTGGACATTATGGATATAATTTGGAATATTTGTCAGCGTTGTCGTGACCCCTCTTTCCGGTGGATTCCTGGGCATAACGGACTAAACTAACAGAGATATTTGGATATAAAAAATATAATTTCAAAATCTGAGACGACAGGTGGATTAACAAAAGGCTAAACTGTGTTTTGCAATATTGCACTTGTGATTTAATGAATATGAATATTTTCTAATAATATTATTTGACTGTGGCGCTATGCTATTCAGCGTTGCTGATGACAATTATACCAGATCCGGGATGGGTGGTTCAGAGAGGATATTGGAGTCATTAAAACTTGTTTTTCAACCACTCCACACATTTCTTGTTAACAAACTATAGTTTTGGCAAGACGGTTAGGACATCTACTTTGTGCATGACACAATACATTTTCCAACAATTGTTTACAGGCATATTATTTCACTTATAATTCACTGCATCACAATTCCAGTGGGTCAACAAAATCAAGGTATTGGAGTGGCCATCACAAAGCCCAGACCTCAATCTTATAGATCATTTGTTGGCAGAATTGAAAAGTGTGTACGAGAAAGGAGGCCTACAAACCTAACTCAGTTACACCAGCTCTGTCAGGAGGAATGGGCCAAAATTCCCCCAACCTATTGTGGGAAGCTTGTGGAATCCTACCTGAAACATTGACCCAAGTTAAACAATGTAAATGCAAAGCTACCAAGTACTATTTGAGTGTATGTAAACGTCTAATCCACTGGGAATGTGATGAAAGACCGAAAAGCTGAAATAAATCATTCTCTCTAATATTATTCTTACATTTCACATTCTTAAAATAAAGTGGTGATCCTAACTGACTTAACACAGGGCATTTTTACTTGGATTAAATGTCAGGAATTGTGAAAAACTGAGTTTAAATGTATTTGGCTATGGTGTGTAAACGTCTAAAATATTTGGTTTAAAATACATATAAGTATCAAAAGTAAATGTAATCGCTAAAATATACTTAAGTATCAAAAGTAAATAAGTATCAAAAAAAGTCAAACAAAATAAATTTTAGAATTCTTAAGTATCAAAAGTAAATATATTATTAAGCAAAAAAACAAAATATTTTAGAATTCCTTATATTATTAAGCAAAAAAGACAGCACAGTTTTCTTGTTTATTTATTTATTTACTGATAGCCAGGGACACATTTCAACACTCAGACATAATTTACAGACAAAGCATTTGGGTTTAGTGAGCCTGCCAGATCAGAGGCAGTAGGGATGACCTGGGATGTTATCTTGATAAGTGTGTGAATTAGACAATGTTCCTGTCCTGCTGAGCATTCAAAATGTAACAAGTACTTTGGGTGTCAGGGAAAATGTAAGGAGTAAAAAGTACATTATTTTCTTTAGGAATATAGTGGAGTAAAAGTAAAAAATATAAATAGTAAAGTACAGATACCCCCAAAAAGTACTTAAGTAGTACTTTAAAGTATTTTTTACTTAAGTACTTTACACCATTGCACATGCCGGCACATACACACACACACACATCTACTGTTTGGTTGCTGTTGTATTTTTTGCTGTTGCCAGTGTCTTCTGTCTGTGTTGTCCATTTTGTCTTACATAGTTTTTTTCCCCTGTCCCCATAGGAAGCCTTTTGCCAGGCCATCATTGTAAAGAAGAATTTGTTCTTAATTGACTTGCCTGGTTAAGTAAAATAAAACAAATACATACAAAAAGTTGCTTTGAATAATGGGGAGAAAGAAATATGGATTATTAGTGTTGTAGAACTTTTACTGTTTTCTTACTTAGACTCGGACCAAGCTCCAATTAGCAATAGCCAAATAACCACTGGGTATGAATGACACCAAACATTAAAATAATTTAAAAATTAATTTATTATTTCAGATTTTCTTGCCTTTGTTTTTACAAAGATGTTAAATAACTTAAATACATTCTTACCAGTCATTCGTGATCTGTTTATACCGACAAGCTATACACATGAGGTAGAGGAAAATAATTTACGTTCCCATAAGACATGAATAAGTGAACATGGACAAAGCTTTGTTGGTATAGTATTATCACAAAGGGTAATACATGTTTGTTTTGTTATTAGCAAGCACAGCACAAATCCTAACAAAAATGTACACGGTGATTGTGACCCTCTAAATATCATTTGTTGTGATCCTTTGCAAGAACATCAGAGTATACCAAAAGTTGAATGAGTTCGCTCCAATACTACTTTGTGTTTGGTCCGTGTGTTTATCTGCACAGATGGCTATGTTAATGGGTACAGACAGAACCCATATACCCCTCACCAATCCCTCAAACAAATGGGTCATGCTACACAACGGGATGCTACAAAAATACTTGTGTAGTATTGTGCAATGTCAATTACATAAAACAGCTGAGCTTTCAATGTGTTGTACTGTATATAAAACAGTTGAAAAAGGGAAGAGAATTGTTGATTTTCTAAATTTGTTAGGATTTGTTTTGTGCTTAGGAACTTCAAATGTTAGCGTTATCTTTAAGAACAATTATGCTGACTTTACAGTATTTACTGTCTCTTGAAGCCTCCACCGCAAAGAAGCCAAAACCCCATACAAGCCTCAAGAAAATAAACTGAGTAAAAAATACAAGTATATAAAATCAGTTTTGACTTAATGTTATTTACATTGAACACATGCTCATAACATATTTGAAAATAATTTATCTTTCTTTTATTTTCATTTTTTCCTATAAAATAGATTTTTTTTTATACATGATCCTCTGACAACTACACAGTGCAGAGCTATGAGTTCAAAAATAGAATATGAAGGACTAAGACAATGACATTGAAGAACAACCATTGTATCATGCCGTCCTTTTGTCTTAAAAAACGTAGAATATAAAACATAGAAAATACATGCAATGTGCATACTGTATTCCTCTCTCCATGACTCAAATGTTGAACATTTGTATCCATTCAATAAATGACCACTGTAGAGAACCACAGTCTTGGGCAGGGGAGTGTGGAAGCTGTGGGTAGCAGGCATTTATGCTCAGGCTTTCAGCAGAGCCATTATGGTTTCCATGTAGCGTGCAAAGTTCTATGTATATGTTTTTGACCATTCTTTATTTGGCATGTCTCCTCATTTTCAAAATGTTTGGAATTCAGCTCTAGAGGATGAACCAACCAACCTTCGTTAGGCTAGACTCCCTTCTGAGAGCATGCTGCTTTTTCTGGATAAATCATGGTGGGTCAAATCAGATAGAAATCCTGTGAGCGTCACTGATTCAAAACTATGGGCGAACTGTAGTCTATCTATCATAGTCGGTGGTCAAAGCTATTTTCGAGGGTATTGGCATGCTATTTACTAATGTTGGTACTCGTTTGGCACTTGTTTTTCACTTACTGATGATCACTTACAATCAAAATAATAATAATAATAATAATAATATATGCCATTTAGCAGACGCTTTTATCCAAAGCGACTTACAGTCATGTGTGCATACATTCTACATATGGGTGGTCCCGGGGATCGAACCCACTACCCTGGCATTACAAGTGCCATGCTCTACCAACTGAGCTACAGAAGGACCACAAAAGATTACAGCAGCAATGTATTCCATATTCATGGATTAGCCTTATATATTTTACCAC
This sequence comes from Oncorhynchus gorbuscha, assembly GCF_021184085.1. Taxonomy (NCBI): domain Eukaryota; kingdom Metazoa; phylum Chordata; class Actinopteri; order Salmoniformes; family Salmonidae; genus Oncorhynchus; species Oncorhynchus gorbuscha. Next base: position 29,650,973 of record NC_060194.1, on the reverse strand, counting down.
TTGCCTTCCCAGCATCAGATGTCTTGGTCCTAACCTCCTTATTGCTACCAACTTCCTCTTTAATTGTCTGTGAGATTGTACCATGTGCCTCATTCTTGTCTCTATACCACAGGAGAATAAACCACTGCTTTTTACAATAAACAAAAACACCTGCACTGTATATATTCATAAATACAAGGTCTTTAAATACTTTAAAGGGAAATGATAAAGGGCTTCTGGGGCTTCAGTGCGTAAATGGGGCTATCTTACAATGTTGGGTTCCTCACTCAGTAGTTCATTCTCACCCACTTAAAACAAGGCAAAGACGGTATACCTAAAGGGAATCTAAAGATGACTTTGCATCTGAAGAGTTATTGTAGCTGTTTACAGGGTTGGCTCTGCCTTTGCCACCAGTCATTTTACACTTCAAACATCCAATATTAAATGTTAGTCATACAAATCTTACTGTACAACATAATGGTAACCTGCCTTAAAGAAAATGACTGTCAAAACAACACAAAAGGAGATTGTACCTTTGCAGTCACGGAGTTCTGTTAGCTATGCCCCAAACAATGGATAGAAAATGCATAGGCTACAGCTAGAGCATACATTTGCTTTGTTGTCGCAAACACATTTTGTCACCATAATACACCTTAAGCTTCAGCAGGACTATCTGGAAAAGACCGCATTTGCCTCAGGGTGTTAATTTTGAAGCCATTTTGCAGACATGTCAAGATGGATTTTAGTTTCCATAGCATCATACTGTTCATTTTCAACCTCAACCATTTATCCTTGTCAATCAAATGGTGCACTCTAGAGAGAGGAAGGAAGGATATGAGAGTGTATGTATATAAATAGGGGTTACATTTCTCCTGTACCCATAGTTTGCAGTTTTCTTTACTTTATAGTAGTATTACTAGCAAGATTGGCTTCTCCTTTTTAAACAGAGTGCTAACTAAGTACCAAGAAGCAAGGTGACATAGTTAGGTTGCTATTACTTCAAGCATTAGTCAGCTGATTGGAAGATGCATTCTCTACTGGTCAAGTGGTCGGTCTCCTGTTTTCATGGTGACAATAATAGACACTAGACTCAGAAAAGCAAGGCCATTCTCTCATTGAACTTTCGATTACATGCAGATTTTCAGTTTTTCTTTTTACTATTTCTAAATAAGTATAGTGGTTTCAGTTATTCCCTGAACATTATTTGAGTTCGCCCAAAAGTAGCCTAAAATTACTGGCAAAAAAAAATGACGTTTCTGCACTCAGAAATGTATTCACCAACAATTTCACTCTAGCGAAAAAGAATGAAAGACAAATGAGCGTGTTTCCTCTCCTCGGGAAGGAGTAGTCCCAAAGGGTCCATAAATGATCCACAGAGAGACACAAAGGACACAAATGTGCTGCTTTCCAAAGGGCCTTGTCAAAAGAAATGATAAAGCAAAAGAGAGCGAGAATACACAAACAACAATACATTTGTGTAGTTAGTGGTTTGTTTAAACATATTCAGAGAAGTGGCAAGTGTATATAATATCATTATAATACAATTTAATTTATTTACATACATATGCATACACACATTGGTGTGCGAGTGTAAATATGTGTGCGTATAATAAATCTTACACCCTGTGTTCTTAACAGTTTCAGAATATGGTTGCCATGATTGCCATATGAGTTGTCATTTGACTCCCCTGCACCCTCACTCGCCGCCAACACACACATTTCTACATTGGGCAAGGCCCAAAAGCCAGTCTTTTACCATTACAGTCATTCTATTGGATCCTCATTAACAGCATGCTAGCCGGAGACAGCTGCCAAGTGCTGCGTTTTCTCACTGACACATCTGACTGGATGTTGAATAGGCGAGGTAGCCTTTATCCAAGGCTCTAACTCTGCAACCAGAAAGCATGAGACACGTGTTGACCCGTTTGTCAGACAAGGCCAATCTCCTGCTGCAACCCCAACCCCCATTGGCTGGGGCTACAGGGCATTAGAACCAAACCCACACGACAGAAAATCCCTCAAAGTGCTTATAAAGGTCCTCCAACTCCATTGTCTTGCTCTCTCCTCTAAGACTGGGCTACCCTTTACAGGTGTAGACCTCCTCTCTCTGCGTGCACTGCTTGCATTCGACGTAGCAGCACCAGCGCACCTGACACTGGCATGGCCGGGTCACCACGCGGCTCTGGGTATTGTGGCCCCTGCCGCAGCAGATGGCGTCGCAGTTCTTGTCCTTGTAGCACTTCCTGGCCGAGGTGCCTGGCGAGTACTTGCTGGGCCGGCAGAAACTGGGCGAGTCCTCGATGTGGAGCAGGTCCATGGTGCGTGGGATTGGGTCATTGCTGGGGCCTGGTAAGGGCTGCTGCTGGGGCCGGGCCTGGGAGATTTCCCCCTCCCCCGTGGCCTCGTTGGTGGAGCTGCCCACCTTCAGAGAGGCCTCGTAGCGCTGTTTCAGCTGCTTGCCGATCTCATGGAAGGGCGAGAGCTGCCTCCAGCATGTCTGGACGGTGCAGGAGCCTGAGACGCCATGGCATTTGCAGGTAGTCTCTACCCCGGCTTTGATCACCTGGTGGTGGGAGAGGAGAGGAACATACAGACAGTCAGCCACCACAGGGGATCAAAGGGACAGCCTGAGAACAACATAAAATCAACTTTGACCGACTTTATACCTTGTATAGTAAGCAATGTTTCAAAGAAGAAGAAAAGAAGAAAACTACCGAGACACTCCCCTGTAATTTCTACAGCACAATGGGTCTATGTAATACGTCCTAATATCATGATTAATAACCTTCAATATGAAGACTTTACTCATATCATAAACGGGACATCAATGTATTAAAATGTGATGAGCACCGAGGCCATAATGATATTTTCTGCTGATACTCCCACCACAGAGTTAGATTATCTAGAGGCTCTACTTATTGGTGATAAACTGTCATTAACATAATAACAATTTACATGACAACATTGTCACACTGACGTCACTTCCCGACCAAATACCAAAACATGTGGTACACTATAAGCAATCATTTAAAAGAGAATCTTTGTGGGTGGGAGTGACGATACATTCTGTCATGATAATATTGGGTAATCGAGTTTGCTTAAAGTCATCATGGTTATTACTAGTAGTAAGTAGAGGACATAGCTGAGGCACTTTTTCTGAAGAAAAGATCCCTTGAATTCCACAGCCATGGGAAAGAAGGAGACAGGATACCCAGAACCTGGCCCCTGTTCTTGGGAGACAGGTCCATCTCTTCCACCAGGCCAACTCCATAATACTGCAGTTAGGCCAGCACGTGGAAAGCTAAACAAATCTATTTTACGTCAAATATGTTGAGGCCCGAAGATTTCTCAAAATGCATATAATGGGATCTATTCAACAGATGGCATGGAATATGGACTCAGTTCAACTTGACATACCACTTCTGACCGTTAATGTTCGACAAAGTAACATTTTCAGGAGTGAAAGGGTTGTTGCTTGGTCAAATACAGCACAACAGTAAATAGTACACATTGCGACATAGCTTGAACTCTCTGTGGCAGGCAATGGTTCATTTGTGTACAGCTCAGTCAGCATCAACTGACCACAACATAAAACAGTTGTGTGAAAATCCATAATGCATATTCTCCAAAGGAGGCTTGGACTGGACAGACAGTTTCTCTCCGGTTCTGTTCTCACACACTGGGAAACAGCTTGGGGGATAAGAAAGACGTGGTGCATATTCGCCACACTTGCAGTTCAGTTCAGGAACATTTGAGATGTCAGCTTTAAACTGTTCTAGGGATGCATAGCCTAGCACATTCCAAGGTTTGTGCTTCATATGGGACATGGTACACCTCACTACATGTGCAAATAAGAAAAAACCTGAACGAAAACAGCGTTGTAAATCTTTTATCACAAATCAAATATCCTGAGAGAATGGATTTGGAGAGCCAAGTTGAAGAGGAAGAGCACACCATGGGTCTTTGGGAAGATCTTTCTGTCTGCTAACAATTGGGGAAGTGTGCTTCTGCTATAATTTAAATTCATACTAAAATGAAAATGGCCACAATATGAGAAAATCCGATAAAGATAGCGGATGCCAGGACCTTGACTTTGCTTTGGCTTGACAATATAAGACCATTCTCTCTTCTTTTTGATTTTACTATTAAAATCTCATCCAAGCTGAAAAACCAAACCCTCGTTCCCTCACCACAAACAATTGTCTACTCCCGCCAAGGCACAAACGAAGGCTATTATCTCTCTAATTTGAGAAGGAGAACCAAAGGTTGATAAATGAGAGTTATCTTATTTGACTGAATTTAGCAGTCAATTTAAGTCATTTAGGCTGGCCTTTTATCTTCCTATTAAGTGGGTGCTTTAGAATCTATAGTATGTGTTTAATAACCACAGCATGTGGGTAAATGTTTCTCTGTTGACCACTGGAATGTAGTCATAAAAACTCTGCCATTGTTATTCCTCTCGTGGTCACATTAAATTTCTATCTGGTAATTTTCACTGGTTCTGGTAATTTTGCTGTGTCTTTTTGACTGATGTCAACTTAGAGAACAATAATTTAACAACCCAACATTATATATGTAAAGATGTGTATGTAGGAGAATATATTCACCCTAGAATACGCCCATAGAACTCAACTATTTCAAGAGAGGGCAAAGCATTCAGTAGCTCTACAAGGCCTAGATATATCAAACTCCACTATCAATCAATCAATAACTAAATCACTCAATCAACCAGTGAATCATTCAATCAACCATCAACTATTCATATAGCCCTTTTTACAGCAACAGTGGTGACGAGTTGTGAGTTGTGGTCCCATCACACGAATCAACAATATCAAATGCACTGCATCATCCAACACGGCTCCACTCTACACTCACCTTCATGCCCACGTTAGTGTTGTGCATGTCCACGCGGGCACGCAGGTCCTTGTTGGAGCGTTTGCCCAGGAAGTCCTTGACAAACTTGTTGCTGTACTTCAGGTTGTCTCCACAGCCGCCCCACTGCCAGGCCTTGCGGTTCTCCAGGTCTGGTGCTTCATCACAGGTGCAGCGCTCCATCCGCCCGGCACTACACGCCTTGGCCATGGCGTGAGTCAAGCCTGCTGAGGAGACGGCATACAGGAAGGCTGTCTCCTTAAAACCTGGAGAGAGATATGGAGCAAGGGGAAGAATCAGATATCAGTTATAAGCTACCAGCGTCCTGCTGGACTCTCAAAATAAGCCATTGAATGTTGACATCACATTAAAAACAACCTACAACACCCTACTATACTATCTACTATAGCCATTCAATGTTATACCATTCAATGATGGCAGCATAAATTGCAAAAATGTCTCTCCCCCTCCACCCATGAACATGAGTTATCTGCATGCTGAAAAAGTTTAACTCTGAACATATTACATGTATACTGATATATGAAGTTGAGAAGCTTTTCTTTCCCTACCTCTCTTTAAAATGTTGGCTCTGTAGCGGCCCTCTAAAGAGCAGTTCCACCTCTCGAAGCGGAACTGGTACTGACACTCCAGGGCGCTCATGCTGATGGCCTCCATGAGGGTCTCGGCCACACCCGGGTCTCGTCGACACATCCGCCTCTGCTTTTTCTCCAGTTTGAGCCGGTCGCACAGCTTGTAGTGGGCCCTGCCCACGTTCTCCTCGGGTTGGGAGCTCAGCGGTAGGATGGACAGGGGTTCATTACCTGTCAGTCTGGGGAGACAGAGAGAGATACCCGTAAGATACTGTCAGATGCTCCTGCTGTGCTCCTGCTGGCAACGCTTTGACCCAAGGGCCTTGGGTCAAAGAGAGGGAAATGTCGTACTGTAACACACCATTAGGAGGGATCGGAGAATGAAAAATCAACTACGGAACACTCAGTCAGTACTGTGGACTGGAAATGTCAAGAAAATAGTATGCTAAGTCCCAGATATAGAAGGCTGACCTTTATGGTCTAAGTCAGAGCTGGTTAATGTTCGAGAGATTTCGGCTGCCATTTTTTGAAGGTTGCATTTGAGTACAATGGTTAATGTTCTGGGGAATGCAATGTTTTCTGGAGATTGAGATCAACATTCACCATGTCTGTGTATATAGCACATTCTCAGCAGCTAAAGAACATTCTGTGCTGATTTCTCTCTTTCGGGGTAGCTACCAATAAGGTCGCTAGTCATAACATCGCTGGCTAGCTAGCTAGATTGATACAGAGTGGTTAAAGGACATGATATGACAGATTTAAAACAATGGTCCCACACAGTCAATTTGACCGTCACACCACAGGCATGCTAAACAGTAGCCAACCAATGGAGACCTATCATATCCCAGAGACGAATGACTGTCACTCACGGCAACCAGCGGTGTATAGATTTAAACATGATCACACAGCAGGCTTTACAGCCTCATTATAGAATCTTCATACAAACTTCCAGTGTTCATGACCCTAAAGCTGCAATTCATTTGAAATATAATGAGGCTAAGCTTAGTTTCTAAACACGGTATAGGAGAACATGTGGTAGAGTTGCACTCCTTTCGTCAGTTTATTTAAAGGAAGCGTATATAAAACACACAAGCTAGCCCGGGGTCTGCCGCATAGCTGGCAAAATCCTCCCCGACTGACCAGCGTTCTGAGGTTGTGACGGATAGACAAAGCAGAGCATTACTTTCACACAGAGACGCAGGGGACATGACTGTCAGTCTGTGACCATGTTGGTCACACCATCTGACAGAATTGGCAGGGTAGATGTTCATTATGTGCAATTTCAGGGCCACTTTTACACTGTTAAAGTGAAAGAGAAACAGAAATGGATTTACAGAAGAATTCACAAACAGACTCCTACAACGGACCCAGGCACATAATATGCCATTACTGAAAGAGTTCAATGCCTTTACAATGTCAATGTTTCCCTGCTAATATTGACACCTGCTATATTTGACAACAATCTGGGGTTGTCCTGACAACAGCCATCAACAAGGGATAAACATATTAGATTTACTCTGGGGGTGACAAGGAGAGGTTGTTTTTCTTCTTGTCTCCTCAACATAACTTCAGTGCTCTGCTCAGTGCCATACGGTGACCTGTCTCTGGCCTCTGCCATCAAAATGTTGGCATTTAGCAATGGGCCTTGAGTGAACTTCCCTTCCATCAATCTCAATAAAACAGCAGAGGTTTATTTTATCTAATGGGTTTAGCATGTCACCAGACAGAAAGCTGAGGACAGGATCCTATTTTAGTTACCTTGTCATGTTCAGGTGAATCTGGTGTGTCAAATTCGGACGACACAGTCCTGACCTCATTCACAAAACAATGAACTGATTGCACCACGCACAACGAGAGTTCCATGCAGATATCACCAGGCACATGGGCAGAACAGGAGGCAATAGCTAGTCTAATGAGTAACTATGACAAGTGAACCGTACAGTAACTCTTCAGTGAGGAAAGATTCCGTCCCGGTCTATAAGAGTAGGACACAAGCTAATGAGAGAGAGAGTGAGCAAGACACAGCCAGCCAGCCAGCCAGTCAGCCACTATTAGCATTTAGCTAGCGTGTTCCTGATGCCAATGAACCAGAAACCTATTCAATTCAATTTCCAGCCCATGAGTCATTTGGGTACAACTATTAACCAAAGTCACGGCCATAGAGATTCCTTCCAGATGTCCCAGGCATAGACCATGTTGCAGCGAATGTGAACACTGATTGATTCACAGTCTGTATCTCTTAGAGTTACTGGGTACTTCTGTCATCTGTGTACATCTCTGTGTACTCCTTCAGTCAATTGTGCTACATGTTCACTTTATGACCTCATTTGACTTCTGTCATTCAGAGCCAAATGGCCTCAATGAAGAAGTCACAGAGGTCATGTAACACACAGAGAGAGAAATCTTTCAAAAGTGATCATAACTGATTGTGAAGTGTTTCCCCTGGAGTCTAAAACCATGACAAATATGGTCACATAGTCATACTGCCTACCAATATCCTATTATGTTAAGCCTATGTTAGCGTACGTTATAAAAAAGGTTATTACACATTTTCTGTGGAATACTATACAGTGCTTTAATAACCTACTATGTACATGGCACGCCCCATATGAAGAACATGATCTCAACAGTCCAGTGGGGTAAAGGGCAGGTTTTGCGATTTGTGTATTCAGATCAGGTCAAATGGCTCCTATCTCTTTTTTTTTTCAAAACATGTTTGCCTCTCCTAACTTGTCTGACAACTATGATTTTTTCTAATGGAAACCTTACAAGCTGTGTCTTGACAGAAATTGTTCTCCTTTAGGGAGTAAAAGAGCTTAAGTGCATAGTCGGATAGTCTGGCCTGACTGTGCCTCATTATGTATCGTACGTGTAGAGATACAAATGCTATCTTTATTCCTCTTAATTGTTATTCATGTTGATACTATGTGTATCCACTAATGTACGTCTACAACACAGTGAGGAGAAAATAAATAACGTATCAACTCCTGTTGATAAATGTGTACATTGACAACATTTCCACAACACTTCTGCAGTGGGCTGAGGCTCAATATTTGAATGATGGCAACACCATTTAGAGTACCTGCTTAATTCATTTCTACATGCCATCAGGAGAGCCAAGAGAATGGAAACTCCAGCCATCACTCAACAAGCCCTATGATACACAGTTGACTTCGGAAGTTTACATACACTCATTAAAACTCGTTTCACAACCACTCCACAAATGTCTTGTTAACAAACTATAGTTTTGGCAAATCGGTTAGGACATCTACTATGTGCATGACACAAGTACATTTTCCAACAATTGTTTACAGACAGATTATTTCACTTATAATTCAATGTATCACTATGCCAGGGGGGTCAGAAGTTTTCATATACTAAGTTGACTGTACCTTTAAACAGCTTGGACAATTCCAGAAAAGGATGTCATGGCTTTAGAAGCCTCTGATAGGCTAATTGACATTATTTGAGTCAATTGGAGGTGTACCTGTGGATGTATTTCAAGGCCTACCTTCAAAATTAGTGCCTCTTTGCTTGACATCATGGAAGAAAAAAAAAGAAAAATTGTAGACCTCCACATGTCTGGTTCATCTTTGGGAGCGATTTCCAAACACCTTAAGGTACCATGTTCATCTGTACAAACAATCGTACGCAAGTATAAACACCATGGGACCACGCAGCCGTCATACCGCTCAAGAAGTAGACGCATTCTGTCTCCTAGAGATGAACATACTTTGGTGCGAAAAGTGCAAAGCAATTCCAGAACAACAGCAAAGGACTTTGTGAAGATGCTGGAGGAAACAGGTACAAAAGTATCTATATCCACAGTAGAACGAGTCCTATATCGACATAACCTGAAAGCCGCTCAGCAAGGAAGAAGCCACTGCTCCAAAACTGCCATAAAAAAGCCAGACTACGGTTTGCAACTGCACATGGGGACAAAGATCGTACTTTTTGGAGAAATGTCCTCTGGTCTGGTGAAACAAAAGTAGAACTGCTTGGCCATAATGACCATCATTATGTTTGGAGGAAAAGGGGGATGGCTTGCAAGCCGAAGAACACCATCCCAACCACGAAGCACAGGGGTGGCAGCATCATGTTGTGGGGGTGCTTTACTGGTGCACTTCACAAAATAGATGGCATTATGAGGCAGGGAGATTATGTTGACGCAACATCTCCAGAAATCAGTCAGGAAGTTAAGGCTTGGTCGCAAATGGGTCTTCCAAATGGACAATGACCCCAAGCTTACTTCCAAAGTTGTGGCAAAATGTCTTAAGGACAACAAAGTCAGGGTATTGGAATGGCCATCACAAAGGCCTGACCTTAATCCTATAGAAATACAGGTATGTGGGCAGAACTGAAAAAGTTTGTGTGAGCAAGGAGGCCTACAAATCTGACTCAGTTACACCAGTTCTGTCAGGAGGAATGGGCCAAAATTCACCCAACTTATTGTGGAAAGCTTGTGGAAGGCTACCCAAAACATTTGACCCATGTTAAACAATTTAAATGTGTGCTACCAAATATTAATTGTGTGTATGTAAACTTCTCATCCACTGGGAATGTGATGACAGAAATATAAGCTGAAATAAATCATTCTCTCTGCTATTATTGTGACATTTCACATTCGTAACATAAAGTGGTGATCCTACCTGACCTAAGACAGGGAATTTTTACTAGGATTAAATGTCAGGAATTGTGAAAAACCGAGTTTAAATGTATTTAGCTGAGGCGTATGTAAACTTCCCACTTCAACGGTATGCCTGAAACGTAAAAATATACCAACTTTACTGAACTTAGATATCGCTGAAGGAATGAAATAAGCGATGTTGCCCAGGAGATACAAAGTGGAACCGATTATTCATGAACTTGACAGTCTCAGTAAATGAAGTACCTGTTTTTAGAGAAAAAAAAGGAACAATTCCTAGAGATTTGACAGATGTAAGCATCACGCTCCTAAAGTCTGTAAGAACAAAAGAAACGTATAGCCTTTGTAATGTACCGTACACAGCAATTCAATTATGTTAGGCACAATGGTTGCTCATGGCATAACTCCAGACCGTTTGCTACCGGTTGTGCTAAACTATACATGGGTGTGCCATTAGTACTAATAACAGCAGTGGTGAAACTCCACAGTCTTCATTTTCTCAATCCTATCACCATGACATGTTACATTCCTTAGTGGACACGACACACATCAAGAGCCTCAACCACTACTGTAACTATCACACTGTCTCCTCAGTGATAACTCTCCATAGAGCACAGATGCCTGGCTGGCTGCCTGCGTGGCCCTGCGGCTATCCAAGACAAGAGTCAAATAAAATGTAATTCCTCAAAAGTGTCTGTGTGCTGTCACGTCTGTCTATCCGTTCGTCAGTCTGTCCATCTGTCTGCTTGCCTGTGTGTCTATCTGAGACACAAAGAAATTCTGAAGCTGGAGGGAGGCAAGAGACAACACTGATTCTTTGGGCTACTGCTTTGCCTGCCTAGCTGTGACTGACTTCCACACGAAGGCATGTTTTTATCCAGTTACCAAGAAGGCTGGGGGGCAAAGTGTGGATAGGAGGAGAGATTTGAGAAAATGGAGAAACACGTCAGGTCTTGCGAGAAGAAGCTACTGTGGCTCCTCGTGTCCATGTTTCCGCTATGTGTCAGACCAGTGTACATTCAAATGCTAACACAGATGTGCTCTAATTCCAGTTCCATTTCTGATATCTACAGGAGGAGTTAAGAGGAGGCTATCGGATTAGGTTTTAAAACACTGATTACTTCTTAGAGCTATCCTCAACATGCACTATTTGAATTGTGCTGCTGCGTGTTGCCTAACAAGCACATTCGAAGAGGTGTTAGACAAAGAAGGAGAACCAAAAACCGTACAGGAAAACTAGCTAAAGATCAGTTTAAAGATCACTTTACCTCCATAATGTGACCTATAGGAAACCCAATGCAACACACTCACTCAGACGATGCTGAGTTTTGCAGAGCCCAGTGTCACACACTGCAGCGTGAACTCATTTAACTCACTTAGAACAAAGGATGGAGTCGAAAAGGAGAGTATTGTGCACGTACAGTAGCACTCCAGAAACTGATCTTGCAAGATCTTTGGTCTGAAAGTCATTTTTCTATTTCTAGGAACACAGGAGTTCACAGGTTCTGAGTAGGAATAATGTAAAGCACTGCCCAACAACAATATCTCAATATCTATGATCCTTAAACATAACAAACAAACAAAACTACAGGGTGTACATGGTAAGAGGGTGAGGTATATTTTAACAAGGAGGTATAGTTTGCAGTGTAGTGAGCTACTGCTGCTAGGTCTAGGTCTTACGCATTAGAATGTAAGAGCATGTAGACCTGTGTTTTTCTATCATGAACTGTTTTCAGAGGCTGTTTCTGTTTGAGGTGTTGGCCCAGCAACACACATGGAACATAACACCAACAGAAAAATAATAAAGTTCACTATTATCCTACGTGAGGTAGGATTCTTACTGCTGTTTGCTCAGCTTTGCTTTTTCCTAACACTCACTCATTCACTCACTCATACACTCCTCACTCACACACAGACATCGTCGACGGAGGCTTCAAACAAGGCTAATCTCACTAGTTACCTTGCCTTCTTCCTCCCTGCCTGTGCCTTTAACGGTGGAGTTTGTTTAGGCCTTTCTCTCCACCTGTCAACACTCCCCATTGCCCGTGACATTTACTTTATATACATTTTCCAATGCACAGGATGGCTGAGTGAAAACGACTCATTACGCTGTGTGTGTGTGTGTGTGTGTGTGTGTGTGTGTGTGTGTGTGTGTGTGTGTGTGTGTGTGTGTGTGTGTGTGTGTGTGTGTGTGTGTGTGTGTGTGTGTGTGTGTGTGTGTGTGTGTGTGTGTGTGTGTGTGTGTGTGTGTGTGTGTGTGTGTGTGTGTGTGTGTGTGTGTGTGTGTGTGTGTGTGTGTGTGTGTAGCCACACAGCCCTGGATCCCTGGAGGAAATCATTTATTCAGACGTCATCACCCTTCTGGCTTCGTGTCGGAGCACCTATCAGGACCCTGTCCTGGACTGCTGCTGCACTGGTTGATAATATGTCTGTTAATGTCACTCTTCATCTGGGGTTGATGAAGCGTTTATGAAAGGTTATTAAGGGTTACATGTGAAGGGGTAGTGCAAGAACATTTAACATAATCAAATATTGGCAGCTTGATAATAACCTTGATCTCACATAACCTTTGGTATAATATTGATCATGCTAATGAGTACGTGATGAGCATGCAATGACTGGTTCTTTACAAACATATGCAAACATGCCGAGATGCTGGCGGGTCATTCACACTTCATAACATCAGTATGTCAGAAAGGCAGTTCAGTACACAATCTGCAGTCACAGGGGACTAACTAAAACACATGTTGTGACACAGAGAGCTGCAGTGCAACTAACTGATTGTTCTATAACAAATTTGCTCTTGCTGTTGTGAACTACTTCATGAGTAAGTGATGAACGTAAGACAGAAACCATAACTGTTAATTTTTAGACCTCCAGATTGTTCATTAACAGTGTCAGGCTACATTGGCTTTGATTGACATCTAGTGATGCTGAGTGAATAACTGACCCCCCTACTCCAATCAGATCCATGCTTTTCCAGACTGCAATCCATTGGTGGTTTTGAGAGTTCCAATGGGCATTTGGTACATTACATATTACACTTGGCTGTAATATGAAAATACAGTATTACAATCCCCATTGTCTTTCACCAATGGCTATTCTGGTTGCACACACTGGCGGACTTACCATTAGACAGAAGAGGCCTCAGGCCTCACATCATTAAGGGGCCTTGTTAGCTGGGCATAATAAAACAATATAGTTTTGAATTTGTATTAATCATTTCTCTGCTTGCTCCATACTCGGATCGAGGAATAATAAATAAATAAATAAAATATCCCCATCAAAATCCGAATGTTTTGTACCAAAGCTGACATGTCAGACAATAGAATAAACACGTGTGGGAGTTAGTTTTATGAGGAGCACAATAGTACAAATAACTGGGGCATATACTGTAGGTTAAATAAAGCATACCCAGCCAACTTGACACAACTGTGGAAGCATTGGAGTCAACATGGGCCAGCATTCCTGTGGAACGCTTTCAACATCTTGTAGAGTCCACGCCCCCAACGAATTGAGGCTGTTATGCGGGGGGGACAACTTAATATTAGGAAGGTGTTATTAATGTATGGTATCGTCAGTGTGTATCAAACAGAGGCTACTGAAGGTTAGACAAATGTGCAGCTAGTGTGTACCCTTTCACCATCTCCATCCCACTTGACCAACAGGTGTGGGTGTGCATGTGTGTGTGCATATGCTTGCATGTCTGCATTTGTGTGTGTTTGTGTGCGTCACACACCTGCGCATGCATGTGCGCAGCATTTGTTTGCCTGTGTGTGTGTGTTTCTACGTAAAGTCAACACCTTTAATAGTCAAGAGTCAACCCTGGCTGAACCCTCCTGAAGAGAAAAGCAAGAAACTACAGTTTCTCATTCAGACTCAACTTGCTGGTTTTGTGGTCTGGTGTCTCTAAGGTCAACTCCCTCTCCCCTCTCTCCCTCCCTGTCTCTCCTCTCTCCCTCCCTGTCTCCCCTCTCTCCCTCCCTGTCTCCCCCTCCCTCCCTGTCTTCCCGCTCTCCCTCCCAGTCTTCCCTCTCTCCCTGTCTCCCTCTCTCTCTCCCTGTCTCCACTCTGTCCTTCCCTGTATCCCCTCTCCCTCACTACCCCCTCCCTCACTACCCCCTACCCTCACTACCCCCTACCCTCACTACCCCCTACCCTCACTACCCCCTACCCCCACTACCCCCCTACCCTCACTACCCCCCCTCCCTACCCTCACTACCCCCTACCCCCACTACCCCCTACCCTCACTACCCCCCTACCCTCACTACCGCCCTACCCTCACTCCCCCCTACCCCCACTACCCCCCTACCCCCACTACCCCCCTACCCTCACTACCCCCTACCCTCACTACCCCCTACCCTCACTACCCCCCTACCCCCACTACCCCCCTACCCTCACTACCCCCTACCCTCACTACCCCCTACCCTCACTACCCCCTACCCTCACTACCCCCACTACCCCCTTTCCCGCTGCCTCTCTCTCTCTGCTTTCCCTCTCCTATCCTTCCATCCCCCTCTCACGGGTCTGCTCTCCCCGTTCCTCTCGCCCTCCTCACCCCTACCTACCCCCAAAGGCCAATTTACTCTAAACGAATGCCAATCCCTCCAGCTGCTGGCTCAAAACAAAGCCTGTTCCCAGAGAAAACAAACCACCCAGCTGTCTTACGAAAGGTAACCCAAAACAATGGCATCCAAGCAGACACAGACAGACAGACAGACAGACAGACAGACAGACAGACAGACAGACAGACAGACAGACAGACAGACAGACAGACAGACAGACAGACAGACAGACAGACAGACAGACAGACAGACAGACAGACAGACAGACAGACAGACAGACAGACAGACAGACAGACAGACAGACAGACAGACAGACAGACAGACAGACAGACAGACAGACAGAACCAGGTTCCATATTAAAAAAGCAGCCCCGGGTCCATATAATCCTATATCAGCACTAAGACCTCCAAGACTCTTTGTAGATACAAGCCTGGGGTAGTTTACCTCATCCCCTGTCTGTTAGGGACAAACTACCATGCTCAACTCAGAAAAGTATAAATGTGATCTAACCCTATGGTGGTAGCCAGGCTATTGTAAAGATAACAAGTTTGAAAGAAAATTTGGGCTAGGTGTGACCTCTGGAGGGCACAAGCCATCGTCCCACCTGGTGTCTCATGGGCCAGGCCCTGCCAGAGGTAGTAGGGATGTCAGTGTGGTATTCTCCCTCTGGCCTGGTCTGAATCCAAGGCTGCTGCCTAGGCTATGTACTACTACTGACTGAACAGAAGCTCGAGTGAAAGAGAGAAAAAACAACATTCCGACTGTGGTATCCAAGTTATTGAAAATGTTTAGGTCCACATTTGATCTGTACTGGTGTAGATGACCTACGCATGGTTCATAACAACTTTACCAAGTCCACCAATGAATATTACTTTGTAATTGTTGTCATCGTACTTTGCATCATAATGCCCAAGTTGAGTCACAGTTCTGATATGTCCCATTTGGGAAGGTGACTAGAGGGACAGAGATGACATCATGCTTGGTCACATCCTGTATAGGTCAGCTGTTGAAGATAGGGGACTTCCCTCCAACCCTCCCTCACCCCCCCTCTAAGACTTAGTGAACAAGACTTTGTAGTGTTAACAGACTAGGCATCATATCTTCCCCATTCAGGGAAGGTTCATTTTTCAAACGATAATAACTTACTAAAATTTAAAGTTATATGGGTCTGTTTTGGCACAGAGAGGTTGTGTTATGTGTCATGTAACTGTACAGTATCAATCTCAGGCCTTAAGAAGCAATAGCCATATGACTCAGTCCTCTCTCAACCAATGGCCGATCTTAGCTTTACCTCCTCAATAACCTTTTACTCTTTCCCCCATATCTGGCAAAAATTCCAAGTGAAATGGAAACAGTGTCATTAAGTCTGTCAAAAGGAGGACATGCATCTCCATTCTCAACAGGACATAGCTCTGCTCTGTCCTTCCGACCCTACTGTACAGCAGTCTGGACACACCCTCTACCAGAGTCATTATCAACTAAACTATCGTCTTTCATCTAGAAAATGAAATACATCAGCAGATTCTTATTTCCCAATCTTTTATTCCAAATGCTACCCTGATCTGAACTATTGGCTCTGTAGCCGTGGAGCGGTCTGTACTGTATGCATACAGTACGGGGTTGGTTGGGGAATGAGACCATGGAGTTTGGTAAGAGGTTTAACTGCAGTGTGAGAACTCAAGGCTCCTAGGGTCAGCGGCTCAGTTGTAGTCACTGTGTGACTGGCACAGATTGGGCGCGCCACAACAGTGTCCACATGACTCCCCTGTTCTAGCAAACGCCATGGCACAGAGCAGCGCAGAGCACCCCTGTACCAGCACACCGACTGACCGGCACACCTAACACGTTCAGCCACGGCACACATTCATACACACCCACCACATTCACACACCACTCACACACCATTCACACACACACGCTCACACGAGAATCAGACCACCACTATTTGGAAAGTGAACCCAAGAAAGAAAGTGAACCCATTGTATATTAAAAGTGTACTTTTTGATAATACTCTGTACAATAGTTAATTGGTTATGCAGATTTTAGATTTGTAACACACACATTTACTATTTTACTCTTACTGTACAGTGGGCATTTCACTTCCAAGGGGTATCCAAGCATGTAAAGTCAAACCACTATCAGAAAAACAGTAGCTGTTTTCAACCATGCATTAACGGTTATTTACAGTTTCTACTGAGAGATTGCAAGGTTTCCTTTCTTCTCTCTCGATCAGGGAATTCAAATAGAATTACTAGAAAGCCAGCAGAAGCTAAATTCAATACTCAAGCTGTAAAGCCAGTAAGGGTGGTAGTGGTACAGTATATTGTTTGCACTGCAGTCCTAAGTAGAAACATGAATGAATGAAGGTGATAAACTACCGTCCTGTAGCTACACACTGGTTATAACATCAAGGTACTAACTCTTAGTTACAACTGAAGAGATGTAATTTTGGCTCACTTTACATGAAGTACATCCACCTGGATTCAATCTAGTCATAATGAGATTCATATGGTGTTCCATATGGGTAAGAATCAACATACACTGAGAATTTATCACCCAATAAAATATGAATTTACTTCATGATTCTGACTTTGGTTTTTGCTAAACATTCCGAGACCTTAACTCTAGATTCTACATGTAGATTCCTTTCTCAAGGTATCCTGCTATGGATCAGAGACAACATGGGGTAACGTGCTGCTTTGTGCTACCTGCCTGTATGGCAAGACTGCATGTAACTGCATACGACCTCCTTGAACCCATTACGACCTGAAAATGAGGTAAGAAGAGTAGAACAGATGACTTTTCGAAGCCAGAATCCAAAGCAAGCATTTGTCAATCTGGCTCATCCTGGCTGGAGACAAGGGCCACACACACGCACACACACACACACACGCACACACACACGCACACACACGCACACACACACACACACACACACACACACACACACACACACACACACACACACACACACACACACACACACACACACACACACACACACACACACACACACACACACACACACACACACACACACACACACACACACACACACACACACACACACACACAGAGACACACAGGCGTTCTCCCACAGACTTGGGTAAAAGAGGAAATTGGCCTGTGGTTAAGGACGGAAAACATATGACATGGCAATCCTGCTAATTAACATCAGATCATCAATCCCAGACCACTAAAAGCATCATGATTCTATATTGGTTTTCCTGTTTTGCAAATTTCCCTTGTCGAGGCTATGTCCCGAGCCCCATCTGTAAAGAACATCATGTGTCTAACTCTATACCTTCTGTTACCAATGAGAATTATTTTCCGTTCCATATCTGCGAACTACCAGCCATGAAGTACACAGCTGACTGGTAAAGGCTGGATAGGAGCAGGAGCCACTCCCTCCTTTTAAAAGACAATATTTCTTAACTGTGGTCGGTCTCGGCATGCTGACGATACCAGAACCTTAAGCCCTTCGGATGTGAGTGGGCCAACACATATTTTAAAGACCTTCCCAAATGCAATAATGCCATGTAATCTTCAACATATACACTAAAACCATATCATTATACTGTACAGAGTGTATCCAGATTATCCACTACCCAGGCCACTGCAGACATCAACTAAAACCTTCACAACAAAGGTGTGTGTGAGTACGCAAACCTCCAAATGATTCAACTCAAAAATATAACTATTCTCACTCCAACAGGCAACATTTAGTAGAGGGACCATTTCCATGACAGACTGCCTTAACCTGCTATTCAAGGAGAAATTAAATAGAATGAATTCTTATTTCTACAGAACAATACAGCAAGGCCCTGCTGTGAGTGGGCTGAGTTGAGTGACATTGAACATGCAAGTGGATCCAAGTCAGCATTTTGTACTTTACATTTATTTTGACCACAACAAAAAAAAATCCTGAATTTGTACTTAGATTTGGCTGTTTTCACATCTCATTTCCAACTCTCCTAAGGTTACACAAAGGGGTTAAAAGGTTTTGAATGAGACTTATCCTGGGCTCCAGAAAGAGGCTGCTCCCCCCTGTGGTGGCTATGGGCATAGCATCCCTTTCACCAGATGCTTCGTGGGAGGACATAGACCTAACACTACACAGTGCAAACTCTTACTCATAAGACAAGCTTGAAACAGTACTGTGCCAAACATACCAGGATGGACAAAAACACAAAGATAACAAAGCTCTCTCTCTCTCGTTCTGTATTCACAAAGGGCATATGGGTGTTTAATCTAAGCCTCCAGCAGGTTTGTGTGGTGTGATCTCACCACTAGCCAGACTCCATGTGATCACAGCTAACCCCAAGCAGCCAGCGCTAAAAGAGAATCCTATCTTCTTGGCTCACGGTAAAGTGATACCCTTTGAGGTGTGGCTGCAGCCACAGGATATCCTCTGAAGTTGGGAAATCCCTCTATCCCAGGCAGGGAACGCTTCCCACTCTGCCTGCGCCCTGCCTGTGAGCTAGCCTAGTGTCAGGGCTAATCAGTGCTTAAGGCTTCTGTAATGAGAAGCCCACCACCACTGTCTGCCAGCCTAGCCCCACGCCAACACCAGCCCTGAGCCCACAGTCACCCTTATTGACTGGTAATCACCCTGCATCTTTACACAAACCACTGGTATACCAGCAGCAGCACGCACATGAGGGGAGCAGGGGGAAGTGTTTACATGGAGACTGGCTGTTGAGCAGCCTATAACCTCTTGTTTCATCTCCATACAACACTGGAAGCACACCAAATGGAGTTTGAACCTGGTCTTCCACCCACCACAACAGTGTTAGGACGCTAAGCTAAAGCCTAAACATTAACGCTGGAGACAGTGGAGAAGCAGCACAGTGAGTATATTGAAGGCTACAAATGAATCTGCTTTGTTACGTTGTTTTAGGCATATTGCGACTTCCTCTTAATAATATGGCTGAAAACAATGACCTTTGGGAGCTGGAACTGAGGGCAGGGAACATAAGGCTGTCGAAGCAATAAACAACCCTATTAACACTCATTGTGATGCCTTAGTGCAGGGGTTCCCAACCCTTTTTCCTCAGGGCCCCCTTTTTCACATTTAAAAAATGTCACCCAAACACACTAATACAATACCAGTTTAATTTGATGCATTTGAGGAACTTAGAAACATTTTGTTTTGAAGATAATGCCCTGCAATTCTACATATATACAGTAGTTTAACAAGACTCATGACACAT
Source organism: Oncorhynchus gorbuscha (assembly GCF_021184085.1). NCBI lineage: Eukaryota > Metazoa > Chordata > Actinopteri > Salmoniformes > Salmonidae > Oncorhynchus > Oncorhynchus gorbuscha. The sequence continues at coordinate 29,631,109 of NC_060194.1, read as the reverse complement.
TTTAGGTAGGCTATTTCATGATAATAATAATAATAATCATAATCATTTAGGGCTCCCGAGTAGCGTAGCAGTCTAAGGCACTGCATCTCTGTGCTAGAGAGAGCACTACAGACCCTGGTTTGATTCCCGGCTGTATCACAACCACAGCCCGTGATTGGGAGTCCCATAGGGCGGTGGACAATTGGCCCAGCGTCGTCCGGGTTTGGGTTTGGCCAGAGTAGGCAGTCATTGTAAATAAGAATTTGTTCTTAATTGACTTGCCTAGTTAACTAAAGGTTAAATAAATAAAAATATATATAGATAATCATAATCATCATGGATGAGGAAAATAGTTGACACCAAATGTTATTCCGCTACCAAATATGTTTTATGATGATAATTTATATGAACCCTCAATTTAATTATACATATTATCTTATACAGAAAGTGATTAGATCAATTGATAGTGACAGTCACACATTGTATAAGATCACTTTCCAAGAAAATAACAATTTCTTTGATTCCTCGACTTTAGAAGGTCGTAGCTCAGCTTCTGAATGCCATAGAGACAAATCAAAGATATTCCCATGTGCATCAGAGTCACGTCTTCCTCTGGCATTTTACCGTTTGTTTCTAGCCTAAAGCATTGTGGATTAATGCATTTTATATTGGTATAAACAATTGTGAATTGTAAAAAGAATTACATTTAAAAATACATCTAATCCTCAAATCAAGGAAAGCCCCCCCCCGAAACACTGGCGCCCGCACCCCCTATGTTGGGAACCCCTGCCTTAGTGATTGGTAATTCACCATACGTAGCGTAGCTGTGGGTATGGTTACTGTATATGCCGCAGCAAGTAAACTAAATAAAAACAAATGTCTGTTTGAGTCAGTTAAAGGCTTGCATTGAATGCAGTTTACAAGACCACAAAAGGCCTTTCCATGGGCCAAAAGTAGCATTTAAATGAATGAAGTTAGCTTGTTTAACAGCATTCTGCTGAAACTCCTTAAGGTGAACTCTTCAGCTGGGGTCAACTAAGTGAACAATCTCACTCCCTTCACTTCTCGAAAATACAACCCAACAAAGAATATTCCATCAAGGTACAGTATTGTCTAAGCATGAGAATGAAACTGCAGCTAACTTCCCCAATGGTAAGCATAATGATACTGGGCTGTGAGGGAGAAGCAGCACCTGCCACAACAGGCTCAACAGGGGAAAGTAAATGAGTGCTCACATTCTTGTGGTAAAGGATGACAATTTGAGTGGGTGCTTGACCACGCTAGGAATCCCACCCCACCTTCAGAGACGGTGTGTTTACTTTACACTTACCACCACACTCGGGAAATTGGGTATGCAACATCGACCATCTATTTTCAGTAAATCAGTACCCAGGAAGAAGGCCGGAGGATGTGCTGTCCTCGTGCTCATGGCAGATATTTATTTGAACAAGTGTGTGTTAGTATGTATACTCCACTCAAAGTCAGACAGCCCAGGTACAGTGTCTGTCTGTCTGTCTGTCTGTCTGTCTGTCTGTCTGTCTGTCTGTCTGTCTGTCTGTCTGTCTGTCTGTCTGTCTGTCTGTCTGTCTGTCTGTCTGTCTGTCTGTCTGTCTGTCTGTCTGTCTGTCTGTCTGTCTGTCTGTCTGTCTGTCTGTCTGTCTGTCTGTCTGTCTGTCTGTCTGTCTGTCTGTCTGTCTGTCTGTCTGTCATAGGTAACCAGGCAGGGAGTCTGCAGGGCTTGTCGGCACTGTCTGAATGGAGGAAGGAGGCCAGTGGACTGATCAGAACAGGCTTTTCTCACTGTAGGAAGTTGGTATTGGTCTCAGTAGGGGGCAGACGTGCTCCCCTCTGAGATGATGCCTGGAGAGGATAAAACACGCTCAGTAAGGGACTTGGGAACAGTGGACTCTTGGGTGTGTGTTGTTGCTGTGTGTGTGTGTGTGTGTGTGTGTGTGTGTGTGTGTGTGTGTGTGTGTGTGTGTGTGTGTGTGTGTGTGTGTGTGTGTGTGTGTGTGTGTGTGTGTGTGTGTGTGTGTGTGTGTGTGTGTGTGTGTGTGTGTGTGTGTGTGTGTGTGTGTGTGTGTGTGTGTGTGTGTGTGTGTGTGTGTGTGTGTGTGTTGTGTGTGTGTGTGTGTGTGTGTGTGTGTGTGTGTGTGTGTGTTTTGCTGTGTGTGTGTGTGTTTGTGCGTGCAGGCAAGTGGGCATGTGTGTTGCACTAAGTGTCAGTGGTGTCCGGTTTCTGGGTAGTCGGTTTGGCTTTGGGGCAGTACCAGAAACATTTTCTGTATATCTATGGCACCTATGTCATCTGTTTGTCTCATGTTCTCTGGTTTAAAGGGATAATTCATTCACTGACACTCATCTCATTCATAGTGTCATCACATCCTCACACCAAAGGACCCTTTGCGCTTCAATCGTATTACATGCAACTGGATAGTTATTGAGGGCCAATGGTTATGTTGTTGGATGGTTATGATCTACCACTGTGTCCCTATACCTCAAAAGCTCACTTGATACACATGTGACTTTTAGCGATGATGTGGTTTCTATACCACCGGGCTGCTGAACAACTCTCACATGTATCATTTTCAAGACAGCATAACAGTCCAGACTGAACTAGCATAGGTCTAAACTTTACAGTAAGAACACTACGTTACCCTAACATTAGGGGTTACTTATGTTTATTATCTGTAATAACATGTCGGATTTATGGTGATAGTAACTTCCTCTATCAACATACTGCACCGGTCAGGGGACATAACCTTTTCAGGAGTGACACATTAGACCTAAACGGACAATCCTATCATATCACACAACCTCTGGCAATGCAAACCATGATCGTGATCCAAAAAGTAATTATTTCCAAACAGTGCTATTCCTTCCTTCCACCCTAGTCCGCTTTGTCCGGTCCTTCCTAATTTATTGGTTTCCTTATATGAGATCTGAGAGAAGGTTAGACCCAACTCAGCAGCCCCTGAGGCATAACAAACCAGTTTACAGCTTCATAATGTCCAACGGGTCCTGGAGGGCCCCTCCCATCCCTGTGTCCCCCCACTGGTTCACAGCTAAACAATGCCCTTATCGTATATAGGCGGCAGGTAGCCTAGTGGTTAGAGCATTGGGCCAGTAACCGAAATGTCGCTGGTTCGAATACCCAAGCCGACAAGATGAAGAACCTGTTGATGTGCTCTTGAGCAAGGCACTTGACCCTCATTTATTTCAGGGGTGCCGTACTGTCGCTGACCCTGTAAAATAACACATTTCACTCTGCCTATCTTCTGTATATGACAATAAAACATATATATTTATTTGATACCCCTGGAACTATACTGCTGGTGTTATCACTCACTCTAATCACTCCACAATTTGTTAAATACAGGTTATAAATAAATCTTAAACCTTAAATAAAAGTTCAATTAAAATACAATTAAACCAGCCTAAATATTTCAGTGCTGCCAGGAGTTCACATTTGTTAGTGTGAATGACTCAAATCAACTTCATGAGATCTATTGTTTGCAACACAAGGTGGTGGTGATTACTTCTGTCATCAACAATCTATTGTTTGTATATTTTAGACAGAATGTGATTGGAATGATATGGTGTTCATGGTAGAATAAATGATCCCTAAAAATAATATTACGATTCTGACTGAACTCTCATAGTTGCTGTAATCTCATAGTTGCTGTAAGGTTGCAGGTGCCACTGAGAATAGATTAGTGATATATAAACCACCAACTGGGGAGGAACTTTGTGTTATAACATATCCAAGCTACAACATGCCTGCTGTAGGCTACTTGTATCCTTCACACAAGAGATTTGAAGGTGATATTGCATTTATTTTCTTGCTATCTATAGGTTAATGGTCTTACAAGGAAGTCTGAATCCTAATTAATGAAATTCATCAGAAAAGACAAAGGCTGCCAGTAGACTCGATATATTGAGGTGGTCATAGCAGGCTACACCTTAAAAACGAAGGTGTTCCATGGGAATAACGTGTTTAATTGTTCATTAAATTAAAAAATGTATATATACTGTCCTTGATATGATAGTATCTCATGAGATTGGGCAACGAACTGTAAATACTGGATACATTCTTTCAAACTGTTTCTAAATTTAGTGGGAGCGCGAACCATATGCCAGAATTTTCTCTATATCGATGTTTATGCTAGACGGGGTGTTTTCTATGCAAGCTGAACAAACGTTTCAGACACCGGTTAAGTGAGCTGCATTGCTTTATTGTAACCAGCTGTCGCGACTGAAGCCTTCACTCACCTTTCGCCCCATGTCTGTTTTCAGAGCCGAATTCAACAAAATAATCACACTACTCTGCTACTTTTCATTCAAATATGCCTGATAGGCCTATCAATGGCTTAGCGTAGGATACCTGTCAGAAGACTAGTAGCTTTTGGGATCAACTTTCTGTTGAACAACACTTGTCAAAACTAGCCCTATTAGATCCATGTGAATGTGTTAGGCAAATACATGCTGTGTGTCTAAACCTGCCCAGAGACAGCTGATTATGGTTATTTTACTGTAGATAATCCCAACTCCTACTCCCCTTAAAAATATATATGTTACAGCATATTACCCACCCCAAAACCATCGGTAGATTGAGCTATTACACCGGTCTGTAAACCCACTGCAATGCCGACTAATTAATCTCACATCTACCTGCTCTCACCACCCGCAGTGACAGCCTACTCCGCTACCCAGGTGTCTCTGAACTGACAGTTCTGTGCAACAATGTTGCGGATACTTGAAATATATCACAATATAGCTACAAGGACACCATGCAGTAAGTAGCCTAACCTATTCATTTGCACCACGTTTGATATTATTAGAGGACACATCAACAGGGATGAATGAGAGTGCCATTCTTATGCCATATTTACGCGATACGAAAGTTGAAACAATTGAATGAACCGTATGCTAATATAAGTAAAGCAATTTATCCGCTCTATCAAAGTTGCTCTAAGAGCGCATGATATCTCGTAATAAACTCTAATCAATGACAGTGTCATGAACATGTGGATGGATACAGTGCCTACCCGAAATAAGCTGTTGTCGGTCCGGGCAAATTGAAAAGGTACACTATAACTGTGAACGATAACCATCCCAGGAGTAGGTGTCCATCCAGCATTTTGCTGCGGCTCCAGGGCAGATCATTTCGTTTCTCCTGAGTAGCTGTATAAAATCCCTTGTTGTACGTTCGGCACTTCTTATAGAGAGAGGACATTTGCGCTCCTCCCATTAGCGGAGAGCAAATCTGAGTGAGGGAAAGGGAGTGGATGTGTGTGTGTGTGTGTGTGTGTATGAGAGAGTGAGAGAGAGAGAGAGAGAGAGAGAGAGAGAGAGAGAGAGAGAGAGAGAGAGAGAGAGAGAGAGAGAGAGAGAGAGAGAGAGAGAGAGAGAGAGCTTGCATTGTGAACCTGTTTGTTGCAGATTATAAATATAAATGACTTTCAATATTTTAAGTATCACTGATGTTGTCAAACTGATGTTGTCACACACACTCACAGCCTACCTTGACAGATTGATCATATAGACCTGTTAAAAGTTTTTGTTATAGACCAAAAATAATATTATTATGGACTAATTTGTCAAGAACATATATACATCATATACATCAAAACATGTTATATATATCATTGTAGAATAATAGTGAAGACATCAAAAGTATGAAATAACACACATCAAATATATTTCAGACTCTTCAAAGTAGCCACCCTTTGCCTTGACAGCTTTGCACACTCTTGTCATTCTCTCAACCTTCATGAGGTAGTCACCTTGAATGCATTTCAATTAACAGGTGTGCCCTGTTCAAAGTTAATTTGTGGAATTTCTTTCCTTCTTAATGCGCCTGCCTGACCACTCTGCCTGCCCCTGACACTGAGCCTGCCTGCCGCCCAGTACCGTTGCCCCACCTCGTTTACTGACCCCTGCCTGTCTATTGCCTGTCCCTGATGGAATATTAAACGTTTGTTTATTCTACGTGGTCTGCATCTTGGTCTTACCTTCATACCTGATAGTATGAACTGGCCATGACTGACCAAACAGACCCGGACCAGCTGTGCAACACCATCTCCTCAATTGGTAGGCACAAGGAATTCTTCATTGGCTGATAGAGGGGGTCCAAACGTTGGCTGAGCACCATGACCTGGCATTCGTCTGGGGGGCAGCCTGCCATGGTGGTAACCCCACCGCCCCTCAGCAACTCTGCGGTTAGCAGATGGAGAGGCGAGCACCTGTCAGGCATTTTTAGCTCAGTGTGCCCTCATTTTCGAGCTTCAGCCCTCCTCCTTCCCCTTGGATTGATCCAAAATAGCCTACCTCATCATGCTGATGTCTGGAAGGGCTCTCTCCTGGGCTACCGCCGTATGGGAACAGCAGCCAGCCATTTGCGTGAGCCTGGAGGGGTTCGTGGGAGAGGTGAGGAAGTTCTTTGGTATCCCGTTTTCCAGGAGAGAAGCTGCCTGGAAGCAAATCCCCCCGGAAAGATGCCCGCACTGTGGCGGACTATGCGGTGGATTTCTGTACGTTGGCAGCAGAGAGTGAGTGTAACCCGGAAGCACTGTTTGATATGTTCCTGCACAGCGTCTCGGGGGGAAAGGTTAAGGACGAGCTTGCGGCTCGAGAGTTCCACAGATTTGGACTTCCTTATCACTTTGACCATCCTAATCAATGTGCGATAGCGGGAACGACGGATGGAGAGGAAATTCGATTTCACTCACACGTCCAGGGATTCCACCTCGCCTCCGAGTCATTCCGGAAGTCCCCGACGGTCCTGTGACCGAGAGCACCTTAGATTTCCCGACCTTCCTCAAGATTCACAGAGGAGGGCCGAGGCACTGTTTCCGAGCCTATGCAACTAGGCATGGCTGGGCTTCCGCCAGCGGAATGGCAACACTGGATCAGCACAATGAGCTGTCAGTATTGCTGGACTTTTGGTCATTTTGCGTCCTCTTGCCCAGTAAAAGACCAGGCTCACCGGTAGGAGCGAGTACTCTGGTGGGCCATATAGGGAACTTTTCTGCTTCCCTTACTCGCACTCCTTGTCATGTCATTCTGCTGTGGGGAAACCAGTCCAAATCTCTCTGAGTCCGGGAAGAAGGTAAGGCTGTCCACCTGGGATCTGCCCCTCCAGATGGAATTCCGCAAACTCTCCCCCCAGTTTATCGGCCCATTCCCCATCTCTAAGATCATTAGCCCCTCTTCTGTTCATATTCTGTTGCCCCGTACTTATAAATCCCACCTTTCATGTGTCCAGAGTCAAACCCATGTCTCGCAGCCCTTTGTCTCTTATTTCCTCAGCTCCTGCTTTTTCAAGTCTCTCTTTTCTCGCCCCTCCTGGTTTTGACCTTTGCTTGTCCTGACTCCGAGTCTGCCTGACGACCACTCTGCCTGCCCCTGACTCTGAGCCTGCCTGTCGAACTGCACCTTTTCCCACCTCTGGATTTACCGACCTCTGCCTTACCCTGACCCTGAGCCTGCCTGCCGCCCAGTACCATTTAGCGACCTCTGGTTTACTGACCCCTGCCTGCCTTGACCTATCTATTACCTGCCCCTGTTGGAATATTAAACTATTGATTATTCGACATGGTCTGCATCTGGGTCTTACCTTCATACCTGATAAACAGACACATCTCAACATCAACTGTGCGTGAATCAGGCCTTCATGGTCAAATTCCTGCAAAGACAACAATAATAAGAAGAGACCTTCTTGGATCAAGAAACACAAGCAATGGACATTAGACCGGTGGAAATCTGTCCTTAGGTCTGATGACTCTAAATTTGAGATTTTTGGTTCCAACTGCTATGTCTTTGTGAGACGCAGAGTAAGTGAACGGTTGATCTCTGCATGTGGGTTCCCACTGTGAAGCATGGAGGAGGAGGTGTGATGATGTGGGGGTGCTTTGCTGGTGACACTGTCTGGGATTTATTTAGAATTCAAGGCACACTTAACCAGCATGGCTACCACAGCATTCCGCAGCGATACGCTTTCCCATCTAATTTGCTCTTATTGGGACTATCGTTTGTTTTTCAACAGGACAATGACCCAACACACCACCATGCTGTGTGAGGGCTATTTGACCAAGATGGAGAGTGATGGAGTGCTGCATCAGATGACCTGGCCTCCACAATCACCCGACCTCAACCCAATTGAGGTGGTTTGGGATGAGTTGGACTGCAGAGTGAAGGAAAAGCAGCCAACAAGTGCTCAGAATAGATGGGAACTCCTTCAAGACTGTTGGAAAAGCATTCCAGGTGAAGTCGGTTGAGAGAATGCCAAGAGTGTGCAAAGCTGTCATTAAGGCAAAAGGGTGGCTACTTTGCTGAATCTAAAATCTAAAATATATTTTGATTTGTTTAACACTTTTATGGTTACTACAGGGATTCCATATGTGTTATTTCATAGTTTTGATGTCTTCACTATTATTCTACAATGTAGAAAATAGTAAGAAATAAAGAAAAAACATTAAATGAGCAGTGTCCAGACTTTTGACTGGTACTTTAGGCTAGTGAAGTCAACAACAGCTGATTGACATTTATGAGCAGTCTTTCTTCGTTGGTAAGTATCCAGCAGTAGTTGTGCACTAGGCTAACTGAGATCAGCTGAGCAGAGGTGTCAGCCTGCTACAGTATGTCCCCTTTGTGTACTGCCAATTGGTCAATGACATGACAATTCATTTCTGGAATGTTAGCCTTTAGGGGTTAGTAGGGGTTGTGCAGTAGTTGCATGTAACCTACACTTCTAAATGACTTGGCTTGGGAAAGTTTGTGCATTACTTATTTTTCACTAAATAATCTCTTGTATTTCTACAATACAGTAACCTGTGTAGCAGTGACTAAATAATCTCTTGTATTTCTACAATACAGTATCCTGTGTAGCAGTGACTAAATTGGCACTATGCTCATACAAAAACGTTCTGGCGCTGAGAAAATCTGTCAAGAAGACATATGGACAAAAATAATTGTGGAGACAAACACTATTTTGATTACCTGCAGAAGAAGCCTGCACCTGGCCTGGGTATATACAATAAAAACATCATATATCCCAGAAAGTCTAACCATTATTAATTAATTTTGGTTCAACCATTTTTGGTTCAACTAAGTTAAAGATCAGTGTATGTGCCTGTCCTTTGTGGGATATCCTTTTCTGTGTTTATTTGAACTAAGTAAGAACATAGGTTAATTTATAGTTAACAATTGCATGTGAAAAACATATTTCTTTAGGCTAATATTTCAAGAGCTGAAGATGTAAACTTTTAATTAGTAAGCACAAATTTATACTCAAAGCCATAAACCAATAGGATTTTGGCAAGCATGGTTAGGAAAAGATTGTCTATGCTGGTTCTGTTCTGATACTACTCTTCTGATCTACAGTATTCAGTTCCATAATAGAGACTTTGATGGCCATAAATTAAACATATAATCAATACATTTGATGATTTTCAGACACATTGAGATCATTTCTGTGTTCATTTAGTTAATTTATGGATCAAGGAGTAAAACATAGATATGGATCTGGACTTGGGAAGGATCCAGCTTTCTTAACATACCCTACACCTGGGGAGAACTAACGCCAGATCCAGGGATGAAGTCTATTCATCCTCAAAATTAAACAATAAATCCCCATTCATCACAGAGATCATAGCAACATCAACACAAGTGCCAGGAACAGCCAACCTTCTGCCAAGTTTCTGTTTACCGAATGGCCAGTTCTGCGAGCTCACAAATAGTGGATAAGAAGGACTGAGAAAAGAATTACCAAAGATCAGCATCATGCTGAAGAACATTCCACATCAACCATGTGATATAGAGGCCTACTGTATGTCGATGTGCTTCATAAATCATTGTGTAGTTAGTTACTGTTACTGAAGGGTTGCCAATGTCATAGAGATCATTTGTGTTGTGTAATGGCATAGATTACTGTGAGGCTCAAGGCAGTGGTGTAGTGGTGCCTGGAGAAGTAGTTATACTCTAATTTAGCAAAAAAAATCCCCAATAGCCCCGCCCGGCCAAGGATTAAAGGCGCCCTGTGTGAAAAATTCTATGAGAAACAGTGACATACCTAAAATGATGAATCCCATATTGGTCTTTCACAGTCAGGCCAACCCAAGCTGTACTGTACAAGTAGGTTAATAGTAGGCCTACTACTGAAACAGATAAATTAGGATGTCATCTGAGTTAGAAATTTACAGGTTTCTGATTAAATTTTTTTAAACAGGTTTTCGCTCTCAAAGCAGCCTGGTCTCATAGACTAACATAGTAAACGTAAATCCTGGACACTCAAATTAGTATGATATGTTACGTTAGGTATGGTTACATAAGACAGAAGGTTATCTAAGGCTAAATCAAAAATAGGGTATATGGTCGGGGTGGATGGGTGGGTGTAAAACTAGAATGTCTAGGAACTCAAAGGTTGTGTGTTCGAATCTCATCATGTAAAACTTAGCTAATTAGCAACTTACTACTTTTTATCTACTGTGTAACTACTTAGCATGTTAGCTAACCCTTCCCATAACCATTTAACCTGCCCAGTACATCACTGGGGCCAAGATTCCTGCCATCCAGGACCTATTCACAAAAAATTGTCAGACTCCAGTCACCAAAGTCATAGACTTTTCTCTCTGCTACCGCATGGCAAGCGGTACCTAACAGCTTCTACCCCCAAGCCATAAGACTGCTGAACAATTAAGCAAATGGCCACCTGTCTTAATTAACTCAATTTTTTGAATTGCGTTGTTGGTTAAGGGCTTATGAATAAGCATTGAATTCGGCACATGTGATAAATTACATTTGATTTGATTTGATACATGGTAAAGTACTGTGGGCTTTTTTACAATTAATAACACAATTATTCCTGAATATTGAAAGAATCTCAATACAGATGTCCACTTGTATCCCATTTCAGAGAAAGGCCATTTACAGGGTTACAGTTACACTTGTCAGCCAGTTCAGTTCTGACACTGTTGTCAGTTAATCTAAACTTGATTAAGAGAGAGATTCCTGGCCTGCTTCTTAATAACACCTGGTTTAAAGGAGGTAAGCTGGAGGGTTTGTCAGCTTTATGACAAGAATGGACACTAATCCTGGTAGGCAATACCCACTGGTCCTGCATGTCTGGTGAGTGGGGCAATTGATTCCCACACCCTGCTTAACTTAAACGCTCTCCCTCAATTCTCATTACACCAGGCTGAGAAACCAGGTAAACAGTACTTCACCGGTGTGTGTGTGTGTGTGTGTGTGTGTGTGTGTGTGTGTGTGTGTGTGTGTGTGTGTGTGTGTGTGTGTGTGTGTGTGTGTGTGTGTGTGTGTGTGTGTGTGTGTGTGTGTGTGTGTGTGTGTGTGTGTGTGTGTGTGTGTGTGTGTGTGTGTGTGTGTGTGTGTGTGTGTGTGTGTGTGTAGAGAGAGAGAGAGAGAGAGAGAGAGAAAGCGAGAGAGTGGTGTTGGACCCGTACATCCCTGTATATAGCCTCGCTATTGTTATTTTACTGCTGCTCTTAATAACTTGTTACTTTTATTTCTTATTCTTATCCATATTTTTTAACTGCATTGTTGGTTAGGGACTCTTAAGTTAGCATTTGACTGTAAGGTTGTATTCGGCTTATGTGACTAATACAATTTGATTTGATTTGATTGGTCATGAATAGACTGTGAGGGCTGGACTAGAGGCCAGTCACACGCCAGTCACACGTAGGCAGTAGTTGAAATTAGTTTTGTAACCTAGCCTAATCATTGAGGTCTGTCAGGAGCTTTCCCTCAAACTTGTTTTTAGCACCCTACCCTACACTACCTTACCTTACCCTACCCTACCCTACCCTACCCTACCCTACCCTACCCTACCCTACCCTACCCTACCCTACCCTACCCTAACCTACCCTACCCTACCTTACTCCTCTCTTCTTTTCCTCTCCTGACTTTATTCTCTCTCTCTCTCTCTCTCTCTCTCTCTCTCTCTCTCTCTCTCTCTCTCTCTCTCTCTCTCTCTCTCTCTCTCTCTCTCTCTCTCTCTCTCTCTCTCTCTCTCTCTCTCTCTCTATAAAGGGGCTTCATTAGCATGGGAAACGTGTTACAGTTTTTCTCAATTGCTAAAACACTCCATTTCCTGAAAACATTAAACACAAAACCTCATCTTCAAGCACTATTTACATAACCTCTGACTCCTCTCGCAAAACAGTTTTACCTGTGTTCAAAATCAAACACTGCTCTCAAATCATAAACGTAGTGATCAAAATGATATACACTCTCAAGCAGTCAGTAAACAATACACCGAAAAATAGAAAACACAGTGTTCAAAACATACAATTCTCAGGGAGAAGTACATGTTGCACTCAAAAGGTACTCTGTATACTTGTTTCATTCACATCCTGTTACGATGGCGGACACTGTCAATTGTGGAGATGCTCACACTGTCGATTCCCTGGAAGTGTGTGTTGTCTTGTATCACTCGTTCCTGGATTTCTCTGAGTCGTATTGCATTATCTTGAAGGACCAGGCCAACTATAATGGCCTCTTGCTCCCGAGTGAATATAGCTGTCCTCCCACCTGCATGTGGCAGCCTTGCAATTCTACAAAAAGTAGTTGTGCAGTTACAAAACATATTCATGCAGTACAATACATACAGTGATTAACTTTCTTTGCCCTCCTCTTCCTCCTCGTCGCCCACCTCGCATACGCACTCATCCTTGTCCTCTCACAGTGTTTCTTCTATCCATTCTCAGACTTTCTCCTTTCCACCTTCAACAACCTGTTTGCTCTCTGAACTGGCTTATATTGGTTGTGTCGCATCATTTGAAACAGGTTAAATCACATTTTGAGTGGTTGTGTTCAATCAATGACATGTTTTCTCTATTTGTATTTGATTGTTGCCACTTGTGTTTACCAGTATGGATGACATGTGCATTAGAGTGCAGAATGTGTTTATAGAATGAGAATGTGTTTAGCGTTTTGCTGAAAAGTCTAAGTGAGATCTGCAAATTGTGTTTTACCATGTGAAATGGTTTAAGGTATTGACAACAGACTGCATAATTAGCTAAATGAGTCCAGGCAACTGAGAACTTTGTTCAGCCAATGGGTTTTAGTGTTTTAGCAATTGAGAAAAACTGTAAAATTGCCAAAGCAAGTGAAGTAGATAATATACAAAAGTGAAATAAACAATAAAAATTAACAGTAAACATTACACTCACAGAAGTTCATGTCATATTATGTACATATACAGTGTTGTAACGATGTGCAAATGGTTAACGTACAAAAGGGAAAATAAATAAACATAAATATGGGTTGTATTTACAATGGTGTTTGTTCTTCACTGGTTGCCCTTTTATTGTGTCAACAGGTCACAAATATTGCTGCTGTAATGGCACACTGTGGGATTTCACCCAGTAGATATGGTAGTTTATCAAAATCGGGTTTGTTTTCGAATTCTTTGTGGATCTGTGTAATCTGGGGAACATATTTGTCTCTAATATGGTCATACATTTGGCAGGAGGTTAGGAAGTGCAGCTCAGTTTCCACCTCATTTTGTGGGCAGTGTACACATAGCCTGTCTTCTCTTGAGAGCCAGGTCTGCCTACGGTTTTTCTTTCTCAATAGCAAGGCTATGCTCACTGAGTCTGTACACAGTCAAAGCTTTCCTTAAGTTTGGGTCAGTCACAGTGGTCAGGTATTCTGCCACTGGGTACTCTCTGTTTGGGGCCAAATAGCATTCAATCTTATTCATTTTGTTTGTTAATTCTTTCCAATGTGTCAAGTAATTATCTTTTTGTTTTCTCATGATTTGGTCGGGTCTAATTGTGTTGCTGTCCTGGGGCTCTGTGGGGTCTGTTTGTGTTTCAGCTGGATTTGATGTTTGAAGCTTTTCATACATTTGTTATGCCTTTTGCATTTGGGAATGAGAATAATATTTTGTGTGTCGAGATATAAAATATCACGTGAAAGGTATCCGTGAACTAAATTCGGGTGTAGCCTCGCCTTTTCTTTTGAAAAAGTCAACCTGGTCTCAACTCCTAGTGTGACTATAATACTCAGACATGATTGAAGTTAAAAGTAAAGTACATTTTTTTGCAATTACAATCAGTTTCTTCTGGGAATTGGGGTTAGGAGCACTTCTGATCAAAGAGTAGACTATTCAAATTAGCTGGAATGTGCTGTAGGGTGATGATGGAGTTCTAGGTATTTCCTTCAGCACAGGCTAAAGCTAAACCCAATGGCCAATGTATGTCTGCAGCCAGATAGACTATGGACAACAAACTGTGAAGAATGTTATGTTACCATGCACCTACACAGTGATGTAAAGTACTTAAGCAAAAATACTTTAAAGTACTACTTAAGTAGATTTTCTGTACTTTACTGTTTATACTTTTGACAACGTTTACTTTAACTTCACTACATTCCTAAACAAAATAATGTACTTTTTACTCCATATATTTTCTCTGACACCCAAAAGTACTCGTTTTGAATGCTTAGCAGGACAGGAAAATTGTCCAATTCACTCACTTATCAGGAGAACATCATTGGTCAACACTACTGTCTCCGATCTGGCGGACTCACTAAACACACATGCTTCATTTGTAAATTATGTCTGAATGTTGGAGTGTGCCCCTGGCTAGCAGTGTTTGCTTAATATAATCCTTTTTGTATTATTCATACTTTTTCTTTTGTACTTATTAAGTATATTTGAGCAATTACATTTAATCTTGATACTTAACTATATTTGAAACCAAATACTTTTGGATTTTTACTCAAGTAAGTGTTTTACTGGGATACTTTCACTTTTACTTGAGTCATTTTCTATTAAGGTGTCTTTAGTTTTACTCAAGTATGACAATTGGGTACTTTTTCAATCACTGCCTCTATCAAGACAGTTTATATTTGTTTTATTTGTTAAGTAACTTATAACTGAAGGGATGAGAAGAAGATACCCACAGTATCATCTCCCTGACTGAAACAGTGAGCACAGGAGATGCCACAGAAGTTCTAACATAGGGTAATAGTACTATTACAGTACTTCCAGTCTCTTGCATATTAGCCTTGCTATGACCTTGTCCTGATATCACATCCCTGGAGAAGGAATGCAAATCGTATCCGTCCAATCCGACTCTGCTACTACCACTACCAACCTCCTCTCTTGCTCTCACCAACCCTACTCTGCCCGGCTGGCCCACAGGATCTTTTCCATGCCCCAGATATCATTTGTGGCTTGGGTTTGGAGGCTGACGGTGCATCTGCGCTCGCTGCTCTGCTGTTTCAGGCGTCGGGTTGGTCAGGTCGCATCATGTACATTGTGCAGTTCTCAGGACCAGCTAGTCACTCCTCCTTCAGAACCGGATAAGTAAATGTTGTTTTTGAAACGGCAATCTGTCAATTCATGGGTTGTTTTGATTGTGTCCCTGGGTACATTCTAAATGACATAACTCACCCAACACTGCAAAGTAAGGATAAGTGTGGTAACTAGGGGGATAGAGGAGATACCCTTATAAACGCTGTTCATTAAAAGTTATTTAACCACATATCTGCAGACTTGATTGAATACCATAACAAATACAGTAATCAATATAGGGGGGATTGATTTGTATTAGATCAGCCAGTCATTTAGTTCCATTGTAAATGAGAGACATCAACAGGCAGGGTCTCTCACAATGCAACTTTACCTCAACCTCTCAACTCTCTAATGGTGTGCTAATTCACAGTACAATTTTCTGACATGTATTACATAATGAATTGAAGTTCAAAAAGAAAATCTTAACTTAACAAATACTGGAATTAATTTAGCTCACTGAGTATGCTGAGGTCTTTGTTGATATTTCTCAAAATGGGACAGCATCATCTGTACATAATGGCGGCAGGAAGTCTAGCGGTTAGAGCGTTGGGCCAGTAACCCGAGCCAACAAGGTGAAAAATGTGTCATGTGTCGATGTGCCCTTGAGCAAGGCACTTAACCCTAATTTGCTCCAGGGGTGCTGTACTACTATGGCTGACCTTGTAAACAACACATTTCACTGCACTGTGTAAATGATATATAGAGAGAGAGATTTAAGATAATACCGTAGGTGATATGGCAGAATAAAGTGGAGCTCTCCAGTCCCATAGAATACCTTAGTGGAACTTAATTCCAATACTTTGTTTGTGGCATGCACATTGTTTTGTGAAATGTCATGACATACTTGAGCCAAATTGTATGTGCACGTAGTGGCATGTCCATTCTCGAAAATGTCTGCTTAAAAGACACCTTGCCATGGAGACTTCTCTAATGGAGTGCAATGTTGTTGAATGATCAGGTTAGCGTTTTTCATCATGAATCTTGTTCTGGAGGCTGCTCTGCAGAGTGGTCATGAAATCTGATTTTAAACCTAACCTTAACTGTAACCCTAACCTTAACCGCACTGCTAACCCTAATACCTAATCCCAACCTTAAACTAAGACCAAAAAGCATGTTTTATTTTCATACATTTTTACAATATAGGCAATTTTGACTTTACAGCTGGCCTGTCTAAGGTGAAATTGCTCAGTTCTGCCTCCAGGACAAAACTCAACCTGTGTCTAATGCAGCAGTTTTTATCACAGTATCAAATCACTACTGTGATTGTTTTCAACTAAAATGGTCAAAAAGAAACAAAAATAGCTTCTTAGCAAAGAGACATTTGTCAAGCAAGAATTGTATTAGGACTGTCTGGGAGTGGTCTGAGTGGGAAGGGGAAAATTGAAAACTATCTGTTATTGGTAGAGAGAATTGGAACTCTGTCCCGGCCTGACCTTAGTTCCTTTTTTTATGTCTCTATTTTAGGTTGGTCAGGGTGTGAGTTGGGGTGGGCATTCTATGTTTTGTTCTATGTTTGTATTTCTATGTGTTTGGCCTGGTATGGTTACCAATCAGAGGCAGCTGTCAATCGTTGTTTCTGATTGAGAACCATTCTTAGGCAGCCTGGTTTCTACCCTTGAGTTGTGGGTAGATGTTTTCTGTTGTGTGTCTGCACCAGCCAGAACTGTTTCGGTCGTTTGCGTTGTTATTTTTGTGATGTCAGTGTTCATTAAATAAATATGGACACATACCACGCTGCACCTTGGTCCTCTCCTTCCAACAGCCGTTACAAACTCTCTTTCTTATTGGTCTATTAACTAATTTACCACCTGGTGATGTAATCAGGCAGTTCAAAACTCCATCCCACCATAACAGGTTGAAATTCCAGGTGGTCTTTTCAAACAGGTCTTACACAAAATAGGCATATCATGATTTTCACAGTATTATTTCAACCTCTTAGTGTGGATATATATATAAAACACGGGTAAATAACATTTTGGACAGCAAACGGCCTTGAAACTGAAAGTGCATGCATTTTCCTTTGGAAGCAGGGCAAAATAAAATAATTTGTTCTTAACTGACTTGCCTAGTTAAATTAAGGTTAAATAAATAAAAAATAACTATAACAACATCTACATGTACATTACCAGATCCAGGGTTGGCCCTAGCCTTTTGGGGGCCCTAAGTGAGATTTGGTTGGGGGGACCACCACTTCACGGGCAGAACATTTTAGTAGCCCCCCTTTTGACAGCGGAGTTTAAACGTTTTCACGCGTGTTCCAAATAAATCATGCCCCAGCATGAGTTTTTTAATGCATGTGATGTCAGAATGCACTCACTGTTCCAAAACGTGATTGTTACACAACAGGAAAGTTAACCCACGCTGCCTTCAAACCAACACACGCTGCCTGCTAATTATCTATAGGCTATGTTTCAACTTGTCATTTTCTTGTTTGGACCTGTGTGCAGTCTTATCAAAGTAAGTGCTTTATTTTCTGTATGACGTGTTGTTGTTTCTACTGCAGCATACAGTATGTAGACAGCATTCAGAAAGTATTCAGACCCCTTGACTTTTTCCACATTTTATCACGTTCCAACCTCATTCTAAAAAGGATTAAATTGTTTCTTCCCCCCATCAATCTACACACATTACCCCATAATGACAAAGCAAAAACAGGTTCTTAGAAATAAAATAACGGACATTTCACATTTACATAAGTATTCAGACCTTCTGGAAGGTTCTCCCATCTCCAAAGAGGAACTTTGGAGCTCTGTCAGAGGGACCATCAGGTTCACATCCCTGACCAAGCAAGACCCTTCTCCCCTGATTGCTCAGTTTGGCCGGACAGCTAACTCTAAGAAGAGTTTTGGTGGTTCCAGAACATTGTTGAAGCACCTTTTGCATTGATTACAGCCTCAAGTCTTCTTCAGTATGACGCTACAAGTTTGGCACACCGGTATTTGTTTTTTTTCTCCCGTTGCTGCACAGATATTTTCAGGTCTCTCCAGAGATGTTCGATCAGGTTCAAGTCCGGGCTCTCCCAAAGCCACTCCTGCATTGTCTTCGCTGTTTGCTTAGGGTTGTTGTCGTGTTGGAAGGTGAACCTTTGCCCCAGCCTGGGGTCCTTAGCGCTCTGGAGCAGGTTTTCATCAAGGATCTCTCTGTACTTTAATCCGTTCATATTTCCCTCGATCCTGACTAGTCTCCCTGTTATGCTGGTGAATGAGGACCCAAAAGCGACTTAACAGAAACAGAGTCTTTATTCCAGTCTTAAACAAAAACGATAATCCTGGATATTATCTTAGGTAAATACAAAACAGGAAAACTGAAATCCACTCATCAGTAGAGAGGAACGACTGGAGACGAGACCACAGACTGCAGGTCGCTTCGGGAAGGCACAGGCCGTAGCTGACATAGACACCTGCTCACACGCAGCATCTGAAGAAGGCAAAAACACGACGGAACAAGAACACAGCACAGCAAACATCAAACAAGGATCCGACAAGGACAGACGCAGAAACAGAGGGAGAAATAGGGACTCTAATCAGAGGGCAAAATAGGGAACAGGTGTGAAAGAGTAAATGAGGTAGTTAGGAGAATGAGGAACAGCTGGGAGCAGGAACGGAACGATAGAGAGAGAGAGAGAGAGAGTGGAGAGGGAGGGGGAGAGAGAGGGATAGAAAGAGGGATAGAAAGAGGGAAAGAACCTAATAAGACCAGCAGGGGGAAACGAATAGAAGAGGAAGCACAAGGACAAGACATGACAATATATGACAAAACATGACAGTACCCCCCCACTCACCGAGCGCCTCCTGGCGCACTCGAGGAGGAACCCTGGCGGCAACGGAGGAAATCATTGATCAACAAACGGTCCAGCACGTCCCGAGAAAGAACCCAACTCCTCTCCTCAGGACCGTAACGGGAGACGATGAAGAGGGAATCTAGGGCTATTACTCTTATAAAAATGAGACACGGGTAGAGAACTGTAAGCGTTAGAGCAATCAGGACCAAACAGGCCAGGAGAGTAACAACTAGGGACAGACTGAGACACAGCAAGGCTAAGACCAGGAACAGGAGAGAGGTGGTGGCTGTGGACAGACTGAGACACAGCAAGTGCAGGAGCAGGACCAGGAGAGATGCGGTGGCAGGGGACAGACTGAGACACAGCAAGAGCAGGAGAGATGCGGTGGCTGGGGACAGACTGAGACCCAGCAAGGCCAGGAGCAGAAGCAGAAAAAAAGTTACCGGACTTATTCTGCGCGCAGTCCGAACAAGCAGCCACGAAACGGCGCGTGTCACGCTCCTGAGTAGGCCACCAAAACCGCTGGCGAATAGAAGCGAGCGTACCCCGAACGCCGGGGTGGCCAGCTAACTTGGCAGAGTGAGCCCACTGAAGAACAGCCAGACGAGTAGAGACAGGAACGAAAAGAAGGTTACTAGGACAAGCGCGCGGCGACGGAGTGTGAGTGAGTGCTTGCTTGACCTGTCTCTCAATTCCCCAGACATTCAACCCGACAACACGCCCCTCAGGGAGAATCCCCTCGGGTCAGTAGACGCTACAGAAGAACTGAAGAGACGGAATAAAGCATCAGGCTTGGTGTTCTTAGTACCCGGGCGATAAGAAATCACGAACTCGAAACGAGCGAAAAACAACGCCCAACGAGCTTGACGCGCATTGAGTCGTTTGGCAGAACGGATGTACTCAAGGTTCTTTTGGTCAGTCCAAACGACAAAAGGAACGGTCGCCCCCTCCAACCACTGTCGCCATTCGCCTAGGGCTAAACGGATGGCGAGCAGTTCGCGGTTAGCCACATCATAGTTACGTTCCGACGGCGACAGGCGATGAGAAAAATACGCGCAAGGGTGGACCCCATCGTCAGTATGGGAGCGCTGGGACAGAATGGCTCCCACGCCCACCCCCGACGCGTCTACCTCGACAATGAACTGTTTAGTGACGTCAGGTGCAACAAGGATAGGAGCGGATGCAAAACGCTTCTTGAGGAGATCAGTACAACAATCATACGACCGGTGAGGAGGGAGGGAGGTGGCTCTAGACCGACTGAAGACCATGCGCAGATCATGATATTCCTCCGGCCCTCCTGTCAAATCACCAGGTTCCTCCTGTGAAGAGGGAGCAGAAGAAACAGGAGGAATAGCAGACATTAAACATTTCACATGACAAGAAACGTTCCAGGAAAGGATAGAATTACTAGACCAATCAAAAGAAGGATTATGACACACTAGCCAGGGATGACCCAAAACAACAGGTGTAAAAGGTGAACAAAAAATCAAAAAAGAAATGGTCTCACTATGGTTACCAGATACTGTGAGGGTTAACGGTAGTGTTTCACATAATATACTGGGGAGAGGACTACCATCCAAGGCGAACATGACCGTGGGCTCCCCTAACTGTCTGAGAGGAATGTCATGTTCCCGAGCCCAGGCTTCGTCCATAAAACAGCCCTCCGCCCCAGAGTCTATTAATGCACTGCAGGAAGCTGCCGATCCGGTCCAGCGTAGATGGACCGGCAAGGTAGTACAGGTACTTGACGGAGAGGACAGAGTAGTAGCGCTTATCAGTCGCCCTCCGCTTACTGATGAGCTCTGGCCTTTAATTGGACATGAAATGACAAAATGACCAGCGGAACCGCAATAGAGACAGAGGCGGTTGGTGATTCTCCGTTCCCTCTCCTTAGTCGAGATGCGAATACCCCCCAGCTGCATGGGCTCAACACCTGAGTCAGTGGGGAAAGATGGTAGTGTCGGGGAGAGGGGGGACACAGTTAACGCGAGCTCTCTTCTATGAGCTCGGTGACGAAGATCTACCCGTCGTTCAATGCGAATAGCAAGTTCAATCAAAGAATCCACGCTGGATGGAACCTCCCGGGAGAGAATCTCATCCTTAACCTTAGCGTGGAGTCCCTCCAGAAAACGAGCGAGCAACGCCTGCTCGTTCCAGTTACTGGAGGCAGCAAGAGTGCGAAACTCTATAGAGTAATCCGTTATGGATCGATTACCTTGACATAGGGAAGACAGGGACCAGGAAGCTTCTTTCCCAAAAACAGAACGATCAAAAACCCGTATCATCTCCTCTTTAAAGTTCTGATACTCGTTAGTACACTCAGCCCTTGCCTCCCAGATAGCTGTGCCCCACTCCCGAGCCCGTCCAGTAAGGAGTGATATGACGTAGGCGATCCGAGCAATACCCCTGGAGTACGTGTGGGGCTGGAGAGAGAACACTATATCACACTGGGTAAGGAACGAGCGACATTCAGTAGGCTCCCCAGAGTAGCACGGTGGGTTATTAATTCTGGGCTCCGGAGACCCGGAAGCCCAGGAGGTAACCGGTGGATCGAGGCGGAGATAGTGAATCTCCTCCGAGAGGCCGGAGACTTGGGCGGCCAGGGTCTCAATGGTATGTCGAGCAGCAGACAATTCCTGTTCGTGTCTGCCTAGCATCGCTCCCTGGAACTCGACAGCAGAGTAGAGAGAATCCGTAGTCGCTGGGTCCATTCTTGGTCGGATCCTTCTGTTATGCTGGTGAATGAGGACCCAAAAGCGACTTAACAGAAACATAGTCTTTATTCCAGTCTTAAACAAAAACATAATCCTGGATATTATCTTAGGTAAATACAAAACAGGAAAACTGAAATCCACTCGTCAGTAGAGAGGAACGACTGGAGACGCGACCACAGACTGCAGGTCGCTTCGGGAAGGCACAGGCCGTAGCTGACATAGACACCTGCTCACACGCAGCATCTGAAGAAGGCAAAAACACGACGGAACAAGAACACAGCACAGCAAACATCAAACAAGGATCCGTCAAGGACAGACGCAGAAACAGAGGGAGAAATAGGGACTCTAATCAGAGGGCAAAATAGGAAACAGGTGTGAAAGAGTAAATGAGGTAGTTAGGAGAATGAGGAACAGCTGGGAGCAGGAACGGAACGATAGAGAGAGAGAGAGAGAGAGGGGAGAGAGGGAGGGGGAGAGAGAGGGATAGAAAGAGGGAAAGAACCTAATAAGACCAGCAGGGGGAAACGAATAGAAGAGGAAGCACAAGGACAAGACATGACAATATATGACAAAACATGACACTCCCAGTCCCTGCCGCTAAAAAACATCCCCACAGCATTATGCTGCCACCACCATGCTTCACCGTAGGGCTGGTGCCAGGTTTCCTCAAGACATGGCACTTGGCATTCAGGCCAATGAGTTCAATCTTGGTTTCAACAGACAAGAGAATCTTGTTTATCATGGTCTGAGAGACCTTTATATGCCTTTTGGCAAACTCCAAGCGGGCTGTCATGTGCCTTTTTGCTGTCATGTGCCTTTTACTTACCATAAAGGCCTGATTGGTGTAGTGCTGCAGAGATGGTTGTCCTTCTGGAAGATTCTCCCATCTCCACAGAGGAACTTTGGAGCTCTGCCTGAGGGACCATCAGGTTCACATTCCTGACCAAGACCCTTCTCCCCTGATTGCTCAGTTTGGCCGGACAGCCAACTCTAGGAAGAGTCTTGGTGGTTCCAGAATGACGGCAGCCACTGTGTTCTTTGGGACCTTCAATACTGCAGAAATGTTTTGGTACCCTTCCCCAGATCTGCACCTCAACACAATTCTGTCTCGGAGCTCTACAGACAATTTCTTCGACCTCATGGCTTTGTTTTTGCTTTGACATGCATTGTCAACTATGGGACCTTATATAGACAGGTGTGTGCCTTTCCAAATCATGTTCAATCAATTGAATTTACCGCAGGTGGACTCCAATCAAGTTGTAGAAACATCTCAAGGATGATCAATGGAAACAGGATCCATTTCCAGTCTCATCGTAAAGGGTCTGAATAGTTTTGTGAATCATTTTTTTATCAATTAAAAAAATATATTTAACATTTTATTTTTGCTTTGTTATTATGGGGTATTGTGTTTAGATTGATGAGGGAAACAAATATTTCAGCCATTTTATAATAAAGTTGTAACGTAACAAAATGTGGAAAAATGCACTGTATGTATGCATATACACTACCATTCAAAAGTTTGGTGTCACTTAGAAATGTCCTTGCTTTTGAAAGAAAAGCACATTTTTGTCCGTTAAAATAACATAAAATTGATCAGAAATATAGTGTAGACTTTGTTAATGTTGTAAATGACTAGTGCAGCTGGAAACGGCAGATTTTTTATGGAATATCTACATAGGCGTACAGAGGCCCATTGCAGGAAATGTATTTGAACTCTTTGACATATACCAACAAACGGGTGTGATAATTTGACAGTGCTCCCTGCACCATAAGCTCAACCCGATGTGATTAGAACACTTATTTTGAACGTCCAGTTTTGATCGATGCAACAGTCAGCTTTTGAGCTGGCCACAATGTTTTTTCACAGAAATATTTTGCACAAACACAGTCCTTGCAAAGTGATGTCCTGAATCAAGGGAAGTGAATAGTCGTAGGTGACACACCCCCTTCAACATACATACTGCAAACAGATCAAACCTATCTTGTCTCTTCTTATCTTTGGTTGACGTGAAAAAACAAACATGGTGGCACACACAAACTACACATTGTTGGATTACATTCCATTTTTAGAAAGTGTTTTACTCAATTATTTATATCAATGGTGAGCTTACCCGTGATGTGATGAATTGTAAATAATAATTGCTATTAGCTATTTCATACTGTGGTTTCTGTCAGCCCAGGGTTAGCTAAATATGACCGCTTGTCTTACATCAGTCTTTTCTCAGTTAGTGCTTGGACTAACATAGCCTACATTTTCTGGTTTGGATAATTGTGTTATGCTGTTGCTACTTCTGTGAATGTCTGAACATTTCATCACATTCAGGACATAACTTTGCAAGGACTGTGTTTGTGCAAAAAAATTCTGTGAAAAAACATTGTGGCCAGCTCAAACACTGACTGTTGCATCGATCAAAACTGGACGTTCAAAATAAGTGTTCTAATCACATCGGTTTGAGCTTATGGTGCAGGGACTACTGTCGAATCACATCGGTTTGAGTGTACGTTGCAGGGACCACTGTAGAATGATCACACCTGTTTGTTGGTACATGTCAAAGGGTTAAAATACATTTCCTGCAATTGTACACATTTTTCCATGGGGAAGAGAGAAAATGTTGCAATTTTAAAGTAAGGGGCAAAATGTATAGAGAGAAGTTTAGCTATTTTCCCCAAAAAAGTTTCGCCATGAGGCAGAGAATTTTTCTTCCGTTTTAAAGGTAATTTCCTGCAATTCTGCACATTTTACCAAGACTTATGCCTTATGCATGTGAATGATATCTGAGTGAGTGACAAACAAAATCAATAGAGGCCCCATGCAGGTCAGGCCCTTCGGCACATGTCCTGTGTGCTCGGTCGGTAGCTGGCTAGAATAACTTACCAATCTTAAAATGTTTAGCTCACATGGCTAATTGAGTGACTGTCAGTGACTGAAATAAAATACAGAAACTGCTGAACCACAACCACATTCCTAAATTTCACCATGTGTATTCTACTATTCTAACTCTCAACAGTAAGTTGAGACCCCGACTGCGTTCATGAACATGTATTTTACATTTAATTTATGGTAGGGGGCCTCCTAGTGGCCGGGGCCCCGAAGCGACCGCTTATGTCGCTTATGCCTGGAGCCGGCCCTGACAAGATGAAACATTTCCTCATAGCAAAGTTTGATCTTAGTTCAACAAAGCCAATATTTGCCAGCAAACCTCGGTACAGTATCGTAGACAATAAAAAAACACATTGTAGGTGGGTTAGCTTAAGCAGCCCAACAACAAGGTATATTTGACAAGTCAATCTGGGAAAGATTTCAAAGATCTATTTATTAATGAAACATTATCTCTCAATGTTTGTCTTTGGCTTAACGATTCACTCAATTGACGACCTTCCGTTTCAAGCAAGTGAACTCTTTGTGCGCATAAACCCACAACATATGCAATTTGAATTGACTCTCAGCAGACTTGGATACTATTCAGTTATGCACAAGAGCCACAAGATATTATCAGTCCGGTGGTTGCCAAGCAAACCGAGAACACCCCGGGTAAACCATGTGTACAGAGTGACAAAGCTCCAGGAGCCACTATTTGCCTTTACTCTCTTGGGCACCCAAGTTCTTTTTTTTAACATGAAAAAGAAAAGGCTTTGAACCTTACAGGATGTTAAACAGTAATTCATTGCTTTTTTTATAGAGTTAATGTGTACAGATGTAGGATCCTAATTTAAGCCACTTTGCTACAGCAGGAAAATAATTCTGCAGCAACAGGAGATGTGAATTATTATGTGTTTCATAATTTTTCATAAGGGAAAATCAAGTCTGAAAATTCAGAGGAAAAACACACTTCAGAAGCCTTTTCAAGCCTCAGACACAACATGTTTTAAATGTCCTGCCTTGCAGTAAATTTCTCCTGCAACAGGGTGATCAAATTAAGATCCTACATCTGTATTAGTGTGGAATGGGTTATGGTGTTTTATTTTTTAATAACTATATCAGGCCACTGCTGATCTGGAAAACGACGAATCAAAATCTAAAACTGACCCTTACTTTACCCTAACCTTAACCAAACCCTTAACCCTTACACTAACCCTAGCCTTTCCCATCTCTCTTAGCCAGCGATGACGACTGGGGATGACCTAGAGAAAGTGTCACCGTCTGTAGGAAGGGGGATAGGAATGCATGTAGAGAGTGAGGGTGAGAGTGGGAGAGGGAGTAAAGGAGAGATGCAGAAGCTGTGAATGAGTGATCCGTGTATCTCTGCTCCATGTGTCCGTCCTGCCAAGCTGCAGTTGATGAAAGCCACTCTGTCCTGAGTTGACAGGGATGTCAAATGTCAAAACCTCCTGTTCAGGCGCTCCACTGTTTTATCTGTGACCTCAGCTCTGACACAACTGTCCAGGTGGCTTGGAGGAAGAGCCCAGTGATCAAAGGCCAGGGCTAAGGCGACACCTGCAGATAAAGAACACAGCGATGGGCGGAGTGAGACTTTACAGCCTACCTACAGCTTTCCTCCCTTCCTACCATCTTGATCGCTGCTCATCCTGGCACACACACACACGCCTGCCTGTCAATGTGTGTCCTTACCGAAACTGGCAGTACAGTGGCCACATCCTTGTCCTTCCTTCCTGACGTAGCATGAAGTCCTGGAGACTGTCCAAAGAGGTTGTGTCCAGATTGGAGGTCGCCTTCAATTATGTGTTTTACCAATATGGCACATTGCACCCAGGGAGGGAGAGGTAGACATAGTGTTGTCAACACCCATGGCAGTGCCCTTCCTGCCGATAAGGAACAGTGATGGCACTAGCCCAGTTTCCTATGTCTTGAAAGTTCTATTATATTGTGTTGTATTTGAACTGAGGCAGATCTCAGGAGATGTGGTAGGAAAGGAGAAAGTGATGGTAGTTTCCAGGTGAATTGAGCTCCTCCTGGGGTGGGTCCTGACGTAGACAGAGACTTATCAAGACACCGGTAGCCTAGCTCCCTCCTCCCTTTTCCTTGAGAACTTTGTAATGTAAACAGAGCAGCAGCAGCAGTGCTGGAGGAATGGCTGGCTGTGTTTAATCAATAGGTTGTGTCCGTCTGGCCTGGCCTGCTGCTATGTGTTCCTGGTGACTGGATTTTAACTCACTCACAGTCAGGACACAGTGGGATTGTGTTCCAGACAAGAAACATTTGACCGTGCCCGATACAGGTCAGATGGGAATGTGTGCATAGTACCGCATCTTGGTCAACTGAAGTTGTCAATGTTTATGTTTGAATGCTGATTTTACATAAACATGTTTTTTTTAAATGCATGAAACCAATATTTTTGGGGTGGTGATTAACATGCAGTTTGCCTTGACTTGTAGCTTGACCTTTGGTTTGTCATATATGCTTGTTAGAGAACATGGCCTACTGTTGCAGGAAATTTGCAAATACTTAATAAGCCACTATTGATTGTCAACTCTGTATGTCATTATCAGCTGTCAACAATGATACTGGTTGACAGTAATCAAAGCATAGTCTCTACAGTATAATCAAAGGAGGCAAGGAAACAACAGAACAATTGCGCAATAAAAAGTTAAACCATAATTTCCTTAGACAACACGGACCTCTAGTGGTTGACATATAGTTGCACACTTTGTCTTATTCAAACGCAATACTACGAAAACACAAATCGCCCACCCACCAGTTGGGTTATTTTCCCTGGACAGCAAGTAACGCAGATATTCAAGACTATGAGTCAATGTAGACTAAAACATCAACATTATTAGACTGTCAAAACTGCAGAGTAGAGAAAGGAAAATCAGGAAAATATAGAGAAATGACCTCACTGCAATGAGTTTAACGTTATACATCGTCACTCTTCTGTAAATTCATAACTGAATGACTGTATCAAATCAAATAAAGCTTTATTTATACAGCTAATTTCAGACAAGGAATGCAACGCAATGTGCTTCACAAGGAAAAAACGAATAAAAACAATGAAAATAAAAACTTCAATATTTACGACACAACAAACATAAGAGGATAAAAAAATATAATAATAATAAAAACTGAATGCCTAAAAGCACGCTAAGGAAAAGCAAAGCTATAATTGTGTGTTTTAAGATCTCTTTTAAATATGTCCACAAATATGTCGACAGTGTAGGCACTCTGAAGGAATGCAAATAATCATGTTGTTGTTAGACTGAACCAATGATGTACAGTATATCAGTGGAGGCTGCTGAGAGGAGGATGGCTCGGAGCAAATGGAATGGCATCAAACACATGGAAACCATGTTTTATATATTTCATTCTGTAGCTCAGTTGGTAGAGCATGGCGCTTGTAACGCCAGGGTAGTGGGTTCGATCCCCGGGACCACCCATATGTAGAATGTATGCACACATGACTGTAAGTCGCTTTGGATAAAAGCGTCTGCTAAATGGCATATATTATTATTATTATTATTATACCATTCCACTCATTCCGCTCCAGCCATGAGCCCGTCGTCCTCAATTAAAGTGCCACCATCCTCCTATGAAATGTATGTCTATGCAATCAACTCTCGTCTAACTCTCCATGTCTGAATAATACAGTGGAGTCATTTATTTTCTTACCTCAGCTAAATTAACACATTAGTAATTCACATTTGGATTGATTTGATTTTTCATGTCATGCCGTTATAGTGTGCTGTCTTCTGTCAATGAGAGGCTGAATGAGCCATGTGCAACCAGGGATACATACTGGCTGGCCAGGGTCACCCGCTGCTCTGGATTTGGCTTGGCCTTGACAGCATGCTGGATGACATCATCATGGCAGTGAGGTCAACATGGCCACATAGAGGTGCTATAATGGCCAAGTGACACAATGTCCCTCTGTTTCTCTCTGAGGAAAAACTGAATGGGCTGCCACTGCTGCTGCCCGAAACCCTCGGAAGAGAAGACAGAATCACACTTTAAATCACATTGCACAGATACTGTTTATGTATATTTTTTCATGTACTGTTGTTATTAGTAAGTACATATCAACTAAATAGTAGCTAACTATATCAAGAACTACCGGTAATCTGAAACATTATTTGACCAGTTATTTAAATTCAGTAAACAATCATCTTTCTTTAGTAAAGCTGACAGGGAGCTAGGACCTGGGGGGTTCAACACTTCATCCATCACGTCAGTGAAGAAGTCAACACTGACTAGCACTACACAGTCACTCACATAATGAATTCCCCACATTGGGACTGTCACTGAATCACAGCAAATGTAATGCTGACATTTAGCTGGACCTGTATGCAAGCTGATTCGTAAAGATGAATAATGGTCAAATCGTATCACACAGACGTCATGCAATGAGAACTGGTGTGACCGTCACCTCCTGACAGGGCAGTTACATTGCACAGACATTCACATGCCATGCCATACTATTACTGTAAATTGAGCAGACATCATGTGTTTTCCTCACCACCCCTGACTTTGCCCGCTTGCCAATGCTGACGGCAGTTGGAAAAGAGGCATCGTTCACACCTCCTCGCCTACCAGTACCCATTGACATATGGTCAGTACCCCCTTGCTTCTGCCTGTTTCCAGATCTCCCCCTTATACTAGGCAGGTCTGGCACCCAGTTCTCTCTGCACCTGTAGCTCTCTCAAGCTGTTGCTGCTGAACCCCTTGACTCCACACTACATTTCCAAAGGTTAAACCAAAGAATTATGTCTGAAATCTAGCGTTTAATCCAGTCTTCATAGTTAAATATGACTCACCATGAACAGCAACACTTTTCAACATCCATTATTTTGTCTTGATCCATAGTAGTAAAGGGAGGAATCACCTTCCTGTGAAGACATTGGGACCCCATTGCCTCATTACAATGAACAGCAAAGCATTCTGTCAATCAAGTGGACAACTGTAGTGGATAAAGACAGTTTATTATGCATTCAAGAGCAATAATCAATAAGACGAATGTTTATGCAGCCCATTCAAAGCAGTGTATGTCTGGAGGTCCTACTACAGTGACCTTCTCTTCCTTATACAGGTTGTTGATCTAGTTGGTCCCCCGTCTTTCTGTTGGGTGGATGTGTGCCCATCATGCGCCTTCTAAAAAGTAACTTGGTTCACAGGACGCTCAATGTCCACCAGATGGCGATACAATCAAATGTTTCACACAGAATTTCATGTAGCTATGACTCATACTTACGATGGTTAGGTCTAAGGGGCTTTCGAAATCATAACGCAATACTTTTATGAGTGAGTGAGGGGTGGAGTGAATTAATTCATGAATCACCTGATTGATGAATGCGATTGGGTATCACATTATAGTAACATACATACATTTTTATAAAGCAACACATCCATAAGAAACAATATTTATGAACAAGAATAAAGTATTTCATTGACTCACAAAAAAAACATTTGCTTTCTTATTTGAGTTTTAAAAATGTCAAAGTGTTTATTGGGAATAGAAAATGTGTAAAACGTTAAAGCGATTATAACCGCTGCAGGAAATATTGAATTTAAATGCGTGACATTGGATTTGAGTTTAATCCATTTGCTTGGCGTCCTATCCAGTTGTAGCCTACTATCTTGGTTTCCCTTTCTTGTCAATTCAACGCTTATTTCAGTGTAAATTCACAGTCCTTGCGACTATAGGTAAACGGTATTAAACAATCACCGCAAAAATATAGTTAAAACGAAGATATGCATCCGCGAGTGCATATCAATGGAAAGTGAGGACTAGTCCACTTCCTATTAGATCACCTATCAACAGCCACTTGACTCTGAGAGAGAGGAAATACAACACCCTGCCATTTAAACTCCGCACAGCGCGGGACGGGCAACCCTATGGGATGCTCGCGTGGCAATGACATGACGTGGAGTGGAGCAGCCTATAGATAACCCATAAGCACCATGGACAGTTCATTGAAAAAAGTCTGGTTTATCTCGCCAAAAGTTATTCTTAAAAAAAATCGTATTGTAATCTGTGTAAAGTGAACAATATATGATTCCAGATGATATTTTACTCGTTTGCAGATGTTTTATGATGCTATTTGGACATTCGACATGAATTTCACTCTTGTATGCCTATAATTTTGTCATATAAATTAGACAAATGGCATCAATAATTAAGGCAATATGTGAAAGTGAATATAGCTAGGTTATCTGAATGGATATAATATAATAAGGACCATTGTAACGCCAGGGTAGTGGGTTCGATCCCCGGGACCACCCATACGTAGAATGTATGCACACATGACTGTAAGTCGCTTTGGATAAAAGCGTCTGCTAAATGGCATATATATCTATATCTATATCTATCATGCATATGTCAGTACTTCTAAAGTAGCCCAACGTATAACTATATCTGCAAGTTAAAGCTTCATGTATTTACTACTCAGCTCATCACTTACAAAATCACTTTTCAGGGGAATGTAGATGTATCCATGATGGCATACAGGGGACAAATGAAGGATTAGAAAACTGAATAGCGGGGCTCAAGCAATTCACACATATCTATTTCTGCATTTTAGCAGCTTCAAACCAGGGAGTGAAATCCGGACAGGTTGTTATAGCTACCCAATCCACGGGGGTTCGATGTCTATTTAAAAGACCGCGGACCCTCCCTCTTCTCCTTTAAACAACATTATATATCACACACAGCATGCCAATGCGACCATGTCTCAATGAGCACTAAAACACTATCTTCTTAAAATTAGCTCATTCTTGTGTTTGCTTTCAGCCTGACTGACTCAGGGATAGCGCGTTCGCATGACCAGAATTTCCCCTTTGGCAATACCTGCTGATTGGGTCCTAAAAGCAAGCTGCTTTTAACTTTTTATATTTGGCTCCCTTCTGCCATGACTAGTCGCAAAATATTGCTTCTCTAGCCTATCATTATTTTTTAGGACAAGGTGAGAAATATTGGTCAGCAGCACAGATTGTTCTTTTGTTTTTTCTAATTGAAAAAAGGAAGTGCGCGCGTATGAACGCGCGTGTATGTGGTGAAGATGTTTTGCGAAACTTTTTTAAGGATGATATACCTTGGATGTTTCCTGTTTCTTTGTGGGTTTACGCATGCCATACCAAGTTACCCTATCTGGTGGTAAGTTTTATCTTCACTCTACTTTTAACTGCAACATGTTCTGAAAAATGCTAACGACCTATTATTTCATCAATATACTTTTTCGTTTATTGTTGCTTTCGGTTAGTTTGTTTGAAATAATAATATCAGCATGTGGTTTCCGATGCTGGGCGCCCCGGCAATTAAGTTGTATCCTAGGCTATCATACCGGTCTAATTGGCCCTGTCAACGGACAGTGGATATCGACGTTAACCAGCAGAGACAGAATCGTGAAGATGGGTTATAGAGCTAATCAAGTGAAATTGTATGAAGAAATAACAGCACGTGAGTCACTGAAGCTATTGATTTAAAAACGCATGCAGTGCGGAGACAAGAATAGCCTACTTACCCAGACTGGTTATACAAAATAGAATTCAAAGAGATTTTTGTGTAAACTAGTTTCAGTATGCTTTGACTACGCCAAAAAGAGGTCATGCTGCATTCTACTTGATAAGAGATCGCTGATGATAGATACTGATTAAAATAATAACGCGAAGGAAAGTAAGCCGAATGATCATTTCAAATTATTATTATTATTTATTCATATTATTATTATTGTTGAATATTACATGCGTTTATGAGAGGGGCGGTGCGAAACGGAAATATTATTCGTTTCATGATACTAATATTCAACAACAATAATAATAATAAATAATAAAAAATAATGTGAAATCATCATTCAACAAAACACGTTCAGTTTACTTTCTTTTGCATTATTATTTTAATCAAAGTTTAAACGCAACATTTAAGTGACCTAATAATCTCAATGTTTTATTCGATATGTATAATATAGATTTTATTGAATACACGAATTTCACGATTGAGAATATTGATTATTTCCCAAAGCTAGGTATTTAATTGAAATTGGCCATCCGTTATGTCATCCAATGGAGTGGTGTAACCCTATACCACAATTATTTGTATAGCCTCAGATACTGATTATCCAGGCTTCATCATTGAAATTAGCTTTCAATGATGCTTCATAAACTACAGCCTAACATATGTTGTTTGGTGGTACCCATACGCAATTGTTATTTATTCGTGTTATTTATTAGTCTTCTTAAAGGACTGGTGTTGATCATTTCCCAAACAGTCAAATTATTTTTCGCAAGTGTTAAAGGCCTAAGGAGAATGAGGGATGGCTTTAGGCCTTAAATTGGGGGTCAGTTGAGAAAGGAATTAATCCCAATGGTCCATTCACAGACCAATGGAAATGAGGATGTAAGGTTTTCAACTGGAATTGCATTTTGATTTAAAATAATCCATAATTGACCGAATTGTCTTATTTTAAAGGTAAGAGATGTCTGGTATCATCTCATCACAAAATATTTACTGTTTTCTGAGTTATTGTTTAGGCGTATTGCATGCTATAAAAGTATATTGATTGAAGGTGACATTTATAATGTAAGTCGGACTGCCTTAGGTCATTAGAGGAGCTTCAATTGATCATTAATTGATCTCTGTTGAAAAAACAACAGCAAAAATAGATGCAAGAAAAGAGTGGGATTTGAGCCAACAACACTGGGTGAACTGGTTGAGTCAGCTGATCAAACTGAGAAAGAAACTATGATGGAATAGTGCAATTGGAGAGGAATGAATTAGTGACAGTGGGTTGAAAAAGGATAGAAAATTGGAGGAATGTGAATTCCATTTATTAATCTTTAGGATGTATTTCGTAGAAAGGCTAGTGGAACCCTCTTGTTGAACAACTCCTCTTCCCTTGAGAGGGGAGACATTTGTCAGATGCTGCAGCCCAGAGGCATTATAGCCGGAGGATAGGGGATGTTACAGTATAGACACAGTCCTAGATCAGATATCCTCATCCCCAAGAAATTCACTACAGATTTACATTTTAACCAATCACACAATGGCATCCTTCCTCAAATCAATGTTTCCCATGAAATATTAAAGATGCTGTGTCCCTGCACTTAATTAAGCTAATAGGTATCCTATTAATCTACTTACACGCTCAGCTGGACAGATATCCAGCATAAACAGTGGTGGGCTCTAGTCCTAAATCAGCACTCCTGCTCTGAGACCCAGGGCTCTGAGGCCAGGATCAGGATAGGTTCATTCTGAGGGGAGAAACCTAAAGGCTATGGTCTACTTCCGTGGTTTCCAAACCTCTCTTTCAGTAGCCCCCCCCCCGCACTAGCCGTTCCCCTATTTGATCTATACCAGTACTAGTACCCGATTCAACTAGTGCTAATCATCAAGCCCTGGATATGTTGAATCAAGGTGGCCTAGTAGAATAGCGTAGATCAATTAAGTGGGAGTGGCTAGGGATACTCAATGAGAGGTTTGGGAAACACTGGTCTACTACAATGCTGACAGAGGGTTGGTCCCCAAGTTCCACCAGATGGGTTCCAGAATCAAAGTAACAGAGTTATAACTTACGTCAATGCAAAACAGTATGTTCTTGCGGTACAGCCCACAGTACACAATCATTCACCCTCTCTTGTTGGATCATAAAGGAGCTGTCTTTTTAGTTTCTTTTTTGTGGGGCCAATATTGTATCAAAACACCAGATCCAGTCATGATGACTGACAAAGAGGATGGAAGGCAGGCTTCCATTTGGTCACAGTAACCAGCCTCTGTCATCAACTTGTGTGTTTATGATTTGCTATTGGCGGGTGGGTCAGAGCACTGATTCAGCCTGGGCAAGAGTGCAACGCCGGAAGCAAAACAGAGACGAGCGTGTCCAAAGACGCCATTGAGGTCTCTCTGTGTTTATTGTATCACCCCGACCAATTCAAACAAAGCTCAGCTGGAGCTGCAGCACCAGGCTATAAGGAGCTGAAGTGAAGTCACCATTGAACTCTGCATAGTTTATGTAATATCGAGTTTTGATTGATTCTGGCTTCATGGAAACTAGTTACCTCCCTAAAGAGTGAGATAAGAAGCTAAAGTAGAAACGTGTTTCATGGTACTATAATTCAATCCAATTTGAACACCATGCTGTTGAACAATAGGCATTTTTTTAGATCCTCTCACCAAACGTGACTTTACTTTCGCAAATAACCTGTCAACTATCCAATAAATGACAGATACTATTATGATGAAAAGTAGCTTTGTGGAGGTATGTTGGTGGAAGCTGGTGCCTGAATGCCGCTTGGAATTGGAATGGCCACCAGAACTATTTCACCTTTAACTACACTCTTGGGAAAAGGGTGTTATCTAGAACCTAAAAGGGTTCTTTGGCTGTCACCATAGGAGAACCCTTTGATGAACCCTTTTGGGTTCAATGTAGAATCCTTTCCACTGAGGGTTCTACTTGGAACCAAAAGGCTTCTACCGCCTATGGGGACAGCCAAAGAACCCTTTTGGAACCCTTTTTTCTAAGAGTGTATACTGTACAGTGGCAGGCAGATCATGGTGGAGGGTTGGTGGAGGATGTGGATCTCAACCAAGGCAGGTTCATGTCTGTCTAACTCCCTGACCTGTCATGGCTCAGCCTGACTGCACCCGCCACACACCCACCAAACACCACCTTAAAAGATAAATACCTGGAGGTGAAAGCTTGCCGCACATTCCTTTTACCAAACATGCTCTCTTGATGTCAAAGTCGGCTCCAAAGCCCCGGGGCCTGCAAGAGTAAAGTGGTAATTCTACGGTACCCTGCTTGGGCTTGCTGAAATATGCATTTAACCTAGGCTGGATACACTTCAGTGAGAGGAGGACAGATCTATACTGACTGAGACTAGAATCAAACATGATATCTATTATTTTCTCTTGTGTGTGTATTTCTGATTATAACATGCAGCTACTGTTTATAGAGATGATACAGGTCTGGTTTATGTGGATCCTCAATGGTCTTGATTTTGTTTGAGTTTGTGTATCACCAACAGGAAATGTTTTGTTTTTTCTGCTCAGTGGCAAGTGGTAAGGAAAGCGATATCAGACACATGATGCATTACTTATCTATGAGGAAACAAAAATTCCTTTTGTAATATGTTCACTTTAGATCTATGAATTACAAGGAGGAACCATTCACTAATAAATACAAACAGTTTGCATTCAACCTTAGACCACAAATTCCATATATCCGAAATGAAGTTGTACAGCATGTAAAATATGTATTTTTTAGCACTCAATTACACCATGTCCTTTATAGTCTACCTCTGTAACAAATCCATGAATCATATTATGTTGAAGCGTTGCCACTTCTTCTCCTCCTGCTTCCTTACAGGCATAGAGGTGACCTGCATCACTCAGCCTGTATGGGACGTCTTGAGACGTATGACTATGTGTCCAGGCAGGTTCTGTCTATCTCTCTGTCTGTCTGTCTGGCTTGTATTGATCAAATCATATGTTCTACAGTGTACACTCCCATACACTACTAGGTTTAGTCAGCTCATACATGGTCAAACATGAGTTTCGCATAAATAAGAATCAACAGGTCACACCTAAAAATGTACACTTACCGGTCAACATTTTCAGAACACCTACTCAAGGCTTTTTCTTAATTTTTACTATTTTCTACATTGTAGAATAATAGTGAAGACATCAAAACTATGAAATAGCACATATGGAATCATGTCGTAACCAAAATGTTTTTTACAAATCAGAATATTTTATATTTGAGATAAGCAAAGAGAAACGACAGTCCATCATTGATTTATGACATGAAGGTCAGTCAGGAAAGGAAGACCCAGAGTTACCTCTGCTGCAGAGGATAAGTTCATTAGAGTTACCAGCTTCAGAAATTGCAGCCCAAATAAATGCTTCACCGAGTTCAATAACAGACACATCTCAACATCAACTGTTCAGAGGAGACTGCATGAATCAGGCCTTCATGGTCGAATTGCTGCAAAGAAACACTGTTAAAAGACACCAATAATAAGAAGAGACTTGCTTTGGCCAAAAAACACAAGAAATGGACATTAGACCAGTGGAAATCAGTCCTTTGGTCTGAGTGCAAATTGTTGATTTTTTATTCTAACCGCCGTGTCTTTATGACTGTGAGGCACAGAGTAGATGAACAGATGATCTCCACATGTGTGATTCACACCATGAAGTGTGGATGAGGAGATGTGATGATGTGGGGGTGCTTTGCTGGTGACACTGTCAGTCATTTATTTAGAATTCAAGGCACACATAACAAGCATGGCTACCACAGCATTCTGCAGCGATACGTCATCCCATCTGGTTTGGGCTTAGTGGGACTATTATTTGTTTTTCAACAGGACAATAATCTAACACACCGCCAGGCTGTGTAAGGGCTATTTTACCAAGAAGGACGGTGATGGAGTGCTGCATCAGGTGACCTGGCTTCCACAATCCCCTGACCTCAACCAAATTGAGATGCTCAGCATATGTGGGAACTCCTTCAAGACTGTTGGAAAAGCATTCCAGGTGAAGCTGGTTGTGAGAATGCCAAGAGTGTGCAAATCTGTCATCTAGGCAAAGGGTGGCTATTTGAAGAATCTCAAATATAAAATATTTTTTGATTTGTTTAACACTTGTTTGGTAACTACATGATTCCATGTGTGTTTGTGGTGTTGATGTCGTAACTATTATTCTACAATGTAGAAAATAGTCAAAATAAAGAAAAACCCTTGAATGAGTAGGTGTTGTAAAACTTTTGACCGGTAGTGTATATAACCACAATCAACAGGTGTGGGGAACTGCATAAAGCAATACAACAATAAGTGCAGCACAACGGTGAAATAAAACCACATACAGTAGCAGAGTATCGGTGTAGCAAGCTAGTCAAACAGTTTGGAATCCTGCCTTTGTTTGTTTTCTTACACCTGCTGACCTCACTCAACACCCACAGAAACATTCATGAGTTCTTCCTGGCAGAATAGAACGTCTACAGGTCAAATTAAAAGCTGTGCCGTTTGTTTTCCCTTCTTCCACCTTCCGTCTTCCCCCAAACAAGATCCTATCTGCTCACACTTGCAGAGGGAGTTGTACTTGTGTTGCTGGTTCCACTTGGCATGGTTCAGTCTTCACATTTCAACTCTATGTGTATTAGGGGGCAAGTGTCTGAGGTACGTTGTGATGTGGACTCAGGTTTCTGTTGTAAGAGGTGTGCTATGCTATGCTCTGCTCAGCACCTCAGGATGCGGATTGACAAGGGGCCAAAGAGAGGTCATTTTGTAATAGGAGTTTCCTTGTTTACTGATGCTCTTGCTTTCATTCATATTTATCGCAGACAAAATGCAGGCCATGAGGATGTGATTTCCTCACAGACACTTTTAAAACCCGTTTCTCCCTGTCTTTCTTTTTGTATTTCTCAATTATGATTAACCAGAGGTCTAGTCATGTCTAAGAGTCAAAGAAAATAATATGAAAAACCCTTTAAAGTGAGCATGACACATTGCTCCGCCATTTGCTCAGGGACATACTTTGGAAAGTACTAAATGGCTACACCTATTAGGTAACCCATTGAGGTATGTAGGCTAAAGACAAGAGGTGAAAGCAGACACATGGGACTTGATGTATTCAGTTGAGCTTCATTTGTTTTTTTTACATTTTATTTTACCTTAATTTTACTAGGCAAGTCAGTTAAGAACAAATTCTTATTTTCAATGACGGCCTAGGAACAGTGGGTTAACTGCCTGTTCGGGGGCAGAACGACAGATTTGTACCTTGTCAGCTCGGGGATTTGAACTTGCAACCTAGTCCAACGCTCTAACCACTAGGCTACCCTGCCGCCCCAGGGCTTAGAGCAAACAATATATTATCTTTGTGACTGTTGATTTGCGATGCATACGTATGGTACACGAGGTCAGTGTGATTCTCAGGGACGACCAGGACCTCTCAGTGTAGGATAATGCGGTCATTTTTTATTTTAAAAAAAATGTGGGTGTAATTTAGATGTGCCTGGGGGTGGAACTTTGTCTCTGTGATTATCTTGTTCTTGTGATCACAGAGTGATTACTTCTTAAACATAATTGCACAGGTCAACAGTTAGTGAGCTAATTGAGCTGCACAAGACCTGCCTGCTTCCACCTGCTCTCACTCTAAGGCTACTGTTGGAGAAACAAAACAGTGGGTGGATCAAGTAGATCTCTTCTATCTACTTGATCTTCTTTTTGTCCACCTCATGTTATTTTGGATAAGTGTAAAATTCCCTTGTTCTACTGTTGGTGGTTGGAGCAGGTCGCTATGCAAACAAACACTGCACTGTCAGCCTCTGTCATTATGGCCAGATCACTCAGACTTGGATCACCAGATTACTGTCATCAATAGCAGCCTTAGTGTGGACTGATGTTACTGCAGAAGGAGCTGTTGAATGGTGTGCCAAGAAGGCACTTGTTGCTACTATGCGGCAGTTACCTTGCCAATGACAATAGGAAGTCAGCTATTAAATCAAATGTTATGTTATGGCCGTTACATAATATGTTTATATTCATGGTGAATTGATTAATATAACAATCCCATTCATAGAATGAGGTTTGTCCAAACCCAGCACATCTATGAGCTGTGTCTACCTGAGCTGACAAGTATGGATAGTAATTGAAATGGAATTAACCCCAACTCACCCACTCTAGTACGGTGGAAGAGGATGAATGGATATAAATGGAACATGGTGGCTAGATCAAAACAGAGTGATGGGATGAGAGGAGCAGAGCAGAGCAGAGAAAGTGTGAGTGAGGAGTGAAGGACACGTACTGTATGTAACAAGCTTCATGTGGAAGTGTCATGAGAGTGGTCTGAGTATATCTTCTTAATATACTGTAATAATACATGAGTACAGTAGGATATCAACTAAACAGCCATATTGTGGTATGGATAATGGAACTGTGTCCTAAACAATGCCCGCCTTGGGGACAATAAAGTTCATATGCTGCTGTTAGAATATAGCGGCCATAAATTAATCTCATTTCATGGCCACTGTACAAAACAGTGGAAATGCAAAACTGACTGGAGCCAGATTGACTGGTGCCTTTACTGCCTTCTTTAGATCAAACAATTACAGCATGCTGTTGAAAAGTCCTCTACAAAAGTACTAGGATGACATAACACGAGATGACACAGCAGGGGACGAGTTGTCATGGTTCGATGGTTATGAGCGATGTAAATACCTCAATTGAGACACACACAAAAACACAGCGAGAAAGATATAATCAGGGAACAATCAAGTTTGCACTTGTTGCAACCCAGAATCCCCATCCTCAAAGGGAGGGGACGATGAGGATGGATGGATATATAATTAATACATACCTCTGAAGTCCCAGTGTACATTTGCACTCTCATTACCCTAAGCCAAGGGTAAATAAAAAAAGGTTGTGGTTCTCTGTAATAACAAGGTGTCGTTTCAAAGTTCTCAACCTAGAGGTCTATGAACCACTTGGGGTTCACTGGGGACTTTCATCTTTCCCCATGGCCCTGCTTTGTTACCTCTGGAGTATAGGATTGAGACTGTTTTAAATCCACACAAAGGCCAGGTGGTTACAGAGGGGATAGATGCAGGGATAAGGCATGGATGCTTAATGGTAGCATCTGATACACCAACCTGGTCTCAGAGCATTTCATATTATTTTGTAACACTCCATTTAGTATTATATGTTTAGTTTCATATGATATGTATTAATTTGTGGATGTCTATCAACCATCTCGTATGATATGTTATGAAATACAATTCGTATTATATGTTACGAATTTGCGAAACATACAATATGTTACAAATTTGCCAAACGTATTATATGTAACAAATTCTAGGTAGGTGGCTAGCTGGCTAACGTTAGCTTGGCTAGGGGTTAGAGTAAGGTTAGGGTTATAAGCTTAGGAATTAGGTTAACGAGTTAAAGTTAGGGTTATGGGAAGGATTAGCTAAAAGTGTTAAGGTTAGGGTTAGGAGAAGGGTTAGCTAAAAGGGTTAAGGCTATGTTTAGCTAACATGCTAAGTAGTTGCAAAATCGCTAAAAAGTAGTAAGTAGTTGAAAAGTTGCTAATTAGCTAAAATGCTAAAGTTGTCCATGATGAGATTCGAACTAGATGCTAGATTTTCGCATTATATGCCCACCCATCCATGCGTTTACATTTTGTATGTTACATCTAGTCTATGAGACCATGCTGGATACACACACACGTGCAAACACACACTGCACATACACACTGCATACACGCGCAAACAAAGATAGAGAGAGAAACACACACTCAGTATATCATGGCACTAACCCGCCTCCTGTCTCCCCCATTCAGGTCCCTAGCGGTGGGCCACCAGTACTCGTCCCTGGGCTCCCAGCCCATCCTGTGTGGCTCCATCCCTGGCCTGGTGCCCAAACAGCTGCGATTCTGCCGAAACTACGTGGAGATCATGCCTAGTGTGGCCGAGGGGGTGAAGATCGGCATCCAGGAGTGCCAGCACCAATTCAGGGGCCGCCGCTGGAACTGTACCACCATAAACGACAAGGCCATCTTCGGACCAGTGCTTGACAAAGGTAACATACCGTAATACCCCTAAAAGACAACACAGGTTACACTCATAAAACAGTGCAAGCTAGCCATCTTTGGACCAGTGCTTGACAAAGGTAACATACCGTAATACCCCTAAAAGACAACACAGGTTACACTCATAAAACAGTGCAAGCTAGCCATCTTTGGACCAGTGCTTGACAAAGGTAACATACCGTAATACCCCTAAAAGACAACACAGGTTACACTCATAAAACAGTGCAAGCTAGCTATCTTTGGACCAGTGCTTGACAAAGGTAACATACCGTAATACCCCTAAAAGACAACACAGGTTACACTCATAAAACAGTGCAAGCTAGCTATCTTTGGACCAGTGCTTGACAAAGGTAACATACCGTAATACCCCTAAAAGACAACACAGGTTACACTCATAAAACAGTGCAAGCTAGCCATCGTTGGACCAGTGCTTGACAAAGGTAACATACTGTAATACCCCTAAAAGACAACACAGGTTACACTCATAAAACAGTGCAAGCTAGCCATCTTTGGACCAGTGCTTGACAAAGGTAACATACTGTAATACCCCTAAAAGACAACACAGGTTACACTCATAAAACAGTGCAAGCTAGCTATCTTTGGACCAGTGCTTGACAAAGGTAACATACCGTAATACCCCTAAAAGACAACGCAGGTTACACTCATAAAACAGTGCAAGCTAGCCATCTTTGGACCAGTGCTTGACAAAGGTAACATACCGTAATACCCCTAAAAGACAACACAGGTTACACTCATAAAACAGTGCAAGCTAGCCATCTTTGGACCAGGGCTGGACAAATGTAAGAACATATCTTGAGAGGAAAAGGCACTGTAATAAAACAGTGCAGCCTTGCCCAATGGTATTTTTCCTACTGAGTGGGCTACTCATCTCCAGAACAGGAAGGCTGTGGGTGACATGCCTACAATCTACATTTAATAACACTTAACTGTGAGAATCATGTCTAAAACCAGTTGAATTGTTGAGGGACTTGGCTACATTGGAAATAACTTTCTTCGTGCTGTACAGCACAGGTGGCAACCAAATTGCATGAACTGCATGACTTGAATACCCGAAGTGAGTGTTTTCCCCATAGCTACCTGTTCCCATGTTCTTGGAAGAATACTAGTGTACTATAATAATTTCCTTGTCTGTCAATGTTGGTTATGCTTGGCATGTCAAATGACAAACGATAGCTAACCCTGTCTCAACTGAACCTCTATCACTCACTTTACTGAAGGCTGCCACCTGTGTTGATATTCAGAGAGCTTAAGAGCATTATGTTGTTAGTTGTTGTTATCATGTAGTTAAACAAGCAAGAAAAGTTGTTACTCCATTCTGCTGCAGTCTGTGTGTGTGTGTGGGGGGGGGGTGTGTGTGTGTGTGTGTGTGTGTGTGTGTGTGTGTGTGTGTGTGTGTGTGTGTGTGTGTGTGTGTGTTAGTGTGTGTGTGTGTGTGTGTGTGTGTGTGTGTGTGTGTGTGTGTGTGTGTGTGTGTGTGTGTGTGTGTGTGTGTGTGTGTGTGTGTGTGTGTGTGTGTGTGTGTGTGTGTGTGTGTGTGTGTGTGTCTATCATATGCACTTAAAATCCTTGTTCAAATAGACTTGAGAGATTCCTTCAGCTATGAGCAGTGTAAACCGATGAAATGATGTGTGTATACACTTTGGGTGGAGAACGTTGTCTTTTGTTGGGATTTTCTCTAGAAGGGAATCCCCTTTAAGCCCCCCCCCTTTCAATTTGAGGAGTGTAAAATAAGGATAAAGACAGATAACTTACATTAAATTTAAAAAAAAAATTGATATGCGGTTAACCAATGAATTACCCATCGTTTACAAAAACATTTTTGTAGCTGTATCATTCAGCTGTGATGTCATGAAGTTACTGTTTTTTTCTGTCTGCACATTTTTGCACCGTGACCCCAGGATTGTTGCCAGTAGTCAGGGATAGAGAGATGAGGTGAGAGGAGCATGGAGGGGTGATGGAAAAGAGAGGGGGGAGGAGGAAAAAGAGGGAGGGGGTCTAAACCTGTCAACTGGGTCTGGAAAAGACTGATGTTTACTATAGTGGGAGGTGGGGTTAGTTGGGGAAATTGCTTTTAATAAACTCTTGAGCCAGTTGTTCCATTGATAGAGAAGGCTTGAGCTCAAGTAGGTGGGTAATGATAGGGGTTCACAGTCCCTGGCCCCATTGTGGTGTAAATACCTCCACATCTCCCCATGGCTTCTCTCCCTCCTTGTCTAAATTGCAGGGCCACTATGTGGAAAGGGGAGGCGGGGAGGCAGGCGGCCGGGCCAGGCTACTCTTGGGTTTTGGGCTGGGGGGGGCTTTAGTAAATCATTTTGATTGGATTAAGGTCAGTGAAGCCCTTAATAACGTGAGAGGTCAAAGTGGTTGGATTAAGTGTCTTTGTCAGGGTCCGGGGAGAGTGACTGGCGGGGGCTCAGGGCCTTTTGATAGGGGAGAAGTTTCTCATTTCATTTGCTTTGATTGATGCTTGTATTTGTCTTTGGATTCTGGGCCATTGTCCCCCGGCACGGCCAGTGTCTGTTCTGTTTGTCAGCCGTGCAGATGGATGTGTGTTTGTTTCCTCCTCAGGCCTTTTTAGTTGGAGAAAAGCTGAAAGGAACAGTAGGCCTCAAAAGCTTTGCACCTATCTGTTACAGTAGTTAGCCTACTATTGCCAATACCTTGTCCTAACCAGCTCATTGGCAGACGTCTCCCTGAACATCTAACAAGCAAAGATGAGTAAAGATCAGGGCTCAAGTTTGTTCCTTCAGATACCTAACCTACTGTATACACCATCACTAGGTAGGAAAAGGATGAATGAAGGCAAATATTTGCGATATATAATGGACTTGACAGAGGATAAAGTTATTTAAATATGCACACAGGTTATAGAATGCCTTGAAACATTAAGTGGAAAACATGTTTGGATTTTGAAACATTTTGTTGCAGGTTCTGGCAACAACAATCTCTCTCTTTATTCAGTACACATCAAACAAACAGTATCATGCAGATGTTGTGTTATGCAAGATTTCTACGTAGTATTTACATCTACAAAGATTTTGCATCTACAAGGTTTTTCCATGATTTGTTTACTTGAATACATGTGGAACCGTCCATATCCGATAAGCATGACAGAGAATATGGGCAGCCAGCGATCCTCCTGATATCCCTCTCTCTCTCTGTCTCTGTCTCTGTCTCTGTCTCTGTCTCTGTCTCTGTCTCTGTCTCTCTCTCTCTCTCTCTCTCTCTCTCTCTCTCTCTCTCTCTCTCTCTCTCTCTCTCTCTCTGTCTCTGTCTCTCTGTCTCTCTCTCACCTTCTCGCTCTCTCTTTTGCTCTCTCTCTTTTGCTCTCTCTTTCTCTCTCTCTCTCGCTCACTCTCTTTCTCTCTCTCTCCGTCTCTCGCTCTCTCTTTCTCTCTGTCTATCTCTTACGCTCTCTCTCTCTCTCTCTCTCTCTCTCTCTCTCTCTCTCTTTACTCACTCTTTCTCTGTCTCTGTCACTCTCTCTCTCTCGCTCACTCTCGCTCACTCTCGCGCTCTCTCTCTCTGTCTCTATCTCTGTGTCTCGCTCTCTGTCTCCGTCTCTCTCTCTC
Organism: Oncorhynchus gorbuscha; assembly: GCF_021184085.1. Classification (NCBI taxonomy): domain Eukaryota; kingdom Metazoa; phylum Chordata; class Actinopteri; order Salmoniformes; family Salmonidae; genus Oncorhynchus; species Oncorhynchus gorbuscha. The sequence continues at coordinate 29,586,251 of NC_060194.1, read as the reverse complement.
TCTCCTGCCCTGCCCCCCTCACAGTGCCTAGCATACCTCCAGGCTATGTCTGCGTCAGCACTCATTAATTTACATTAACCAGTGTCAAAACATGCACCGCTGGAATCTGCCTGTGATGAAAGGGAAGGCAGACTGTGCAGGTGTTCTCAGTGTGTGAAAAGTCCTCACAAGGATAGTAAATCAAGGAACATTTTGACAAGTGGGGACATTTTGCCAGTCCCCACAAGGAAAAAGGGTTAGGTGTTAGGGTTAGGAGTTAGGATTTGGGTTAGGGGTTTGGGGTAAAGGTTAGGCTAAGTTAAGGGTTACGGGTTATGGAAAATAGGATTTTGAATGGGTATCAATTGTTTGGTCTCCACAAGGATAGTAAAACAAATGTGTGTGTGTGTGTCGGACTCGGACAGGGTGTGCTTTGGGGAGCTCGCTCGGCACACTTGGCAGAGTAGGAGGAGTATAGGACATTGCAGCAGGGCTGCAGCCAAACCCTAGCATAGTGTGAGTCATAGAAATGCTTAGAACAGGGAATGCCAACGAGAGTGGACTGGACAGACAGTCACACGAACCCAGACACAAAAGCTCTGTTTCACAGGTATAAACATGCACTATTAGTCACCCCAGTGGATTAAATGGGTGAAAAGGATGTGTCTCTGATACAATAGGTCTCCATTATGTAAAAGTGGATATGATAGGGACACGTGTGCTTACAATGAGTTTGATCAATAGTCTGTGGCATTGTCCCGATAGTGAATTATAGTTCCGCTACAGTAGTTTTGTTCATGTGGTCTCACAGCTTCGCAGTTTGACTTTATTGTACTGCAATACTATTGAGAATAATGTGCAACTGGACAACCATATCCACAAGGCTTGGGAAATCAGGATGTTTGTACTTGCTTTAGGGACTGATATACCCACAATAACCCTGATAAATGTCTTAGATGGAAAATACATGGAAGATATACATAAAGGCAGTGCATCTGCTTCTATAATCTAGGTATATTCTATATGCACTGTATGTGTTTCTCCTTGGTACTTCATGCCTAAAGTAAATCAAACAGGGAAAAGGCCATTCACTGAATTCAGGTTACGACCCCTGACCTCAGGATGAGAAAGTGTTACAATTTAGGATGTGCTAAGAGGACCCTGCTTTTCATAAAGTGCATGTTTCTCCATGCTGGGGGAGGTGAGGTTAGTGCACCGGTATATCATTAACTCTGGCTAAGAAAGAAAGAAGGGGTGTGGTAAATGGAGTTGATGGGGGACCTTAGCTCCGCTCCCCACTGGGCGCTGCTCGAAGCACAATATCTCCGCAACCATGAGATTAAGCCGGGAGAGAAAGCGCTTTTCCCCATTCACACGCCCTTTAGATTGTTTTATTAAACCATTTGAATAGGGATTTCCCAGTCTGCCGACATGCGGGGTCTGGACAACGCATAGTTCTCTGTTGCTATGACTTAACTTGGTCCCCACTAATCACTGGCAAGGGCAGATTTCATATAAAATATCTGGGGCCATTGTGGGGCTAACGCAGTGTGACAGTGGCAACACAATAGGGGATTCAGCCCCCCAGCAGGTCGTAGGGACCACTTGCCATGCCAAGGTCCGGCAAAGTAGGGTGGGGGGGGGCAATGTCACAAACAATCAGTCCACTTAGACTAGGCACCCCCTGACATGTTCTTTTCCCAGGTAAGCCCTGGTCTGTCCCAGCCACCACCCACAGTCATCACCAGTTATCACAGTCATAAACCCCACCTATTTCTTAAATGGATCTTCTTAAAATGTGATTTTAAAGCTAACCTTAACCACACTGCTAACCTTGTTTTTTTTTCATGAATATTTACGATATAGCCAATTTTGACGTTGTGTCTGTGGTAACTAGTGGAAACCACCACCAATGTTTTTCTCATCTTGTCCCCAGATAATCTTATTTTCCATCATCCCTCCATTTCTCCCTTCCCCTTTATTTGCTCTGCGGAATCCTTGTCAGTTAGCCACAAGGGTTTGCCCCACGGTTTATTGGCTTCCTGATAATAAAAGTGGAAGACTCAGTGGTTTTAAATTGAAGTAGAAGTGGCGCCCTCTCAAGCTTTAGACCATTCACACCTCCGACTACCAACCACCACCTCGTGACTGCTTCAGGGTCAAAATTAAAGGAGCTGACATTAGTCAAATTCTATCTGGTTCAAAGGAAGGAAGGCATTTTCTGATGGGGTTCAACTTGGTACAGTCCTGCTAAGGGAGTACAGTCCTGCCAAGGGAGTACAGTCCTGCCAAGGGAGTACAGTCCTGCTAAGGGAGTACAGTCCTGCTAAGGGAGTACAGTCCTGCTAACGGAGTACAGTCCTGCTAACGGAGTACAGTCCTGCTAAGGGAGTACAGTCCTGCCAAGGGAGTACAGTCCTGCCAACGGAGTACAGTCCTGCCAAGGGAGTACAGTCCTGCTAATAGTGCTTGGTACAGTCCTGCTAATAGTGCTTGGTACAGTCCTGCCAAGGGAGTACAGTCCTGCCAACGGAGTACAGCCCTGTTAACGGAGTACAGTCCTGCTAAAGGAGTACAGTCCTGCTAATAGTGCTTGGTACAGTCCTGCTAATAGTGCTTGGTACAGTCCTGCTAATAGTGCTTGGTACAGTCCTGCTAAGGGAGTACAGTCCTGCTAATAGTGCTTGGTACAGTCCTGCTAAGGGAGTACAGTCCTGATAATAGTGCTTGGTACAGTCCTGCTAAGGGAGTACAGTCCTGCTAATAGTGCTTGGTACAATCCTGTTATGGGAGTACAGTCCTGCTAATAGTGCTTGGTACAGTCCTGCTAAGGGAGTACAGTCCTGCTAATAGTGCTTGGTACAATTCTGCTAAGGGATTACAGTCCTGCTAATAGTCTTGGTACAGTCATGCTAAGGGAGTACAGTCCTGCTAATAGTGCTTGGTACAGTCGTGCTAAGGGAGTACAGTCCTGCTAAGGGAGTACAGTCCTACTAAGGGAGTACAGTCTTTCTACGGGATTACAGTCCTGCTAAAGGATTATAGTCCTGCTAAGGGAGTAGAGTCCTTCTAAGGGATTACTACAGTCCTGCTAAGGGAGTACAGTCCTGCTAAGGGAGTACAGTCTTTCTAAGGGAGTACAGTCCTGCTAAGGGAGTACAGTCCTTCTAAGGGAGAACAGTCCTGCTAAGGGAGTACAGTCCTTCTAAGGGAGTACAATCCTGATAAGGGAGTACAGTCCTGCTGCGGGAGTACAGTACTTCTAAGGGAGAACAGTCCTGCTAAGGGAGTACAGTCCTGCTAAGGGAGTAAAGTCCTGTTAAGGGAGTACAGTCTTTCTAAGAGAGTACAGTCCTTCTAAGGGAGTACAGTCCTGATAAGGGAGTACAGTCCTGCTGAGGGAGTACAGTACTTCTAAGGGAGAACAGTCCTGCTAAGGGAGTACAGTCCTGCTAAGGGATTACAGTCCTGCTAGGGAGTACAGTCCTGCTAAGGGACTACAGTCCTGCTAAGGGAGTACAGTCCTTCTAAGGGAGTACAGTCCTGCTAAGGGATTACAGTCCTGCTAAGGGATTACAGTCCTGCTAATGGAGTACAGTCCTGCTAAGGGAGTACAGTCCTGCTAAGGGAGTACAGTCCTGCTAATAGTGCTTGGTACAGTCCTGCTAATACTGCTTGGTGCAGTCCTGCTAATAGTGCTTGGTACAGTCCTGCTAAGGGAGTACAGTCCTGCTAAGGGAGTACAGTCCTTCTAAGGGAGTACAGTCCTGCTAAGGGATTACAGTCCTGCTAAGGGAGTACAGTCCTTCTAAGGGAGTACAGTCCTGATAAGGGAGTACAGTCTTTCTAAGGGAGTACAGTCCTTCTAAGGGATTACTACTGTCCTGCTAAGGGAGTACAGTCCTGCTAAGGGAGTACAGTCCTTCTAAGGGAGTACAGTCCTGCTAAGGGATTACAGTCCTGCTAAGGGAGTACAGTCCTTCTAAGGGAGTACAGTCCTGATAAGGGAGTACAGTCCTGCTGAGGGAGTACAGTACTTCTAAGGGAGAACAGTCCTGCTAAGGGAGAACAGTCCTGCTAAGGGAGTACAGTCCTGCTAAGGGAGTACAGTCCTGATAAGGGAGTACAGTCCTGCTGAGGGAGTACAGTACTTCTAAGGGAGAACAGTCCTGCTAAGGGAGTACAGTCCTGCTAAGGGACTACAGTCCTGCTAAGGGAGTACAGTCCTTCTAAGGGAGTACAGTCCTGCTAAGGGATTACAGTCCTGCTAATGGAGTACAGTCCTGCTAAGGGAGTACAGTCCTGCTAAGGGAGTACAGTCCTGCTAATAGTGCTTGGTACAGTCCTGCTAATACTGCTTGGTGCAGTCCTGCCAATAGTGCTTGGTACAGTCCTGCTAAGGGAGTACAGTCCTGCTAAGGGAGTACAGTCCTTCTAAGGGAGAACAGTCCTGCTAAGGGAGTACAGTCCTGCTAAGGGAGTACAGTCCTTCTAAGGGAGTACAGTCCTTCTAAGGGAGTACAGTCCTGCTAAGGGAGTACAGTCCTGCTAAGTCCTGCTAGTGGAGTACTTCCTGCTAAGGTGTACAGTCCTTCTAAGGAGTAGTCCTGCTGCAGTCCTTCTAAGGGAGTACAGTCCTGCTAAGGGAGTACAGTCCTGCTAAGGGAGTACAGTCCTTCTAAGGGAGTACAGTCCTGCTAAGGGAGTACAGTCCTGCTAAGGGAGTACAGTCCTGCTAAGGGAGTACAGTCCTGCTAAGTCCTTCTAAGATTACAGTCCTGCTAAGTGGGGAGTACAGTCCTTCTAAGGGTGCAGTCCTGCTAATTAGTCCTTGGTACAGTCCTGCTAAGGAGTACAGTCCTGCTAAGGGAGTACAGTCCTTCTAAGGGAGAACAGTCCTGCTAAGGGAGTACAGTCCTGTTAAGGAGTACAGTCTTTCTAAGGGAGTACAGTCCTTCTAAGGGATTACAGTCCTGCTAAGGGAGTACAGTCCTGCTAATAGTGCTTGGTACAGTCCTGCTAATACAGTCCTGCTAATAGTGCTTGGTACAGTCCTGCTAAGGGAGTACAGTCCTGCTAAGGGAGTACAGTCCTGCTAAGGGAGTACAGTCCTGCTAAGAGAGTACAGTCCTGCTAAGGGAGTACAGTCTGCTAAGGGAGTACAGTCCTTCTAAGGGATTACAGTCCTGCTAAGGGAGTACAGTCCTGGATTACTTGGTGCAGTCCTGCTAATAGTGCTTGGTACAGTCCTGCTAAGTCAGTCCTGCTAAGGCTTGGTACAGTCCTTCTAAGTCAGTCCTGCTAAGGGAGTACAGTCCTTGGTACAGTCCTGCTAAGGGAGTACAGTCCTGCTAAGGGAATACAGTCCTGCTAAGGGATTACAGTCCTGCTAATAGTCCTTAAGGTACAGTCCTGCTAATAGTGCTTGGTACAGTCCTGCTAATAGTGCTTGGTACAGTCCTGCTCAGGGAGTAGCATCCTGCTAATAGTGCTTGGTACAGTCCTGCTAAGGGAGTACAGGCCTGCTAATAGTGCTTGGTACAGTCCTGCTAAGGGAGTACAGTCCTGCTAAGGGAGTACAGTCCTGCTAAGGAGTACAGTCCTTCTAAGGAGTACAGTCCTGCTAAGGGATTACAGTCCTGCTAATGAGTACAGTCCTGCTAAGGGAGTACAGTCCTGCTAAGGGAGTACAGTCCTGCTAATAGTGCTTGGTACAGTCCTGCTAATACTGCTTGGTGCAGTCCTGCTAATAGTGCTTGGTACAGTCCTGATAAGGGAGTACAGTCCTGCTGAGGGAGTACAGTACTTCTAAGGGAGAACAGTCCTGCTAAGGGAGTACAGTCCTGCTAAGGGAGTAAAGTCCTGTTAAGGGAGTACAGTCTTTCTAAGAGAGTACAGTCCTTCTAAGGGATTACAGTCCTGCTAAGGGAGTACAGTCCTGCTAAGGGAGTACAGTCCTGCTAAGGGAGTACAGTCCTTCTAAGGGAGTACAGTCCTGCTAAGGGATTACAGTCCTGCTAATGGAGTACAGTCCTGCTAAGGGAGTACAGTCCTGCTAAGGGAGTACAGTCCTGCTAATAGTGCTTGGTACAGTCCTGCTAATACTGCTTGGTGCAGTCCTGCTAATAGTGCTTGGTACAGTCCTGCTAAGGGAGTACAGATCCTGCTAAGAGTACAGTCCTGCTAAGGGAGTACAGTCCTTCTAAGGGAGAACAGTCCTGCTAAGTCCTGCTAGAGTACAGTCCTGCTAAGGGAGTACAGTCCTGTCTAAGGGAGTACAGTCCTTCTAAGGGATTACTAGTCCTGCTAAGGGAGTACAGTCCTGCTAATAGTGCTTGGTACAGTCCTGCTAATAGTGGGTACAGTCCTGCTAAGGGAGTACAGTCCTGCTAAGGGAGTACAGTCCTTCTAAGGGAGTACAGTCCTGCTAAGGGAGTACAGTCCTGCTAAGGGAGTACAGTCCTGCTAAGGGAGTACAGTCCTGCTAATAGTGCTTGGTGCAGTCCTGCTAATAGTGCTTGGTACAGTCCTGCTAATAGTGCTTGGTACAGTCCTGCTAAGGGAATACAGTCCTGCTAAGGGATTACAGTCCTGCTAAGTCCTGCTGGACAGTCCTGCTACACAGTCCTGCTAAGGGAGTACAGTCCTGCTAATAGTGTCTTGGTGCTTGTACAGTCCTGCTAAGGGAGTACAGTCCTGCTAATAGTGCTTGGTACAGTCCTGCTAAGGGAGTACAGTCCTGCTAAGGGAGTACAGTCCTGCTAAGTCCTGCTTGAGTACAGTCCTGCTAAGGGAGTACAGTCCTGCTAAGGGTCCTTACAGTCCTGCTAAGGGAGTACAGTCCTGCTAAGGGAGTACAGTCCTGCTAAGGGAGTACAGTCCTGCTAATAGTGCTTGGTACAGTCCTGCTAATAGTGCTTGGTACAGTCCTGCTAAGGGAGTACAGTCCTGCTAAGGGAATACAGTCCTGCTAAGGGATTACAGTCCTGCTAATAGTGCTTGGTACAGTCCTGCTAATAGTGCTTGGTACAGTCCTGCTAAGGGAGTAGCATCCTGCTAATAGTGCTTGGTACAGTCCTGCTAAGGGAGTACAGGCCTGCTAATAGTCCTGCTTGGGGAGTACAGTCCTGCTAAGGAGTACAGTCCTGCTAGGGAGTACAGTCCTGCTAAGGAGTACAGTCCTGCTAAGGGAGTACAGTCCTTCTAAGGGAGTACAGTCCTGCTAAGGGATTACAGTCCTGCTAAGGGAGTACAGTCCTGCTAAGGGAGTACAGTCCTGCTAAGGGAGTACAGTCCTGCTAATAGTGCTTGGTACAGTCCTGCTAATACTGCTTGGTGCAGTCCTGCTAATAGTGCTTGGTACAGTCCTGCTAAGGGAGTACAGTCCTGCTGAGGGAGTACAGTCCTTCTAAGGGAGAACAGTCCTGCTAAGGGAGTACAGTCCTGCTAAGGGAGTAAAGTCCTGTTAAGGGAGTACAGTCTTTCTAAGAGAGTACAGTCCTTCTAAGGGATTACAGTCCTGCTAAGGGAGTACAGTCCTGCTAAGGGAGTACAGTCCTGCTAAGGGAGTACAGTCCTTCTAAGGGAGTACAGTCCTGCTAAGGGATTACAGTCCTGCTAATGGAGTACAGTCCTGCTAAGGGAGTACAGTCCTGCTAAGGGAGTACAGTCCTGCTAATAGTGCTTGGTACAGTCCTGCTAATACTGCTTGGTGCAGTCCTGCTAATAGTGCTTGGTACAGTCCTGCTAAGGGAGTACAGTCCTGCTAAGGGAGTACAGTCCTTCTAAGGGAGAACAGTCCTGCTAAGAGAGTACAGTCCTGTTAAGGGAGTACAGTCTTTCTAAGGGAGTACAGTCCTTCTAAGGGATTACTACTGTCCTGCTAAGGGAGTACAGTCCTGCTAATAGTGCTTGGTGCAGTCCTGCTAATACTGCTTGGTGCAGTCCTGCTAATAGTGCTTGGTACAGTCCTGCTAAGGGAGTACAGTCCTGTACAGTCCTTCTAAGGGAGTACAGTCCTGCTAAGGGAGTACAGTCCTGCTAAGGGAGTACAGTCCTGCTAAGGGAGTACAGTCCTGCTAAGGGAGTGCAGTCCTGCTAATAGTGCTTGGTACAGTCCTGCTAAGGGAGTACAGTCCTGCTAAGGGAATACAGTCCTGCTAAGGGATTACAGTCCTGCTAATAGTGCTTGGTACTTGGTACAGTCCTGCTAATAGTGCTTGGTACAGTCCTGCTCAGGGAGTAGCATCCTGCTAATAGTGCTTGGTACAGTCCTGCTAAGGGAGTACAGGCCTGCTAATAGTGCTTGGTACAGTCCTGCTAAGGGAGTACAGTCCTGCTAAGGGAGTACAGTCCTGCTAAGGGAGTACAGTCCTTCTAAGGGAGTACAGTCCTGCTAAGGGATTACAGTCCTGCTAATGGAGTACAGTCCTGCTAAGGGAGTACAGTCCTGCTAAGGGAGTACAGTCCTGCTAATAGTGCTTGGTACAGTCCTGCTAATACTGCTTGGTGCAGTCCTGCTAATAGTGCTTGGTACAGTCCTGCTAAGGGAGTACAGTCCTGCTAAGGGAGTACAGTCCTTCTAAGGGAGAACAGTCCTGCTAAGAGAGTACAGTCCTGTTAAGGGAGTACAGTCCTTTAAAGGGAGTACAGTCCTTCTAAGGGAGTACAGTCCTGCTAATAGTGCTTGGTGCAGTCCTGCTAATAGTGCTTGGTACAGTCCTGCTAAGGGAGTACAGTCCTGCTAAGGGAGTACAGTCCTAAGGGAGTACAGTCCTGCTAAGGGATTACAGTCCTGCTAAGGGAGAACAGTCCTGCTAAGGGAGTACAGTCCTGCTAATAGTGCTTGGTACAGTCCTGCTAATAGTGCTTGGTACAGTCCTGCTAATACTGCTTGGAGTACAGTCCTGCTAAGGGATTACAGTCCTGCTAAGGGATACAGTCCTGCTTGGTACAGTCCTGCTAATAGTGCTTGGTACAGTCCTGCTAAGGGAGTACAGTCCTGCTAAGGGAGTACAGTCCTTCTAAGGGAGAACAGTCCTGCTAAGAGAGTACAGTCCTGTTAAGGGTAGTACAGTCTTTCTAAGGGAGTACAGTCCTTCTAAGGGATTACTACTGTCCTGCTAAGGTCCTGCTAATAGAGTACAGTCCTGCTAATAGTGCTTGGTGCAGTCCTGCTAATAGTGCTTGGTACAGTCCTGCTAAGGGAGTACAGTCCTGCTAAGGGAGTACAGTCCTTCTAAGGGAGTACAGTCCTGCTAAGGGATTACAGTCCTGCTAAGGGAGTACAGTCCTGCTAAGGGAGTACAGTCCTGCTAATAGTGCTTGGTGCAGTCCTGCTAATAGTGCTTGGTACAGTCCTGCTAAGGGAGTACAGTCCTGCTAAGGGAATACAGTCCTGCTAAGGGATTACAGTCCTGCTAATAGTGCTTGGTACAGTCCTGCTAATAGTGCTTGGTACAGTCCTGCTCAGGGAGTAGCATCCTGCTAATAGTGCTTGGTACAGTCCTGCTAAGGAGTACAGGCCTGCTAATAGTGCTTGGTACAGTCCTGCTAAGGGAGTACAGTCCTGCTAAGGGAGTACAGTCCTGCTAAGGGAGTACAGTCCTTCTAAGGGAGTACAGTCCTGCTAAGGGATTACAGTCCTGCTAATGGAGTACAGTCCTGCTAAGGGAGTACAGTCCTGCTAAGGGAGTACAGTCCTGCTAATAGTGCTTGGTACAGTCCTGCTAATACTGCTTGGTGCAGTCCTGCTAATAGTGCTTGGTACAGTCCTGATAAGGGAGTACAGTCCTGCTGAGGGAGTACAGTACTTCTAAGGGAGAACAGTCCTGCTAAGGGAGTACAGTCCTGCTAAGGGAGTAAAGTCCTGTTAAGGGAGTACAGTCTTTCTAAGAGAGTACAGTCCTTCTAAGGGATTACAGTCCTGCTAAGGGAGTACAGTCCTGCTAAGGGAGTACAGTCCTGCTAAGGGAGTACAGTCCTTCTAAGGGAGTACAGTCCTGCTAAGGGATTACAGTCCTGCTAATGGAGTACAGTCCTGCTAAGGGAGTACAGTCCTGCTAAGGGAGTACAGTCCTGCTAATAGTGCTTGGTACAGTCCTGCTAATACTGCTTGGTGCAGTCCTGCTAATAGTGCTTGGTACAGTCCTGCTAAGGGAGTACAGTCCTGCTAAGGGAGTACAGTCCTTCTAAGGGAGAACAGTCCTGCTAAGAGAGTACAGTCCTGTTAAGGGAGTACAGTCCTTCTAAGGGATTACTACTGTCCTGCTAAGGGAGTACAGTCCTGCTAATAGTGCTTGGTGCAGTCCTGCTAATAGTGCTTGGTACAGTCCTGCTAAGGGAGTACAGTCCTGCTAAGGGAGTACAGTCCTGCTAAGGGAAGTCCTGGAGTACAGTCCTGGAGTACAGTCCTTCTAAGGATTACAGTCCTGCTAAGGGAGTACAGTCCTGCTAAGGGAGTACAGTCCTGCTAATAGTGCTTGGTGCAGTCCTGCTAATAGTGCTTGGTACAGTCCTGCTAAGGGAGTACAGTCCTGCTAAGGGATTACAGTCCTGCTAATAGTGCTTGGTACAGTCCTGCTAATAGTGCTTGGTACAGTCCTGCTAAGGGAGTACAGTCCTGCTAAGGGAGTACAGTCCTTCTAAGGAGAACAGTCCTGCTAAGAGAGTACAGTCCTGTTAAGGAGTACAGTCTTTCTAAGGGAGTACAGTCCTTCTAAGGGATTACTACAGTCCTGCTAAGGAGTACAGTCCTGCTAATAGTGCTTGGTGCAGTCCTGCTAATAGTGCTTGGTACAGTCCTGCTAAGGGAGTACAGTCCTGCTAAGGGAGTACAGTCCTTCTAAGGGAGTACAGTCCTGCTAAGGGATTACAGTCCTGCTAAGGGAGTACAGTCCTGCTAAGGAGTACAGTCCTGCTAATAGTGCTTGGTGCAGTCCTGCTAATAGTGCTTGGTACAGTCCTGCTAAGGGAGTACAGTCCTGCTAAGGGAATACAGTCCTGCTAAGGGATTACAGTCCTGCTAATAGTGCTTGGTACAGTCCTGCTAATAGTGCTTGGTACAGTCCTGCTCAGGGAGTAGCATCCTGCTAATAGTGCTTGGTACAGTCCTGCTAAGGGAGTACAGGCCTGCTAATAGTGCTTGGTACAGTCCTGCTAAGGGAGTACAGTCCTGCTAAGGGAGTACAGTCCTGCTAAGGGAGTACAGTCCTTCTAAGGGAGTACAGTCCTGCTAAGGGATTACAGTCCTGCTAATGGAGTACAGTCCTGCTAAGGGAGTACAGTCCTGCTAAGGGAGTACAGTCCTGCTAATAGTGCTTGGTACAGTCCTGCTAATACTGCTTGGTGCAGTCCTGCTAATAGTGCTTGGTACAGTCCTGATAAGGGAGTACAGTCCTGCTGAGGGAGTACAGTACTTCTAAGGGAGAACAGTCCTGCTAAGGGAGTACAGTCCTGCTAAGGGAGTAAAGTCCTGTTAAGGGAGTACAGTCTTTCTAAGAGAGTACAGTCCTTCTAAGGGATTACAGTCCTGCTAAGGGAGTACAGTCCTGCTAAGGGAGTACAGTCCTGCTAAGGGAGTACAGTCCTGCTAAGGGAGTACAGTCCTTCTAAGGGAGTACAGTCCTGCTAAGGGATTACAGTCCTGCTAATGGAGTACAGTCCTGCTAAGGGAGTACAGTCCTGCTAAGGGAGTACAGTCCTGCTAATAGTGCTTGGTACAGTCCTGCTAATACTGCTTGGTGCAGTCCTGCTAATAGTGCTTGGTACAGTCCTGCTAAGGGAGTACAGTCCTGCTAAGGGAGTACAGTCCTTCTAAGGGAGAACAGTCCTGCTAAGAGAGTACAGTCCTGTTAAGGGAGTACAGTCTTTCTAAGGGAGTACAGTCCTTCTAAGGGATTACTACTGTCCTGCTAAGGGAGTACAGTCCTGCTAATAGTGCTTGGTGCAGTCCTGCTAATAGTGTCCTTGGGAGTACAGTCCTGCTAAGGGAGTACAGTCCTGCTAAGGGAGTACAGTCCTTCTAAGGGAGTACAGTCCTGCTAAGGGATTACAGTCCTGCTAAGGGAGTACAGTCCTGCTAAGGGAGTACAGTCCTGCTAATAGTGCTTGGTGCAGTCCTGCTAATAGTGCTTGGTACAGTCCTGCTAAGGGAGTACAGTCCTGCTAGGGAATACAGTCCTGCTAAGGGATTACAGTCCTGCTAATAGTGTCTTGGTACAGTCCTGCTAATAGTGCTTGGTACAGTCCTGCTCAGGGAGTAGCATCCTGCTAATAGTGCTTGGTACAGTCCTGCTAAGGGAGTACAGGCCTGCTAATAGTGCTTGGTACAGTCCTGCTAAGGGAGTACAGTCCTGCTAAGGGAGTACAGTCCTGCTAAGGGAGTACAGTCCTTCTAAGGGAGTACAGTCCTGCTAAGGGATTACAGTCCTGCTAATGGAGTACAGTCCTGCTAAGGGAGTACAGTCCTGCTAAGGGAGTACAGTCCTGCTAATAGTGCTTGGTACAGTCCTGCTAATACTGCTTGGTGCAGTCCTGCTAATAGTGCTTGGTACAGTCCTGCTAAGGGAGTACAGTCCTGCTAAGGGAGTACAGTCCTTCTAAGGGAGAACAGTCCTGCTAAGAGAGTACAGTCCTGTTAAGGGAGTACAGTCCTTCTAAGGGATTACTACTGTCCTGCTAAGGGAGTACAGTCCTGCTAATAGTGCTTGGTGCAGTCCTGCTAATAGTGCTTGGTACAGTCCTGCTAAGGGAGTACAGTCCTGCTAAGGGAGTACAGTCCTAAGGGAGTACAGTCCTGCTAAGGGATTACAGTCCTACAGTCCTCCTGCTAATACAGTCCTGCTAAGGGAGTACAGTCCTGCTAATAGTGCTTGGTGCAGTCCTGCTAATAGTGCTTGGTACAGTCCTGCTAAGGGAGTACAGTCCTGCTAAGGGATTACAGTCCTGCTAATAGTGCTTGGTACAGTCCTGCTAATAGTGCTTGGTACAGTCCTGCTAAGGGAGTACAGTCCTGCTAAGGGAGTACAGTCCTTCTAAGGGAGAACAGTCCTGCTAAGAGAGTACAGTCCTGTTAAGGGAGTACAGTCTTTCTAAGGGAGTACAGTCCTTCTAAGGGATTACTACTGTCCTGCTAAGGGAGTACAGTCCTGCTAATAGTGCTTGGTGCAGTCCTGCTAATAGTGCTTGGTACAGTCCTGCTAAGGGAGTACAGTCCTGCTAAGGGAGTACAGTCCTTCTAAGGGAGTACAGTCCTGCTAAGGGATTACAGTCCTGCTAAGGGAGTACAGTCCTGCTAAGGGAGTACAGTCCTGCTAATAGTGCTTGGTGCAGTCCTGCTAATAGTGCTTGGTACAGTCCTGCTAAGGGAGTACAGTCCTGCTAAGGGAATACAGTCCTGCTAAGGGATTACAGTCCTGCTAATAGTGCTTGGTACAGTCCTGCTAATAGTGCTTGGTACAGTCCTGCTCAGGGAGTAGCATCCTGCTAATAGTGCTTGGTACAGTCCTGCTAAGGGAGTACAGGCCTGCTAATAGTGCTTGGTACAGTCCTGCTAAGGGAGTACAGTCCTGCTAAGGGAGTACAGTCCTGCTAAGGGAGTACAGTCCTTCTAAGGGAGTACAGTCCTGCTAAGGGATTACAGTCCTGCTAATGGAGTACAGTCCTGCTAAGGGAGTACAGTCCTGCTAAGGGAGTACAGTCCTGCTAATAGTGCTTGGTACAGTCCTGCTAATACTGCTTGGTGCAGTCCTGCTAATAGTGCTTGGTACAGTCCTGATAAGGGAGTACAGTCCTGCTGAGGGAGTACAGTACTTCTAAGGGAGAACAGTCCTGCTAAGGGAGTACAGTCCTGCTAAGGGAGTAAAGTCCTGTTAAGGGAGTACAGTCTTTCTAAGAGATTACAGTCCTTCTAAGGGATTACAGTCCTGCTAAGGGAGTACAGTCCTGCTAAGGGAGTACAGTCCTGCTAAGGGAGTACAGTCCTTCTAAGGGAGTACAGTCCTGCTAAGGGATTACAGTCCTGCTAATGGAGTACAGTCCTGCTAAGGAGTACAGTCCTGCTAAGGGAGTACAGTCCTGCTAAGGGAGTACAGTCCTGCTAATAGTGCTTGGTACAGTCCTGCTAATACTGCTTGGTGCAGTCCTGCTAATAGTGCTTGGTACAGTCCTGCTAAGGGAGTACAGTCCTGCTAAGGGAGTACAGTCCTTCTAAGGGAGAACAGTCCTGCTAAGAGAGTACAGTCCTGTTAAGGGAGTACAGTCTTTCTAAGGGAGTACAGTCCTTCTAAGGGATTACTACTGTCCTGCTAAGGGAGTACAGTCCTGCTAATAGTGCTTGGTGCAGTCCTGCTAATAGTGCTTGGTACAGTCCTGCTAAGGGAGTACAGTCCTGCTAAGGGAGTACAGTCCTTCTAAGGGAGTACAGTCCTGCTAAGGGATTACAGTCCTGCTAAGGGAGTACAGTCCTGCTAAGGGAGTACAGTCCTGCTAATAGTGCTTGGTGCAGTCCTGCTAATAGTGCTTGGTACAGTCCTGCTAAGGGAGTACAGTCCTGCTAAGGGAATACAGTCCTGCTAAGGGATTACAGTCCTGCTAATAGTGCTTGGTACAGTCCTGCTAATAGTGCTTGGTACAGTCCTGCTCAGGGAGTAGCATCCTGCTAATAGTGCTTGGTACAGTCCTGCTAAGGGAGTACAGGCCTGCTAATAGTGCTTGGTACAGTCCTGCTAAGGGAGTACAGTCCTGCTAAGGGAGTACAGTCCTGCTAAGGGAGTACAGTCCTTCTAAGGGAGTACAGTCCTGCTAAGGGATTACAGTCCTGCTAATGGAGTACAGTCCTGCTAAGGGAGTACAGTCCTGCTAAGGGAGTACAGTCCTGCTAATAGTGCTTGGTACAGTCCTGCTAATACTGCTTGGTGCAGTCCTGCTAATAGTGCTTGGTACAGTCCTGCTAAGGGAGTACAGTCCTGCTAAGGGAGTACAGTCCTTCTAAGGGAGAACAGTCCTGCTAAGAGAGTACAGTCCTGTTAAGGGAGTACAGTCTTTCTAAGGGAGTACAGTCCTTCTAAGGGATTACTACTGTCCTGCTAAGGGAGTACAGTCCTGCTAATAGTGCTTGGTGCAGTCCTGCTAATAGTGCTTGGTACAGTCCTGCTAAGGGAGTACAGTCCTGCTAAGGGAGTACAGTCCTGCTAAGGGATTACAGTCCTGCTAAGGGAGTACAGTCCTGCTAAGGGAATACAGTCCTGCTAAGGGATTACAGTCCTGCTAATAGTGCTTGGTACAGTCCTGCTAATAGTGCTTGGTACAGTCCTGCTCAGGGAGTAGCATCCTGCTAATAGTGCTTGGTACAGTCCTGCTCAGGGAGTAGCATCCTGCTAATAGTGCTTGGTACAGTCCTGCTAAGGGAGTACAGGCCTGCTAATAGTGCTTGGTACAGTCCTGCTAAGGGATTACTACATTCCTGCTAAGGTAGTACAGTCCTGCTAAGGTAGTACAGTCCTGCTAAGGGAGTCAAATCCTGCTAGTAGTGCTTGGTACAGTCCTGCTAAGGGAGTACAGTCCTGCTAATAGTGCTTGGTACAGTCCTGCTAAGGGATTACAGTCCTGCTAAGGGAGTACAGTCCTGCTAAGGGAATACAGTCCTGCTAAGGGAATACAGTCCTGCTAAGGGATTACAGTCCTGCTAATAGTGCTTGATACAGTCCTGCTGATAGTGCTTGGTACAGTCCTGCTAAGGGAGTACAGGCCTGCTAATAGTGCTTGGTACAGTCCTGCTAATGGAGTAAAATCCTGCTAATAGGGCTTGGTACAGTCCTGCTAATAGTGCTTGGTACAATCCTGCTAAGGGAGTACAGTTCTGCTAATAGTGATTGGTACTATCCTGCTAAAGGAATACAGTCCTGCTAATAGTGCTTGGTACAGTCCTGCCAACAGAGTACAGTCCTGCTAAGGGAGTACAGTCCTGCCAAGGGAGTACAGTCCTGCTAATAGTGCTTGGTACAGCACTGTTAACGGAGTACAGTCCTGCTAAAGGAGTACAGTCCTGCTAAGGGATTACAGTCCTGCTAAGGGAGTACAGTCCTGCTAAGGGAGTACAGTCCTGCTAAGGGAGTACAGTCCTGCTAAGGGAGTACAATCCTTCTAAGGGAGTACAATCCTTCTAAGGGTGTACAGTCCTGCTAAGGGAGTACAGTCCTGCTAATAGTGCTTGGTACAGTCCTGCTAATAGTGCTTGGTGCAGTCCTGCTAATAGTGCTTGGTACAGTCCTGCTAAGGGAGTACAGTCCTGCTAAGGGAGTACAATCCTTCTAAGGGTGTACAGTCCTGCTAAGGGAGTACAGTCCTGCTAATAGTGCTTGGTACAGTCCTGCTAATAGTGCTTGGTGCAGTCCTGCTAATAGTGATTGGTGCAGTCCTGCTAATAGTGCTTGGTACAGTCCTGCTAAGGGAGTATAGTCCTGCTAAGGGAATACAGTCCAGCTAAGGGATTACAGTCCTGCTAATAGTGCTTGGTACAGTCCTGCTAATAGTGCTTGGTACAGTCCTGCAAAGGGAGTACAGTCCTGCTAAGGGAGTACAATCCTGCTAAGGGAATACAGTCCTGCTAATAGTGCTTGGTACAGTCCTGCTAAGGGAGTACAACAGTCCTGCTAAGGGAGTACAGTCCTTCTAATAGTGCTTGGTACAGTCCTGCTAATAGTGCTTGGTACAGTCCTGCTAAGGGAGTACAGTCCTGCTAATAGTGCTTGGTACGATCCTGCAAAGGGAGTACAGTCCTGCTAATAGTGCTTGGTACAGTCCTGCTAAGGGAGTACAACAGTCCTGCTAAGGGAGTTCAGTCCTTCTAATAGTGCTTGGTACAGTCCTGCTAATAGTGCTTGGTACAATCCTGCTAAGAGAGTACAGTCCTTCTAAGGGAGTACAGTCCTGCTAAGGGAGTACAGTCCTTCTAAGGGATTACTACAGTCCTGCTAAGGGAGTACAGTCCTGCTAAGGGAGTACAGTCCTTCTAAGGGAGTACAGTCCTTCTAAGGGAGTACAGTCCTGCTAAGGGAGTACAGTCCTGCTAAGGGAGTACAGTCCTTCTAAGGGAGTACAGTCCTTCTAAGGGAGTACAGTCCTGCTAAGGGAGTACAGTCCTGCTAAGGGAGTACAGTCCTGCTAATGGATTACTACATTCCTGCTAAGGTAGTACAGTCCTGCTAAGGTAGTACAGTCCTGCTAAGGGAGTACAGTCCTGCTAAGGGAGTACAGTCCTGCTAAGGGAGTACAGTCCTGCTAAGGGAATACAGTCCTGCTAAGGGAATACAGTCCTGCTAAGGGATTACAGTCCTGCTAATAGTGCTTGATACAGTCCTGCTGATAGTGCTTGGTACAGTCCTGCTAATGGAGTCAAATCCTGCTAGTAGTGCTTGGTACAGTCCTGCTAAGGGAGTACAGGCCTGCTAATAGTGCTTGTTACAGTCCTGCTAAGGGAGTAAAATCCTGCTAATAGTGCTTGGTACATTCCTGCTAAGGGAGTACAGGCCTGCTAATAGTGCTTGGTACAGTCCTGCTAATTGTGCTTGGTACTATCCTGCTAAAGGAATACAGTCCTGCTAATAGTGCTTGGTACAGTCCTGCTAAAGGAGTACAGTCCTGCTAATAGTGCTTGGTACAGTCCTGCTGAAGGAGTACAGGCCTGCTAATAGTGCTTGGTACAGTCCTGCTAAGGGAGTACAGTCCTGCTAAGGGAGTACAGTCCTGCTAAGGGAGTACAATCCTTCTAAGGGAGTACAATCCTTCTAAGGGTGTACAGTCCTGCTAAGGGAGTACAGTCCTGCTAATAGTGCTTGGTACAGTCCTGCTAATAGTGCTTGGTGCAGTCCTGCTAATAGTGCTTGGTACAGTCCTGCTAAGGGAGTACAGTCCTGCTAAGGGAGTACAATCCTTCTAAGGGTGTACAGTCCTGCTAAGGGAGTACAGTCCTGCTAATAGTGCTTGGTACAGTCCTGCTAATAGTGCTTGGTGCAGTCCTGCTAATAGCGATTGGTGCAGTCCTGCTAATAGTGCTTGGTACAGTCCTGCTAAGGGAGTATAGTCCTGCTAAGGGAATACAGTCCAGCTAAGGGATTACAGTCCTGCTAATAGTGCTTGGTACAGTCCTGCTAATAGTGCTTGGTACAGTCCTGCAAAGGGAGTACAGTCCTGCTAAGGGAGTACAATCCTGCTAAGGGAATACAGTCCTGCTAATAGTGCTTGGTACAGTCCTGCTAAGGGAGTACAACAGTCCTGCTAAGGGAGTACAGTCCTTCTAATAGTGCTTGGTACAGTCCTGCTAATAGTGCTTGGTACAGTCCTGCTAAGGGAGTACAGTCCTGCTAATAGTGCTTGGTACGATCCTGCAAAGGGAGTACAGTCCTGCTAATAGTGCTTGGTACAGTCCTGCTAAGGGAGTACAACAGTCCTGCTAAGGGAGTTCAGTCCTTCTAATAGTGCTTGGTACAGTCCTGCTAATAGTGCTTGGTACAATCCTGCTAAGAGAGTACAGTCCTTCTAAGGGAGTACAGTCCTGCTAAGGGAGTACAGTCCTTCTAAGGGATTACTACAGTCCTGCTAAGGGAGTACAGTCCTGCTAAGGGAGTACAGTCCTTCTAAGGGAGTACAGTCCTTCTAAGGGAGTACAGTCCTGCTAAGGGAGTACAGTCCTTCTAAGGGAGTACAGTCCTGCTAAGGGAGTACAGTCCTGCTAAGGGAGTACAGTCCTGCTAATGGATTACTACATTCCTGCTAAGGTAGTACAGTCCTGCTAAGGTAGTACAGTCCTGCTAAGGGAGTACAGTCCTGCTAAGGGAGTACAGTCCTGCTAAGGGAGTACAGTCCTGCTAAGGGAATACAGTCCTGCTAAGGGAATACAGTCCTGCTAAGGGATTACAGTCCTGCTAATAGTGCTTGATACAGTCCTGCTGATAGTGCTTGGTACAGTCCTGCTAATGGAGTCAAATCCTGCTAGTAGTGCTTGGTACAGTCCTGCTAAGGGAGTACAGGCCTGCTAATAGTGCTTGTTACAGTCCTGCTAAGGGAGTAAAATCCTGCTAATAGTGCTTGGTACATTCCTGCTAAGGGAGTACAGGCCTGCTAATAGTGCTTGGTACAGTCCTGCTAATTGTGCTTGGTACTATCCTGCTAAAGGAATACAGTCCTGCTAATAGTGCTTGGTACAGTCCTGCTAAAGGAGTACAGTCCTGCTAATAGTGCTTGGTACAGTCCTGCTGAAGGAGTACAGGCCTGCTAATAGTGCTTGGTACAGTCCTGCTAATAGTGCTTGGTACAATCCTGCTAAGGGAGTACAGTCCTGCTAATAGTGCTTGGTACTATTCTGCTAAAGGAATACAGTCCTGCTAATAGTGCTTGGTACAGTCCTGCTAAAGGAATACAGTCCTGCTAATAGTGCTTGGTACAGTCCTGCTGAAGGAGTACAGGCCTGCTAATAGTGCTTGGTACAGTCCTGCTAATAGTGCTTGGTACAATCCTGCTAAGGGAGTACAGTCCTGCTAATAGTGCTTGGTACTATTCTGCTAAAGGAATACAGTCCTGCTAATAGTGCTTGGTACAGTCCTGCCAACGGAGTACAGTCCTGCTAAGGAGTACAGTCCTGCCAAGGGAGTAAAATCCTGCTAATAGTGCTTGGTACATTCCTGAAGGAGTACAGGCCTGCTAATAGTGCTTGGTACAGTCCTGCTAAGGGAGTAAAATCCTGCTAATAGTGCTTGGTACATTCCTGCTAATAGTGCTTGGTACAGTCCTGCTAAAGGTGTACAGGCCTGCTAATAGTGCTTGGTACAGTCCTGCTAATAGTGCTTGTTACAGTCCTGCTAAAGGAGTACAGTCCTGCTAATAGTGATTGGTACAGTCCTGCTAATAGTGCTTGGTACAGTCCTGCTAAAGGAGTACAGTCCTGCTAAGGGAGTACAGGCCTGCTAATAGTGCTTGGTACAGTCCTGCTAATAGTGCTTGGTACAGTCCTGCTAAAGGAGTACAGGCCTGCTAATAGTGCTTGGTACAGTCCTGCTAATAGTGCTTGGTACAATCCTGCTAAGGGAGTACAGTCCTGCTAATAGTGCTTGGTACTATCCTGCTAAAGGAATACAGTCCTGCTAATAGTGCTTGGTACAGTCCTGCTAATAGTGCTTGGTACAATCCTGCTAAGGGAGTACAGTCCTGCTAATAGTGCTTGGTACTATCCTGCTAAAGGAATACAGTCCTGCTAATAGTGCTTGGTACAGTCCTGCCAACGGAGTACAGTCCTGCTAAGGGAGTACAGTCCTGCCAATGGAGTACAGTCCTGCTAATAGTGCTTGGTACAGTCCTGCTAAGGGAGTACAGTCCTGCTAAGGGAATACAGTCCTGCTAAGGGATTTACAGTCCTGCTAAGGGAATACAGTCCTGCTAAGGGAATACAGTCCCGCTAAGGGATTACAGTCCTGCTAATAGTGCTTGATACAGTCCTGCTGATAGTGCTTGGTACAGTCCTGCTAAGGGAGTCAAATCCTGCTAGTAGTGCTTGGTACAGTCCTGCTAAGGGAGTACAGGCCTGCTAATAGTGCTTGGTACAGTCCTGCTAAAGGAGTAAAATCCTGCTAATAGTGCTTGGTACATTCCTGCTAAGGGAGTACAGGCCTGCTAATAGTGCTTGGTACAGTCCTGCTAAGGGAGTACAGTCCTGCTAATAGTGCTTGGTACTATCCTGCTAAAGGAATACAGTCCTGCTAATAGTGCTTGGTACAGTCCTGCTAAAGGAGTACAGTCCTGCTAATAGTGCTTGGTACAGTCCTGCTGAAGGAGTACAGGCCTGCTAATAGTGCTTGGTACAGTCCTGCTAATAGTGCTTGGTACAATCCTGCTAAGGGAGTACAGTCCTGCTAATAGTGCTTGGTACTATCCTGCTAAAGGAATACAGTCCTGCTAATAGTGCTTGGTACAGTCCTGCCAACGGAGTACAGTCCTGCTAAGGGAGTACAGTCCTGCCAAGGGAGTAAAATCCTGCTAATAGTGCTTGGTACTATCCTGCTAAAGGAATACAGTCCTGCTAATAGTGCTTGGTACAGTCCTGCTAAAGGAGTACAGTCCTGCTAATAGTGCTTGGTACAGTCCTGCTGAAGGAGTACAGGCCTGCTAATAGTGCTTGGTACAGTCCTGCTAATAGTGCTTGGTACAATCCTGCTAAGGGAGTACAGTCCTGCTAATAGTGCTTGGTACTATCCTGCTAAAGGAATACAGTCCTGCTAATAGTGCTTGGTACAGTCCTGCCAACGGAGTACAGTCCTGCTAAGGGAGTACAGTCCTGCCAAGGGAGTAAAATCCTGCTAATAGTGCTTGGTACATTCCTGAAGGAGTACAGGCCTGCTAATAGTGCTTGGTACTATCCTGCTAAAGGAATACAGTCCTGCTAATAGTGCTTGGTACAGTCCTTCCAACGGAGTACAGTCCTGCTAATGGAGTACAGTCCTGCTAAGGGAGTAAAATCCTGCTAATAGTGCTTGGTACATTCCTGCTAATAGTGCTTGGTACAGTCCTGCTAAAGGAGTACAGGCCTGCTAATAGTGCTTGGTACAGTCCTGCTAATAGTGCTTGGTACAGTCCTGCTAAAGGAGTACAGTCCTGCTAATAGTGCTTGGTACAGTCCTGCTAATAGTGCTTGGTACAGTCCTGCTAAAGGAGTACAGTCCTGCTAAGGGAGTACAGGCCTGCTAATAGTGCTTGGTACAGTCCTGCTAATAGTGATTGGTACAGTCCTGCTAACGGAGTATAGTCCTGCTAATAGTGCTTGGTACAGTCCTGCTGAAGGAGTACAGGCCTGCTAATAGTGCTTGGTACAGTCCTGCTAATAGTGCTTGGTACAATCCTGCTAAGGGAGTACAGTCCTGCTAATAGTGCTTGGTACTATCCTGCTAAAGGAATACAGTCCTGCTAATAGTGCTTGGTACATTCCTGCCAACGGAGTACAGTCCTGCTAAGGGAGTACAGTCCTGCCAATGGAGTACAGTCCTGCTAATAGTGCTTGGTACAGTCCTGCTAAGGGAGTACAGTCCTGCTAAGGGAATACAGTTCTGCTAAGGGATTACAGTCCTGCTAAGGGAGTACAGTCCTGCCAAGGGAATACAGTCCTGCTAAGGGAATACAGTCCTGCTAAGGGATTACACTCCTGCTAATAGTGCTTGATACATTCCTGCTGATAGTGCTTGGTACAGTCCTGCTAAGGGAGTCAAATCCTGCTAGTAGTGCTTGGTACAGTCCTGCTAAGGGAGTACAGGCCTGCTAATAGTGCTTGGTACAGTCCTGCTAAGGGAGTAAAATCCTGCTAATAGTGCTTGGTACATTCCTGCTAAGGGAGTACAGTCCAGCTAATAGTGCTTGGCACAGTCCTGCTAAGGGATTACAGACCTGCTAAGGGAGTACTGTCCTGCTAAGGGAGTACAGTCCTGCTAAGGGAGTACAGTCCTGCTAAGGGAGTACTGTGCTGCTAAGGGAGTACAGTACTGCTGAGGGAGTACAGTCCTGCTAAGGGAGTACAGTCCTGCTAATAGTGCTTGGTACAGTCCTGCTAATTGTGCTTGGTACTATCCTGCTAAAGGAATACAGTCCTGCTAATAGTGCTTGGTACAGTCCTGCTAAAGGAGTACAGTCCTGCTAATAGTGCTTGGTACAGTCCTGCTGAAGGAGTACAGGCCTGCTAATAGTGCTTGGTACATTCCTGCTAAGGGAGTACAGGCCTGCTAATAGTGCTTGGTACAGTCCTGCTAATTGTGCTTGGTACTATCCTGCTAAAGGAATACAGTCCTGCTAATAGTGCTTGGTACAGTCCTGCTAAAGGAGTACAGTCCTGCTAATAGTGCTTGGTACAGTCCTGCTGAAGGAGTACAGGCCTGCTAATAGTGCTTGGTACAGTCCTGCTAAGGGAGTACAGTCCTGCTAAGGGAGTACAGTCCTGCTAAGGGAGTACAATCCTTCTAAGGGAGTACAATCCTTCTAAGGGTGTACAGTCCTGCTAAGGGAGTACAGTCCTGCTAATAGTGCTTGGTACAGTCCTGCTAATAGTGCTTGGTGCAGTCCTGCTAATAGTGCTTGGTACAGTCCTGCTAAGGGAGTACAGTCCTGCTAAGGGAGTACAATCCTTCTAAGGGTGTACAGTCCTGCTAAGGGAGTACAGTCCTGCTAATAGTGCTTGGTACAGTCCTGCTAATAGTGCTTGGTGCAGTCCTGCTAATAGCGATTGGTGCAGTCCTGCTAATAGTGCTTGGTACAGTCCTGCTAAGGGAGTATAGTCCTGCTAAGGGAATACAGTCCAGCTAAGGGATTACAGTCCTGCTAATAGTGCTTGGTACAGTCCTGCTAATAGTGCTTGGTACAGTCCTGCAAAGGGAGTACAGTCCTGCTAAGGGAGTACAATCCTGCTAAGGGAATACAGTCCTGCTAATAGTGCTTGGTACAGTCCTGCTAAGGGAGTACAACAGTCCTGCTAAGGGAGTACAGTCCTTCTAATAGTGCTTGGTACAGTCCTGCTAATAGTGCTTGGTACAGTCCTGCTAAGGGAGTACAGTCCTGCTAATAGTGCTTGGTACGATCCTGCAAAGGGAGTACAGTCCTTCTAATAGTGCTTGGTACAGTCCTGCTAATAGTGCTTGGTACAGTCCTGCTAAGGGAGTACAGTCCTGCTAATAGTGCTTGGTACGATCCTGCAAAGGGAGTACAGGCCTGCTAATAGTGCTTGGTACAGTCCTGCTAATAGTGCTTGGTACAGTCCTGCTAAAGGAGTACAGTCCTGCTAATAGTGCTTGGTACGATCCTGCAAAGGGAGTACAGGCCTGCTAATAGTGCTTGGTACAGTCCTGCTAATAGTGCTTGGTACAGTCCTGCTAAAGGAGTACAGTCCTGCTAATAGTGCTTGGTACAGTCCTGCTAATAGTGCTTGGTACAGTCCTGCTAAAGGAGTACAGTCCTGCTAAGGGAGTACAGGCCTGCTAATAGTGCTTGGTACAGTCCTGCTAATAGTGATTGGTACAGTCCTGCTAACGGAGTATAGTCCTGCTAATAGTGCTTGGTACAGTCCTGCTGAAGGAGTACAGGCCTGCTAATAGTGCTTGGTACAGTCCTGCTAATAGTGCTTGGTACAGTCCTGCTAATAGTGCTTGGTACAATCCTGCTAAGGGAGTACAGTCCTGCTAATAGTGCTTGGTACTATCCTGCTAAAGGAATACAGTCCTGCTAATAGTGCTTGGTACATTCCTGCCAACGGAGTACAGTCCTGCTAAGGGAGTACAGTCCTGCCAATGGAGTACAGTCCTGCTAATAGTGCTTGGTACAGTCCTGCTAAGGGAGTACAGTCCTGCTAAGGGAATACAGTTCTGCTAAGGGATTACAGTCCTGCTAAGGGAGTACAGTCCTGCCAAGGGAATACAGTCCTGCTAAGGGAATACAGTCCTGCTAAGGGATTACACTCCTGCTAATAGTGCTTGATACATTCCTGCTGATAGTGCTTGGTACAGTCCTGCTAAGGGAGTCAAATCCTGCTAGTAGTGCTTGGTACAGTCCTGCTAAGGGAGTACAGGCCTGCTAATAGTGCTTGGTACAGTCCTGCTAAGGGAGTAAAATCCTGCTAATAGTGCTTGGTACATTCCTGCTAAGGGAGTACAGTCCAGCTAATAGTGCTTGGCACAGTCCTGCTAAGGGATTACAGACCTGCTAAGGGAGTACTGTCCTGCTAAGGGAGTACAGTCCTGCTAAGGAGTACAGTCCTGCTAAGGGAGTACTGTGCTGCTAAGGGAGTACAGTACTGCTGAGGGAGTACAGTCCTGCTAAGGGAGTACAGTCCTGCTAATAGTGCTTGGTACAGTCCTGCTAATTGTGCTTGGTACTATCCTGCTAAAGGAATACAGTCCTGCTAATAGTGCTTGGTACAGTCCTGCTAAAGGAGTACAGTCCTGCTAATAGTGCTTGGTACAGTCCTGCTGAAGGAGTACAGGCCTGCTAATAGTGCTTGGTACATTCCTGCTAAGGGAGTACAGGCCTGCTAATAGTGCTTGGTACAGTCCTGCTAATTGTGCTTGGTACTATCCTGCTAAAGGAATACAGTCCTGCTAATAGTGCTTGGTACAGTCCTGCTAAAGGAGTACAGTCCTGCTAATAGTGCTTGGTACAGTCCTGCTGAAGGAGTACAGGCCTGCTAATAGTGCTTGGTACAGTCCTGCTAAGGAGTACAGTCCTGCTAAGGGAGTACAGTCCTGCTAAGGGAGTACAATCCTTCTAAGGGAGTACAATCCTTCTAAGGGTGTACAGTCCTGCTAAGGAGTACAGTCCTGCTAATAGTGCTTGGTACAGTCCTGCTAATAGTGCTTGGTGCAGTCCTGCTAATAGTGCTTGGTACAGTCCTGCTAAGGAGTACAGTCCTGCTAAGGAGTACAATCCTTCTAAGGGTGTACAGTCCTGCTAAGGGAGTACAGTCCTGCTAATAGTGCTTGGTACAGTCCTGCTAATAGTGCTTGGTGCAGTCCTGCTAATAGCGATTGGTGCAGTCCTGCTAATAGTGCTTGGTACAGTCCTGCTAAGGGAGTATAGTCCTGCTAAGGGAATACAGTCCAGCTAAGGGATTACAGTCCTGCTAATAGTGCTTGGTACAGTCCTGCTAATAGTGCTTGGTACAGTCCTGCAAAGGGAGTACAGTCCTGCTAAGGGAGTACAATCCTGCTAAGGGAATACAGTCCTGCTAATAGTGCTTGGTACAGTCCTGCTAAGGAGTACAACAGTCCTGCTAAGGAGTACAGTCCTTCTAATAGTGCTTGGTACAGTCCTGCTAATAGTGCTTGGTACAGTCCTGCTAAGGGAGTACAGTCCTGCTAATAGTGCTTGGTACGATCCTGCAAAGGAGTACAGTCCTTCTAATAGTGCTTGGTACAGTCCTGCTAATAGTGCTTGGTACAGTCCTGCTAAGGGAGTACAGTCCTGCTAATAGTGCTTGGTACGATCCTAAAGGGAGTACAGGCCTGCTAATAGTGCTTGGTACAGTCCTGCTAATAGTGCTTGGTACAGTCCTGCTAAAGGAGTACAGTCCTGCTAATAGTGCTTGGTACTCCTGCAAAGGAGTACAGGCCTGCTAATAGTGCTTGGTACAGTCCTGCTAATAGTGCTTGGTACAGTCCTGCTAAAGGAGTACAGTCCTGCTAATAGTGCTTGGTACAGTCCTGCTAATAGTGCTTGGTACAGTCCTGCTAAAGGAGTACAGTCCTGCTAAGGGAGTACAGGCCTGCTAATAGTGCTTGGTACAGTCCTGCTAATAGTGATTGGTACAGTCCTGCTAACGGAGTATAGTCCTGCTAATAGTGCTTGGTACAGTCCTGCTGAAGGAGTACAGGCCTGCTAATAGTGCTTGGTACAGTCCTGCTAATAGTGCTTGGTACAATCCTGCTAAGGGAGTACAGTCCTGCTAATAGTGCTTGGTACTATCCTGCTAAAGGAATACAGTCCTGCTAATAGTGCTTGGTACATTCCTGCCAACGGAGTACAGTCCTGCTAAGGGAGTACAGTCCTGCCAATGGAGTACAGTCCTGCTAATAGTGCTTGGTACAGTCCTGCTAAGGGAGTACAGTCCTGCTAAGGGAATACAGTTCTGCTAAGGGATTACAGTCCTGCTAAGGGAGTACAGTCCTGCCAAGGGAATACAGTCCTGCTAAGGGAATACAGTCCTGCTAAGGGATTACACTCCTGCTAATAGTGCTTGATACATTCCTGCTGATAGTGCTTGGTACAGTCCTGCTAAGGGAGTCAAATCCTGCTAGTAGTGCTTGGTACAGTCCTGCTAAGGGAGTACAGGCCTGCTAATAGTGCTTGGTACAGTCCTGCTAAGGGAGTAAAATCCTGCTAATAGTGCTTGGTACATTCCTGCTAAGGGAGTACAGTCCAGCTAATAGTGCTTGGCACAGTCCTGCTAAGGGATTACAGACCTGCTAAGGGAGTACTGTCCTGCTAAGGGAGTACAGTCCTGCTAAGGGAGTACAGTCCTGCTAAGGGAGTACTGTGCTGCTAAGGGAGTACAGTACTGCTGAGGGAGTACAGTCCTGCTAAGGGAGTACAGTCCTGCTAATAGTGCTTGGTACAGTCCTGCTAATTGTGCTTGGTACTATCCTGCTAAAGGAATACAGTCCTGCTAATAGTGCTTGGTACAGTCCTGCTAAAGGAGTACAGTCCTGCTAATAGTGCTTGGTACAGTCCTGCTGAAGGAGTACAGGCCTGCTAATAGTGCTTGGTACATTCCTGCTAAGGGAGTACAGGCCTGCTAATAGTGCTTGGTACAGTCCTGCTAATTGTGCTTGGTACTATCCTGCTAAAGGAATACAGTCCTGCTAATAGTGCTTGGTACAGTCCTGCTAAAGGAGTACAGTCCTGCTAATAGTGCTTGGTACAGTCCTGCTGAAGGAGTACAGGCCTGCTAATAGTGCTTGGTACAGTCCTGCTAAGGGAGTACAGTCCTGCTAAGGGAGTACAGTCCTGCTAAGGGAGTACAATCCTTCTAAGGGAGTACAATCCTTCTAAGGGTGTACAGTCCTGCTAAGGGAGTACAGTCCTGCTAATAGTGCTTGGTACAGTCCTGCTAATAGTGCTTGGTGCAGTCCTGCTAATAGTGCTTGGTACAGTCCTGCTAAGGGAGTACAGTCCTGCTAAGGGAGTACAATCCTTCTAAGGGTGTACAGTCCTGCTAAGGGAGTACAGTCCTGCTAATAGTGCTTGGTACAGTCCTGCTAATAGTGCTTGGTGCAGTCCTGCTAATAGCGATTGGTGCAGTCCTGCTAATAGTGCTTGGTACAGTCCTGCTAAGGGAGTATAGTCCTGCTAAGGGAATACAGTCCAGCTAAGGGATTACAGTCCTGCTAATAGTGCTTGGTACAGTCCTGCTAATAGTGCTTGGTACAGTCCTGCAAAGGGAGTACAGTCCTGCTAAGGGAGTACAATCCTGCTAAGGGAATACAGTCCTGCTAATAGTGCTTGGTACAGTCCTGCTAAGGGAGTACAACAGTCCTGCTAAGGGAGTACAGTCCTTCTAATAGTGCTTGGTACAGTCCTGCTAATAGTGCTTGGTACAGTCCTGCTAAGGGAGTACAGTCCTGCTAATAGTGCTTGGTACGATCCTGCAAAGGGAGTACAGTCCTGCTAATAGTGCTTGGTACAGTCCTGCTAAGGGAGTACAACAGTCCTGCTAAGGGAGTTCAGTCCTTCTAATAGTGCTTGGTACAGTCCTGCTAATAGTGCTTGGTACAATCCTGCTAAGAGAGTACAGTCCTTCTAAGGGAGTACAGTCCTGCTAAGGGAGTACAGTCCTTCTAAGGGATTACTACAGTCCTGCTAAGGGAGTACAGTCCTGCTAAGGGAGTACAGTCCTTCTAAGGGAGTACAGTCCTTCTAAGGGAGTACAGTCCTGCTAAGGGAGTACAGTCCTTCTAAGGGAGTACAGTCCTGCTAAGGGAGTACAGTCCTGCTAAGGGAGTACAGTCCTGCTAATGGATTACTACATTCCTGCTAAGGTAGTACAGTCCTGCTAAGGTAGTACAGTCCTGCTAAGGGAGTACAGTCCTGCTAAGGGAGTACAGTCCTGCTAAGGGAGTACAGTCCTGCTAAGGGAATACAGTCCTGCTAAGGGAATACAGTCCTGCTAAGGGATTACAGTCCTGCTAATAGTGCTTGATACAGTCCTGCTGATAGTGCTTGGTACAGTCCTGCTAATGGAGTCAAATCCTGCTAGTAGTGCTTGGTACAGTCCTGCTAAGGGAGTACAGGCCTGCTAATAGTGCTTGTTACAGTCCTGCTAAGGGAGTAAAATCCTGCTAATAGTGCTTGGTACATTCCTGCTAAGGAGTACAGGCCTGCTAATAGTGCTTGGTACAGTCCTGCTAATTGTGCTTGGTACTATCCTGCTAAAGGAATACAGTCCTGCTAATAGTGCTTGGTACAGTCCTGCTAAAGGAGTACAGTCCTGCTAATAGTGCTTGGTACAGTCCTGCTGAAGGAGTACAGGCCTGCTAATAGTGCTTGGTACAGTCCTGCTAATAGTGCTTGGTACAATCCTGCTAAGGGAGTACAGTCCTGCTAATAGTGCTTGGTACTATTCTGCTAAAGGAATACAGTCCTGCTAATAGTGCTTGGTACAGTCCTGCTAAAGGAATACAGTCCTGCTAATAGTGCTTGGTACAGTCCTGCTGAAGGAGTACAGGCCTGCTAATAGTGCTTGGTACAGTCCTGCTAATAGTGCTTGGTACAATCCTGCTAAGGGAGTACAGTCCTGCTAATAGTGCTTGGTACTATTCTGCTAAAGGAATACAGTCCTGCTAATAGTGCTTGGTACAGTCCTGCCAACGGAGTACAGTCCTGCTAAGGGAGTACAGTCCTGCCAAGGGAGTAAAATCCTGCTAATAGTGCTTGGTACATTCCTGAAGGAGTACAGGCCTGCTAATAGTGCTTGGTACAGTCCTGCTAAGGGAGTAAAATCCTGCTAATAGTGCTTGGTACATTCCTGCTAATAGTGCTTGGTACAGTCCTGCTAAAGGTGTACAGGCCTGCTAATAGTGCTTGGTACAGTCCTGCTAATAGTGCTTGTTACAGTCCTGCTAAAGGAGTACAGTCCTGCTAATAGTGATTGGTACAGTCCTGCTAATAGTGCTTGGTACAGTCCTGCTAAAGGAGTACAGTCCTGCTAAGGGAGTACAGGCCTGCTAATAGTGCTTGGTACAGTCCTGCTAATAGTGCTTGGTACAGTCCTGCTAAAGGAGTACAGGCCTGCTAATAGTGCTTGGTACAGTCCTGCTAATAGTGCTTGGTACAATCCTGCTAAGGGAGTACAGTCCTGCTAATAGTGCTTGGTACTATCCTGCTAAAGGAATACAGTCCTGCTAATAGTGCTTGGTACAGTCCTGCTAATAGTGCTTGGTACAATCCTGCTAAGGGAGTACAGTCCTGCTAATAGTGCTTGGTACTATCCTGCTAAAGGAATACAGTCCTGCTAATAGTGCTTGGTACAGTCCTGCCAACGGAGTACAGTCCTGCTAAGGGAGTACAGTCCTGCCAATGGAGTACAGTCCTGCTAATAGTGCTTGGTACAGTCCTGCTAAGGGAGTACAGTCCTGCTAAGGGAATACAGTCCTGCTAAGGGATTTACAGTCCTGCTAAGGGAATACAGTCCTGCTAAGGGAATACAGTCCCGCTAAGGGATTACAGTCCTGCTAATAGTGCTTGATACAGTCCTGCTGATAGTGCTTGGTACAGTCCTGCTAAGGGAGTCAAATCCTGCTAGTAGTGCTTGGTACAGTCCTGCTAAAGGAGTAAAATCCTGCTAATAGTGCTTGGTACATTCCTGCTAAGGGAGTACAGGCCTGCTAATAGTGCTTGGTACAGTCCTGCTAAGGGAGTACAGTCCTGCTAATAGTGCTTGGTACTATCCTGCTAAAGGAATACAGTCCTGCTAATAGTGCTTGGTACAGTCCTGCTAAAGGAGTACAGTCCTGCTAATAGTGCTTGGTACAGTCCTGCTGAAGGAGTACAGGCCTGCTAATAGTGCTTGGTACAGTCCTGCTAATAGTGCTTGGTACAATCCTGCTAAGGGAGTACAGTCCTGCTAATAGTGCTTGGTACTATCCTGCTAAAGGAATACAGTCCTGCTAATAGTGCTTGGTACAGTCCTGCCAACGGAGTACAGTCCTGCTAAGGGAGTACAGTCCTGCCAAGGGAGTAAAATCCTGCTAATAGTGCTTGGTACTATCCTGCTAAAGGAATACAGTCCTGCTAATAGTGCTTGGTACAGTCCTGCTAAAGGAGTACAGTCCTGCTAATAGTGCTTGGTACAGTCCTGCTGAAGGAGTACAGGCCTGCTAATAGTGCTTGGTACAGTCCTGCTAATAGTGCTTGGTACAATCCTGCTAAGGGAGTACAGTCCTGCTAATAGTGCTTGGTACTATCCTGCTAAAGGAATACAGTCCTGCTAATAGTGCTTGGTACAGTCCTGCCAACGGAGTACAGTCCTGCTAAGGGAGTACAGTCCTGCCAAGGGAGTAAAATCCTGCTAATAGTGCTTGGTACATTCCTGAAGGAGTACAGGCCTGCTAATAGTGCTTGGTACTATCCTGCTAAAGGAATACAGTCCTGCTAATAGTGCTTGGTACAGTCCTTCCAACGGAGTACAGTCCTGCTAATGGAGTACAGTCCTGCTAAGGGAGTAAAATCCTGCTAATAGTGCTTGGTACATTCCTGCTAATAGTGCTTGGTACAGTCCTGCTAAAGGAGTACAGGCCTGCTAATAGTGCTTGGTACAGTCCTGCTAATAGTGCTTGGTACAGTCCTGCTAAAGGAGTACAGTCCTGCTAATAGTGCTTGGTACAGTCCTGCTAATAGTGCTTGGTACAGTCCTGCTAAAGGAGTACAGTCCTGCTAAGGGAGTACAGGCCTGCTAATAGTGCTTGGTACAGTCCTGCTAATAGTGATTGGTACAGTCCTGCTAACGGAGTACAGTCCTGCTAATAGTGCTTGGTACAGTCCTGCTGAAGGAGTACAGGCCTGCTAATAGTGCTTGGTACAGTCCTGCTAATAGTGCTTGGTACAATCCTGCTAAGGGAGTACAGTCCTGCTAATAGTGCTTGGTACTATCCTGCTAAAGGAATACAGTCCTGCTAATAGTGCTTGGTACATTCCTGCCAACGGAGTACAGTCCTGCTAAGGGAGTACAGTCCTGCCAATGGAGTACAGTCCTGCTAATAGTGCTTGGTACAGTCCTGCTAAGGGAGTACAGTCCTGCTAAGGGAATACAGTTCTGCTAAGGGATTACAGTCCTGCTAAGGAGTACAGTCCTGCCAAGGGAATACAGTCCTGCTAAGGGAATACAGTCCTGCTAAGGGATTACACTCCTGCTAATAGTGCTTGATACATTCCTGCTGATAGTGCTTGGTACAGTCCTGCTAAGGGAGTCAAATCCTGCTAGTAGTGCTTGGTACAGTCCTGCTAAGGGAGTACAGGCCTGCTAATAGTGCTTGGTACAGTCCTGCTAAGGGAGTAAAATCCTGCTAATAGTGCTTGGTACATTCCTGCTAAGGGAGTACAGTCCAGCTAATAGTGCTTGGCACAGTCCTGCTAAGGGATTACAGACCTGCTAAGGGAGTACTGTCCTGCTAAGGGAGTACAGTCCTGCTAAGGGAGTACAGTCCTGCTAAGGGAGTACTGTCCTGCTAAGGGAGTACAGTACTGCTGAGGGAGTACAGTCCTGCTAAGGGAGTACAGTCCTGCTAAGGGAGTACAGTCCTGCTAATAGTGCTTGGTACAGTCCTGCTAAGGGAGAACAGTCCGGCTAATAGTGCTTGGTACAGTCCTGCTAAGGGAGTACAGTCCTGCTAAGGGAGTACAGTCCTGCTAAGGGAGTACAGTCCTGCTAAGGGAGTACAGTACTGCTGAGGGAGTACAATCCGGCTAATAGTGCTTGATTACAGTCCTTCTAAGGGAGGGTGTGATGGATGCCAGTAAACCTCTGCTGTATCATTGCTTTTAATGCCCCTTTTTCCTCAAACTGGTTGAAACCTGCAGCCTGGGAGGAGCTCTCTCTCTCTCCCGACTCCCTCCCTCTTTCTCCCTCTCTTTTCCTCTCCTTGTCCAACTCTCTCACTCTTTCTCTCTTTTTCCCTACCCCATCTTCCTATTTCTCTCCTCCCTATTGCACTCTCTCTCTCTCTCTCTCTCTCTCTCTCTCTCTCTCTCTCTCTCTCTCTCTCTCTCCACTCTCATACCATCTCACCCTATCTGTCTCTCTCTGTTGTTGTCATTGTGCAAGACCATACAAGACCTAAGTACATATATCCAACGAATCCTCCCTGTCAGAAGGGATCCTGTAAAAAGCAGGGACAGTGGAACGTCAACAAGACCTCTGTGAAAAATGGACATGTAAGACACATCCCTGAAACCCTCTCTCTCTCTCTCTCCCCTCTCTCTCTCTCTCTCTCTCTCTCTCTCTCTCTCTCTCTCTCTCTCTCTCTCTCTCTCTCTCTCTCTCTCTTTCTTGTCTCCCTGTCTCTTCTCTCTTTATCTCTCCCTGTTGTGTCTCAGCCTAGAGTCTTATAGTGAGGCCATTTCCTAACCTTTCAAAAGCTTAATTGAGTCTGTTAATTATAGCCCTGTCAGGCCTGTCTCTTCCTCTCATCTCTCTGGAAGTTCCTGATCTTGATTAGTCATCAGTAAACTATGCCAGATAGACAAGAGGCCTCCTTCCCTCTATCCCTTGCTCTCTCCCTCCATCTCTTCCTTCCTCCCACACACAAACATGCACACGCACGCACGTACACACACGCAGGTACACACACGCATGTACACACACGCACATACACACACAGTCAACATAGTCATTCATTCAAGATGTCTATGACATGTTTTCTTTAGAAGGGTTGATGTGTGACATTTACAGTATTATACAGGATTATACAGGACAGAACAGTAGCAGGTGTCAACATCATCATTCTGCAAACACTGACCTGCATTCCTATGTGCTTGTTGAGATACATTTATGGGTACATTCCAACAAAGTTATTGGTAACAGCAATCGATCATTCTCTGCAGTGCCATGGTTTTAGATGTATAAACCTGTAACCATATCAACTATCCTCATTCATGCTTGAGAAATTTCTCTTTGTTCAGAAGCAATTAGATTTATCACAGTAAGGTGACTTCATTGTTACCCAGAAATGATCTTATATTAAAATAAAAATGTCTGCATTGGAACTTTAAAAACGTATGTGGTTGTTCACATCTGTATAATTGATAAATATATCAATCTGACATCTACCTCTCTCTCTCCTTCTCTTTACAGCCACCCGGGAGTCAGCATTCGTTCATGCCATTGCCTCAGCGGGGGTGGCGTTCGCAGTGACGCGGTCCTGCGCCGAGGGCTCAGCCACCATCTGTGGTTGTGACACACGCCACAAGGGCCCACCTGGCGAGGGCTGGAAGTGGGGCGGATGCAGCGAGGATGTGGATTTCGGCAGCATGGTGTCCCGGGAGTTTGCAGACGCCCGTGAGAACCGGCCCGATGCGCGCTCTGCCATGAACCGCCAAAACAACGAGGCGGGACGAACGGTGAGACGTCTTCTCTCTGTATCACTGATAATATCAGCCTTATGGATTAAACATTCATAAAGATCACCAAGTGTTATTAAGACTTAGTAATATGGTGTCACTTTGACATTCGTTAAACTAATTGCACCCCCCTGTTGTCCCGTCTGTCTCTCCCTCAGTCTCTGAACGACAACATGTTCCTGAAGTGTAAGTGCCATGGCTTGTCAGGCAGCTGTGAGGTGAAGACGTGCTGGTGGTCCCAGCCTGACTTCAGAGTTATCGGAGACTACATGAAGGACAAGTACGACAGCGCATCAGAGATGGTGGTGGAGAAGCACAAGGAGTCCCGCGGCTGGGTGGAGACTTTGAGACCCAAGTTCACCTTCTTCAAACCGCCCACGGAGCGAGACCTGGTCTACTACGAGAGCTCGCCCAACTTCTGCGAGCCCAACCCAGAGACAGGCTCTTTCGGGACGCGCGACCGTGTCTGTAACCTGACATCACACGGCATCGACGGCTGCGACCTGCTGTGCTGCGGCCGGGGACACAACACCCAGGCGGAGAAACGGAAGGAGAAGTGCCACTGCATCTTCCACTGGTGCTGCTACGTCAGCTGCCAAGAGTGTGTTCGAGTCTATGATGTTCACACCTGCAAATAGATAGGGCCTTTGGGACCGCTCTTTCTGCACCTCACCAACTGTATTTAAAAAAATACTTCAACGTATAAAAGAGGAAGCTACGGTACGAGCCAGGCTCAGAGAAATTGAGAGGCTTTGATTGGACTTTGATCAAGCATTAGTTGACTTGTCTGTGGATTCAGCTACAGTACAGTCACCTAATGGGCAACCAAGATGGCGGCCTGTCATGTGATGCTGTGGTGTCAGCCGCTCTTAGAATGCTGAGGTAGTTCTAGAATACAGAGGTGGACTCATGGAGGCTCTATTCAGAAAATCAACAGGTTTATGTTGATGTTGATGACCACCATCTCATCGATATGTTGATGACCACCATTTCATCGATAGAGGCAAAAGTGGAGACCATTACAGAGTGAACTATGAGTAGCCAAGGAGTGACTTTCAGTGACTTCCAGAAAGGTGTTTCAAGGCCTTGGTTTCCTTCCTGACACAACAAAAGAAAACTGTAGGTTGTATATGGCTACATAAACTGTACTGTTGACAAGCACCATGTTGGTGAAAAGTCTGTATTCTCTATGTAGACTCCTTCATGTATAGCAGAACAGCACTGTCTAAAACTTTAGGATACCATACAATCTATTTTTCTAAATATTAAGTGGCACTCTGCTCTGCTTATGAGTTTTATATATCTACAAAAAAAGAACAGCCTTTCTGAGCTATGTTCACAACTTTGTATGACCATGGTGCACTCAAAAGCACACATTCTACTCGATATTTAAGTGGTAACTAACTTTTCAACTGTTTTATGATACATATAGTGTTAACATGTTACTAATGTTGGGATTAGAATGCACTTGCACCTAAGTGAATGTAGTTTTTAAATTTCTGTTTTTACATTCCCATGTATTCTCAAATCCTGTCTTTTTTAGTCTGTGGTATGAAGTAGGATTACTCTGATCACACAAAGCACATGAGCACAAATCAACCAAATCAAACAGGTTTGAAAATAATTGATGTTTATCCCTATACAATCTTCTATCAATGTCTCGTTGGGAACCCTGCTACAACTGCAAGCTCTTTGAAGAAAGTTTCCAAGAGTTGGCCATAGAACGATAGATGATAAAAAACAAAGTTTAGCCCAAAGACAAATTACTTTCAGCTGGAGGAGGATGAGGTGGTCAGAGAGTCTAAAGTGAGTTTGAAAGTTCAGCACTTGTGTCTAATTGAAGAGAATAAAGCTTGTTCTACTCGTTTTTATCAGTGTTAGTAACCGTTCAGCAGAACACAGTATGTGTATCGCCACGTGTCCCGGTGCAGACAGACCCATGCTATTTAGTGTTTGAAAATGAAAATATGTGAAAGAGACTGGCCCACTAGTGTAGATGTGTTTTCATTATGCCCATGAATGCATGTATGCAATCGTACTGTTTCCTATCTGTAAGCTATTACTAACTGTAATCTGAAATGCTTCTCAGAGTATACTTCGTACTTTGTACAGTATGTTATGAACAGCAATCTGATGTCAAGTGGTAACCCAGCTGTAGTTTCTGTAAAACGATGACCAAAATCTGTGTATCAGATTCTGATTCCTGGCTTATAGATGTAGGTTCTTAATTTGATCACCCTGTTTCAGGAGAACCTTCCTGCAATACAGGACATTTCAAACGTGTAGTGTATTTAAGGTTTAAAAAGGCTTCGGAAGTTTGTCATTTCCACTTTGAAATTAGATTTTCCCATACAAAAAATGTATCAACCACTACAAAAATGTCCATTAATTATAATCCACATAATAATTCACAAACTGGTTCAAATTAAGATCCTACATCTGTTTTCTTTCTCCTCCAACCTTACAAACTGCAGTATCACTGAAACTATCAAGACTTCCCCTTTGTATGCTGCTAATTATACATGTATGTATGTATTTATGTATGTATGTATGCATGTATGTACACTACATGACCAATAGTATGTGGACACCTGCTCGTCAAACATCTCATTA
The DNA here is from genome assembly GCF_021184085.1 of Oncorhynchus gorbuscha. Taxonomy (NCBI): domain Eukaryota; kingdom Metazoa; phylum Chordata; class Actinopteri; order Salmoniformes; family Salmonidae; genus Oncorhynchus; species Oncorhynchus gorbuscha. The sequence continues at coordinate 29,549,531 of NC_060194.1, read as the reverse complement.
CAAGTTCATGGACATTAACCCTTTAGAGTCCAAGCCCTGTCTAAGCCGGGGGATATATGTAACTGTTTTAAGAAGGTCGTACCAACGATCATTTAGCTATTTGATTTTGAATTTTAAGACCCCTTGAAGTATCTAAAAAATATATTAAACAAATATTTGATGAAAATTTATTTTTGACCTTACTGCTATTAGCCCATACAAATGCGTTGAATAACAGATTCACTACATGGAAGAACAGATAGTCCCCCAAAAATATTAAAAGGAGGATTGTTTTGAAGTGTCTCTCCTATATCTGAGAGAAATCAGAAATATCAGGAAACATTTGTTATTCTTTTTTACTTAACCACTTATTTTTGGCACTAAACAGTCTAAGCCCTGTCTAAGCCAGGGGAAGGGGGTTCTACTAAACTATATGGAATTGTTTTAAGGTCATACCAAGGATCATTTAGCTATTTGATTTTGAAGTGTAAGACCCATTGAAGTATATATATTAAAGAAAATATGTATATACAGGGGCCTCCCGAGTGGCACAGTGGTCTAAGGCACTATGTTGTGGCGTCACTACAGCCTGGGGTTCAATCCCAGTGTCACAACCAGCCGTGACCAGGAGTCCAATAGGACGGTGCACAATATGCCCAGCGCTGTCCAGTTTAGGGGAGGGTTTGGCCGGGGGGCTTTACTTGCTACAACTTATCGTGCTCTAGCGACTCCTTGTGGCAGGCCAGGCACCTGCAGGCTGACAGTGGTCATCTGTTGAATGGTGTTTCCTCTGACACATTAGTGCAGCTGGCTTCTGGGTTAAGCAAGCGGGTGTTAAGAAGTGTGGCTTGGTGGGTCATGTTTCAGAGGACTCAACCTTCACCTCTCCCAAGCCCGTTGCAAAGATGAGACAAGATCCTAATCACAAAATCGGGGAGAAAAAAAGGGGGTAAAAATTACAATAAAAATATATATTTGATTCAAATGCATTTTTGACCTTACTGCTATTAGCCCATACAAATGCATTGTACGGGTTTTTTTTGTCATGCTGGAACATGCAGGGAATGGCCTTCCCTAAACTGTTGCCACAAAGTTGGAAGCACAGAATCGTCTAGAATGCCATTGTATGCTGTAGCATTAAGATTTCCTTTCACTGGAACTAAGTGGCGTAGCCAAAACCATGAAAAACAGCCCCAGACCATTATTCCTCCTCCACCAAGCTTTACAGTTGGCACTATGCATTTGGGCAGGTAGCGTTCTCCTAGCATCCGCCAAACCCAGATTCGACCGTCGGACTGCCAGATGGTGAAGTGGGATTCATTCCTTCAAAGAACGTGTTTTCACTGCTCCAGAGTCCAATGGCACCGAGCTTTACACCACTCCAGCCGACGCTTGTTTTTGCATATGGTGATCTTAGGCTTGTGTGCGGCTGCTCGCCCATGGAAACCCATTTCATTAAGCTCCCTGGTGAACAGTAATTGTGCTAACGTTGCTTCCAGAGGCAGTTTGGAACTCGGTAGTGAGTGTTGTAACCGAGGAGAGGTGATTGTTACCCGTTACGCGCTTCAGCACTCGGCTTCATCACTCGGCCGTCCCGTTCTGTGAGCTTGTGGCCTCCCACTTCTTGGTTGAACTGTTGTTGCTCCTAGACATTCCCATTTCACAATAACAGCTTTTACAGTTGACTGGGGCAACTCTAGCAGGGCAGAAATGTGATGAACTGAATTGTTGGAAAGGTTGCATCCTTTGACGGTGCCACATTTAAAGTCACTGAGCTCTTCAGTAAGACCATTCCACTGCAAATGTCTGTCTATGCAGATTGCATGGCTGTGTGTTCGATTTTATACACCTGTCGGCAACGGCTGTGGCTGCAATTGCCAAATCCACTAATTTGAAGGGGTGTTCCACATACTTTTGTATATATAGTGTATGTATGTATGTACTGTGTGTTAATTATTCTTCTTTCTATGAAAGACAGCGTTTAGATGTAGGTTGAACAAAAATGTGAAGTTTTCTACTAATTCATTTTGCATATAGACTGGATAGACATGTACATGAATGTTAACCAAATAGACATATTTTGATAAGTATTGTCTGTTAGTCTGTGTTTCGGTTGGGGAATCATGTATTCACTGGTCCAACTGTGGACTAAAAGTTATGTAGAGCTTCAGCTTAGATGAGCTACTGATTGCTTGAGCACATATGAAACCTATATCACTTACTGCATATCAGTACACCTATGTTATATGTGAGATCAAATATAACATAATATTCATACCTTTGCAGAACAAAAATGCAACTACTGAACCTCGAATCAAGAGTTATGAATTCCTTAAGGAGCCAAGAACTTCAGCAATAATTTTGTTGGTTCCAGAAGCTCTTGGGAAATAGGAATTGTTGATGGTTGATTAAATAGTAAACTATGTATTTTCCTGTCAGGCATGTGTGTCTCTTACCATGTTCATCTTCCATAGACATCCATAGACGTAAAATGCATTCCTCATACAATGACTGCTGTATAAATGAAAGCCCCAGAATGACACACTCATGTTTCACATGAGATTACTTTTTGACTATGATAAACTACTGAGCAACCATTTTCGATACAATCTGTGCTTTTCTGCATTTATATTTCAGTTCATGTTTTGTTTGTTTGTTTGTTTGTTTGTTTGTTTGTTTGTCTGTGTAGACAATTTGCTGACGTTCAAAAAAATGTGTTATGGTCTTTAAATCCAAAGTTTTGTACAAATTTGTTATTTGCAATTATGTATTTCTAAAGTCTGATGTTTTTGTAATGATTATTTATTTTACCGTAACTGTATATATTAGTAAGTAAGAGTATATATTTTAGTTTCCGAGACAGTGTTGTTACTTTTAGCACTGTAACAGTTTTACCTCAATGTCTGTTTTATCACTGACTGTACACAGGATACTGTCTGTAATAGATAATAGATGTTAACTTTAGAATGACATAATAAAAAAACATAAAAAACTACAAACATGGCGTCACTTTGTATCACAGGAGGTTGGCAGCACCTTAATTGGAGAGGACAGGTCATGGTAATGGCTGGAATGGAAGGATTGGAATGGTATCAAATACATCAAACACATGGTTTGATGCCATTCCATTCGCTCCGTTCCAGCAAATATTATGAGCCGTTCTCCCCTCAGCAGCCTCCACTGCTAAATGCATTTTTTCTATATAGGCCTATAGTACAACCTACAAACATCCTTCCATGTCCCCATCCTCTCACCAACCACACACATGTTTAGTTGTAGAGATCATGAAGTCGTTCTAACCATATACCCATCCACATGTTTAGTTGTAGAGATCATGAAGTCGTTCTAACCATATACCCATCCACATGTTTAGTTGTAGAGATCATGAAGTCGTTCTAACCATATACCCATCCACATGTTTAGTTGTAGAGATCATGAAGTCGTTCTAACCATATACCCATCCACATGTTTAGTTGTAGAGATCATGAAGTCGTTCTAACCATATACCCATCCATATGTTTCTTTAATATAGATAAAGGTAAATAGATTACAAGAATATAACAACCTGTCTTGTTTTAGCATCGACTGATAAATTATGTTAACTAAAGCATGTGTAGAGGTGAAATTATGCTCTAAATTCTAAAAACAGAGAGGATAATATATAAATAAAATATGTCCCGTATACTCCATTCCTTCTCCAAGTGAGGTCACACTTTTCTTTCTCGCTCTAAAATCATGTTACCATGTGGAGGATAGATGCCACTGGCATTACAAAAACAACTAGGCAGGTCTCCAGAATACAGTTTCTTAATTCCCTATATTTCTGCATTGAGCATGGAGATACAATAAAAATTCCAAAGTGAGGAGAGAGGAGAAGATTGATTAATTTTAGGAGATGCCAGTTCTAATTGACTGGAGACAGAGACAGGAACAGAGAGAGAGAGAGAGGGGAGAGAGCAAGAGAGAGAGAGAGAGAGAGAGAGAGAGAGAGAGAGAGAGAGAGAGAGAGAGAGAGAGAGAGAGAGCAAGAGAGAGAGAGAGAGAGAGAGAGCAAGAGAGAGAGAGAGAGAGAGAGAGAGAGAGAGAGAGAGAGAGAGAGAGAGAGAGAGAGAGAGAGAGAGAGAGAGAGAGAGAGAGAGAGAGAGAGAGAGAGACATGGCCATAGAAAATGGCAAATGGGGCGATTATGGTTAACCTTCATCTCCTGTTTCTAATTTAGTACCCTAGTAGTTTACGAGAACTGGTTTGAAATACTATTTAAAATATCCCAATTACTGTCCCATACACTCAAAGTAAGTATTCCGATATATTTTATTTGGAAAGACTAGTAGCTTAATATTTTAATGGATTTGAAAATACACGTGGAAGTATCTGAAATACAAAAATACACAAGACTCAAATACACTCCCATGCATTTAAACCAGGTATTTAAAAATATTATCTGAAATAAGTATTTGAAAATGCTGTCAAAAACAATTTGACAGACCTTTTTTTTTTTTTTTACAATAACCACTCAAATATGCAAATAAATGTACTTGTTTTGGGCTGTGCGTTTGAAAATACTCAAATACACAGAAAAAGTATTTGTAATACCAGATACTGAAATACACATGCATTTGAACCCATGTCTGTAGTTTACATACTTATGTTAACGTTGGGCTCAACGTCTCTGTTCCTCCACCTCTGCCTTATCAGGTCACAGGGAGAACATTTCCTGAGGCCTATTAGGGAGGACCATAGAGATGACATCATGACATGTCTACCCACACACTCCAACCACCCCTTGACGGTTTTGCACAACACTGCCTATTGGCATGCCAACGGACAAACTACATGTTAGCCTAGTGGTTAGAGCGTTGGACTAGTAACCGGAAGGTTGCAAGTTCAAACCCCGTGCTGACAAGGTACAAATCTGTTGTTCTGCCCCTGAACAGGCAGTTAAGTTAACCCACTGTTCCTAGGCCGTCACTGAAAATAAGAATTTGTTCTTAACTGACTTGCCTGGTTAAATAAAGATAAAATAAAATAAAATGTTCACTTGTAAAGGGGATAATATAGATAAGATGCCTCACTGCATCAATGCATAGACTGGCTGGACAGACAAATGCAGCCAGTTTCAGTGGGTCCTTCACAATAACTATCTCAACATGCAGGCAAAAGTACAATTGACACTGAATGGACCTAGTCCCTTGAGCTGCCCTTTCATATGCCTTAAGGTCATTGTATCCTCCATCTCCTGCTGATGGGGAGACTATAAATGACACAAAACAAATTATTAAAGTATAATGTGGGGGGGTAGAGAGGGAGGGAGAGTGGGTGGAGCTTTGTGAGGAGAGAGCGCTGATCTGGGGGTAGATAGATTAGAGGGGGTGATCTGATGAATAGAGCCCACCAGTGCTCCAGCTCTGCCCCTCATTCCCGAACCAGCCACCTGATACTCTTTCAGACCCACAACAATATCACCACCAGAGGCCAGGGCTCAGTGCTATCTAACCTCATTATCAGAAAATACATTGATACACAACCCCCACTCTGAGAGGAATGGCTACAATATAGCCAGGCCACTATGATACCCATGTCAGTCTGTTCTTATTCATGTGGATTCATGTCTTTCACCTAACTCAAATGTTATCGCAGCCTCTCATTTACTGTTAAAGTTCTTCGTAGGCCTGGGGTTCCAGCAATAAATTAATGAAGGAATGACGGCAGTTGTGCCATGCAAACACTTTTTCTCTTGTGATAAATATTAAAGAAAGTGTTGATGTTTATCTAGTAACATTCACTCATATGTGCCCCCTCAAGACGAGAGCAGGCTTGCAGCTAGAGCGGATTAGTGACAGCCCAGACCAGTATAGCTCACTCATTCCACACACTTTAATTCTTCCACTATTCACACAGACTGAAAGGGACGAGAAAACCCAGTATAAAACATGAAACAACCAAACAACAGAAAGATCACAGGATGGCCAGAAACTCAGCCCCTGCAGCAACACCGAGGGGGGGAAATGGGCCCTTCCCTCCCTCCTCTTCCACCAGAGCCACCTAACTGCCTTGTCACCCAGGTGAGATGTCCCAGATAGTTGCCAGAGGAGGCTACGGCGGCTCCAGCTATGGAAGCTGGCATCCTGACTGTGAGATAATTGACACAGCTAGACCCTCAAGTGGCACCACCCAATAACCATATAAATAGGAGACAATGGCCCTAATTGCAATCAGTGCCCTCCGCCTCTTTTATGTCCTGTTTTTGCTGTTATTGAATGGGAAGGCGAGAGAATCCAGGGTTTCACAATAGAGAGAGTCACATCTCCATTCCATGCATTTCAATAAAGCTGTGTTCTGGAGGGGTAGGAAGACTGGGGCATGATACATAGTGGTGGTGTGCTCTGATGGTGTGATGCAAAGCCCATTCTTTACAAGTGACATGGAGCAAAACACTCCCACGGTCTAAAACCTTTTGATGTCCATGTAGTATGGATTCCCTAATGTCATATTTGCATACAGATCACATTGAGATGTTGTTATTGATGTTGTGGTTGGCCTGGTGATGGTGATAGATGTCTATGGTGTTTGACTACCGTATTACACATGACATATCGAGTATCCTATTGCACTTAGACTTCAAAAGATTGTCAAAGAAATTTTGATTTGATCATCCAAGATTTCATCAAATCAACACTTCTAAGTAACTAAATTAGATTTGAACCCTCGCTGATGGTATTTTACAGCACTGGGTGGAATGTCTGACATTGAACAGCAATTTGGGAAAGAACGTGGCAGTCAAAGCACTATTTGTATATCATACATCCCAAAGAGTTGGTAATGGATGCACAGAGCAAGCTACTTCAGTGTGCGGGCATTTCCTTATGCTTGCGGACTGTGAAGAAAACCTTTTAATGTACATGTGTGTTTCAGTCCCAGTACCATATTGCCACACATTCAGCAAGCTTCCATACACCAGCTCTGAACAGTGCAATGAGAGACACAACGGCATGATTATAGACTCCTTCTACACCTTTTTTTAGGTAAACTATGTCAATAATGCTAGATTGAGGTGTGACTATTATGGAGGCCTACAGTTAGTCTTACGGAAGTGCAAAATATTGTCACTTGCAAAGCAATATAAATCTTGTTCCAATCAAGGTAAACGTGATATATTGTACGTTAAACATAGACGTGTTGTTTCTAACACAAACCTGATTGCTGATAGTTAACAGTCATTTAAAATAAACAATCACATCACACTCCATCATTGAATCCAGACTACGTCCTGGGGTGAAATATGTACAGTGCCTTGCGAAAGTATTCGGCCCCCTTGAACTTTGCGACCTTTTGCCACATTTCAAGCTTCAAATATAAAGATATAAAACTGTATTTTTTTTGTGAAGAATCAACAACAAGTGGGACACAATCATGAAGTGGAACGACATTTATTGGATATTTCAAACTTTTTTAACAAATCAAAAACTGAAAAACTGGGCGTGCAAAATTATTCAGCCCCTTTACTTTCAGTGCAGCAAACTCTCTCCAGAAGTTCAGTGAGGATCTCTGAATGATCCAATGTTGACCTAAATGACTAATGATGATAAATACAATCCACCTGTGTGTAATCAAGTCTCCGTATAAATGCACCTGCACTGTGATAGTCTCAGAGGTCCGTTAAAAGCGCAGAGAGCATCATGAAGAACAAGGAACACACCAGGCAGGTCCGAGATACTGTTGTGAAGAAGTTTAAAGCCGGATTTGGATACAAAAAGATTTCCCAAGCTTTAAACATCCCAAGGAGCACTGTGCAAGCGATAATATTGAAATGGAAGGAGTATCAGACCACTGCAAATCTACCAAGACCTGGCCGTCCCTCTAAACTTTCAGCTCATACAAGGAGAAGACTGATCAGAGATGCAGCCAAGAGGCCCATGATCACTCTGGATGAACAGCAGAGATCTACAGCTGAGGTGGGAGACTCTGTCCATAGGACAACAATCAGTCGTATATTGCACAAATCTGGCCTTTATGGAAGAGTGGCAAGAAGAAAGCCATTTCTTAAAGATATCCATAAAAAGTGTCGTTTAAAGTTTGCCACAAGCCACCTGGGAGACACACCAAACATGTGGAAGAAGGTGCTCTGGTCAGATGAAACCAAAATGGAACTTTTTTGGCCACAATGCAAAACGTTAACACACCATCCCCACTGTCAAACATGGTGGTGGCAGCATCATGGTTTGGGCCTGCTTTTCTTCAGCAGGGACAGGGAAGATGGTTAAAATTGATGGGAAGATGGATGGAGCCAAATACAGGACCATTCTGGAAGAAAACCTGATGGAGTCTGCAAAAGACCTGAGACTGGGAAAGAGATTTGTCTTCCAACAAGACAATGATCCAAAACATAAAGCAAAATCTACAATGGAATGGTTCAAAAATAAACATATCCAGGTGTTAGAATGGCCAAGTCAAAGTCCAGACCTGAATCCAATCGAGAATCTGTGGAAAGAACTGAAAACTGCTGTTCACAAATGCTCTCCATCCAACCTCACTGAGCTCGAGCTGTTTTGCAAGGAGGAATGGGAAAAATGTTCAGTCTCTCGATGTGCAAAACTGATAGACATACCCCAAGCAACTTACAGCTGTAATCGCAGCAAAAGGTGGCGCTACAAAGTATTAACTTAAGGGGGCTGAATAATTTTGCACACCCAATTTTTCAGTTTTTGATTTGTTAAAAAAGTTTGAAATATCCAATAAATGTCATTCCACTTCATGATTGTGTCCCACTTGTTGTTGATTCTTCACACAAAAATACAGTTTAATATCTTTATGTTTGAAGACTGAAATGTGGCAAAGTTCAAGGGGCCCGAATACTTTCGGAAGGCACTGTATTTGTTGATATTTATTGAATCTTTATTTCAGCAAGGGGTTCCATTCAGACCAAAGCCTCTTTTCCAAGGGAGCCTTGCATGAACACAATTTATTAACTAATTCAATTAAATTACAACATTCAAACATACAACGTAATAAGAACATACAATACTACAAACAATTTAAGAAGCAAACACATTTAATATATAATTGAAGTATCTTCATCTATTAAGATTTATAACATATGGTAACTTCACACTGGACACAAATGCCTCTGTTTTGTTGCTGTGAAATATCTTATAGCTTTAGTTTTGCCAATCATTGCCCTATTTCATCTTCTACACCCATGAAGGGGAAACGTGAGAAGTGTGTCACGTGCCCTGAATGGCTAGAATGGGGTTATCCCCTGGCATTGTACAGATGAGAGCCACCACCAGGAAAGCTGTAGCACCTGCACAGCGCTCCTCTTTCTTTTGAAGTGCTTGTTTGTATTGTTAAAGCGAACAAAGGAATTTTGCCACCTTTAGTCAAACGTGGAGGATAATAGTAGGGAGAATGTTAATGAGCTCGCTCTGTGAGGTGGGTGTGCTACTGTAAAGGCAGTCTGGGGGGCGGGGCCGGGGGCAAAGGTTGAGGAGAGGTCAGCTAGACCAAGTTGGGGGGAAGGGGGGGTGGGGGGGCAGATAGGTGGGAGCTGACATGATCACTCGGTCACCTTTTCAACTGTCAAGCTGTTTAACATGTATGACATCCATGGATTTCTTCTCAGTGGATCTTATCAATGTGGGACAACATGTGTTCATTCATGTTTTCAGTCATTCCTTGAACAAGGACCATGCACTGCGTTTCATGGCAGAGAAGTTACAATTTCTTGCATCTGTAGTAACTGAACAGATAACCCCAGACAATCGGTAATGAAAAAACATTGCGTAAAAAACACAACTATGAGAGACATTTTCTGTCCACTAAACAAAAGCAACCATATTAATCGACTCACAATACCACCGCAACACTTTATCAAATCAAATCAAATGTTATTTGTCACGTATGTTATTGTGTGTGTAGCAAAATGCTTGTGCTTGTAGTTCCAACAGTTCAGCAATATCTAACCAGTGATATCTAACAGTGTGTGTGTGTGTGTGTGTGTGTGTGTGTGTGTGTGTGTGTGTGTGTGTGTGTGTGTGTGTGTGTGTGTGTGTGTGTGTGTGTGTGTGTGTGTGTGTGTGTGTGTGTGTGTGTGTGTGTGTGTGTGTGTGTGTGTGTCCGATAGGGTGTATCAATGACAAGGTGACTAGCAGCGGTAGAGAGGTTATCATTAGCAGGGACTGGCGCTGGCCGCTGCTAGTTCCAGTAATTACCTCACAAAGGGCGCTGCCTGCCTTCCCACTGCTTTTCCCACACTGCACTGCAGGCTCAGAATTCCAAGCGGCCCCAGACCTGCAATCTCCTTGGTTTTAAGCAGCAAATTACTGACAAGACCATTCTTCACAGCACTGTAATTGCATTTGAGTGCTATTTTTATTGGGGCGACCCCCCCGAACCCCCTCTGCACTGCCGTCCTCCACCTTTCAAACTAAAGCTAGTTCCCACTAAGGAGGGGCGAGGGGTTATTAACATAGATTGCATTATTTCTGTTATTGGGAAGAAAAAAAATGGAGGGAGGTGCGTATAATCCAAAAGATTTGAGCTTTTCTATTTCACTCGTCTCTTCACAATATATTCCACCGTTGCCAGTTCGGACATCATGGCATCACTGCTAAATTAACTATTCATCCGTTGCATATTTTCTGTCTAGAAAATAATAGAAATGGTCAACAAACAAAAAGTGTATGGGTCAGTCTGCTATTGACAGACTTCCTGTCTTGTTTCAAGCGATATAGCAGCAGTTGAGCATCTTGGCTTGTCTACAAGTGTAATCACTGCTTATTGTCTTTCCCATCCCTCCACATTATTCCCTCAGTGTTGTACTACATGGAAATAATTAGTCTCCATGTCAATACAAGCTCCGAGCACAGAAAACACCCCATTATCACACTGAAACAGATCCAGTTGCATTCTTGGCTCTGTCAAGCTGTACCTCTTTTTTTCTCGTCAATATAGTTACTTTTCTTTTCGTGGAAGAGGGGACAAATTCTCGATGTTCTAATGCTGGACAATCAAAAAAACAGCTGCTCGTTTGATTTGAGAAAAGGAGAAGATGGAAATGGTTGAAGGATTAGAGGATCAAGACAGGATAAAATAATAAGATATTCTTGGTGTGATCCAGTTGAGTTTGAAAGATGGAGGGACTTAACAAGGATTTTAGACTTCAGTCTGCCATTATATCCACCCAATGCAGTTCCATCTAAATTGTCTGCAGTTTGGTGGACCGGACAGTGCAACAAGGAAGCTTCAACCCCCCCCCAAATCAAACTCCTATACACAAACACCATGTCGTACATTCAATCATATGTTCATCAGTTGTTCCTTTTCACTCTGAAATAAATAAAAAAACACACAAATACAATTACGAATATGTTTGCATTCAACTTCAGTTCCTTTTCTATTTGTTATTCTTCTTTTGAGAAGCAATTATAAAGATTACTGAAAATCCAACAGGGATGTAAGGCCGTGTTACACTGCCCTATTTTCTAAAGATATATATCACTGTATGTATAACCCTGTTTCCCATTTTACCCGTGTTCCAAAAGGTGGAATAAAACGTAATACATCAAACTAAAGTATGTCCAGCTCCCCCGGTTGTGTGCTGAGGTGCCCCAGGGTAGGACTTGGTAATTGACTCTGGGAGCAGCCCAATTCGTCTGTGCCATAATCTGTCCATCCCCCTTCCCTCCATCCTCCCTCCGTCTGTCAGTCAGAGCAGGTTGACACCTCTGACCCTGCTGTGTCTAATGGGTTGTCAGAGGGCTACAATAAAGTAAAATGACAAGCCCTCTAATGCATTACTACAGGGGGAGCTGTGGCTCCAGCCAGCAATGAGAGGCTGCCCACTGTGGTATATTTTAGCCTGGAGGTAGTCAGGTGTGCATCTGGAACCACACACACACAAGCGGGAAAATGCATCTGAAATAATTATAACAAACAAAACATTATTGTTCTGTCGATTCCACAAAGTACACTGGCTGGGTGACAAAGTACACTGGCTGGGTGACAAAGTACACTGGCTGGATGACATCATGGGAAGAACCACTGTTTCAACTTCTGTCAGATAATTATGGGTGTTAATTCTGCATTACCACAATTATTTGGATAATTTCAGAAATGTCACTAATTCCATGACGGTATTCTGCCCAATTACCAAGATGACATAGCAGGTGTACTAAGGTTACTTTGTATAGAGGAATAATAATCACATAACACCATTTGGAATAACCTATAGCCTATGGCTTTATTGTATCACTGATGGACATGCATACACTCAAGAGTTGTCAGTAGCAACACAGACCTGTACCCCAGTCAGTCCAGCCCCAGACCACCTTGGAGAGGTATGTTATGAGACTGTTGGCTTTGTCTAGGTCTCTCTCTCCAGACCCACAGGGCCACTAACATTCCCCTTGTCAGTCAGATGCTTCCAGTGTTCGAGAAATTGAATGAGGGTGGGTTCCAAATCGTTTGGCATCGACGCTGTCACAATGGCAAGGCTCGGCGATGCCAAATTAAAAGTAGTAGGTATAGGTACCTAGGATGCCACAGGTTTTCAATTGGTGCTGGGTCTCTCTGCTCTCCTCAGTCTGTGCTCTGACACGCTACTACATTCCAACCAATTATCTAGCCCAAGGTGGAACAGGTTAACATCTTACCTTTGATGTTTCCTCTACAGAGTCTTTGATTTAATCATGGCAAACTAAAGGTACAGGGTGGGGCATCCTTTATTCTTTCTTTAGTCATCATTCAGGTACAGTTCATGGCAGACGAACAGGGAGAAACTTCAAATGGACACCACTGAGGAAAAACAAATTATTTTTTCCCCTCTCTTTGATTAACCTCAACTACTGTTGATAGTATCATCAGGTTTCTGAATAATTGGTCACGTCATTACCTGATGTTCTCAACTCAGAAAAACAGTACATTTTTGCACACTGCAATGGAGGTCAGACAGAGACGGAAAGCCTAATCCACATGAATAATGAAAGTTCATCAAAACAGTCCTTGATAACCTCCACTCCAATCCAGTCAACTAAATAGACATTCTTTGGTAACATCCACCACTCGCCAACACACACTCATCTTCCATTATGACCCACAATGCCCATGCATGGTTGACAATACGTGGCCCCCCTTTTCCCTGAGGAAGTGCATCTTTGAAGCGTTTGTCTCAATCATCCGTCACACATATCCCTAATAGATATTCCTCATGGCTCCAATGACCCACACAGTCACCACTTATCATACCACTCAGCACCAATGTGGAATTAATGTTGGCCAAATTAGCTCCCACAAGTTAATGCTACTGGTTAGTAGATACATTCTACAACAGATTTTGTTTCTATCTGCTATAGGAAAGCGCCTGCTCATATTTTTGCAGAAGCTAGGGCAAATGGAGAATGGATTTCTGTCTTCGGGATTGGATTGGGTTTGTTTCAGAATGATTTAGTATAGGGGCTATTGTTTTATTGTGCCTTGTAGTCTGCTTAGCTCCTTATTGTAATTGGGATAATCTTATGCAAAACACCTAAAGTCCTAATTATTTTCGCTGACGATATTTAATTTATAGTGATTGGTCTACTTCATTTAGTCTTCTTCTTGGCACAATCCGCCATCAAAATGTCATTGAAGATGAATCCTCAACGGGGTACCACACATTTCCTTATGCGCCCAAGGCATACAAAATGTTATGTAAATCCCCTTAACGACCTTTTCAGGCCGCTGACAATCGCAACACAAAGGTGATTGGCAGCCGACACCATGGTGCACAGTTATCCTTTGCCCAGCACCACCTCGCTCTATAGCGCCCCCTACTGTGAGAGGCGTGGGGTAGGGTGCCCAGTGGCGGTCGTTGCCAATGGGGTAAAGCCAGCATGGATCCTCTCACGGCAACCATGTGGGTTGTGGTAATAATGTTCGATTTGTTTCCAGCCCCACACACCCCATTCCCTTTGGGGAATAGGCCAGGGCCAATATTTCCAGCACATCAGGTGCAGAGGAAGGCATCCATGCCTGTCTGTCTGTGTTCCAGCATGACTTGGCCTTCTTTCGCCCCATTGTACTGCTCACAGGGCAGTCCATTAGTGGTCCCATTGGACCAATCTGCTCCATAATGTGTTTCTATTGTCATCATTATTCAGATTATTATTATTTGCCCCAACCCTAACCCGCACCCTGGAACCCCTGTGTAGTCCTCACGGGGGGGGGGGGTTGTATACAGTACAAGGGCTCCATCCATACACAGACTGTCTGAAGGGCTACTAGTCTGCTACAAGGATGACAAAATACCCCACTGTGACACACACACACACACACTAGAGCCCGACCGATATGTTTTTTTGGGGTCCCATAGCAGTTCTTTGGGGGGACAAAACGTACCGATTGCCATCCAAAACAGCAATTCTCCAAGAAATGTTTCAATTGTTGATTTATTACATTGTGAAGTGAATGACATATCATGGGAATTGCCGCAAATGTTGAGATCAGCATGAGATTCCCTTTTTTCATCCAATTGATTGAATATTATTGGTTACCGATACCGATATAGCGTTAATCAGACGATAATATTAGTGAACCGATACATCAGTAGGGCTCTAACACACACACACACATGCACATACACACACACACAGCAAAACACACACACACACACAGTAACCGACAAACAGCAACACACACACACACAGCAAAACACACACATACACACACAGCAACAACACACACCCAAGAGTCCACTGTTCCCAAGTCCCTTACTGAGCGTGTTTTATCCTCTCCAGGCATCATCTCAGAGGGGAGCACGTCTGCCCCCTACTGAGACCAATACCAACTTCCTACAGTGAGAAAAGCCTGTTCTGATCAGCCCGCTGGCCTCCTTCCTCCATTCAGACAGTGCCGACGAGCCCTGCAGACTCCCTGCCTGGTTACCCATGAATTTGCTTTGATTTGGGCATGAATGATTCAGCTACATGAATAACACATCCAGGGTTGATGACCTAAGCTGAAGATGCTACTTCAACATTTCCCATGGTCATATGTAGCCTATAGCGGGTGTTTAACACAGATACTCCTGTAGGCCTTACTGTCCATGCTGGGGCCCAGTCTCCTTTCAACAAAAGGTTGATGTGGAGAAACTATTGACGAGCATAAGGAAACTGTGTGTGTGTGTGTGTGTGTGTGTGTGTGTGTGTGTGTGTGTGTGTGTGTGTGTGTGTGTGTGTGTGTGTGTGTGTGTGTGTGTGTGTGTGTGTGTGTGTGTGTGTGTGTGTGTGTGTGTGTGTGTGTGTGTGTGTGTGTGTGTGTGTGTGTGTGTGTGTGTGTGTGTGTGTGTGTGTGTGTGTGTGTGTGTGTGTGTGTGCGTGCGTGAGTGCATGTGTGTGAGTGAGTGAGTGAGTGCGAGCTTGCGTGTGCATGTGCTTGTGTTTGTGTTTTTTCAGAAGGGCGGGTGGAAGATATAGACCCTGTATTATCTCAGTTGTAACAGTCTGTCCACACATGTGAACAGTCACTCTTTATACAGTTATTAAGAGAAGAGGAAGAACACCAACATATGGATAATACCACTCTATGGGAGGATGTCCGCAGAATCTCGCCTACTAAAACCAGGTCAGGGTTTGTTGCAAATGAGCATGATTTTTATACGGTATATATTTCATGTATGATATGAAGAACATTTCATCCAGAAACAGTGAATATGAATATTAATAGCTTTTACTGTAAAAAAGGTAATATTTTAGCTCTATTTGTGGTATAAATGTTGTATTTCTATTCATGATGCAGTGAGTAAAATGTATAAACATTGACACACGTTTTGATTGAGCAATTGTTTGGGAAATAATATTAGGTTAAGAAATAAATTTAGATAAATAAATTGTGCAATGTATTGAGAAATAAATTGAGAATGAGACCCATGCAGAATGCGGCACCTAAAAAATACTATGCCTGTATTGTAACATACCGAATCTCCTATTCACATACTTTAGCCTTACAAAAGTATTTCAAGCATCATATGGCGCTTGTTATTTCAAAACCTGCAGGGAAAAAGTGATTGCTCTGCTCTCACATCCGTCCTTGTGGAATCTTGGCTTATTGACAGGATAAAATAAAATACTACCAAAATAAAATATTTATATTTGACAGGATGCCACACAGGTGTTTCCCCTAACCTAACCTGTCAAACATCATCACCTGCACCTGTGCTCTGTGCTGTCTTTCTCAGTGTGTCTGTAGACTAACTGACTGGGGATATACAGTGTCTTCACAAAGTATTCACACCCCTTGACTTTTTCCAAATGTTGTTGTGTTACAGCCTGAATTTTACAAAAAATATTTTGTCACTGGCCTAAGTGGAACTTTGTTTTTCAAAATGAAAAGCTGTCTTGAGTCAATAAGTATTTAACTCCTTTGTTATGGCAAGCCAAAAATAAGTTCAGGAGTAAACATTTGCTTAACAAGTCACATAATAATTTGCATGGACTCACTCTGTATGCAATAATAGTTTTTAAGATGATTTTTGAATGACTACATCATCTCTGTACCCCACACATACAGATAATTGTAAGGTCGCTCAGTCGAGCATAGAAATTCAAACAAAGATTCAACCACAAAGACCAGGGAGGTTTTCCAATCCCTAGCAAAGAAGGGCACCTATTGGTACAATAAAAAAAGCAGACATTGAATATCCCTTTATGCATGGTGAAGTTATTAATTACACTTTGGATAGTGTATCAATACACCCAGTCACTACAAAGATATAGGCGTCCTTCCTAACTCAGTTGCCGGAGAAGAAGGAAACAGTTCAGGGATTTCACCATGAGGCCAATGGTGTCTTTCAAACAGTTACAGAGTTAAACGGCTGGGACAGGAGAAAACTGAGGATGGATCAACAACATTGTATTTACTCGAAAATACTAACCTAAATGACAGAGTGAAAAGAAGGAAGCCTGTACAGAATAAAAATATTCTAAAACGTGCATCCTGTTTGCAACAAGGCACTAAAGTAATACTACAAACAATGTGGCAAAGCAATTCACTTTTTGTCCTGAATACAAAGTGTGGGGCAAATCCAATACAACACAGTACTGAGTACAACTCGTCATATTTTCAAGCATAGTGGGGGCTGCATCATGTTATGGGTATTGTAATAATCAAGGGCGAGGGAGTTTTTCCAGGATAAGAAAGAAAAGGAATGGAGCTAAGTGCAGGCAAAATCCTAGAGGAAAACCTGGTTCAGTCTGCTTTCCACCAGACACTGGAAGATGAATTCATCTTTCAGCAAGACAATAACCTTAAAACACAAGAAAAACTATACTGGAGTTGCTTACCAAGATCACAGTGAATGTTTGAGTGGCCGAGTTACAGTTTTGACTTAAATCTACTTGAAAATCTATGGCAAGAGCTGAAAATGGTTGTCTAGAAATGATCAACAACCAATTTGACAGAGCTTGAAGAACTTGAATAATGGGCAAATGTTGCACAATCCAGGTGTGGAAAGATCTTAGAGACTTCCCCATAAAAACTCACAGCTGTAATCGCTGCCAAAGGTGTTTCTACAAAGTACTGACTCAGGGGTGTGAATACTTATGTAAATTAGATATTTATGTATTTCATTTTCAAAACATTTGCAAAACATTTCTAAAAATATGTTTTCACTTTGTCATTATGGGGCATTGTGTGTAGATGGGTGAGAATTTATTTGAATTGATTTTGAATTCAGGCTGTAACACAACGAAATGTGAAATAAGTCAAGGGGTATGAATACTTTCTGAAGGCACTGTGTGGGTGCGGGGTGACCGACGGACTTTCATTGGTTCCAGTTGTAAGCAAGCAAGTCCTCTCCAAGTCAAACAGTGCTTTGTTGCTGGATGTGCTTAATTTGGTCTTGTTAAACTGCATTTACTAATGTGTCCCTCGGGCATGGGTTGGGAAGTAGGAAATCACCCAAACTCTACAGGCTAGGAGGATAGGAGTCACAGAGCATGCATTGTTGTTGAGGCCTCTGTTCGTTCCCTTGCCTTCCATCTGTCTAATGACGTTCCTGCGTGCTAGTTCTGTGGAAGACCACACAGTAGCAGGCTGAGGCTAATGCACTGACAGCTTTTAAGGTACTGAGGGTGTTACAATCACACTGTATTGATGCATGGGTTGGGAGCGAGCGTCGACACACAATCCTTCATTGTGAAATTGAAGGATTGTAACAGTATTCCTTATTCAGCCTGGTTTTGGTTAAATGGAACCCCAATAAACGATCCATAGTTTTGAGGAAAATCATTGGCAAAACTGTGTGACATTCCACAAAGCAACCTTGCCTACCCCTATTGTGTATGAACTTGAATTGGTGGGATTTTTCACAAACAGCATTGATGTATTTGTAAAGAGGAATCTTGCTTTTCATGTCTTTAAATAGAGTCCTTCTTTTCTGGTCTTACAGCATGTTTGGATATAACGACCCAACTAATTGTAACTAATTAAAGATGAATATTTAACTTTAATGATCATAGCTATGACAAAAACTAAAAGTAATGACAACATTGGAATCACCGATACATGTAGTGCACAGACCCAGTTGGGTGGAGCTGTTTTAAGCAGTGAGGAAAAGAGGAAATAATTGACTTGAATCATACTTTTCAGAAACTGATAAGTGTCCCACAATAATATTGAAAAGAGCTGATAGCCCAGTAATCTTACCTAGTTTTTTAACAAACAAAAACACAGTGGTTTCCATTTTTTCAACTAAGTAGTCAACTGTAAGTAAGTACCCTATTAGTGGGGAAATCCCAGTCACTTTTTGCTGTCAACCTCTTATGTATGCAGTCTCTGTTTGACACATAGAGGGCGTTAGGTCACTATTGAGAAAGGGATTCCCCAGTGTTAGGTTTATACCAGTATGATACCTACTGCTTATAGCTAATAATGTTTTTGCTTGTTGTGATATTTTAATGTTTCCAGAGCCATTGCCAAATGTGTTAATGTCATCTGTCAAAAACAGATAGGCTTTAATTACAAAAACTTGTGACTATTACAATTGAAATCGTCATGTTTGTTTTTTCTAAATTCTTTAGGCCGAAAACCTGATCTTAAAAAATGTGGATTGTAACTACTGCAGTTTACAATGTATCCTGTTGAAATCATGCAGCCAAATCCAGTATATAAGGCATAAACCATGGTACTCTTATCTTAGTCTCAACAGAGATGTACAAGGAAAGAAAATGAAAGGCCAAATGATAAAAATATTAGATTGATCTGGCACAGGACTGCAACATTAAAACAGTGAAACCCCAACCATCCAAAATAAAAAATAACCATCTTGCAGAGAAAACACAGCACTCCTTTACAAGTGAATACAACACTGTCTGCCTGTGAAACAAACCTATGCTGAAAGCTTTTCTTCCTCGGGCATTTGGCAGGCCAAAAGCACAAATGAAGGTTCCAGTAGTGAGACGGCATTATGCAGGCTTCGCTGTGTGGTCCTCCACCAACCACAGACCCACTCTACCCCCTGCTGCTCTGTCCCTGAGTCCCAGGCACTGCCCACTCCACTGGAGAAGGGGCAGACATGGTTGACCCTGGTTAAAATTAAACTTGTTGCACATAAATATTTGATTACTAGGCTTCTGTGAATCAGAGGAAGAATTTGGAATATTTTTGGGGATGAAATGTATTGGAATTCCAGTCAGATAAATATAGGCCTATGTGACATGCACAACAAATTGCAATCACAATAGTGTGAATTAATTATCTTTAGTAGGCCTAGAGAACATCCCCATTCTATCCATTGGAAATATTTAGCCTGAGTTGTGTTTAATTGATTTATTATGTTTATGTGTTAAAGGATAATGTACAAAGGCTAAGTCTCAAATTAGAAGTGATGCATTGCCCCAGATTTAGCTAACAGCTAATTGACTTATTTGCAGTCTCTGGGCAGGTGAACATATAAACTTTAAAACATTATATACCAACAGACAACACACACATACTGTATATCAGAATATAAAAGAACATTCACAATTTGCTCTCTTTTGAAATGGAACCAACTCACACTTGAACATTTGGTTATGAATAGAATAGTCAAGTAATGGAACATAAAGTCATGCATCTATTCTTGCAACCAACCCGGTGGCAGCGGCATTATGTTCTCATTGCTTTTTTTTGTTGCTTGCTCACATTAGCATCTATTGTCAATGTATGGACACCTGTCTCACAGTCACACAGAGGACATTGTGTCGTGATAAGCTATTCAGTCGACAAGGTCTTGCCATGCCAGAGAAAGGGGTGATTCTGGGCCGGGTTGGCTGGCTGGCTAGCCTCTGCACTCCACCCCCATAATGGCAACAGCTGAGCTACCCTGGTTTCACCCTGAGACCGTGAGAAGACAGATATGATGAAAAGACAAGTGTCTCATAGACACCCCTCAAATGCCCCCGATTGGCACTGCAGATTTGCCCACATGAATAGGCCTATGTGCCATTGTACATTGTACAGTGGCGGCAAAATCAAGGGGCAAGGGCGGTTCATTACTTTACTCAATCTAACACCTGGGAGACAAGACAGGACGTGTATAGAAAGAAACAAGGATGTTTTGTAGTGACAGCAGCACCACCACCCCTTGACTTATATTATTATTTCTACACTAGAGTAGAACTAGGACAACCAATGTCCATAAGTCTGATGATGAAAACATTGGATTGGATTCATGTTCATGGGTTTGCTATGACTGTAATGTTTTTCAAACAGTGTCACAGGTCCTGGTTAGAGATACAGAATCTTGTTCATACCTTATCAAACATTTCAGTGTTGTAACTCAATCTGCCCTGTTGCTAAGCTGTCAAGGAATAAAGGAGGGTTTGAAATGGCCTATAATGGAAATGTTGGTCCTTAGTGAGTTTGAATAAAACAAGGCAGTTTACCACATGCACTCTTGATTTTTTTCCACAAACTGATGGTCTTCCATTGTGCTAGATGTGGAGAAAGAGGAGCTGGGTCTTTTTAGCTTCGGTCTGGATCTTGTGGGCCCTGCATCTGGTCTTTAGTGAAGTCCTTTAAAGACCTGTAGTCTCCTGAAGTCTATGGCAGAAATAATGAATTATGTCATAGTGAATTATCTCCCACCTGGACAAGAAGGGAAATAATTATGTGAGAATACTTCATAGACTACAGCTCAACACCATAGTTCCCTGCAAACTCATCACCAAGGTAGGGACCCAGGGACTGAACCCCTCCCTCTGCAACTGGATCCTAGAGGTCCTTGGTGTCCACATCACTAAGGACTTAACATGGTCCACACACATCTGCACAGTCATGAAGAGGACACGGCAGTGCTTCTTCCCCCTCAGGAAAATATTTGGCACGGGCCCTCGGATCCTCAAAAGGTTCAACAGCTGCACCATTGAGAGCATCTTGACTGGCTGCATCACCGCATGGTATGGTAAATGCATCACCCTTGACCGCAAAGCGATACAGAGGGTGGTGTGGACTGACCAGTACATCAATGGGGCTGATCTCCCTGCCATCCAGGACCTCTATATCAGGCGGTGTCAGAGGAGGGCTCAGTATACTCACAATATACACACTCACACACACTACATTGACACTCCTACATAAAACCCACACACATTCACATACACTACATACGCACATACGCACACACACAACACACACGCATACCGACACATACACAGTCACACACTTTTGCACTCATCATTTGCTCCTGCTACTCTGTTCTTTATTTTATATATTATATATTATATATTCTGATGCCTAGTCACTTTACCCTGCCTTCATGTACATATCTACCTCAAATACCTTGTACATCTGCACATTGATCTGGCACTGGTACTCCCTATATATAGCTCAATTTTTGTTTATTTTATTTGATTTCTTGTGTTGGTATTTTATTTGTCATACTTTTAAAAAACTGCATCATTGGGAAAGGTTCGTAAGCAAGCATTTCATGGTAAATTCTACACCAGTTGTATTCGGTGCTTGTGACTAATACAATTTGATTAAAAAGTAAATAAAAACACTGTTTGCCAGTAGAGCACTCTTCAGTAGCTTTCACTATGCTGTACAGGAAGAGAGTAGATCAAGTTCACTGAATTCTGTTTTCAAAATGGTGCCCACCTTGAACTTTATCCCAAAAATCTAAATATTTATAGAACGGCACATCAAATGGTAAAACATTTTTCTGATTGGAGATCATATTCAATACAATATATCACAACCCTTAAAATGTTGTCTTTCCCTATAAGTTTACCTTTCAAGCTATGCTTTTGGCATTCCTCAAACTAAAATTATATAAGAAAAAGCAGTGTGTAAGTTTTTTATTTTCATATAATCGAATAATTATTCTCACGCACCTGCAATAAGCAAACTCATGTTTTAGCAGCACAAAAATGTGAAAATGAGTGTCATTCGCCTCCAGCCCACAGGGCGCGACATACCAGACGCTCTGTTTCACGGAAGTCGTTCTGGAAGCTCTGACGTGGCCAAATAATAACCCGACATCTTGAGGAAGGAAACGCCTTAAAGAGGAAAGAATTGAAAACAACTGTAAGCAGAAAACTGTCATTTTTACGCTTGATGTTGTTTGAATATGATAATCGTCACATGCATTGTATTTAGCTGCTTAGCTATATAACGTAAAGGGGTCTCATTTCCTGGGGTCTAGCTAGTTAAAAAGGTCTCTAAAAAACTTGCCAGATGGCTGGTTAGGCTAGCTTGGCACCGCTTGCTAAAGCTAGCAAAACAGTCAGGTATCTATTAGAGAGCTAACTTATAGTGGTCTTTCGATATAGCTAACGTAATAGCCATTTTTCTTTCACTGCAAGACAGTTTTCAACGCGATGGTTGTTATATTCATTTATTCAACTGATTAGTTTATGAAATGATTTGTGTGACGTTAGCTAGCAGCTATCTAAGCATTGACGCGCACTATATGGTTAGTTTCACTAGCTTCTTGTTTTTAGTTATATTGCTAGCTAATCAACTAGCATAGTTGGCAGAAAGTTGATATACTAAGTATATTAAACAACTCAGTTTATAAGATGGGTAAACTGTCTGTATTTGGCAGCGCACAACTACACACTGACGGTTACAAAACTGGATTCCTCTTGTTCTCTTCTAGTATTCCTACTGCCGAAGTTGAATCCGTCTTTCACTATGGGGAATTTATTTGCAAGCCTCTTTAAAGCATTTGGCAAGAAAGAGATGAGGATCCTCATGGTGGGTCTCGATGCTGCTGGTAAAACAACAATCCTGTACAAACTCAAACTTGGAGAAATTGTAACTACCATTCCAACTATAGGTAAGTAGTAGCACTGGTGGTGGCATGTAGGCCCAAGTGTTGTCAGCCCAGTTTGTATGAATATCATATTTTGTGTAACGTTGAGACTATTTAAAAATATAGAATTAGAAACAACACAATTTCCCCCTGGACATGTTCACTTGCATCAAATAGATTGTGCGGGTTATTAATGTCTTCTTTCTTCAATTTAGGTTTTAATGTTGAGACAGTCGAGTACAAGAACATAAGTTTTACAGTGTGGGATGTCGGTGGTCAAGACAAAATTAGACCGTTGTGGCGTCACTATTTCCAGAACACACAGGGTAAGGTGTGCTGACAGCAAGTAATTTTACTTCTGTCAAAGGAGGACCAAGATGTTGACTCAAAATGTTTTTTTTTGGTGTGTTTCAGGTCTCATCTTCGTTGTGGACAGCAATGACAGAGAGCGAGTGAACGAAGCCCGCGAAGAACTGATGAGAATGTTGGCAGAGGATGAACTACGAGAGGCAGTCTTATTAGTATTCGCTAACAAACAGGTACTCCTACATTTTTCACCTGTCCATTGTGTGAAAGCCAAAAGCCTCTGACTTGCTTTTGTTGTATTAATAAAATAGAAAGGACAATACACCTGTTATATACTTTGGATGTCCTTCCCTGGCTTGGCTTTTGTCTCATTAAGGGAGAACTTCTCTTTTCAGGACCTCCCAAATGCTATGAATGCGGCCGAACTCACAGACAAGTTGGGACTGCACTCCCTCCGCCATAGAAACTGGTACATCCAGGCCACCTGTGCCACCAGCGGAGACGGTCTCTATGAAGGACTGGATTGGTTGTCTAATCAGTTAAAAAACCAGAAATAGGCCTAATCGTCATAATCCACTGTCCTCCTCAACTCACATATACCCTTTTCACTCTATCGTGCTGACTCAAACCGTACGGTGGCTCAGATAATATTCTTTCACGTTGTCCTTTCCTGCATGGTTCTAGCAACTGTGTGGTAGAAGAGTTACCAGGCTGGCGCAGTACAGCCATGCTGGCGCAATACAGTTCTGCTCGGCTCATTTTGGCTCGGCTCAGTAGTGTGAAAAGTGTAACACTGTATCTTCTCTATATTTGCTTTGTACTCTTCTGATGTTGAAAATTAAGTTCCTTTTGTCAAAAGTACCTACTGGAAAGCTGCCCTCATTTCTCATCTCTTGTTACAACAATACACCATATGGGCCAGGGAGGATAATAACCCAATCATGGAAAGCTGTCTGGGTTTCTTATTTAATGTAAATAGTCTTGTTTTGGATGGTGAGGGGTTTAAGAGGCAGCTTATTGCAGACTTTTAAAAATCTACCTTTGTTATTTCCTCCTCTTGACCCTTGGGCAGACATGCATGTCTAGTAAATAGAAAAGGGAGGCAAAAAATAATTGAACGGGACCCTATGTTTATTGACTTTTTTTTACATAAGTCTGCTGGTAATTTTGACTGAAAGGAGTGTTTCTCCTGAATTAAGCATACATACATACATACAGATGTACTACTTGCAACAATTATGGTTTAACACCTCTGACGGCAACAATATCCTGCTCCCCTAAAATACCATTTAGCAAAACACTGAAGAGCGTATTATTGAGATGAAGCCTAAAACAGAGGTTAGTGGGCTTCAAAGTCAAACTCTTGTTGACACTTACCAGCTTTTGTTGTGTGTCAGATCATGTTGGCTTTCATTGAGAAGTGGCTGCCATGCAGAGTAACTATGTTCCTCCATGAATCTCATCATTCACCTGCTTTGTGATGGACAGGGGTACTGTCTGGTCAGCATTATGATGTATGAAAGTGGCTCAGGTTAATAATCATGTGTACTGCCTTTGTCGCATTGAGCCTGACTTTAATAGCAAAAAAAGTGCATGATGAGGTCTGTATGTTGGACAAATGCATGTTTAAGATACACAGATTCTGTGCAAATCAACAGATTTTCACAATGCCTAGAGAAGCAGAATTCCTGCCTATCCATTTGCTATAATCCATGTTCTGTGCAGAATCTAATATCTCGAACACATTGATTGTCAGCGGGACTAGCTAATTGATTGTTAAACATTTTTGTATACATAAGCATTGTCATTACTCTTGGCAGGTGCTCAAGGGTTGGGATACCTTGATGTCCTCAACATCACCATCACAATGACTTAGCGCCACAACAACCTTGTAACTCAGGGGTCTTCAACCTTATCTTTCCCAGGGACCCCCTCCCAGGCAAACCACTGAACCAGGGACTCCCATTATGTTAGCCAAAACATTTTTTTTTCTCATGTCTTTATCAGGTGAATGTCAAGGCGAAGTAATCAAAACATTTTGAGATTAATAGATTTGGTAATGTTTTTTCATTAGTTTGACCTCCCCACATTTATAATTGGAAGTGTAAACTCTAACATAGCCTATTAGCTAGAAAGGTAACTGCAAACACTTTTGCTAAGCGCAACTGTTTAGCTTGCTATCCATGGGTTGGCAAAAATGTATGTCCAAGTCAAGAACACTTACCAGCAGCCAGTAGCACTTACCACACTGGTAGCCTATTTTTCAAATCCAATGTCAGATACTCCAGTGAGTGTAATTTGTTCAATATTAGGAGTGGAGAAATAAAGTTGACATGAGAAATAAGATATTTTCCTCTTTTCTACTGTAGGTATGTCATTCAAAATGTGTTTAGTCTGTTGCTAGCGATATTCATAAAAACATTGAACCCCCATCGCAGACACCCAGTTGTTTACCCCTGCACTCAAGGTATATGCTGTATTATGCGCTGATATGACAAAAGCAGTTGTATTCTAAATTCAGATGTCCTCCATCATGACCTGAAGACCTTGTTTTCATCCCTTTTTATTGGGAATGATTAAAGTATATTAATAGTAATGGAACAAGGCATGCATCAATGTCAGTGGCAATATGAAATGTATGAACTCCATATTTTTTACTTAGTGGGCACTAGTATTTTTTTGTCCTTTGTAGCTCATGTTGTCCTTGGCTAAGTTCTGGGGGGATACTTTTGTCCTCATGTCAAAGAAACATGCTGTTCCATTACAAACCTTTTGTGCTTCTTATCAAAAGGTTCTGGGTGTTATTCCACCAGAGTGCTATGGACATTTCTTAGTCTTTCTTTTAAAGCAAGGCATTGGATTAGAACTGATTGCCTGAACCTTTTGTTGAAACGTTAATCTCTTTAGCAGAACTGTCTAAACTTTTTTTTTTAAATGTAAAGTTATTTCAGCTTTAATTTTTTGGAGAAAAGCACTGTAATTAAAGTGATTAGAGACTGTTTACATGTTCTGTTATTTTTCATGTAATTCTCTTTTAAGTTATTGGATTTGATCATGCACCGTTAACCTCTCTCCTCCTTGGACTCACAGGGCTGAAGGCACAGTGAACATTATTGATCAACATATACTGAATCTGCCAACTGGCACAAAATATTGTACATTTTACCATTTACATATTTATTATTAATAACTTCCAGGTTAGAAACCCACACTGCCCCAGGAGTTAATTAAGCCTCTTTCCCCTTTATGAATTCAAAATGACACCTAATCCTAATCTAAAACTGGATTTAGCCTGTGCTTTGGTCAGACAAATCTGCAATCACAGCCAACTACTCTCCACCCATGACTTGGACTAAGAGAGTGGGTTGGACCAAGGTGATGGCAGCCAACTAACCACCCAAAGCGGGTGTTGAATAACTTACAAATGGCTACAGCTGAGCCTGTCTGTTACGTTTGGTCTGTGCCAGGGATGGGCGGTGGCAATAATTGGGGAGCAATTTAGGATGTTCTTTCAGGTTGATTAGACTGCTGGTTAATGCAGCCAAGCCTATAAAACATGGCAGAAGTATGGTGGTCGTGGGAGGGGGCAGGAGTCTCGAGTCCCTTACAGTGTAACTTTGTCCATCAGCTTGGTTTGTGTGTGGCAGTCCTAATGGTACTCTGCCATATAAAAGACCACTTTTTCTTCTTTGCACTCTCCTTTGTGAATGTCTTGCTCTTTTTAGTTCACCATCAGGTGCCAGCCAGTAGAATGCCCCCTTTCAGACCTGATTTAAGGCAAATACAAACACTACACTCCATTATGACCACTGGAGTGCATTGTATCTTACCCCAGCCAGGGAGGCAAGCATCTGAACCTAGAACAGAAAAGAGTGATGGGGCAAAGGAGTTCTTGCTTGATAGAGGAAAAGGAGAAAAAAATGCTGAGTAGTGTGAGGCACAGTGGGATGGAGAGAAGTGAATATTCTCAACTGATGACAAGACTGACAAACCAAAGAGGAGACTCGTTAACATTTAAATACATTGTTTAATGGGCAAGTGTCACGCCGGATTTAATGTCTTGGACAGCAATAGTTTGTATTGACTAACTTATTTTCAGCACCAAGAACACATGCACTTAACTTGCTTTCAGTAGTCCCTGATTTTAATTGCATGAATAGTGTCCTTCAATTTTGGTAGCTAGACACAGATCATAAAATACATTTGATCTGTTTCAGAAAAAGAAAATACCAATAGAAACAAATTTAACAATTCATTCAAAATTCAACACAAATAAAAACTGGTCCGTTCAAATAAGGCCACAAGCCTACTAGTGGTTTGAGGAGTAGCCTACAGATTGACCTACTGTTCTCAACCACAGCCCTCGAGTCCAATCCAGAAGTACATGAGGACAGTCCATAGACCAGTCAAGCTGCTCTGCTGTGGGCTAGAGCACTCCTCTCCCTCAATGTGTCTGAGTGAGGGGGTATTAATCGTCAGAGTCTGTGTCATGGCGCCGCCTGTGGCTTTGTGTCAGAGCAGCATGGGCTGCCTTGTGGCTGGCACGGGGGCGGGGGACAGGGGACTCCCTGTGGGAGGAGTGTGTGTCATGCTGGCGTCGTTGAGAGGAGAGGGGGTGGCGTTCACCCTTTGGTCCCTCCTTTGAATGGCTGTCATGGGGTCTGGCTCCAGTCTGACTGAGGCATGATGGATTATGATGACGGTGGTCCTTTCTGCACCTGAGGAGTAAAGAAACACACAATCAATGATTGAGACTAATAGGCAGGGGTCAAAGTAAGCTGACGAAGATACATTAGGAATACACTGAATGTTATGATACAAACCATTGCCTCATCTATAAAAGGATAACTATCTGGGTTCCATAGGAGAATAGTAAATAAGGCCGCCCCCCAAACAAGATAAGCATGATGATGCATTCACTCAGTTCAAAAATCAACCCTACACCTTATTTTAACTAAGATCTCTTCCTGTTGCTAAACATCTCAAGCCTGCTTTTTTATTTATTGTATTACCACAGAATACAGCAGCTGGACACATTAACTGACACGTCCCTAGTAAGGGTACAACCTGTTCTATGTTTCTACCAAGCATACAAAGTCTAATTGTTGACAGAACATTTGCAGGTTGGCAAAAACCCATCTTTTGAGATGGAACCAAAGACCAGCTCTCCACCTCGCCAAAGGTGATTTAGCACCCTCTAGTGCTAAAGCAAATAAGCAGTTTTAAAATTGTACCTTTATTTAACTAGGCAAATCAGTTATGAACAAATTCTTATTTACAATGACGGCCTACCCCGGACGATGCTGGGCCAATTGCGTGCCGCCCTATGGGATTCCAATCACGGCCGGATGTGATACAGCCACTTGTAACATTATTGGACATTTATTTTATTTATTTAGTTTATTTTTACAGGGACAGTGCACATTAATCAACGTTTCAGTAAAAGTGCCGGTTTTAGCCAGCCGGCTAATTTTCAACCGCAGTCCCTGGGCAGGTTATTAAAAACAATTACAATATAGACAATAGCACCATAGAACAAGCAAGACATAGCAACATAGGACTAGCAAGACATAGCATACAGACAGAGCAACATAGAACATTGGTGTTCTGTTTTCTTGTGATTTTATCATTTATCATTTAAAAAGGGTAAGGCAAAGTGAACATGACATACAAGTGACCTACAGGTGTAAAAGGGAGAAACAACACGCTAACCTTTTGTCATCTTCTGAATCGGAGGAGGAAGAGTCTCTTCTCTGCCTTTTCTTCTTTTTGCGCTTCTTTTCCTTCTTTTTGCTGTTATCGTGTCTATGATGGGAAAGTATAGCAGGCAAGTCTTTTGAGGCGTTTTTTGAGACAGTAATCTGAAGAAATTTACCTCAGATATTTGATTGTCAACACACTGTGATCATTAACACACTACCTTTGATCCACATCCTGTTTCTCTGTGTTCGCAGATGTTTTTCTGGCAGAGGCTTCCTGGTTTCCAGACTTCCCTTCTGTTTTATGGTGCTGTGAAAACAATGCTCTCCATTATGATCGTAATCATGTAACATTACTATTACAGAATCAATTCCCAAGCTGTATCAATTATGTTTGAAAAATATGTAGCTAACACAAAGGGATTAACACACCTACACAGAGTTGTGTATTATTTTAGATGGCTCACCTTTGCGTGAGGATGTTTTACTCAGAGAACATAAATAAACTTACTGTGAAGACTGACAAGCCTATTTTGGCAGCTTCCTTCTCCTGTTGGGAGAACACCATTTTCCGTGACGTTGCACTGGTGACAAAAAACATACTCCTAGTTACTCAACTAGTACACTCCAATCCATAATGTTTCCACTGTTTCTTCCACTTGAATATCAAGGGGATACTCGGCCATGGACTCATATATGCTGCTAAAAAAAAAGTCTAAACGAGTGAAGAGCGACCTGAGAGAATGCTTAGAAGACGTGGGAGAAAAAAAAATCTCACAGTTAAAGGGCATCGGCCAGTAATCAAAAGGTTGCTGGTTCGAATCCCCAAGCAACGCACTTGACCCTAATTGCGCCTATAAGTAGCACTGGATAAGAGGGTCTACTAAATTACGTATATTTAAAAAAATCTTGTTGGTGAGAAGTCTCCTACAGTATCAACCCAGCTTTAAAAACAGAATTTGTGCAACAACCACTTTTGCAAACAGTCAGTTACCCAGAGCTTCCAAGGCCAGAAACTCTGTCCACATCTCTGTCCTCAGCTTCCGCATCCTCCCTCCTGCACACATCTGCAAGGTCCTGTTGGACACATTGGAATCGGCATTACAAAAGCAATCCCATATTCATCTTTAAGATTTATGATCAAATATGACTAGGCTAGTTACGTTAAATCATGGTGACAAATGCTAAAGAATAATAATAATCTAAATAAATGAGATTTAAACTAAATGTCATCTTCCCTGGTCTAATGCAGTTGTGATACTATCAAATTAAGACATGATTATAATCCAAAACATACTAGAACTTGTGTAAACAAAAAGCACATAATACAAATGAGTCTCAAACCCTATGAATGAAAAAAAGTACCTCTTTGGTCAGGCCAGATGGTTGTCTCTTTATATACTTGTGGCCTCTGAAAATAATGAATAAGACATTAGTTTGACATTTTACTCTAATATTTCTGTAAGGTAGTCGTTTCTGTTTGATGTTCCACTTACAGGGCAGCCAGCAGTGCCTCTTGCTCTGCTGCCTTCACAGCAGCAAGCTCCTCTTCTCTTGACATAGGCTTGACACCACCTTTTTTGTCTTTGGTATACCACGTCAGATCTTTGCCTTTCTGCCATCGCCCCACTGGTGCCATAAGAGAGTTCCCTGGGGTTGAAACAATAGCAGGGATATAAATATACTCCAAATGCATGCATGTCCAAATCAGAGACATGGCTTAGGCAATAAAGTTACATAAAGAAGTGATTGCCATAACTATTATTCTACAATCAACGTTGCCGTGTTGAATACACACCCCTCTCCTCCTGGCTGCGCAGTGTAAAATCTTTGAGAAATAGTTATCGTTCGTGACCGGTGTATTAATTTGGATAACATCATTTATATAATACAGCAAGCCATGTATATGCGCAGACTATCATAATTGCATTCCCTGACCAGCCGCAGTCGAGTGTGCGTGGCCGCTCTCCTTGGCAGCACAGTCAATTGTTTGCGCCTGGTTCTATCTTAAAATTCACCATTGCAACATAGCTAGCTGGGTAAAAAAAAAAAAAAAGTATATTCCAGGCAGACGATCTGAGTTGTTGACAAGCAATGCAACATTAATGAGGGACTGACTACACTTCGGAAAAAGGTAAGAACGTGGCACTCGAGAATAAATGAGTACAGGCTAACAACCTATTGCTTTATTGCGGAAACTACCGTTAACTAACTACATTGTCTATTATAACTTGCTAAGTAGTTACCTACTGTATCTAGTTTCATCTAGAAAGTAGTTAGCTAGTTACTAACTAGAAACATTTGACCGAATTATTAGTTGTATAGTCGCCCTGCTGTCTATTAGCAAAGAAGCGAAATCGTTAATTACAGTAGACAAGGGTCATTGGCGACGATGGGTCGATGCCCATTTTTCTCCACTTACCGAGGTAGTTTTCCCTGTGTTTATCGCCTTTCACGTCATCCCAGTTGAATTGGTCTTGCCCCCCCCTTACACCCCCAGATCTTGAAGCGCCAAACATTATTTTAGCGTTGAATAAAGACGATGAAAGCTTTGTTTACACGTTAGGCCCTCTCGTTGTCCATCCGGGGAGTTTCCGTCTGGCTTTTCTCTCCCACCTCCGCTTACGACGATATAGTAAGCGATGGTTAGAAGTATGGATAGTAAGCGATGGTTAGAAGTATGGATAGTAAGCGATGGTTAGAAGCATGGGTAGTAACCTTTTCCGTGTTTCGAATAAACTGAGTTAGCTAGCTAAACAAGTGAAAAACCAAGAACGAAAACCACACCGTTGCTAACTATTCTGTCTCGCGTGTTTGTGCGCCGATCATCTGCACGCAAATAGCTCTTTAGCTGGGGGCGTTCATTACGCACAGTTCGTAATACTGAATCTGCAACCCCTGTAAAATATATTATTTATGTTTATTGGGCTGAATGTAGATTTTCAAAAGGTCTATGTATCGCGTGCGGAGTTTAAACGCTCACAAAAATACAACAGCCTTTCCTTTTTGAATGTACTCTGTTGAGGACGTATACACACTGGTATTTGAACGATGTACTCTCGTTTATTTGGCTCGTGAAGATGACGTTGAAACACCATCTATATAATGGCCTTCACGCGGAATGTAGACAGAAAAGGGAGAAAGACCACCCAATAAGTACGGAAATGACGCCTTGGAGACATTATTGAGATATTGAACCGCAGTCATTGTAGATGTATACAAGGTATTTATCCAGGCTCTTCTCAGGTAGGATGATCATATATTATTTTGACCGCTAGTCTATGAACTATTTCTCAATAGCCTGCTGTTTTTCTTTATCATCACTGAAGCGAGCCAGTCTGTCACACAGGCCAGGCCATACGCATTGGTCAATCCGTGTCAAGGCATTATTCTGTCCCCAGGAAATATCACTTCTTATTTACTGTAATATGTGGATTCCAAAATACTTTAAATATAAGGTCGGGTGTCTTTTACCTCAAATATGTCTCTTGAGAGGAAATGTTATGACTTTTGAACACTTTTTCTGTGGATGTAGGCGTTTTTGCCATGTCCCCGGGTGTTATTCATCAACTTCCACGAGAAATATAAACCATAAAATATTACATATTTTAGTTATTTTATAGTCCTAGTTAAATTGTATTTCATCAATAACGTTTTTTAATAATTATTGTATTTATGATTTTATTTACGATTTTCTGATATCACTTTCCACCCTGTTAATTTGTTGGTAATCTCCGTTTAAGAAACAAGCCCTTCCTAAAATGACACCACATTCAGGAAGTGTCGTAATTTATTTGGTGGGAAAACAATGGTTGCAAAGCTAAATAAATATAAACACTGTTTTCTGTTTTTAAAATCGTGCTCAAATGGTCACCATTATACATTTAACATTTACATTTAAGTCATTTAGCAGACGCTCTTATCCAGAGCGATTTACAAATTGGTCAAATGCATTCTGTTATTACTAATAGATATTTTAACATGAATATCTTTCACACATTTTTTTTTATTAATAAAATATTTCATATCGGTTGTCTACCTCAAATGAAGGAGATGAGCCTCAACTCGTGGCTCAGACACTTCATTCAGGATAAATGGAGTAAGCCTGCCTGCAGTTTAGCACTGAAGGACTTGTTGCCGACATTAACACGTACCTGGCTAAAAGGTGAGCCACTTTTGAGGAACCGGTTATTCTGAGTTGAACTCCGGTTGCCCTTCAGGCTACCCGTCTCATTTACATTACATTTAAGTCATTTAGCAGACGCTCTTATCCCCCACCTTGAGCCTGGTAACCAGCTTTACTTTGGTTTCCACAATCCACTGATGTTTAGATGCCTTTAAATCTTCATTTAGTATTATAAAACATTCATTCAACTCCTAATTACAGTCAAATTCAAAGTTCTGTTAAGAAAAAAACTCAGAGGTCCTCCCATCTTCTTCGTTCCTATGCAATTTCACCAGTGTTCAGGGACGTAGGCTGTGTGTTTGTCATCCAGGCAGAGAGCCCTTCAGTCCTAAATCTGCTGGTAGCCAAACTGAACAGATGGGACTGGAGTCACTTTGAGATGAGAATACAAGACAGGTTTTCAGCTTCATCATGATCTTCCCAATCTAGCTATCTAGTCCTCCCTTTTTCAATCTTGCTCACTCACAGAGCTATGCCTAATTTAAGCTCCACATTCCCACCCTGTTAAATTCCACCCATTTAGGATTATGCAGCTAACAGGTTGGAAAATACACCCCAGCATTTTTTTAAGTGCCTGAGCTTGACCAACATGTTTTTCTGAAAGTCAAACATGTCCTTTTTTCTGATAGAATACAAAAAAATATATGCTTTTCCCCAAAAAGTATGAGCTCCAATAGGCACCACCTAGTAGGAAAGACTGAGCTGTCTAATTCACTGTCCATTTGTGTTGAAGTTGAAATGTCTTGTTTAAATAATCATCATCTATCCTCTCCCACACAGCTAACCTGCTAGATTTAGGCTATAGCAGTAAGTGGTGCCTAAAATTAGTTATCAAGTACATTGCTCTATTATGGCCTGATATCTTATCAACTTGGATATTTCTAGAAAGCTATGAGTTATTATAGGGGAGAAAAGGAAAACTGATTGTTAGTACAGATTGGATCTGGTTTGGCAGCTTTTGCCTTCTTACTGTTGAATGGGAAAACAATTTCTGGCCTAATTTGAACCGCATAGAATAGGGATGGAAGACCTTTTTAGGTAAGAACCTTCTCATGCAATATGCTTTAGATCGGGGATAGGCAACTTTGATGGGGTCGCAGCCGCAAAAACTCTGAACTCATCATGTGGGGGGGGGGTGTAGTATGTTAATTGTCTGCTTACCCACATCCATACCCACACATGCATTCAGAGCATGGTTGCTGATAGGTTCTATAAAGTCGAGCACAAAGCCATGCAATCTCCATAGACAAACATTGGCAGTAGAATGGCCTTACTTAAGAGCTCAGTGACTCAACGTGGCACTGTCATAGGATGCCACCTTTCCAACAAGTCAGTTTGTCAAACGTATGTCCTGCTAGAGCTGCCCCGGTCAACTGTAAGTGCTGTTATTGTGAAGTGGAAATGTCTAGGTGCAACAATTGCTCAGCTGCGAAGTGATATGCCACACAAGCTCACAGAACGGGACTGGAGAGTGCTGTGCTTTCAACTTTGTGGCAACAGTTTGGGGAAGGCCCTTTCCTGTTTCAGCATGACAATACTCCCATGCACAAAGCGAAGTCCATACAGAAATGGTTTGTCAAGATCGGTGCGGAAGAACTTGACTGGCCTGCACAGAGCCCTGATCTCAACCCCAACGAACACTTTTGGGATGAATTGAAATGCTGACTGCGAGCCAGGCCTAATAGCCCAACGTCAGTGCTCAACCTCACTAATGCTCTTGTGGCTGAAATCCCTGCAGCAATATTCCAACATCTAGTGGAAAGCCTTCCCAGAAGAGCGGAGGCTGTTATAGCAACTCCATATTAATGCCCATGATTTTGGAATGACATGTTCAACAAACAGGTGTCCACATACTTTTGGACATGTAGTGTATCTTACCTGACTGAGCACTTTGTTATCGCAGGCTGCAGCTGATTAGAAAACATACTAATCAGTAACAGCCTAATGAAATTAGGAGCCAACTGAATTCACATGATGAAAGGTTGGTCACTGTCTGGCAAAGATCGATCACATGCTGTGGAAAGCATATATAAGGGTTGACCTAAATTAAACTGAATGCAACATCTGTAATGGCATGCAGAACAATGTTTCCTGTAACCATTTCAATTAGCCTTATCCTGTGCCTGCAGTCGGCTCACATGCACCTCGTTTTCTGTAACACATGCTTTGTTTACACAGGCAGCCCAATTCTGATATTTTTTTTCACTAATTTGTCCTTTGACCTATCAGATCCGAAAAATATCTGATGGGAAAAGATCTGATGTGATTGGGCAAAAGGCCAAGTAATGGAAACAATTTCAGAATTGGGCTGCCTGTGTAGATGTAGCCTATAGCCAATTTTTCTGTCACATTTGAAAAGTGGTGCCTTTAGATGTTAGGCCAAGCCTATAAGATTTCCCTATGTATGGTGTCATTGTAGACCCAATTGTTTTGAATATTTGCTGTACAGGCTAACTTGTCACCTTCTCTTGAATTGTACCATTTCTTGCTGGTAATTCTGACTGTAAGGAAGAGAAAGTTAGATCTGAACCTTGCGAGAAGTGGTTTCTTATTTGACTGGATGTAGCCTAAACCACTCTTATAGTCTGTTTTCTGTCCACGTGTTTTTGTGACAACAGTCTGATCCTCTGCATCCCAGCGTCCAACCCATGACTGATTCTGACTTGGAAAGGAGCTGTGAATTTGTTTGTGGTTTAAACATTCAAGAGGCGGCAGAGAATGAATGCTTCTGTCACCTGCAGCTGTCAGGCTACACGCACTGTTTTTCCTATCTTTTTGGCAGCTCAGGTCTGATTAACCTATTACAAGAGAGAATCCATTTTCAATAATGGAAATGAGCTTATATGGGATCATAGACTACATGGCTATTATAACAAACTCCTTTTTTTTGCAGACAACTCTAGTTCCTTTAAATTAGCATCTGTAGATTTATGAGGAGGCGGCACCACTTAAGTAAAGTATGACACGTCATTCGCATGGATTTTCTTATTTTTGGACATCTAACCAAACCACTGATACATTACTTTTAGTAGCCTAAAACAGTGTAGGCTAGCAATATATAAATGACATGGTCGTTTAAGGTGCAATGCTATTTTGTGGATTGAAGAGACATTTGTCATTTATGAGATATGCATTTTAGGTCTAGTTATGTTTGCAGTGTTTAATAGTAATGCAGTAGACTGTTGTATGATCATTTCTCACCTGAGTTTATTTTGTGTTTTGCATGATTCGTTTATCATTTCCGTAGACAACTGAAAGAAGCTGTCAATATCTAGGCTATGTCACGAGCTGCTGGGCAGGGTATAGGCTACTGTGTAGGGTATAGGCTACTGTGTTACTGAGCGGTGATTGGAGGGAGCAGCGATTTACTTTCCTATGTTTGTACAGTGCTGAGTCTGCGCCCACACAGACACCACATAGACTGACACACCCGGCTCCGGTATATAATAGTGCTGCTCATTCACTTGCCAATCCAGTCCTCCCACATCCTGCTGCTCTCCCTCACTTGCACGTCTACTGAAAGTGACTGAAGGTAAGGAGGAAGAGGGACTTTAGCCTAATAATATGATCTAGCCTATATGGCTAACAACTAAAGATCATTCTGGGATAGGATAGGTCAGAAAAAAAATGGATTGTGAAGCTGATTTGTTTGACTAATTCCAAAATAGTGTGTCATTGCTATTATCACTGTCATTATCTCTGTAGTTGACTCGGCTGATGGTTTTTAGTACACAAGCTAAATTGAAAATCAAATAACTCCACGGTATGTGGCTGTTCCTCTTTCAGATTGTACTAGTCTCAGTTTAGGCCTCGACCTATTAGTGGAATATTTGCTGGGTATGTCTAAATTGGACAACACATTCAAAAATAGCCTAGGCTACATCATATGAAACAAGTAAACATTTAGCCTAGGATCATTCTGATTTTAGTCTTTTTTAAATGTATTTTATGGTAAAAAAAAGAAGTAATTGCAGACAGTGTACTGAAAGCACTTATGCCTTGCAATCAGAAGCAGCAGGGTAATTTTAGGCACTCCAATTAGTAGATGGTGCCGTGGTAACGGCCTAATGGGACTTAATAACTGCTCTAGCTGTGTTGGTCCTGCTAGTCTTGTTGGAACCTGTTCTGATTGCTTAGGATGTTTACTACATAATCACCATCTGAAATGTTTTTTTTTTTTCAAAAGGCAATTAATCTGTTTGTTCCATGTTTTATGGGATGTTTGGTTCATTAGGTCCATTTCATATTCATCCCTATAGTGTATTCTTTAGACCAGGCATATTACACCCGGCCTCATATTACACCCGGCCTCATATTACACCCGGCCTCATATTACACCCGGCCTCATATTACACCTGGCCTCATATTACACCCGGCCTCATATTACACCTAGCCTAAAACTACAGGTAAGCCATTTATGTAAGCTCATGAGATCAGTGTGGTAGTGCCAGCCTTTTACTACACCACCTGTCTGATCTTTTTCAATATAGGCTACTTGAGATTGTACCAGTTTCATGTGAGTAAAGGATAGGCCTAGGTATGTTTTTAATCTGTCTGTTTCTCCTCATGACACTAGTTCCAACCATTTGTGTAAATTGATCTTTCCGTTTGGTTAACCACCACACCCTGTGGTGTGTGTGTGTGTGTGTTTTCATCTCCTCTAACCCTCGGTCTCTTTCTCCCCCCCCAGCTATGGCAGGACCCAGGCCAGTGGTGCTGAGTGGCCCGTCGGGGGCTGGGAAGAGCACGCTGCTCAAGAAGCTGCTCAAGGAGTACGAGGGCATCTTTGGCTTCAGCGTCTCACGTAAGTGTGCTCTGCTCCAGTCCCATGTTAACTTTGTATGATGTCAGTGAGGTGTCAGTTACAGAAATAAGATATCCAATTGTGTGCTCTTATCCGTCAGACACAACAAGGAGCCCTCGTCCTGGTGAAGAGAATGGTAAAGGTAGGTAGCGTTTATAAACTCCCAGGATGGATGATCTTGCTCCAATTCCTCCCGCTGCATCTCTTTAATTCGCTTCAACCACCTATGCTGTCCGCTGTGTCCTATTGGTTTCAACAACCAACCTTTTAACATGCAACTGTTGTTGTGTTACAGATTACCATTATGTTACAAGGGAGTATATGCAGGCCAGCATCAACAAAGGGGAGTTCATTGAGAGCGCTGAGTTTTCCGGGAACATGTACGGGACGAGCAGGGCCTCCGTGCAGGACGTCAAGGACAAGAACCTGATCTGTGTCCTGGACATCGACATGCAGGGCGTTAGGGCGGTCAAGACGACAGACCTCAACCCCATCTACATCTTCATCCAACCCCCGTCCATGAGCATCCTGGTGAGAGACGGGCAGCATTATAAAACTGTTTAGCAGGGCCATTTTTGTCTCGTTTTACTTTGAGAGACTTGATATATCATATTGAATGTTGTTTATAAACGTGTAATGTGGTTATAAACCTATCATAACTCAGTCTGGGATTGTGATCCGAAGATAAACCCCCATGACTTAATTAATCTTCTTCTGTCACTTGTAATTGTAGGAGAAACGTTTAAGAGACCGAGAGACTGAGTCAGAGGAGAGCCTCCAGAAACGTTTGCATGCTGCCCAGGTGGACATGGTGAAAAGTGAGTCTGATTCTGGAGAGACTTTGGGCTAAAACAGAGTTGTATGTTTATAAATGAAATGTTTAAAAATGGTCTAAAACTGTTTCCCCTATCTTTCAGGCAAAGATCCTGGCATATTTGACGTTGTCATTGTCAATGACAGTCTTGACGATGCCTATGGGAAGTTGAAAGACACTCTTATTGAGGTCAGTTGGTATCGACATCACATAGCTGGGTATGATGGACTGGACCATACGCACCATTTAACTTGTTGAAAACCAATTAGTCACATAATGTGTATTGCTAAATCCTTAATAGATCTTTGTCAGTGTTGATTTTCACCATCTCCAAAATGTCATCCTCAAACCTACTTTCTTTCTTAAGGAAATCAAAAAAGTCCAGAAAACCAACCTGTCCTCTTAAGCGATGAGAAGCATGACATCCATCCCAGCCATCCTGGCCACTCCTTACAAAATGTCAGCCCCTCTATTCCAATCCTTAACTTTCTGTCAGATACTGGTGTGGGAAGGAAATCCAGACTATATCCCTTGCACCTAGACTTTTCAGTGTGCACTAAGATCTAGCCTATGTTTTTACATATTGGGAGGATATAGGTAGGTATTAAGATGATTAAAAACTGTAAGTAGAAGTGGACTATTTAGCTTTATTTACTCATTTGGCACAGTTTTATTATTTTTTTTGTCCACAAAGAAAAACACTCCATTAATGGTTAAACTGTGACTGAGATGGTCCCTAATATGTTTTTCTTCTATGTTTACTGCATACAGTAGTTTCTGCCATTTGTTTTCTTCTCTTCTGCCCATTTAGTAGTATTATACCCCCAAAGCATTAACTATGTTCTCTCTGCTCTTCAACAACAGAAGGCCATAATAACAAGACTCATTCCCACTAATGGCAGTGTTGTAGTACTCGAGACCACATTGAGTGTCTCGGTCTTGTCTCAGTGTTGGATACATTTGTACTCGGTCTTAACTCAGTCTGGGACCAGCCGAGATCAGCAGAGTAAAACAACTACTAATTACCAGCTTCCATTCAGTCAGAGCATAAAACTGCTTCTCCAGGCCAAATATATACAGTCCTTTCTTGAAACATAAATACCTTAACAGCTTTTATATCTAGTATAGACATGTTTTCTCAGTGGTGAACCTATAGGCCTTCAGTGTGTGTGTGTGACAGGTTAGTACAGTGGTGAACCTATAGGCCTTCAGTGTGTGACAGGTTAGTACAGTGGTGAACCTATAGGCCTTCAGTGTGTGACAGGTTAGTACAGTGGTGAACCTATAGGCCTTCAGTTTAGTACAGTGGTGAACCTATAGGTCTTCAGTGTGTGACAGGTTAGTACAGTGGTGAACAGGTTCAGTGTGTGACAGTGGTGAACCTATAGGCCTTCAGTGTGTGACAGGTTAGTACAGTGGTGAACCTATAGGCCTTCAGTGTGTGACAGGTTAGTACAGTGGTGAACCTATAGGCCTTCAGTGTGTGACAGGTTAGTACAGTGGTGAACCTATAGGCCTTCAGTGTGTGACAGGTTAGTACAGTGGTGAACCTATAGGTCTTCAGTGTGTGACAGGTTAGTACAGTGGTGAACCTTTAGGCCTTCAGTGTGTGACAGGTTAGTACAGTGGTAAACCTATAGGCTTTCGGTGTGTGACATGTTTGTGATTCTGAAAGGACAGCAACCATAATACCAGCACACTCATGTATGAGAGTGCACTTTTTGTAAAACACAATATGTAGCAAGCTAAAAAAACCTGAGCCTAACGTTAGCTAGATAGCTACACTAACTAGCTGTTGACTGACTGACATTTCCCCCTCATCGTTTTTCGGTGGCTATACACAGCTAGAGATGCAGGTATCATTTGGTTAGCTAGCAAGAACTTTAACAACCGTGTTCGAAAATTAATTCTGGCAAATGGCTCGTTTGTTTAAAGGCCTACTGTGGCTCTGATTGGCTATAGCGCACCGGTCTGTGTAGATCCCTGGACAAGACAGATGTTTTTATTCTGTTTAATTTATGGTTTTATTTACTGCAGTGTCTTAATTGTCTAAACACACGGCTGCTTTCCCACTCTATATTGCTATGGAATTTTCACAAATGCCTTAGTATACGTAATTCCCAAACATTCTAAGAATTTATGAAAAAGTGAAAATGACCATAGTGGTTGCTTGTCAGATTTTTTGGGGGTGTGTATATGAACACATTTTGAATAAGATTTCATGTTCCTAAAATGCTATCAGTTCCACACTTGCATTTTTCTGGTCTTGACTCTGTCTCGGACCCCTTGTCCTCCTCCCGGTCTTGACTCAGTCCTCAACATAGGGCAGCTAACAAACAATCACAAGGCCAGGTGCTTGGGCACTAGCTAAGCACAGGCTAACTCTGGCTCTAAGATAGTCACACGGAAGCACCCTACGTATTACAGCTGATCTCAGGAACTTACTGTAGCCTAGCTGCTGTTTGCGAATGATCATAGTCATCTTGTGTGTGAAAAGATATGTTTGAAGTTTTACCATACTGATACAAGTATGATAAAGTACAATATTCATTCACTCATAAAACAAAGGATTGCCATTTAGAATTTACAATCATGATGTTAACCTCTATAACAAAGTTACACTTCTGGAGCCCACAACTCACAGTGATGTAGTCTAAACCCTAATACATGTTTTTGTTGTTTTGACAGTTGTTTTGTAATGGTGTAAAACTTTTGTATTGTATGTTTGTAAAATAATAATCTCACCTATATTATGATATTCAGTTGGCCTTTTTTTTGGAAAGGAAATGTTTGAGTGAGAATTAAAGAGAATGAATATGAAATAAATGGAGCAAATATTGGCTCTGTCCTCAGGAGAATATAGAAAAGCTTAGAACCAAGCACACAGAGCATTTGCTTTACTTGAAACTGGTTACATTGAATTCCACAAAACCTCTTTGTTCAAGGCATCCTTCTAAAAAGGCTGCACTTATTTATTTTAAGTTTGTCGTTTAACATGTTTTCCATTCAGAACCCAAATTCAGTTAATTGGTAAACTCCATAGCTTCTTGTCCTCTGTATTTGATCTTCCTTTGCACAAATTACTTATTGAAATATATTTAACTTTTTCACTCTGAACAGCTTTTTAATGGTGCAAATACCACTGCTTATACCACTGCTTTGAATGTGTCATCTTTGGCCAAATATTGACAATTTACCCAGCCTTCAACGAGTCCTTGTTTAATAATATGTATTTCTAGTAACATTTGATGTATTTTACAAGTGTAGTCAAGTAAATAAATAAAAATGTTTTGCCTGGATATCTTTTAATTTTTTAAAGCATAGTGATCCTGTTAACTTGACTGAAAACGGCCAGTGATTTGCTGACCAGTATGGTTGAAGTCCAAGCACCTTACCTGAAATATATAATCAATGGTTAGAGCTACCATTGTTGACTCCCAATTCTGACTAGTATTTCAATGTTTTTGAAGAGGATAGACAAGAGGACGACAAAGCACAAGCATTTACATTCGGTGATTGCATTACCAACCAACCGACACGTTCACCAAGAGTGAATAAAACAACAGGCTGATCAGTTCATCAGTTGCAATTTAATTGTTTTGGTGTATTAAACACTTGGGAGTACCCTCCCAAAAATCCATTAACTATTCATTCTCTTAACTAAACATGTGCAGGCAGTCAAAACCTATGTGATTTATGTTGAATTTCTTACAAAGGTAAACATTCAATGCTTTTACAAGATGTTTAAAATAACAAAAACAAAACATCACTCTTAGTTTGGAAAGTGGTAATTAACTTTTTAAAACAATATATTGCAACAAAGTGAATAAATCCAGTGTACAATGGCTCACGACTAACTATGTAACTCCCACCTGAACTGAATGTGACAAGATTCATATTAACCCTATCAGTCCCGTGACCCCAGCAAAAATCATCTTTTAATGTATCTGACTTGAATTTATTATAAGGGCATGTCCAGCCCTGATATTTAGCCTCACAAGGGAGTGTTCTTTT
This sequence comes from Oncorhynchus gorbuscha, assembly GCF_021184085.1. NCBI lineage: Eukaryota > Metazoa > Chordata > Actinopteri > Salmoniformes > Salmonidae > Oncorhynchus > Oncorhynchus gorbuscha. The sequence continues at coordinate 29,506,460 of NC_060194.1, read as the reverse complement.
CAGGACAACCAGGGCTACAAGTAGAACAAAACTATTTGACATAAAACAGTTGCATTCATGAGTTTTATTGACAAATGTCAAAAAAAGTTTTTAATCTGCCAAAGCAAAATCCTGATGAAATGAATTGATATGAATGCTGTAAGTACAGAAATTGTATGCTCACTGGGAAATGACAACTGTTTAGATTTTGTGAGAGCCACTATGTGAGCTTATTATAGACACTATGTCCTGGGATTTCCTATGATCTTCTATGTAGAAAAACCCCTTACCTTCTAATGACTCTTGTGTAGGTGTTGAGCGTCATAGTTACATGCATGTGTTCGTGAGAGTCTCACCTTTTCATAAATATCTTTGAATAGTTTGTAGCTCAAATCATTCAGACTACATAGGTTTTTTAAAAAGCCCCAGCCCAGGGCCCCATTGGGATCCGCCCTTGTCTCACAAACACAGCTCTAGCTCAGCCACCGTTAATTACACAGACTAATGGTTGGTATCTACGGATGCAGAAGAAAGACAAATCCAATGGTTCTACCCAGAAGTCCAAAACGCGCCGGTGTTACAGTGGGACTCATTGTGTTAATTTAATTATGTCAATCAGATAAACACGCAAATCAGCTTTCAAAAAGCTAATACATAACATGCTGCCACTTTTCTAAATATAATTAATTACATTTGACCTTAAAGTAATCACAAATAATTAATTATCTGAGGTCAATCTACTCTTTAATGCTCTCAATAAACTGATAATGAAGTGCCTTTCTATAAAACAAATGACCCAATTCAAAATGAAATATCCTATATAGGTCTATGTTTTGGATGTATATGACCTAAAGTAAACAGAGACCCTTTATACGAGACCTGTATAACACAATCATAGACCTACGTCATTCCACAGTCCACACCACAAGTGAGTGATATACAGTTATTGTAAAAGTATCAGCACTGCACAACATGTAACTGCCCATCTAGAAACGCTTAGAAAATTCTAGACTTCTCCATAGGACAGGACAGCCCAATCTGAAGTACAACTCAATGATCCATGTATTAGTCTTTAATCTGGCTTTCTTGTATTCTCAAGCAGACCATGGCTGCATTGGAAAGAACATCGTCAATGTTTCACACAATCCAGCAACGTCTGTAATCAATGCTCTTTTAGACTTCTTTTGTACTTCTAGCAATTTCGTTGCTGAAATCATTGGTTTGGTAAGTTACTGTCGAGCCACTTTTTCTTCCTTTCACAGGAGATAGTTAGCCTATTTACAAACTGATATGCTACAAGTCAATGTGGATATTCCTTGTTCATTAAACTTCAGAGACAACACACAGAGAGAAATATAGTACTGTACTGATGTTCTCCTACAGAACAGAAGTTTAACATCAAGATGTTGACATTTAAAACAGCTGTCACCTGAGGGTAAAGCAGATGGATTTTTAAAACTTTCAAATGGTGTCAGTCCATGTTGCAAGACTTGCAATTATTCTATATTTCTCTGTACATCAAATAATCAAACATGTGGCAAGCAAGGCAACAATAAATTGAAGCCTGGATAGTTTACAATGGCGTTCGGAAATCATTTAGCCTAAACAACATATCCAACCCCCTTTTGATGTTTTGTCCTTTAAAAACGACTTTGTCTGACAACAACTGACTTCCTGTGTCTGCATTTGACTTTCAGATGGGTTGCTTCAAAATGGAATGATCCTCCCATTTGCAAGAAAATGCAAGGTTAGAATACGCTTTTTAACACTTAAGTAGTAATGTTCCCATTTAAGACTAAAACGGCTATTGTACGTATCACATATTAACAAAAATCAGCTTGGTTCTGATCAAGCAACTGATTTTCACACACTATGTTATTGGTTTTGATATGGGTTCTGGCTAATCTGAAGAGTGACTGGCTTGCCCACTGACGTGTAGACTTTGGTTTTGTATCTCTGCTGCCCTCCCTCCACTCTCTGCACCTCAGAGCAGTATGCAGGCTTGACCTCTTGCTTGGCGTGGCTGACCTGGATGGGAATCTCTCTCTCCCTTCTAGACTGGTCTCCGCTGGGGTTGTGGTGGTGGTGGGCAGCCAGGGAGAACATGCTGCCTGAGAGGTACTCTCTAAATCGGCTGAAGAAGCCAGGGCTGCGCCTCCCCCTGGGCACCACCACAGGCCTCCCCACATTGAGCAGCACTGGCTGGCCCACGACAGAGCCCCCAATCTCCCTCTGAAGCACAGAGACCTCACAGGGTCTCTCAGCAGGGGAGGGCCTGGTGTTGGAGGAGCTGTAGGTCTCCCCCTCCCTGGGAACATAGTCCTCCAAGTCCTCCAGGGTGAGAACGCGACCGGCCTGGGTCAGGGTCTTAGGCTCCTGCTTCCTGGGAGGTTCCATGTTATCATCATCATCATCCGGTTCTGTGACAAAGGCCTCTTTCTGCTCCTCTAGCCAGGCCTCATCATGTTCATGGTCGTTAGGGATTAGAACAGCGGAGACCTCGCAGGCCTCTCCACTGAGTCCAGGGGCAACCTCGGAACCAGCCATGTTCTCATCCTCCTCATCATCATCCCAGGCTATAGGATGAGCCCCCTCCAGTTCGGAGCAGTTCTGCAGCTCTACCAGCTTGTTGTTGGAATTGTTGGTGTTGGGGTTCGGGGACCTCCGTGGCCGGGTGAAGGAGGGGGTGTTCGCTCGCTCCGACCCAGCTGGGGAAACCCCTCTTCTCCTGGATAGCCTGGGCGACTTGTTCACCTTGTACTCAATGATTTCCTCTACCTCCACCCACCTGTTCTCTGCGGACCGGGCCCCAGCACCCCCCTCGGGCTCCGTGACGTACAGGGTGGGGATGGTGGTCTTCCTGCTGGCAGAAACCTGCCTCCTCTGCCTGGCCGTGCCGGTGGGGGTGGTGGGGAGATCTGGGGTGTTGGTTTCGGAGAGGTTGAACCCAGATGGAGACATGCCGCGACGCTTCATACGGGTGTTCTTCACCACCGTAGTTATGGTCTCCTCTCTGTAAGGGGACACAGCACAGAGGGTGTGAAAGAGGGACAGACCATAAGGAACACTTAAAAAAGTTTAAATCTAGAACCTAAAAGGGTTCTTTGGCTGTCCCCATAGGAGAACCCAAATGAGGTTCATTTTTGGTTCCAGTTAGAACCATTTTTTCTAAGAGTGTATTGTATGCCAGGAACAGAACAGAAGGTATGAGAGAGACAGCAGAGAGATAGAACAACTTGCTGGCATGCTGTTTTCACATTAAGACTACATACAAAAGGTGTTAATTAGCGTGCACACGCACACGGACACGCGTACACACACACACAAAGTGGAGTCCTGTCTACTCATACAAACATGTCATGCAATGGTACATAAGTTAAGGAAAATGTGCAGACAAGAAAATATAAACAACCATTCCCTTATGGAACCATTCCAAATGCCGGCTCCTTGGATGTTATATTTGGCGTTGAGTGAGCCCCTCTTACACTCAGGATTGAAATACTGCCTGGCCATGCATGCAGAGGCCTAAGGAGGACACACACAAGTATGCATGGTTCTTATAGTCTGTATCATAACCTGGTCACACTTACATGATGATGGTTTTCTTTGGTGTTTTAGTCTCCTGCTCAGTGACTAGAAGGAAAGCAGGACAGGGCTAATGGAGTTAGTCAGAGAAATTGATAGCTAATGTTAAGACAAAAGGACTACATCATCTAAATTGTTGATGAACTGATGGTTCATCTTTTCCTTTGTAGGAATGTGGCTTATGGAAATTAAAGCATACACTCTCTACATTTTAAGAACCTGGTAAAAGAGGTAAATGATGAAACTAATGCACAACGGTATGTGCATGAATGGGAGTATTCCTACCTTCGATGGTGATCGCCTGCTCTCCTCTTCTAGCCACAGCAGAAGGAAGGCACAGATCAACTGCACATTTAGCACTGCCCAGTCGGTTAGACAACTGGGATGGGCAGGGAGGAGAATACATTAGGCTTACTGAAACAAAGGCTTCATCTTATCAATGTAATGTCTCATGAAAACAATCCTCTTTCAAGGATGTCAAGCATCCAAATAATGTAACTGCTGTTACAAGTTACTACTACTGTATCTCTCATTTTTCTTTTGTATTGATCATTCACAAGTGATACAGCAGCAGCTATTCACACGAGGGGCCTTGCAGTCCAGTGTTTTACAACTGTATGGAATGGTTTCCTGGACCCATATTAGGCCATTCCTGGATTAAGAATCTCTATTGAAAGTACATTTCAGTCTTGTACTAGGCTTTATTTGGCTGGGAAACCGGCCCTATTTTTTTAGCTGAGGGGTGGTGAATTAAAGGCCTACCTCACACTCGTAGTGTCCCAGGTCTCTCTCCGTAGGGCCTTTAATGATCAGCACCAGGACTCCACTGCGGGACTCAGTGTAGGTCTGATACTTCTCCTGGTCAGTCAGCAGCCTGCCCTCCTTGAACCATCTGTTCAGGGACACGCATGAAATGACATTGAGATAATATGAATGACCTTACACATACTTATTTATTAGCTTATACAGTATATTAACTATTAAGAATGGGCAACATAATGAGCACAGTAGGAAGAAGCAAATGGCACAGTCCAATGTCACAAAAAAATTGTCAGTTTAAAAAGCCTAGGAGACAGGTGTGGTGTAGTGTACCTGATCTTGGGGCTGGGGGCGCTCTGGATGGTGCAGGAAAACTGAGCATCCTCACCAACGATTAAGACAGCATTTCTCATCTTGTTCACGAAACGAGGAGGCACTAAAACACACAATTGTTACTCTTGAAAACAGGCTTATTTTTTTACAAGATCAACATTCCTCCCAGACAATTTAGATTATTGGAATTGTAGATTTTTCCCCAAAGCAAAGTATCAATCACTTTTACTTTTGACCTGTAAACTGAGTGTACAAAACATTAGGAACTCCATCCTAATATTGAGTTGGACCCCCTTTTGCCCTCAGAACAGCCTCGATTTATCGGGGCGTGGACCCTACAAGGTATCGAAAGCGTTCCACAGGGATACTGGCCCATGTTGACTCCAATGCCTCTCACAATCGTGTCAAGTTGACTGGATGTCCTTTGGGTTGTGGACCATTCTTGATTCACACGGAAAACTGCTGAGCATGAAAAACCCAGCAGCATTGCAGTTCTTGACACACTCAAACCGGTGTGCCTGGCACCTACTACCATAAGCCGTTCAAAGGAACCTAAATCACCATCTGAATGGCACACAATCCATGTCTCAAGGCTTAAAAATCATTCTTTATCCTGTCTCCTCCCCCCTCATCTACACTGATTTGATTGAAGTGGATTTAACAAGTGACATCAATAAGGGATCATAGCTTTCACCTGGATTCAACTGGTCAGTCTATGTCATGGAAAGAGCTGGTGTTCCTATTTTTTTTTTTTCACCTTTATTTAACCAGGTAGGCAAGTTGAGAACAAGTTCTCATTTACAATTGCGACTTGGCCAAGATAAAGCAAAGCAGTTCGACAGATACAACGACACAGAGTTACACATGGAGTAAAACAAACATACAGTCAATAATACAGTATAAACAAGTCTATATACAATGTGAGCAAATTAGGTGAGAAGGGAGGTAAAGGCAAAAAAAGGCCATGGTGGCAAAGTAAATACAATATAGCAAGTAAAACACTGGAATTGTAGTTTTGCAATGGAAGAATGTGCAAAGTAGAAGTAAAAATAATGGGGTGCAAAGGAGCAAAATAAATAAATTAATTAAATACAGTTGGGAAAGAGGTAGTTGTTTGGGCTAAATTATAGGTGGGCTATGTACAGGTGCAGTAATCTGTAAGATGCTCTGACAGTTGGTGCTTAAAGCTAGTGAGGGAGATAAGTTTTTCCAGTTTCAGAGATTTTTGTAGTTTGTTCCTGTCATTGGCAGCAGAGAACTGGAAGGAGAGGCGGCCAAAGAAAGAATTGGTTTTGGGGGTGACTAGAGATATACCTGCTGGAGCGTGTGCTACAGGTGGGAGATGCTATGGTGACCAGCGAGCTGAGATAAGGGGGAACTTTACCTAGCAGGGTCTTGTAGATGACATGGAGCCAGTGGGTTTGGCGATGACTATGAAGCGAGGGCCAGCCAACGAGAGCGTACAGGTCGCAATGGTGGGTAGTATATGGGGCTTTGGTGACAAAACGGATTGCACTGTGATAGACTGCATCCAATTTGTTGAGTAGGGTATTGGAGGCTATTTTGTAAATTACATCGCCAAAGTCGAGGATTGGTAGGATGGTCAGTTTTACAAGGGTATGTTTGGCAGCATGAGTGAAGGATGCTTTGTTGCGAAATAGGAAGCCAATTCTAGATTTCACTTTGGATTGGAGATGTTTGATATGGGTCTGGAAGGAGAGTTTACAGTCTAACCAGACACCTACGTATTTGTAGTTGTCCACGTATTCTAAGTCAGAGGCGTCCAGAGTAGTGATGTTGGACAGGCGGGTAGGTGCAGGTAGCGATTGGTTGAAGAGCATGCATTTAGTTTTACTTGTATTTAAGAGCAATTGGAGGCCACGGAAGGAGAGTTGTATGGCATTGAAGCTTGCCTGGAGGGTTGTTAACACAGTGTCCAAAGAAGGGCCGGAAGTATACAGAATGGTGTCGTCTGCGTAGAGGTGGATCAGGGACTCACCACCAGCAAGAGCGACCTCATTGATGTATACAGAGAAGAGAGTCGGTCCAATAATTGAACCCTGTGGCACCCCCATAGAGACTGCCAGAGGTCCGGACAGCAGACCCTCCGATTTGACACACTGAGCTCTATCAGAGAAGTAGTTGATGAACCAGGCGAGGCAATCATTTGAGAAACCAAGGCTGTCGAGTCTGCCGATGAGGATGTGGTGGTTGACTGAGTTGAAAGCCTTGGCCAGATCAATGAATACAGCTGCACAGTAATGTTTCTTATCGATGGCGGTTAAGATATCGTTTAGGACCTTGAGCGTGGCTGAGGTGCACCCATGACCAGCTCTGAAACCAGATTGCATAGCAGAGAAGGTATGGTTAGATTCGAAATGGTCGGTAATCTGTTTGTTGACTTGGCTTTCGAAGACCTTAGAAAGGCATGGTAGGATAGATATAAGTCTGTAGCAGTTTGGGTCAAGAGTGTTCCCCCCTTTGAAGAGGGGGATGACCGTAGCTGCTTTCCAATCTTTGGGAATCTCAGACGACACGAAAGAGAGGTTGAACAGGCTAGTAATAGGGGTGGCAACAATTTCGGCAGATAATTTTAGAAAGAAAGGGTCCAGATTGTCTAGCCCGGCTGATTTGTAGGGGTCCAGATTTTTCAGCTCTTTCAGAACATGAATGGATTTGGGAGAAGGAGAAATGGGGAAGGCTTGGGCGAGTTGCTGTTGGGGGTGCAGTGCTGTTGACCGGGGTAGGAGTAGCCAGGTGGAAAGCATGGCCAGCCATAGAAAAATGCTTATTGAAATTCTCAATTATGGTGGATTTATCAGCGGTGACAGTGTTTCCTATCTTCAGTGCAGTGGGCAGCTGGGAGGAGGTGTTCTTATTCTACATGGACTTTACAGTGTCCCAGAACTTTTTTGAGTTAGTGTTGCAGGAAGCAAATTTCTGCTTGAAAAAGCTAGCCTTGGCTTTTCTAACTGCCTGTGTATAACGGTTTCTAGCTTCCCTGAACAGCTGCATATCACGGGGGCTGTTCGATGCTAATGCAGAACGCCATTGGATGTTTTTGTGGTGGTTAAGGGCAGTCAGGTCTGGGGATAACCAAGGGCTATATCTGTTCCTGGTTCTAAATTTCTTGAATGGGGCATGTTTATTTAAAATGGTTAGGAAGGCATTTAAAAAAAATATCCAGGCATCCTCTACTGACGAGATGAGATCAATATCCTTCCAGGATACCCCGGCCAGGTCGATTAGAAAGGCCTGCTCGCTGAAGTGTTTCAGGGAGTGTTTTACAGTGATGAGTGGAGGTCGTTTGACCGCTGACCCATTACGGATGCAGGCAATGAGGCAGTGATCGCTGAGATCTTGGATGAAGACAGCAGAGGTGTATTTAGAGGGGAAGTTGGTTAGGATGATATCTATGAGGGTGCCCGTGTTTAAGGCTTTGGGGGGGTACCTGGTAGGTTCATTGATAATTTGTGTGAGATTGAGGGCATCAAGTTTAGATTGTAGGATGGCTGGGGTGTTAAGCATGTTCCAGTTTAGGTCGCCTAGCAGCACGAGCTCTGAAGATAGATGGGGGGCAATCAGTTCACATATGGTGTCCAGAGCACAGTTGGGGGCAGAGGGTGGTCTACAGCAGGTGGCAACAGTGAGAGACTTGTTTTTAGAGAGGTGGATTTTTAAAAGTAGAAGTTCAAATTGTTTGGGTACAGACCTGGATAGTAGGACAGAACTCTGCAGGCTATCTTTGCAGTAGATTGCAACACCGCCCCCTTTGGCAGTTCTATCTTGTCTGAAAATGTTGTAATTTGGAATTAAAATTTCAGAATTTTTGGTGGTCTTCCTAAGCCAGGATTCAGACACAGCTAGAACATCTGGGTTGGCAGAGTGTGCTAAAGCAGTGAATAGAACAAACTTAGGGAGGAGGCTTCTAAAGTTAACATGCATGAAACCAAGGCTATTACGGTTACAGAAGTCATCAAAAGAGAGCGCCTGGGGAATAGGAGTGGAGCTAGGCACTGCAGGGCCTCGATTCACCTCTACATCGCCAGAGGAACATAGGAGGAGAAGAATAAGGGTACGGCTAAAAGCAATAAGAATTGGTCGTCTAGAACGTCTGGAACAGAGAGTAAAAGGAGGTTTCTGGGGCGATAAAATAGCATCAAGGTATAATGTACAGACAAAGGTATGGTAGGATGTGAATACAGTGGAGGTAAACCTAGGTATTGAGTGATGAAGAGAGAGATATTGTCTCTAGAAACATCATTGAAACCAGGAGATGTCATTGCATGTGTGGGTGGTGGAACTAAGAAATTGGATAAGGTATAGTGAGCAGGACTAGAGGCTCTACAGTGAAATAAGCCAATAAACACTAACCAGAACAGCAATGGACAAGACATATTGACATTAAGGAGAGGCTTCCTTAGTCGAGTGATCAAAAGGGTCCAGTGAGTGGAGTGGTTGGTTTGGGGGTCACGGCGATTTAGACAGCTAGCCATGACATCGGTAGCAAGCTAGCATAGGATGGAGGTCTGTTGTTAGCCACCTCTTGCGTTCCGTCAGTAGATTAGTGGGGTTCCGTGTGGTAGAAGGGATTAGTCCAAATCACACAACAACAAAAAAAATAAAAACAATAGATATAGTTATAGAGGCCCAAGAAGAAACATAATAATAATAAAAATAAATAAATTGTCCGATTGTCTATTCTGAGAGCAGCCGATTCCGTTTGCTCCGGAATCGACGAGAGCAGATAGACACACGGATAGCAGCTAGCTAGCTGTGAGATCCGGGAATGAATGTCCAGAGAGCAGTTGAAATCCAAGGACATGGAGAGAAAAATTGGTCCGGTATGTTCCATTCCGAGCCGCGCTGCGCCGTACAAAACTGGCGATAGATTTTCGAGCTAAAGGATAGCTGATGACCACAAACCGTGGTTAGCTGAATACTAACGATTTGCCAGTAAAGAAGCTAACTAGCTCCTGAACTAGCTTCTGATTAGCTTCTGGCTAGCTCCTGGCTAGCTTCTGGTTAGTTTCTGGCTAGCTTCTTGGAGTTTCTGGCTAGCTTCTTGGAGTTTCTGGCTAGCTTCTTGGAGTTTCTGGCTAGCTTCTGGCTAGCTTCTTGGAGGATTGCAGATTTGAGGTAAATAATACTTATTTATAAATATAAATTGGTGAGGCGGGTTGCAGGAGAGTGTTTTGAAGATGAGTTGATGGAAAATAAAAATAAAATGTTTTAATGTTTTGGACACTCATTGTATGTCAATGATTCATATGAGTAGGGTCTGGGTGTGCACTATGTTCACTTTCACAGTTCAAGCCTAATGTTGGTGTCATTTCCCCTCTGTAATAGAGACTGACCTTGGACAGTGATCTTTCCCAGGGTGCTGGCGTTGCCTGCTGTGCTAGTGGCAAAGCACATGTACTGTCCAGAGTCATCAGCCGTCATGTTGTCCAGGATCAGGGTGCAGGAACCGTCAGGGTCCTCGATGATGATGTGGTGAGGGTCGGCCTCCACTGCCCGCCCGTCTGTCATCAGAGGAGGAAACAGTTTTAACATAGGAGGTGTTTCTACCTCAAAAACATTAACAGGGTATGGGCTATGTAGATAAAAACAAACATGCACTGTATGCACAGCGGTCTCGATGGTGTGTCTCATACCCTTGTACCAGGTGACCACAGGTTTGGGCACTCCAGTAACCTTGCAGGCCAGTTTCACTGTCTGTCTCAGCTCCGCTGTGCAGTCAGCCAGAAGCTCATCAAAGTCAGGCATACCTGGACAGATAGAGGGATGTATTTACACTTCAACCAATCCTGAGTGGAGAGATGACACATTTTATGCAATTACAGATTAAATTATAGTATGCAATTTCATAGTATGTAAAAAGTACTTGTTTGATAGTAAATGTTAGATCACAATATGCGATGTCAAACTTGTCTCTGTTTGTCCGGTGGATCTGAGTGAATATATGTGTGTCAGACTCACTCCAGGCAGGCATGGTGTAGCGCTGCTGCAGGTCCCTGAGGTCTCGCAGCCAGGAGTTCTTGATGATGACGGTGCGAGCCTGAAGCGTGTACTTCCTGACAGAGTCCTCACGCTCGTGCCAGATCTCAAAGGCTCGGTCATCACCCTCCACTGTCTCATTCACATCTATGTTGTTCAGCTAGGGAGGGAGACAGACAGAGAAACAGTAGTTATCCTCAAGACTATGATTCACTTTATTTATTTATCTGTTAGGAAATGATTTTTTATGTCATAGGAAGTGTGACATTGATGATATATTCTCTCCAGCAGCAATCTATTTCTATGCCAACCCTGAACAACAGATTGGAATTGTCTGGTGTTTAGAGTTGACTAATTCTTTAGTGACTTGTTTCAGTGGATAGACATGCTGAGTTACATCTGGAGTTTTTAGAAAGAGCAATGAAGAGTCTTACCTTCATCATGTTCTTAAAGACGTAGCCCTGGGTGTCTGTGTTGGTGTCTCTCTTGGATTTGCAGATGATGACATAGTTTTTGAAGAGGAACGCATGTCGATGGTGACCTCTGGAGGAGGACCTTACCCCAGGTGCACCCTCCCACACCATGAAGGGTCCCTGTCACAAAACACAACACCGTCACATAGGCTACGGAAACAAAATTAGTTGAAAATCCTCAAGAATATGGTCGTATTCACTAGCCACCAAACGGAAGCAAATGGGTTTTGGTTATTCACCTGTCTGATGGGCTCCCCCAATACATCCAGAGTGGCAGGATAGTTCTCTATCATGGAGACGTGGTGTGTGTTCTCTGAACGCTGAGGCAGTGATGAAACCATGGCATAGGCCTCCTCCAGCAGGCAGCAGTTCTGACCGTTCCTGGCCTTGTTCCTGATCAGCTCCTACAGTCACAGAAATGGGCACAACGATTTAAGATAATAATAATAACACTAATATTTAAACAAGATTATATAACATAAAAACATATGACAATTTAGGCTCTGGTGCATTAATTCCTAGTGTGTGAACAAGAACAAAGAATACCCGATGTACAGTGTTAAACTCTCACCTTGAGCAAGGCCTTGTACTTCTGGATTCTGTCCAGAGGTTTCTGTAGGTAGGCATTGATGCTCAGTACAGGACCTTCAGCAGGGTCGGCACTGGCCTGTTCTTTGTCTGTGTATTCCTGTGACAAAGACAACAGGGTTTAGAAACATGGCCATTACTAGCCTTACATAGTCAGTGAGATGACAAGACTTACACATTAATGACCACTTGTGCTAACAGTATTTGTGAAGGGTTCACTTACCTTGAAGAAGTGGTGTACGGTCTTGTCACTGATAGCGGCCTCTGCCTTTTGCTGGCCTACGAGGTACTGGAGGTACTTCTCAAAGCCCTCGCCACTCCTCAGGAAGCGCATGGCCACGTCGTCATCAGTGTCGCAGTGGCTCAACTTAGGGAGCATGGACCTGCACATGACACAGTATGGGGTCAATTCATTCAGCAGCTTTGTGAGAAATGTAATTATGACCAGTATATTTAAGCAATAAACCCAGAGGTGGTGTGATATGTTTATTAAGCAATAAGGCCCGAGGGGGTGTGGTATATGGCCAATATACCAAGGCTAAGGACTGTTCATTCTCACAATGCAAAACAGAGTGCCTCGACACAGCCCTTAGCCGTGGTATACTGGCAAAGTACCTCAAACCCCAGAGGTGCCTTATTGCTATTATAAACTGGTTACCAACGTAATTAGAGTAATACAAATAAAGGTTTTATCATACCCATGGTATACGGTCTGATATACCATGGCTGTCAGTCAATCAGCACTCAGGGCTCAAACCACCCAGTTTATAATGGCCAATATATCACGGCTATGGGTTGTTCTTACGCAAACCTTAGGCATGACGCAAACCCCAGAGGTGACTTATTTCTTTTGCAAACCGGTTACCAAGATAAATAGAACAGTAAAAAATATACTAAACAAAAATATAAATGCAATATGCAACAATTTCAAAGATTTTACTGAATTACAGTTCACATAAGGAAATGAATCAATTGAAATAGGCCCTAATCTATCTATTTCACATAACTGGGACTACAGATATTTGTTTGTTGGTCACTGGTACCTTTAGAAAAAGGTAGGGGCGGTGGATCAGAAAACCAGTCAGTATCTGGTGTGCCCATCATTTTTCTCATGCACGCTTCACATCTCCTTCGTATAGAGTTTATCAGGCTGTTGATTGTGGCCTGTGGAATGTTGTCTCAGTCCTCTTCAATGGCTCTGCGAAGTTGCTGGATTTTGGCGGGAACTGGAACACGCTGTCACACACGTCAAATCCTGAGCAACCAAACATGCTCAATAGGTGACATGTCTGGTGAGTATGCATGCCATGGTAGAACTGGGACATTTTCAACTTCCAGGAAATGTGTACAGATCCTTGTGACATGAGGCCATGCCTTATTATGCTGAAACATAAAGTTATGGCGGTGGATGAATGGTACGAAAATGGGCCTCAGGATCTCGTCACGGTATTGATGTGCATTCAAATTGTCATTGATAAAATGCAATTGTGCTTGTTGTCCATAGCTTATGCCTGCCCATACCATAACCTCACCATCACCATGGGGCACTCTGTTCACAATGTTGAATCAGCAAACCGCTCACCCACACAATGCTATACATGTGATTTGCAGTTGTGAGGCATGTTGGACGTACTGCCAAATTCTCTAAAATGAAAGGAAGGAAGGACGTCATATGTTGCTCTGATGGAAAAGCTCAACCGCCTCGCTTCCATGGCCCACAGATCCTTCCAGCTGATCTTCCTCTTCTCCACACTGTCCCATCGAGTCCACTGTCCCTGTTTGGCAAGAGAGACTGCCTTGGCCCACCTTGCAGCCTCCTCCTGATGGCGTACTTCCTGCACTACCATCTTCCGCCGCTCTGGTGCAGTGGCCTTACTCCAAGCAGCGCGGCTAGTTAGCCCAAGGCCTCCTCTCCCTTGCTGAACATGACCCACAATGTCAGCATGTCTGAGGGCTGCTGTTGCCTCCTGGACTGCTTTTCCTGGCCTCCATTTGCGCCCAGTTGCCAAGGTCGGCGCGTTGTTGCTCACCACTGGGTCTCGAGATTCATTCAGTGTCATTTGGAGCCTGGTTTTTGCACACTTGAATTCCTCTGTTAGACTGGTGAGGGGCAGCTTGAGGACACCATCTCCATAGAGGCCTATGGTGGTAAGGCATCGTGGAACTCCAAGCCACTTCTTTAAGTAGCCTGTGACTCCTCTTTCCATCTTCTCCACTGTTGAGATTGGAACCTCATACAGTGCTAAGGGCCACAACACCCGGGGTAGGAGACCAAACTGCAGACACCAGGCCTTTAACTTTCCAGGTAGCTGGGTGTTGTCGATGGACTGTAGGCTACTACTGATGTCTTTGTGGTATATTGTCTGATATACTCACAGCTGGAATGCTGTTTCATCTGTTGGGTTCTGACTTTTAGACTTGAAAACATTAAATATCATTTTTCATGTCACTGGAGGAGAGAGGGGAATGTAGAATGTTTACATTCTACCAGGATATGTTATTGTCAGACATTAGGGATCCTATGGGAGGAGAAGAGACAGTCTCATGACAGTGAGTTGGGGAGGAGTGAGGAATTTGGGCAGAGGTCAGGTTAGAAGGAGTGGGGAAGAACAGACATCACTAATCTTCTGCATAGTAACAGGGGTGTATTGGCTGTTCAGATGTGTAAGGAGGGGCTCAGCATAGGAGAAAGGATGAAATACTAGTGCTTGTATGGATATGATTTGTCTTATGCAGCTGTATGACCCAGTGGGTGAATACACTTGGTTTGAGCTTTAATAAGAGTGAGTTTTTTTACTGTGTTTATTTAGAACCTAACACACCCAATCAGCATCCAGAACCCAAACTACCCAGTTTATAAGTGGTATATACAGAGTGTACAAAACATTACAAACACCTTCCTAATATTGAGTTGTACCCCCTTTTGCCCTCAGAACAGCCTCAATTCGTTGGTGCATGGACTCGACAAGGTGTCAAAAGCGTTCCACAGGGATGCTGGCCCATGTTGACTCAATGTTTCCCACAGTTGTGTCAAGTTGACTGAATGTCCTTTGGGTGGTGGATCATTTTTGAGACACACAAATCAAATCAAATCAAATCAAATCAAATTTTATTTGTCACATACACATGGTTAGCAGATGTTAATGCGAGTGTAGCGAAATGCTTGTGCTTCTAGTTCCGACAATGCAGTGATAACCAACAAGTAATCTAACTAACAATTCCAAAACTACAGGAAACTGTTGAGTGTGAAAAAACCCAGCAGCATTGCAGTTCTTGAGACACTTAAACCAGTGTGCCTGGCACCTACTACCATACCCCGTTCAAAGGCACTCAAATATTTTGCCTTGCCCATTCACCCTCTGAATGGCACACATACACAATCCATGTCTCAATTGTCTCAAAATAACCCCTTCATCTACACTGATTGAAGTGGATTTAACAAGTGATCATAGCTTTCAGGTGGATTCACCTGGTCAGTCTATGTTATGGAAAGAGCAGGTGTTCCTAATGTTTTGTAATGGTATGGTATTATATAATGACAAAACATCAATGCAATAGAACCAGTTAGGTCATACATACATACATACAAGCCTTATAAAGGGTTTATGAAAGCTTCATTAATCCTTAAAAGTTTAAGTTTGTTTGAAGACGGGCCAAAAAAACAGTCAGTGGTACTTACTCGCTATGGAAGGCCTTGATCTCGTTGATGTTCCTGAATATGACCTCCTTCTGGCTGGTGATGTCAGGTGGGGTGTCAGGGCTCTCAACTTGCTTGATGTGGTGGGAGGTGAAGAAGTCCATCTCTTTGACAAACTCTGCCTCGCTGTTGATCATGTCTTGAATCAGTTGGCTGAGGATGACAGAGCATTGTGGTTACTATGGGGTGTCGTTGAGTGTGGTGGTGTTTCTTGCTTGTGCATGCAGAGCCGAATCCTAACTATCTTCTTTTTTTTTTTAACATTAATTCTCAAATCAAATCAAATGTATTTGTAAAGCCCTTCTTATATCAGCTGATGTTACAAAGTGCTGTACAGGAACCCAGCCTAAAACCCCACACAGCAAGCAATGCAGGTGTAGAAGCACCTGCACCTGCATTGATTTCACACAAATCATCTTGATTGAGTTGCATGGCAGTCTGATCTCAGTTTAAGTTTTGGTCCTAATAGGAGTGTGAGATGTTCTAGAAGCTCTCGACTCACAGTAGTCTCTTCTTGTACTCTCCTTCTGAGACCTCTTCTCCACCTCCCTCTGTGATGTCACCAGCAACATCAGACAGCTGGAACACAAAGGTTTAATGTAACATTAAGAACACAGTAACATTGAACTAAAATAGGATCAAGAGAGTAGAGGTCGATGTACAATATTGGTGCTAAAGCAATTACTTGGATCTTCAAACACACCTTGAGTTTTTTATCCAGGTAGGCAGGTGAGACCCAGCCTTGTCGGGATGGAGTGGTTTTTGTGGGTTTGGTCCGGACCAGCCATTTGAGTGGATGTGCCGAGTCCAGAACCTCAACATACTGGCCCTCCTTCAGGGAAATGGTATCTTTGTTGGGGATGGTGGGGTTGTAGTCAGCCGTAGCCACATAGATGTCAAACATCTGTAGAAGGAGTCGAACATCAGACTCAAAGTCTTGTCTATAAGAGCTTACATTTGCAGTGTGACTTGGATGAAAAAATATAATTGTATTTATAAGAGATTTGCCCAGAACTGGGTATGCTGGTGATGCAGGCCAGTTGAGGCCCTTTTCTGCATTAGGAGCTTAAAGGAATAAGTCAAGTAAATAGTCTGCAAATCCAGTCAAAAATATAAGAGAAAAAATTTCAGAGTCATTAGAGAGGACCCAGTATGAGTGATGTGATACTGAGGTGTTCCAAACAAAGAACAAGAATGACAGATCCTTTTATATAGTTCCATACCTCTCCCCTGGCATCAGGGTCGTCAGACTCAGAGGAGGAGTCAGCGAGAATGGAGCCGGGGCGAGAGCGACCGTGGTGTGGTGAGGCAGAGGGTGTCTTGGTCTCGTCGTCACTATCGCCTCCCGGGACACGTAGTGAGGCTGGGTCAGCAAGGGGGAGGGGTTCAGAGGGAGACAGCCAGGAGAGCATACAATACACACACACACCCCTCAACATATCACAGTATATACAGGTAACTGCCAAAATAAAGGAAACACCTACATTAAGTGTCAATAGTATCCTTCATTTACACACGTGTTTCCTTTATTTTGGCAGTTGCCTGCACATAGGCCTAATAATACTGTACACACATTCACAGAAAGATGAAATTGGCCACTGAAACATCCACAGACCACCTGGAATGTGTAGCTTTGGCTTCTTGACCCGTAAAATGAATATTATCACTGGCATAGCACAATTAATTATCAAGATTCCTCAGAAGGTTAGCTAAACTACACATTAGTGCCATCAACAGTTTTGCTGCTACTGCACAAGTTATTTGATTAAATAGTTTTCACTATTACAAACTAGTTAGAACACTAAATGCATGCATAAGAAAGATACTGTACAAATAAGACGTGGTGTCTTAAGTTGTGTCCATACATGTCTGAGTGCAGGCATGTATTCCAGCTATATGCTATCCGGAGTATCACTTCAAAGCCATTTGAATCATGTGCTCAGGTAATCACTGCTTTGCCAAGACACAACTTCTACTAAATGCATCAAATAAATATCATGGAGCACAAAAACATAAAGGGAGAAATGTTTGACCAGGTATATATATTCTTTGCTATACTGAAATGGCAGCAGAATAATGGAACTGATTTAATGATAGTTTTGTCCCCCACTATACAATGGAATCTTGACCATTTGTTTCAAAATGTTTAAATGTGTCTTGAACGGTGAAATACTGTATGTTAATGTAATCTCCACAAGTCAACATCGCCGGTGATAGCCAAGATATTCTTACTGTCGTGCAACACGAACAGAGGGACGTCATTTTCTGACCCCTTGTTTCATGTCAAGTAGTACTCCTCTTTTAAATTCAGTCAATCCAATCCAAGTCAGACAGCTAGAGACAGATGCAGAGAGGAGGACATATAACATAAGAGGAGACTCACTAACTTGTGTAAAGGATGTCTGGTTTTTAGTGAGAGTAGCTGAGATCTTTATGTACTGTGGATACATACTGGAGGCTTTGGGCCATGATTTCATCCACTGGAGCACTTGATGGTTCTGTGTGCTGTCTGAATAACAAATTAACGATTGGATGAGTGCATGTGAGTGAATTAATGGATGGAGGGCTGAAGGATGATGAAATGAAGCAATGACAATCCATATCTGTCGGTCGTAGGGGAGGACAAGGTGTAGGAATCCACACATTGCTCAAAACACAAGCAGAACAAGGATTAGTGAGTGAGAAGAAAGAGATCAAAGCATACTTAATGATATGAACATAAAGAAAATGGCGAGCAGCAAGAGGCAACGTGCATGACATTTTCTTTGAGCCGTTCATTCTTAAAGTCTACATGAAGCTCTATTAGTAACTGACATATCCACAGTCACAGCGGTGTAGCTGTATCCAACAAACGCTGGTGTGTTAGTTGGCCCTCTGCCTGATGTACTGCATGTGGGATGAGAGTAACTTGTCATAACATTACATAAACTGTGATGAAGTGTTATGACAGATAGCTTATAGTGTTCGTGACAGCATTACAAAGGTAATGTATATATACACAATTTGAATTTAGACTTGATCAATGGCAATATTAGAGACATATACATATATATTTTATTATGCTATTAAAACACTATAATACAATTTTCTGTATTAGCATAGACAAGCAGATTCAAATGTTTTAGCCTGCAATAAAAGCACAGACTGTAAAATACACCAGGATGTATTTGACCATTATATCCCCATTTACCAGATATTAATATTACTTTAACCTATTCCAGAAGTCATTATAAGTTACATGTAAAAATCAAAATAAATTTGCATCAAATCACAAAGTGTATTTACTTGATCTTAAATCAACACAGAGTGGAAGAACATTTCTTTAAATCAAATAAGAAAATGTTCTAACTGTGCCCTATTTTGGACCTTTGATGGAACAGCTCATGACACATTTTCACTCACCTTGGCTGATCTTGGCAGATACCATTTCCGTGATCTGGGAGGTGAGCTTCATAAGGAACTCTTCTGTTCCAACTTCACCTAGATACTGCATTTTTCCTCTGCCAACATCTTCGTCTGGAGGGCTGATAGTAATCCCCAGAGGGATTGTGGTCTCTTCCTTTGGTCGTGGTGCTACAAAAGAAAGCAGATAATACATTAGGAATGTTTCACAAATTAGATTACTTTTACATTTAAGTCATTTAGCAGACGCTCTTATCCAGAGCGACTTACAAATTGGTGCATTCACCTTATGACATCCAGTGGAACAGCCACTTTACAATAGTGCATCTACATATTTTAAGGGGGGGGGGTGAGAAGGATTACTTTATCCTATCCTAGGTATTCCTTAAAGAGGTGGGGTTTCAGGTGTCTCCGGAAGGTGGTGATTGACTCCGTGAATTTATATTATGTATGATTAGAAAAGCATGTGTCAATATGTTTTGCTGTTTCTCTAATATGTATTGTGGACTCAAGAAATGTTGCTATTGTAACAGCTAATGGGGATCCAAACAAACAAACCAAGTACAGTATATCGTTCAGTTTCTCACCATCCTCCACTTCAAATTGGGCAGTGCAAATGGACTGTCCGGCCCTGTTGGTGGCGATGCAGGTGTATGTGCCTGCATGCTTAGAGCCCACATCCATCAGGATGAGACTGTGTTGGCGCCCTGAGCTGGCCACCTTGTAGCCCTTAGTGTCTGGCTTGATCCACAACACGTCCTCAGCAGACTCCTCTTTCAACCATGTCACCATTGGGGTGGGAGAACCTTGAAGAGCAAACATATAGATAGTGGGACTTGGGAATTCACATGGTGTATGATGAATAGTCTTATCAAACAGTATGCTTGTCTGTATGATAAATGACAATATCTTTTATGGAAGTGTATCTCTCATAGGACGCGTTACTGATTCTGGGTCTGCTCCTCTGACTTGGTCAACTCTCAGCCAAGGTTGAGAGATATACTGTACTGTTACTGCGGCTATAGAAACCAATTACTACATGCCAAAACAATCTGAGGTTGAAGTTGTTGTTTCTCTAGCTTAGCGTCACACTACAAAACAAAAACGTACACATATATTATAATTCATAAATAAGGACCGACGGTGTGTGGTATATGGCCAATATATCACGGCTAAAGGCTGTTCTTAGGCATGACACAAATTACCAAGTTTACAACATGTTTTATAAACCGGGTGGTTTGAGCCCTAAATGAGAATCGGCTGACAGCAGTGTTTATACCACGGGTATGACAAAACATTTACTGCTCAAATCAGTTTATAATAGTAATAAGACACCTTGGGTTTTGTGGTATATGCCCAGAATATACCACGGCTAAGGGCTGTGTCCAGGCACTCCGCGTTGTGATGTGCATAAGAACAGCCCTTAGCCGTGGTATATTGGCCATATACTGTACAACCCCTCCACGTGCCTTATTGCTTAAATATACTATCATTATATATGAGTTTAGTGTTGTTGATAGATACCTTCCACTCTGACAGACATGGTGACGCTGGCTCCCTGTTTCACCTTCCTGTTGCTGAACCTCTCCAGGAAGCGGGGTGGCACCAGAGGCACCTTGGGATCTAGGAAGTAAAACATGGGTATAGAAAAGCGTCATCATTACGTAGCTCAAAATTCAGAACGATGTGACATGCTATAGGCAACAGTGCAAGCAGTAATGAATGAATGAATTAATTAATCAATGAATGTTATAAAATCATAATTAAATACCGTGCTTCTCTACAGGCGTGAGCTCTCCTGGACCTGTTGAGAGGGTAACCATGAATTCTTTAGTAAATACAAGAATGTTATGTTGTGTATACAATAACACACATATCATAATGCAGACTAAATACATCATCCTAAGTAGAAGACAGGAATCCCTCTCAATATAAACCTTTCAGTCATGAGTAGACCTACCCAGAACCAGCAGCCTAGCAGAGGAGTATGCTGATCCAGCAGCGTTGCTGATGTAGGCAGAGTACTCTCCTGTGTCCTCCCTCTTCACCTCCAGGACTTCCAGGCTGTGGGTATCTCGCTTGTCCAGCAGCAGGATCCTGTCTGAGGAACGCAGCGGGTGGCCGTCCTTGAACCAGTACACCCTTGGACTAGGGAACCCTGGGAAATATCAACAAAGAGTAAGCAACTCACTTGGTTATTGATCCTGGGGGCAGAAATAAAAAACTTACCTGCCCTGGGGGCAGTAGTTTTTACACTGCTGCTACTCATTGTTTATTATCTATGCATAGTCTATTTACAAATTACCTTGACTAACATGTACATGTACTAACATTAGCCTCGTTATCTAATATCCTTGAGTTACTTTTAGATTTTATTGTATTTTTTACTTAGTTTTTTTAGTAAATATTTTCTTAACTCTATTTCTTGAACTGTGTTGTTGGTTAATAGCTTGTAAGTAAGCATTTTGGTGCATGTGACAAATAAAATTAGATTTGAGTGTTTACTTGGCTTTTTTACCAGATCTAGGTACACATGACTCTAGTTAATTCTTCTCTATTTAATTTATCGACCTCTGAAGGAACTGAGCAGAGACAACTTAGTCTAGCAGGGTTTGATTAATGCAGAGGAGGCAGAGAGTAACCCACAGACCAACCTTTGACTTTCAGCTGCATCTTAGCGATGGGTGAGCCTGGGCTGACGTGCACATCATGGAGCTCATCCAGTACTTGTGGCATCTGCTCGTCCTCTACCACAGACTCAAAGGCTTCCGTTTCCCTGAGGGGACAGGATAGGAAGAAAGTAAAACTGTCAGTAAAGAAGTAACATGACCAGAGAAACATTTTAGGTACTATTAGGAATCAGGATTCCATTGTAAAGAAGGTTGCATTCAAAGTCAAAGGGCTTGTAAACTCTGAGTTGTCTCATTCACCTAGACATGTAGCCCTTGGCACTGATATAGGAGCCGGTCTCAGTGGCATCAGCTGCAGTATCGTAGTCTGAGCTGCAAGACACTGAGGAAAGAGAGATGCATTACACAATTTACTCTCAAAATAACATGGATGAGGATATCCTATGCATACTGTCAACCAACCAACCAAGCAACCAACTAAATACCCAAATGATCAACTAAATAAACAACAAAATAACCAAAAGAACCAACGACAAAAACAACATAACTAAGAAAATAACCAACCTACCAATCAATATTATATGTTCTGTACTCACTGTCGACCCTGAGCTCAGCCTTGGTTGCAGCGATGCCGCTGGTGTTCTCAGCCATACAGCGGTAGACGCCCATGTCAGAGGGCAGCACGGTGGTGATGATGAGCTGGTGGCAGCCCTCCTGGTCCTCGTTGATCATGTAGTGGTCGTTCTCCTCCAGCAGCTTACCATCCTTGAACCAACGCACACTGGGTGGAGGCTTCCCAATCACCACGCAGTCAAAGCTGACCGGGTAACCGTCTGGCACGTCCTGGCTCTGGAGTTCAGTCAGGAAGACTGGGGCCGCTGGGGGAGAGACCGGGACAATCAGTTAGGCACAACAACAAATTAGGAGCTTTTATTCATTATGCATTATCCATTTCACTGGTATTCCATGTGTAATTATTACTGACCAGGATTATTTATATCTATTTTTTATAATGAGCTTTTACAGTACAGCACAGATATAAAAGGGTGTAAAGGAAGGCAGTGCAACATGAGGATTATTGGATGGAAAGGATTGTATCAATACTAGAACGGAGTGGGTCAAGGAGAGCCAAGACAAACATATTTAAAACTGAGGACTACGGCAGGGCAGAACAGCATGAGGAGAAATGGAGGGTAAGTGTGAATAGAACGATAGTATGGATATATAGTGTCAATACTGGAAAGAAGTGGGTAAAAAGAAATTGAAGCAACCATTAAATTACAGCAAAGACAAACAAACAAATGTTTGGGACATAACTGAGGACACATGCCACTACATCAAAACAAACATACCAATGAAGACACACAGTGATATGACTGAAAGACAAACCGTTTGGACAAAAGAAAATGAACACAAAGACAGAAAAGGTAATGTAGTATAACCACATGGAACACACAATACACCATGAAAAGCAGGATGAAAGCCTGGATGAGGACTATTTGACAATTTATTTAGCAAGTACACACGTAACGTCTTAGCTAACAAGCAAAGGCTCCTGTTAATGTTTGGAATTTAAACACATTGAAACATGTATTTATATTATTCAAGCAAAATAAATTTCATGTACATTACTTCAATGTCAAAGGCATGAGTCTTTTTGTGATTTAACTGGTTAATTTGGATTACTAAATAGAATGGTAGACAAAACGACTTAGTATAACCGATAGAGATACATTAAATACCTATTTAATTATATGGTATAATCTCAGCATCAAACTTTAATTGCACCAAGGCATACAGAGAAATGTACTCTCTGGTTTTCATACCGGGGGCTCCTGTCATGAACACAGGCAGCTGCTTCTCCTGTGTGGGTGTTGCAGAGCCATCTTGAGTGTATCCCATCTTCATGATGCGCAGCTCCACTTTGAGAGGTCCAGCCTCCTGGATGGTGGTCTCCACAGGGACCCCCTGGGCTGTGAACATCTCCTTGAAGCGCTGAGACGCCACCTGGGCCTCAGACCGCTTGTCAAAGCGGATGTAGATGTATCGCTCGTCCTCGCGGTACGATTTGGGGTCGGGGGCCTGCAGCTCAGCCTCATCACAGCTGACGAACGACTCCTCCTCCGACGTGGCCGGCAGGCGTGTGCGGAGAAGTCGGCGAAGACGTTTGCTAGCCTGCCTCAGAGACTCGTCCATCTCACTTTCTGCCGACGAGCTCTCCGCCTCGCTGTCGGCACTGTAGCCCATGGTCAGGGGCCTCCTTCCAGATGCCTCCCGCGCCGAGCCCACCGTCACCTTGCCGCTGTGGGTGGTCACCCCAAACTTGTTGGTGACTTCACAGGTGTAGACACCCGTGTCCTTGGTGGTTATGGCGGTGATGACAAGAGAGCAGGTGCCATCGTTGTAGATGTCAATGTGGTGGTGCTTGCCGTCCGCCAGCTGCTCGCCATCCTTCAGCCAGCGCACTTTCTCTGGCTTGCCCTCCGCCACACACTCCAGGTGGATGGTGCCATTGGGTTCCTTGGTCTGGTCCTTGAAGACGTCCTTGAAGACTGGACGCATGTCCTTGCGGGCTTTGTACCCCTTGAAGGCAGCCTGGATCTTTACAGCAGCATCCAGCAGCCCCATTTCTTCGTCCTCCTTATCAACGACCTCCGTGATGTCCGTGGTCTGTGCTGTGATCTGCTGTACTGAAGATGAGGTCTGTTGGACTGAAGTCTGTTGGACTGTGGTCGCCTCTTTCAACTTGAACTGTGCGTAGAACTTCTCAGTGGAGATGGAATCTGTCTGGTCACACACAGAGAGGGAGGACTTGCTGCTCTTCTTCAGGTAGGAAACCAGTGTTGGAGGCCTGGATTCGTCCTCAGAGCTGGTGTACAAGTTTGGCTCCAACACCTTCTCCTTAGGGACGATGACATGCTCTACAACCTTTTCCTTTTCTTTCACCTTTTGTTTCTCCGGGGCTTTCACATCCACTTTCTCATTCTCCAGGGCTTTCACCCCCACCTTTTCCTTCTCCGGGGCTTTCTTCTCCTTGACTGGTCCCTTGGGTGTCTTGGGCTCCTTGTCCTCCTCATCAGGCAGCTCAGAGATGGAGTCCAGGGTGGGCTCTCGGCTCATGCGGCGTTTCTTGGCCAGGTCCTCCCACAGTGCATGGACGTCACCCTCGGAGGCAGCCTCAGGAGGCAGGCTGGGCTGGGCCCCCTCCTCCAACTGAACCCCATCTCCACCTACAACCAGGCCACAATGGAATGTTATATGCAGCAAATGGACATCTCTACAATATAGCACCCCCAACACACACTACATTTATAAGAACTATGTTGATCATGTAGTGACAATTACCCATGGGATTAAATTATTTTCTGATAGGAGTAGTGTGTTAATTTATAAGAAGGAGCTCACCTCACACCATTACTAGCTGATAATAATTATAATCTACATCCGGCACAGCCAGAAGAGGACTGGCCACCCCTCATAGCCTGGTTCCTCTCTTCCTAGGTTCTGGCCTTTCTAGGGAGTTGTACCTAGTCACCGTGCTTTTTCACCTGCATTGCTTGCTGTTTGGGGTTTTCTGTACAGCACTTTGTGACATCAGCTGATATAAGAAGGGCTTTATAAATAAATTTGATTGATTGCTAGAACTAGCAGATGAACTTACCTTAATTTACCCTCAAATAACAAACACATCTCCACCAAGCTTCCAGTTTGGCTTGAGGAGAATGGCTTACAAGAGTTTCATAATAAATTAATGTGGGCGAATGGAAAAGCAAAATTAAAATTACATGGTATAATATTCTGGTTTGTTTGGGCATGTGTACCTTTTGGTAGGTTGAGATTAAGGGAGCTTTCTGCCTCGTCTGAGGCCACACAGGTGTACACACCCTGGTCAGCAGACACAAAGTCTTTGATCAGCAGCACTTGTGTCTTGCCCTCTGTGGTGACCTGGTATTTGACCCCATACTCCAGCTCCTTGTTGTCTTTGAGCCAGGTGACCGAGCTTCCCTCAGCAGAGAGGTCACACGCCACACGGGCCATCTTACCCTCCTGCAGGTCTGGACAGGCCAACTGTTGGGTCACTTTCACTGGAGCCTCTATGGACCAAAATGATTGATTGACTGTTCGTTGATTGATTGATTGGTTGTTGATTGAGTTATATTTTTTCCAATAGATGGGACTCTACAGATACAATTCATGCCAATGTGAAATGTATTAGACTCTCCTAGGTTTTAAATGGTGTAACTAACACATACATGATCTAGGACTAGGTTATAATTAGGTTGTTCAACATGCTGGGCTGGAGACAGAGCCATATAGAGATATCTATGTTTGGCTCAGGTGTGAGCTCATCAAATAGCCAACTCACCCAGCTGAACGCTCTGAGGCAGCTGGACAGGTTCTCCTGTCCCAGCTCTGTTGATGGCTGCCACCCTGAACCTGTAGCCGCTCCCTGGGATGAGGTTATCCACAGAGAACTCTGTGTTACACACAGGCTCTGGATGGCACGGCAGCCAGAGGACACTGTCCGCCAGCCTCATCTCCACCCTGTAGCCCAAAATAGGGCTGCCTCCGTCGCTGAGGGGTGTGAACCAAGACAGGGTCACCGCCTGCTTACTCTTACTGACCAGCTCTGGGTCCTCCGGGGGGTCAGGAACAGCTATAAAAGGAGAGTGGGTCAATGGTGGTTTTGAAGAGAGAGGAATTTGTATTTGTAATTATTTGGGATCCCCATTAGCTGCTGCCAAGGCACTTATATTACACAAACAAAAGATCATATAGCATTAGCACACCGCTACATATCTACAATACAACATGTATAGTAACACCATACAGTGTTATTTCAATGTGCGCTTGTAGAGTGCTATTGTTTGTGTGTGTATGTGTGTCTCTATACCTGTGTGTCTCTTCACAGTCCCCGCTGTTCCATAAGGTGTATAAAAAATAATAATCGGGATTATACTGCTTGCATCTGTTACCTGATGTAGAATAGAGTTCCATGTAGTCATGGCTCTATGTAGTACTGTCCGCCTCCCGTAGTCTGTTCTGGACTTGGGGATTGTGAAGAGACCTCTGGTGATATGTCTTGTGGGGTACGCATGGGTGTCTCAGCTGTGTTCTAGTAGTTTAAATAGACAGCTTGGTGCACTCAGAATGTCAACACTTCCTACAAAAATCAGTGGTGATGAAGTCAATCTCTCCTCCACTATGAGCCATGAGAGATAACATGCATATCATTAATGTTAGCGCCCCCGTGATCTTTTAAGGGCTAGCCGTGCTGCCCTGTTCAAACCAATTGTAATTTCCCTAAGTCCCTCTTTGGGGTACCGGACAACACTTGCAACACTTGCCAAAACTATAGTTTGTTAAAAGAAATTTGTGGAGTGGTTGAAGAACGAGTTTTAAATGACTCCAACTTAAGTGTATGTAAACTTCCGACTTGAACTCTACATAGACACACTGGCTTGTCGTTCATCAAGATAGAAAAATTGTAAGGGGCCTAGGCAGTTTCCCTGAAGAATTCCACATTTTACCTGGATTATGTTAAAGAAAACCCTCTGTTCTCTGTTAGACAGGTAACTCTTGATCCACAAAATAACAGGACATGTAAAGCCATAACACATATGTTTTTCCAGCAGCAGACTATGATCAATAATGCCAAAAGCCGCACTGAAATCTAACAGCCTCCACAATTTTTTTTATCATCATTTTCTCTCAGCCAATCAGTCATTTGTGTAAGTGCTGTGCTTGTTGACTGTCCTTCCCTATAAGCGTGCTTAAAGTCTGTTGTAAATTTGTTTACTGTAAAACAGCATTGTAATCTGGTCAAACATAATTTTTTTCCAAAAGTTTACTAAGGGTTGATAACAGGCTGATTGGTCGGCAATTTGAGCCAGTAAAGAGGGCGTTACTATTCTTAGGCAGCAGAATGACTTTTGTTTTCCACCAGGCCTGAGGGCACACACTTTCTAGTAGGCTTGAATTGAAGATATGGCAAATAGGAGTGGCAATATTGTCCTCTATTTTTCATCCAGACCCCGGTAGCTTGTCATTGTCAATAATTTTTTCACATCTTCCACACTCACTTTACGGAATTCTAAATTACAATGCTTGTCTTTCATAATTTGGACAGAGTACATGGATGTGCAGTGTCAGTGTTTATTGCTGGCATGTCATGCCTTAGTTTGCTAATCTTGCCAATGAAAAAAATCATGAAAGTAGTTGGCAATATCAGTGGGTTTTGTGATAAATGAGCCATCTGATTCGATGAATGATGGAGCTGAGTTAGCTTTTTTGCCTAAAATATAATTTAACTTGTTATGGCTGGGGGCAGTATTGAGTAGCTTGGATGAAAAAGGTGCCAATAGTAAACTGTCTGCTACTCAGGCCCAGTTGCTAATATATGCAAATTATTAGCAGTTTAGGATAGAAAACACTCTGAAGTTTCTAAAACTGTTTGAATGATGTCTGTGAGTATAACAGAACTCATATGGCAGGCAAGAACCTGAGACAAAACCCAACTAGGAAGTGGGAAATCTGAGGTTTGTAGTTTTTCAACTCCTTCCCTATCGAATGCACAGTGTCTATGGGGCCAAATTGCACTTCCTACGGCTTCCATTACATGTCAACAGTCTTTAGAACCTTGTTTGATGCTTCTACTGTTAAGTGGGGGCGAATGAGAGGGGAATGAGTGAGAGGTCTGCCAGAGAGTCATGAGCTGGCCACGAGAGTTTATGTGAGAGTTATCTTGAGTTATCATGACTGTCCTGATCAGGTCAGGTTACAGGAGACCACAACCCTACAGATTATCTCTCAACAGAGGAGGAGAGATCTAGGGGTCTGAAGATGTGGGGGGTTTTATGGACCCTCACGCCCCTGGTAAATCTCAGGCCACAGACAAATTCCTTTGTCCTGTTACTATGGAGAACCAGCCTCAGAACATTAAACATTAACTATTTGGAACAATGGTTTTCGTCAGCCACAATGGTGGTCTTGACGATAGATGGAATATGAAAATGTATGTAATTTTTGTTTTGTTATTAAAGGTTAATAGATGATGTTATTACAAACACATTGCAACATGAAGAGATTTCCTAGTATATGTTTGATGTTTATACATTGTATGTTGTGTGGAAAATGTCCAAATCAAAGGGAATGTTTTGGGGGAGATGAAATGTTAAGTTAGTTGTCTAAAATTGGATTTGCCTCATGAACTTGGTATGCCCAGAAAAACGCCCTAAAGGCGGCTACGCCCACTTCTGACCCAAGGGTATAAAACCTGTGAGTATAGAATTTACAGCAGGACTACGTGACCCCAGCTGCAAAAGGTCTAAAAAAGTCAACGAACCCAGAACGCAACGCAAGTTTGAGGACAAAGAAATCCTTTTCTACCCAAGCTACAGCTGAATAGCTGTGTCTAAGCGGGTGAATTCAAGTCGAACCACCTAGCCTCCATCTCCCATCGAATCGTGGTATCTAAAGGGTTTCATTCCTATGCTGTGAGCTCTGAGCTACAGAGCTGTCTGTCCTCAGAAGACCCCTTCCAGAGAAAAGGGTGAGGGAACAGACTCTTAAGCCAAAAGGGACACTGACATCAAGAGGACGAGCAGGGAGGTGCGCAGGAGAAATGCGTCATCGAACAGCGGAACGGTCCACGCAGAGAATCCTCGGCGATCATCCCCACGTAATTACATAATAATATATGCCATTTAGCGGCAGTTTGGGCAAGGCTAGGGTTAGAATAGCATAGCGACTTACAAATGTCATTTCTGTGAATACATTCTCTCGATAACAACATTAGACCATTAGACCATAACAACATTAGACCATAACAACATTAGACCATTAGACCATAACAGCATTAGACCATTAGATCATTTACAACATTAGATCATAACAAATTAATCATAAACAAAGATTAGACCATTAAACCATAACAACATTAGACCATAACAACATTAGACCATAACAACATTAGACCATAACAACATTAGACCATTAGATCATAACAACATTAGACCATTAGACCATAACAACATTAACAATTAGATCATAACAACATTAGATCGTTAATAACATTAGATCATAACAGCATTAGACCATTAGATCATATGAGCAGCAGTAGACCATTAGACCATAACAACATTAGACCATAACAAGATTAGACCAAAAACATTAGATTGATTCTAGACATCAATTGACATTTTCTAGACCATAACAACATTAGATCATAACAACATTGCTCCATGACAACATTAGACCATAACAACATTAGACCATAACAACATTAGACCATAACAACATTAGACCATTAACCATCCCATTTGGCCATTAGACCATAACAACATTAGACCATTAGACCATAACAACATTAGACCATTAGACCATAACAACATTTGTTTATCATAACAACATTAGACCATTAGATCATAACAACATTAGAACATAACAACATTATTATTATTATTATATTACATAATTAGGACATGAGCCCATAGAACCATTTGCCCCAGGACTACCTTAGAATGATGACATTATGTCCCCATTCCACCTGGCCAATGCTATTGCTCCAGTTTCAACTGGCCTTTTTCTCCCTTTTGGACCATTCCCAGGACTACCTGACATGAGGAACACTTGCTGTCCCAGTGTGTTGGCCCGTTATACTAAGTTCTAATCAATAGCCTATAATGTTTTTGTCTATGTGGTATCTTTTATCATCATTTGAGCTTTTTAGTAAATAAATATTAAAGCGAAGATTGGTGTGGTACGACATTCATTGGTGGGACCCGGGTCCTGCAGATTCATGGGCTATAGGATTAGTGCCCCAACTGGTTAATTATGGCTCCTTGTTGTAAAAGTCCATCTGATATTCTTTGAGTTAATTTGGGAAATAGAAACTCAATAAAAGCTAGTTTTCCCATGGTGCCCCAGGTTAATGAGTTAATAATTGCTCATGTTCTGTTATATCACTACCCGTTAAGAGGACTGGCAACATAGTTCCTCTCATTTCTTCCTAGGTTTTGGCACATTTCTAGGACACATTATTGAAGATTTATGTTAAAAACATCCTAAAGATTGATTCTATACATCAATTGACATGTTTCTACGGACTGTAACGGAACTTTTAGATTTTTCGTCTGCTCCTAGTGATCGCGCGCCATGAAAAGGAGGTATTTGGACGTAAATGATGGATATTATCGAACAAAACAAACATTTGTTGTGGAACTGGGATTCCTGGGAGTGCATTCTGATGAAGATCATCAACGGTAAGTTAATATTTATAATGCTATTCTGTTGACTACACAACATGGCGGATATCTGTTTGGGTTGTTTTGGTCTCTGAGCGCTGTACTCAGATTATTGCATGGTGTGCTTTTTCGGTAATGCTTTTTTGAAATCTGACACAGCGGTTACATTAAGGAGAAGTGTATCTATAATTCCATGCATAATAGTTGTATCTTTTGTCAATGTTTATTATGAGTATTTCTGTAAAATTGATATGGCTCTCTGCAAAATCACCGGATGTTTTGGAACTCCTAAACACAACGCGCCAATGTATACTGAGGTTTTTTATATAAATATGAACTTTATCGAACAAAACATACATGTATTGTGTACCATGAAGTCCTATGAGTGTCATCTGATGAAGATCAAAGGTTAGTGATTCATTTATCTCTATTTCTGCTTTTTGCGACTCCTCCCTTTGGCTGGAATAATGGCTGTGTTTTTCTGTGACGAGGCACTCACCTAACATAAACGTTTGGTTTGCTTTCATCATAAAGTATTTTTGGAATAGGATACTGTGGTGGGATTAACAAGAAGTGTATCTTTAAAATGGTGTAAAATATTTGTATGTTTGACAAATTTTAATTATGGGATTTCTGTTGTTTTGAATTTGGCTGCACTTTCACTGGCTGTTGTCATATCGATCCCGTTAGCGGGATCTCAGCCCAAAGAGGTTTTTTTTTTTTTGCTCCAAAGCTTTTTACTATCATTCATCTTTGTTTCATAGTATAGTTTATTCTTCTTTTTATTCAGTTTTCGTCACATGATTTCTTAATTTGCAGTACATTTGCCATTCAGTTCTGCTGACTTATTTGTCATAACTTTTGCCTCATCACTCTCTACCATACAATTCTTAAATACCATTTTTTTACAGTCATGTTCTTAATGGGTACATGCTTATTAGTACCTGGAATAAGAAATGTCATAAATGTGTCACGTGCAGCGTCTGGTTACTCTTTATTACAAACCACAGACCAGCAAATATTCTTTACATAATCCACATGAGAATCACTACAAAACTTGTATGACCTCTTATAGACTATATTAGGCCCAACCTTTGGAACTTTGGTTTTCCTAGACATGGCTACTAAATTGTGATCACTACATCTGATGGATTTGGACACTGCCTTCAAGCTCATTTCTGCAATATAAGTAAAGATGTCAACAATACATGTTGATGATTTCAACCCT
Source organism: Oncorhynchus gorbuscha (assembly GCF_021184085.1). Classification (NCBI taxonomy): domain Eukaryota; kingdom Metazoa; phylum Chordata; class Actinopteri; order Salmoniformes; family Salmonidae; genus Oncorhynchus; species Oncorhynchus gorbuscha. The sequence continues at coordinate 29,474,541 of NC_060194.1, read as the reverse complement.
GTGCTATTTGTAACTACCCTGGTAGGTTGACTGATAACCTGAACCAGGGTGCAGGCACTGGTTACAGTTTGAAACTTTTTCTTAAGTGGGTAGCTTGATGAAAGCCAGTCAATATTTAAATTACACAGAAAATGTACCTCTGTTGATATCACATACATTATCAAGCATTTCACACGTTATCCAGATATTGATGTTAGCACTTGGAGGTCTATAGGAGCTTACCACCAGAATGGGCTTTTGGTGAGGCAGATTAACCTGTAGCCATATAACTTCAACAGTATTTAACATGAACAGGAATGTGGTTCTGAATGTAGACCACAACACCAGAGAATAGGAGAAAGAGAGACGAATGGATCTAACAGAATTGAGAATCACTTCCCTGGAGAACGATTCTATTATTGATTCCAAAATGGCTGTTTAGACACTTACTGATGATGGTGAGCTTGGCCATGGAGATGGCGTCCCTGGCAGCGAAGGTGATCTCCTGTGGTGGCATGGCTGGTGCCTGTCTAAGCACCAGGTGGTAGGAGCAGCCGTCAGCCCTCATGCCCCAGGTGTCATCAGCCTTTAGCTCGGCTCCGTTAGAGTACCAGGCTACCTCCGCCTCAGGCACAGGCTCAGTCAGCATGCAGCTGAACTCTAGAGTCTCTCCCACCACAGCTACCTTATCCTCCAGACCACTCACCACATCCAGCTGCCAGCCTACTCACACAAAATCAATGTCATAGAATGCCTAACAAACTCAAGACTCACAGTACTGTTACATATACAGAAACTAATGCTAGTCTCGGTTCCTATAGCAATTGCAGGCAGATTTTCCAAATTTTCATCTGTAGTATGTTATTTCCACCAGTAGACCAGGCCTAAGACTTACGCTTCCAGAAAAAACAGGAACTAACAAACATAAGGGGATATTAACTGGGGTGACTAATTGACAAACAAACATACTGAAAGTTGGACATTAATTGGGGTGACACACCTTTGACGTTGAGCATGGCGGAGGTTGTTGCGGTGCCGGCTTGGAAAGTAACTTTGCAGCTGTCTCCAACGTGCAGATCCTTGAGCAGCAAGAGGTGGCGGCGTCCATTTTCGAAGGACACGATCTCCGTGGTGGGAGACTCCTTCACCGGCTTGCCCCCAATCAGCCAGTGGCAGTCTTTGATCTCGCAACGAGAGATAGAGCACTCGAATAGGGCCTCCCCGCCATCAATGGTGTCCATGTTCTCCAAGCCTTGTAGGATTTCAATGGGTTTGGCTGTATGGGTGGAGAGGGGAGCAGGGAGAGGGCAGTTTACTGTAAAAGAATAGCTTTGACTGAGTGGGGAGAATGTGTCATAAGACAAGCTTTTGTGGGGTTTTCAGGTTCACGGTGGCCTGTAGGTCAAGTGGATTGTTTATGCTTGAAACTTGCTGCTATTCAAGCGGAACCTCACAATGAAAACCTGCTAAAACTGCTGGACACACACACACATACACACAATGCATGAAATTACCTGCCAGAGATGTCAATGCAGTCTTTGGTGAGTCTTACAATGCTTTGTCTTACAATGCTTTGTTTTCTTACAATGCTTTTGCCCCATTTTCACATTAGGGCCATGAGTTTTTCCTGTGCATGTGACCTGACCATGAAAAACAAGGGCCCTATTTAATCAGAGTTTTTCCTGATCAGGTCTCATGGTTTAGAAGTCATGTACATTTATCATTTAGCCTTGCCTGCTAAAGAGGGGTGGGGGGAAAGATGGTATAAATTAAAGGATAAAAAAATACCTACTTTAAATCGCTATCTGCTGTTCATAATTGAAAACAACAACAAACATTTTTACAAGTTCAGTGGAAGGGTAGAAGAGCAAGGTGCTCTTTCCAAATGGAGAGAAGCTCACCTTCCACCTCCAGTAAAGCAACCACACAGGTCCCCTCTGCCTCACAGGAGTATCTCCCCCTGTCCTCAGTGGACACATGTCTAATGTACAAGCGAGCCACGGTCCAGTCCTGCTCCACTACCACCCTCTGGCCGTCAGGCTGCAATGGCCGACCATCTCTCTTCCACTGGGCCTGGACCGGCCGGGAGTACTGGCAGATGAACTCAGCCGGCTTGTCCTCAGCCACCCGCAGGTCCTGCATCTCGCTCACCACCTCTACTGTGGGGTCTGAGAGTGGGGGCAGGGGTCATATGACAAGGTCATCATGACTGACATGCACTCTCTCGGCATGCCAAAGAACAATACCTGGGCTTTATAAACACCCCAGTACACCTTGGAGTATTTTGATGTATATTACTTTGAATTTAGTTAACTTTATTGTTCCCCAAGGGGGAAATTTGATACATGTTTTGAGTTGTTGGTGGTATCAGAGGTGGCTTAGTATTTTAGTATACATTGTGTGCTGCTGTGGCAAGCCCTTAGAGTTGCCTTGATTAACAGTATATCTTATGGATGCAGCACTCTGTGGCCAAATATGCACTTAGATACAGTATGTGAATGTCTACTTATCTGTGACAGATGTTTTTGTTACTCCAAACTGAAGGGGGAGTGAAAAGCCCAATCTCCTCAAGAGGCAGGGGGAGTTAGACACAACTACTGCCCACTAACCAACCAATGAGAAAGGGGAGATATGCCAGTGGGTGGATAGATATGCCAGACTGACAGGGCAGAGGTAGGAAGGGTTAGAGAGTTTCAGTGCTTGCAGGCTAGGGGCGGTGCAGTGCAGGGTGGAGGTGAAGCGAAGAGTGAGAGTAAGTAAGGGAAAGTGGCAGGCCAGGGTGGATGGGTGGAGCAGTACTGCCCTACACTGTAATTTCCAGCTACTGATGATTCTATAGGTTGACATACAACAACAGCAAAGCTTGTTTACAGGTCAAATCTGTCCCACTGTACCAATTGAACTGCATCAAAACTAAGTTCATAAAATACACAGTGCACACATTATTTCTTAATCACTACCTGTGTGCACACATCACTTATTATCAGCAATCATACATCCCACATACTGCCACAAAATAGATTACACAATATGTAATCTATTTCAATGTGAATACACTACAGTAGGCAAATATTATTTATTTCTATAATTGTTGGATAAGATTAGAGTGGATGATTCCTAGAACTATACTTGAAGCTGCAATATGTTCATTTTTGGGTGACTCGAGCAAATGTACGTATAAATTTGAGTTATAGATCTGTCATTCTCATTGAAAGCAAGTCTAAGAAGTGGTATATCTGTTGTATGTGTGCTATTTCTATTCTTACCGTTCTTAAGTTTAGTTTTTGAATCTTTTACTTTCTGTTTTGTAAACCAGCTTCAAACATGTTATTTTTGTTTATTGAAAAAGTATTTGAAAGCCCTTTAGATGGTACAATGATTCTCTACACACAAACTGAAATTAGGCGAACTATTCACATTTTTGCAACCAGGAATGGCGGTGCGATTTCTGCATATTCCACCTTTAATCATCAAAATATGTCCGCCAGTCCTAATCTATTAGAACTAGATATTCTGTAAACCACAACTGTTAGGTACCATTTGCCATTATTAGCTAAAAATATAGATACACAATGAAACTATGGGTGTGAATCCTCATTGGATAACATTGCTCTTGCTCCATATTACTAAGAAACTGGTGGAAACATCCTCTACTGCTGCACCATCTTGTATGTTTTGGTCTTATCAAAAGCATGCAGCATGAAAACTCTCATTCTAACTATTAGTGAAATGACTCAAATGTATGCTCATGCATGGAAGCATGCATGGATGAGGCACAAAAAGACCTTAGCTACTGAACTAGTCATTCCCACTACTGAATCAGGGAGCTTTGAACTCTTGAGGACACTGGCATAATACTGTCAAGATTAACATTAGCCTTTGACAGTAAGTGTGCAAATAGTAGTCTACTCTCCATGTGGTGAAAATGCTCTGGTGGTCACTTAGAGATAAATACCATAATTGAATATTATGTCTAATCTATTATGTCTAAAAAAGTTTAGTCAGCCACCAATTCTCCCAATTAAAAAGACGAGAGAGGCCTGTAATTATCGTCATAGGTACACTTCAACTATGACAGACAAAATGAGATTTTAAAAAATCCAGAAAATCACATTGTAGGATTTTTAATGAATTTATTTGCAAATTATGGTGGAAAATAAGTATTTGGTCACCTACAAACAAGCAAGATTTCTAGCTCTCACAGACCTGTAACTTTTTCTTTAAGAGGCTCCCCTGTCCTCCACTCGTTACCTGTATTAATGGCACCTGTTTGAACTTGTTATCAGTATAAAAGACACTTGTCCACAACCTCAAACAGTCACACTCCAAACTCCTCTATGGCCAAGACCTAAGAGCTGTCAAAGGACACCAGAAACAAAATTGTAGACCTGCACCAGGCTGGGAAGACCGAATCTGCAATAGGTAAGCAGCTTGGTTTGAAGAAATCAACTGTGGGAGCAATTATTAGGAAATGGAAGACATACAAGACCACTGATAATCTCCCTCGATCTGGGGCTCCACGCAAGATCTCAGCCCGTGGGGTCAAAATGATCACAAGAACGGTGAGCAAAAATCCCAGAACCACAAGGGGGGACCTAGTGAATGACCTGCAGAGAGCTGGGACCAAAGTAACAAAGCCTACCATCAGTAACACACTACGCCGCCAGGGACTAAAATCCTGCAGTGCCAGACGTGTCCCGCTGCATAAGCCAGTACATGTCCAGGCCCATCTGAAGTTTGCTAGAGAGCATTTGGATGATCCAGAAGAAGATTGGGAGAATGTCATATGGTCAGATGAAACCAAAATATAACTCTTTGGTAAAAACTCAACTCATCGTGTTTGGAGGACAAAGAATTCTGAGTTGCATCCAAAGAACACCATACCTACTGTGAAGCATGGGGGTGGAAACATCATGCTTTGGGGCTGTTTTTCTGCAAAGGGACCAGGATGACTGATCCGTGTAAAGGAAAGAATGAATGGGGCCATGTATCGTGAGATTTTGAGTGAAAATCTCCTTCCATCAGCAAGGGCATTGAAGATGAAACATGGCTGGGTCTTTCAGCATGACAATGATCCCAAACACATCGCCTGAGCAACGAAGGAGTGGCTTCGTAAGAAGCATTTCAAGGTCCTGGAGTGGCCTAGCCAGTCTTCAGATCTCAACCCCATGGAAAATCTTTGGAGGGAGTTGAAAGTCTGTGTTGCCCAGCAACAGCCCCAAAACATCACTGCTCTAGAGGAGATCTGCATGGAGGAATGGGCCAAAATACCAGCAACAGTGTGTTAAAACCTTGTGAAGACTTACAGAAAACTTTTGACCTTTGTCATTGCCAACAAAGGGTATATAACAAAATATTGAAAAAAAATTTTTTTATTGACCATATACTTATTTTCCACCATAATTTGCAAATAAATTCATAAAAAAATCCTACAATGTGATTTTCTGGATATTTTTTTCTCATTTTGTCTGCCATAGTTGAAGTGTACCTAAGATGAAAATTACAGGCCTCTCTCATCTTTTTAAGTGGGAGAACTTGCACAACTGGTGGTTGACTAAATACTATTTTTCCCCACTGTATGTATGTTGAGTATTATTAGCATTGATGCTGCAAGGTCTGGAGAACACAGCTGGAACTTTAGAAGTCACTCTCCTCCTCCTCTCAATCCCTCTAGTTCCTCCTCCCTGATACCTTTAACTAAGAGCTTGGCGTAGGACACCAGGCTGCAGGCTTTGAACGTGACGGTGCCCGAGGCATCCGGGGCAAGGTCCTTTAGGGTGAGGGTGTGGACGTGGCCCTGGCTCAGCCCTATCTCGCTGGAGGGGCTGTCCTGGAGAAGGGTCCCGTCCAGCCACCACTGCACCTCCCCGGGCCTCACACCGCGGGACAGCTGGCAGGAGAAGGTGGCCCACTCGCCCAAAAAGACATCGGTGCTCTTTAGACCACACACTATGAGGACTTCTGCCTCTGCAGAGTAGTGGAGATACAGTCAGACACTCAGCTACTGCCACTCACAGTCACACAACTCACCTCTAACACTCACAATGCCAGCCTATGGGATAATAAAGATTACTTCGACCTTGACCTGGTCTCATTTCTCATTTAAACTTTGACTTTAAGAGGGCAAAAATCCTTGGTCACTTCATTGGGTTATTTATTCCCTATGTTCCATGATACAATATACATTTTGTTCAACTAAATGTTAACCATCTGTTTTCAATCAAGACTGGAAACTGTCTATGTAAACGAATAAATCTTACATCTTTTTAATTTACAATTACATCCTATAACTGATCATCTTTAATTTGCTGAAAAACATACAATAGCCATTGTGGTTTCAACAAGTGTATCATAAACTGTTAGGAATTCATTCCTTGATCCTAGAGAAATGAAGAAAAAAAACAATACAGAAATGAACCCTTTCAGGGACAGATGGTGTAGTTGTGACATGATACCTTGTACTGCCACCGACGCCGTGGTGAGCTGGTCTCCAGCATCGCAGGTGTAGTAGCCATTGTCCTCTGGCTCCAGGTTACGAATGCAGAGCTCCTGAACGCAGCCCTCCTGCCTTATCTCATACTTCTTACCAGCCTGGAGGACCATGCCTCCCTTCCTCCACTCCACTTGAGTGCACGTCTTGGAGAGCTCACAGCGCATAGTGATATCATCGCCTTCCTTGGCTTCCTTGTTTTTCAGCTCCTTCTGGAAGAATGCTGGGGCACCTGGTGGAAGTAGGAGACATGACATCAGTGTCGGACAATAGAAGATGTGTAGACGATGGTGGCATGGTGGACAGGGGTGTAAGACGGCTCTGTTGTATGTTGACGGAAGACTGGGTGCCTGATAGTTTGTAGAAGGCAAGCAAGTTAAGAACAGTATTGTGGGGGAACTCATCCTGAGCCTTCAATTTTAGGAGACTATTTTCTAGCACCCATTAGATGCAGTGTAGAGGGTCCAAACTTTTCAAGTGGCAGCATCATTCTTTACCTTCCACAGTCAATGTGACGGTGCACTGTGCATCCCCGGTATCGCAGCAGTAAGTTCCAGAGTCCTCCATCTCCAGGTTGTGGATACGGAGCTGCATGAGAGCTCCATTCTTCCGCAGGTCGTACTTGAGGCCTGCTTTGATGTCAACATTATTCCTGCTCCAGTTGATAGTGGCCGTTGGGTCGGAGACGGTGCAGGACAGGGTGACTGTCTCACCCTCCAAGGCCACTGTGTCATGAGGCTTCTCTAGGATTAAGACTGTAGATATGGGAAATCCCAAGCTAAGTACATACAGTGTAATGCACTTTGAGTGTCAGATGTCATGCATGTCAAACTTGTATGGTATTTCTATGGGCAGTGTTTAAAGTGGCTCTTTTTCCACAGGTCTACAATGCCGCCAATGCTAACCATAAAGACTATGTCCATTTGGCGTGAATCACTCAATTGATATTCAAATTGATACTGAAGTTAGCAAAGTGATATGTTTATGTCACTGACAACCATCTTGTTGTCAACTTCATTTCATAGTATCTTTAAAGACAAAGATGCTATAAAAAGAAAAGCCAGGAGGATGGCCAACACACGTTTACAGAAAGGTTAGAATGGAATGGATGATGGTGCACAGCAGATGAACAGAGGTTGTTCCAATGCTGTTTGATGGAAGATATAGATGGAGAGGGGTGAGGACTAGATGGCCATCTTTAACATCTCCGTTAACATCTCCATTACCTTTGGGCTTCTCTTCCACCAGTAGGTATGCGACGGTCTTCTCGTCGCCCACCACAAACGCCACGTCCCCTGACCCATCAGTGGTGACCATCTGCAGTGTCAGCCGGTGCACCCGGCCCTGGAAGGTCATCTGGTTCAGGTCGTTGTTTTGGAGGAGGTTATCCCCTAGCCACCACTCTCCATTGGTTACGCCCTCCTGGGACAACTCACACGCAAAGACAGCATCCTGCCCGGTGGTCACTGTGATGTCGTGCAGCTCCCGAGTGATGCGTACAGACTCTGGAGGTGAATGAATTTGACGATGGGGGAGTGAGAGATTTAAAGGATCCTGGGGTCAAGGTTTCCCAGGGGATTCATTCAGGTGAAACACTCAACATTAGAGCACCAACATTGGTATCCCGATTTAAAAGTGAGTTCTATAGAGGATGGACACTTGCACTCCAGGAGACACCATGGATATTAGTGAAACTCTTTCTGCCAACTCAATGTTTAGGCCTTCTCATTGAAAGAGTACAATATTACGCAAAACACACTTTCACTTCCTACGTAATGACTAACGTGTAGGAAGGTACTGTAGACATATGTACATGCAAGAAGTGATCTGACACAATAGCTTAATATAGGTCTGATTATGAAAACAAAACCAACATGCAGTAGTCCCCAACATGACAAATAGACTGTGGTTCAAACATAAAAACACACATTGATTAATGAAACCTACATTTCATGATCAACAAACATTTTATTGTTAACTCGACAACTATGCTTACTCACAGATTATACCTCTAAAACGGGTTGCTGTAGAGCACGACTTCATAGAGCTATGACTACATGGAACTCTATACCACATCAAGTAACTGATGCAAGCAGTAGAATTAGATTTTTTTTTAAATGATCAAAATACACCTTATGGAACAGGACTGTGAAGAGACACATACAGGCACAGGCACATGCATACACACACACGATGACATACGCACTAGACAGTGCAGTCGGAAAGTATTCAGACCCCTTGACTTTTTCCACATTTTGTTATGTTCCACCCTTGTTCTAAATTGGATAATTATTATATTATGTAAATCTGCACACAATACCCCATAATGACAAAGTGAAAACAGGTTTTTATACATTTTTGCAAATGTATAAAAAAAAAAAAACATATTTACATAAGTATTCAGACCCTTTGCTGTGAGACTAGAAATTGAGCTCAGGTGCATCCTGTTTCCATTGATCATCCTTGAGATGTTTCTGCAACTTGATTGTTCACCTGTGATAAATTCAATTGATTGGACATGATTTGGAAAGGCACACACCTGTCTATATAAGGTCCCACAGTTGACAGTGTATGTCGGAGCAAATCCCAAGGGCCTTGGTCAGGGAGGTGACCAAGACCCTGATGGTCACTCTGACAGAGCTCCAGAATTCTTCCGTGGAGATGGGAGAACCTTCCAGAAGGACAACCATCTCTGCAGCACTACACCTATCAGCCCTTTATGGTAGTGTGCCCAGACGGAAGCCACTCCCCAGTAAAAGGCACATGACAGCACACTCAGAGTTTGCCAAAAGGCACCTAAAGGACTCTGACCATGAGAAATAAGATTCTCTTGTCTGATGAAACTAAGATTGAACTCTTTGGCCTGAATGCCAAGCATCACATCTGGAGGAAACCTGGCACCATCCCCACGGTCAAGCATGGTGGTGGCAGCATCATGCTGTGGAGATGTTTTTCAGCGGTAGGGACTGGGAGACTAGTCAGGATCGAGGGAAAGATGAATTTAGCAAAGTACACAGAGATCATTGATGAAAACCTGCTCCAGAGCACTCAGGACCTCAGACTGGGGTGAAGGTTCACCTTCTAACAAGACAACAAACCTAAGCACACAACCAAGACAACACAGGAGTGGCTTCGGGAATAAGTCTCTGAATGTCCTTGAGTGGCCCATTCAGAACCCGGGCAACTCTGGAAAGACCTGAAAATATCTGTGCAGTGACGCAGAGCTTGAGAGGATATGCAGAGAAGAATGGAAGAAACTCCCTAAATATAGGTGTGCAAAGCTTGTAGCGTCACACCCAAGAAGACTCAAGGCTGTAATCGTTGCCAAAGGTGCTTCAACAAAGTACTAGTAAAAGGACTGAATACTTATGTAAATCTGATATTTATTGTTATAAATTTGAACATTTTCTAAAAATCTGTTTTGATTTGTCATTCTGTGTTATTGTGTGTAGATTGATGAGGAAAGATTTAATGTAATAGTTTTTAGAATAAGGCTGTAACATAACAAAATGTGGAAAAGGCAAAGGGTCTGAATACTTTCCCGAATGCACTGTACATACACATGGATTTTGTGTTGTAGATATGTGGTAGTAGAGTAGTGGCCTGAGGGTACACACTTAATGAGTTGTGAAATCTTTTGTGGATGTATTGTTATGTTTTTAGAATTGTATAACTGCCTTAATTCTGTTGGACCCCAGGAAGAGTTGCTGCTGCCTTGGCATTAAGATGGAAGTTCTTAGTCCATTGGCACACTGAATGAAAGCAGACGATAATGTAGAGTCACAGCAAACGAGAGACCGATGTGAATACAGACGCTCCATTACCTTTGACTTTCAGGGTGGCCGTGCTCTGCTTATCCCCAGTATCGCAGGTGTACTCTCCAGCATCCTCGACCTTCAGCTTGTGAACCACCAGGATGTAGGTAGAACCTGTGTGCTCCATGGAATACTTCTCCCCCTGGGTGAGGAGCACGGAGCCCCTTCTCCATGTCACCTTGCCCTCAACACTGATCTCACAGGTCAGGGTGACACTGCCCCCCTCAACTGCTTCCTGGCTCTCCAGCTCCTTCTTGAACACCACAGGGGCCCCTGGGGGACACAGCAAGATAGATACAGACCAGGTTAAAATTGATGGAGACATTACCTGGTTTAGGGAGTGGACACGGACGGGACGGACATCCAATTTCTTGAAAGGAAATATTCCACATTTAACAACAACATTTAAAAGCATTTTCTGAACAGACATTAACCACTGCAGGTTTCAAATAGCAAATGACAAAAATGGGGGGATTTCTTGTTTCTTATGTTGTAATGTGAGAGAAATTAACAAGTGGCCTACCAATGGCATGCACTGCTATAATAATCGATCTCCACAACAAGATGAACATGAATTGAGAGATCTATTATTGATAAGAGAAGATAAAAGACATGAAGAATCTATGAAAGAATGGACAGAATGGCTCCAAGTATTGCGGTACAATGGAAAAGGGTTAGGTCTAGTAAAAGTCAGTGATTAGCATCATACATATATTATATAACCCCTTACCTCAGACTATACAGTATATGTACCCTTTACCTTGGACGTTCGGGGTATAAAATGGATTTGGAATGGACAGAATGAATCCTGGTATTGGGGTACAATGGGAGAAGGTTGGGGCTGATTACCAGCCGATGTATCTCTTACCTCAGACTATGTACAGTATATGACTATATACTGTATACTCCTAACCTTGGACTATGTATATGCACCCCTTACCTCCGACGGTCAGGCTGGCGGTGGAGGTATGGTGGCCCACGGTGAAAGCGACTGTGGCCGAGTCGGCCTGGGTGACCCCCCTGAGGGTGAGGCCGTGCACCTTGCCTTGGCTGCGGATCAGATTCATTTCATTGTTCTGCAGAGGGACATCCGCAAGCTTCCACTGGACCTCCTTGGCATCCTCGTGGGACAGATGGCACTCAAAGTGAACATCCTCCCCCTCGCGCACCGAGCAGCTGTTCAAGACCTTCACTATGGTCACCTCCAGCTCTGTTTTAAAAAGCCAGTTATGTGTTACTGCTTAGATGCGAATCTCACTCTAAGGGAGCACTAGTGTCTATATGGGTGTACATGGTTAGATTACAACAGAAAAAAGGCACCTAACCATACACACTCAATACAATTACAATACAGAGACAACTGTCAAGACATAAGGTTGCTCCTGTCAAGACAGAAGAAGTGGAAGTGTGAGACAGATCATTGTCCTTAACAGCAGAGCACTCAGGTGGAATGGTTATGAAGGTAGAAGTGCAGAGGAAGGTGTGTGAAGGATATGAAAGACATAGGAAGCAGTAGGTGAATCAGGAAATGGATGAAGATCCCCACAAGCTTTACTTCTGTGCTCTTTAGGCCTTTGGTCCTCTAAAGCATTGCGTGATATTAGTCTTGTGGGACTCAGGATGGAAAGCGGTGGTAGGGATAGAGTGAATTAAAAGAGAGGTGCCATGATTCAAGAGGTGTGCAGAGAGAGAGAGTGGTCGAAAAGAATGTCAGAAGACAGTAGCAGACTTTCATCTTCTCCCCTACCCTGTACAGTGAGCATGGATGAGGTCTTCTGGTAACCCGTGTCACAGATATACTCCCCAGAGTCAGCCCCTTGTAGGTTATAGATGATAAGCTTCACTATGGCACCTTCCTGTTTCAGCTGATACTTGTTGTTAGACTCCAAGACCCTGTCGCCCCGGCTCCAAACAACGCTGGCCCCAGGATTTGTGATCTCACAGCGGAGGATGGCGATCTCACCTGCGTCCCACTCTAGATTCTGTAGTCGGGTTTTGAAGTAAACAGGCAGGGCTGTGGAAAGCAAGAGGGGGGGTAGGAACGATGTAGGTTGGGAGAGGTGAGCTAGAGAAACTTTTAGAGGGCAGAATTGTGCCTCCAAACCACAAAATGTATAAAACGTTGGAAAGTTTGATTTTCTTTCCCAACAGCATACACAGCTAAAACCATAAGAGTTTTCTTTCAGCCTACCCTTCACAGAAAGGTTTGCTGTGGTTTTCCGGTCGCCACTGTCACAAGTATAGCTGCCTGAGTCTTCAGGGTCTAAGCTGTGGATGACTAGTCTGGCGCTGTGTCCTTCCTGGACGATTTCATACTTGGCACAGGGGCAGAGACCCACCTCCCCCTTCGTCCATTCTACAGGGACTCCAGGTTTAGAGAGCTCACAGTGCAGGGTAACACTGCCCCCTTCCTTGGCCTCCTGGCTCTGCAGATCTTTGGTGAATATGACTGGGAGAGCTGACAAATCAAAATCGCAAAATATTAATTATAAGCCTACACTTACATAATAAATGGTATGCATTATTCCAACTGTTTTGTTTGATCACCTATTTTTACTAACTATTTATTGCATTTCAGTTAATACATGTGGTGCTTCAGATCAATTTATCATAAATCAAGGTGATATTTTCTGTGCTAGTGAAGAATTGGGCTGCAGTGAAAAGGTCATCATCCTACCATTGACTTTCAGGTATGCTGAGCTCTCTAGGTCTCCAGTGCTGCAGTGGTAGTTTCCTGTGTCTTCAGGTTTCAAATCACAGATTTGCAGTTTCACACTGCAATCTTCCTGCTTCATCTGGTACTTTTCTCCAGACTTTATAACCTGTGTTCCCTTCTTCCATTCTACAGGGAGCCCAGGTTTAGAGAGCTCACAGTGCAGGGTAACACTGCCCCCCTCCTCAACCTCCTGGCTCTCAAGATCGTGTTTGAATGTGGCTGGAAGAGCTGAGAAATAAAGGGTTAAAAATATCTTCATCCACTGTCACCATGCCTCAAAAAGAGACATTGCAAACCCATATGGTGTTAGCATCTAGAAGACGATCCCACTGGGATGGTGTCTCTACGTATGGTCAACACTTTCAATGACCATTAATGTAGGCACTCTTCTCTGGTTGGTGTCCATCCGTCCAGGCCAGCAGTTTAAAAAAATATTTGAGTGTGTGACCCACCACCACATTGAAAGTGAGATTTTAACTACTCTGGATTTACACATAACCAAGGTTATGTACAGGACTGCATGAACAATCCTGGTCTCTGCCTAAATTCAATATTTTGTACGCAGAATACACCTGGAACATTATGATCCAACTACAACAAGGAATCTACATCAAGGAGACTCCAGCAAGGTCAACAAAAGACAACCAAGTTAAGACCTATAGTAGATCCCCATTTAAGGGCAAGGAGACTTGTAATACATTACAAATGCAAGCTCCATGGCAGCATTATACAAGAATAGACTTCAAAAGAAAGCTCCACTTTTCCCACCATTGGCTTCTACCACTGTCTTCTCCTCCTTTTCAGTCTCTGGTTTTGGCTGGACTGGAGCAACTGGTGTCTCCACAACTACAGTACAAACATGAACAATCTGTTGAATATATCTTCATTATAACATTAACTTTAAAATTGTGCACCTAAGCGAACCAGACGGAAGCAAACAAAGCCCAATGTCCACGGAGCTTCAAATCTTACCCATTCAAATGGCAACCATCATTGTAGCCTACTTTCTTTCCACTACCATTTAGAAGCATGGCAAAGTATGCAGACAAAACAATACTTGTAGCAAAATCTACTGAATATATTGTCAATAAAGAATGTACTTCATCGAAGTAAGGATGATAAGGACAGGAACTATATCAGATAGCCTAAAGTACGAGATGAATAACTTTTGCATTTCAAAAAATGCACGTGCAAACCTGATGGAAGAAAACCATGTCCAAAGTCAATTATTTTTAATCCATTCATACAAACAATGACCGATGTACTGAACTTAAGAATGACAAACGAATCTCCTCTCTCTTTGGTCTCTTGCTTCTGAGGCTCTAGTTTAAGGGTGACTGCAGGAACTGGAGGTTTCTCTACTGTGGTACAGTAATACACATGATAAGATCCTCAACACCTCTTAAGAGAACAGCCTGACAAACCAGCCGAAGCCACAAGATATAAGGGAAGCTAGCTGAAGGGCTACAGACAGACAATGTGACACAACTTGCCTTCAGAAAGAATATATCCACACTGTTCACCACATACAGTACAACTTGAATCAAGAGCAAAGATCCAAGCTTTCTGAGTCTACATTGAGAAACACAGTATGATGTAACAGACAATGCACAGGTAGGAGCTTAACAGACAACAGCCAGCACATATTGTCCTACCAGAGGCTCCTACTACTGTCTTCATCTCTACTGTCTCCTTCCCGGGTTCCAGTTTGGGGGCGGCAGGAGGCTTCACGGCTATGACAAAACATCAAAGCCGGTATATGATTTAACTTCCCAATGTCATACAACAAAAAGTATTTAAACAGACAAACTGCCATCACATCCCTTTGAGTGAAGGGCAACCATCATACATGACACAGACTAATAAGGACCACACAAGATAAAGCAGAGACCCAAAAATGTGCCACACAATGTGAAAGCCACAAATGATGTCCAATTGAACGGATAAAGAGCAGTAGTATTTAAATTGATATGACAGACTTGCCACGGGTATGAGCTTAACAGGCAAAAGATAGCTGATCTTCTCTACTACTGACTTATTTTCTACTGTCTCCTCCTGTGGCTCCAGTGTGAGGGCGGCAAGAGCAGCAGACTTCTTGGCTGTAGCAAAACACCGAAATAACTACCCGTATATAATTGAACTTCATCGTCTGTCTAGTAAGCAGAAAGCTCAACCAAAAGCATGAACATGAATTCCCAACGTCATGCAACAGTCTTCAAAGAGAGAAACAGACAGTGACACAGACTGCCAATACATTGTCCTTCACTTGCAGTGTAGGCTAAGACTAAACAGAAGAAGCTTACAGGACACACTAACAGGATCACAAGGTGAAGCAGAAACCCCAAAATTAGCCATACAATGCTAAAGCCACAAATGACGTTCGCTTGAACAGACTGACCAAAGAGCAGCAGTCCCAAAACAAAAAGTACCCACCCTGAGTGTCTGCAACAGTCTTATTTTCTACGGTCTCCTCCTTCTGGAGCTCCGGTTTGGGGGTGGCAGGAGCAGCGGGCTTAAAGGCTATAACAAAACACCAAAATGACTATAATCACCCCCAAAATTTGCCACACAGTACTAAAGCCATGAATGATGTTTGCTTGCAGTTGAACAGATAGGCCAAAGAGCAGCCGTATTTGAATTGATGTGACCAACTACCCACAGGTATGAGTTGAAAAGACAACAGATAGCTCATCTTTCCTACCAGGGGCTTCTACGATCTTCTTTTCTACAACAGGCTTAGAGACTATGACAAAACATCAAGATGACTACCAGAAAACACTGAGTAGAAAAAAACATTAGGAACACCTTCCTAATATTGAGTTGGACCCCTTTTGCCCCCAGAACAGCCTCAATTCGTCGAGGCGTGGACTCTACAAGGTGTCAAAAGCGTTCCACAGGGATGCTGGCCCATGTTGACTCCAATGCTTCCCACAGTTGTGTCAAGTTGACTGGATGTCCTTTAGGTGGTGGACCATTATTGATACACAAGAGAAACTGTTGAGAGTAAAAAAAAACAGGCAGCGTTGTGGTTCTTGAAACACTCAAACCGGTGCGCCTGGTACCTACAACCACAACCCGTTCAAAGTCATTTCAATCTTTTGTCTTGCCCATTCACCCTCTGAATGGCACACTGTAGCTCAGTTGGTAGAGCATGGCGCTTGTAAATCATGCTGTATGCACACATGACTGTAAGTCGCTTTGGATAAAAGCGTCTGCTAAATGGCATATATTATTATTATTATTATTATTATTACATACACAAATCATGCTCAGTTTTCGCAAGGCTTAAAAATCTCTTTAACCTGTCTCCTTCCCTTCATCTACACTGATTGAAGTGGATTTAACAGTTGACATCAATAAGGGATCATAGCTTTCACCTGGTCAGTCTATGTCATGGAAAGAGCAGGTGTCCTTAATGTTTTGGACACAGTGTATAACTGAACTTCATCAGTTGTCAAGAAAGCAGAAAACTCAATAACACGCGTGACAGCATGAAGATGAATTCATATTACGTCATATAACTAAACATCTTTATAACAGACACACACACTGCCATTAAAACTGAGGGAAGTGAGATAATACTGAGAGGATCACAAGTTGAAACACAGACCCCAAAAATGAGTCACACAGTGCTAAAGCCACAAAGGAACAGATGAACTACTGCTTGTTGGCCTATCTGACTGAAACTATCGACCAGATAAAACAACATAATTACATACAGCAACACCAGAATACAATTGATTTTTTAAATTGCTGTGACAGACAACAGATAGTTCATCTTTCCTACCAGAGGCTTCTACTACGGTCTTCTTCTCTAATGTCTCCTTCTGGGGATCCGTTTTGGGGGTGGCAGGAGCAATAGGGGTCGCTGGCTCCGAGACTATGACAAAACACCATAAAAACTCAACATTCTTTAACTTTACTTCAACAAGTAACCCGAAATGTTATCTACTGTATTCTTTTCTACGGTCTCCTTCTGGGGCTCTGGTTTAGGGCCGGCAGGAACAGCAGGCTTCACAGATATAGCAGAAATCAGAATACCTCAATATTCTACAACTTCCAGAATGAGCTCAACAGAGAACACATCTTATCTTTTCCTACCATGGGCTTCTACTCCTGTCTTCCTTTCTACTGTCTCTTTCTGGGCCTCTTTGGTCTCCTGCTGCTTCTGGGTCTCCTGTTGTTTGTGAGTGACTGGAGGAGCTGGGGGTTTAAACATTTCACTTTAGATCCAACTCTGAGCTGAGTATGCTCACAAAAGCATGCCCTCAAAGGGAAGCAGAGAATCCAAAACAATGTCAGGCTGCTCAAAGCTAAGGTGACAATTGTGCACAGACAAGGTTTACATACACATACAAAACATAGTTGCAACCTGGTTAAGGGTTACTTCTTGACAGATTAACAACAAACTACATCTGGCTAATGAGAATGGTCAGTGCTAACCAGAATCCTCCGGACGTCCCTTTCATAAACCTAAACCCTAACCCCTAGCCTTAACCATAACCATAACCCTTACCTAACCCTAACCTTAAACCGTACCTTAACCATTTTCAATTTCATCTTCAATGGTGTAGGGATGTTCCAAGGATCCCGGAGAGCACTGATCTAGGTAATACACTTGTGTTCCCCGTGGACCGGCTCGTACATAAAGCATCCCCCATTCAGGCTGCAAAGGCATACTTTTCCTCCTTAACAAGCTTTAATGGTGAGCCGTCCTTTGTATATTTGTACTGTCCTAATTTAACCACAAATTTACACCAACATTTTCTGATTTTCCGACAATTTAGGATGTTGCACGCCACATTCAGCCAAGACATAGACACTATAGACGTACCATAAAGACAGAGAATCAAGCAGTAAACCAAACTGTTACTCTCCTTGTCCTTCCCTACCTTCTTCCTTTTTGGCCTTCTCCTTCTGGGGCTCCTCCTGTTTGGGAGTTACTGGAGGAGCTGAATACTTCAGAGCTGCCATAAAACATGCAACTTAGAATATGAAACCTCATAACCAAACCTTTTATGACAAGACTGACCATAACAGAAAAACAGCCAACAGAGGGACGTATCATACAAACTGCCAACAAAGGATGTACCACACAAGTCTCAAATAAATGCATGATAACTGTGAACACCACAAGCCATGAGACAAAGCCTTCCGAACATGTGGACCGACTGCAAACAGAATACAGAGACAAAGATGCCTGCTCAATTTCCTTTCTATGCACAACAAACAGTGGCACAAACAAACCACAAGGAACTTCAAGTACAGCGACATATGCGCTGACTGTAAAAGGACAACGAATACTATCAGCATCATCACCGACATCATCAACAGGACCAAGAAGCAGGACAAACTGCACAGATGACAAGTTAAAGCAGACAGAAAAACTGTTCCCCATGTACACTCCCCTTCCTACCTTGACCCAGTTTGGTCTCCTGCGTCAGAGGCTCTTGATAACCCTAACCCTAACTGTAACCTTGGAAAACAGTTTCTTATCAACATATAGTTTGTTGATAGAATGACCATCTGTAGCACATCTACAGACAGAAAATCCGGACCATCCAAATATAGTTTTACCAAACATATTTAGTGACAAAAGGCACATCTAAATGTATTAACTCTCTCCTACCCTTAATCTTGAGACTGGCTGTCGTCTTCTGTTCTCCACACACACAGCTGTAGTCTCCACTGTCCTCGGGTACTACTTTGCTGATCAGGAGCTCACTCACAGATTCTTTCTGCTTCATCTGGTACTTTTCTCCAGACTTCAGCACCTGTGTTCCCTTCCTCCATTCTACATGGACTCCAGGTTTAGAGAGCTCACAGTGCAGGGTAACACTGCCCCCTTCCTCAGCCTCCTGGCTCGCCAGTTTATATTTGAAGGTCACAGGTTGGGCTGAAAGTCATTCATGGTTTAGTTACGAATGACGACAGTTAACAACCAAAAACTAAAGTCATCCTCACATAGTCAATGAAACAAACTCAAAGCAATAAATGGAACTAAACAGTACTAAAACATTTACATAAACAACAATATAACTCCTTGAATCAAAGCGATATAAACAACGATACACTGACGTAACACTGAAGCAAAGTATCCTTAGACACAAAGACAAAACACAGAGAGACAGACATAACATGGCATTTCACAAAACATGATGAAGTTAACCAACAAATGGACGTCATAATTGACAATGACCGAATACAGATATATTTAAAACCAAAAGTAATCTGCTTGACAATGCACTGAAATTCCATTTGAAATATTACCTACAATTGATCAGAACGTCGGAAGAACACAATTATGCAGTACTGTAAATAGTTATAACATAGATCTGCCCCCTACCCTTAATCTTGAGACTGGCTGTAGTCTTCTGTTCTCCACACACACAGCTGTAGTCTCCACTGTCCTCGGGTACTACTTTGCTGATCAGGAGCTCACTCACAGATTCTTTCTGCTTCATCTGGTACTTTTCTCCAGACTTCAGCACCTGTGTTCCCTTCCTCCATTCTACATGGACTCCAGGTTTAGAGAGCTCACAGTGCAGGGTAACACTGCCCCCTTCCTCAGCCTTCTGGCTCTCCAGCTTGTGTTTGAAGGTCACAGGTTGGGCTGGGGATTCAGATAAAACCATATAAAATACACTGAAAAACAATAACCGCTGATATGAGGCAATCAGACATGAGTTCATCCTCTAAAATCACGAGAATGGCACAGTTCAGAAAGCAGATACTTGAATAATGAAACCAAACACAGAAACAGAGACAGAATGATCACCAGCACACAAAGACTAACAACATGATAATCAACACAATGAAGACAGACAGACTACAAAGATCAAGCTGGACAGAGACAGTTAAGACACAGAGACAGATGAGACACAGAGACAGATGAGACACAGAGACAGATGAGACACAGAGACAGATGAGACACAGAGTCAAAAAAGACACAGAGACAGATAAGACACTGACAGATGAGACACAGAGACAAATAAGACAGAGAAAGATGAGACACAGATACAGATAAGACACAGTCAAATAAGACACAGAGACAGATGAGACACAGAGACAGATGAGACACAGAGACAGATGAGACACAGAGACAGATGAGACACAGAGACAGATGAGACACAGAGACAGATGAGACACAGAGACAGATGAGACACAGAGACAGATGAGACACAGAGACAGATGAGACACAGAGACAGATGAGACACAGAGACAGATGAGACACAGAGACAGATGAGACACAGAGACAGATGAGACACAGAGACAGATGAGACACAGAGACAAATAAGACAGAGAAAGATGAGACACAGATACAGATAAGACACAGAAATAAGACACAGATACAGATAAGACACAGTCACAGATAAGACACAGAGACAGATGAGACACAGAGACAGATGCGACACAGAGACAGATGAGACACAGAGACAGATGAGACACAGAGACAGATGAGACACAGAGACAGATGAGACACAGAGACAGATGAGACACAGAGACAGATGAGACACAGAGACAGATGAGACACAGAGACAGATGAGACACAGAGACAGATGAGACACAGAGACAGATGAGACACAGAGACAGATGAGACACAGAGACAGATGAGACATTGAGAGAGTAATACTAAAATGGGAACATTTCTCAGCTTAAGCACTAGATTTTCAGACAATTCAGAACTTCCTGCTGACAATGAATCATTAAATGTACAAAATGCATCAAAGCCAAGTTGACAACTACGCCAACTCAACACAAATCATAGCCGTTATACCAAACCAACTTCTTTAAAATATTCTGATGAATCACACTTGAAACTTTGATAACGACAGTGACAAAGACGATACAGAACATCTTCAGCGGAACATAAAGTAGCTATTTAATGACACCAATCTGCCCCCTACCCTTAATCTTGAGACTGGCTGTCGTCTTCTGTTCTCCACACACACAGCTGTAGTCTCCACTGTCCTCGGGTACTACTTTGCTGATCAGGAGCTCACTCACAGATTCTTTCTGCTTCATCTGGTACTTTTCTCCAGACTTCAGCACCTGTGTTCCCTTCCTCCATTCTACATGGACTCCAGGTTTAGAGAGCTCACAGTGCAGGGTAACACTGCCCCCTTCCTCAGCCTCCTGGCTCGCCAGTTTATATTTGAAGGTCACAGGTTGGGCTGAAAGTCATTCATGGTTTAGTTACGAATGACGACAGTTAACAACCAAAAACTAAAGTCATCCTCACATAGTCAATGAAACAAACTCAAAGCAATAAATGGAACTAAACAGTACTAAAACATTTACATAAACAACAATATAACTCCTTGGAATCAAAGCGATATAAACAACGATACACTGACGTAACACTGAAGCAAAGTATCCTTAGACACAAAGACAAAACACAGAGAGACAGACATAACATGGCATTTCACAAAACATGATGAAGTTAACCAACAAATGGACGTCATAATTGACAATTACTGAATACAGATATATTTAAAACCAAAAGTAATCTGCTTGACAATCCACTAAAATTCCATTTGAAATATTACCTACAATTGATCAGAACGTCGGAAGAACACAATTATGCAGTACTGTAAATAGTTATAACATAGATCTGCCCCCTACCCTTAATCTTGAGACTGGCTGTAGTCTTCTGTTCTCCACACACACAGCTGTAGTCTCCACTGTCCTCGGGTACTACTTTGCTGATCAGGAGCTCACTCACAGATTCTTTCTGCTTCATCTGGTACTTTTCTCCAGACTTCAGCACCTGTGTTCCCTTCCTCCATTCTACATGGACTCCAGGTTTAGAGAGCTCACAGTGCAGGGTAACACTGCCCCCTTCCTCAGCCTCCTGGCTCGCCAGTTTGTGTTTGAAGGTCACAGGTAACGCTGACAAACAATTGATTTAAATATGAAATTATTCTGTATATACAGTCCACTAACTACACACATTTTTGCTTCCAACACATGAGCTTACACATATCAATTAAGACTGACTGACTCCTTGTAAACAAGACCTCCCCAACATTCCCATTGACCAAGAACATGTACCCATACCATTGACGTTTATAGTCGCTGTGGTCCTCTGGTCTCCACACTCACAGGAGTACTCTCCACTGTCTTCAACATTCAGATGTTTTATCTGAAGCTCACAGCAGGCATCTTTTTGCTTCATCTCATATTTGTTTCCAGCTTTGAGATTCTCAGTGCCTTTCTTCCACTGAACCTTGGCTCCAGGTTTGGCTAACACACAGCAGAGAGTAGCATTCTCTCCTTCCGTGGCCTGCTGGTTCTTCAGCTTCTGTTTAAAGCTGGCAGGCAATGCTGGAAAAAGACGAACATGCCCAACTTCATTAAAAAGTAGGCTAAATCATTTTCTCTGCAATCTTCAGATGTAATGGAAGGGCATAAAAATCAAAATTGTGGAGAAGAATGGGTAGTGGACAATGATTCCGATGCTTTTATTGCTGTCCTTTGGAACCTAAATATGATTCCAATGATTGGGTTATTCAATGAAACAGATGACATGTTAACTGAAGATAGTTATCAAACCAGTACATGGAATGAACATGGTGTTCACAACTGGTCACCACCACAAAATGAAATCCTTCCAAAGTGCACAAAGGATCAGCAGCATACAGAGAAATACATTTGTGGAGCTTTTGTATCACTTATGCAGCATAACTTTGCATTGAGGCGCATATCTGTACATTAACAATATTCAGAATAGTTTCAAGATAGGAATAATGTCTTAGTTTATATCCCTGCAGAATTTACCAAGACACAATATAAACATTGTCCAAACCTTTGATGTAAAACTGAGCCTATATGGTAAAAAAATAAGCTGTTCTTGCCATAATATGGACTTGGTCTTTTACCAAATAATCTTCTGTATACTACCCCTACCTTGTCATACCACAACTGACTGGCTCAATTGCATTAAGAAGTAAAGAAATTCCACAAATTAACAAGGCACACCTGTTAATTGAAATGCATTCCAGGTGACTACCTCATGAAGCTGGTTGAGATAATGCCAAGAGTTTGTAAATCTGTCATCAAGGCAAAGGGTGGCTACTTTGAAGAATATCAAATATCAAATATATTTTGATTTGTTCAAAACTTTTTTTTGGTTACATCATGATTCCATATGTGTTATATTATAGTGTTGATGTCTTCACTATTATTATACAATGTAGAAAATAATACAAATAAAGAAAAACTTTAAATGAGTAGATGTGTCGAAACTTTTGACTGGTATTGTACTGTATCTATTTTTTACATAGACATTTGTTAACTGTCTAGGTAGAGTGAGCAAATAAACTGGACAACTAAGAATCTACAGATCAGGGATGCCTCTATTCATCAAGTATGCATCCTTTAAGAATAAAATCTTTCGGTCTTTATTCTTTAACCTCCATCATGGATTCAAATACATCATGCACTTCCCATGAGGATTGGAGACCCAAAGACGAGAGAATGATTAAAACCTCCTGTGGGACGCTAGTGCAGAGCGCCAAATTCAAATAAATTACTATAAAAATGGAACTTTCATGAAATCACACATGCAATACACCAAATTAAAGCTACACTTGTTGTAAATCCAGCCAACGTGTCAGATTTCAAAAAGGCTTTACGGCGAAAGCAAATGATGCCATTATCTGAGGACAGCACCCCAGCAAACAAACACAGACAATCATATTTCAACCCTCCAGGCGCGACACAAAATGCAGAAATAAAGATATAATTCATGCCTTACCTTTGACGAGCTTCTTCTGTTGGCACTCCAATATGTCCCATAAACATCACAAATGGTCCTTTTGTTTGATTAATTCAGTCGATATATATCCAAAATGTCCATTTACTTGGAGCGTTTGATCCAGAAAAACACAGGTTCTAACTCGCACAAATTGCCTACAAAATTTCTCATAAGTTACCTGTAGGCTTTGTCCAAACATTTCAAACTAATTTCCTAATACAACTTTAGGTATTTGTTTACGTAAATAATCGATCAAATTTAAGATGGAATTAACTGTGTTCAATACCGGAGGACCTAAAGCTGACCTGCTTTTCAGGTCAGGCGCTTCTATCAAAGAGTACATTTCTCTCTACCCTCGTTCTGAACAGTGCTACTTCTTCATTTCTCAAAGGAAAAACCTCAACCAATTCCTAAATACTGTTGACATCCAGTGGAAGCAATAGGAACTGCGCGAAAGTCCCTTAGAAATCTGGATTCCCAATTCCCAAAAATAATCTGAATGGTTTGTCCTCGGGGTTTCACCCGCCAAATAAGTTCTGTTATACTCACAGACATGATTCAAACAGTTTTAGAAACTTCAGAGTGTTTTCCATCCAGATCTACTAATAATATGCATATCTTAGCTTCTGGGCCTGAGTAGAAGGCAGTTTACTTTGGACATGCTTTTCACCTGGATGTGAAAATACTGCCCCCTATCCCAAAGAAGTTTTAACAAGACCAACGCAGACCGATACAGAATGGTTGACTGAGATCGAAGACACCAGCGGTGGTCACTTATGAAATTTGATAAATTGTGAATTTCACAATGCACACTGCAACGACGAGTCTAGATGAACGTTAAAAGTCAAGCAAGTTGAGGGGGCTGGGCTGCAGGGGTTTGGTCTAGGCACCACCGCACCTGATGGGTCAGGTCAGGCGGGCTTACAAGGCACCTAAACATGGCAGAGTCCCCCTCAAAACTCTCAACGTCCTGGGGTGACTCTACTATGAGCACTGTCTGACCTGGATGGAACACATCCAGGTCAAATGCTGCTCTGAGCATAATGTATTTATTGTCCACCAACCAGCATGGGAATAGACAGTAAGAAGGAATGATCTCCCAAATGTTTAAAAATGAAGCAAAGCAAAGGGACATGAATTACGCTCAGTCAATACTGTTGCATCGTATGAATGTTGTAATAATCGGCATGTCTGCTCAAGAAGACAAGCAGGGGAGTCAATCTTACTAGATGTCACAATGTCAGCTCTGATAAACCCCAACCAAACTATGACTCATATGACCTCAAGTAATATTCAAGTTCTGATCTTTAAACGTTGGCAGAGGTGATTCACATCACTCACAAAACATTTTCAGGAAAGAATCCAAATTCTCAACACGAATTAAAAGCTCTGTGCCCTGCTATGCACAGCAGTCAGCACGTCAGCAAAGCTCTTTCATTTACAGCGGGTGTAATTCCTAAATAAAAAAAGTTATTAACATATTAATGTGCAACACCATAATTTCAGATAAAGACACATATATAGGCCAAGGTCTTACCTTTGACTGTCACCTTAGCCGTCATCTTGGCGGTGCCCACGTCACAGGTGTAAGTTCCACTGTCTTTCTCCTCCAGCTGTTTAATGGTAAGTGTGAGAACAGTCTCCTTTTGGGTCATCTCGCAGCGGCCCCCGGCCTTCAGCTCTATGCCTCCCTTGGACCAGGTGGCCTTGGAGGCAGGCTGGGCCGTCTCACACTGTAGGGTCACTGAACCCTTTTCTTCCGCCTCACTGTCCTTCAGCTCCTTGGTAAACTTGTGGACTGGCTCTGAGGAAAGGGACATTCCGGTAAGAGCACAGCAGAAGGCATTGAGGTAGGAGAGGCAGCGCTATTATTTCGTGTTATTTAACATTAAAAAGGAGTCATAGTTGAAAAGTGGTAGTTCACGGTCAATGATACCTGAATATCCAGTAAACAAGAACAACAAAAACAACTGAAGGTGTCTGTGAAAGGAACTTGTCAGACTTACCTTTGATCACCAGCTTGGCCTTAGTAGTTGCTCCTCCGATGACCTCACAACTATATTCTCCAGAGTCCTGGACAGTGACGCTGTGGACGGTCAACTTCATGACCCTCTCCTCTTTGCTGATGTTATACTTCTCACTCTTCCTGATGTCCTTCCCATCCTTGGCCCACTGGACGGAGGTGCTGGGCTGTGTGACCTCACAGGTAAACACAGCATCCTCCCCTGAGACAACGCTGACGCTCTGCAGCTCCCGTGACACAGATTGGGCTTTGCCTGAAATAAAGGACATTTATATTACCTTTGTTTTAATTCTGAGGATGGCTCAATTCCCTTCCAATTACAGAAACAAGCTCAGAAATTGGTTAATTTTATTAATTTCTCCCAATGGTCTACATATCCAATTGAAAATGATAACCTCAGGGATCAGTTGATCGACGTTTCAAAACAATGAATGCTAAAAGCCCTGCAGATTGATGTTAGAGCCTCAACTGGTACAGATGTCTGACCTTCAACAGCTAGGGTAGTCTTGGAGTTCAGGTTCTTGATGTTGAAAACCACCTCACCAGTATCGGCTGGTGTCACGTCCTTGATAACCAGCATGTGTTTGCAACTTGTACTGGAGACCTGGAAGCGTCCTCCATTTGCCACAGTCTGGCCATTCAAGGTCCAGGCACACTTGTCAGTGCTCTCCCATGATAGAATACACTGAAAGCTACATGTCTCTCCCTCCATCGCCTCCACAGACTTCAACTGCTTGATGATACCTGTGCTCAGGTCTACGTAAAGGGTGGGGAGAGGATCTTTGTTTCAAGGACCTGATGACAAAATTGCAGTAGAGGCTTCAGCGCACTATACTCATTTGTTCGCAACTTATGCTGCTTCGTCAAACACACCTCTCACAGTGACCTTTGACTTGGAAAGCTCAGTTCCCAGGTCACATCTATAATCACATGCGTCTTCCTTGGTAACGGCTTTGACGATCAGACCCCGGCTTTGACGTACTTAGGCCCAGCGGTCGGGACCGTACCAGCTTTCCTCCAGGTGGGGGAGACTCTGGGCTTGGATGCCTCACACGTCAGGGTGATCATACCTTTCACTTCTCCTACCACCTCATCCAGAGACTTGAGGAACACTGCACGCTTTTCTGGAGGAATCCAAATGGAGAGCATCCACACAACCACCAGTCAAAGATATTCTTTAGTCCCACTTCTACACTACAATATTTTGACTTGGAATCAGACTAGGTCACGAGTCCTTACCTTTGACCTTTAGGGTCACAGCCTCCTTAACCTTCCTGACCTTGAAGGTGATGGTGCCCCTTTCCTCAGGTGCAAGGTTCTTGAGTGTGAGCGTGTGCATTTTGCCCACCTGAGTGATGGTGTTGACTTCATTTGAGAAGAGTACTTTGTCATTGAGCAGCCAATGCACCTCCTCATCAGCGTAGTTGATCTCACAGGTGAACACTGCATCACTGTCCTCATCCAACTCAGTGTCCACCAGGTGCTTGGTGATCTTTCCGAACTGCGATAAACCACAGCACACATCATCATTGTACCATGGATTTGGTTTAAATTAAGAGGATGGAATCTCATTTGAACCATCAATGCAAAGCAAATAGCATTGAAGTCAAATCAACACCAAAAAGCAATACAAAACATACACTCTACAGTGAGAGTGGCTTTGGTCTCGGCAGCAGTCGACTGACAGCGGTACTCCCCAGTGTCTTCCTCAGTCAGCTTCTGTATGGTCCGCTTAGCCCACACAGCGTCCTGTTTCAGGCTGTACTTGTCTGATGTCGCCAGGAGGGTTTGGCCTTTGAACCAGCTCACCTCTTTGGGTGCGGTGGAGAACTTGGAGCTTAGCGTGGCTGAGCCCTTCTCTTTGGTTGTCACATCCTTAATGGGCTCTACAACCTCAAGAAGGCGCTCTGTAGTCGAGACAATAAGACGTGCAAACAGCTCTGATCATAGGCAAGTCATGTAACATGGTCCTAACCCAGTTTTGGTTGTAATCTGGTTGTAACAACGTCATTTCAGCCAGTTATACCCACTGGGAATATGGTGTTCTGTGTGAGGAGAAGCCTCTGACCTTTGACAGTGACCTGGGCCACAGACTTGCTCTTGCTCTTGCCAGCACTGAACTGGACAGGTCCTGTCATGGAGGCATTGGTCTTCTTGAAGGTGAGACGGTGCATGGAGCCCTCCTTCTCCAAGTCAGCAATGTCCTGCATGGCCACACCATTTAGGATCCACTTGGGGTGCTTGACTGAGTTGATGTTTATCTCCACCTCGAAGAAGGCAGCAAAGGGCTCGGTCACTTCCACTGCACTTAGCTCCCGTACGATGCTGATGGCCTGCTCTAGAGGGACCATAGATACCGAGAGTATAGGTCTAACTTGAGACAGAAGCACTCTTAATTACACTCTTTAGGGATATTATGAGTGCTATTTCCATTAATTCACTCACTGACGGGTAATCCTCAATAGGGGTCAGTAAGCCAAAGAAAACATCTCCCTGTGCAATTCATTTCCACGGGCTACCCTAAGGAACAGGGATTTCTCCTGTGCTGTCCTCCATCTACTCCAACGTCCTGAGGGGCTCGGATAGTCACTGCATGACCTTTTCACTCCTGGCCTGGTACAGAGGGCTCTCCATAAGCAACATGAGAGCAAGCTCCCGAGGATGGTCAGGTCACCCTAGGATCTGGGTCCCGTGGTTCAGGTTTCCAGAGGATGTAAAACAACGGTATATCAAGAAAAGACTGCACCATGGATTTCCCGGGAAACAACTCACAACCTCTACATATTCTTAGGGTTCATCTTGCCCTCTGGCCAGGGATACAAAACACCAACATTTCAGAATAAAAGAGGCAATCCCCACAGACATCTGGCTGCTGAACCAAAATAAACCTCAGGACAATAACTCTGAGGACACAGAGGACAGACTAACTAGATTTTAGTTATGGTTAGAGCACTGAATTCACCATTGGTATGTTTAATAAGTGTTAGTGAATTCTGTGGATTTGTTGTGTATATTGTGAAGACCTGAACATCATTAATTTAACAAAGGTATTATATCATATGGCATATTGTGACGTATATAGCATTCTATGAGGAATTCATGCTGGAAATGGACTTTGTTTCTTTACCTTTCACTGTCAGTTTGGCCGTTGAAGAGGCCTTTTCAGCTGTGAATTTAATCTCCGCCACGTCTTCTGGTGTCACCGATTTAATCAGCAGCACATAGATTTTACCTTTAATTGAAAGAGGGCAATTTATAAGAACAGTACAGAATGGTAAAACACAGAAATAGTACATTAGACCTAATTAATCAATGATGGCTAATAATTCAAAAGCTGATGCATGAGCGTCTATTACTAAAATGTATGAGTGTCTTTTACTAAAATGTATGAGTGTCTATTACTAAAATGTATGAGTGTCTTTGACTAAAATGTATGAGTGTCTATTAATAAAATGTATGAGTGTCTATTACTAAAATATATGAGTGTCTAGTAATAAAATGTATGAGTGTCTATTAATAAAATGTATGAGTGTCTATTACTAAAATGTATGAGTGTCTATTACTAAAATGTATGAGTGTCTAGTAATAAAATGTATGAGTGTCTATTAATAAAATGTATGAGTGTCTATTACTAAAATGTATGAGTGTCTATTAATAAAATGTATGAGTGTCTATTACTAAAATATATGAGTGTCTAGTAATAAAATGTATGAGTGTCTATTAATAAAATGTATGAGTGTCTATTAATAAAATGTATGAGTGTCTATTAATAAAATGTATGAGTGTCTATTAATAAAATGTATGAGTGTCTATTACTAAAATATATGAGTGTCTATTACTAAAATATATGAGTGTCTAGTCATAAAATGTATGAGTGTCTATTAATAAAATGTATGAGTGTCTATTACTAAAATGTATGAGTGTCTATTAATAAAATGTATGAGTGTCTATTACTAAAATATATGAGTGTCTAGTAATAAAATGTATGAGTGTCTATTACTAAAATATGTGAGTGTCTATTACTAAAATATATGAGTGTCTAGTCATAAAATGTATGAGTGTCTATTAATAAAATGTATGAGTGTCTATTACTAAAATATATGAGTGTCTATTACTAAAATATATGAGTGTCTAGTCATAAAATGTATGAGTGTCTATTAATAAAATGTATGAGTGTCTATTACTAAAATGTATGAGTGTCTATTAATAAAATGTATGAGTGTCTATTACTAAAATATATGAGTGTCTATTAATAAAATGTATGAGTGTCTATTACTAAAATATATGAGTGTCTATTAATAAAATATATGAGTGTCTATTAATAAAATATAATATATGAGAGTCTATTGCTAAAATGGACATCTAAACATATACTTGGAAAGAATTCTAAATGTGTGTATCCTCCTCACCCTCTTGTCTCATCTTGATATTGTCACCGACTTTGAGTTTGGTGTCACCTTTGAACCACTGGCAGGCCACTTCATCGTGAGAGATCTCACACATGAATGATGCACTCTCCTTCTCCATCACCTCCACATCCTCCAGCTTCTTCACTATCTTAATGTCTCGGGCTTTGGGGGAGAATCACAAGAGACCATTAAAAGAGACATCAGAGAGCCTTCAACACATCTAATGCTGAATGGAATAGGGCCATTCTTTTCCATTTATTTATAGTTATATATCTGGTAAGAAGGATGCCTATTATTTGAAATTGAGACATGTACTATTTTACCAACCTGTAAGTACATCTATCATTGACAAGCCTATACAATCATCATTGGATTGTATTATACGGTCATTATCATTGGATCGCATAATATACCATGTATCATGTTGTATCATAAGAATAACATGTAGGGACTCATACCATGTACAGTGAGTTTGGCTGATGTATTGTCGTCAGACGTTCGACAAACGTATGTGCCCTCATCCTCTTTGGAACATTTATGGATGAGGAGGCTACGTGTGCGACCCTGGGAGTGGATGCCAAAGTTCTTTCCTGGTTTTAGTTCCGTATCACCCTAGGGAACATTGACATTTTAGTACAAATGATTACTTCACTTTGTATACACAATTATGCTAAGTAAATTGCTGACATTGAACATTTTCTCGTTTTGCACGACTGGATGTTCGAGTTCTATGATTTACCACTAGATTATGTTTTCTCACCTTGAACCACTTGACCTCAGTATTGGTTCTGGACACCTCACACTCAAGTGTTGCCTTCTCCTTCTCTGGAGCTTTGACATCCTCCATGGGCCTAGAGATCATGGCAGCAGGTTCTGTATGAGCCACAATGCAAAAAGGTACAGTATTTAAATAAGAGGTGCCACTTCAAATAACACTCAACTTGATGAATAGCTTAATGTTGGACAAAAATTGAGATAACCTACCTGCAACAATGAGCTTGCCAGAAGACTTGACCCCTTCCGCTTGGAAGACAATCGTTCCTGCGTCCTCCATCTTGAGTTGGGACAGTGTAAGGGCATGCTTCTTTCCAAGGGCCGTGATGCGACAGTTGGACCCTGCCTTGAGCTTGGCTCCGCTCCTGGTCCAGGAACCCTCCACGTCAGCTTGACTGAGCTCCACCTCCAGGGTCACTGTCTCCTTCTCATTGGCCTTGACCTCGGCCAGCAGGCCCTTCACCACCTCAATCTTCTGCACTGTGAAATACAGATAGAGGGAATATTTAGGTGTGTTGGAATATGCTAAATGTTTAGGTTATAAAGAATCATCGCTAAGTGTCCTGTACATCTCTTTTCGGCACTGAAACTAGATATAAATAGTCTGGGGCTACAGAGTTGCGCAGCGGTCTAAGGCGTTGCATCTCAGTGCTAGAGGCGTCACTACAGACCCTGGTTCAATTCCAGGCTGTATCACAACCGGCGCACAATTGGCCCAGCATCATCCGGGTTAGGGTTTGTCCGGGGTAGGCTGTCATTGTAAATAAGAATTTGTTCTTAACTGACTTGCCGAGTTAAAAAAGGTACAAAAATATATATATATAACAAATATATATAAATATATAACAAAATAAACATCTGTGTGGAGAATAAATGAATGTACAAACTGCATGTCAGATTAGGAAATACTGTCTGTGCTTAACTAAGATCACTAGATCACTATTTATACATAATCATAAAACTACAGCATCTGTAAATAGGACATAGTCTTACTTGGGAGGTAGGTAGTCTAGTGCTTAAGAGCGTTCGGCCAGTAACCGAAAGGTCGCTGGATCGAATCACCGAGCACACTAGGTGAAAATTCTGTCGATGTCCCTTTGAACAAGGCACTTAACCCTCATTTCTACTGTAAGTCACTCAGGATAAGAACGCCTGCTAAATGACTACAATATAAATGTACTTACCATCCACCGTGAGTTTGGCCTGGGTCTTATCATCCAGAGTTTCACAGGAGTAGTAGCCGCGGTCAGCGGTAGTTACACTCTTAAAGACCAGGGTCTGCTTGGCCCCGTCCACCCTGATGTCCATGTTGCCTCCGGGCTGCAGCACCACGCTGTTCTTCATCCACCTGACCTCTTTAGAGGGTCTACTAAGCTCCACCTCCAGCTTCACTCCCTTCTGATCCTCTACCGTCGTCACGTTCTGCAGCTTTTTCTTGAACATCACCGGCTCCACTGTCAGGGTACAAAGAAAACACAGATATTACAACTCCTTCGTGATAACTGTAGCCCTTCTAAGCTAAAATGCTTAAAAGGCTTATACATTTTTGTAAACAATGGCTATAATTGTGTATCAGTCAATCAAAACAATCTGATGATAATACAGAACAGAAGTATATCCACTGGAAATTAGCTCAGATATTATATCATATACTAAGTGTTAAAGTGAATAGAGGTTGGTTCTTACGTTGCACTTGGAGGGTAGCGCTGCAGGTTTTGCCCTCAGCTGCCATGCTGATCTCCCCAGCATCCTCCTGACTGACTGACGTGATGGTGAGGGAGTGGCTGGTGGCCCTGTGCTCAATCTTATACTTGGGCCCAGCAGTGATTGGCACGTTGTTGCGGAACCATTTTACTTTGACGTCTGCTGGGGTGACACTACACTTGAAGATGACATCTTTCCCTTCCACTGCAACGATGCTGCTCAGCTTGGAAGTCAGATTCACCAGTCTGGGGGCTGAAAAGTTCATAATGGAAAAGATTATCTGGAGACACTTAATTAGACTCAGGCACAAAGAAAATGAGTTAATATTGAAATACATGGGTTAATATCTAGAATGTTTGACGATATGTCTGTAACTATGTTGTATATGTCTGTAACTATGTTGTATATGTCTGTAACTATGTTGTATATGTCTGTAACTATGTTGTATATGACTGTAACTATGTTGTATATGTCTGTAACTATGTTGTACAGGCATGTAACTATTTTGTATATGTCTGTAACTATGTTGTATATGTCTGTAACTATGTTGTATATGTCTGTAACTATGTTGTATATGTCTGTAACTATGTTGTATATGTCCGTAACTATGTTGTATACGTCTAACTATGTTGTATATGTCTGTAACTATGTTGTATATGTATGTAACTGTGTTGTATATGTCTGTAACTATGTTGTATATGTCTGTAACTATGTTGTATATGTCTGTAACTATTTTGTATATGTCTGTAACTATTTTGTATATGTCTGTAACTATGTTGTATATGTCTGTAACTGTGTTGTATATGTATGTAACTGTGTTTTATATGTATGTAGCTATGTTGTATTTGTTTGTAACTATGCTGTACAGGTCAGGTCTGTAACTATGTTGTATATGTCTGTAACTATGTTGTATGTGTCTGTAACTATGTTGTATATGTCTGTAACTGTGTTGTATATGTCTGTAACTATGTTGTATACATCTAACTATGTTGTATATGTCTGTAACTATGTTGTATATGTCTAACTATGTTGTATATGTCTGTAACTATGTTGTACAGGTCTGTAACTATGTTCTATATGTCTGTAACCATGTTGTATATGTCTGTAACTGTGTTGTATATGTCTGTAACTATGGTGTATATGTCTGTAACTATGTTGTATATGTCTGTAACTATGTTGTATACGTCTAACTATGTTGTATATGTCTGTAACTATGTTGTACAGGTCTGTAACTATGTTCTATATGTCTGTAACCATGTTGTATATGTCTGTAACTGTGTTGTATATGTCTGTAACTATGGTGTATATGTCTGTAACTATGTTGTATATGTCTGTAACTATGTTGTATATGTCTGTAACTATGTTGTATATGTCTGTAACTATGTTGTATATGTCTAACTATGTTGTATACGTCTGTAACTATGTTGTATACATCTAACTATGTTGTATATGTCTGTAACTATGTTGTATATGTCTGTAACTATGTTGTATATGTCTGTAACTATGTTGTATATGTCTGTAACTATGTTGTATATGTCTGTAACTATGTTGTATATGTCTGTAACCATGTTGTATATGTCTGTAACTGTTGTTGTCTGTAACTGTGTTGTATGTCTGTAACTATGGTGTATATGTCTGTAACTATGTTGTATATGTCTGTAACTATGTTGTATACGTCTAACTATGTTGTATATGTCTGTAACTATGTTGTACAGGTATGTAACTATGTTGCACAGGTCTGTAACTATGTTGTATATGTCTGTAACTATGTTGTATACGTCTAACTATGTTGTATATGTCTGTAACTATGTTGCATATGTCTGTAACTATGTTGTATATGTCTGTAACTATGTTGTATGTATCTGTAACTATGTTGTATATGTCTGTAACTATGTTGTATATGTCTGTAACTATGTTGTATATGTCTAACTATGTTGTATATGTCTGTAACTATGTTGTACAGGTCTGTAACTATGTTCTATATGTCTGTAACCATGTTGTATATGTCTGTAACTGTGTTGTATATGTCTGTAACTATGTTGTATGTGTCTGTAACTATGTTGTATATGTCTGTAACTGTGTTGTATATGTCTGTAACTATGTTGTATACATCTAACTATGTTGTACAGGTCTGTAACTATGTTCTATATGTCTGTAACCATGTTGTATATGTCTGTAACTGTGTTGTATATGTCTGTAACTATGGTGTATATGTCTGTAACTATGTTGTATATGTCTGTAACTATGTTGTATACGTCTAACTATGTTGTATATGTCTGTAACTATGTTGTACAGGTCTGTAACTATGTTGTACAGGTCTGTAACTATGTTGTATATGTCTGTAACTATGTTGTATACGTCTAACTATGTTGTATATGTCTGTAACTATGTTGCATATGTCTGTAACCATGTTGTATATGTCTGTAACTATGTTGTATGTATCTGTAACTATGTTGTATATGTCTGTAACTATGTTGTATATGTCTGTAACTATGTTGTATACGTCTAACTATGTTGTATATGTCTGTAACTATGTTGCATATGTCTGTAACTATGTTGTATATGTCTGTAACTGTGTTGTATATGTCTGTAACTATGTTGTATACATCTAACTATGTTGTATATGTCTGTAACTATGTTGTATATGTCTAACTATGTTGTATATGTCTGTAACTATGTTGTACAGGTCTGTAACTATGTTCTATATGTCTGTAACCATGTTGTATATGTCTGTAACTGTGTTGTATATGTCTGTAACTATGGTGTATATGTCTGTAACTATGTTGTATATGTCTGTAACTATGTTGTATACGTCTAACTATGTTGTATATGTCTGTAACTATGTTGTATATGTCTAACAATGTTGTATATGTCTGTAACTATGTTGTATATGTCTGTAACTATGTTGTATATGTCTGTAACCATGTTGTATATGTCTGTAACTGTGTTGTATATGTCTGTAACTATGGTGTATATGTCTGTAACTATGTTGTATATGTCTGTAACTATGGTGTATACGTCTAACTATGTTGTATATGTCTGTAACTATGTTGTACAGGTATGTAACTATGTTGCACAGGTCTGTAACTATGTTGTATATGTCTGTAACTATGTTGTATACGTCTAACTATGTTGTATATGTCTGTAACTATGTTGCATATGTCTGTAACTATGTTGTATATGTCTGTAACTATGTTGTATGTATCTGTAACTATGTTGTATATGTCTGTAACTATGTTGTATATGTCTGTAACTATGTTGTATATGTCTAACTATGTTGTATATGTCTGTAACTATGTTGTACAGGTCTGTAACTATGTTCTATATGTCTGTAACCATGTTGTATATGTCTGTAACTGTGTTGTATATGTCTGTAACTATGTTGTATATGTCTGTAACTATGTTGTATGTGTCTGTAACTATGTTGTATATGTCTGTAACTATGTTGTATATGTCTGTAACTGTGTTGTATATGTCTGTAACTATGTTGTATACATCTAACTATGTTGTACAGGTCTGTAACTATGTTCTATATGTCTGTAACCATGTTGTATATGTCTGTAACTGTGTTGTATATGTCTGTAACTATGGTGTATATGTCTGTAACTATGGTGTATATGTCTGTAACTATGTTGTATACGTCTAACTATGTTGTATATGTCTGTAACTATGTTGTACAGGTCTGTAACTATGTTGTACAGGTCTGTAACTATGTTGTATATGTCTGTAACTATGTTGTATACGTCTAACTATGTTGTATATGTCTGTAACTATGTTGCATATGTCTGTAACCATGTTGTATATGTCTGTAACTATGTTGTATGTATCTGTAACTATGTTGTATATGTCTGTAACTATGTTGTATATGTCTGTAACTATGTTGTATACGTCTAACTATGTTGTATATGTCTGTAACTATGTTGCATATGTCTGTAACTATGTTGTATATGTCTGTAACTGTGTTGTATATGTCTGTAACTATGTTGTATACATCTAACTATGTTGTATATGTCTGTAACTATGTTGTATATGTCTAACTATGTTGTATATGTCTGTAACTATGTTGTACAGGTCTGTAACTATGTTCTATATGTCTGTAACCATGTTGTATATGTCTGTAACTGTGTTGTATATGTCTGTAACTATGGTGTATATGTCTGTAACTATGTTGTATATGTCTGTAACTATGTTGTATACGTCTAACTATGTTGTAT
Source organism: Oncorhynchus gorbuscha (assembly GCF_021184085.1). Taxonomy (NCBI): domain Eukaryota; kingdom Metazoa; phylum Chordata; class Actinopteri; order Salmoniformes; family Salmonidae; genus Oncorhynchus; species Oncorhynchus gorbuscha. The sequence goes on along the minus strand of NC_060194.1, from coordinate 29,437,658 downwards.
ATGTCTGTAACTATGTTGTACAGGTCTGTAACTATGTTGTATACGTCTAACTATGTTGTATATGTCTGTAACTATGTTGTATATGTCTGTAACTATGTTGCATATGTCTGTAACTATGTTGTATATGTCTGTAACTATGTTGTATATGTCTGTAACTATGTTGCATATGTCTGTAACTATGTTGCATATGTCTGTAACTATGTTGCATATGTCTGTAACTATGTTGCATATGTCTGTAACTATGTTATAAATGTCTGTAACTATGTTATAAATGTCTGTAACTACATTGTATATGTCTGGAACTATGTTGTATATGTCTGGAACTATGTTGTATATGTCTGTAAACTATGATACTCATGTCTGTAACTATGTTATATATATATCTCTAACTATGCTATATATGTCTGTAACTATATTGTACATGTCTGTAACTACGTTGTATATGTCTGTAACTCTGTTGTACAGGTCTGTAACTGTGTTGTATATATCTCTAACTATGATGTATATCTCTTTAACTATGTTGTTTATGTCTGTAACTATATGCTGCAGTAATGAGTGACCAAGTGTTAAATCTAATGAAAGTAAAGCCTCAGCTACCATTGGTGGAGACCTTGGCAGAGGTCTTATCATCTTTGCATTCACAGATGTACTCTCCCTCATCCTCTTTGGTCATTCCTGTTATGGTAAGGACCCGCTTGGCACTGTCAGCGCTGACACAGAACCTGCCACCGGGTTTGACCTCACGACTGTTGTGGCGCCAGAGTACGTCCCCTGAGGCTTGGTTCAGTTCACAGGTCAGGGTCAGTGTAACACCCAGCTCTGTGGCTACAGGCTGCAACTGCACCACAAACTTCAGCGGTGTATCTGAGAGGAAACATGGACAGAACTTCATTAACTACATTTTATATGCACGCTCTTATGTCAGTATTGACTGTACACGCCAATCAATTGTTCTGATGAATGAATTGCCAACTAACGTTTGACTTGAACTTTGAACTCAAGCTTGTCATCATCAGTGTGGCAAGAGTAGGTGCCACTGTCTTTGACTTCGGTGGACTTCACAATCAGGGTACGAGAATGTCCCTCTCTCTTCATCTCATATTTAGTGCCTTCCTTCAACTCTACTCCATCCCTGAACCACTTAACACTGGCACTCTCCGAAGTCAGCTCAGTGGTCAAAACAATCTTCTCACTTGCTTGAACACTGCATATATCCTTCACTGCAGTCTTCTTAAACTTGGCAGAGGATTCTAGAGAAAAAATAAGACATGTTAGCATAGTGATGATAGTGCTGGGTATAACAAATACGGTTGAATGAGTCAATGACATCATACCTGTCACCTGTATCTTAAAGGCCAGCTTCTCTGCTCCAACCTCACAGGTGTACTGTCCAGCATCCTTCTTCTCCACCTTCTCTATCACCAGCTGACGAGTCTTGCCCTTTGTCTCCATGGAGACTGTCTTACTGGAAGCCAGCAGTTTGCCATCCTTGTACCATTTCACCTCTGTCTTGGTATCTGACACATCACAGCTCAGAGTGGCTTTCTGGGAGAGAGTAGCTTTCACCTCCTTCTTTACAGACTCCTTGTTGGTGAAAGCTGCTTGAATCTCTGAAGGAGAAATGATGACATGCCACAGTGGAATTAGAACCCCTTCATTCAGGGATGAACACAAAGCAAACAGGAAGTACATCTCTTCACTGGACAGACATGAGACTGGGAGGTGTTGAGCAATACAATGGCTAGACTAGTAAGTCAATTACCAGCTATTGAAATATAGTTTTAGACACAAATATGCAACCAAGAGATAGACATCTAACAAAACAAAATGGGCAATACATTCAGAGGCCATTGACTTGAGTATACAAAACATCATCTGGTTTGGGACCATTCAGCCTACAAAGCCTTAAGAGAAACATCAATAGACAACCAGCTTTCATATCCTCCATACCTGTCACCTGTATCTTATAGACCAGTTTCTCTACTCCAACCTCACAGGTGTACTCTCCAGCATCCTTCTTCTCCACCTTCTCTATCACCAGCTGACGAGTCTTGCCCTTTGTCTCCATGGAGACTGTCTTACTGGAAGTCAGCAGTTTGCCATCCTTGTACCATTTCACCTCAGTCTTGGAATCTGACACATCACAGCTCAGAGTGGCTTTCTGGGAGAGAGTAGCTTTCACCTCCTTCTGTACAGAGTCCTTATTGGAGAAAGCAGCCTGGGCCTCTGAGTGGGGATCATTGAAGGGTATGGTAAAACCAGAAACCCTTCATTCAGGGTCAAACAATCCCAACACCAAACCAGAAACCCTTCATTCAGGGTCAAACAATCCCAACACCAAACCAGAAACCCTTCATTCAGGGTCAAACAATCCCAACACCAAATCAGAAACCCTTTGGATATCTTGCACATGACATACAAAAGGGAAATCAAGCGATATTGTCAGAGTAACTTAAAAAAACTGCATTTCTAAAGCATTATGAGACAGAGAAGAACATACAATTCAGACTTCCACACTAAGTAAACAAACAGTATAACATGTCTTTCCTTGGGAGAAGAAAATTATAGACAACGTAGAACACAGACACAGTACATTGACAACCATCCAGCCTCCAAAACCTTGAGAGAAACATCAATGGACAGCCAGCTTTGAAATCGTCCCATACCTGTCACATGTATTTTAAAGACCAGCTTCTCTGCTCCAACCTCACAGGTGTACTGTCCAGCATCCTTCTTCTCCACCTTCTCTATCACCAGCTGACGAGTCTTGCCCTTTGTCTCCATGGAGACTGTCTTACAGGAAGTCAGCAGTTTGCCATCCTTGTACCATTTCACCTCAGTCTTGGAATCTGACACATCACAGCTCAGAGTGGCTTTCTGGGAGAGAGTAGCTTTCACCTCCTTCTGTACAGAGTCCTTATTGGTGAAAGCTGCTTGAGTTTCTGAGGGAACAATTATGGAGGTGCATGATAGTACCAGAAACATAACATTCAAGGTCAAACAATCCCAACAACCAAACCATATCTTACACACAACAGACATTAGGGGACATAAGCAATACAAATGCTAGATAAATCAACCATCTGCATTTATAAAGTAGTAAGACTCAGACAAGACAATGCAAGACAATGCAACAAACAGGGTAACAGGGTAACGGACAATTCAGACATTAGCAAAACAATAAAAAAAGACAACACTATAACGTCTCTTTCTATTATGGAAAACATTTGTAGACAATGTAGAGAACATATACAGTGGGGAGAACAAGTATTTGATACTCTGCCGATTTTGCAGGTTTTCCTACTTACAAAGCATGTAGAGGTCTGTAATTTTTATCATAGGTACACTTCAACTGTGAGAGACGGAATCTAAACCAAAAATCCAGAAAATCACATTGTATGATTTTTAAGTAATTAATTTGCATTTTATTACATGACATAAGTATTTCATACATCAGAAAAGCAGAACTTAATATTTGATACAGAAACCTTTGTTTGCAATTACAGAGATCATACGTTTCCTGTAGTTGACCAGGTTTGCACACACTGCAGCAGGGATTTTGGCCCACTCCTCCATACAGACCTTCTCCAGATCCTTCAGGTTTCGGGGCTGTCGCTGGGCAATATAGACTTTCAGCTCCCTCCAAAGATTTTCTATTGGGTTCAGGTCTGGAGACTGGCTAGGCTACTCCAGGACCTTGAGATGCTTCTTATGGAGCCACTCCTTAGTTGCCCTGGCTGTGTGTTTCGGGTCGTTGTCATGCTGGAAGACCCAGCCACGACCCATCTTCAATGCTCTTACTGAGGGAAGGAGGTTGTTGGCCAAGATCTCGCGATACATGGCCCCATCCCTCCTCCCCTCAATACGGTGCAGTCGTCCTTTCCCCTTTGCAGAAAAGCATCACCAAAGAATGATGTTTCCACCTCTATGCTTCACGGTTGGGATGGTGTTCGTGGGGTTGTACTCATCCTTCTTCTTCCTCCAAACACTGCGAGTGGAGTTTAGACCAAAAAGCTCTATTTTTGTCTCATCAGACCACATGACCTTCTCCCATTCCTCCTCTGGATCATCTAGATGGTCATTGGCAAACTTCAGACGGGCCTGGACATGCGCTGGCTTGAGCAGGGGGACCTTGCGTGCGCTGCAGGATTTTAATCCATGACGGCGTAGTGTTTTACTAATGGTTTTCTTTGAGACTGTGGTCCCAGCTCTCTTCAGGTCATTGACCAGGTCCTGCCGTGTAGTTCTGGGCTGATCACTCATCTTCCTCATGATCATTGATGCCCCACGAGGTGAGATCTTGCATGGAGCCCCAGACCGAGGGTGATTGACCGTCATGTTGAACTTCTTCCATTTTCAAATAATTGTGCCAACAGTTGTTGCCTTCTCACCAAGCTGCTTGCCTATTGTCCTGTAGCCCATCCCAGCCTTGTGCAGGTCTACAATTTTATCCCTGATGTCCTTACACAGCTCTCTGGTCTTGGCCACTGTGGAGAGGTTGCAGTCTGTTTGATTGAGTGTGTGGACAGGTGTATTTTATACATGTAACGAGTTCAAACTTGTGCAGTTAATACAGGTAATGAGTGGAGAACAGGAGGGCTTCTTAAAGAAAAACTAACAGGTCTGTGAGAGCCGGAATTCCTACTGGTTGGTAGGTGATAAAATACTTATGTCATGCAATAAAATGCAAATGAATTACTTAAAAACATACAATGTGATTTTCTGGATTTTTGTTTTAGATTCCGTCTCTCACAGTTGAAGTGTACCTATGATAAAAATGACAGACCTCTACATGCTTTGTAAGTAGGTAAAACCTGAAAAATCGGCAGTGTATCAAATACTTGTTCTCCCCACTGTACATTGACAACTGTTCAGCCTCCAAAGCCTTCTGAGAATAAATAATAGAGCCAGCTGTATCTTAAAGACCAACTTCTCTGCTCCAGCCTCACAGGTGTACTCTCCAGCATCCTTTTTCTACGCATTTTCTATCACAAGCTAACAAGCTTTGCTCATTGACAACATTTGGACTGTCTTAGTGCAAGTCAGTAGCTTGCCATATTTGTACCATTTCTGTCATGTTTTGTCTTTTATTATCATGTCTTGTCCCTGTGCTTCCCATTCTATTAGTTTCCCTCTGCTGGTCTTATTAGGTTCTTTCCCTCTTTCTATCCCTCTCTCTCCCCCTCCCTCTCTCACTCTCCCGCTCTCTCTTCTCTCTATCGTTCCGTTCCTGCTCCCAGCTGTTCCTATTCCCCTAATCAATCATTTAGTCTTCCCACACCTGTTCCCGATCTTTTTCCCTGATTAGAGTCCCTATTTCTCTCCTTGTTATTCGTTTCTGCCCTGTCGGTTCCTTGTCTAGAATTCACCGTGCTGTGTTTGTGTATCGCCCTGTCGTGTCGTGTTTCCCTCAGATGCTGCGTGGTGAGCAGGTGTCTGAGTCTGTTTGGTTCTAGTGCCTTCCCGAGGCAACCTGCTGTTCACCTGCTGTTCAAGATCGAGTCTCCAGTTTGTCCTCGTCATTTCGAGTGAAAGTTGTGTTTTGTTGATTGTATTTACTTTACTGGATTAAAGACTCTGTTTTCGCCAAGTCGCTTTTGGGTCCTCTTTCACCTGCATGACAGAAGGAACCGACCAAGGAATGGACCCAGCGACTTCAGACGCTCGTAACACTGCCGTCGAGATCCAAGGAGCCATGCTCGGCAGACACGAGCAGGAATTGTCTGCTGCTCGCCATGCCGTGGAGAACCTGGCCGCTCAGGTTTCCGACCTCTCTGGACAGTTCCAGAGTCTTCGTCTCGTGCCACCTGTTACTTCCTGGCCTGCCGAGCCTCCAGAACCTAGGGTTAATAACCCACCTTGCTACTCCGGGCAGCCCACTGAGTGCCGCTCCTTTCTCACGCAGTGTGAGATTGTGTTCTCTCTCCAACCCAACACATACTCTAGAGAGAGAGCTCGGGTTGCTTACGTCATTTCACTCCTTACTGGCCGGGCTCGAGAATGGGGCACAGCTATCTGGGAGGCAAGGGCTGATTGCTCTAACAAGTACCAGAACTTTAAAGAGGAGATGATTCGGGTTTTTGACCGTTCAGTTTTTGGTAGGGAGGCTTCTAGGGCCCTGGCTTCCCTATGCCAAGGTGAACGGTCCATAACGGATTATTCTATTGAGTGTCGCACTCTTGCTGCCTCTAGTGAGTGGAACGAGCCGGCGCTGCTCGCTCGTTTTCTGGAGGGACTCCACGCAGTGGTTAAGGATGAGATTCTCTCCCGGGAGGTTCCTTCAGATGTGGACTCTTTGATTGCTCTCGCCATCCGCATAGAACGACGGGTAGATCTTCGTCACCGGGCTCGTGGAAGAGAGCTCGCATCAACGGTGTTTCCCTGCTCCGCATCGCAACCATCTCCCTCCTCTGGCTCAGAGACTGAGCCCATGCAGCTGGGAGGGATTCGCATCTCGACTAAGGAGAGGGAACGGAGGATCACCAACCGCCTGTGCCTCTATTGCGGAGTTGCTGGACATTTTGTTAATTCATGTCCAGTAAAAGCCAGAGCTCATCAGTAAGCGGAGGGCTACAGGTGAGCGCAACTACTCAAGTCTCTCCATCAAAATCCTGTACTACTTTGTCGGTCCATCTACGCTGGACCGGTTCGGGTGCTACATGTAGTGCCTTGATAGACTCTGGGGCTGAGGGTTGTTTCATGGACGAAGCATGGGTTCGGAAACATGACATTCCTTTCAGAGAGTTACAGAAGCCTACGCCCATGTTCGCCTTAGATGGTAGTCATCTTCCCAGTATCAGATTTGAGACACTACCTTTAACCCTCACAGTATCTGGTAACCACAGTGAGACTATTTCTTTTTTGATTTTTCGTTCACCGTTTACACCTGTTGTTTTGGGTCATCCCTGGCTAGTATGTCATAATCCTTCTATTAATTGGTCTAGTAATTCTATCCTATCCTGGAACGTTTCTTGTCATGTGAAGTGTTTAATGTCTGCCATCCCTCCCGTTTCTTCTGTCCCTACTTCTCAGGAGGAACCTGGCGATTTGACAGGAGTGCCGGAGGAATATCATGATCTGCGCACGGTCTTCAGTCGGTCCCGAGCCAACTCCCTTCCTCCTCACCGGTCGTATGATTGTAGTATTGATCTCCTTCCGGGGACCACTCCTCCTCGGGGTAGACTATACTCTCTGTCGGCTCCCGAACGTAAGGCTCTCGAGGATTATTTGTCTGTGTCTCTTGACGCCGGTACCATAGTGCCTTCTTCCTCTCCGGCCGGGGCGGGGTTCTTTTTGTTAAGAAGAAGGACGGTACTCTGCGCCCCTGCGTGGATTATCGAGGGCTGAATGACATAACGGTTAAGAATCGTTATCCGCTTCCCCTTATGTCATCAGCCTTCGAGATTCTGCAGGGAGCCAGGTGCTTTACTAAGTTGGACCTTCGTAACGCTTACCATCTCGTGCGCATCAGAGAGGGGGACGAGTGGAAAACGGCGTTTAACACTCCGTTAGGGCATTTTGAGTACCGGGTTCTGCCGTTTGGTCTCGCCAATGCGCCAGCTGTTTTTCAGGCATTAGTTAATGATGTTCTGAGAGACATGCTGAACATCTTTGTTTTTGTCTATCTTGACGATATCCTGATTTTTTCACCGTCACTCGAGATTCATGTTCAGCACGTTCGACGTGTTCTACAGCGCCTTTAGAGAATTGTCTCTACGTAAAGGCTGAGAAGTGTTCTTTTCATGTCTCCTCCGTTACTTTTCTCGGTTCCGTTATTTCCGCTGAAGGCATTCAGATGGATTCCGCTAAGGTCCAAGCTGTCAGTGATTGGCCCGTTCCAAGGTCACGTGTCGAGTTGCAGCGCTTTTAGGTTTCGCTAATTTCTATCGGCGTTTCATTCGTAATTTCGGTCAAGTTGCTGCCCCTCTCACAGCTCTTACTTCTGTCAAGACGTGTTTTAAGTGGTCCGGTTCCGCCCAGGGAGCTTTTGATCTTCTAAAAGAACGTTTTACGTCCGCTCCTATCCTCGTTACTCCTGACGTCACTAGACAATTCATTGTCGAGGTTGACGCTTCAGAGGTAGGCGTGGGAGCCATTCTATCCCAGCGCTTCCAGTCTGACGATAAGGTTCATCCTTGCGCTTATTTTTCTCATCGCCTGTCGCCATCTGAGCGCAACTATGATGTGGGTAACCGTGAACTGCTCGCCATCCGCTTAGCCCTAGGCGAATGGCGACAGTGGTTGGAGGGGGCGACCGTTCCTTTTGTCGTTTGGACAGACCATAAGAACCTTGAGTACATCCGTTCTGCCAAACGACTTAATGCCCGTCAAGCTCGTTGGGCGTTGTTTTTCGCTCGTTTCGAGTTTGTGATTTCTTACCGTCCGGGTAGCAAGAACACCAAGCCTGATGCCTTATCCCGTCTGTTTAGTTCTTCTGTGGCTTCTACTGATCCCGAGGGGATTCTTCCTTATGGGCGTGTTGTCGGGTTAACAGTCTGGGGAATTGAAAGACAGGTTAAGCAAGCACTCACGCACACTGCGTCGCCGCGCGCTTGTCCTAGTAACCTCCTTTTCGTTCCTGTTTCCACTCGTCTGGCTGTTCTTCAGTGGGCTCACTCTGCCAAGTTAGCTGGTCATCCCGGTGTTCGAGGCACTCTTGCGTCTATTCGCCAGCGCTTTTGGTGGCCGACTCAGGAGCGTGACACGCGCCGTTTCGTGGCTGCTTGTTCGGACTGCGCGCAGACTAAGTCGGGTAACTCTCCTCCTGCCGGTCGTCTCAGACCGCTCCCCATTCCTTCTCGACCATGGTCTCACATCGCCCTAGACTTCATTACCGGTCTGCCTTTGTCTGCGGGGAAGACTGTGATTCTTACGGTTGTCGATAGGTTCTCTAAGGCGGCACATTTCATTCCCCTCGCTAAACTTCCTTCCGCTAAGGAGACGGCACAAATCATTATCGAGAATGTGTTCAGAATTCATGGTCTCCCGTTAGACGCCGTTTCAGACAGAGGCCCGCAATTCACGTCACAGTTTTGGAGGGAGTTCTGTCGTTTGATTGGTGCGTCCGTCAGTCTCTCTTCCGGGTTTCATCCCCAGTCTAACGGTCAAGCAGAGAGGGCCAATCAGACGATTGGTCGCATACTACGCAGCCTTTCTTTCAGAAACCCTGCGTCTTGGGCAGAACAGCTCCCCTGGGCAGAATACGCTCACAATTCGCTTCCTTCGTCTGCTACCGGGTTATCTCCGTTTCAGAGTAGTCTGGGTTACCAGCCTCCTCTGTTCTCATCCCAGCTTGCCGAGTCCAGCGTTCCCTCCGCTCAAGCGTTTGTCCAACGTTGTGAGCGCACCTGGAGGAGGGTGAGGTCTGCACTTTGCCGTTACAGGGCACAGACTGTGAGAGCCGCCAATAAACGCAGGATTAAGAGTCCAAGGTATTGTTGCGGCCAGAGAGTGTGGCTTTCCACTCGCAACCTTCCTCTTACGACAGCTTCTCGTAAGTTGACTCCGCGGTTCATTGGTCCGTTCCGTGTCTCCCAGGTCGTCAATCCTGTCGCTGTGCGACTGCTTCTTCCGCGACATCTTCGTCGCGTCCATCCTGTCTTCCATGTCTCCTGTGTCAAGCCCTTTCTTCGCACCCCCGTTCGTCTTCCCTCCCCCTCCCGTCCTTGTCGAGAGCGCACCTATTTACAAGGTACATAAGATCATGGACATGCGTTCTCGGGGACGGGGTCACCAATACTTAGTGGATTGGGAGGGTTACGGTCCTGAGGAGAGGAGTTGGGTTCCGTCTCGGGACGTGCTGGACCGTTCACTCATTGATGATTTCCTCCGTTGCCGCCAGGATTCCTCCTCGAGTGCGCCAGGAGGCGCTCGGTGAGTGGGGGGGTACTGTCATGTTTTGTCTTTTATTATCATGTCTTGTCCCTGTGCTTCCCATTCTATTAGTTTCCCTCTGCTGGTCTTATTAGGTTCTTTCCCTCTTTCTATCCCTCTCTCTCCCCCTCCCTCTCTCACTCTCCCGCTCTCTCTTCTCTCTATCGTTCCGTTCCTGCTCCCAGCTGTTCCTATTCCCCTAATCAATCATTTAGTCTTCCCACACCTGTTCCCGATCTTTTTCCCTGATTAGAGTCCCTATTTCTCTCCTTGTTATTCGTTTCTGCCCTGTCGGTTCCTTGTCTAGAATTCACCGTGCTGTGTTTGTGTATCGCCCTGTCGTGTCGTGTTTCCCTCAGATGCTGCGTGGTGAGCAGGTGTCTGAGTCTGTTTGGTTCTAGTGCCTTCCCGAGGCAACCTGCTGTTCACCTGCTGTTCAAGATCGAGTCTCCAGTTTGTCCTCGTCATTTCGAGTGAAAGTTGTGTTTTGTTGATTGTATTTACTTTACTGGATTAAAGACTCTGTTTTCGCCAAGTCGCTTTTGGGTCCTCTTTCACCTGCATGACAATTTCACCCCTGTCTTGGTATCTAACAGCTCACAGCTAAGAGTGGCTTTCTGGGAGAGAGTAGCTTTCACTTCCTGCTGTACAAGGTCCTTATTGGAGAAAGCAGCCTTCATTTCTAAAGGAGGAACAATTGAGGGATATGATGGAAATGAGAAACCTCAATATCACATGAAAACAGGAACCATATCTCTATACTGGACAAATACGGGAGTTATTGGACAAAGTCAACCATCTGAAATTCCAATGTGGCGTGGAGACAGACACACAGTCCAGAGCAACAAACTGGGAAACAGAGCACTCAGATATCCCCATGAGAAACATCTGTGAATCGAGACAAAATGTTCAGAGGACAATGCTGTGCGCAATCAAAACAACCAATTAAACCTATTTTTTTGCAAGATAGAACTCACAAATGCTAAGGCAACGTTACCAATTACACTTAGAAAATAACTAAATAGCTATAAGTTAAAAAACAGAACTAAAAATGTAACTGTGTATGTCCCATAACATCTTCTCCGACTTAAGAAAATCTCTTACGATTATCTTTAAATAAGGATAATACAATTTTAATTAATAGGACAGACATACGGACAACCATTCAAGCAACCAAAACGTAAATCACATCACAGAGGGCTCCTAACTAAAAAACAACTCCTGCATACCTGTCACCTGTATCTTATAGACCAGTTTCTCTGCTCCAACCTCACAGGTGTACTCTCCAGCATCCTTCTTCTCCACCTTCTCTATCACCAGCTGACGAGTCTTGCCCTTTGTCTCCATGGAGACTGTCTTACTGGAAGTAAGCAGTTTGCCATTTTTGTACCATTTCACCTCTGTCTTGGTATCTGATACCTCACAGCTCAGAGTGGCTTTCTGGGAGAGAGTAGCTTTCACCTCTTTCTGTATAGAGTCCTTATTGGTGAAGGCAGCCTGATGTGCTTCTGATGGAACAGTCATGGAGGGGCACAATGGCAGAAATACTTAATTTAGGGTCAAACAGTATCAGCACCAAACACAGAACACACCACTTACTGTCCTGTACAGACACGGGAAGAATTGTCTACAGACACCGAGAGTTAACTGTCAGCAATTCTAACATGGTACGGAGACAAACAAACTGCGTAACAAACACAGAAACAGACTATTCAGATGTAATATAAGCTAGAGCAGCAACACAGAAACAGACTATTCAGATGTAATATAAGCTAGAGCAGCAACACAGAAACAGACTATTCAGATGTAATATAAGCTAGAGCAGCAACACAGAAACAGACTATTCAGATGTAATATAAGCTAGAGCAGCAACACAGAAACAGACTATTCAGATGTAATATAAGCTAGAGCAGCAACACAGAAACAGACTATTCAGATGTAATATAAGCTAGAGCAGCAACACAGAAACAGACTATTCAGATGTAATATAAGCTAGAGCAGCAACACAGAAACAGACTATTCAGATGTAATATAAGCTAGAGCAGCAACACAGAAACAGACTATTCAGATGTAATATAAGCTAGAGCAGCAACACAGAAACAGACTATTCAGATGTAATATAAGCTAGAGCAGCAACACAGAAACAGACTATTCAGATGTAATATAAGCTAGAGCAGAAACACAGAAACAGACTATTCAGATGTAATATAAGCTAGAGCAGCAACACAGAAACAGACTATTCAGATGTAATATAAGCTAGAGCAGCAACACAGAAACAGACTATTCAGATGTAATATAAGCTAGAGCAGCAACACAGAAACAGACTATTCAGATGTAATATAAGCTAGAGCAGAAACACAGAAACAGACTATTCAGATGTAATATAAGCTAGAGCAGCAACACAGAAACAGACTATTCAGATGTAATATAAGCTAGAGCAGCAACACAGATTGTAGGAGATGTCAACTTGGGAAGACAAATGAAACAACCTTTGTCAAAGACAAGCTTTATCAAATAAATATTTGTAGGACAGGCATATAGACAACCATTCATCCCACTATATGCCCCAGAGCAAACAATAGACAGACAGTAAATCCAATATATATTCTCCATACCTGTCACATGTATCTTAAAGACCAGTTTCTCTGCTCCAACCTCACAGGTGTACTCTCCAGCATCCTTCTTCTCCACCTTCTCTATCACCAGCTGACGAGTCTTGCCCTTTGTCTCCATGGAGACTGTCTTACAGGAAGTCAGCAGTTTGCCATCCTTGTACCATTTCACCTCAGTCTTGGTATCTGACACATCACAGCTCAGAGTGGCTTTCTGGGAGAGAACAGCTCTCACCTCTCTCTGTACAGAGTCCTTATTGGAGAAGGCAGCCTGGGCCTCTGTAAATCAACCATTAGCAGTTCAAATTTAGAATGGGAATAGACACACAGCCACAAAAGGGACAGAGACCTGTGAGACGTCCCCATAAGCCACAAAGCAAAACAACCAGAGCCAAATCAAGCAAGGAAACAACGTTGAAGCCTCAAACATAGCCCCTTGTCTGATGGAATCAACTAATCCTAAGATCTCAACTTTATCAGTATGACAAAAAACTAGGCATTCGTTTCTTACTGAGACAAAAGCTAAATGTAATTCAACAGTACACTTGCCAAAGCATCCGAGGGGAGAGGTAAATATTTAATAGATATTTTCTCCTAAGATAAACATGTCCAATGTGTAGAGCAGAAAGCCAGTATGAGGGATTGCAGTCAGGCTACAATGGAAGGCAGCCGGTGTGTAGGAGAAAAAAAAATATATAGAGTTCAAAAGGTACTGGCACTCAAAACCATGAAAAGGAATAACCCAAGGAGGCCGATGTGCAAAAATAATACACTTAATTTAATCCACGCTCAAAAGAATATAAAAAGTACAAAGTTAATGAACGAAAAAGGAGCATACGTTTTGGCCTTATCATCAGTAATGTACAAACAAATTAGGAAGACGTACTTAAGAAGACACACCTGCTGTGTGTAACAGGCGCAACAGGTGCAAGCAGATAGAGTGCCTTGCGAAAGTATTCGGCCCCCTTGAACTTTGCGACCTTTTGCCACATTTCAGGCTTCAAACATAAAGATATAAAACTGTATTTTTTGTGAAGAATCAACAACAAGTGGGACAGTGGAACAACATTTATTGGATATTTTAAACTTTTTTAACAAATCAAAAACTGAAAAATTGGGCGTGCAAAATTATTCAGCCCCCTTAAGTTAATACTTTGTAGCGCCAGCTTTTGCTTTGATTACAGCTGTAAGTCGCTTGGGGTATGTCTCTATCAGTTTTGCACATCGAGAGACTGACATTTTTTCCCATTCCTCCTTGCAAAACAGCTCGAGCTCAGTGAGGTTGGATGGAGAGCATTTGTGAACAGCAGTTTTCAGTTCTTTCCACAGATTCTCGATTGGATTCAGGTCTGGACTTTGACTTGGCCATTCTAACACCTGGATATGTTTATTTTTGAACCATTCCATTGTAGATTTTGCTTTATGTTTTGGATCATTGTCTTGTTGGAAGACAAATCTCCGTCCCAGTCTCAGGTCTTTTGCAGACTCCATCAGGTTTTCTTTCAGAATGATCCTGTATTTGGCTCCATCCATCTTCCCATCAATTTTAACCATCTTCCCTGTCCCTGCTGAAGAAAAGCAGGCCCAAACCATGATGCTGCCACCACCATGTTTGACAGTGGGGATGGTATGTTCAGGGTGATGAACTGTGTTGCTTTTACGCCAAACATAACGTTTTGCATTGCTGCCAAAAAGTTCAATTTTGGTTTCATCTGACCAGAGCACCTTCTTCCACATGTTTGGTGTGTCTCCCAGGTGGCTTGTGGCAAACTTTAAACGACACTTTTTATGGATATCTTTAAGAAATTGCTTTCTTCTTGCCACTCTTCCATAAAGGCCAGATTTGTGCAATATACGACTGATTGTGTCATGCCTTGGTCATTGTATTTTGTGTTTTCGTTATATATTTGGTCAGGCCAGGGTGTGACATGGGGTTTTGTTGTTGTATTTCGTATTGGGGTTTTTGTATTATTGGGATTGTGAATGATTAGGGGTGTGTCTAGTTAGGCTTGGCTGCCTGAGGCGATTCTCAATCAGAGTCAGGTGATTCTCGTTGTCTCGGATTGGGAACCGTATTTAGGTAGCCTGAATTTCACTTTGTATTTTGTGGGTTATTGTTCCTGTCTCTGTGTAGTGTTCACCAGATAGGCTGTAATAGGTTTCTCGTTCCCTTTGTTGTTTTTGTATTGAGTTATTTCATGTATCGTTTCGTTTTCGTTCATTAAAGATCATGAGTAACAAACACGCTGCATTTCGGTCCGACTCTCTTCTTTCAACAGACGAACACCGTTACAGAATCACCCACCACTCACGGACCGAGCAGCGTGTTAACAGGCAGCGACAGCTGGAGCAGCAAAAGGAGGATGAACTATTCGGAGAATGGACATGGGAAGACGTGTTGGATGGTAAAGGTTGTTACACTTGGGAGGAGATACTGGCCGGAAGAGATTGCCTCCCATGGCAACAGGTGGAGGCACTAAGGAGAGCAGAGGCAGCCGGAGATAGGAGCCGACGATACGAGGGAACACGGTTGGCAAGGAAGCCCGAAAAGCAGCCCCCAAAAATTATTGGGGGGGGCTTAAAGGGAGTATGGCTATGCCAGGTAGGAGACCTGCGCAAACTCCCTGTGCTTACCGGTGGCTAGAGCGCACAGTGTTTCCAGTGCGGGTGCATAGCCCGGTGCGGCACATACCAGCCCTTCCTATTGGCCGGGCTAGAGTGGGCATCGAGCCAGGTAAGGTTGGGCAGGCTCGGTGCTCAAGAGCTCCAGTGCGCCTGCACGGTCCGGTCTATCCAGAGCCACCTCCACACACCAGTCCTCCGGTAGCAGCTCCCCGCACCAGGCTTCCTGTGCGTGTCCTCAATCCTGTAGCACCAGTTCCAGCACCACGCACCAGGCCTTCTGTGTGCCTCGTCTGTTCAGCACACCGTCAGAGCCTTCCTTCCCTCCTGCGCTACTGGAGTCTCCTGACTGTTCAGCGCTATTAGAGCCTTCCTTCCCCCCTGCGCTGTCGGAGTCTCCCGCCTGTTCAGCGCTATCAGAGCCTTCCTTCTCTACAGCGCTGCCGGAGCCTCCTGCCTGTTCGGAGCAGCCTGAGCTGTCAGTCTGCATGAAGCAGTTAGAGCTGCCAGTCTGCAAGGAGCTGCTAGTCTGCAAGGTGCTGCCAGCCTGCATGGAGCAGTCAGAGCTGTCAGCCTGCATGGAGCAGTCAGAGCTGTCAGCCTGCATGGAGCAGTCAGAGCTGTCAGTCTGCATGAAGCAGCCAGAGCTGTCAGTCTGCATGAAGCAGCCAGAACTGTCAGTCTGCATGAAGCAGCCAGAGCTGTCAGTCTGCATGAAGCAGCCAGAGCTGTCAGTCTGCATGAAGCAGCCAGAGCTGTCAGTCTGCATGAAGCAGCCAGAGCTGCCAGTCTGCAAGGTGCTGCCAGCCTGCATGGAGCAGTCAGAGCTGTCAGCCTGCATGGAGCAGTCAGAGCTGTCAGTCTGTATGAAGCAGCCAGAGCTGTCAGCCTGCATGGAGCAGTCAAAGCTGTCAGTCTGTTCGAAGAAGCCAGAGCTGTCAGTCTGCATGAAGCAGCCAGAGCTGTCAGTCTGCAAAGAGCTACCAGTCTGCAAAGAGCTGTCAGTCTGCATAGAGCAGCTAGATCCGCCAGTCAGCCTTGATCTTCTAGATCTGCCAGACAACCAGTCTCTTCCAGATCTGCCAGTCAACCAGTCTCTTCCAGATCTGCTAGTCAACCAGAATCTTCCAGTTCCGCCAGCCAGCCAGGATCTACTGGAGCCTACTACCTGCCTGAGCTTCATCTCAGTACTGGGCTTCCTCTCAGTACTGGGCTTCCTCTCAGTACTGAGCTTCCCCTCAGTCCAGGGCTGCCGCTCTGTCCCGAGCTGCCCCTCTGTCCCGAGCTGCCCCTCTGTCCCGAGCTGCCCCTCTGTCCCGAGCTGCCCCTCAGTCCAGTGGGGATCTGGGTGAGGACTATTAGGCCATGGTCGGCGGAGAGGGTGGATTATCCCAGGACGCGAAGTGGAGGAACTAGGACATTAATGAAGTGGGGTCCACGTCCCGAGCCAGAGCCGCCACCATGGACAGACGCCCACCCGGACCCTCCCTATGGTTTTGAGGTGCGTCCGGGAGTCCGCACCTTAGGGGGGGGGTTCTGTCACGCCTTGGTCATTGTATTTTGTGTTTTCGTTATATATTTGGTCAGGCCAGGGTGTGACATGGGGTTTTGTTGTTGTATTTCGTATTGGGGGTTTTGTATTATTGGGATTGTGAATGATTAGGGGTGTGTCTAGTTAGGCTTGGCTGCCTGAGGCGATTCTCAATCAGAGTCAGGTGATTCTCGTTGTCTCGGATTGGGAACCGTATTTAGGTAGCCTGAGTTTCACTTTGTATTTTGTGGGTGATTGTTCTTATCTCTGTGTAGTGTTCACCAGATAGGCTGTAATAGGTTTCTCGTTCCGTTTGTTGTTTTTGTATTGAGTTATTTCATGTATCGTTTCATTTTCGTTCATTAAAGATCATGAGTAACAAACACGCTGCATTTCGGTCCGACTCTCTTCCTTCAACAGACGAACGCCGTTACAGATTGTTGTCCTATGGACAGAGTCTCCCACCTCAGCTGTAGATCTCTGCAGTTCATCCAGAGTGATCATGGGCCTCTTGGCTGCATCTCTGATCAGTCTTCTCCTTGTATGAGCTGAAAGTTTAGAGGGACGGCCAGGTCTTGGTAGATTTGCAGGGGTCTGATACTCCTTCCATTTCAATATTATCGCTTGCACAGTGCTCCTTGGGATGTTTAAAGCTTGGGAAATATTTTTGTATCCAAATCCGGCTTTAAACTTCTTCACAACAGTATCTCGGACCTGCCTGGTGTGTTCCTTCTTCTTCATGATGCTCTCTGCGCTTTTAACGGACCTCTGAGACTATCACAGTGCAGGTGCATTTATACGGAGACTTGATTACACACAGGTGGATTGTATTTATCATCATTAGTCATTTAGGTCAACATTGGATCATTCAGAGATCCTCACTGAACTTCTGGAGAGAGTTTGCTGCACTGAAAGTAAAGGGGCTGAATAATTTTGCACGCCCAATTTTTCAGTTTTTGATTTGTTAAAAAAGTTTGAAATATCCAATAAATGTCGTTCCACTTCATGATTGTGTCCCACTTGTTGTTGATTCTTTACAAAAAAAGTTGTATATCTTTATGTTTGAAGCCTGAAATGTGGCAAAAGGTCGCAAAGTTCAAGGGGGCCGAATACTTTCGCAAGGCACTGTAGTTGATTAGAGACTGGAATATGTGGAAGAATAAAGAAAATGGACAATTCAAATGTCACATATAATTGAAAAAAAAACAATGAGCTGGGCTACATAACAATATTAGAAGCAATAGATATTAGGTTGAAGAGCTCAGAGTGCTTGGAGGTGGGGTGGTGGACTGCTGGTGCCTGTAACATGCAAGGTCCAATTCCTCATTAATGTGAAGAGCATACAGACAACCATTCAAGCAATCGTGCAGAAAGGAGACAAGACAGCAAGTCAATATCCTCCTTACCTGTCACCTTTATCACATAGACCAGTTTTTCTGCTCCAACCTCACAGGTGTACTCTCCAGCATCCTTCTTCTCCACCTTCTCTATCACCAGCTGACGAGTCTTGCCTTTTGACTCCATGGAGACTGTCTTACAGGAAGTCAGCAATTTGCCATCCTTGTACCATTTCACCTCAGTCTTGGAATCTGACACATCACAGCTCAGAGTGGCTTTCTGGGAGAGAGTAGCTTTCACCTCCTTCTGTACAGAGTCCTTGTTGGTGAAGGCTGCCTGTTGGGCTTCTGAGGGAGCAGTCATGGAGGGGCATAGTAGGGGTCAAATAATGAAAACAGGAATAATGTTTCGACACTGGACAGACATGGGTAGCATTGACATACATAACAGCCATAGTCAACCAGCTACAGCACTAATATAGCAGAGGCAGACACATTGCATCATTGAGGTGTCCTCAGAAGCCATGAAAGCAAAATCATCCAATGAAACAGCTTTGAAGCCCATATCTCCAAACAATATTTTATCTGATAACCTCACACATTTTTAGGTCTCAATTAAAACACATTGAAACTAACAAAACAACCATACATTTCTAACATAATGAGCAGAGCTGAAGAAATTCAAATGTTGTACATTGTTCAAACCATCACCAAGGACTAAGGGGGAAAATGCTTCACTTACCTGACACATGTATTTTAAAGACCAGCTTCTCTGCTCTAGCTTCACAGGTGTACTCTCCAGCATCCTTTTTCTCCATTTTATCTACTACCAACAGACGACTCTTGCCCTTTGTCTCCATGGAGACAGTTTTACTTGCAATGATCTGTTTGCCGTCCTTGTACCATTTCACCTCTGTTTTGGTATCTGCAACCTCACAGCTCAGAGTGGCTTTCTGGGAGAGAGTAGCTCTCACTTCCTTCTGTACAGAGTCCTTGTTGGTGAAGGCAGCCTGTTGAACTTCTGAGGGAACAGTCATGGAATGGCTAAGTAAAATCAGAAACCTTTTTTGGGGGGTTGAACACTGAAAACAGGAACAGTATTTGTATGGGCAGTCTGGGATTCTGAGGGGACACTAGTTTTTCTAGCTTAAACATTTAAAAAAATATATATGACTAGGTATTCTACAAGCTGAATACAATGATATTGTTTGTCCGGTGTGCTCTACAGACATTCCTTCTCTCTCTTACCTTTTATCTTGACCTGGAATGTGACTTTGTCTTCCGCTGTCTCGCAGGAGTAGTGTCCCTCGTCACTCTTCTTGGCGTTCTTGATGACCAGTCTCCTCTGTGTCCCTTTGGAGATAATGGTAGTTCTTTGGTCCTCAATGACCACTGTCTGATCCTTCCTCCACACCACCACCCCGCTGGCAGACGATACCTCACAGTTCAACTCAAGGTGCCCACTGAGGGCAGGTGCCACCCCCATGGGACCCCTGGGCTTGTTCAGGAATTTTGCTTCATCTGGAAGAGAAACATGGATGGATTTGTCATCAAGAACAAAAACATGATTTGTCTGCTTTTTTAGTTTCTAGAGTTGTGGTGGAAATCTATTAATACCTTAAGGTTATAATTAAATGTTAACAAAGGCCCATGTGGAATTGAATATGACAAAAAAATATGCAATAACAGAATCATCTATGATGATTTATTCGCTTTACAAATATGTGATTATGCTTTTATAACCAAACAGCTACATTTCATACACCATCATATGATAGGTGGGTGTCTGCCTGTGCGTGGTTGGAGGATTGGGGACGGTACCAGTGACACATTGGACTTTATTACATGATGACAGAGAGCTCTTTCCCATGCTAGACGACTCGCTACCACCTGGTGTTAGCTGTCACAGCCCAGTCTGTCCCTGTGTGTCACGTGGTGTGAGAGGGGCTTTCTGTAGGCAATGTAGGTTAGAGGTTGCACTTCATACGCCGTGTCAGTTTAAGATCCGGGGTCAGACTAACCTACTGGATTTCGAGTGTAACAACATCTGTCATATGTAAAAAATAAAGATAAAGTACAAAACGGGTTTTCAGTGAAGCTGTACAAAATGTAGCTATTTCTGTTATTGTATTACAATCATATGGGAATCTGAGGGATCAGGTTTCCACTTTCCACCAGGTGTCAACAAGTTATTAATATGTTGTAGACATTGGAGTGGTTTCTTATTTCTAGCATGATAGATTACTACAGGAGTTGAGTCTTTATTCTTGATATTTCGGCTGTCCTGTTGTACCTTTTAGAGAAAGCTTCAGGGACATTCTGTCTTCGTTTAGGACACACTCATAGATTCCCGTGTCCTCTTCAGTGACATTGTGCACCATCAGGATCCTTTTGTGGTCAGTGGTTATGCACTCATACTTCTTGCCCATCTTCAGCTCCCGTCCATTCTTCATCCAGACCACCTACAGAGTCGGAGGAAACATTGAAATGCACAATCCGCATAAGAGACAGCATTACACAGTGATTTACACAGTGAATTGAATCTGAACAATTCAAAAGAGAAAGTCTTAAGTATTTTTGTATTTATAACACTACTCCTAACCCTAACAGGGTTCATTAATTAATTCAGTCATCTGGACTTTACATAATATATGCCATTAGAAAATATATGCCATTTAGCAAACACTTTTATCCAAAGTGATTTACAGTCGTGCATACATTTTATGCATGGCTGGTCCTGGGAATCAAACCCACTACCCCGGTGTGACAAGCGCCATGCGCTACCAACTGAGCTACAAAAGGACCACTACACACCTGGGCATGGTAATCAGACACCTCTGTGGTCAGCTGGGCGGAGGACTGGGCGCTGCAGGTCACCACCTCAGTGTGAGCAGACTTACTGGTAAACCGGATAGGTGGAGCTGTAAATAGAGGTTTCAAAGGGCTTAGCTTATTACAGAATATTGAATTGTAGTTGTTGTATGGGAAATTCCAATGGAAAGATGGTGACTGTCTACCAACAGAACAGCTAACAGATGAGGTTCCTAACTGCTTGTACAGCACTATGAGGTTGGACTAATAGTGTGAAATTGTGAAAATGAGTATAACGCCCTTTCAGTGTAAAAGCTATTTGTAAAGAAAGTCTAGAATTTCATCTTGTTTTGGTGGGATGGAGTTTTGGTCTGCCTGGTGACATCACCATGCGGTAAATTAGTTAATAGATCAATAAGAAAGAGAGGAAAGGGTTCTACATGGAACCCAAAAGGGTTCTATCTGGACCCAAAAGGGTTCTACCTACAGTAGTACCAAATAGGGTTCAACAAAGGGTTCTTCTCCTATGGGGACAGCCAAAGAACCCTTTTCGGTTCCAGATAGTAAATTTTTTTGATTATGTATATATAGCCCTTATACTCATTGCGTATTTATTATTACTTTTATTATTACATGTTTAACTTTCTATTATTTCTCTATTTTCTTTTCTCTCTGCATTGTTGGGAAGGGCCCGTAAGTAAGCATTTCACTGTTAGTCTACACCTGTTGTTTACAAAGCATGTTTTATTTGATTTGATTTATTCAGGCAACTCAAAGCATCATGCTAATGAAGATATGCATATTCAACCACAGTTCTTATTCTTGGCATTGCCCCCTATTCCAGTGCTTACCCTTCACTTTGAGTATACAAGTGCTCTCCGAGCCACCGCCCACAAATTTGACCACGGCTCCGTTCATCTCCATCAAGACCGTCCGGATCATCAGCGTGTGCATGGTCTTTTGGCGGGTGATGAGGTAGTCACCACCACTACGCAGGAGGCGTCCATTGATGGACCAGAAGCCAGAGCACACGGCAGACAGATCCACGGAGAGTGAGGCCTCCTCACCTGAGATGGCTGTGCTGTTCATCAGGCCTGTTTTCACCTCTGCACTGGGCTCTGTAAGAAATGGTTGAATCACATCAGTATTACAAAAGTAGCATGCTGGTGTTTTTATATATTTTTTCTTATTACGGTTTGATTGGGAGTACCCGTTGAAAAGTTCCAAAAAGGTTATTCTGCTGTCCCAATAGAAGAACCATTTTAGGGTCCTGGTAGAACCCTTTTTTGGTTCCAGGTAGAAACCTTTTGGGTTCTATGTAGAACCCTCTGTGGAATGGGTTCTACATGGAACCTCAAAAACTTCTACCTGGAACCATAATGGTTCTACCTGGAATCAAAATGGTTCATTCAAAGGGTCTCTTATTGGGACAGCTGAAGAACCCTATTAGGCTCTCGATAGCACCTTTTTTTCTAAGAGTGTACTTTAGTTATTTTACTCTTACGTACAAGTTACCTTCTACCTAAAAGCCTTGGTGCAGACCCACATTCTTCTTGTCTACCTCATACATCTCCAGGAGTATTCCTAAACTGCCATTAGTTTCTTCTTCAATAAAACCAAGTATTAAGGAGTAAGAAGATGTTTGTCTGTCTCACCAAGGTAGAAGGTCCCGGGGACCTCCAGGTATTGGCTCTGGCCATAGTTGTTGACTGCAGAAATGCGGAACTGGTAGCTGGCCTCCTCTGTGAAGTTCTGGATCGTGATCTCAGTAAAGGGGCTGATCTCCATGCCACTGCACCTCTGCCAGGTCTGGGCACCCACCTTCCTCCTCTCTACCATGTACCCCTTGATGGGCACAGGGCGGTCACTGTCTGGGGGGGACCAGTGGAGGGTGATGGATGAGTCTGTCTTGTTGCGCACCACCACATCGATGGGGGGATCAGGAGGATGCTTTCTGGCAGCTGGGAGGTAGGGAGGTATAGTTTGAAATGGCTCACGTATGTATGATAAATCCTGAGAAAAGTCAGTGATATGATGTATCTGCAGATATATAGAACAAATCCAGATAGCTGATGTTCTGAAAGAGCTGCAAAATATAGACCCCTACAAATCAGATGGGCTAGACAATCTGGACCCTCTCTTTCTAAAATGATCTGCCAAAATTGTTGCAACCCCTATTACTAGCCGGTTCAACCTCTTCCCAGAGATTGGAAAGCAGCGACGGTCATCCCCCTCTTCAAAGGGGGAGACACTCTAGACGTAAACTGCTACAGACCTATATCTATCCTACCCTGCCTTTCTAAGGTCTTCGAAAGCCAAGTTAACAAACTGATTACGATTTCGAATACCACCGTACCTTCTTCGCTGTGCAGTCTGGTTTCCGAGCTGGTCATGGGTGCACCTCAGCCACGCTCAAGGTCCTAAACGATATCATAACCGCCATCGATAAGAGACGATACTGTGCAGCCGTACTCATCGACCTGGCTAAGGTTTTCGACACTGTCAATCATCACATTCTTATCGGCAGACTCAACAGCCTTGGTTTCTCAAATGATTGCCTCGCCTGGTTCATCAACTACTCCTCTGATAGAGTTCAGAGTGTCAAATCGGAGGGCCTGTTGTCCGGACCTCTGGCAGTCTCTATGGAGGTGCCATAGGGTTCAATTATTTGGCCGACTCTCTTCTCTGTATACATCAATGATGTCGCTCTTGTTGCTGGTGATTCTCTGATCAACCTATACGACACCATTCTGTATACTTCTGGCCCTTCTTTGGACTCTAGCCTCCAGACGAGCTTCAAATGCCATACAACTCTCCTTCTGTGGCCTCCAACTGCTCTTAAATGCAAGTAAAACTAAATGCATGCTCTTCAACCGATCGCTGCCCGCACCTGCCCGCCCGTCCAGCATCACTACTCTGGACAGTTCTGACTTAGAATATGTGGACAACTACAAATACCTATGTGTCTGGTTAGACTGTAAACTCTCCTTCCAGACTCACATTAAACATATCCAATCCAAAATTAAATGTAGAATCGGCTTCCTATTCAGCAGCAAAGCATCCTTCACTCATGCTGTCAAACATACCCTTGTAAAACTGACCATCCTACCAATCCTCGACTTCGGCGATGTCATGTACAACACTCTACTCCAACACCTCCAACACTACTCAACAAATTGGATGCAGTCTATCACAGTGCCATCCGTTTTGTCACCAAATCCCCATATACTACCCACCACTGCAACCTGTACGCTCTCATTGGCTGGCCCTCGCTTCTTAGTTGTCGCCAAACCCGCTGGCTCCAGGTCATCTACAAGTCTTTGCTAGCAGGTATATCTCACTGGTCACCCCCAAAGCCAATTCCTCCTTTGACCGTCTCTCCTTCCAGTTCTCTGCTGCTGATGACTGGAATGAACTGCAATAATCACTGAAGCTGGAGACTCTTATCTCCCTCACCAGCTTGAAGCACCAGCTGTCAGAGCAGCTCACAGATCACTGCACATGTACATAGCCCATCTGTAATTATTCCATCCATCTACCTTATCCCCATACTGTATTTATTTATTTATCTTGCTCCTTTGCACCCCATTATCTCTACTTGCACATTCATCTTCTGGACATCTACAATTCCAGTGTTTAATTGCTATATTGTAATTACTTCGCCACCATGGCCTATTTATTGCCTTACCTCCCTTATCTTACCTCATTTGCACACAATGTATATAGACTTTTTTCTTCTTCTACTGTATTATTGACTGTATGTTTGTTTATTCCATGTGTAACTCTGTGTTGTTGTATGTGTCGAACTGCTTTGCTTTATCTTGGTTATCACAGTTGTAAATGAGAACTTGTTCTCAACTAGCCTACATGGTTAAATAAAGGTGAAATAAAATAAATATAGCCAACCTTTGTGATCAGATTAATCAAAATGGAATTTAAACGTAGGATTTCCTAATTTGATGTTGTGACAGGAAAAGGGCTTTAGAGTCTGTGCTATGCATGTAGGTCTATGTTTGTAGCTCACCTGTGACAGAGAATCTTGTGGAGGTCTTGCAGTCTCCAGCCATGAAGGCCACCTCTCCTGAGTCGTCAGCTTGGCAGTGGCTGATGGTTAAAGTGTACTGCCTGAGGGTGCACGCAATTGTTATGCGTGTGTCCGGCTTCAGACGCTCGGCATTGCGAGTCCAGTAGGCGTCAGAACAGGGGTGCTCCAGCTCAACGCAGAAGATCACTGTATCACTCACTGGCACTACTGTCCTCCTGGGCAGCTTCTTAGTGATGTTGCCTGTGAGTGACAAGTACAAGGGTCACCAAATGGCAAGTGTCGTCTACAACGCTGCAGCACTAACTCTGTGTAAACTGAATACCAAGGTTATTGCCCCCTTGAAAGGTCAGAAAGGAAATTGGAGACTCCCTTTGCATCATTAAATGTTTTGACAGTTTTTTGACTGTATATTTTGACAATATATTTTGACACTGCATTTTGACAGTATATTTTGACAGTACTTTGACAGTATATTTTGACAGTAATAGGCAGTAATGCCTATTGATGTAGTATGATGTAGGAACAATCTCAATGTTGATAATGTTGCATAATATTTGTATAGATACAAGAAAATGGCTCTCGTACCCAGCACAGTGAGCTCGGCCACGGTGCGGCTCCCCTCCTTCATCTCGCAGATGTAGACGGCATCATCATTGGTGGTGACGTTGTGGATGGTGAGGCGCCGCATGGTGCCCTCTTCCTCCATTCGGTACTTGGAGCAGTCCTGCAGTCGCGTCTCCTCCATGAACCAGCTGGCCTGGGTTGTGGAGATGGGCACCTCGCACAGCAGCGTGGCCGTCATCTTCTCCTGGACCTCCACATCCTGCAGCTTCCTCCTGAACGGCACCTTGGGCTCTGAGGATCATTGAAAGAACACAGAATAATTGTCAGAAGGTGAGTGAAATTATGGAAATTGGTGGATGCGTAAATCAATTGCTCATAAAGTCAATCTCTTTCTGTTTTGCAGATACAATGGATGTATTTATTTGAATATGCCATACCCTGCCTTGGGCTCTGACATAGGAAGATTGCAGAACATTTTTAAAAAGGTGAGTGACTCCTGTAATTAAATGAATGTATCTTACTTTGAAACGTTCTCAGCAGAAAGTAAACAGCAACAACTAAGAGCATTGAAGCGCGAGACTCAACTTCTCCACTGTTTTGGTGCCCTGGCTACCACACTGTACACAGCACAAAGCGAATCTGTGCACATAGGCAGATACTGTGTGTGACTCTCGCTCATCTCAATATCTCTGGTGCTGCCTGTGGCAACGTAATTTCACTGATTCAACCTTTAAAGTACTTGTACAGTACTAAAGTTTCAATCACTTATGTATTTCAGCTGTACTCCATCAACAACCCAAGGTTGAAACAGTCCAAGCCAGCATTTTGTCATGTGTCCACCTCATGTGATACACACACATTCTACAGGACTGATTTCTATGAGCTCCAATACATCCAGTATTTCCATCAAATAAAACTAAAATTTACAGTCCTTAGAAAGCAGATTACATAGACAAGTGCTGTTCCATTTTCAGCAGCAAAAGGAAACATTCCATTTTGAAAATGCTTTAGTTCTCTACGATTTAACTGTCTGTTTACTTTATTATGGAATGAGCTTACAGGGCTACTTACAGGGCTATTATTATGGACTGCATTTCCATTTGGACAAGTTTAGAACAAGACATCAGCACTCAGAATAATCAGCTCTATTTATTCATTATTTCAAAATAGGCAGCGCAGTCAAATGACCTAGTTGCCTCATGGGTGGAATGTTATATTTTAATTAACATTATTTCAAAAACCCACCCGAAAATCAGGTGTTTCTATGTCAAACTGTTTTGTTATATATCAGTCTTATATGATATATATCAAGTGTAATATTGTGATGCAAACTCAAAATGGAATGCATTTCAACTCCATATCTGACACGGTACAGGTGTCTTCTTTGTTTTAAGACCATAACCATGTGTGTGAGGTGTAGACTTGTGTTTCAAAGTACATTTGATTAAGGCTACCAAGACATACTGTGTGACCCTTGTTTAGCCCGCTGCAGTAAAAGGTTAAATATTGACTTATGCTCTTTGAAAACAGTTGAGAAGGAACAGAGGCTAAACCATATTCACTTACATTTTAGTTTAGCGTTTATGTGCTGGTATCATCTTTCCATATAACTTATCATTTGAATGTGTGTTTTGAATGTTTGGCTGGGACTGTGACTACTGAGTATGTTTCAATTATGACATTTCCTAGAGGTTCTTATTGTACACCAGAGGGTCATCAAATGATCTGGTGTTAATAAAAACACTGGTACATAAAGGGTGGAGGGATACAGTCCCTCTCGCTTGCAAAGCCTCTCAAGAATCCATTATCTGGTGTCAATTACTGTATAACCAGATGCAACCAAAATCACTGCCATGGGCACTGCACTCGCTGTCAAATTGAGACGGAGATTAACAACCGCCATTGATAAATCTCCATGCTCCAGGCTTCTAGCAAATCAGGAGTTGCTCATGGAAAATCACCCTAGCTCTGGCACCTAATGGCCATCATTGCAACTGTGAACTACTCATCACTAGCAGAAAATAGATGAAACATGACACTCCCCCTTCATTTCGCTGCCAGCATTCCACCACTTAGTTGAACAGTTTAAGTCTATGTTGGGGCAAAGTAAAACTGTGCTCAGGTGAACGTTTTAGCTCACTTTGGTTAATTATTTTTGTGTGGATAGAGACTAATTTCTGTAAGAGCATGACTGTATGACATTATCCGATATCTCAAGGACAGCACACCCTCGGTTAACCTCTTCCGATTCCTTGCACTATCATGTTTAAAGGCCCAGTGCAGGACCATGTGATTTTCCCGTGTTTTATATACAGTATATTTCCACACAGTGAAATTGTAATAATACTGTGTATTGTACAATTGTTGATAATGTTATTTTAGTGTAAAAGCTGTTTGTAAAGACCACGTGAAATTTCAGCCTGTTTTGGTGGAATGGAGTGTTGCCATGGAGACATCAACATGCGGTGAATAACAGCTCATTTTTTCATTTTTAACCTCTCCACTCAGACCACTCAGACAGTCCTAGTAAAATTATTGCTGGAGTAATTGCTCTTTGCTAAGAAGCTATTTTTGTTTCTTTACAAGCCATTTTAATTGAGAACAATCACAATAAGGTACTTAACTGTCACCCAGAAATTATTTGATAATGAGCTCAGTATGGGAACATTTAAAAAAAGAATTATCCACTCACTGCTGTAAGTTGCTCTGGATAAGAGCGTCTGCTAAATGACTAAAATGTCAAATGTAAAACATGCAAAAATGGCTGCATTGGGCCTTTAAACAATCTTTGAAATCAATGCTTTCACATACATAAGCCCGTGTACAGGGGGACCTCAACATCACAAGAATGACTCCACTGTTATGCAGGCCTGCATTGCAGGGACATTTGAGCTATATATAAACAAATGCTATATATGTTATATACTAGTCGATTATCAGCAATTCATATAGAGCAATTAGAGAGAGTTAATCTAAGGTCATCTCCCCACATGATAAGCATTGTCATGTCCCTTAAATACACATGAATCCCTTTGCCTCGTTATGGAAACGTTAAAGAAAACTACCCTCCCTTTATCCTCAACAGCCGAGTGATGAACTAGACTTGGGAGTATGGTAATGGCAGAATATGGAAAAACTAATGCTAAACATTTTATTTTTAGAAGACTTAGATGTGATGCACTCTCAAATTAAATTAATAATCGATGGAGTAAATGCACTATTCTACATAATTTATATTCCAATCAAACATCACTCTTGAAATACCAACCATTTGCGATTTTTATATATTTTTTTGCTTACCTTTAACTATCACCAGCACGGCGCTGTAGGTGTGTCCAGCCATATTGGAGGCGTTACAGGTATACAGACCATTGTCCCTCTGTTTGCAGTACAGGATCTTGAGGATGAAGTTCTCGGCCTGGTCCTCATACATGATCTGTCTGCGTCCCTCGCCAATGTTCCCCCCATCCTTCCTCCATATGATGTGAGGCTTGGGGTGGCCTGTCACGAAGCAGCTGAGTTTGGCGTGCTTGCCTTCAGTCACTGTGCAGGTGCGGGTGAAGACGCCTTTGGGCAGATGACTGACCAGTGCTGCGCTGCTGTGGTCTAGACCCAGAAGGCTCAGCCCGTCTGTGACCATAGTGGTGGCGGTCGAGGAGGTGGTGGTGGAGTTGTAAGTGGAGCTGCTGGTCTCGGGGGTGCAGTAGATAGAGATCCCTTCTTTACGCTTCTGCAGATGAGAGAGGAGGGAGGTGCTCTTGTCCTTGCCCAGGTGATGGGAGTCCTGGGTGTCTACAACCAAGGTGGCTGCGGAGTTAGAGCGGCCTACCGAATTCTGGGCACGGCAAGTGTATGTGCCGCTGTCCAGACTGCGCACGCTCTGGATCCTCAGAGAGCTGCTGTCACTGTCCGATGTCACCTTGATGCGGTTCGTCTCGGCCAGGTAACGCCCGTCCTTCTCCCAGTCAAATTTGGGCTCTGGGTAAGCCGCAACCCGGCAGTGGAAGACCACATCGCCCCCCAGGCCTACGCGTACGGAGGTAGGCTTGACCATGAAGACGGGGGCCCTCTCCACCATCTCCTGTGGAAGGCCTACGTGAAGGGTTACGCATGCATATGCTTCCCCAACATTGTTTTTGGCCCGGCACATGTACTGGCCGCTGTCCTCCAGGGTTAGATCGTAGATGGTGAGGCGGTAGACGTCACCATCATCCACCATCTTGAAGCGGCCCCCAGAGGTCAGACGTAGCTTCTCCTTTTCCCAGGTAATCAGTGGGGTGGGGTTGCCCACGATGGTGCAGCTCAAGGTGGCATCCTTTCCCACGCACACTGCGAAAGCCTTGGGCCGCGTGAGAAACCTGGGGGCCCCTCCAAACAGGTTCTGGTCCATTACTAGTTCCTAGTGTACCAAGGAAATAGTGTCATTTAGAATTGAAACACACCTTTGAGAGAATAGAATAATCAAGAATACTGGGCTATATCAAGAAGTGCATAGGAAAGTCAACCAAATCTATGAGATATCCTTCTAATTTTATTGTCAATCATTTAAATCACTTGCCTCTTGAACTGGAATGTCAAACTTGCATGACACTACACAGCCTCTAGTGTCTCATCCTTCTCATGCCTGACATAATAATGTAACAACTCTACATCAGCAAGTAATGACTAAAGTTTGGAAAACCTTGTTCACACATAGGTTCCCACTGTGTTTGGGTGGGCCATTGTAGAGTTAATTGTTTGCTGTAAACTGAGATTGTTTTCATAGGAACTTGGAGGAATGTGTTAACATGTCTCACTTATGGCCTAGATATTTTTAGTGACGTCTGTCAACAAAACAAATTTTCCAAAATGTAAGATATGCATTGAGGACAGATAACAATGATATCTCAGTAGTTAAAACATTTATATAGCAAATCACTCAGCCTTCATCTGTTTACATTTACATAAACAATACAGAATACTGACTTAAATATTGTATATAATGTCTCTATGAAGGTCGAACATAAAATTGTCCCATTCAATGTAACAATCTGCAGTTGTATTGTTTTGTACAGCACATTTGCCTACCCAGGACAGATTTCCAACTAAAACACCATGATACAGAGAAGGCTAACAAGATTACAAGTAACAACCATAAAATGGACCAGACTTGAGGAGCACGGTCGCATATGACATCAACCAGACCCATATCAAGATCAATTCACACCCACACACTTGCTAAAAAGGCGTATCCAGAGAGAGCAGGTGGTTTATTAGGCCGGTAGCCTACCCAAACTGATCAGCGCACCGTCAGATTACCATAAATGCTGTTTTAACCCGGTTAAATACAGCAAATATTCTATATGAAAGGGTGACATTTGCCATCTTTGTCACCTCCCTCCCCTGAGCTGCCTGTCCCAAAAATAACCTCAGCTGTCAGGCCGTGTCTCTGTCCATTGCCATTTGTAGTAGCAAAGAGAGTTCAGCTGTTTGGTAGGGAACCCGCAAGAGAAGGAAAAGCTTCGTTATTCGATATTGCTTGATAAATGTACCAATACAATTATGCAAATAGATCATACATGTTATATGTAGACGGTTTGATATACTGTAGATAGTCGGCAAAAAAACAATTTAGATATGGTCTTCTTCGATCTACAAGTCACTCATTGCAATTAAACATATCAGTTATAAAAACATAGGTTTTAGACCGTGTAAAACTGTCACCACAAACATAGAACAGCACACGAATGAAGATGATTTGTCTAAAAATAAGAAACTTGACATTTAAAAATAGGCCTACATTAATTAGGCCTGATTAAATTACCATTTATGTTGTTCAGTTATTGCAAATTTAATTTACATTTAGACTATTTCAACTGGGAACTGGGTTAATTCAATTTCAGCAATAATTTTCTCACCTTGACTCTTCAGACACTCTCTGGTAAAACAAGCACTGAAACATGTGGACGAAAACTTTAGCAAAGTTTTACAGTCCGAAAGATGATGCAATCTTTGTCGTTGAGATTCAACAAATTTATGTTTGGTCAATATTCCTACAATGATGATTTGTATCCAGGGCAGTATAACATCCCCCAGTCTCCTGCAGTGGGTGTTTGACTACGCGTGTTTCTTTTTTCTTCATTGGTACCTCATGATGCCAAGTATCTGACGTTCCTATTATGGTGCAGCCTCCTTCCCAAAATAGACTTGTCATTTACTGTAGATATAGCCTGGGTGCTGGAGCAGGGGGCTGGACAGGCTGGTATAGCTTATCTACCTTGACTAGCCTACCCCATAACAACAGATTCAAAATTGTGCATATGAGGGCCATCAAACATTTGTATTAGTATTTTTTTGTATTTTATTATGGATGCAGATTAGCTTCTGCCAAGGCAGCAGCAAGTCTTCCTGGGGTCTAAGCACATCAAGACACTTACATTACAATTAAGCAAACAATTAAACAGTAAATCACATAACATCGCTACACCACTACTTATCCACAACACAAAAAACCCCAGCATACAACAATACCACAATTTTCACTACAAGTAAAAAGTTTTATAACACCTACTCATTCAAGGTTTTTATTTATTTGTACTAGTTTCTACATTGTACAATAATAGTGAAGACATCAAACTATGAAATAACACATATGGAATCATGTAGTAACCAAAGAAAGTGTTAAACAAATCAAAATATATTTTATATTTGAGATTCTTCAAATAGCCACCCTTTGTCTTGATGACAGCTTTGCACACTCTTTGCATTCTCTCAATCAGCTTCACCTGGAATTATTTTCCAACAGTCTTGAAGGAGTTCCCACATATGCTGAGCACTTGTTGGCTGCTTTTCCTTCACTCCGCAGTCCAATTCATCCCAAACTACCACAATTGAGTTGAGTTCTGGTGATTGTGGAGGCCAGGTCAGCACTCCATCAATCTCCTTCTTGGTCAAATAGCCCTTACACAGCCTGGAGGTGTGATGTGTCATTGTCCTATTGAAAAACAAATGATAGTCCCACTAAGCCCAAACCAGATGGGATGGCGTTTCGCTGCAGTATGCTGTGGTAGCCATGCTGGTTAAGTGTGCCTTGAATTCTAAATAAATCACAGACAGTGTCACTAGCAAAGCACCCCCACACCATAACACCCCCCCCCCTCCATGCCTTATGGTGGGAAATACACATGCAGAGATCATCCGTTCACCCACACACCATAACACCCCCTCCTCCATGCCTTACGGAGGGAAATACACATGCAGAGATCATCCGTTCACCCCCACACCATAACACCCCCCCCCCTCCATGCCTTACGGTGGGAAATACACATGCAGAGATCATCCGTTCATCCCCACACCATAACCCCCCTCCATGCCTTACGGTGGGAAATACACATGCAGAGATCATCCATTCACCCCCACACCATAACACCCCCCCC
Organism: Oncorhynchus gorbuscha; assembly: GCF_021184085.1. Lineage (NCBI taxonomy): Eukaryota > Metazoa > Chordata > Actinopteri > Salmoniformes > Salmonidae > Oncorhynchus > Oncorhynchus gorbuscha. The sequence continues at coordinate 29,404,848 of NC_060194.1, read as the reverse complement.
TCCATGCCTTACGGTGGGAAATACACATGCAGAGATCATCCATTCACCCCCACACCATAACACCCCCCTCCATGCCTTACGGTGGGAAATACACATGCAGAGATCATCCGTTCACCCCCACACCATAACACCCCTCATCCATGCCTTACGGAGGGAAATACACATGCAGAGATCATCCGTTCACCCACACACCATAACACCCCCCCTCCATGCCTTACGGAGGGAAATACACATGCAGAGATCATCCGTTCACCCCCACACCATAACACCCCCTCCATGCCTTACGGAGGGAAATACACATGCAGAGATCATCCGTTCACCCACACAGCGTCTCACGAAGACACAGCGGTTGGAACCAAATATCTCCAATGTTAACTCCAGTCCAAAGGACAAATTTCCACCGGTCTAATGTCCATTGCTCATGTTTCTTGGCAAGTCTCTTCTTCTAATTGGTGTCCTTTAGTAGTGGTTTCTTTGCAGCAATTTGACTATGAAGGCCTGATTCCTCTGAACAGTTGATTTTGAGATGTGTCTGTTAATGGAACTCAGTGAATTATTTATTTAGGCAGATATTTCTGAGGCTGGTAACTCTGATGAACTTACCCTTTGCAGCAGAGGTAACTCTGGGTCTTGCATTCCTGTGGCGGTCCTCATGAGAGCCAGTTTCATCATAGTGCTTGATGGTTTTTGCGACTGCACTTGAAGAAACTTTCAACGTTCTTGAAATGTTCCGATTGACTGACTTAAAGTAATAATGGTCTGGTGTTTCTCTTTGCTTATTTGAGCTGTTCTTGCCATATTATGGACTTGGTCTTTTACTAAATAGGTCTATATTCTATATACCTCCCCACCTTGTCACATCACAACTGATTGGGTCAAATGCATTAAGTAAAGAAATTCCACAAATTAACTTTTAATAAGGCACACCTTTAATTTAAATGCATTCCACATGACTACCTCAAGAAGCTGGTTTTTGTGTACCTGTATTTGTGTCTCTTCACAGACAACACTGTTCCATAAGGTATATTTTTTATCAGTTATTTAAATCAATCAATTCTACAGCTTGCAACAGTTACCTGATGTGGAATAGAGTCCCATGTAGTTATGGCTCTGTGTAGTACTGTGTACCTCCCATAGTCTGTTTTGGACTTGGGGATTGTGAAGAGACCTCTGGTGGAATGTCTTGTGGGGTTTGCATGGGTGTCTGAGCTGTGTGCTTGTAGTTTGTCAACACTTCTTACAAAAACGAGTTGTGATGAAGTCAACCTCTCCTCCACTTTGAGCTATGAGAGATTGACATGCACATCATTAATGTTAGCTCTCCGTGTACATTTAAGGGCCAGCCCTGCTGCCCTGTTATGAGCCAATTGTAATTTTAGGAGGATTCCATCAGCTTTCTATAAGCTAGGCCTATTATATTTTCTTCTCAATTTTCCTAATATTAAGGACACTTATTTCCTTTACAACAGGAGTATAGCCTACCTGGCTGGCGTGAAAATGAACCATGGGAAAAGTGTCCTCCATTCTCTATTTAAGTGCATAGTGTCACGCCTTGGTCATTGTATCTTGTGTTTTTGTTATATGTTTGGGTAGGCCAGGGTGTGACATGGGTTTATATGTTGTATTTCGTATTGGGGTTTGTATTTATTAGGAGTGTGTATTAGTAGGGGTGTGTCTAGTTAGGCTTGGCTGCCTGAGGCGATTCCTAATTGGAGTCAGCTGATTCTCGTTGTCTCGGATTGGGAACCGTATTTAGGCAGCCTGAGTGCGTGTTGTATTTCGTGGGCGATTGTACCTGTCTTTGTGTTAGTCACCAGATAGGCTGTATTAGTTTCACTCGTTTGTTATTTTCAGTTATTTCATGTACCGTATTTTCTTCATTGAAAATCATGAGTAACCTACACGCTGCATTTCGGTCGGACTTTCTTCAAACAGCAGACGAAGTTCATTACACATAGATGACATGTATTTCCCCCCCTATTCCGACAGATGCATCATAATGGTCCATTCTAAACCAAAACTCATTTCACACATACAGTACCAGTCAACATTTTGGACACACCTACTCATTCAAGGGTTTTTATTTATTTAGACTATTTCTATATTGTAGAATAATAGTGAAGACATCAAAACTATGAAATAACACATATGGAATCATGTAGTAACCCAAAAAGTGTTAAACAAATCCAAATATATTTTATATTTGAGATTCTTCAAAATAGCCACCCTTTGCCATGATGACAGCTTTATGTTATTTATTTGGTATATATAAAGACAATATTAAATCAATAATAGTGTGATGGGTGACAATAGTAATCACTTGTGAATTATATATTATCACTTAAGTTGTGAATGATGCCAAGTTTGTGTACAGTAAGGGAAGAAAATCATAGTCGCACACCTCATGTAGGCTAGCCCATAGGCCTATATGTATTGATAAGGTTAGTGTCACAACTAAAGTAGCCAAATAACTTCTCAAAATGAAGAACATTAATCAGCTTTACAACGGGTTTAGAGTCTAACTGGCAACTATTCGCAGCACATGAGTTTGGGGGAAGATCATTTTCACTATAAAAATGCACCTTTATAATTAAAACATGACATGCATAATCGCATTTGCAGTCACTTTTAAGAATGGTGTTTTCCCGTTAATGGAACATTTGCGCTTTGCTGCATTTATAATGTGAAGTCGCCTAATAGTTTAACAAGATTTCTAAGCTAAATGTTCTGATCATTGCTTCAAAAAGTTTTTGTTGATGCTAATGGTTGTATGTGTGAAATTAGTCACAGACTTTGTTTGGAATATTGTTTGGAATATTTATTTCTCTCACAGAATAAAATAAGTTAACTTTTGTGCTATGGGGGATAGTAGATTGAGATAGGTGAGTGCTTTTGCTGTTCCTTAGGTCTACTCATCTTGTTGGCTGACAAAAAGTATATGTGGACAGTTCTTCCAATATCTTCAATATGCGCCTCGGAATTGGATAAGGATGCACACAGTTGCTTGTAGCCTGTGAGAAAGACCCGATCACATGACAGAGACCCACTTGAGTGAGAGGTGCCTTGGAGCATGGAGCCGAGAGAAAGGAATACGAATAATTATATGCAACCCAAGGGCACAACGGCACGTGCAACTTTTTTCAAATCACCATTGGAGTCGCATCACACTGCCTTAGAATGTATTAAAAATATAAACATACAGTCCAACGTTTGTATCACAACTAAAGTTCCATAAATAACTCACATAGGAGGACTTGTTTCATTGTAACCGCTCAACACAGAATAGCTGCATGCGCGCACTCCCTCAAATCGTTTAGGAAGAAAATACCCCTTCTATTTTATTCAGCTATGTTCAATTGTATTCTTCACACTATAAAATAATGCCATGGAATTCTAAGCAAATCCTGTCTGCTAAATGAACTAGTGTAGCCCACAGCCATATGGCATAGCCATTGGGGCGGCAGCGTAGCCTAGTGGTTAGAGCGTTGGACTAGTAACCGGAAGGTTGCGAGTTCAAACCCCCGAGCTGACAAGGTACAAATCTGTCGTTCTGCCCCTGAACAGGCAGTTAACCCACTGTTCCCAGGCCGTCATTGAAAATAAGAATATGTTCTTAACTGACTTGCCTGGTTAAATAAAGGTAAAATAAAATTAAATTAAATAGCCGGAACAGGACCTAACATAAAGACAACTCAGATTCTGTTCTGAAATAGACTACATTTTCTTCATATCATGTTTTTTTAGACCTGTCTAAAATAAATCATGGATTTATTGTGATGGTGTAGGCTATATTACATAGATTTATTAGACATGGATTTATTGTGATGGTGTAGGCTATATTACATATATTTATTAGACATGGATTTATTGTGAAGGTGTAGGCTATATTACATAGATTTATTAGACATAGATTTATTAGACATGGATTTATTGTGATGGTGTAGGCTATATTACATAGATTTATTAGACATGGATTTATTGTGATGGTGTAGGCTATATTACATAGATTTATTAGACATGGATTTATTGTGAAGGTGTAGGCTATATTACATAGATTTATTAGACATGGATTTATTGTGATGGTGTAGGCTATATTACATAGATTTATTAGACATGGATTTATTGTGAAGGTGTAGGCTATATTACATAGATTTATTAGACATGGATTTATTGTGAAGGTGTAGGCTATATTACATAGATTTATTAGACATGGATTTATTGTGAAGGTGTAGGCTATATTACATAGATTTATTAGACATGGATTTATTGTGAAGGTGTAGGCTATATTACATAGATTTATTAGACATGGATTTATTGTGAAGGTGTAGGCTATATTACATAGATTTATTAGACATGGATTTATTGTGAAAGTGTAGGCTATATTACATAGATTTATTAGACATGGATTTATTGTGAAGGTGTAGGCTATATTACATAGATTTATTAGACATGGATTTATTGTGATGGTGTAGGCTGTATTACATAGATTTATTAGACATGGATTTATTGTGAAGGTGTAGGCTATATTACATAGATTTATTAGACATGGATTTATTGTGATGGTGTAGGCTGTATTACATAGATTTATTAGACATGGATTTATTGTGAAGGTGTAGGCTATATTACATAGATTTATTAGACATGGATTTATTGTGATGGTGTAGGCTATATTACATAGATTTATTAGACATGGATTTATTGTGATGGTGTAGGCTATATTACATAGATTTATTAGACATGGATTTATTGTGATGGTGTAGGCTATATTACATAGATTTATTAGACATGGATTTATTGTGATGGTGTAGGCTATATTACATATATTTATTAGACATGGATTTATTGTGAAGGTGTAGGCTATATTACATAGATTTATTAGACATGGATTTATTGTGATGGTGTAGGCTATATTACATAGATTTATTAGACATGGATTTATTGTGAAGGTGTAGGCTATATTACATAGATTTATTAGACATGGATTTATTGTGATGGTGTAGGCTATATTACATAGATTTATTAGATATGGATTTATTGTGATGGTGTAGGCTATATTACATAGATTTATTAGACATGGATTTATTGTGATGGTGTAGGCTATATTACATAGATTTATTAGACATGGATTTATTGTGATGGTGTAGGCTATATTACATAGATTTATTAGACATGGATTTATTGTGATGGTGTAGGCTATATTACATAGATTTATTAGACATGGATTTATTGTGATGGTGTAGGCTGGATTTATTAGACATGGATTTATTGTGAAGGTGTAGGCTATATTACATAGATTTATTAGACATGGATTTATTGTGATGGTGTAGGCTGTATTACATAGATTTATTAGACATGGATTTATTGTGAAGGTGTAGGCTATATTACATAGATTTATTAGACATGGATTTATTGTGATGGTGTAGGCTATATTACATAGATTTATTAGACATGGATTTATTGTGATGGTGTAGGCTATATTACATAGATTTATTAGACATGGATTTATTGTGATGGTGTAGGCTATATTACATAGATTTATTAGACATGGATTTATTGTGATGGTGTAGGCTATATTACATAGATTTATTAGACATGGATTTATTGTGAAGGTGTAGGCTATATTACATAGATTTATTAGACATGGATTTATTGTGATGGTGTAGGCTATATTACATAGATTTATTAGACATGGATTTATTGTGAAGGTGTAGGCTATATTACATAGATTTATTAGACATGGATTTATTGTGATGGTGTAGGCTATATTACATAGATTTATTAGACATGGATTTATTGTGATGGTGTAGGCTATATTACATAGATTTATTAGACATGGATTTATTGTGATGGTGTAGGCTATATTACATAGATTTATTAGACATGGATTTATTGTGATGGTGTAGGCTATATTACATAGATTTATTAGACATGGATTTATTGTGATGGTGTAGGCTATATTACATAGATTTATTAGACATGGATTTATTGTGATGGTGTAGGCTATATTACATAGATTTATTAGACATGGATTTATTGTGAAGGTGTAGGCTATATTACATAGATTTATTAGACATGGATTTATTGTGATGGTGTAGGCTATATTACATAGATTTATTAGACATGGATTTATTGTGAAGGTGTAGGCTATATTACATAGATTTATTAGACATGGATTTATTGTGATGGTGTAGGCTATATTACATAGATTTATTAGATGGATTTATTGTGATGGTGTAGGCTATATTACATAGATTTATTAGACATGGATTTATTGTGATTAGTATATTACATAGATTTATTAGACATGGATTTATTGTGAGGTGTAGGCTATATTACATAGATTTATTAGACATGGATTTATTGTGAAGGTGTAGGCTATATTACATAGATTTATTAGACATGGATTTATTGTGATGGTGTAGGCTATATTACATGGATTTATTAGACATGGATTTATTGTGAAGGTGTAGGCTATATTACATATAGATTTATTAGACATGGATTTATTGTGAAGGTGTAGGCTATATTACATAGATTTATTAGACATGGATTTATTGTGAAGGTGTAGGCTATATTACATAGATTTATTAGACATGGATTTATTGTGAAGGTGTAGGCTATATTACATAGATTTATTAGACATGGATTTATTGTGAAGGTGTAGGCTATATTACATAGATTTATTAGACATGGATTTATTGTGAAGGTGTAGGCTATATTACATAGATTTATTAGACATGGATTTATTGTGAAGGTGTAGGCTATATTACATAGATTTATTAGACATGGATTTATTTATTAGATTACATTAGGATTTATTGTGAAGGTGTAGGCTATATTTACATGGATTTATTGATTTATTAGACATGGATTTATTGTGATGGTGTAGGCTATATTACATAGATTTATTAGACATGGATTTATTGTGATGGTGTAGGCTATATTACATAGATTTATTAGACATGGATTTATTGTGATGGTGTAGGCTATATTACATAGATTTATTAGACATGGATTTATTGTGATGGTGTAGGCTATATTACATAGATTTATTAGACATGGATTTATTGTGATGGTGTAGGCTATATTACATAGATTTATTAGACATGGATTTATTGTGATGGTGTAGGCTATATTACATAGATTTATTAGACATGGATTTATTGTGATGGTGTAGGCTATATTACATAGATTTATTAGACATGGATTTATTGTGATGGTGTAGGCTATATTACATAGATTTATTAGACATGGATTTATTGTGATGGTGTAGGCTATATTACATAGATTTATTAGACATGGATTTATTGTGATGGTGTAGGCTATATTACATAGATTTATTAGACATGGATTTATTGTGATGTAGGCTATATTACATAGATTTATTAGACATGGATTTATTGTGATGGTGTAGGCTATATTACATAGATTTATTAGACATGGATTTATTGTGAAGGTGTAGGCTATATTACATAGATTTATTAGACATGGATTTATTGTGATGGTGTAGGCTGTATTACATAGATTTATTAGACATGGATTTATTGTGAAGGTGTAGGCTATATTACATAGATTTATTAGACATGGATTTATTGTGATGGTGTAGGCTGGATTTATTAGACATGGATTTATTGTGAAGGTGTAGGCTATATTACATAGATTTATTAGACATGGATTTATTGTGATGGTGTAGGCTATATTACATGGATTTATTAGACATGGATTTATTGTGATGGTGTAGGCTATATTACATATTTTATTAGACATGGATTTATTGTGAGGTGTAGGCTATATTACATATATTTATTAGACATGGATTTATTGTGATGGTGTAGGCTATATTACATATGGATTTATTTATTAGACATGGATTTATTGTGAAGGTGTAGGCTATATTACATAGATTTATTAGACATGGATTTATTGTGAAGGTGTAGGCTATATTACATAGATTTATTAGACATGGATTTATTGTGATGGTGTAGGCTATATTACATAGATTTATTAGACATGGATTTATTGTGATGGTGTAGGCTATATTACATAGATTTATTAGATATGGATTTATTGTGATGGTGTAGGCTATATTACATAGATTTATTAGACATGGATTTATTGTGATGGTGTAGGCTATATTACATAGATTTATTAGACATGGATTTATTGTGATGGTGTAGGCTATATTACATGGATTTTATTGTGAAGGTGTAGGCTATATTACATAGATTTATTAGACATGGATTTATTGTGAAGGTGTAGGCTATATTACATAGATTTATTAGACATGGATTTATTGTGATGGTGTAGGCTATATTACATAGATTTATTAGACATGGATTTATTGTGAAGGTGTAGGCTATATTACATAGATTTATTAGACATGATTTATTGTGAAGGTGTAGGCTATATTACATGACATGGATTTATTGTGAAGGTGTAGGCTATATTACATAGATTTATTAGACATGGATTTATTGTGAAGGTGTAGGCTATATTACATATATTTATTAGACATGGATTTATTGTGAAGGTGTAGGCTATATTACATGGATTTATTAGACATGGATTTATTGTGAAGGTGTAGGCTATATTACATAGATTTATTAGACATGGATTTATTGTGATGGTGTAGGCTATATTACATAGATTTATTAGACATGGATTTATTGTGAAGGTGTAGGCTATATTACATAGATTTATTAGACATGGATTTATTGTGAAGGTGTAGGCTGTATTACATAGATTTATTAGACATGGATTTATTGTGAAAGTGTATGCTATATTACATAGATTTATTAGACATGGATTTATTGTGATGGTGTAGGCTATATAACATAGATTTATTAGACATGGATTTATTGTGAAGGTGTAGGCTATATTACATAGATTTATTAGACATGGATTTATTGTGATGGTGTAGGCTATATTACATAGATTTATTAGACATGGATTTATTGTGAAGGTGTAGGCTATATTACATAGATTTATTAGACATGGATTTATTGTGATGGTGTAGGCTATATTACATAGATTTATTAGACATGGATTTATTGTGAAGGTGTAGGCTATATTACATAGATTTATTAGACATGGATTTATTGTGAAGGTGTAGGTTGTATTACATAGATTTATTAGACATGGATTTATTGTGATGGTGTAGGCTATATTACATAGATTTATTAGACATGGATTTATTGTGATGGTGTAGGCTATATAACATAGATTTATTAGACATGGATTTATTGTGAAGGTGTAGGCTATATTACATAGATTTATTAGACATGGATTTATTGTGATGGTGTAGGCTATATTACATAGATTTATTAGACATGGATTTATTGTGAAGGTGTAGGCTATATTACATAGATTTATTAGACATGGATTTATTGTGAAGGTGTAGGCTATATTACATAGATTTATTAGACATGGATTTATTGTGAAGGTGTAGTCTATATTACATAGATTTATTAGACATGGATTTATTGTGAAGGTGTAGACTATATTACATAGATTTATTAGACATGGATTTATTGTGAAGGTGTAGAATATATTACATAGATTTATTAGACATGGATTTATTGTGATGGTGTAGGCTATATTACATAGATTTATTAGACATGGATTTATTGTGAAGGTGTAGGCTATATTACGTAGATTTATCAGACATGGATTTATTGTGATGGTGTAGGCTATATTACATAGATTTATTAGAGATGGAATAATTGTGAAGGTGTAGGCTATATTACATAGATTTATTATTCAAAGGTCAGCATCAGTGGCTTGTAGGCTATGCATTGAAGACAGAAGATGCTAAATGTGTTTATGTTAATTAACGGTCAATTACCATGAAACCGCCAGTTATTTGCTTGACAATAACAGCTGGCGAAATTTCTTGACCGACACAGCCCTAGCCACAACAGCAGACTACAATCATAACGTCAAAAGCATTGCTAAAGTCTAACAAAATAGCCCCTACAATCTTTTTAGCATCAATTTCTCTCAGTCAATCATTGGTCATTTGTGTAAGTTCTGTGCTTGTTGAATGTCCTTTCCTATAAGCATTTTTATTTTATTTTTATTTCACCTTTATTTAACCAGGTAGGCAAGTTGAGAACAAGTTCTCATTTACAATTGCGACCTGGCCAAGATAAAGCAAAGCAGTTCGACAGATACAACGACACAGAGTTACACATGGAGTAAAACAAACATACAGTCAAAAATACAGTATAAACAAGTCTATATACAATGTGAGCAAATGAGGTGAGAAGGGAGGTAAAGGCAAAAAAGGCCATGGTGGCAAAGTAAATACAATATAGCAAGTAAAACACTGGAATGGTAGTTTTGCAATGGAAGAATGTGCAAAGTAGACATAAAAATAATGGGGTGCAAAGGAGCAAAATAAATAAATAAATAAAATACAGTTGGGAAAGAGGTAGTTGTTTGGGCTAAATTATAGGTGGGCTATGTGCAGGTGCAGTAATCTGTAAGATGCTCTGACAGTTGGTGCTTAAAGCTAGTGAGGGAGATAAGTGATTCCAGTTTCAGAGATTTTTGCAGTTCGTTCCAGTCACTGGCAGCAGAGAACTGGAAGGAGAGGCGGCCAAAGAAAGAATTGGTTTTGGGGGTGACCAGAGAGATATACCTGCTGGAGCGAGTGCTACAGGTGGGAGATGCTATGGTGACCAGCGAGCTGAGATAAGGGGGGACTTTACCTAGCAGGGTCTTGTAGATGACATGGAGCCAGTGGGTTTGGCGACGAGTATGAAGCGAGGGCCAGCCAACGAGAGCGTACAGGTCGCAATGGTGGGTAGTATATGGGGCTTTGGTGACAAAACGGATTGCACTGTGATAGACTGCATCCAATTTGTTGAGTAGGGTATTGGAGGCTATTTTGTAAATGACATCGCCAAAGTCGAGGATTGGTAGGATGGTCAGTTTTACAAGGGTATGTTTGGCAGCATGAGTGAAGGATGCTTTGTTGCGAAATAGGAAGCCAATTCTAGATTTAACTTTGGATTGGAGATGTTTGATATGGGTCTGGAAGGAGAGTTTACAGTCTAACTGTCATGTTTTGTCATTGATTATCATGTCTTGTCCCTGTGCTTCCCCTTCTATTCGTTTCCCTCTGCTGGTCTTATTAGGTTCTTTCCCTCTTTCTATCCCTCTCTCTCCCCCTCCCTCTCTCACTCTCTCGCTCTCTCTTCTCTCTATCGTTCCGTTCCTGCTCCCAGCTGTTCCTATTCCCCTAATCAATCATTTAGTCTTCCCACACCTGTTCCCGATCCTTTTCCCTGATTAGAGTCCCTATTTCTCTCCTTGTTTTCCGTTCCTGCCCTGTCGGATCCTTGTCTATTGTTCACCGTGCTGTGTCTGTGTATCGCCCTGTCGTGTCGTGTTTCCCTCAGATGCTGCGTGGTGAGCAGGTGTCTGAGTCTGCTACGTTCAAGTGCCTTCCCGAGGCAACCTGCAGTTCATGATCGAGTCTCCAGTCTGTTCTCGTCATTACGAGTGGAATTATGCTTTTTGATTGTAAAGTTACTTTACTGGATTAAAGACTCTGTTTTCGCCAAGTCGCTTTTGGGTCCTCATTCACCTGCATAACAGAAGGATCCGACCAAGAATGGACCCAGCGACTATGGATTCTCTCTACTCTACTCTCGAGTTCCAGGGAGCGATGCTCGGCAGACACGAGCAGGAATTGTCTGCTGCTCGGCATGCCGTTGAAACCCTGGCCGCTCAGGTCTCCGACCTCTCAGGACAGTATCAGAGTCTTCGTCTCGTGTCACCAGCTACTTCCGGTTCTTCTGAGCCTCCGGAACCTAGGGTTAATAACCCACCATGTTATTCTGGGCAGCCCACTGAGTGCCGCTCCTTTCTCACCCAGTGTGATATTGTGTTCTCTCTCCAACCCATCACATACTCAAGAGAGAGAGCTCGGATTGCCTACGTCATATCACTTCTTACTGGTCGGGCTCGGCAGTGGGGCACAGCTATCTGGGAGGCAAGCGCTGAGTGTACTAACAATTATCTGAACTTTAAAGAGGAGATGATAAGGGTTTTTGATCGCTCAGTTTTTGGGAAAGAAGCTTCCTGGTCCCTGTCTTCCCTATGTCAAGGTAATCGATCCATAACGGATTACTCTATAGAGTTTCGCACTCTTGCTGCCTCCAGTAACTGGAACGAGCAGGCGTTGCTCGCTCGTTTTCTGGAGGGACTCCACGCTAAGGTTAAGGATGAGATTCTCTCTCGGGAGGTTCCATCCAGCGTGGATTCTTTGATTGAACTCGCTATTCGCATTGAACGACGGGTAGATCTTCGTCACCGAGCTCATAGAAGAGAGCTCGCGTTAACTGTGTCTCCCCTCTCTCCGACACTACCGTCTTTCCCCACTGACTCAGGTGTTGAGCCCATGCAGCTGGGGGGTATTCGCATCTCGACTAAGGAGAGGGAACAGAGAATCACCAACCGCCTCTGTCTCTATTGCGGTTCCGCTGGTCATTTTGTCATTTCATGTCCGGTTAAAGGCCAGAGCTCATCAGTAAGCGGAGGGCGACTGATAAGCGCTACTAGACGGTCCTCTCCGTCAAGTACATGTACTACCTTACCGGTCCATCTACGCTGGACCGGATCGGCAGCTTCCTGCAGTGCATTAATAGACTCTGGGGCAGAGGGCTGTTTTATGGACGAAGCCTGGGCGCGGGAACATGACATTCCTCTCAGACAGTTAGGGAGCCCACGGTCATGTTTGCCTTGGATGGTAGTCCTCTCCCCAGTATATTATATGAAACACTACCTTTAACCCTCACTGTATCTGGTAACCATAGTGAGACCATTTCTTTTTGATTTTTTGTTCACCTTTTACACCTGTTGTTTTGGGTCATCCCTGGCTAGTGTGTCATAATCCTTCTTTTGATTGGTCTAGTAATTCTATCCTTTCCTGGAACGTTTCTTGTCATGTGAAGTGTTTAATGTCTGCTATTTCTCCTGTTTGTTCTGTCCCCTCTTCTCAGGAGGAACCTGGTGATTTGACAGGAGTGCCGGAGGAGTATCATGGTCTGCGCACGGTCTTCAGTCGGTCCAGAACCATCTCCCTTCCTCCTCACCGGTCGTATGATTGTTGTCCTGTTCTCTTCAAGAAGCGTTTTGCATCCGCTCCTATCCTTGTTGCACCTGACGTCACTAAACCGTTTATTGTTGAGGTTGACGCGTCGGGGGGGCGTGGGAGCCATTCTGTCCCAGCGCTCCGATACTGACGATGGGGTCCACCCTTGTGCGTATTTTTCTCATCGCCTGTCACCGTCGGAACGTAACTATGATGTGGCTAACCGCGAACTGCTCGCCATCCGTTTAGCCCTAGGCAAATGGCGACAGTGGTTGGAGGGGGCGACCGTTCCTTTTGTCGTTTGGACTGACCAAAGAACCTTGAGTACATCCGTTCTGCCAAACGACTGAATGCGCGTCATGCTCGTTGGGCGTTGTTTTTCGCTCGTTTCGAATTCGTTATTTCTTATTGCCCGGGTACTAAGAACACCAAGCCTCATGCTTTATCCCGTCTCTTTAGTTCTTCTGTGGCTTCTACCGATCCCGAGGGGATCCTTCCTGTTGGGCGTGTTGTCGGGGTGACTGTCTGGGGAATTGAGAGACAGGTTAAGCAAGCACTCACGCACACTGCGTCGCCGCGCTTGCCCTAGTAACCTTCTTTTCGTTCCTGTTTCTACTCGTCTGGCTGTTCTTCAGTGGGCTCACTCTGCCAAGTTAGCTGGCCATCCCGGCGTTCGGGGTACGCTTGCTTCTATTCGCCAGCGGTTTTGGTGGCCTACTCAGGAGCGTGACACGCGCCGTTTCGTGGCTGCGTGTTCGGACTGCGCGCAGAAGAAGTCTGGTAATTTTTTTTCTGCTTCTGCTCCTGGTCTTGCTGGGTCTCAGTCTGTTCCCTGCCATCGCATCTCTCCTGTTCTTGTTCCTGCCCTTGCTGTGTCTCAGTCTGTCCCTAGTTGTTACTCTCCTGGCCTGTTTGGTCCTGTTTGCTCTAAAGCTTTCAGTTCTCTACCCGTGTCTCATTTTTTTTTTAGAGTAGTACCCTAGTTTCCCTTTTTATCGTTTTTCGTTACGGTCCTGAGGAGAGGAGTTGGGTTCTTTCTCGGGACGTGCTGGACCGTTTGTGATCTATGATTTCCTCCGTTGCCGCCAGGATTCCTCCTCGAGTGCGCCAGGAGGCGCTCGGTGAGTGGGGGGGTACTGTCATGTTTTGTCATTGATTATCATGTCTTGTCCCTGTGCTTCCCCTTCTATTCGTTTCCCTCTGCTGGTCTTATTAGGTTCTTTCCCTCTTTCTATCCCTCTCTCTCCCCCTCCCTCTCTCCCTTCCTCTCTCTCTTCTCTCTATCGTTCCGTTCCTGCTCCCAGCTGTTCCTATTCCCCTAATCAATCATTTAGTCTTCCCACACCTGTTCCCTATCTTTCCCCCCTGATTAGAGTCCCTATTTCTCCCCTTGTTTTCCGTTTCTGCCCTGTCGGATCCTTGTCTATTGTTCACCGTGCTGTGTCTGTGTATCGCCCTGTCGTGTCGTGTTTCCCTCAGATGCTGCGTGGTGAGCAGGTGTCTGAGTCTGCTACGTTCAAGTGCCTTCCCGAGGCAACCTGCAGTTCTTGATCGAGTCTCCAGTCTGTTCTCGTCATTACGAGTGGAATTATGCCTTATGATTGTAAATTTACTTTACTGGATTAAAGACTCTGTTTTCGCCAAGTCGCTTTTGGGTCCTCATTCACCTGCATAACAAATGGTCTGACTGATCTAATTGGCAGACAACATGTAGAGACATTTTCGTAGACACAGATTAGGCCAAACCTAGTCCTGGAAGAAGCATGAATACCTGCAGGCAGTGGTTTCCCGAAAGCCTGGATTGCTCAACCCTAGGTTTTCCTATAAGAACAAGACAGACTATAAAGCAGAGGTGGTTCTCAGAGTAGGAATCAGACATGAAGATGAAGGCTCTGGTGAGATCTCTCCTCTTGCTCGCTGTGGCTAACCTGCTGGTCAGAGGTCAGACCCAGACTGAGACCAGGTATGAAGACATCATCACAGCTGCTTCAAATCAGCTGCTTCCTGTGGAAGAGCAGGCTTTCCATCCGCTTCTGAACCAGCTGGAAGTCGAGACTGTGAGTATTGAGACAGTGAGACTGACAGTATGAACGTTTCCCTCCTCTTATTTACACAGTGTTGAGGGGCACAACAATGTTTATGTGTCATGGTTTGTTAAATAGTTTTATTCCAGTCAAGTTAAGCGATATTTGTCTGTTTAATATGCAACAACATGTACACATTTTCAGATACTTTTACATGGACAATAAATCGACTCAATGGGGGGGGGGGGGTGACCATTGAAATCATTGACAATACTGTGTTTTCTCTCTGATCCCAGTTGAATACAGAGGATGTGGACCAGTCTGAGGTGTCTGTAAGGTTGAGCTTCCCCCTGCAGGAGACGCTCTGCAGTAAGGCACAGGGGCAGCGAGGCCAACCATGCCCTCTGAAGAAAAATGGGGTAAGAACAATTGGATTTTACAGTATTGTCTGAAATAATAGTCATGGGACGCAAAAAATGACCAATAATAAGCTGAGATTGGCAAATGGCTAATTGTCAATGACTCCTTCCTCTATAGAAACGAATGATGTGCAGCATGGAGGTCAGACATTCGATTCTGGAGATCGGCAACACCCTCAACACTGACCGGTCTGACATTTCTTGTGAATACATGGAGGCAGAAGTTGTAAGTTATTTCTCAACATCTCCCTACCTATATTAGTTAGGACGTAATGCTAAAGGTAGCCTAACAGTGTCAGAACAGTTGATCTGCAATAAAAAAAAATGCAGATGTGAAAGTGCATTAAATGCTTAGCAGTTTATGAATTTCATGAATGTGGAAACATGCATCTCTTTAAATAATAACTTTTTCCGATTAGTCTGGTCAAAAAGGTTCTGCTTTTTCCTTTTTAAAAGTTTAGATTCATATTTTTAATGTTTACAGCAGAAGATTCGGACAAGAAGAGGCAAGGACAGGGGAGGCTCTAGGGGCTCTAAGGGGGGTTGGAGAGGTCGTCCTGGGGTTGGCTCCGGCATTGCTGGAGCTAGCAGAGTAAACCATGGTGGAACTCTCACTGCATAGAACAGCACAACACACCCTTTGGATAACTGCAAGATATCTCACCAATCAAAGAAACTTCAAAAGCACTCAAAGTTGTGGTTAATGGTTGAACATGCAACCTTGAGCTTCTTTAAAAAAAATGTTTCTGGTAACTCTTGTCTACATTATGAATTGTTTTGTATTTTGTAGCTATCATTGTTTGTAATAATGTACCTATTCTTACATGCCAATCTTTGAATTTTAACTACGGAAAATTATTTCCAGTTCATGTTTACTGCACTAATAAACTGCAAAATAAGTTTTCAAAAGACACTGTGTGTAAAATATGTAAATTCTTTCATGTTTCATGGCAGTTTAGGAAGTTTTTGAGAGCTCTACGTTTTTGTGTTCATTTCTCTGTTGTTCTGTTAGGCCGTCAGTTTAGGCTTTGCTGAAACTTGTCGGGATGGATTCCTGGACACAGATTGAGTTAAGAGCAGTGACCTGTCATTCAGGGCAGGTGGGGGCAGAGCCCCACATTTTTAGCCAGACATTTGCCTGTTTTGCATGTTATTTTGGCATTAATAAGTGTCACATATCAGTTTGCAAACAATGTAAAAAATATATATATTTCATCGACATAATAAAGCAGCATACAAACATGGTCTCTTTTCTGTTTTCTTGAGTAAGGCATCTCCAAAATGCAGGTGTTTCAGCCTAGCTCAGTGCTTTTTGTGGTGGTGGGGCAAGCCAGCAGAAAGTACGGATCATTGCGCCATGATTGGCTCAGTGTTCTGTCAGTCATGGGGACTTTACATCACTGTCAAGTGTAAGAGGAGACATTGAAAATGCTAGCTCTTCGGTTGCTGCCATAGACATGCCCATCCAAGAAGGCCCATGGTCATTGTTCACAGATAAAATGATGTAAAATCACGTTATATGTACAGCAGATTTGACTGGACTGTTCATGTCAACATCATACCTTCAAAATCTTAGCTAGCAGTTATCATCATGAATCAAGTTGACAATCTACTGGCAAATCCTTTTTAATCATTGTCATATGAATAGAAATAATGAAGAGAAATTATAAATAAAACGTATCAGTGCTCATCGGTGGTTAGACATAAACATTGCACAACAAGTTGGAAATCACAAATAATTCAACGAGTGGTTTGGAAGGAATCAGTGACAGTGGCTGTGTGGACACAAATCTGGGATTAAGGGACACTTTTCCAAGTTTAAAATGATAAACATTCAAAATTGGCCATGCTGTCAATGAAGCATGATGATCAAAACAACTGTTAACTTGGAGGACCGCCGCATTACCTTCCTGTTCAAGTGAACCGAGCACAACAATTTGAGTAAAACAATGTAATGTATTCAGCTTCGTAAATT
Source organism: Oncorhynchus gorbuscha (assembly GCF_021184085.1). Classification (NCBI taxonomy): domain Eukaryota; kingdom Metazoa; phylum Chordata; class Actinopteri; order Salmoniformes; family Salmonidae; genus Oncorhynchus; species Oncorhynchus gorbuscha. The sequence continues at coordinate 29,387,328 of NC_060194.1, read as the reverse complement.
ATGTAATATACCAGGAAGATATGTATACTGTAGCTAAGAAAGCAATACTAAGTGTATGTTGTGTAGTAAGACGTTAGTAGCGCATTTGTCTCACCCTAATCATTTGGTCTATTTACCCCTCTTAATTTTGCCTACTGTTCTGACTGTTCTAAGGTAGCCTATAACCTGTTTTAGAGAAATGTAATCATCTAATATTGTAAGAGCTTTCATTATCTGCCTATATGCCCCCTTTATTTATTATACGGTTCTAACTTGGTGTACAGGGATAATACTGTAAGAACGGCCCATGTTCTGAATTCTGTTGCTGAAGAAATAGTTATATTGACTAACGTTACGTCCGTCCTAATCAAAATTACGGATTGCCTCTTATCCGCTTGTCGTCCCCTTATGCCATAGTTTTTACATCTCAATTGTCATTAGAATCCACATTTGTTTAAACAAGTCAAACATACAGAATCAGCTATTTTTTTAAAGGTAGTAAATGAGGCTGAATGAACTGTTTCGCTGCCAGACAAGGCTCCACTGATATCCAGATGTAGCAGTGGTAAGATGTTGGCACCGTGGTAAGTGGTAAGATGTGGAAATTCTAACCAATAAGATGTGGAAATTCTAACCAATAAGGAGTGACTTTTATTTCTTCAAACAATCATACTTTAATATCGCTAAATTATTGCAAAAATGGAGCTGGCCAACGACCACTCTTAGGTGATCGTTGAGAGCCTGACAATACAGGAAATAATGAGGTCTTATATAGTGGACCTAAAAATGCATAGTCATGGCTAGTTCGATCCCTCCCCGGCAGATCAGGGAGCTACCTTGTTTTCTTGTTTTCTTCTTGTGGCCATTGGTTCATAGCGCACAAACAAGTGATAACATTAGTTCCGTTACTCCTCTCTGATCAAGCCAGCCTCTGTTCACCTTATATCTCCACATAGCTGTGCCCTTGAAATATATGAGAAGAACAGTATGGACTGAGACAGTGGTCTTTCACAGAGGCTATTTGTCTTATGCCGTGTGACCAAGTTGAACAGAGGCAGTGTGGAAAAATATACAATATACAATTTATACATATACGTACAGTGTGCTCCAAAATTACTGGCACCCCTGACTGGCAATGCACAAACAATACTTTAAAAAATGTAAACAATATAATTATGGAGATAAACTCAAAATACCAACATGTGAGAAATTCTGTGCTTTATTAATGTTTCAATGTAACCCACCAAAATAATTTATTGATTTAATAATAAATCAATGACCTCCAAATCAAGGTTTCACAATTAATGGCACCCTTAAAGATTATTGTAAATGACATCTACCAAAATTAACCCGGAATTAAGTCTTAAGGAGCTACATTGAGTCATTACATCACTTCCTGTTTCACTGGGTATACAAATGAGGTAACACGCATGCAATATCCCTTCATCTTCCAACACCATGAAGAAAAGAAAAGAACTGGCAGTTCAAAAGAGACAGATGGTCATAGACCTTCGTAAATCTGTTAATGGCAACAAGAAGATCCACAAATGATTGAATATACCACTGAGCACTGTCAGGGCAATTATTTTTTTAAATCCAAAGATATGGAACAGTTGAAACCCTCACAAGTAGAGGACACAAATGCATTTTGTCCCCCGGGATAGGGAGGACGATTGTGAGAGAAGCAACAAAACCCCCAAGAATCACTGTAAAATAATTGCAGGCCTTGGTGGTATCTTGGGGTCACCAGGTTTCAAAAAGCACCCTCAGACACCACATTCACAACCAAAGGCTCTTTGGAAGGGTTGCCAGAAGAAAGCCCTTTCTGACCCCAAGACACAGACGCAAGTGCTTGGAGTTTGCAAAACGTAATTTAAATTATGACTGGAAGAATGTGCTCTGGTCAGATGAGACCAAAATTGAAACATCGGCATGATTGGCATCGAAACAGAGATGCATACAAGGAGAGGCACCTCATGCCCATGGTGAAATATTGTAGTGGGTCAGTAATGTTTTGGGGCTGTTTTAATTCCAGAGGTCCAGGGGCACTGGTTAAGATTGATGGCATAATGAATTCCACCAAGTATCAGGCAATTTTGTCTGACAATCCTCTGCCAGAAGGCTGGGACTTGGCTGTATATGAATTTTCCAACAAGATAATGACCCAAAACATACCTCAAAATCCACACAGAAATGGATCTGCGACAACAAAATCAATGTTCTGCCATGGCCATCTCAGTCGCGGGACCTCAATCCAATAGAAAACCTGAGAGCTGAGTTAAAGAGATAAGCGCAAACCCAAGAATGTGAAGGATCTTGAAAGGATCTGCATAGAGGAATGGTCCAAAATTCCTCCAGATGTGTTCCTTAACCTTGTCAAACATTGCAGGAAAAGACTCCATGCTGTTATCCTTGCCAGAGGTGGTTGCACTATGAACTAAATGGGGCGGCAAGTAGCCTAGTGGTTAGAGCGTTGAACTAGTAACCGAAAGGTTGCAAGATCAAATGCCCGAGCTGACAAGGTAAAACTCTGTAATTCTGCCCCTGAACAAGGCAGTTAACCTACTGTTCCTAGGCCATTAGGCCATTGTTTGTTCTTAATTGATTTGCCTAGTTAATATATTAAAGTAAAATTTAACTAAATGTGGAGTGACAATAATTATGAAACCTTGATTTTGGTGAAATGTGTTTTGTATTAATTCATTGTATGATTTTGGTGGATTCCATTGGTCATTAATAAAGTACAGTATTTCTCACATAATTATATGTGATCATTTACAACATAATTTATCTCTGTAATTATATTGGTTCTATTTTTTTTAATATTGTTTGTGCATTGCCAGTCAGGGGTGCCAGTAATTTTGGAGCCCAGTGTATGTACAGTCGTGGCCAAAAGTATTGAGAACGACACAAATATTAATTTACACAAAGTTTGCTGCTTCAGTGTCTTTAGATATTTTTGTTAGATGTTACTATGGAATACTGAAGTATAATTACAAGCATTTCATAAGTGTCAAAGGCTTTTATTGACAATTACATGAAGTTGATGCAAAAAGTCAATATTTGCAGTGTTGACCCTTCTTTTTCAAGACTTCTGCAATCCGCCCTGGCATGCTGTAAATTAACTTCTGGGCCACATCCTGACTGATGGCAGCCCATTCTTGCATAATCAATGCTTGGAGTTTGTCAGAATTTGTGGGTTTTTGTTTGTCCACCCGCCTCTTGAAGATTGACCACAAGTTCTCAATGGGATTAAGGCCTGGAGAGTTTCCTGGCCATGGACACAAAGTATCGATGTTTTGTTCCCCGAGACACTTAGTTATCACTTTTGCCTTATGGCAAAGTGCTACATTATGCTGGAAAAGGCATTGTTTGTCACCAAACTGTTCCTGGATGGTTGGGAGAAGTTGCTCTCGGAGGATGTGTTGGTACCATTCTTTATTCATGGCTGTGTTCTTAGACAAAATGATAAGTGAGCCCACTCCCTTGGCTGAGAAGAATCAATCCCTGTACCTTTTGCAATATATCAGTCTGTCCCTGATGCTCTTCCTGGAGAGAAGTGGCTTCTTTGCTGCTCTTCTTGACACCAGGCCATCCTTCAAAAGTCTTTGCCTCACTGTGCGTGCAGATGGACTCACACCTGCATGCTGGCATTCCTAAGCAAGCTCTGTACTGTTGGTGCCCCGATCCCGCAGCCGAATCAACTTTAAGAGACGGTACTGGCGCTTGCTGGACTTTCTTGGGCGCCTTGAAGCCTTCTTCACAACAATTGAACTGCTCTCCTTGAAGTTCTTGATGATCCGATAAATGGTTGATTTAGGTGCAATGTTACTGGCAGCAATATCCTTGCCTGAAGCCCTTTTTGTGCAAAGCAATGATGACGGCACATGTTTCCTTGCAGGTAACCATGGTTGACAGAGGAAGAACAATGATTCCAAGCACCACCCTCCCTTTGAAGCTTCCAGTCTGTTATTCAAACTCAATCAGCATGACAGAGTGATCTCCAGCCTTGTCCTCATCAACACTCACACCTGTGTTAACGAGAGAATCACTGACATGATGTCAGCTGATCCTTTTGTGGCAGGGCTGAAATGCAGTGGAAATGTTTTGGGGGAATTCAGTTCATTGGCATGGCAAAGAGGGATTTTGCAGTTCATTGCAATTCATCCGATCACTCTTCATAACATTCTGGAGAATATGCTAATTGCCATCATACAAACTGAGGCAGCAGACATTGTGAAAATGAATATTTGTGTCATTCTCAAACCTTTGGCCACGACTGTATATATACACTACTGTTCAAAAGTTTGGGGTCACTTAGAAATGTCCTTGTTTTTGAAAGTAAAGCACATTTTTAGTCCAGTAAAATAACATCAAATTGATCAGAAATACAGTGTATACATTGTTAAGGTTGTAAATGACCATTGTTGCTGGAAATGGCTGATTTGTTAGGGAATATCTATATAGGCCCATTTTCAGCAACCCTCACTCCTGTGTTCCAATGGCACATTGTGTTAGCTAATCCAGATTTATAATTTTAAAAGGCTAACTGATCATTATAAAACCCTTATGCAATTTTGTTAGCACAGCTAAAAACTGTGCTGATTAAAGTAGCAATAAAAATGTCCTTCTTTAGACTAGTTGAGTATCTGGAGCATCAGCATTCGTGGGTTCAGTTACAGGTCATTATATATGTATATATATATATATATATATATATATATATATATATATATATATATATATATATATATATATATATATATATATATATATATAATATATATATAAAGGGTCAATGCTCTGATTGATCTATTTGGCAGACAATTTTGGCTTTGTTGAAACATGTAAGACCCCCTTTCCAGATGCAGATGAAGCCTAGTCCTGGACAAAAAATCTTTATACAAAATACCTTTCATTCCAGGACTTTATGTGTCTGGTAAACCAGCCTTGCCTATCTCTGATTGGCCAGGCTGGGAAAAGAAAACAAGTTGAGAATGCTGCCTGAGCCGTCACGTTGCTTTGTACGTTTACCTTTCTGGCACAGACAGTAAACAGGGTTTACCCCGCAGGCAGTGGTTTGACAAAAGGGACGTGGCTTCCCAAAATTGCTTATTACTGGGGTTTCCTATAAACACAAGACAGACTATAAAACAGAAGTGGATCTCAAGGTAGGAATCAGACATGAAGATGAAGGCTTTGGTGAGATCTCTCCTCTTGCTCAATGTGGCCTGCCTGCTGGTCAGAGGTCAGACCCAGACTGAGACTAGGTATGAAGACGTCATCACAGCTGCTTCAAATCAGCTGCTTCCTGTGGAAGAGCAGGCTTTCGGTCGTTTCTGAACCAGCTGGAAGTCGAGACTGAGTATTCTGACAGTATGAAAGTTTCCCTCCTCTTATTTACACAGTGCTGATGGGCACAACAACATTTATGTGTCATGGTTTGTTAAATAGTTTTCTTTCATTCAAGTCAAGCAATAATTGTCTGTTTAATATGTAACAACATGTACACATTTTCATGAAAAAGAAATAGACTCAATGGGAGGAGAATGACCATTGAAAGAATTGACAATAAATACTGTGTTTTTTTTCTCTGATCCCAGTTGAATACAGAGGATGTGGACCAGTCTGAGGTGACTGTAAGGTTGAGCTTCCCCCTGCAGGAGACGCCCTGCAGTAAGGCACAGGGGCAGCAAGGCCAACCATGCCCTCTGAAGAAAAACTACAGTCACAAAAGTTGCACAAGTCATATTTAGAATTCAGTTAAACTCTCTCTCACTACCCCATCTCCCCTCTCTCTTCTCTCTCTATTTCTCCCCTCTCTTTCTCCTCCCTGCCCCCTCTCTCTCTCCCTTCCCTCTCTCTCCATTTCACCAGCCGTTCCTCACTTCACTTCACACTCGGTAGGCCAGTGGGCTCTCCTAGCTCTGGTTGATTGGTGCTGTCCATCGTCCTGTGCCTGTTGGTGGGCATGGTGAGGAGAGTGTTCTGGACGATGAAGACCGGCACGACGCTGTAGCTCTTCGGCCTGATCATCAGTGATGCCAGTGCTGGTTCAGGCCCTGCTTGGGCTTTGCCGGCCCCAGATCATTGAAAACGCTTGTAAGAAAGAGGTTTCTCAATTCTTATCCTATTAGGTGTTTTTGTCTGTTTACATGTAATATCATCTGACATCTGTGAAACATGGGGTATACAAAGAGATAAAAAGAAAGTGTTTGTTAGCAGTTTCAGATGTAGATATACAGTATATTCTCTTTCGAAAAGCTATGGCAGTATTTGCATTTATTCATATCTTGCCTATATTTTTACTAAATGGTTCACAGGCTACGTGAATATAACAGTGCAATACATGACGGCGGGGTACATTATGCAAAGTTAATCTGCAGTGCATACAAATATTAAGGACACTTCCACACTGGTCTGATCAGTATTAAAGCAACATGACAGGTTGGTCTCTTGGCCTGCCACAGACCATAGGGTAGAGTGGTGCATTCTGATGAGGCTGGAAATAACAGAATGTTGAGACAGTTTGAGATGTAGTATAAATATAACCTGGCATGATGTTTAGGCTACTATACAACTGCAAGACCAAGATGAGTGCTGATCGACATATCAGCATGCACATGTAATGCAACAATGTGGGTTCTACAATTGTCCTATTACTATTCCATCAAATGGATCACTCACACTATGCATCTGTAACAGTATAATTTTAAACCGTCCCCTCGCCCATACCCGGGCGCGAACCAGGGACCTTCTGCACACAACGACAACAGTCACCCTCGAAGCATCGTTACCCATCGCTCCACAAAAGCCGCGGCCCTTGCAGAGCAAGGGGAACTACTACGTCAAGGTCTCAGAGCAAGTGACGTAACCGATTTAAACGCTATTTAGCGCACACCGCTAACTAAGCTAGCCGTTTCACATCCGTTACACTCACCCCCTTTTGACCTTCCTCCTTTTTCCGCAGCAACCAGTAATCTGGGTCAACAGCATCAATGTAACAGTATAATTTTAAACCGTCCCCTCGCCCATACCCGGGCGCGAACCAGGGACCTTCTGCACACTTCAACAACAGTCACCCAGGAAGCATCGTTACCCATCGCTCCACAAAAGCCACGGCCCTTGCAGAGCAAGGGGAACTACTACTTCAAGGTCTCAGAGCAAGTGACGTAACCGATTGAAACGCTATTTAGCGCACACCGCTAACTAAGCTAGCCGTTTCACATCCGTTACACATCATCTTGACTCTCTTCCTTAAAATCAATATTAAAAACGTACTTTGTCAAAAGAAGACACCTCATAACCACATTTTTAATTCATGTTAAAAACCTACTACTTTGACCTGTGTTTCCCTGTGGATTCCCCATCAAAATCCGTCAGTTTAAGCAAGAGATATCAGTCCTCCGTGTGCCTATGTCGGCCTTGCGCATCTGCTTTGAAAGGTGGCAGAGCTAGAGCGGTGTTTGTCACTCTATTATGACCACTCTATGGAAAGGGGAGACTCTCACGAACACGAAGGTGTGTCATGGGACCCGTCTGAAGGCAACCCATACAAATGAATGGAAGTATGGAGGTAATTTTGTGCAAACAAAAATAAGGGGTTAAATATGGGTCTAAAACAACATTCTTTATTTTTGGACTGTCTTTTTTGCCATTTATGAATGTTATTCAATGTATTTATATGGGCTATAGTAGCAAGGGCCAAATTCAACGGCTTAGACTTTTAGAGGCTAACACACTTAATAAAGCAGTTATGGGAAATAGAGGGTCCTACAGGTAACTCAGTCTAAATAGATGGTTTTTGAACAAGGCCAATGCACCGTCCCAAAGCAGTTAAGGCTGATAGGTAGCCTCTGCCACAGGTTTTCACCTCGAAGTGAGGTGAAAAGCCTGGCTGATAGGTAACCAAGATAAAACATCTGACCTTAAAACTTTCCATCACCAATTTCCAGATGCCTTCTGGAGCCCACAATGGAGTGAAGAACAGTTGGGTTGTGTGGGCTGTATGCTTGAAAATGGCGACAATAGATGATAAGAAATAATCGTAGCTATAACATGCCTTTTCATGATTCAAACCTGATAGAGAGAGGTGGGATAGATATGAGGGATAGGAGAGAAAGTAAATGGAAGCTCAGACCAGTTAAAAATACAAACAAAATGTGTACCGTACTCGATAACACTGTACATTTAATAGTTATTGGTCTTGCAACCGGTTGTCCTGGTTAGTAAGCCATGCACCCCAGTGGGTGGAGGCATGTTGCTTGTGCAATGCGACACGGAGATAAGCCTCTCATTTTACAATGGTGCTTGGTGGTTCAGTATATATGTTTATATATTTGAGAAACAGTTCATTGCAGTTAATTTGTATCTATGACTTCATAAGTAAGATATCTTCTGAAGTGGGCAGTGCAGTGAAAAAAAGAAAAAGATTTCCGCACTACGAGGTCGAGCTAACACTCTGAAATTGTGAAAATGATTATAATGCCCTTTTTCGTAAGAGCTGAATTTCAGGCTGTTCAGATGGGATGGAACTTTTGGCTGATATTTTTTATATAACCTTTATTTAGAAAGTAGGCAAATCAGTTAGAACAAATTCTTATTTACAATGACGGCATACCAAAAAGCCTACTTTATTGGGCACAGACAACAGCACAATGGGCAAGAAGGAAGATACAACTATACATCCCACAAAGATGCCACAACTGTCAGTAAGGGTGTCCAGGATTGAGTCTATAAATGAAGAGATGGAATAAAACTCTCCAGTTTGAGTGTTTTTTGCAGCTCGTTCCAGTCGCTAGTTTCAGCAAACTGAAAAGAGGAGCAACCCAGGGACATGTGTGCTTTAGGGAAATTTAACAGAATGTGACTGGCAGAACAATGTTGTATGTGGAGGATGAGGGCTGCAGTAGATATTTCAGAAAGGGGGAGTGAGGCCGAAGAGGGTTTTATAAATAAGCATCAACCAGTGTGTCTTGCGACAGGTATACAGAGATGACCAGTTTACAGAGGAGTATAGAGTGCAGTGATGGCAAATTGGTGGCAAATCTGATGGCCGAATGGTAAAGAACATCTAGGCGCTCGAGAGCACCCTTATCTGTGATCTATAAATTATGTCTCCGTAATCTAGCATGTGTAACAGTATAGACTTTACGCCCGTCCCCTCGCCCCGGCCTGGGCGCGAACCAGAGACAGTCTGCACTCATCAACAGTCACCCTCGAAGCATCGTTACCCATCGCTCTACAAAAGCCACGGCCCTTGCAGAGCAAGGGGAACTACTACTTCAAGGTCTCAGAGCAAGTGACGTCACCGATTGAAACGCCACTAGCGCTAATTAGTTAGCCATTTCACATCGGCTACACATGGGTAGGGTGGTCATCTGAATCAGGGTTAGATTGGCAGCTGAGGTGAAAGAGGAGCGATTACGATAGAGGAAACCCAGTCTATTTTCATTTTCATTAAATAAACACACACAGTGATTTATTAGACATACAGTGATGATTTAAAAAATAACATTACAAAGACTGTATGGAGGCTTTAATAGAACATATTCTGCCTGAATGGGGTATTGTTGCCTGTATTCTTTGGATTATCAAATGCTTGGAACAAATTGTGCTTGTTGACAAGACAGACCTGGTTGTCTTCATTGTTGTCAATAAGACTATTGTTATTGACCCTTGTCTGGGTCTCTGTACATTGTGTATTGTGTATGCTTGTGGTGATAAATCAATTATCCATGTTGGGATCAATAAACTAATACTACTACTACTACTACCATTACTACTACTACTACTACCACCACTACTACTACCACCACCACTACTACTACTACCACCACCACCACCACCACCACTACTACTACTACTACTACTATTACTACTACTACCATTACTACTACTACTACTACCACCACTACTACTACTACCACCACTACCACTACTACTACTACCACCATTACTACTACTACTGCTACTACTACTACTACCATTACTACTACTACTACTACCACCATTACTACTACTACTACTACTACCACTACCACTACTACCACTACCACTACTACTACTACCACTACCACCACCACTACTACTACCACTACTACTACTACTACTACTACCATTACTACTACTACCACTACTACTACTACTACCATTACTACTACTACTACTATTACTACTACTACTACCATTACTACTACTACTACCACCACCACTACTACTACTACCATTACTACTACTACAAAGTCATGCGTCCTCCAATACACAACCCAACCAAGCCGCACTGCTTCTTAACACAGCGCGCATCCAACCCAGAAGCCAGCCGCACCAATGTGTCGGAAGAAACACAGTTCACCTGGCAACCTTGGTTAACGTACACTGTGCCCGGCCCGCCACAGGAGTCGCTGGTGCGTGTTGACTCCAATGCTTCTCTCAGTTGTGGTAAGTTGGCTGGATGTCCTTTGGGTGGTGGACCATTCTTGATACACTTGGGAAAGTGTTGCAGTTCTTGAAACACTAAATCCGGTGTGCCTGGCACCTACTACCATAACCTGCTCAAAGGCACTTAAATCTTTTGCCTTGCCCATTCACCTTCTGAATGGCAGACATACAGTGCCTTCGGAAAGTATTCAGACCCCATGACTTTTCCACATTTTGTTACATTACAGCCCTTTTCTACACACAATACCCCATAATGACAAATGTAAAAATAAAAAAAATGAAATGTTAGCAAATTTATAAAAATAAAAAACAGCAATGCCTAATTTACATAAGTATTCAGACCCTTTGCTATGAAACTCGAAATTGAGGTCAGGTGCATCCTGTTTCCATTGATCATTCTTGAGATGTTTCTACAACTTGATTGGAGTCCACCTGTGGTAAATTCAATTGATTGGACATCATTTGGAAAGGTCCCACAGTTGACAGTGCATGTCAGAGCAAAATCCAAGCCATGAGGTCGAAGGAATTGTCCGTAGACAGGATTGTTTCGAGCCAGAGATCTGGGGAAGAGTACCAAAACATTTCTGCAGCATTGAAGGACCCCAAGAACACAGTGGCCTCCATCATTCATGAATGGAAGAAGTTTGGAACCACCAAGACTCTTCTTAGAGCCCCCCCCCAAACTGAGCAATCGCAGAGAAGGGCCTTGTCAGGGAGGTGACGAAGTACCCGATGGTCACTCTCACAGAGCTCTAGATTTCCTCTGTGAAGATGTTAGAACCTTCCAGAAGGACAACCATTTCTGCAGCACTCCACCAATCAGGTGTTTATTGTAGAGTGGCCAGACGGAAGCCACTCCTCGCGAAAAGGCACATGACAGCCCACTTGGAGTTTGCTAAAAGGCACCTAAAGCACTCTCAGACAATGAGAAACAAGATTCTCTGGTCTGATGAAACCAAGATTGAACTCTTTGGCTTGAATGTCACGTCAGGAGGAAACCTGGCACCATCCCTACAGTGAAGCATGTTGGTGGCAGAATCATGCAGTGGGGATGTTTTTCAGCAGCAGGGACTGGGAGACTAGTCAGGATCAAGGCAAAGATGAATGCAGGCCAGGCAGCAGGCTGTTAGCCAGCCTGCCAGCATAGTGGAGTCTGCCACTAGCACAGTCAGTGTAGTCAGCTCAGCTATCACCATTGAGACCGTGTCTGTGCCTCGACCTAGGTTGGGCAAAACTAAACTTGGCGGTGTTCGCCTTAGCAATCTCACTAGGATAAAGACCACCTCCATTCCTGTGATTACTGAAAGAGATCATGATACCTCACATCTCAAAATAGGGCTACTTAATGTTAGATCCCTTACTTCAAAGGCAATTATAGTCAATGAACTAATCACTGATCATAATCTTGATGTGATTGGCCTGACTGAAACATGGCTTAAGACTGATTAATTTACCGTTTTAAATGAGGCCTCACCTCCTGGCTACACTAGTGACCATATCCCCTGTGCATCCCGCAAAGGCGGAGGTGTTGCTAACATTTACAATAGCAAATTTCAATTTACAAAAAAAAATGACGTTTTCGTCTTTTGAGCTTCTAGTCATGAAATCTATGCAGCCTACTCAATCACTTTTTATAGCTACTGTTTACAGGCCTCCTGGGCCATATACAGCGTTTCTCACTGAGTTCCCTGAATTCCTATCGGACCTTGTAGTCATAGCAGATAAAATTCTAATCTTTGGTGACTTTAATATTCACATAGAAAAGTCCACAGACCCACTCCAAAAGGCTTTCGGAGCCATCATCGACTCAGTGGGTTTTGTCCAACATGTCTCTGGACCCACTCACTGTCACAGTTATACGCTGGACCTAGTTTTGTCCCATGGAATAAATGTTGTGGATCTTAATGTTTTTCCTCATAATCCTGGACTATCGGACCACCATTTTATTACGTTTGCAATTGCAACAAATAATCTGCTCAGACCCCAACCAAGGACCATCAAAAGTTGTGCTATAAATTCAGAGACAACACAAAGATTCCTTAATGCCCTTCCAGACTCCCTCTGCCTACCCAAGGACGCCAGAGGACAGAAATCAGTTAACCACCTAACTGAGGATCTCGATTTAACCTTGCGCAATACCCTAGATGCAGTTTCACCCCTAAACACTAAAAACATTTCTCATAAGAAACTAGCTCCCTGGTACACAGAAAATACCCGAGCTCTGAAGCAAGCTTCCAGAAAATTGGAACGGAAATGGCGCCACACCAAACTGGAAGTCTTCCGACTAGCTTGGAAAGACGGTACCGTGCAGTACCGAAGAGCCCTTACTGCTGCTCGATCATCCTATTTTTCTAACTTAATTGAGGAAAATAAGAACAATCCGAAATTCCTTTTTGATACTCTCGCAAAGCTAACTAAAAAGCAGCATTCCCCAAGAGAGGATGACTTTCACTTTAGCAGTGATAAATTCATGAACTTCTTTGAGGAAAAGATTATGATTATTAGAAAGCAAATTACGGACTCCTCTTTAAACCTGCGTATTCCTCCAAACCTCAGTTGTCCTGAGTCTGCACAACTCTGCCTGGACCTAGGATCAAGAGAGACGCTCAAGTGTTTTAGTACTATATCTCTTGACACAATGATGAAATCATGGCCTCTAAACCTTCAAGCTGCATACTGGACCCTATTCCAACTAAACTACTGAAAGAGCTGCTTCCTGTGCTTGGCCCTCCTATGTTGAACATAATAAACGGCTCTCTATCCACTGGATGTGTACCAAACTCACTAAAAGTGGCAGTAATAAAGCCTCTCTTGAAAAAGCGAAACCTTGAACCAGAAAATATAAAAAACTATCGGCCTATATCGAATCTTCCATTCCTCTCAAAATCTTTAGAGAAGCCTGTTGCGCAGCAACTCACTGCCTTCCTGAAGACAAACAATGTATACGAAATGCTTCAGTCTGGTTTTAGACCCCATCATAGCACTGAGACGGCACTTGTGAAGGTGGTAAATGACATTTTAATGGCAGCGGACCGAGGCTCTGCATCTGTCCTCGTGCTCCTAGACATTAGTGCTGCTTTTGATACCATCGATCACATTCTTTTGGAGAGATTGGAAACCCAAATTGGTCTACACGGACATGTTCTGGCCTGGTTTAGATCTTATCTGTCGGAAAGATATCAGTTTGTCTCTGTGAATGGTTTGTCCTCTGACAAATCAACTGTAAATTTGCCCTCGCTAGAAGCATGTGTTTCAGACATAAGGAAGTGGATGGCTGCAAACTTTCTACTATTAAACTCGGACAAAACAGAGATGCTTGTTCTAGGTCCCAAGAAACAAAGAGATCTTCTGTTGAATCTGACAATTAATCTTATGGTTGTACAGTCGTCTCAAATAAAACTTTGAAGGACCTCGGCGTTACTCTGGACCCTGATCTCTCTTTTGAAGAACATATCAAAACCATTTCGAGGACAGCTTTTTTCCATCTATGTAATATTGCAAAAATCAGAAACTTTCTGTCCAAAAATGCAGAAAAATTAATCCATGCTTTTGTCACTTCAAGGTTAGACTACTGCAATGCTCTACTTTCCGGCTACCCGGATAAAGCACTAAATAAACTTCAGTTAGTGCTAAATACGGCTCCTAGAATCCTGACTAGAACCAAAACATTTGATCATATTACTCCAGTGCTAGCCTGTCAGGACCCGGTTACGAATTCGGGTCTCCGGAGTGAGAAACAGTCACTTAACCAACTGAGCCACGAATAGTCGGCAGAACCCAGAAGATGAGGCAGACACAGCAGTACTTGAGACGGTGTATTTAATGAAGTAAAAAGTGAAGTTCTTCAGGAAAACAAAAACTCCACAACCTCAAAAGGAATTCCACAAGAACAAAGGTAATCCTCCAAGACAAAAAGGTAAATCCACAAGGTGGAAGGTATAGCACAAAAAGCCTCAAAAGATACTCAAAAACAAACAAGAACAAAAAACAGAATTCCACAAGAGAGTCCACCGGGATCAACAAGAGTTCACAGAGTACTAGGGCTGGGTGCTAACATACAAACACAGAGCAAAGAACTGAGGAAAACAAAGGGTTTAAATACAATCAGGGGAAACGAGGCACAGGTGCAAATAATAATGGGGATCAAGGGAAAACAAAAGGTCAAAAGGCACAATGGGGGCATCTAGTGACCAAAAACCGGAACAACCCTGGCCAAATCCTGACACTAGCCTCTCTACACTGGCTTCCTGTCAAAGCAAGGGCTGATTTCAAGGTTTTACTGCTAACCTACAAAGCATTACATGGGCTTGCTCCTACCTATCTCTCTGATTTGGTCCTGCCGTACATACCTACATGTACGCTACGGTCACAAGACGCAGGCCTCCTAATTGTCCCTAGAATTTCTAAGCAAACAGCTGGAGGCAGGGCTTTCTCCTATAGAGCTCCATTTTTATGGAACGGTCTGCTTACCCATGTCAGAGACGCAAACTCGGTCTCAACCTTTAAGTCTTTACTGAAGACTCATCTCAACCCCTTGGGTTGTGCCGTGGAGGAGATCTTTGTGGGCTATACTCAGCATTGTCTCAGGATGGTAAGTTGGTGGTTGAAGATATCCCTCTAGTGGTGTGGGGGCTGTGCTTTGGCAAAGTGGGTGAGGTTATATCCTTCCTGTTTGGCCCTGTCCGGGGGTGTCCTCGGATGGGGCCACAGTGTCTCCTGTCCCCTCCTGTCTCAGCCTCCAGTATTTATGCTGCAGTAGTTCGTGTCGGGGGGCTAGGGTCAGTTTGTTATATCTGGAGTACTTCTCCTGTCCTATTCGGTGTCTTGTGTGAATCTAAGTGTGCGTTCTCTAATTCTCTCCTTCTTTCTTTCTCTCTCTCGGAGGATCTGAGCCCTAGGACCATGCCCCAGGACTACCTGACATGATGACTCCTTGCTGTCCCCAGTCCACCTGGCCATGCTGCTGCTCCAGTTCCAACTGACCTGAGCCCTAGGACCATGCCCCAGGACTACCTGACATGATGACTCCTTGCTGTCCCCAGTCCACCTGGCCATGCTGCTGCTCCAGTTTCAACTGTTCTGCCTTACTATTATTTGACCATGCTGGTCATTTATGAACATTTGAACATCTTGGCCATGTTCTGTTATAATCTCCACCCGGCACAGCCAGAAGAGGACTGGCCACCCCACATAGCCTGGTTCCTCTCTAGGTTTCTTCCTAGGTTTTGGCCTTTCTAGAGAGTTTTTCCTAGCCACCGTGCTTCTACACCTGCATTGCTTGCTGTTTGGGGTTTTATGCTGGGTTTCTGTCCAGCACTTTGAGATATCAGCTGATGTACGAATATATACATTTGATTTGATTTTGATTTGATTTGAATGGAGAAGTGCATAGAAATCCTTAAGCACACAGCCAAGACAACACAGGAGTGGCTTCAGGACAAGTCTCTGAATGTCCTTGAGTTTCCCAGCCAGAGCCCGGACTTGAACCCAATCGAACATCTCTGGAGAGACCTGAAAATTGCTGCGCAGAAACGCTCCTCATCCAACCTGAGACAGAGCTTGAGAGGAGTTACAGAGAAGAATGGGAGAATATCCCCAAATACAGGTGCTCCAAGTGTAGCTTAAAATACTGTACAGTAAAATACTCAGAAATCCTGAAATATAACCCTTTTGGTTAGACTGCCACTTAAAAAAGGGTTATCTTTGATTTCAGAGTATAAAATAAAAAAAATCATAATAGATGTTATACGTTTTAATATTTATTTCCCTGAACTGTATCTGACGACACCCAAACAAAACAAATCGCACAACCTGTCTAAAGTGTCTGAGTAGGATATCATGCTATGCAGGTGGCCCATTGGGCACAGACATACATTCAATATCATTCCACGTTGGTTCAACATAATTTCATTGAAATGACATGGGAACAAACAGTGTGTGCCCAGTGGGATGCTACTGAGCACTGGAAGTTTATAAGACACAACGATGAAGTGAGTGACAGAAGAGTTGCTCTTCTATCAAAAAATGCATATGTTAATTATGTTTGAAGTTCATGTTTCTTGATGAAGTGAACATGCACTTCTTGTAATTATCTAATTATATTTTATACACATTTTAATCATATTTTTCATGATTGCAACAGAAGATTCAGATAAGAAGCAGTAATTGAGGGTTAAAGGTGGGCAGCAAAGGTTCCAGGGGGGGGGCTGCAGAGTTCTTCTCCCTAGAAGTGTCTCCATCACACCTCCATGACTCTTCCGATCTGTTAAAGAAACTTAATAAGAACTTCAAGTTATGGTGGTTGAACAACTTTTATTTAGCTCTTTTTCTAAAATGCTGCCAATAACGTTGTTTTCTTACCTTCTGAATTGTTTGCAATTAGTTTTCATTAAAAATGGTTGATACACATTCTTATATGCCAATTGTTGAATGTTAATTATTACCAGTTATGTCCAGTTTGTTTATCACACTAATAAACTGCAAAATACATTTTTTTAAAGAGAATGGCTGGGCAATGCATTATTTATTAAATGTTTCATGGCAGTTCAGGAATACTACAGTATTTGAAAAGTTTGTTCCAATGCAAAACATTGCCAAGGAAACTCAAGAAATGCATAGAACAGAATGTATATTACATGTTTTATTTCAAATCAAGAACATTAGATCTTGGGACACACTTCAATGATTAAATACACACAATAAGAATTCCTTTGCCTATTCGGTTACAGAAAACAAATAAAATGTGTATGATAAAGCTTTGCTGAAAACAAGTTATTTTGGCATTGTTCATTCTCAGCTAGTGTTTCTTAAATTAAACAAAACAAACAAAAAGAACAAACCTAAGCAACAAAGAATAGATGGCTCAAAATCTATTCAACACTAAGAATATGAAAACGTAGCACCTTGTACCAGTCAACATGTTTTTTTTGGGGGGGACTGGTTTGTAGTGGATAAGAAGCAATGATATTGAATGGGGAGCCTTAAGGATGGGATTAAATAATAATTAAACATAAATGAAAAGGGTATAGAACATTTCCCCTCCCCAACTGATTCTTTTGGACTGGGGAGGCAGACAGTACAGAACAAAACACTTTGATCAGATTAATTCTGTCATCAGGTGAAAGTGATTTGACTACTTTGATGTCAAATATCAGTCTGTTGTAGTTCATTTTACTCAGGACTCATCAACAATATTAGAATACAAGTCCCACTGTATACTTGGTGCCAAAACATGACAGTCCTGCCAAAAGAAATACTGTACATTATGTGCTGCTAAAATACAAAGTAAAATGAGCTCTGACGGTTTCAATGGTTTCTAATAAGAACTAAAGCTAACCCTAAGGCACTGCTCAAAATAAAGCAAAATAATCAAATAAAAAAAGATAGGGAGAGGCAGTGCAATCTAGCTATGGAAACTGGCAAGACTCATGAACTACCACGTCTCCCCTAAAACTCATTACATCAGTAAAACAAATGGAACACCAACAGCAATACCATATGTGGCATTGACTAGGCCTATAATGTTACTTAAAACATTGACAGACATTCCCCACTAATTGGTGAACTTTTGCTGACCAGAGGTAACAACAACCAGGTCTGTGATAGGCCCACGGTATGGATGATAACAATCCTACATATGGTTATTATATATAGTGAGAGAGGCCATTCAGGAAGGGAGTTCCACTCACTGTTCCTTTGAGACCTCGGCTTGATCGAAAATATAGTTTGATGCAGGTCTCTAGCAATATCATTTTTATTTTCAATCAGTGCAAAACTTTTGAGTCAACGTTAGCTTAGCATAGTTAGGTTGATGTCTACATCCACACCACTTCAAAACACAAATGAAAAAAAAAACTAAATGAAGGGAAAAAGTCGTCAAACACATATACTCTCTAGTCTTACAATAGTGGTCCTGTTTGGCTCAGTTGGTAGAGCATGGTGCTTGCAATGCCAGGGCTGTGGGTTTGATTCCCACCGGGGGACCAAAACAAAAATGAATACACTCACTACTGTAAGTCACTCTGGATAAGAGCAGCTGCTAAATGACTAAAATGTTGTGGAGGATACAGAGATATACATATAGGTGTGGACTAGGTTATTGTAGCAGTAATGGAGCTTTAGTATAATGTTTCAATAAACTGTTCTGGCTACAGTACCAATGAATACATCATGCCACGTATTTCTAGGGAATTCAGCATTTTACATGCAAACAAGTGTGCTCTCCTTTGAGTTGTACTGTACTGATGAAACCAGCAACATGAAGGATTGTTTCATTTCAAAGTTGCATATCCAAATATGTTTTGTCAAAAGCAATTCAACAAAAATATATATATTTTTAAATCAGTTTTGTTCAATGTTGTATGAGACATACATTAAGGAAAACAAGTTAGATTTACATGGGTGCCTTCAAGATTTCTGTTAAGACATTCCGTTATTAACATTAGATCCCAATCATATTTGGTATGAATGTATTTACTATAAAGATTATTTTTCAACAATAAATACTAAATTAAATATATTAAAGTAACTGTCCAGTTACCAGATTTCTATGAAATATGACATATAATGAATTACAATGTGAGAGAAATAGTTGTTTTCCTTCCACAGTTTTTGAATGAAGAATGTAAAATTATTTTTATAAAAAGAATGCTATTCTGTGTTGGAATGGTGTGGGCATACCTCAACAACAGAATGGTGTGGGCATACCCCAACAACAGAATGGTGTGGGTGAATACCGGTCATTAAAAATATTAATTTGAGTAGACCGCTGATTGGCCAGCTCACATCATCCTCTATAACCCTCAATCTCAACTCTGGATTTCGAAGTTAGTTCCACTGCATTTTTTCATTGTACCCTCTAATCAGGGACTAATTTAGACTCTGGACACCAAGTGAGTGCAATTAACTATCAGGTAGAACAGAAAACCAACAGGTTTAACCCTCAAGATCTGATTGCTGTAATTGCAAAATAATAATGAAGTTCACTTGTGTGTACATAGGGGAAAGTGTTTTGTAAACTAAATGTTGAGCACTACATGCAAAATCAATGTATACAACAACACTTCTTGATTTACTGTACATAATATGCAACCCTCCATAGCTTATTCTCATACCTACCCACAACAATGTAGTTACTGCCTCTGCAAATATGTCATCTTGATGTATGTACCTTTGTCAAGTATAACAGCCCTGTTGCCAGTGGAGACTGTACATGGAAGATACTTTGATACAAAATAATCAAGTTATTATATGTTGAATCCTGTCTTAGAGTCACCCAGGATATTAAAGAAAGATAATAATATTGGGCCCATTTAAATCAGACAGCAGATTTTAATGAGATTTTATCCTGTTTACAATTGTGGTTAATTAATCTAGCGCATCTGTAGGCTTTTGTCATATTTTCTAGTGGGGTCCTATCTGTAGTAGCAGTAGTATAGTTGCAGCCTGCTTCATGTCACTGTTTTCAGTACTTTTCCATCTTCCCCAAGGATTAAAATTGCCCCAAGGACTAAAAACAACAAAACTTAAATATTCATATAGAGGTAAGACGCTAAAGTGTATTTACAAATGTCAAGCAATAAGTAAGGGCCAAATATGCCAATGTATAATTTTGCACTTAACATTCCTCATATAGTGAACATGGTCAGGCAGCTAGTATGATACACCTTCACTCCATAGTCTCTTCAGCACCAGGAAAGACACCATTTCCACCATGAGAAAGTGAACCCAGACCCATATTGTAAACCTCCCAAATGCACAAATCAAACTTATATATATATATAAAAAAAACATGAATATGCAACAAAAGTGTGACAGGTTTTGCTGTGTACCATGCTCAAGCCTGCCGTGCAAGTATCCTAGCTGTGCATGCCACTCTTTCCCAGAGTCCCAAAGCGCGCGCGCACGCACACACACACACACACACACACACACACACACACACACACACACACACACACACACACACACACACACACACACACACACACACACACACACACACACACACACACACACACACACACACACACACACACACACACACACACCTCTATGAGCGATGTAAATACATTCTATAACAAAAAAATGACATGGAGAGGGACGGAAGACATACAGTTGGTTTCCCTGACGACAAAACCTCCTGATGTGATAGGAGGAGAGGCATGGAGACAGTGGTTATCCAATGAGTTCCCCAGCTGCCTGTGCTGTGTGACGTCATAAAGGTCCTATCTATCCTATACTCCAAAAAGATCATCTAAGGCCACAATGTTCATCCAGAAAGGAAAGTGTAAACACTGCAAAAGAAGAGAAAAGACAGTCAGCCACACATCCCTTGTGGGATATCTATTTTTTAAAGGTCCATAATGTAATTGTGTATGACCCGACTGTTTTCAGACAGACATTTTAGTCATTTAAAGCAAGTCTGATAAGCAGTAGATCCATTATATGTGCAATATTTCTGTTTCCCCCCCCACAAGTTTAATTTTTGCTTCTTTTACTTTCGGATTTGTACATCAGCTTCAAAGAGCTGAAAAATATTTCTGGTTAGAAAGATATTTAATATTTTGGGCTATAAAGATATTTCACAGTGGTTTAGATGGTACAACAATTCTCTATATTTGCTTGATGTCACAAACTGAAATCTGGCGAACATTTTAGAATTTTAGAAAACAGGAAAAGGCAGGGCTATTTCTACATATTGCACATTTAAGAAAATCAAAAAGAGTAGTACTAGATAGAAGATAATTTTCTGACAATATTAGCCTATAGATTATGGAGGAGTGTCCGTGTGTAGGAAATAGAGATGTGATGGAACAAACCCATTTATTTAAGGCACTTCAATAGCTACTCCTAGAGTCCTGTTTAGGAGTCGACCCACTGTTGAGGATTTCCTCTTCCTCTGCATCCCCCTCCTCTTCCTCCGTCCAGCCTCCCAGACGCAGCGGGGTGGGCATATTAGACAGGCTGACTGCTGTGTGGACGCTGTGCGTCTGAGAACCTGATTGCGTAGATAGAGGGTCGGAGCATAGACAGTTGGACAACTGGATGTCATAAGCTAAAAACTATCAACTACCAAACACGCTCCATCTGACGTTAGCCAAGATCTTATGTAAGTAAAAAAAGATGAATGACTGTTTCGTACCAGCGTTGCTGCTTAGCTCTCTCATTGGCACTGGGTTCTGCCACTGGCCGAATGTCCTCTGGTGGGGGAGTGAGTTCTGTTGGTGGACCTAAGGACAGAGTGGAACACACGTCACACACTCGGTGTGTGTGTGTGTGCGTGTGTAGAAAGGTAAATGAAAAGAAGGACCCTGAGGCCACCTCTTCGAGGTTACCTACCTCATGCATGTAAATAGCATGGAGACTCATCTCAGCAGAGGCAAACTCTGATAGCAATGTAGTGCTCTTCATTCGAGAATCACTCCCTGACATGCTGAGGAAATAAAAACAAGCTATTATCAGCAAGTCTAAAAAAAACATCGAAGTACATCACTTAATTCACAGACTATGAACTAACCTCATATTCAATCAATAATGCATCTTCGACAAGCAGGTACTGTATCAAATCAATCAACACTTTTGCATTATGGATGAACCTAGAACAACAGTGTTGTGTTTGCAGTGTGTGTTTGCAGAGCATGGTGTCGGTCTACCTACCTGTCGATGATGGTGCGGTCACTGCAGTACATGGTGCTGTCGGGGTCGGTGGAAGGCAGATGGACATGCGAGCGGGAGCGGCTGGCGTGGGGGAGCTGAGAGTGGGAGCTGGATAGAGAGGCCAGGACGCTGGCGGCGGCAGAGGCAGCCGTGCTGGGAGGAACGAAGCGGCGGTCTCGGCCTGGTAGGCCTGACGCGGTCAGCACAGGGTGGGCCAGGACACTTGCCAATAGGTTGTCAGGCTGGACAGGAGAACATAACCCAGAGGGCAGTATACAAGCAAATTGTCAAGATATAACTCAACATACTGTAATCCAATAACAAACCTTAGACAAATTGCAATACATTGACATCATTGTTGGATGAAACAGTTGAATGACTAGCAGAGTCTGGTTGCCATTATAGTGTTGAGGCAAAAATCTACCTGTGTACTAACTGTGACTGACAATGAATTAGCTGGATGGGGATGTGGGTGTAGTGGGGAGTTACTGTAGTTACTAACTTCATTGCCGGACCCGTTGGAGAGCAGTGAGGAGCAGAGCGGGGCCTCAGAGAGCAGCAGCTGGGTGGGGGGTCCTCCCTGGGCATCCTGGTGCACCTTCTCCTTCAGATGGCTGATGAACACTGAGCTCTCCTGGGGGGGCTGCCAACGGGGGTTCTTGATGGTGAAGTGCATCAGAGACAGCTCAGTCTTGCCGTTCTCAGCCTGCTGGTACACAGACGCCTCCGTCTGGCCCTCAGACATCCACTGAAACAGACAACGTGTGACAATTACTCACTGGAACAATGCAATATTGAAACAAATTTACTATGCGGCCTCCCGAGTGGTGCAGCGGTCTAAGCCTTTGCATCGCAGTGTTGTGGCATCACTATAGCCTGGGGTTCCATTCCAGGTTGTGTCACAACCGGCCGTGATCGGGGCTCCCATAGGACGGCGCACAACTGGCCCAGCGTCGTCCGGGTTAGGGGAGGGTTTGGCCGTTGGGCTTTACTTGGCTCATTGCGCTCGAGTGACTGCGTGCCGGGCACCTGCAGTTTTACTTCAGTCGTCAGTTGAAAGGTGTTTCCTCTGACACATTGGTGTAGCTGGCTTCTGGGTTAAGCGAGCGGGTGTTAAGAAGTGCAGCATGGCGGGTCATGTTTTGAAGGAAGCATAACTCGACCTTCGCCTCTCTTGAGCCCGTTGGGGAGTTGCAGTGATGAGACAAGATAGTAATTGGATGGCAATTGGATATCACGGAATTATGGAGAAAAAGAGGGTAAATAACAAAAAATAAAAATAACTATAACTATGCATAAGTGACTAATATCAGGAGAGGACGCATTCACATTCATTTCTGATGCAATAATGACGACCTGGTGATCACTGACCTAAAATCAGCAGTGAGAATCTTCATTTCAACAAAGTAATGACAATACTTTCCATATCAAAGTCCCTTTCCCATACCCTAAATTACAGGCACTAACCAGAGGGTTTCCATGACGACGGATGTCCATCTGTGCGAAGGAGCAGATGTCTCCAACCCCGACTACCTCCACAGTGAAGTTCCTGAAGAAGTCGATGATGTCCAGGGACTTGTTCCTCAGTAAGAAGATGAGAATGAAGGGCGTGACGATGGGGCTCAGCAGCTCCTCCAGGATAAACAGCTAAACAGACAGACAGACACACACAGACACAAAGACAGACAATACTGAATGAGGATTTGGCGCTATTCAGACTTGAGATCTGCATCCTTAACTTGAATTTTTTACATAGCCTATGTCATTCACTGATTGTTAATGAGAGAGTTGCGAGTAAAGTTAAGCACTTTGATCAAGGCTGAATACTTTCCATTGTGTCCCCCAAACAAATGATTAAAGTGGCATAAGATGAATTAGTTCCTGTGTGGAAAGTGACATACAATATTATGGTGAGGTCATATGAATTGGAGTGTACAAGAATAAGTTAATACAATTAAAGCACTTGTTTAGGCATTGATCAAATCTTGAGCAAACCCTTACATGTGTGTTACAAGTAGGGCTGTGGTGGTCACAAAATTTAGTCAGCCGGTGATTGTCAAGCAAATAACTGTTGGTCTCACGGTAATTGACCATAAATTAACATAAACATATTTAACATGTCCTGGCTTCCACACCATTACAAAAAGTATTATAAATCCATGTAATACAGTCTACACCTTCACAATAAATCTATTATTTATGTTAGACAGGTCTAAAGAAACATGATATTTCAAAAATAAAGTATATTTCAGAAGAAAAGCAGAGCATACTCTTGAGTTGTCCTTATGTTTTGCGGCAAATCCAAGATGGCACGATGTCAAGTCGTTTGTCTGTGACTAGTACATTTTAACCTACTAATAACCTATTTATTTATGGTTGAGTAACTTCCTTGTTGTGTAGTGCAAACTTTTTTGTTTTTGCTGGTGTAAAGATCACAGGTCCTCCTCAACTTGGCACTTCATTACTTGAAGTTAACCAAAGTAACCCTATCTCTGGCTGGCCTGAGGTCCTCCTTCGTCCGCGGAGCGTCTCGTCCAAGCTGCTCCTTTTTGCTCTTCGCCTGGATGTCAGTGGCAGCTCAACAATCCCCAACCCATTCTCAACACCCAATCTACTCACATGCGCAAACACTCACATTCAGACTTATACATACACGCGGTCCCTCTCTCCCCTTACCTTTGTTGGCCTCTATTTTTTTCATTTATCAGAGAAAATGACAATTTTCGTGGTATTGCTTTGTACACTGACTTTACTGAACTCTGGAGAAAACGAACAATGTCGCTGGGTGAGTACATCTGACAATGTGCTCTCCTGTCCATTAGACAGGAACTCGCTCTTTTTCACTCAGTCCACTCGTCCATGTGCCTATGTATTTGTGGCATGATGTGAACAGTACGAATGTGTCACTACCAAAGTCTAATGGTTTTAAATGACTGTTTTGTATTGTCTGGAAACTCACTTGTAGAATTCGCTTGGATTAGGTCTCTTAAAAAAGAGAAGCCGTGCAAGGTTATTAAACCGAGGTGCCTAGTTATTCTTCTTTTGTTGATATCAGGTAACGTGCAACCTAACCCTGGCCCTGATATGCAATGTCTACAAACCCCCTCTGATTTTAAATCAAGATCTGGTTTTGGTATTTTTCATTTAAATGTACGCAGCCTGTTGTCAAAAATTGATGGGGTTAGGATTTGGGCTAAATCAACTGATGCTGATGTAATTGTGTTTTCTGAAACCTGGCTCAGCAAGTCTGTTTTTGATAAGGATATTTGTATAAGTGGTTACAATGTTTATCGCACTGATCAAGTTAAGAAAGGTGGGGGTGTGGCTATATATGTAAAAACTAAATTCCCTGTAAGTGTGGCAAAGTCTGAAACTATTTGTAAACAGTTGGAATTTCTTGCTTTGAATATTGAGGTTTCAAAGGGTCTCTCTATAACTGTGATTGGCTGTTATAGGCCCCCCTCTGCTCTCGGTGATGCATTTTCTTCTTTGACGCACCTTACGTCTAAACTTCTTTGCAGTGAAATGATCTTGATTGGTGATCTCAACTGGTGATGGTTAAAGCCGGTGTCTGATGATTTAAAAATGTTTTGTAATTCTATGAATCTTACCCAGTTGATTAACTCAACCACTTGCCCAAATCTTAAATGCCCAGATAAATCTACCCTGATTGACTTGATATTGACAAATGTTCCACATAAATATTCTGCGGTTGGTGTTTTTTTGTAATGGTTTAAGTGACCATTGTGCTGTTGTTTCTGTTAGAAATACTAAGGTTCCTAAGACAAACCCACATTTTATTCGTAAGATAAATCTGGCAGCTGATTTCATAGCTGAGCCACTTACATAACTGTTCAATCTAACCCTGGAATGTAATGAACTTCCGAAAATCTGGAAATCAGCATTTGTCCTACCACTTTTAAAAGGGGGAGATCCAGCTCTTTTAAATAATTATAGGCCAATCTCAAAGCTGTCACCCCTGGTGAAAATACTTGAAACCCTTGTGAGTGAACAGCTAAAATAGTTTTTATTTACTAACTCTATTTTATCAATGTACCAATCGGGCTTCAGGAAGAAGCATAGCACAATTACATCAGCCATGAAGGATTTAAATAAAGCCATTGACAAAAAGCAGCACTGTGTCTCACTTTTTATTGATCTCTCTAAGGCTTTTGATACAGTTGATCATGCTATACTAAGGCAGAGATTGTCGAGTGTAGGTCTTTCAGAGCATGCAGTTGCATGGTTTGCTAACTATCTGTCTGATAAAACTCAGTGCACTCAATTTGATGGGCTTATGTCTGTTAAATTGTCTGTCTTTAATAGTGTGCCCCAAGGCTCTGTACTTGGTCCTCTCTTATTCACTATTTATATAAATTATTTAGACAAAAATGTCCAAAATGCGCAACTTAATTTTTATGCTGATGATACTGTTATTTACTGTTGTGCCTCGTCTCTTACAAAAGCTTTCCAGAACTTGCAAACTGCTTTTTATACTGTTCAACATACATTGTGTCAATTGAAACTTATCCTCAATACTGCTGTTTTTTATTTTGATATACTCTTGTGAATTCTATGGTTTTTACTAGATTACTTGTAGTTTTTCATGTTGTTTGTCTGTCATTTTTGTATTGACTTGGTGCTGCCTATCTTGGCCAGGACGCTCTTGAAAAAGATATTTTTAAATCTCAATGAGCCCTTCCTGGTTAAATAAAGTTTAAATAAAAATAAAAAGTTAGGTCCTGATGAGGCTATGCCAAATGGCTATGGGCTACACTAGTTAATTTAGAAGACAGGACTTGCCTAGTTAAATAAAGGTTAAATAAAAACAGATATATCAACATCAACTGTTCAGAGGAGACTGTGTGAATCAGGCCTTCATGGTCAAATTGCTGCAAAGAAACCACTACTTAAGGACACCAATAATAAAAAGAGACTTGCTTGGGCCAAATTTGAGAATGTTGATTCCAACCGCCGTGTCTTTGAGAGACACAGAGTAGGTGGACAATCTCTGCATGTATATTTCTCACTGTAAAGCATGGAGGAGGAGGTGTTACTGTGTGGTGGTGCTTTGCTGGTGACACTGTCTGATTTATTTAGCATTCAAGGCAGTTAACCAGCACGGCTACCACAGCATTCTGCAGCGATACACCATCCCATCTGGTTTGGGCTTAGTGGGACTATCATTTGTTTTTCAACGGGACCATGACCCAACACACCTCCAGGCTGTCTAAAGGCTATTTTACCAAGAAGAAGAATGATGGAGTGCTGCATCAGATGACCTGGCCTCCACAATCACCTGACCTCCACCAAATTGAAATGGTTTGGGATGAGTGGGACTGCAGAGTGAAGGAAAAGCAGCCAACAAGTGCTCAGCATATGCAGGAACACCTTCAAGACTGTTGGAAAAGCATTCCAGGTGAAGCTGGTTGAGAGAATGCCAAGTGTGCAAAGCTGTCAAAGGCAAAGGGTGGCTAAAAGAATCTCAAATATATTTTGATTTGTTTAACACTTTTTGATTACTACATGTGTTATTTCATAGTTTTGATGTCTTCACAATTATTCTACAATATAGAAAATAATAAAAAGAGAAGAAAAACCCTTGAATGAGTGGGTGTTCTAAAACAGTTGACCAGTAGTGTATACTAAATAATATATAGGTGACATTTGTTTTGATTTAGAAGAGACCATTATCATGAACCTGTATCGAAACAGGGGCAGCGGGGAAAAAGACATGTCATCTACGTACTTAAATAGTGAATGGAGGATGATTTTTCCCATGGTTCACTTTCATGCCAGCCAGGTAGGCTATATTCCAGTTTTAAAGAAGCAATGAGCTTAATATTAGGAAAGTTGAGAAATATAGTAGGCTTAGCCTATAGAAAGCTAATAGGATCCTTCTATTTTTATTAGTGGCCATCACTGTTTTCTTCCACAATTGCATAGCCTATAGAAATGTTGCACAATATGAGCTCTCACAAAGTGTTTGATTCGATTTTTGATTACATTTGCATTGATGTCCAGAGTGACAGTTACCAAGTTTGGTAGGCTACTAATGACCAGCAGCAGAATCAGAGCTTGGAGAAGACTAATTACCGTGACTAAACGGTAATGTGGAATTTGACTGCCTTCATGACTCATGACTACCAGTGTGGCGGTAACACGGCCACCGCAACAGCCCTAGTTACAAGAGCATTTCAATTTCAGATCGTATGTCATAAAGTCATACACTGACCAGCTGAATCCAGGTGAAAGCTATGATTCCTTATAGATGTCACTTGTTAAATCCATTTCAATAAGTGTATATGAAGGGGAGGAGACAGGTTAAAGAAGGATTTTTAAGCATTGAGACATGGATTGTGTATTAGTGCCATTCAGAAGGTGAATGGGTAAGACAAAAGATTGAAGTACTTTTGAACAGTGTATGGTAGTAGGTGCCAGGCACCTGTTTGTGTAAAGAACTTTAACGCTGCTGGGTTTTTCACGCTCAACAGTTTCCCGTGTATATCAAAAATGGTCCACCACCCAAAGGACATCCAGCCAACTTGACAATAGTGGGAAGCATTGGAGTCAACATGGGCCAGCATCCCTGTGGAATGCTCCCTGTGGACATCTTGTAGTCCATGCCTCGACGAATTGAAGATGTTCTGAGGGCAAAAGGGGTGCAACTTAATATTAGGAAGGTGTTCCTACTGTTTTGAACACTCTGAATAGTCCAGCAGTCTCTATTTACTGTCTGGCCCTTCTCACCCACCGCTTTGTACTGGAACAGCTGTGCCACCTCGTCCCGGGTCTCGCTCTTGTTGGCGTTGCCCCTCCAGTGGTCTGGCATGTAGTGGATGTGAGCAAGCACACACTGCAGCAGCTGCTCCGGGCACCACACCATGTGTTCGTCTGGGATGAAGGACCTAGGAGGAGGGCATATTCACATACATCATCTCTCTATTTCACACAACATATTATATGGATTATGGACAGACTGGTATGTCTGGGGGTTTAACATATGCTGAAATATTCTCTAACAAAGATGTTTCCTTCTGCTCCCTCGCTCATTACTGTCTGTTAGAACTGGTGGGGTGACAACAATATGGTGGAATCAAGGTGGAGGTGTTGCATACCAACTCTGCAATGGGAAGGGGTAAGGAATGCATTTTGCAAATGATACACAGCCACAAATCACTGCAAGATCATCCTGAGAGGTCACCATTCCCCCTGTCCCCTGGCTTACCTGGTGATGGTGATAACCACTCCCAGCACGGTGATGGCGGTCAGGATGTGCTGCACGGTCAAGACATCCTCATCATACACGGTCAGTGCGATGAGCACGGCCAGCACCGAGCCCGAGAAGAACGCCACGTTCTTGGCCAGCACGGTGAGGAGCGGCGAGGTGAACGAGTTCATGTACTTGGAGATGGGCTTGTAGCCGCGGCCTAGCCTGCCGTGCAGCTCGTGGTCCAGCTCATTGAAGTGGCGCAGGTAGAGGCGGCCGAACATAGACCAGCGGCGTGCTCCCAGACTCCCTGGCTCCCTCCTGATGATCTCGGTGTAGCTGAAGAAGGCGTAGAGCACCTGCCACACCAGGATGAAGGGGCAGAGGAGCAGGTTGGCCACGCCTAGTAGAAGAATGATCCGGCTCAGCTGCTGGGCCAGCTCCAGACGGTTCCCTGCTCGCTTGTACTTGGGGTGCAGGTTCCATTTGTTCTGGAACAGCGACCCCGGACCCCAGAAGAGAATCAGCTCAAAGTTGTACTTGAGGCCCTGGGTGAGGAACACCAGGTTTCCCAGAAGGGGGAGCTGAAGCTGTACAGGTAACAGTGACTTATTGACCATGGCCACCATGTAGTTCTTGAATCGCAGGATGCGGTGGTAGATGTCCAGCTCAGTTAGCTCCTTCTTGTGGATACACATCTGCTGCTCCCGCTGCAGGCTGATCAGACGGTCCTGGACCTCCTGCCATGTGAAGTTACACAGCTCGTCCTGGAAAGGGGAGAGGTCAAAGGTGTTCAGACTTTGTACCCTGATATGAGGGACACCTACTTGCAGGTAAGCTGGGTGGGTATAACAAACATTTATCTTTATATATTTTGAAACCAATGGATTCCAAGAAAACTGACAACTACAGAAAGCTAAAATGGTCTGAAAAATCTGCATACCACTGTTTCATGAGACTCTAGGATCAAACGTAAAATAGGGTCAATTATCCCTTAATGTGTTATTCCTGGTCACTGAAACCTTTAAGGGGTTGACATAAAATGTCAACCCCTTATGTCCAGTGGACATTAAAAAAAAGCCTTACCATGCTGATCTTCAGTGCTTTGATGTAGAACTGGCGTATCTCCCAGTAGCTGAGGATGTTGCAGAAGACCTTGATCATCCGGTAGACCCAGAAGATGGTCGCCATGATGAGCAGGAAGATGATCCAACTGTTCTCCTGGATACTGGGGAAAAGAAGGGATGAAATAATTCATATTTTTATTCTCTGTTTGACATTAAAGGTTCATTTCAATGAATGGAAAATGCATGTGTATAGAGGGTATAAAACATTAGGAACACCTTCCTAATATTGAGTTGCACCCCTCTTTTGCCCTCAGAACAGCCTCAATTCGCAGAGGCGTGGACTCTACAAGGTGTTGAAAGCGTCCCACAGGGATGCTGGCCCATGTTGACTCCAATGCTTCTCACAGTTGTGTCAAGTTGGCTGGATGTCCTTTGGGTGATGGACCATTCCTGATACACAAGGGAAACTGTTGAGCGTGAAAAACCCAGCAGCGTTGCAGTTCTTGACACAGTCAAACAGGTGCACCTCGCACCTACTACTATACCCCTTTGGATGATGATGCAGGCCATACATAGAAGGTCAAAATTATTTATGTGCACCATTGATGTATGACCATAACTAACTATCTACAAATGAGAGTAAAGGAGCCTTATAAATCTGTTAGTTTAAGACTCCTCACAGGTGACCTGAACCAGCCTTATAGTGTAATGTATGTTCATCATTAGTGAGGGTGGGGGGGTTGGGGGGAGGTTCCCTAATGCTGGAAGTTTGGGAACCCCTGATCTAGGTAACCACCCTGGTATACATATTCAGGAGAATGAACAATGAACATAAACATACATTCAGGAGTTGAATTTGGATGTTTAAAAAACTCAAAAAACAACGTGACAAAGTTAGGCTACTTTTGAATTTGTGTGACATCTTTTTAATTTCCAGACCAATTCAAATGTTAAACTAGAGAGGAGTTAGGGGGAGGATGGGAGAGCAGGCAAAGTCTGTGGTTTTAAATGATGGGACATGCTGTTCCTCGATTAGAATTCCTAGCAGTGGTGTGTCATCATCTTCCGTCTAAACACCCATTCAGTCATGGAGGGTTCTTAAAGAAGGGATTCGGGGGGGGGGGGGCAGCCTAAGATTGTGTTTGTGTGCAGAACCAGATTAATAATATGAAAACAGGAACGCTTGTTTATCCATATTGGAAAGAAATGTGACTGTGGTGGGGGTGGAGGGGACTGGGTCTAGCAGCAGAGCTTGGGTGTGTCATGGGGTCCACAGACTGCCTGCCCAGACCTCAAAAGTGACTCCTTTCAGCTACTCAGTGAGCTGTCCCTGTGTGAGACTTACCATGTAGGGGCTATCCATTACATTGTTTTCCCTGGTATTACTCTGAACACAGTGCACTGATACAGAAATAACCTGCTTCAAGAACCTGTCATCAACTACAGGCTGACGGTGTTGCAACTTGCCTCGTGTTTCAGGCCGAGGCTATGCGGATGATTTAGTATTTAGAAATAAACAATTCAAATGTAGTTGCAGGGAAGTTAATTCATATTTCAGATTTGTCTTTGACAGAGAAGTCATGACTACCAAAGCCTTTGCTCGGTAGGTCTAACTAACTAAGCTCTTCAACACAAGGGTTCACCTAGTTCACAGGACACAAGGCTAACTAAAATAACTTTGGATCAAATTTAATTAAAACAGCAGCCCTCCCTCAGTCCATTGAACACAATTAGACTTACATGCCAATAGCACTCCAAATTAATTAAATTAATGTCAACTTCCAATTAGATAATAGAAAATGACAATGATAAGACTTCACCACTCATAAGAGCTCATATCGCAATTAGCATCTCTGATAAACAAGAAAATGATTTCTTCATCATAATGTTCTGAGTGGAAATATAACCCACAGGCAATGTGAAAGTAGGCCAGAGCTCTGCGCTCCACAGTGTATCTCTATGAATGTGAGCATGTTTTACAGTAAAACCTCATCTGACACAACCCAATAAGCAAACATTAGCCTCAGAATTACTGGTCATCGTCACATTTTGCTGGAAATTCCCTTTTCAGGCCTGATGAAGTTCTGCAGGCTCTGAGACGTATACCCTGGTATAATTATGTCTAGTCACAAGAGAATAAAATACCCAATGTCATGAAGAAGGATTTACATTCTGGCATTAGCAGTTTTTTTTGGGATCCCCATTAGTGACAGCTAGTCTTACTGAGGTCCGACATATAACGAATAAGACATTACACACAAAATAATTTACAATTGACATACATGTAAAAACATTAACAAGTAGTGTGTGTGGGCATCTATCAGTTACACATACATGGCAGTAAATACACATAACAAGTAGGTCACATGGGGGAAAGGCGTTGTAGTGGTAAGAAAACCACCCAATTTATCTATGCAGTCAAGCACTCAGATTTGTTTCTGAGGGATCATGTACAAAAACAATAAACCTGAACTGGCAACAAGGACAACTATTTCTACCTCAACTACATATTCTTATAGCCATCCATGCCTATATAGGCTACCAATCCATCTATTAAGCCAATGCTGATTGACCTACCTCTCAGTGCACTGCTGGCTTGGTAGGATGGCATCAGGCAGAGAGACCTTGTTCCTGTCCAGGGGGTTCTGGCCAGGTCCTGTGTGGTTCACTGCCCGGTTGGCAAACAGTATATCATACTCCACACAGTTGAAGAGGAATGTTGTGAAAGTGACCACAAACAGGAACTGACTGCAATAAGGAGTTTGAGATGTTGGGGTTAAACATTAGCCGATATAAACTTTGAATATTGTCTTAAAATTTGAAACATTCTTAGATTAACATAAGGTTGGTAAATAAATGGATATACTTACAAAAGTTCAAAGAACTCTGATAACATCATACAAGCAAAGCCATTTTTCTGATGAAACTGATAGATGTGGAAATTTGAGTTAAGGAAAACAGAGTTGAGTGTTTTTTAATCAAATAATAAGAGTGATGTAGGTTTTTTAAAAGTAGACTTAATACATCCATTACAGAGAAACAAAACCACAACAAAGCAACGTAAAGTGAACCAGTATGGCATCAATATCATTAAAGTACAGAGGACGTTCTGGAAGGACACACATAATTGAAAGTCGTTCTCCTGAGGCAAGTCTCTTATTTAAAGTCACTGTGCATCACGAGTTGCATTTATTTACAGCCACATTGTACTGTCAGAATCATATTCATGTCAAAGCGGTGTTTAAAATGGCTCCTTCCTAAATTAGATTGTTAGGTTATAATAATGATAACAGACATGATAAAGCTGCAATTTTAAACATCATACTGAAAGTAATGCTTATTTACATAACAATAAGCTACAATACACAATACCAGTCAAAACTTTGGATGCACCTACTCATTCAAGGGTTTTTCTTTCATTTGACTATTATCTACATTGTAGAATAATAGTGAAGACATCAAAACTATGACTTAACATATATGGAATCATGTAGTAACCAAAAAATTCTAAATATATTTTATATTTAAGATTCTTCAAAGTACCCTTTGACTTGATGACAGCTTGCACTCTTGGCATTCTCTCAACCAGCTTCATGAGGTAGTCACCTGGAATGTGTTTAAATTAACAGCTGTGCCTTGTTAAAAGATAGTTTGTGGAATTTCTTTCCTTCTTAATGGGTTTGAGCCAATCAGTTGTATTGTGACAAGGTAGGGGTGGTATACAGAAGATAGCCCTATTTGGTTAAAAGACCAAGTCCATATTATGGCAAGAACAGCTCAAATAAGCAAAGAGACAGGACAGTCCATCATTACATGAAGGTATGTCAAGAACTTTGAAAGTTTCTCAAGTGCAGTCGCAAAAACCATCAAGCGCTGTGAAACTGGCTCTCATGAGGACCGCCACAGGAAAGGAACACCCAGAGTTACCTCTGCTGCGGAAGATAATTTCATTAGAGTTACCAGCCTCTGAAATTGCAGCCCAAATAAATGCTTGACAAAGTTCAAGTAACAGACACATCTCAACATCAGCTGTTCAGAGGAGACTGCATGAATCAGGCCTTCATGGTCAAATTGCTGTGAAGAAACCACTACTAAAGGACACCAATAAGAAGAAGATACTTGCTTGAGCCAAGAAACACAAGCAATGGACATTAGACCGTTGGAAATCTGTCCTTTGGTCTGATGAGTCCAAATTTGAGAATTTTGGGTGCAACCGTCATGTCTTTGTGAGAAGCAGAGTAGGTGAACGGACGATCTCCACATGTGTGGTTACCACCGTGAAGCATGGACGAGGAGGTGTGATGGTGCTTTGCAGGTGACACTGTCTGTAACTTATTTAGAATTCAAGGCACACGTAACCAGCATGGCTACCACAGCATTCTGCTGCGATACACCATCCCATCTGGTTTACACATAGTAGGACTATCATTTGTTTATCAACAGGACAATGACCCAATACATATTCACGCTGTGTAAGGGCTATTTGACCAAGAAGGAGATTACATTTACATTTACATTTAAGTCGTTTAGCAGACGCTCTTATCCAGAGCGACTTACAAATTGGTGCATTCACCTTATGACATTCAGTAGAACAGTCACTTTACAATAGTGCATCTAAATCTTAAAGGGGGGGGGGGTGAGAAGGATTACTTATCCTATCCTAGGTATTCCTTAAAGAGGTGGGGTTTCAGGTGTCTCCGGAAGGTGGTGATTGATGGAGTGCTGCTGTAACCGATGTGAAATGGCTAGCTAGTTAGCAGGGAGTGAGCTAATAGCGTTTCAATCGGTGACGTCACTCGCACTGAGACCTTGAAGTAGTTGTTCCCCTCCGCAAGGGCCGTAGATTTTGTGGAGCAATGGGTAATGATGCTTTGAGGGTGGCTGTTGTCGATATGTGCAGAGGGTCCCTGGTTCGAGCCCAGGTAGGAGCAAGGAGAGGGACGGAAGCTAAACTGTTACACTGCATCAGATGACCTGGCCTCCACAATCACCTGACCTCAACCCAACTAAGATGGTTTGGGATGAGTTGGACTGCAGAGTGAAGGAAAAGCAGCCAACAAGTATGTGGGAACTCCTTCAAGACCGTTGGAAAAGCATTCCAGGTGAAGCCAGCTGAGAGAATACCAAGAGTGTGCAAAGCTGTCATCAAAGTAAAGGGTGGCTACTTTGAAGAATCTAAAATATATTTGGATTTGTTTAGCACTTTTTTGTTTACTACAGTATTCCATGTGTAATTTCATAGTTTTGATCTCTTCACTATTATTCTACAATGTAAAACATTTTTGAAACAAAGAAAAACCCTTGAATGAGTAGGTGTCCAAACTTTTGACTGGTACTGTATATTGCCAGATAAACATGTTTATCACAAACATGTCTTAAAAGGATATTCTTGTAAAGAAGTTGTCCAGATTCTTGATATGGTGCCATGAGTCTGCAAATTAGGGGTGGGAATAAAAGTAACATTGAGACTTAATGAAACCATTACTTTTGTTCAACAAAACAGCAATAACAGTAGTAATCAGGTATGATTTGAAGAAAACAACAACTTCAGTTAATCTAGAGCCTTGGCTTATAAGAAATAGTAGTAGTGTGTCATTCATTACAAGGAATCACATTATCACACCAAATCATATTATACCATAACATAGCCTTTATGTCTATCCCTGATAGAACAATATATATTACGTTATAATATAACCAGTACAGTACCACTCAGGCCCTCTGGAACATGCACTAATAGGTCCTCCTCCCCGGGAGGTGAGTCCTCCTCAAAGTCATCAATCCGCTGGTACTCCTGGTAAGCTTCAAAGTTCGCCATGGTCCTTCACATTCTCCACTGTTCCTCCTCCAGTAGGCAAGTTGGGAACACACACAGTGTTATTGATTGGAAAGAGCAGCATTCATCAACGACGAGTGTCAGACACAGTGAACACACACTACATAGATGATGTCAGCTGTGTGAGACAATTCACAGCAAGATGAGCTGTCAACAACATTCAACTGGAGAGTTAGATAACCAAGTAAGTGTAACGTTAGATTTAAATGATCTGGTCTATTCTTGCCTTTCTTGGAATCTAACGTGCTAACGTTAGCTAGCAGTCGTGTTCACGACAGTGTGACAGGTAACTTTGGCTAGCTAACAGAAATAGGCATAACGTTACATAGCTAACGTTAGTTAGATTGACTAAATATTGTGTTATGTTTGTTACTTGTTGTCAACAACCAACCAGTCATTTTACAGATAACTAACGTTAGTTAGTTAACATTCGCTAAAGCGAAATCAGACAGCTGGGGACAGCTTGCTACTGTAGCTATTATGCTAGTTAACGTTAGTTAGATACGTAGCATTACAATGTGACGTTGAATGGTTAACGTTACCGAACACCAACAAAGGCAGCAACAAACTACCATGTAGCTAACTATCTAGCAAGGTAGCTAAGTGTTCTTACCTCGATCAGCTTATTTTCTTGCTTGCCAGTCAGTTAACGTTACTCGTTTATCCTTGCCTTGATGTACTGCTATTAACGTTATTGTTCCCTTCACGGTCCATTCGCAGAATTCTAAATTCAAATGGCCTGGACTTCAACGTTATGTGTCGAGCTATTGGAATAACCAATATTATATATTTAACTAATAGATATTAATGGTTGCTAATAACCTAACTAACAGTAGCTGGCCAGCTAAATATCTAGAGATCATTCGTGGGCTTCCACTGTTTTGTCTTTCACAAACATATGTCAACAAAACACAATTTGACGTCACTTAATTTTAACGATCGTCACTTCCGCGAGACGAGTGTCTTTTTTTCTCTTCTTTTTCCCAATGACAGAGATAATCCAATGATAATGAATAAAGATTCATGTTGTAGCCTTTTAACATTGTTTTTAGCGATCAAAATACGTGTTTTGTTATTGGCATTAAACATGAACCCATTTACTGTGCCAATGAGATGCATTCTGGGATAGTGTCAACATGGCAGCCTACATGTTGTTCCTTGTACCCTTCTGAGTTAAGCGCTCAGATTCTTTGAATTTTGTTAGATTTCCGTGAAAACGTCTAAATATGTTTCACTTACTTTGTAATAGAGTCAGCACAACTGCACCGTTGCGCCCCGTCTACTCGCATTTGAATAGAACACACGGTTTATGGAGACAGCCACGGTAGGACAACGTTCTAGTTGGCTAATGCCGGTAGTCAGCTGATCAGACAGCTACTATAGTTACAGCCCTTAGACTTTGCACTAGCTAATATGATTCCTTATGAAAACAATATTAGTTCAGCTCTGTCCCAAAGTTGTAAGTAGTGTTGTTCACTGTTCAGTAAAGTGATTTTAATGGAATGGACCATCCAGAAGTGTCATGCCTTTTGTAACTTTTTTTTGTCACTATTTTAACAATACATTGAGTGAAAAGCCCACCACATAGTTATTATTAGTTGTTAAGCTCATGTTGTCCATGTCCCTCAAACTTGTATAATACAGATCACACTACAAACAGTACAGCTTGTTATATTGTTTGTTTGTTTTGTTTTCGTTTCAGATCACGGCTATACACAACACAATTGGCCAATGCAGGCAACTCCTCTGACAGCCAAGTAATGCTGCTGGGCGTATCTGGGGTCTGGCTCAAGCAGCAGTTCGCCAATCTGCCTGCTGGATGTCAAAACCACCAGGAGGGGCCCTGAAGTTCATCTTGGGGCCAGTGGTTCTCACCATCTCTGCTCGAGTACTTGGTAGTGTAGCATATTGCCAGGCAGATGTGAATAACAATGTTCTACTAGAGCTTCAAGCCAAAGAAACTGAGCCTGAGTTCGACTGGCATATCCTGTGGGAGTTTGTCAAACCCCAGCTTTTTGCCCTTCTTGGTGCTGTTGTGGTGAGCAACATAACTTAACACTACTGGACAATCTACTGTTTAGACAGTAACATGTTGGCTAAACTCCAGTGGTGTTTTAATTGTATTGGAATGCTGAGATATTTCAGACCAATCATGTTTTTTTTGCAGCTTGCTTTTGGTGCTGCCATCTTGAATATTCAAATTCCCCTGATGTTGGGCGATCTGGTGAACATAGTGGCACGCTACATGAGAGAACATACTGGGAATTACATGAGAGAGATGAGGGGACCTGCTCTGAAATTGCTGGGATTGTATGGTCTCCAAGTAAGTTGTTTGTCAAAAAAGTCATTGTCAATGATTTAATTTAAATGTAGATTGAAAAATCTACTTCTGTGGAATACATAGAAAGACAACATGGTCATGAAATCTCTTTCCTGGCTTCAGGGTCTGCTCACGACTGGTTACATCATCCTGCTTTCCAGGGTAGGGGAGCGAGTAGCAGCAGACATGAGAAAGACTCTTTTCCAATCTTTACTCAGGTATACACCCAGTTGCACTAATATATATTGAAAGCAACAACAGGTAGAATAGACCAGTTCCAAGACAGAGAGTAGAGTGACTGACTAGATGTCACTAGACCTGCTATCCACTGTCCAACTTTTACTCTTGCTAACACAAAACTTGGCATTTTTGTTTCAGGCAAGATGTAGCCTTCTTTGATTCCAACAAAACTGGCATGCTGGTGAACCGTTTGACTGCTGATATTCAGGAGTTCAAGTCTTCCTTCAAACTGGTCGTCTCTCAGGTATGGCTGCGTACATATGAATTTATTGGATAATTAAAAGTAGTAGGCTGCTCCAGCCGAAGACAACATGCATTCAAAATTATCTAGGATAAAAACACAATAAAGCTTATTTCCATTGTGGTTCCCTATGCACTAACCTATCACATATTGCCATAACTTTTCAGTATAACTTATTAATTAGCTGTTGCTCCCATCTAGAGACAGTTCACAAGATCGAAATCTAATGATATTGCCTCAATTACTCATATCTACAGGGCCTGCGGAGTGTAACACAGACAGTTGGCTGTTTCGTGTCCCTCTATGTCATCTCCCCTAAACTCACTGGTATGACAGTGGTGATACTTCCCTGTCTGGTGGGGGCAGGAGCTCTGATTGGCTCATTCCTTCGCAGGCTGTCCCGATTGGCTCAGGAACAGGTGACACCATCACTCATTCTGACTCATTCACTATCTGAAACACATTAGAGAAATAGATAAGTGTCAACTGAGAAAGCATTCCACTGAGTTTATCAGAACTACAGCATGGAGAATGGTGTGTGCTGAGCATTGGTGTCTGTCTGTGTCTAGACTGGTATACAGTATGTGTATTGTTGTGGGTGTGTAGGTGTCGAAAGCAACAGGGGTGGCAGACGAGGCCCTTGGCAATGTGAGGACAGTGAAAGCCTTCGCCATGGAGGAGCGAGAGATGCAGTGAGTGACAGTCTATTATAGTCCAAATCAGACAATATTATCAGACCTGCCTTATAATAAAATCAAAATTGTCTTTCAAAGCATTGCTAATTTCACCCCTTATTAGAGGGATTGTGTGAAAGAATGTAACAATTTGTCTGTGTTTTGCAGGTTATATGCCTGGGAAGTGGACAAATCATGTGAGATGAATGAATCTCTAGGCTCAGGGATAGCTGTTTTCCAAGGAATGTCAAATATCGTCCTGAACTGTGAGTTCCTTTTATCATGAATAGTGGATTGAACTTGCTATTTATTTAAGTATGCCATTGCTTATCTGTTACATGGTTCCTTTTCTTGCAGGCATTGTTTTAGGCACCATCTTTGCTGGTGGGTCATTGATGGCAGGTGATGAAATGTCTCCAGGCGACCTCATGTCTTTCCTGGTGGCTTCACAGACGGTGCAGAGGTAAAATATTTGTTGTTAGGAAAGATAACACTTAAGCTCATCTCTCACACTGTAACGTGCCAAATGCTTGCATTATCAAATGGAAGTGTTCAATGAACGTTAGGTGAATAACAAATTGGATTTGACCTTTCCTTCGGTTATTTTTCTTAGGTCTTTGGCCAGCATCTCTATCCTGTTTGGCCAAGTGAGTAAAGACTTGACGTATAGAAGAAGTCAGAAATACATTGCTATCAATGTAGAGTTTCAGGTTTCACAAGGTGATCAGTTGATATGGCAATAAGAAATTAGAACCTACCATGTTTTGCAGATGGTCAGAGGCCTCAGCTCTGGGGCCCGTGTTTTTGAGTACCTGTCTTTGGAGCCTACCATTCCACTTTCGGGAGGAGGCCGCATTCCTTACAAATCTCTGACAGGACGGGTGGACTTCATGAACATTACTTTCAGGCATGACCACATCAGAAAGACAAAATTAACAAAAAGACACACAAACACATACAAATTATATATATCAGTAAGTGACATTGTTTGTATTTGTTTTTCCACAGTTACCCAACGAGACCTGGCCAACGGATCCTAAAGAACTTCAACCTCATCATCCCCCCCTGTAAGACTGTCGCAATCGTTGGAGAGTCCGGAGGAGGTAATGTTCCATGCGTTCCCATGGATACAAGTTCTCAATTAGTCTGATTACATAAACATAATGAAATATTTATGAAAATGATGTGACAGTTCTGGTTCTCCTGCACTGCAGGGAAGTCCACAGTGGCCTCCTTGTTGGAGCGTTTCTATGACCCCAGCAGTGGTGTGATCATGTTGGATGGTCTGGATATCCGGACACTGGATCCATCCTGGCTCAGAGGACAAGTCATTGGATTTATCAATCAGGTAAATGTTCTAGAATAATCATTCTGTTTTCTAGTGCATAAGGATGTTCTAGGATCTTCTTTCAGAACTGCTTCAGATTTGGTTGTTGTCCTCCGTAAGAAACAGCCTTCTTGTGTGATTTTTGCCATAATAACAGTGATAGCAATGTTACTTTGTTATTAACAATTCAGAACCCACCCCTGCGTGTAGGAGCCTGTGCTGTTTGGCTCCTCCGTGATGGAGAACATTCGCTTTGGAAAGCCGGAGGCCACTGATGCTGAGGTCATCAATGCTGCCAAGCAGGCCAATGCCCACCGCTTTATCACAGGCTTTCCAGATGGATACAACACTGTGGTTGGTAAGTGACAGCACATATTTGAGAAAAAAAAACATATTTTTTTGTGAATGGCCCAGTTCTAACATCCTCTGATTTATTACTAGTCTATACCACTCTAATAAATCCCAGACACACATATTCAAATCAAATGTGCTTAAATGCTTTTTAACATAAGTAGTACTAATTGCATTATAATAAGTGCTTTTACTGAATATTGTACCTCTGTGGACACACAGGTGAGCGAGGAGTGGCTATGTCAGGGGGCCAGAAGCAGCGTATTGCCATTGCCCGCGCCCTGATCAAGAACCCCAGCATCCTGGTCCTGGACGAGGCCACCAGTGCACTGGACGCAGAGTCAGAGCGGGTGGTGCAAGAGGCTCTGGACCGGGCCACCACAGGACGCACTGTGCTCATCATCGCCCACAGACTCAGCACCATCCAGAGGGCAGACCTCATCTGTGTCATGAGCAATGGACGCATTGTAGAGGTGAGGGAGCGGCTAAAGCACTGAAGGAAGAGAGGGATGTCTATTGTCCTCTGTCCCATTGGTGTTTTTTTCCAGACACGTTTTCTTGTCATTAAAGTGATAATCATAAAGTTTTTTAAAGAGCATCGCAACACGTAATGATGTATGTCAATTTAACTACAAATGCTTGGTTGTATAGTTTTTGTCTTGTCTCTTCCTAGGCTGGAACTCACACGGAATTGCTGAGCAAAGGAGGGCTGTATGCTGACCTGATACGCAGGCAGAGATCAGAGGGAGAGAAGTGAACACTACTTTGAAATGGCACAAAACTGTAGGCCTATATCATGAACTAGGGACAGCCTTTTCATAAGAAATGAAAAAGATGCATAGGTATTATCACTTGTTTTGTTGGTGTAAAGTTGATTTAGTTTAATGGTCCAATTCCATTTTTTTTTAAG
The DNA here is from genome assembly GCF_021184085.1 of Oncorhynchus gorbuscha. NCBI lineage: Eukaryota > Metazoa > Chordata > Actinopteri > Salmoniformes > Salmonidae > Oncorhynchus > Oncorhynchus gorbuscha. The sequence goes on along the minus strand of NC_060194.1, from coordinate 29,345,075 downwards.
CCAAATGTTGGACCAATTGAATTATATTTTGTGGCCCAAGTAAGGCTGAAATTGCAAGTGTTTATCATGTGTTTATAGGAAGGGAATACTAACTGTACAGGATGTGAATGTGGTTTTAGCAGGGTTACTTGGCCCTGTGTCTGTACATTTTGCAATACTTATAATCATTAAATTCTATTCATCCACTAATCTGTTTTCAGAGAGAGCGAGAGAATGCTAATTTGGTACAGAGCAGACCTAACCCACTATTAAATTAGTTAAAACAGGAACATTATACATCTGGCTAGAAACAGAAAAATGTCCTTGTGTGCTACCTACAGTGCATTCGGAAAGTATTCAGACTGTCACGAACCGGCTCAAAGCCCGGAACAAAAGGGAGACGTGGAGATAAGGAGTAACAAAATATATATTTATTAAATAAGTAACTAAGTATAATATACAATGGTGTATGTAATCAGTAGTGTAAGTGAGTGTTTTGTATGCATGAATGTGATAATGCAGGGTGTTGAAAGATGCCAAAGCAAACCACCAAGAAACACAACAAAATCTATAAAGGTGTCTGCATGGAGAGTCTCTTCCATGAATGTGGAAGAGGTCTATTTATCCTGGGACACACCGGACCCAGGTGTTTCCCATGTAGCTGACGACCCTCCCAACTCCGCCCACCCGCATCCTAATAAGGAAACAAGAACAAAGAGAGAATACGGCAGACAGAGTGGGAAGGTTGTCACATTCCCCCCAATTAAACCGGGGACCAACAAGGGCCCCGGAACAACGGCACAGCCTCTGCATCCCAAATTGATGAGGGGTTATGTGTTCACACCTCCACCTGCCCCAGCCAACCTCCTCCCCAGACCTCAGCAACCTTTGCACATAGGAAGCAATGTTTAAGAGGAAAGAAGAACACAAGACCAGGAGCGAACAGACAGGAACTTGGCACAAAAGACCACAACAGCTACAAACTCCAACGACAAGAACATCATGGTCCTTCTTAATTTTTACAACAACTCCCAACGATTCATAGTCACTTCCCAACGTAACAGAATTTCACTAATTTCAATCATTCAACCTTGTAGTGTTCAGCGATCTTCAACAGCTGTTCTTTAGTACACAAGTCTAACAGTTCCTCTGATGGAAAGCGAATGAACTTGTCTACATGAGACACCATAGTCATAAGTAAATAATCTTGCTCAACCCCTCTGCTGAGCACATCAGACCACAACCAGAGAAATGACAATCACCCTGGGCACCACAGAAGAGAGATGAGATACGGAGCTTCCCCAAAACCTATAATAACTCAACCCTAGTCTTCGATTTGCGTGGGTATTTACGCACTGTAGCCCGCTGGTAAGGAAATATAACTCCCCAGCATGCTGGCAAATTCCACCAAGCCACAGATGTGCCCCCGAGACAACTGCTCAGTCCACAGACACCACACAAAAATAACAAACACTTAACCATGCCCAACATATCCAAAATTGAAACACGTCGCTAAGCCTATCAGGGGGAAAAGGCTATAGCTCCGGGAGGCAAGGTCCACTACCCTACCCAAGGAGGTATACAGCCGATTACTCATCTCCTCAGACTGATGTCCCAACAGAAAGTAGAACACGTTTCCAGGCTAGGCAGGGCCTGGAAATTAACCATTATCTCTCCAACGCAGCACACAAACCAAAAAACAAAAGCAACCAATATTGGATCTATCTACTTCAAACAAAATATGCAAACCAAACACGTACCTCCACGGTCTCCCAAATCAATACGTTCAAATATCCGGATGAGCCCCGACTTGTCACGAACCGGATCAAAGCCCGGAACAAAAGGGAGACAACGTGGAGATAATATAGCTGTAGCTGACGACCCTCATAAGGAAACAAGAACAAAGAGAGAATACTGCAGACAGAGTGGGAGGGCCGTCACAACACCCCTTTACTTTTTCCACATTTTGTTACCTTACAGACTACTTCTAAAATGGATAAAATATGTTTCTCCCTCGTCCACACACAATACCCCATAATGACAAAGTGAAAACAGATTTTCTGGAATCAAGAGGGAATAAGTGTGACAAATTCTTCCAACCATCCCTAGTTTTTCAACTGGAATTTCTGCAGGAGAAAAAACAGAACCAACTGAGGCTGACTTAACCCACGGGTAGATCAGTGGTGGTCTGTGCTGTTTAAGATGAGGGAGGATGATTTTAAAAATGTATTATAAACCATTTACCTAAGAATTCAGACCCTTTACTCAGTTCTTTGTTGAAGCACCTTTGGCAGCGATTACAGCCTCGAGTCTTCTTGGGTATGATGCTACAAGCTTGGCGCACCTGTATTTGGGGAGTTCCTCCCATTCTCCCAATAGCACAGCTATTTTCAGGTTTCTCCAGAGATGTTAGATCGGGCTCTCGCTGGGCCCTTCAAAGACATTCAGAGACTTGTCCTGAAGCCACTCCTGTGTTGTCTTGGCTGTGTGCTTAGTGTCGTTGTCCTGTTGGTAGGTGAACCTTCATCCCAGTCCGAGGGCCTGAGTGCTCTGGAGCAGGCTTTCATCAAGGATCTCTCTGTACTTCGTCCCGTTCATCTTTCCAGCGATCCTGACTAGTCTCCCAGTCCCTTACATTGAAAAACATCCCCACAGCATGATGCTGCCACCACCATGCTTCACCGTAGGGATGGTGTCATGTTTCCTCCAGGCGTGACGCTTTGCATTCAAGCCAAAGAGTTCAATCGTTGTTTAATTAGACCAGAGAATCTTGTTTCTCATGGTCAGAGTCCTTTAGGTGCCTTTTGGCAAACTCCAAGAGACCTGTCATGTGCCTTTTACTGAGGAGTGGCTTCCGTCTGGCCACTCTACCATGAAGGCCTGATTGGTGGAGTGCTGCAGAGATGGTTCACCCATCTCCACAGAGGAACTTTGGAGCTCTGTTAGGGTGACCATCAGGTTCCTGGTCACCTCACCTCACTGACCAAGACCCCCCTCCCTCATTGCTCAGTTAGGCCGGGCGACCAGCTCTAGGAAGAGTCTTGGTGGTTCCAAACTTTTTCAATTTAAGAATCATGGAGGCCACTGTTCTTTGGGACCTTCAATGCTGCAAACATATTTTAGTACCCTTCCCAAGCTCTGTGCCTCGACACAATCCTGTCTCGGAGCTCTACAGAAAATTCCTTCAACCTCATGGCTTGGTTTTTGCTCTGAAATGCACTGTCAACTGTGCGACCTTTTATAGACAGATGTGTGCCTTTCCAAATCAAATCCAATCAATTGAATTTACCACATGTGGACTTCAATTAAGTTGTAGAAACATCACAAGGATGATGTGTCAGCCTAAAGGTACTGCACAATATTAAGGAATGCTATAGATGGAAGGAATCTAACGACTTCTGGGAAAATGTAAACACACTAAACAAACAACAACATGAAGACGTATCTATCCAAAATAGAGATGTATGGATAAACCACTTCTCCAATATTGTTGGCTCTATAACAGAGAACAAACAGCAAAAACATATACATGATCAATTACAAATCTTAGAATCGGCTATTAAAGACTACCAGAACCCACTGGATTCTCCAATTACATTGAATGAACTACAGGACCAAATACAAACCCTCCACCCCAAAAAGGCCGGTGGTGTTGATGAAAACCAGCTATATGCACACAACCCCAGAAATGAGGTAGAAACTGAGCTGCCCTTCCTAACCTCCTGCCAAATTAGAGACACATATTTCCCTCTGATTACACAGACCCACAAAGAATACCAAAACAAATCCAATTTTGATAAACTCCCATATCTATCGAGTGAAATTGCACAGGGTGCCATAACAGCAGCAAGATGTATGACCTGTTGCCACAAGAAAAAGGCAACCCGTGGAGAACAAACAGCATTGTAAATATAACTCATATTTATGTTTATTTTCCTTTTTGTACTTTAACTATTTGCACATCATTTTAACTATGTACATAGTCATAATATGACATTTTAAATGTGCCTATTCCTTTGAAACTTGTGAGTGTAATGTCTACTGTTATTTTTTGATTGTTTAATTTACTTTAGTTTATTTAGTTTATTATCTATTTCACTTACTTTGGCAATGTAAACATGTTTCCCGTGTGTGTGTGTGTGTGTGTGTGTGTGTGTGTGTGTGTGTGTGTGTGTGTGTGTGTGTGTGTGTGTGTGTGTGTGTGTGTGTGTGTGTGTGTGTGTGTGTGTGTGTGTGTGACTAAATGTAAATGTAGCTAAACTATTAACATATTTAACAAGATTGTACGCCTACAGGCTGTCTAATTGGACCAATGTCTGAGGATTTCGTTAGAAGGTAACATTAGAGATGTTACATTTTTGAAAATATTTCTAAGATTGACAGTCATTACAGGTTCATTATCCACATGAATGCTGTTTCACTGAGGGAATGGGTGGTGATTCAACCGCATGTTGCAGTTCAGAATTTGACCGCTTTATAGATGCCGGTGAAGCAGCAACATTGTAGCTGGGAATAACAGCAGGCTAGCGAACGTTCGTTAACAACATTTCCACTGGGGCTGCATTCCACTACTATTAGCTAGCTAAAGGCTAGCTTTATTGACAAAATATGCAGAAGTATGAAAAACTTGAGAAGATTGGAGAGGGTAAGTGTGTCTGTTTCTTTCCCGGATAATATCTAATGTTATCTAATAATGTTGTTTTCTGTTAGCATTGCTAGATCGCTAACGTTAGCCAGCTAGCGATTTTGAATGACAAGTCATTGACATTGATATGTTACACACGTTTGATAATATTTAGCTAATTTGACAATGTCTTTCCTACCTAGCAGCAAGATTAAGCCACAATTAAAATTTAGTCAGTTAATTTAATTAAAATTGAGCTAGCTAGCGTCATTATTCCAGTCATGGGCAAGTTAGCTAGCAATGTAGCTAAGCAAGCTAACATAACCCATTCAGCCAAGCTAGCTAGCCATCTAGTAAAAATTTGTGATTTCTTTCTGCAGGCACATATGGAACTGTTTTCAAAGCAAAAAATAGAGAAACGCATGAAATCGTGGCTTTAAAAAGAGTGAGATTGGATGACGACGATGAGGTAGGAATTATTGAGACTACAAATATAGCTATGCTAAAGCTAGTCAACTGGTTAGTTTGCTAAGGTTATGGCATATTTGTTGACGGCTCAATTTGCTTGCTGGTTTCTTGTAGGGGGTCCCAAGTTCTGCCCTGCGAGAAATTTGCCTCCTGAAAGAACTGAAGCATAAAAACATTGTGAGGTATGTCTGATGTGAAATTTGTCAAGTTCTGAAAATGCATAAATTAGCTATGTCCAACTATTGTATGGCATACATCTTCCCGAATCAGAACTTAAGTGACTAGTAAATAACTTTTCAACAGTGTAATTTCTAGCATTATATTAAATATCTAGCTATGCATAGAGTTTAATTCACATTTAATTTTGCTTTTCCTAGATTGCATGATGTTCTGCACAGTGACAAGAAGTTAACATTGGTGTTTGAATTTTGTGATCAGGTGAGTGCTGCCAGATGTATGTGAATGCCGTTTTTGTATGAAGAGGAGTTTGTTGCTTTAGCTATGACAATTTACCAAAACCAATTTAAAGTAGAAGTGCCCGCCCACAAGATAAAACATTTCTCCCCAGTGATTCACTTGTTTGATTTGATGTCTGATTTTCTTTTTCTGGGGTGCAGTGATTTAACTTGACTCTTACAACCACAGGATCTAAAGAAATACTTTGACAGCTGCAATGGAGACCTAGATCCAGAAACTGTCAAGGTGAGTTATTGAGATTCAAATAAGGTGCAGAATATGGCTCTGAGAAACATGTTTGTGTAACCACACCATGATGTCCCATGACTGTAACTAAGTCAAATGCATGTAATGTCACACCAGTGGCGGTCAGTGCCGTTTAAGATGAGGGAGGATTTTTTTTAAATATCATAGCCTTATTTCTATTACAGCATATTGGATGAGACTCTTTCATATTCCATTCAACCAGTTTAATGTAACAGTGTTAGGTTTAGGCTACTACATGTTACTCAAATTTTCCCTAAACCCATCATGAGGTCGCTACAATCTATCCAATGAATGAAAGTAGGTGCACACAGGTCGAGAGACAAGTTTGAGGTGACAGACAGTGATATTCAATACTGCCTTGCACACTTGCTTGCATCTAGCTGATATAGGCTATAATCATTAGTCCAACAATTGCAAACGAGTTTCTATTGGACAAATTCAGGTTTTGGTCCTCGTTTTGTTTCTGTTTAAGAAACGTTTTTGAACAGAATCGGCAGAATTAATACACCACTGATCACGCTTAAACATAGTTCACTTTCATAGCAGCCACGTTTATATTCCTTCTCGTATCAATGCGCTCTCCTCCTCTCACCTCTTCCCTTCATTTGTGGACTTCAATGCACAACACGTCAGCTGTATGTGACCAGGCAAAAAAAAAACTTTCCAAGCTAAACCACTACACACAGCCTACATCGTTGTCACCATATTATGTAAAGTATTTTTTATTTATTTTACCTTTATTTAACCAGGTAGGCTAGTTGAGAACAAGTTCTCATTTACAACTACGACCTGGCCAAGATAAAGCACAGCAGTTCGACACATACAACAACAGAGTTACACATGGAATAAACAAACATACAGTAGAAAAAAACAAATAAAAGTCTGTGAGTGCAAATGAGGTAAGATAAGGGAGGTAAGGAAATAAATAAACCATGGTGGCGAAGTAATTATAATATAGCAATTAAACACTGCAATGGTAGATGTGCAGAAGATGCTTGTGCAAGTAGAGATATTGGGGTGCCACGGAGCAAGATAAATAAATGAATACAGTATGGGGATGAGGTAGTTGCAAGGGCTATTTACAGATGGGCTATGTACAGGTGCAGTGATCTGTGACCTGCTCTGACAGCTGGTGAGGGAGGTAAGAGTCTCCAGCTTTAGTGATTTTTGCAGTTTGTTCCAGTCATTGGCAGCAGAGAACTGGAAGGCGAGGTGGCCAAAGGAAGAATTGGCTTTGGGGGTCGTATGTTACGGGTGGGTGCTGCAATGGTGACCAGTGAGCTGAGATAAGGCGGGGCTTTACCTAGCAGCGACTTGTAGATGACCTGGAGCCAGTGGGTTTGGCGACGGGTATGAAGCGAGGGCCAGACAACGAGAGCGTACAGGTCGCAGTGGTGGGTAGTATATGGGGCTTTGGTGACAAAACGGATGGCACTGTGATAGACTGCATCCAATTTATTGAGTAGAGTGTTGGAGGCTATTTTATAATGACATCGTCGAAGATCGGTTGGATGGTCAGTTTTTCCAGGGTATATTTGGCAGCATGAGTGACGGATGCTTTGTTGCGGAATAGGAAGCCAATTTAATTTTGGATTGGAGATGCTTAATGTGAGTCTGGAAGAAGAGTTTACAGTCTAACCAGACATCTAGGTATTTGTAGTTGTCCACATATTCTAAGTCAGAATCGTCCAGAGTAGTGATGCATTTAGTTTTACTTGCAATAATGTCATAGTCAATGTAGCTAATAGAACTAACGCGTTAGTAAACCCACTACAATCATGCAGTAACGTTAGTGTACAGTCAGTAAGCAGTTACACGGGCGGGCCCGGTGGCAATAAATTAGTAATACCAAAAGCTTACCATGACTTGGAAGAGTTCCAGTGTTGTGTTGAAAAGTCATAGCCAGCTAGCTAACATAGCATCTCTCTGTTTGAGCAGGGTGTTTCAATGTCTAGTTGCATTTGCTAGCTAAGTGAAACTGAAAGTGAAAAAAAAGACGCTTGCTTCTCCTTCATTTTGTAAGAAATTAATTTGTTCAGAACTGTTCAAATATTGTCTTCCTCTCTCTTTGAGTCAACTACTAACCACATTTTATACACTGCAGTGCTAGCTAGCTGTAGCTTTCAGTACTAGATTCATTATCTGATCATTTGATTGGGTGGACAACATGTCAGATCATGCTATTGACTGTTCATTTGTTTATTCCATGTGTAACTCTGTTGTTGTTGTTGTTTGTGTCGCTCTCCTTTGCTTTATCTTTGCCAGGTTGCAGTTGTAAGCCTACCTGGTTAAATAAAAAATAAAATGCTGCAAGAGCTCTGATAGGCTGTAGGACATTGTCTGAAAGTTGTCATAATTACTATAAGTCTATGGAAGGGGGTGAGAACCATGAGCTTCCTAGGTTTTGTCAAGTCAATATAGCCAGAGGAGAACGAAGCTAGCTGTCCTCCGGCTACACCATTGTCCTACTCTACAGAGTTCTGTTGAAGGCTACTATATTCTTTCCAAATAGTGTGTTTTAATGAATTATTTGTTGACGTGATTATATTTAGTTTAGTTTCATTTAAAAATTATAACTTTTTAAATGTTTATACCTTTTTATTTTTTATAAAATTCACTGAGGATGGTCCTCCCCTTCCTCCTCTGAGGAGCCTCCACTGTGTGACACAAATTGTCGTGTAACTCCGAAGACTACCACCAATGTCCTCTCTCATTAATAATGAGAATGAAGTATTACAGCTTTGTTGTCTTTCTGTATCTCTGTGCTTAACTCAGTCTTTCCCTACTTTCTGTATGTGCAGTCGTTCATGTACCAGCTGTTGAAGGGGCTTGCCTTCTGCCACAGTCGGAATGTTCTCCACAGAGACCTAAAGCCACAGAACCTCCTCATCAATAGGGTAAGTCAGTGGAAAGTTAGGCTTTGACTGGTTAAGTTCTAGTTCTTGAAAGTTAGAGGATACACTGTGCTGTAAGTATCTTAACTTAAACAGAAATGATCTTGCTTGGTTCGTGAGAAAATCATTGACCTTTTCCATAGTCTACAATGTGGAATGATTTGTTCCTTTTAGAATGGGGAATTGAAGCTGGCTGACTTTGGCTTGGCTCGAGCCTTTGGAATCCCAGTGAGATGTTACTCAGCAGAGGTGATATGACAATTATTGTATTAATTTGGATACGAGCAAAGAAAATGAATGCCTAAATTACTGGTGACATTCAAGCTTCTCTCTCTCTCTGTAGGTTGTGACGTTGTGGTATAGGCCCCCAGATGTGCTCTTCGGTGCTAAGCTTTATTCTACCTCTATTGACATGTGGTCTGCTGGATGCATATTTGCAGGTATGTATAACCTTGAGGTCAAAATTGCACAACAAGTTCAAGGGGATGATTGTACACTCACCTGTGTTATATTCTCTGAGTCACCCAGAAGCTTCTCGACCCATTTCATTTTGCCTAGCAGAGGAGTTGATGATGCCATTCTTACCCTCCTTAACATGGTCTATAGACATCTAGAGGGTGCCAAATCCCATGTTAGGGTTCTGTTGATTTTTTTCTTCTGCCTTCAACATAATCCAGCCCTACATTCTTGCACAGAGACTCATTCGGACTGCTCTTTAGATGGGGGGGCTGGTTTTGTGGTTGTTGGACTTCCTGAGCCAACGCTCATAGCGAGTCAAAATAGGTCCCCACGTGTCAGACATACGCAATACCAACACAGGCTCTCCTCAGGGATGTGTTTAGTCCCCACTCCTGTACATATTGTACACCATCCTGACAGACACCTTGTTAAGTTCGCTGATGACACTGACTTGGTCAGCCTGTTGCATGATGACGAGGAACATCATCTCCCGGTCCTAGATGACTTTGTAGAGTGGTGTGAGGAATCACAGTTGGTCCTCAAGACCAAAGAGATGTGCATAGACTTCAGGAAGTGTACAACACCCACCTCCTTAACATCTGTCAGAGGTCAGAATATAGAGATTGTAGAGGAATACAAATACCTTGGTGTCCTCTTGGACAATTAACTTCAGTGGAGTAAATGTACAGACCTGACCTACAAAAAGAGCCAACAGAGACTATTTTCTCAAAAAGCTGGGATCTTTTAATGTAGGCTGTACTATACTCACTCTGTTTTACAAATCTTTCATTGAAAGTATTTTAACTTTTTGAATTGTTTGTTGGTTTAGCAATGACACTGTCAGCCAGAGAAATCTGCTAAGAAGGATCATTACCAAAGCAAGGTACTTGGAGTCAAACAGAAAGGCCTGGATGAGATATTTAAGGTCAAGGCCCTCCAAGGCTCGCAAAATAATTTTAGACCCAAGCCACCCCCTGTACCAGGACTTTGAACTGCTCCCCTCTGGGCGCAGGTATAGGGCACCCCTCAGCAGGAAAAACACAACTAGACAATCATTTGTGCCAGGTGTGATATCCCTCCTAAATAGCTCCAGCTAATTTTCCTATTGACTCAGTAAGGCCAGCAGGCTAGTCTTTAAAATTGTTTTTTATAGATGTATATATTTTTTTTATATTGGTATGTAACTGTTAGGAAAGTTCTATTGTCAATTTTGTTTTGTATTTAAACGCCACTTTAAACGTGGACATGACACTGCAACAATATTTCCCATGGGGACTATAAAGTAGGTAAATAAGTTAGGGCCTCTACCTTTTGTTGATCTTCTATAACATTAGCTTTTTTTTCATTTAGAGCTGGCAAACGCTGGAAGGCCCCTGTTTCCGGGTAATGACGTTGATGACCAGCTGAAGAGGATCTTCCGATATCCTTTCAGAGATGTTTAGATGGTAACCAGGTTCAATATGCTGTCTGTGTGGTATGTAGAAACAAAGACACGGAAACTAAAGTTGGTCCACTTTGTTGAGATGAATCTATTGCAATGACTAAACTTTACCAGTCCTATTTACTGGTGAAAGTCTTTCCTTAATGCTGTGGCACATTGTTGGGTACACCAACTGAAGAACAGTGGCAGACAATGACAAAGCTTCCAGACTATAAGGTAGGCTATCCCACTGATGTTGTCAATTACTGATGACCATACAGAAACTCATGTTTTCTACTGCCTTCAGGAAAATAACAATATATGATTTACAAGGTATGAGAGTAATTGACATTTGTAGATCAGATTCATCGATAAGAGATGGAACAAATATTTTCTGCGCTGCTGTCTGTTTGCTGTACATCCATTTTCTCTATCGTTGGTTTTAACTACAGCCGTACCCCATGTATCCAGCCACGACCTCACTGGTGAATGTTGTCCCCAAACTCAGTAGCACAGGACGGGATCTCCTGCAGGTTAGTCCCCCCCATAACCAATATATTAATCAGTATACAATGTATTATGCTATATCATTCCTTGACGTTAACATAAACTTACAATGCAATGTCCTTCACTGAAATACTCTGAATTCATATGAGCAAACCCACACTGTGGAGTTACAACAAACTAGTTGTGTGTAGTGTTCCTGGCAGACAGCTTAGACAGGAATGTCACGTTGTCACTAGTTGGAGTCAGTGCTAAGCTTTTCCCAAATGCCACTTGAATACTTAAGAAATGTTGCCTTACAAACAACACACATCTGACTTGCATTATTTATGTTTTCTCTTTTAGAATCTGTTGAAGTGTAATCCTGTCCAGAGGATCTCTGCAGAGGAGGCATTACAACACCCTTACTTTGCTGATTTCTGCCCACCGTAGATGAGGTGCCCAAACACGTCACTCAACTGAACCTCCTCCATCGGAATCAATCCTCTTTCACTCCCATCTTCTCAACATGGATCTGTCTATCCCGACTCCCTACAAGGCTCATCCTTCAGCAGCACCTGTTTTGACTAAGACACTTCCCTTCAGTTCATCTTGTTGTGCCTCCAAATGGAATCAAGTCTTTGTGGGCTCTGCAATATTTTAGATTTTGTTAGCAAACATGTCTGCTTTTGTCTGTGAAGCGCACTGATATGGAAACATATAGCATGTAGCTGAATAACAAATCTGGACCCAGAGAAACCGTGAATCCTTCTGAGCCAATAGCTGTGCAGCATAGTAAGAGGTTTGAACAATTGAAGTTGCATAATGTACTGGCAAAATGTAGGTATTTGGATACATTGTTCAAATAGGTTTAATGTGCTACTGCTGTTAACTTGTCAATATTGCATTAATTGGTCATAAGATTGGAGACAGACTTGCATATTTCCCTTGTTCTTCATCATAGTTATAACAATATTCCACTTACAATAGGAGATTGTAAAATGGAGGGGGAGGCACATTAATCAGTTACTTCTCAGGCTTGCTGTTTAGCTTTTTGTGTTTGATTTTTTTTGTGCACTTTGTAAATGGCAGTTGCTTTTATTAATAGTTTAGATCTCATCTACTCTGTCAAGTAAAGTTGAACACTGAAAGTCGGTATTGTCAAAGCTGGGGCCAACTGATATATTTTATGAACAGTGGACCATACAAACTTGAGTCATTGCTTTTATTTTATAGTTACATTTTTGTAACTTTGTACAATCTTTCATAATTGACCTAATCTCTTATAGTTTAAGAGAAAGTGAAGAGAGGAGGAAATCCACTGATACCTGTATTACCACATTACGATTGTTTTGCACCACTCTGACTTTGACTGTGTTCACTCAGATGGGTAACTTAATTTTGGCAAGGAACTAGCACATTTTTCAGTGTTATTTTACTCCAGCTACTTATCCCACGAAAGCCACCATTATAAGTAATCTACCAAAACATTGGTGTGCATGGATAGGGGAAATATGTATTTTGATGATGTAAGATGACAAGCAGAATGCATGTATTTATTGATAATTGAATGTCTGCTTATGTGTGCATTGTCTTTTTTTCTATCAAACAAATTACTTTCAGGAGTTGTATATGCTCTTCTTATTCAAATAATGATATTTGTGACACTTAGTTCCATGGCATTTTACAGCTCTTTATAGTGTGCATTGATGTTTGCATCTGAGTTGAGATTCAATTCCATTATCACATGCAGATATGTTGGATCTTAATTTGACCAGTTTCTCACAGCAGAAATGTGAATTATTGTGTGGATTATAATTAATAGACATTTTTGTAGAGTTTGATACATTTTTAGATGGTGCAAATCAAGTCTGACATTTTAAAGTGAAAATTGCAAACTTTAGAAGCCTTTTAAACCTCAAATACACTACAACTTTGCATTTCCTGCCGTGCAGGAAATTTCCTGCAACAGGGTGATAAAATTAAGATCCTACATCTGTAAAGACAAGCGATTCCAGTGCTTGTTTTTTAGACAAGACTGCTGTAGATTATTAGTTTAAATATGACTCGTTTCTATTTTGAAAGAAGAGTGGACTTTGCACTTTTATTATTATCATTGTTTTATTGTAAAACTTGGGTCAAGTATTTAGACAATTGCTGTCAGCAGTGGTCTTTTTGTGTACATTTTAAAACAATGGTTCGGTATTCAATAAAGTGGACTCAACATTTTTTTGTTGTTGTTGGAAAATAATTTCCTTTTCAGTAAAATCAAGACAAAGCTCCATCAATTTCAGAGCAGGGGCACGGTGGAAAAGATGGTCAACAACCAGAACTGGAGCGCCTTTTCCAACTTTCTGCCCTATGCACCAGCTGGCGTGAGTGAATTTCTGTTAAGATGTTACCATGGCCCATCACCCAGGATTTTAAAGTAACTTTTTGCACCAAATATTGTCAAATAGAATACCTCAGTTACACAAATGGTTCAAATAGTTGAAGGAACTCATATCATGGAGTGATGTCATACCATGTGTCTCCCGACCCCTCCTGTCTCAGCCTCCAGTATTTATGCTGCATTCGTTTGTGTCAGGGGGGCTAGGGTCAGTCTGTTACATCTGGACTATTTCTCCTGTCTTATCTGGTGTCCTGTGTGAATTTAAGAATCGAATTCTCTCTTTTTCTCTTTCTCTCAGAGGACCTGAGCCCTAGGACCATGCCTCAGGACTACCTGGCCTGATGACTCCTTGCTGTTCCCAGTCCACCTGGTCTTGTTGCTGCACCAGTTTCAACTGTTCTGCCTGCGGCTATGGAACTCTGACCTGTTCACTAGACGTGCTACCTGTCCCAGACCTACTGTTTTCAACTCTCTATAGTAGGAGCGGTAGAGATGCTCTGAATGATCGGCTATCAAAAGCCAACTGACATTTACTCCTGAGGTGCTGACCTGTTGCACCCTCGACAACCACTATGATTATTATTATTTGACCCTGCTGGTCATCTATGAACTTTTACACATCTTGGCCATGTTCTGTTATCTCCACCCAGCACAGCCAGAAGAGGACTGGCCACCCCTTATAGCCTGGTTCCTCTCTAGGGGTCTTCCTAGGTTCTGGCCTTTCTAGGGAGTTTTTCCTAGCCACTGTGCTTCTACACCTGCATTGCTTGCTGTTTGGGGTTTTAGGCTGCGTTTCTGTACAGCACTTTGTGACATCAGTTGATGTAAGAAGGGCTTGATAAATACATTTGATTGATTGATTGATTGTTTACGGGTAGATAAAGATGGTGTTACATGATCTACATGTAATTACATGAATTATGATGCATAGAAGAATAAAAAAAAATGCTGATTACATTTCCAGATAATTCTGCACGTGATGTTTCATGTAAGATTGAGAATGTTACACTTGATTAGGAGAGGGTATTCATTATTTAATGGATATTTAAGGTCAATCACATGGTGGAAGTATCATATACATACAGTACATAGTGCCAGTTGATCCTAGTTCAGTTCCACAGCTGTCTGTAGGCCTCCAACAGTGTGAGACATACTATAATCTACTCTCTGTAAGATCCAGTCTTACAGAAGAATAACATTCCTTTCAAGCCAGTGGCCACATACTGTACGTAAAATATATATATTTTTGTTGTTGTCAGGAAACATATCCCGGCTTCTCAGCCCCATGTTCAATACTTCATGGTCACTGAATATTGCACAACCCTAAGCTTAGTTTTTCATGAAGATTTTTTCATTCTAAAGATTGAACAGTACCCTACCACACAACATGGATATTAACCATCTCGCTCCCAACAAAATAGGAAAGTAACATGGCGGCTGATTATACACAAGGAGGAGTACACAATGATCATGCAAGGAGGAAAAGAGGTGAGGAGCAATAACAATACACATCATTAAGCTGCAAGAATGAAGGTCTAGACTATTAGTTGACATAAATATACAACACTCATCTACTTGGCTGTAATTTATTATGCTATAAAATACCCATTAAAAGACTTGAATCAATAAGCACAACCAGTATTGAGGTATTATTCAAATATGACAGGACCATGTCCATATTCTGTTTCAGACTACTGACTATTGTGTTGCTTCTGCTCTGCTATTCTTTGATTGGCATTAAGGCAGGGGTAGATAAGGATTCTAGTATGGGACACAGTATTGCACGTAGTACAAAGTATTCATAAAACGTTAACCCCTTAAATTTGCTACCTGTTTTACTTTCAATCTGATTTATAATGAATTGAATGTAAATTAGAGCATAAGCAAAAGCAAATATTTGCAATGTATTCTGATTTCTGTTAAGTACTTACTTTATTTTTTTCAGGAAGGACAGGTGATACCCCCTTGGTGGTGAGTTTTATAACTAACCTCCACATTGTCATGAAAGACCAAACCACAATGGGACACACAGTTAACACCAAGACAATGTCACATCATCAGTTGTGGTAACCCAGTACAAAGAGCTGTGTGACCAGACTTGAAAATAAACAGTGTTAATAGCATTGATTTGACAATTACATTATTTTTGGACCAATGCATTTATTGCTCATAACAAAACACTGATTAACCATATCTTAAAGTTTACAACTTCAAAAAAGAGACCCTTACTGAGTGATGTTTGGCTTGGTTCTAGTCTCACCCAAGACAAGGCTTATCCCAGGATACATAGTTGGATATAAGACGTGCCAATAAGGTAGCCAGTCTTGATCAGAGAGGGAGGTAATTGGCTCAGGAACCAAGGCTGATCTCAAGTTCTTTGTGCTTCTCATCAACAGTCATCTAATAAACAGACAAAAGCATAGAAATACAACTTCTAGAATTAGACATTTTCCATGGGAAAAAAAGGTAAAGCTACAGATGTCCCTTTAAAGTGTTCTGGTTTCTTTTCCCTACAATGACCACATAACAAAGTTTAACATGACTATAACTAATTTCACATAGATAATTAATGCAAAGATCAACATGAACAGTAGCATAAGAGAAAATAGACACAAAATATTTACAAAAAAAAGGTATGTACGTAGGAAGATGGTTAAATATATAGTTTATTATATTTGATAATTTACACATCACAAACTGACTTAAGTTAGTCTTATTACATGTACTGGAATTCCAATAACAATAGTATATAACAATGCAATTATACAATGCATTTCAGTGTTTTAAACCAACTGAACTGAATAAAGTAGGGAACCTGGGACATGTATGTTTTTGAAGCACTGTATTAAACTGCCTCTGGCATCTAACAAATTCGACTCTGTGTCCGGTCCTAAAATGAAATAGAAACTGGAAGACACTTGAGGTCCACTTGGATAACAACACAAACTAATGGACTCTTGGGGTAGGCCATTGTGTGCTCGTATGGCAAGTCTGCAGCTCCTTTGTCCTCCAATTCCCTTATGGTGCAACAGCAGTAATGGATATATTTGTTTGCCTTTTTTTATACATACTATAAACATATCAACATATGAGCGAGATTGAATTTCTTAATGGCATTTTGATCTGGTATTTACACATTTCAATCAATATATAGAACACCACCTTGACAATGTTTGTACTCCACTAGTTTCCAATAGGGAATAGTTTACGATCACAGGGGACTTGTGCTAATGAGTGTATTTGTAGCAGTTGAAAGCCATGGTCATGGAACAAAACCATTTGAACAACACCCACATAAACTAACTTTAAGCTTGGTGGATCATCTTGCTTGTTTGTCTATTCTATTGAAAGTGGTGATTAAGAGGGGGGCTGAGTTACAGCAGACTCCTGTGAAGAGTGTCCATTTCCAGTGAAAATGGGAAACCATGACAGAAGAAAATGTTGTCATTGATGTACATTTTTTCAGCAATAAGCAGATAGAAAGCATGTGGAGCACTATATATAACAATGGGACATGTTCCTATTTTCCCCAAATCTCATGGAAAAGTTGTGATTGTTCAAATGTGAAAACATAAACACTTTTTTTTCTACTTTCCAATATGTCACTTGTAAACAAAGAATTGCATACAATTATCTTGCAATAGTTTATCTTCCGGGGACCTAACGCGAGAGGATTTCATTACTTGATGGTTTATAGTTTCAAATCAGTGATAGGATCAATCTCCAAACAGAATCATTTGAGTACGAAGGCAGCATAATTACTGCAAACTGTCTATTACTGGGGGGTTCAAGTTAGGTCTGCTGTTCTCCTTTGAGCATTGTGATCATAGTTGAGTGGGCATCACTGAAATCTGCATTCTCTTACTCTCAATTAGTTATAAATGACAGAGTGGTAACATGAATATGTCTTTAAAAACCCCTCTTGATTCTACTAATGAATGGACCTGGCTATGCTGATGCTACACATGCTAACCATGGCTAGCCTCTCAATTTGATATTCAGCACACCAGAACTGACTGCTACACTGAACAAAAATATGAATGCATCATGTAAAGTGTTGGTCCCAAGTTTCATGAGCTGAAATTAAAGATCCAATAAATGTTCCATACACACAAAAAGCTTATTTCCCTCAAATTGTGTGCACAAATCTGTTTATATCCCTGTTAGTTTCTCTTTTGCCAAGATCCCCCTGACAGGTGTAGCATATCATCCCCCTGACAGGTGTAGCATATCAGTTATCTGACTAAACAGCATGATCATTACACAGGTGCACCTTCTGCTGGGGACAATAAAAGGACACTCTAAAATGTGCAGTTTTGTCACACAACACAATGCCACAGATGTCTCAAGTTTTGAGGCAGCATGCAATTGGCATACTGACTGCTGGAATGTTCACCAGAGCTGTTGCCAGAGAACTGAATGTTAATTTCTCTACCATAAGCGTTGTTTTAAAGAATTTGGCTGTACATCCAACCGGCCTCACAACCGCAGACCATGTGTATGGCGTTGTGTGGGTGAGCTGTTTTCTGATGACGTTGTGAGCAGAGTGCCCCATGGTGGTGGTGAGGGGGGGGGGGTTATGGTACGGGCAGGCATAAGGACAACGAGCACAATGGCAATTTGAATGCACAGAGATACAGTGACAAGATCCTGAGGCCCATTGTCGTGCCATTCATCCGCCGCCATCAACTCATGTTTCAGCATGGTAATGCATGGCCCCATGTTGCAAGGATCTGTACACAGTTCCTGGAAGCTGAACATTTCCCATTTCATCCATGGCATGTATACTCACCAGACATGTTACCCATTGAGTATGTTTGGGATGTTTGGGATCAACGTGTACGACAGCGCGTTCCAGTTCCCACCAACTTCACACAGCCATTAAAGAGGAATGGGACTACATTCCACAGACCACAATGAACAGCCTGATCAACTCTACGCGAAGGAAAAGTTTAGCGCTGCATGAGGCAAATGGTGGTCACACCAGATACTGGGGTTTGGATTTCCTAATCCACACCCCAACAAGTGCATATCTGTATTCCCAGTCATGTGATATCCATAGATTAGGGCCTAATTCATATATTTCCTATGAACTGTAACTCAGGAAAATCTTTGAAATTGCTGCATGTTGCGTTTATATTTTTGTTGAGTATATTACAATGGTTTAAATAAGTTGACATGAACTGAGACCACTCTGAAGTCCTCTCCATCTACATTACTAGTCTTATACATTACTAGTCTTATACATTACTAGGCTGATTAAAACCAATTCAAACACACTAATGTCACCCTGTTTAATAGAATGCAACATGAATGGAACATCAAATAAATAGTTTCGTCGACGCCTTGATATGTCCGTCACCTGAGTTCTGCTTTGGAAATGGTTTTATTCTTATGATAGTGTTCTATTTCTAATCAGGCAATCGCTAGATCCTACTACTCTACACTAACCATGTTTGTAATAATACATGTTATTTCACAGTTTTCTGTCAAACCCCGAATATCCCACGTGCCCCCCCCCTTCACCCCCACCCTGCTTTATGTCGTCAACAAGCAAACTCCTCAAAGTTGCCTAGAGTCGGGTGACGAGGTAACATGTTCGGCGTGAATCCGAGACTGTCCGAGTGACTCCGGAGGGTGTCACAGGTGCTCTGTAAGACAAGGGAAGGGAGGGAGGGAAGAGGAGTTCAACCGTATTAAGGGAGGGGTGATGAGGGAGGGAGGAGAAGAGGAGATCGAGAGGCACACAGGTCACAGTAAAAATAGGAGGGGATGTGACATAAATAGGAAAAAAGAGGGACAATTTAACATAACCAGAACCAAGTGGAAACAGAATAGATGTAGATAACATGACGTTAACCATCATTGATACATCAGACAGAGGGAGAGGGTTGAAAGCATAGTACACACATTGACAAAATAATACAATACAAATGGGTGAACATTAAATTGGTAGTGTAGGGGACATTTAAAGTAGGTCAGTTATGTTTCAGGGTATGGGTAGAGAGAAGAAAGAGAAGAGGGGTATGGTATGGATGAAGAAGGGAAAGAGAAAACAAAACAGTTTTTTAGTCCTTGTCTCTATGTTAGTATCTTGATTCCTACATGTTCATCGACATCCACATGATGTCTGCATACGTTTAGTGCAACTGCGGCTGTTTCAGTTAATATATTGCTGATATGTGGGTTCAAAAGAAGCATTAGCCATACTGTAGATGTAGATAGCTATTTCAGCAGACAAAGAACCATTTAATTTGATGCAAACTGCATTGCATGCAGACCTGTGATAGCATCACAAAGGAATGCATCTAGTGATGTTATTGGACACAGATTCCAGTAAAATGGTCCCCTTAAATGGACCTTGGTGCTGAAGGAAAGCAATATGTAGATGATCCCCTGCGGATCAGCTTTTGTTGTGCCATCTACAACTAATTATGTATGTATACACATTTATATTTTTCTCAGGAAACTGCATTTTATCCTAAGGGAAGGAAAGCATCTTTATTATTCAGTGAAAACAATACGAAAGAAGCTAATTTTCTTATAGCAGAGTCCCAAATTGTCTTAACAGATGGAGAATCCAAACAATTCATTGTTTATAATAAACCGATAATAATCTCAGAATGAAAAATCCACACAGCAAACCTATTTATGGCATTAAGAGTCATTGATTTCAGAATAGACTCCACAGAAAATACATTGTATTGTATTTAGGAAGATTGACCTAACGCAATGTTGGAAAAACAAATGTATAAAGTGATCACTACTAGTATGTTTTAAATCTCTGCAAAATCACCCACCAAACCAGCTTCAGGTGAACCAACATCTCTACAAAATCACCCACCAAACCAGCTTCAGGTGAACCAACATCTCTACAAAATCACCCAACAAACCAGCTTCAGGTGAACCAACATCTCTACAAAATCACCCACCAAACCAGCTTTAGGTGAACCAACATCGCTACAAAATCACCCACCAAACCAGCTTCAGCTGAACCAACATCTCTACAAAATCACCCACCAAACCAGCTTCAGCTGAACCAACATCTCTACAAAATCACCCACCAAACCAGCTTTAGGTGAACCAACATCTCTACAAAATCACCCACCAAACCAGCTTCAGCTGAACCAACATCTCTACAAAATCACCCACCAAACCAGCTTCAGCTGAACCAACATCTCTACAAAATCACCCACCAAACTAGCTTCAGGTGAACCAACATCTCATTAACCAGAATGGAAATGATGTATGAAATGGTTCCCAGAATGTCTGAAAAGGAAGGACAGTATGGGTGGGAGGAGCTATTATCAATGGGGTTTGCTACCTGGGGGCATGATTAGGCGTGACACCAGGGCTGGTTGGGTTCTCTGGAAACTCCTGGAATAGACATGATGAAAAGAAAGATGAGGGTGACTGAAATGAAATTAAAATACAATGCAGAGCTGATAGGTAAGTAAACAAGTGGCCCCACCAAGCAAGTCTGTCTGTGCACAATGGCTCGGCTACAACCCTGTGTAATTGATTAGTTACAGAGAAGAATGCTGCACACCAATACATAAATGTCACAGAGAGCTACCTCCATTCAGCCATTTAATTTTAATGAAAGTCTCAAAATCAGAGACATTTGAAAAAGCAAGAAACCATTCTTAGTCTCTGCCCATGTATGTTTTTTGTAATAAAAAAAATTGTAGACATTAATTGAAATAGAAATCACTAATATACTGTCTTGATATGAAAGGGTTGCTATTGGCGCCATTCGTCTTACATGCCATCTAATGTACTATGTAGTCAGTAGTCTTAGAACTATCATACCACTATGTTTAACATTAATATGCATTTCTTATTTGACTGTTTTCATATAGCACTTGTCCTGATCTCATCTAGGTTGATTCATTGGGTGGTTAGAGAGGAGAGGAGGTGAATGGAGTTGGAAGTAAAGGAGAAGAGGATTGAGGAACATGACAGTAAAAGCTATTAAAGATGGCTTATCATTATGTTTCAATGCAAAGAAAGCCTCCAATAATGGATGATTACATGACATGGGTGGAGAAACAATGTTACAGTAAAACAGCATTACATCCACCTAAAGCTCCATGTCCTTGTTTCATGTTGCAGTATGTGCCTCTAGTCAGGGTATGTTACATAACATTGTTGGTTCCTGCTGATGAAAAGCATCTATAATGCTGAAGCCTGAGGAAAAACTGTTGGGATGCCACAAAGGTCTTTTTTCTACTCTACTCTGTTTTGATTTTACTAGGATCCCCATTAGCCGACACCAGTGGCGACAGCTAGTCTTACTGGGCTCCGACACACAACGAAAAAGACATTACAGACAACATACTTTACAATTTACATATATTTAAAAAACATTTGCATGTAGTGTGTGTGGGCATCTATCAGTTACACATACATGTCAGTACATACACATAAAAAGTAGGTCACACGGGGGAGAGGCTTTGTGCCGTGAGGTGTTTCTTTATATATATTTTTCTAAACCAGGTTTGATGTTAATTTGCGCTATATGAGATGGAAGGGAGTTCCATGCAATCATGGCTCTGTATAATACTGGATGTTTCCATGAATTTGTACTGGACCTGGGGACTGTGAAAAGACCCCTGGGGTTCTGTGTAAGTGTATCAGTGCTGTGTGTAAGTTGACTATGCAAAGCAAATTGAATTTCCAACACATTCATGTTTCTTATTAAAGCAATAAGTGATGAAGTGTATTTCCTTAACTCTTAGCCAAGAGAGACTGGCATGCATAGTATTGTTGATTCACTAAGAAACAGTTAAGTCAACAGGCATGAAAACAGGTTTGGGAGAAGGGTTTCTCTCTATGTGTCCAGATTTAGCTGTTCAGATATGATGGGTTCTACCAGTATCAAGCTGAGAGTGATAGTGCTGACACAATGTGATACTAAAGAAACTATTCTATGCCTGGAGCGGATCTCTCATAGGGTACATCCAGTTGAAATTGTTTACTTCTCTCTCCTCTTTGTCATGTAGAATGCTCTGAATAAACCTGTTATTTCCATTTGAACAAACAAATAAAAATACAGAACCATATCTATGATATTAATTGTCAAACATCTCTTGCCTTTTCGACAGTTTAAATTACTATATACCTTTTGACTGTTTAAATTACAATAGACCCTTTAAACTGCTTTTTTTGTAGGATACTGTAAGTCAAACTGTATCCAAGTGTCAACATGTCCAAATCTGTAGGCAGTATCCAACTGGACTTTCTATTTTACACATAATGCAAAAAGAGCTGAAAGCCAAGTAACAACAGAAGTGTATTTTAAAGAGTTCCTGTTCATTCAGTCTTAGAGTTTTTTAAATGTATTATTTGGTTTATCGGTTTTACAAAAATATCAGTAGGAGACATACCTCCTTGGCACATGCAGCTGCAGTTATCTCAGTAGTGGAGCCAGGGCATCTTTATCTAACCTTTTCCACCACATCAGTTTACTGGAAAAACTCCAAGACTGAAGCAACTGTGCATGCAGATAGCTCATGCAGAAATAGAACCTCAGGGCTTTTTCACTACCTTGGAACCAGACTTTGGGTATATACAGTGCCTTCAGAAAGTATTCACACCCCTTGAGTTGTTCCACATTTTTTTGTTTTACAGCCTAAATTTGAAATGGATTACATTTAGATGTTATTGTCACTGTTCTACACACAACATACAATGTCAAAGTAGAATTATGTTTTTAGACATTTTTACAAATGAAAACAAAATGAAAACCTGAAATGTCTTCAGTCAATAAGTATTCAACCCCTTTGTTATGGTAAGCCCAAATAAGTTCAGGAGTAAAATTTTGCTTAACAAGTCACATAATACATTTTTAAAACCCTTGAATGAGTAGGTGTGCCCAAAATGTTGACTGGTACTGTATGTAAATTAGATAATTCTGTATTTCATTTTCAATCAATGTGCTAAAATTTCTAAAAAAATGTTTTCACTTTGTCATTATCCGGTATTGTGTGTATATGGATGAGAAAAAAATCTATTTAGTCCATTTTGAATTCAGGCTATAACACAACAAAATATGGAATAAGTCAAGGGGTATGAATACTTTCTGAAGGCACTGTATATAACTAAAGAAAAAGTGCTCACTTTGATTTGCGTTCCACATCTGTCATTGATTGGTCATGAAAAAAGCTTGAGATTCTGACACATTACAGTGCTTTACTTTGTTTGTAGTGCAGTGCAGAACTACAAACCAGTGCATTGTGGGAGACTCAAATTACCAGATTGTCGCTTGGACAACGCTGCGGTCGTTTCTTGCGCATGAAGTAACCCAAAACTTTATCCTTAAATACCTAAATACAAGAGTGTCTAGTTAACATCACAACAAACCGGACAGTGCAAACAGTTGAAAACATTTAAAACCATATAGACAGACAACATCATTAGGACAAGGGTTTCTCGTATTTTTGATTACATTTAAATACATCATCCTGAATGAATTGTGTACTTTCAACATAGAACCCTAACTCTACTACTTGAGAATACTTTTAAGTGATTAAACAAATGTGAATGCCTCCACTTTACCTCATATAAGTAGTCAAATATTTCCAATATCGTTAAAACACTGGCTCCAATGAACAGACCCATCTGCCCACCAATGTCACCTGAAAAGAGGATGACAGATGAAAAGACATAAACAGGCAATACCACAGTCAGACAGATAATAACCCATCATCACTATCAAACACTCCCTAAAACACTTCATTGCGCAGGCCTTTCTAATCGACCTGGCCCGGGTATCCTGGAAGGATATTGACCTCATTCCTTCAGTAGAGGATGCCTGGTTATTCTTTAAAAGTGCTTTCCTCACCATCTTAAATAAGCATGCCCCATTCAAAACATTTTGAACCAGGAACAGATATAGCCCTTGTTTCACTCCAGACCTGACTCCCCTTGACCAGCACAAAAACATTCTGTGGTGAACTGCATTAGCATCGAATAGCCCCTGTGATATGCAACTTTTCAGGGAAATTAGGAACCAATATACACAGGCAGTTAGGAAAGCAAAGGCTAGCCTTTTCAAATATAATTTTTCATCCTGTAGCACAAGCTGCAAAAAGTTATGGGACACTGTAAAGTCCATGGAGAATAAGAGCCCCTCCTCCCAGCTGCCCACTGCACTGAGGCTAGGAAACACTGTCACCACCAAATCCACGATAATTGAGCATTTCAAGAAGCATTTTTCCACGCTTTTCACCTGTCTACCCCTAGCCCGGTAAACAGCCCTGCACCCCCCCACAACAACTTGCCTAAACCTCCCCCATTTCTAATTCACACAAATCCAGATAACTGATGTTCTGAAAGAGTTGCAAAATCTGGACCCTTACAAATCAGCTGGGCTAGACAATCTGGACCCTGTCTTTCAACCTCTCTTTCGT
Source organism: Oncorhynchus gorbuscha (assembly GCF_021184085.1). Classification (NCBI taxonomy): domain Eukaryota; kingdom Metazoa; phylum Chordata; class Actinopteri; order Salmoniformes; family Salmonidae; genus Oncorhynchus; species Oncorhynchus gorbuscha. The sequence goes on along the minus strand of NC_060194.1, from coordinate 29,320,219 downwards.
ATCGTCTGACATCCCTAAAGATTGTAAAGCTGCTGCGGTCATCCCCCTCTTCAAAGGGGGAGACACTCTAGACACAAAATGTTACAGACCTATATCTATCCTATCCTTCCTTTCTAAGGTCTTCAAAAGCCAAGTTAACAAACAGATCACCGACCATTTAGAATCCCACTGTACCTTCGCCGCTATGCAATCTGGTTTCCGAGCTGGTCATGGATGCATCTCAGCCACGCTCAAGGTCCTAAACGATATCATAACCGCCATTGATAAAAGACAATACTGTGCAGCTGTATTCATCGACCTGGCCAAGGCTTTCGACTCTGTCAATCACTGTATTCTTATCAAATCGAAGGGCCTGTTGTCCGGACCTCTTGCAGTCTCTACGGGGGTACCACAGGGTTCAATTCTTGGGCAGACGCTTTTCTCTGTATATATCAATGATGTCGCTCTTGCTGCTGGTGATTCTCTAATTCACCTCTATGCAGACGACACCATTCTGTATACTTCTGGCCCTTCTTTGGACACTGTGTTAACTAATCTCCAGACAAGCTTCAATGCCGTACAACTCTCCTTCCTTGGCCTCCAAATGCTCTTAAATGCAAGTGAAACTAAATGCATGCTCTTCAACCGATCGCTGTTCGCACCTGCCCGCCCATCCAGCATCACTACTCTGGGCGGTTCTGATATGTGGACAATTACAAATACCTAGGTGTCTGGTTAGACTGTAAACTCTTCTTCCAGACTCACATTAAGCATCTCCAATCCAAAATTAAATCTAGAATCGGCTTCCTATTCAGCAACAAAGCATCCTTCACTCATGCTGTCAAACATACCCTCGTAGAACTGACCATCCTACCGATCCTTGACTTCAGCGATGTCATTTACAAAATAGCCTCCAACACTCTACTCAGAAAATTGGATGCAGTCTATCACAGTGCCACCTGTTTTGTCACCAAAGCCCCATATACTACCCACTACTGCGACCTGTATCCTCTCGTTGGCTGGCCCTCGCTTCATATACGTCGCCAAACCTACTGGCTTCAGGTCATCTATAAGTCTTTGCTAGGTAAAGCCCCGCCTTATCTCAGTTCACTGGTCACGATAACAGCACCCACCCTTGCACGCGCTCCAGCAGGTATATTTCACTGGTCACCACCAAAACCTATTCCTCCTTTGGCCGCATTTCCCTCCAGTTCTCTGCTGCCAATGACTGGAAGGAATTACAAAAATCACTGAAGCTGGAGACTCATATCTCCCTCACTAACTTTAAGCATCAGCTGTCAGAACAGCTCACAGATCATTGCACCTGTACATAGCCCATCTTTAAATAGCCCATCCAACTACCGCATCCCCATATTGTTATTTAAAAACATTTTTTGGGCTCCTTTGCACCCCACTTGCACATTCATCTTCTGCACATCTATCACTCCAGTGTTTAATTGCTAAATTGTAATTACTTTGCCACTACGGCCTATTTATTGCCTAACCTCTCTAATCTTACATCATTTGCACACACTATATATAGATTTTTTATATTGTGTTATTGACTGTATGTTTATTTATTCCATGTGTAACTCTTTGTTGTTGTTTGTGTCGCACTGCTTTGCTTTATCTTGGCCAGGTTGCAGATGGAAATGAGAACTTGTTCTCAACTGGCCTACCTGGTTAAATAAAGGTGAAATAAAAATCATTCAAAACATAGTGCACAAAACGATTCCTGAAACATTAACTTAAGCTCTGTCTCTCAGCAAGATGAGGAGAGCTGTCAGACTCAGACCAGAAACTGTCCATCCAGACTTTGCTTTTCATCTGCCTCTCCTGACTGAGTGCTCTTTTCAAGTACATTCTGATAATGCATTCGACCGAGTCTTACAGGTTCAAAGAAAATAGTCTCAAAAGGAGTTTAGACCAGCAGGCATGATCACACAATGGGACAACGTGTAGTGCTTGCTGAGGATGTGATGTTCAGGCCTAGTGCGTTTCCTCTCAGTCGTAAAAACAGATCATGAACCTGATGGGAAAACTTGAAACAATCGCTCACCAAGTAACCCTGCAATTTCATACGCCTTCTTCTGTTCAATCTTCTCATAATTCAATGCCTCAAAGAAGATGTCCAGGACTAGTAAGTTTTCTCTAGAGACAAAAACAAATACATCGAAAAGGTGTTACTTTATAACGTACATATATCTCAGAGATACAATTGATTGATTTAATTTACTAATTCTGAGAAACTTTGCATTCATTTTCACAATAAAGGTGAACGGTGGAGACCAATATCATACTTTTATTATGATTTATTTTAATCAAAATGCAAACCTCTGATCGTTACGTCACTTACCGTAAAACTTCAATTAATAGCCAGGGTGATTATTTGCTTAAATCACTGAACACAACAAGCGCTTAATAGATAGAGACTTCTGTTTCCTTAATGTACACAGCTTTTGCTCATTTGCATACAGTTGAAGTCGGAATTTAACATACACTAAATACATTTAAACTCAGTTTTTCACCCTCCCTGACATTTAATCCTCGTACAAAATCCCTGTCTTAGGTCAGTTAGGATCACCACTTTATTTTAAGAATGCGAAATGTCAGAATAATAGTAGAGAGAATGATTTCTTTCAGCTTTTATTTATTTAATCACATTCTCAGTGGGTCTGAAGTTGTTTACATACACTCAATTAGTATTTGGTAGCATTGCCTTCAAATTGTTTAAATTGGGTCAAATGTTTTTGGTAGCCTTCCACAAGCTTTCCACAATAAGTTGAGTGAATTTTGGCCCATTCCTCCTGACAGAGCTGGTGTAACTGAGTCAGGTTTGTAGGCCTCCTTGCTCACACATGCTTTTTCAGCTCTGCCCACACATTTTCTATAGGACTGAGGTCAGGGCTTTGTGATGGCCACTCCAATACCCTGACTTTGTTGTCCTTAAGCCATTTTGCCACAACTTTGGAACTTTGCTTGGGGTCAATGTCCATCTGGAAGACCCATTTGCGACCAAGCTTTAACTTCCTGACTGATGTCTTGAGATGTTGCTTCAATATATCCACCTAATTTTCCCTCCTCATGATGCAATCTATTTTGTGAAGTGAACCAGTCCCTCCTGCAGCAAAGCACCCCCACAACATGATGCTGCCAACCCCGTGCTTCACGTTTGGGATATTGTTCTTCGGCTTGCAAGCCTCCCCATTTTCCTCCAAACATAACGATGGTCATTATGGCCAAACAGATCTATTATTGTTCTATCAGACCACAGGGCATTTCTCCAAAAAGTATGATATTTGTCCCCATGTGCAGTTGCAAATAGTAGTCTGTCTTTGTTATGGCAGTTTTGGAGCAGTGGCTTCTTTCTTGCTGAGCGGCCTATCAGGTTATGTCGATATAGGACTTGTTTTACTGTTTCCTCCATCATTTTCACAAGGTTCCATTGCTGTTGTTCTGGGATTGATTTGCGCTTTTCACACTAAAGTACGTTCATCTCTAGGAGACAGAATGCGTCTCCGTCCTGAGCGGTATGATGGCTGTGTGGTCCCATGGTGTTTATACTTACGTACTATTGTTTGTACGGATGAACGTTGTACCTTCAGGCGTTTGGAAATTGCTCCCAAGGATTAACCAGACTTGTGGAGGTCTACAATTTTTCTTATTAGGTCTTGGCTGATTTGTTTTGATTTTCCCATGATGTCAAGCAAAGAGGCTCTGAGTTTGAAGGTAGGCCTTGAAATACATCCACAGGTACACCTCCAATTGACTCAAATCATGTCAATTAGCCTATCAGAAGCTTTTAAAGCCATGAAAATTTCCAAGCTGATTGAAAACACAGTCAACTTAGTGCATATAAACTTCTGACCCACTGGAATTGTGATACAGTGAGTTGCAAGTGAAATAATCTGTCTGTAAACAATTGTTGGAAAAATGACCTGTGTCATGCACAAAGTCGATGTCCTAACCGACTTGCCAAAACTATAGTTTGTGGAGTGGTTGAAAAACAAGTTTTAATGACTCCAACCTAAGTGTATGTAGCCTTTCGACTTCAACTGTAGTCCACTTCCAGTATTTTAATACATTTGTTTATTTCCTGCACTAATATGTTATCATTTAAGCACTGTGTTACATGTCTTCTCTCTAAGTAAAATAAAACTTCCTTGACAGAATAATTATTCTCCTCTTTGACTGTGCATTTTCGTCAGTTTTCGTCACTTTTGCCACTAGAGCGTAATCCGCAACTAGAGCATGATTTCTGGGGTTCCGTACTCCCGAAGTTGTTAGCTGTTTTTATGCTAGCCAGCTAGCTAGCAGTTCTCAGCTGTTAGCAGCCAATGGCTGTCAATTTCTTAATGGCAATAAAAACAGATGATTGCCATATTTTTTCAGAGTCATTACTTAATTATTTAATGCAACAAATCTCACGTTAAACCTAGTAAACAATTCATGGTAAAATTGGAAACAATTCATTTAGACCCAGCGTTTATTTGAAAATGTCACGACTCCGACCGAAGGACACTCACCCTCCCGTTCGGGTGGCGCTCGGCGGTCGTCGTCGCCGGCCTACTAGCTGCCACTGATTATTTCCTCCCCCTCCTTATGTGTTTTTTGAGTGCACCTGTTTTGAGTTAGGTAGTTAGTAGTAAGGCTTTATTAGTCAGCCGGCCCGCCTGGTTCCTTGTGGGGGATTAATTATTGTGACCGTCTGTTTGGTGTACTTGTGTGCACGTCTATGGGTTTTGTGTTTTCCCATTTTGTGTTTTTTTTTCTGGACAGTTTAAGTCCCCCTGGTTGGGGGATTTTATTTGTTCATTACGCCCTGTGTTTTCGTGAGGGTTGGCTTATGTTAGCCATTTCTCTGTGCATTAAAATAGCACTCCCCTGAACTCTCTGCTTCCTGCGCCTGACTCCTCACCCACTACACTCAGACCGTTACAGAAACAGTCATTCATTTGCTGAAATGTGTACCATTGCCGACTATTAAAAGGGACAGGCGGCTATTTGAGACTAAATCAATTTGAAGTTGTTAACTCACTGTAACTATCCAGATACTTACCCGATGTACTGTTCAGTTTTGTTGAATTTCTTGGCCAGATATTTGGCAGAGGCTTTACTGGGTATTTTCACCATGGACAGCTCTTTGCCATAGCGTGTCATGCTGCAGGGTGTCTCACACACACAGTAGTCGTTGTCTTTCTCTACCAAGAAGTCTGTGGGGGATGACAATAGAATGGGAGTCCTGGGCCCAAATCACTACAGGCCCCATGATAAAACGTAGTACAATTCAAAAGAAGCTGCAAAAACAACCTTTGCCGCTCAGCAGTTCCTTATTTCAAAATGCTGTATTGTATAAACGCTTTCGTACTCATATCACAAACTAAAATATTGTTTGGTGTATCTACTGATCAGTGATAACTGGTTCATATTCCTAATCCTTATATCATTACCATTGTTTCGGCCTTACCTAAAGCTGGGTCTGCACAGTCTTTGTACTGCTCTGGTGTGCATACTGTTGAGGTCCCTATTCAACATGTCAGAGAGAGAGAGAGAGAGCGAGAGAGACAGCGGGAGAGAGAGAGAGAGAGAGGGGCAAAACAAAAATGTAATGTTAACATAACTACATATTCCTATGAATAACAACAACAACACAGAAAACATTATTAATCATATTCCATTGAGGAACTATGTGACGGTCAAGCCAAGATGTGTGTGAGTACCAGGCATGTGGACCATCCTGCAGTTACAGTTCTCCACCAGGTAGCGTGTCTCGCAGTCGATACGGCAGGCTGTGATGCTGTACGTGGAGAAGAACTCAGAGTCGATGGGAGTGGACTTGCAGTCTCCCCATGGGGGAGGGAGGTACTGAAGCTGCGACAGAACAGAGCATAGATTTCCCCTCAGTATATTGGCCACTTTCAACAACATCTAGTCAAGCCCAGCAGGAAATCCAAAATAAAAGTGCACACAAGCAGACAAAAAATCAAACATATGTATTGAACATTTAATAAGGGAACATAATGAAATAAAGACTTGTTTACTGGCTTCTGTTCACATCTACAAGAATATTCCACACAGACAACGGTGTAACTGATAAACACAGCTCACAGAAGCAACAAGCAGACACCGTGCAGAAAATCAGTGATGCAGGTCAGGTCTTGTCCTGAAAGTTTACATACACTTAGGTTGGAGTCATTAAAACTTGTTTAGTTTAGTTTAGTTTAGTTTATTTAATTTTTACAGGGACAGTGCACATTAATCAACGTTTCAGTAAAAGTGCCGGTTTTAGCCAGCCGGCTAATTTTCAACCGCAGTCCCTGGGCAGGTTATTAAAAACAATTACAATATAGACAATAGCACCATAGACATAGCAACATAGCAACATAGGACAAGCAAGACATAGCATACAGACAGAGCAACATAGAACAAAAAGCAGCAAGACAAAATTCATAAAAGCAACAAAGTGTTTCCATACCTCACAAGCTACAGACAACATGGAAAGCGGCAGCACACAGCTAGGGACCATGTTCACAAATCTGATTGTCCTTTAGCCAAGTCTTCAAGCATTTTGTGAAAGTGTGATATGTGGTGCAGTTATGTGTGTCTGATGGCAGTGTATTCCAGACATGGGAAGCTCTCACAGAGAATGCAGATTTACTAAAGGTGCTTTTCCTTAGGGGAACTATACAGTCACCTCTCATGGCAGACCTTGTGGATCTGCTGCCATATGTCTGGGTTTTCTGTTTAACAAAAATATTGAGTGGAGGGGGAGCCAGGCCATTAAGGATCTTGAATACAAGACATGCGTCGGTGTATTGCACAAGATTTTCCCAACTCAAGAGCTCATGTTTTCTAAGGATGTGACAATGATGATGGCTATTGGGCTTCCTATCAAGCACTTTGAGAGCCTGTTTGTAGACAGACTGAATAGGTTTTATTGTTGTACAGCAAGCTTGGACCCAACTAGTCAAGCAGTATGTTAAGTGGGGGAGTATCATAGATTTGAAGTACAGTTTTGCTACCTGTAGTCAAACAATTTCGTATAAATCGGAAATTAGCTAGATTGAATTTAATTATTTGAATTACCTTTTTCACATGCTTTTTAAAAGAGAGGTTGGAATCAAGTATGATGCCAAGGTACTTAAAATCGGATACCACCTGGAGCTTCTCCCCTGACACATAGACATCTGGCTCAGTAGCATCTGTTGCCCTCTTTGTGAAGAACATGCAAACAGTTTTTTTCACATTGAGATGCAAACACGAGTCACTGAGCCACTTTGTAACCTGGACCATTACAGTAGTGAGTTCTTGTGCAGCTTGTTGTTTGCTCTTTGCATGCACATATATCACTGTATCATCTGCATACATTTGAACTTCAGACCCAGTACAGACAGAAGGCAGATCATTAATGTACAGGCTGAACAGGAGGGGCCCCAGTATTGACCCTTGGGGCACGCCCACATCATAGCTACGAGTGGGCGACAGCTCATTGCTCACTCTGACACACTGAGTTCTGCCTTCAAGGTATGATTTCATCCATCTCAAGGCATCAGGGGAAAAGTTGAACTTAGACAATTTTGTGATGAGAATCTCATGGTTAACAGTTGGAGACAAAGATCGTACTTTTTTGGAGAAATGTCCTGTGGTCTGATGAAACAAAAATAGAACTGTTTGGCCATAACAATCATCTTTATGTTTGGAGGTTAAAGGGGGATGCTTTGCAAGCTAAAGAACACCATCTCAACCGTGAAGCACAGGGTTTTTCAGCATCATGCTGTGGGGGTGCTTTGTTGCAGGAGGGACTGGTTCACGTCACAAAATAGATGGCATCACGAGGAAGGACAATGATGTGGATATATTGAAGCAACATCTCAAGACATCAGTCAGGAAGTTAAAGCTTGGTCGCAAATGGATCTTCCAAATGGACAATGACCCCAAGCTTACTTCCAAAGTTGTGGCAAATGGCTTAAGGACAACAAAGTCAGGGTATTGGAATGGCTATCACAAAGCCCTGACTTCAATCAAATAGAACATTTGTGGGCAAAACTGAAAAAGCGTGTCAAACCTGACTCTGAGCTCTGTCAGGAGGAATGGGCCAAAATTCACTCAACTTATTGTGGGAAGCTTGTGGAAGGCTACACGAAACGTTTGACCCAAGTTAAACAATTTGAAGGCAATGCTACCCGATACTAATTGAGTGTATGTAAACTTCTGATCCACTGGGAATGTGATGAAAGAAATAAAAGCTGAAATAAATCATTCTCTCTACTATTATTCTGACATTTCACAATAAAGTGGTGATCCTAACTGGCCTAAGACAGGGAATTCTACTAGGATTAAATTGTGAAAAACTGAGTTTAAATGTATTTGGCTAAGGTGTATGTAAACTTCCCACTTCAACTGTATTTGTGTATGTACCAACATTCAGAGAAGCACATAGCCCATTGGACATAACAGATAACTGAAAAATACCTTGGTGTGGCTTAGAGATTTTCCGAACTTCTCAATAATTTTCCCAAAATCTACCCTTGACCGTCTCTTGCGTCTGCATGCATTGGAAGACTGAGTGTGACAGATACAGAGTGCCAGTAAGTCATGAAATGACTTGAAATGGAATACTTGATTCATTCTTTATGGAACTTGATTGCCAGGCTACAGCCTCTCATAAACATTATCCATGTAGGAAATAAAAACCCAGAGAAAATAACAGGCCCTCTAGACATTAAACATTAAACACTCATTATCCAGTCTTTGTCTTCATACAAGCTGTTGAATATGGTGCAACCATATTATAATATAACTAATATTAACTAATAACTAATATTATTTTGCAGTTACAGTATGTTTATTTGTTTTGTTGTTTTTGTGCTTTGCATTTGAATGTTGCATACACCTGGGATCCTCTGAATCTGGTTAATGTCTCTTAGGACTTTACTCTGGGAGGGTAATAGAACCAAATTAAACACAACGATTGGCTAACAGAAGGCATTAGCCAGATGTAGACTATCCCAGCAATATACAACATTCAAATGCAAAGCCCAAAAACAACATAACTGCACAATAATATTGGTTGCACCATATACACAACAGCTTTTATGAAGACAAAGACTGGATAATGAGTGTTTAATGTGTTAGCTGGAAAGGATAACATTATGTGCTGATATTCTATAGTGATGGTAGTTATGAAGAGACATAAGACAGAGATGAACCAGGAAGTGACAGTCGTTGAAATGAGGTCACTACAGCCACATGGAGGGAGGTGGTGATTGGTCCATTCCATCATGAAGACTTGATCGGTAATGAGATTGGGAGGTTTGCTATGTACGCTACTGTACATATGGTATGCTACAGTACGCTACGTTAAGCTACAGTACACTACGGAATGCTATGGTACACTACGGTATGCTATGGTATACCACCCGCTGCACTTGGGAGGAAACTAACGTTTGGAAGCCTGGGGTTACAGTTGGCCGAGGGCTTCCACCCCAAAACCCATCTAGTGTGGGAGAGGAGGCTCTGACTAGTGAATCTGAACCTTTACTCAGGCCTCATAGGACTTCTCATTTAGGGGAGGGACCAGTGAACACGTCACCAACAACAGAGAGCAGCAACAATGATGCAACGGATAACATCTGTCAAAACCCTTTGTTTGGCTCTCAGATATACAGTAAGCAACCAGCCAGTCAACCTTCACCTTACTGAGCCCCAAAACAGCTGAGCCCATGTCTGAGGACACAAACCCAAAACTGGTTCAGAAACATAAATTTCTTGTCATTCAGCCATCTCTCAATAATTGTTCTCGGCGACTTGAAGCTCGATTGCTGGTAAAAATAGTGTTCCAAATTTCCACCCCAAGTTATTATACTGTATTTGCTTGCTGCAGAATGAAGTTGTCCTTTATTTAGTTCAGACATTTCTTCCACTGACATTGGGAGACCTGTTTGTATCATGTGGTTGAAGTGAGGCAGATTTGAGTGGTTCTGGTGAATGGAAGTATAAGCATATATTGATATATTGATCAATCCCTCCGAAAAGGGTTTGAAAAGCATGAAATAATCAAAAGGATATGGGGTTAAACATTTTTAGCAATCAATTTGGATTCATTTGAGATGGTGTTACTAGTATGATTATTATAATATTTTTTTGAATCTTTATTTAACTAGGCAAGTCAGTTACGTAAAAAATCTTATTTACAATGACGGCCTACCCTGGCCAAACCCTGCCCTAATCCGGACAAGGCTGGGTCAATTGTGCGCCGCCCTATAGGTCTCTTGATCATGGCCGGTTGTGATACAGCCCGAGATTGAACCAGGGATTGAACCATAGCACTGAGATGCAGTGCCTTAGACCGCTGCGCCACTCAAGAGCCTATGACAGATGATTCCTATCAGATTTAAATGGCACACTAATGAGCTCAGTACAATTAGTAGAAATGAATTGCTCTAGTCATAAGAGCAGATGAATTTACATATCACCTTATATATCTACTCACAGCTACTTTACAAGGGAAGTCGATTGAATTCAGAATTCAGTGTTGTTTCAAATCAAATCAAATTTTATTTGTCACATACACATGGTTAGCAGATGTTAATGCGAGTGTAGCGAAATGCTTGTGCTTCTAGTTCCGACAATGCAGTGATAACCAACAAGTAATCTAACTAACAATTCCAAATCTACTGTCTTATACACAGTGTAAGGGGATAAGGAACATGTACATAAGGATATATGAATGAGTGATGGTACAGAGCAGCATACAGTAGATGGTATCAAGTACAGTATATACATATGAGATGAGTGTGTAGACAAAGTAAACAAAGTGGCATAGTTAAAGTGGCTAGTGATACATGTGTTACATAAGGATGCAGTCGATGATGTAGAGTACAGTATATACATATGCATATGAGATGAATAATGTAGGGTAAGTAACATTATATAAGGTAGCATTGTTTAAAATGGCTAGTGATATATTTACATCATTTCCCATCAATTCCCATTATTAAAATGGCTGGAGTTGGGTCAGTGTCAATGACAGTGTGTTGGCAGCAGCCACTCAGTGTTAGTGGTGGCTGTTTAACAGTCTGATGGCCTTGAGATAGAAGCTGTTTTTCAGTCTCTCGGTCCCAGCTTTGATGCACCTGTACTGACCTCGCCTTCTGGATGATAGCGGGGTGAACAGGCAGTGGTTCGGGTGGTTGATGTCCTTGATGATCTTTATGGCCTTCCTGTAACAACGGGTGGTGTAGGTGTCCTGGAGGGCAGGTAGTTTGCCCCCGGTGATGCGTTGTGCAGTCCTCACTACCCTCTGGAGAGCCTTACGGTTGAGGGCGGAGCAGTTGCCGTACCAGGCGGTGATACAGCCCGCCAGGATGCTCTCGATTGTGCATCTGTAGAAGTTTGTGAGTGCTTTTGGTGACAAGCCAAATTTCTTCAGCCTCCTGAGGTTGAATAGGCGCTGCTGCGCCTTCTTCACGACGCTGTCAGTGTGAGTGGACCAATTCAGTTTGTCTGTGATGTGTATGCCGAGGAACTTAAAACTAGCTACCCTCTCCACTACTGTTCCATCGATGTGGATAGGGGGTGTTCCCTCTGCTGTTTCCTGAAGTCCACAATCATCTCCTTAGTTTTGTTGACGTTGAGTGTGAGGTCATTTTCCTGACACCACACTCCGAGGGCCCTCACCTCCTCCCTGTAGGCCGTCTCGTCGTTGTTGGTAATCAAGCCTACCACTGTTGTGTCGTCCGCAAACTTGATGATTGAGTTGGAGGCGTGCGTGGCCACGCAGTCGTGGGTGAACAGGGAGTACAGGAGAGGGCTCAGAACGCACCCTTGTGGGGCCCCCGTGTTGAGGATCAGCGGGGAGGAGATGTTGTTGCCTACCCTCACCACCTGGGGGCGGCCCGTCAGGAAGTCCAGTACCCAGTTGCACAGGGCGGGGTCGAGACCCAGGGTCTCGAGCTTGATGACGAGCTTGGAGGGTACTATGGTGTTGAATGCCGAGCTGTAGTCGATGAACAGCATTCTCACATAGGTATTTCTCTTGTCCAGGTGGGTTAGGGCAGTGTGCAGTGTGGTTGAGATTGCATCGTCTGTGGACCTATTTGGGCGGTAAGCAAATTGGAGTGGGTCTAGGGTGTCAGGTAGGGTGGAGGTGATATGGTCCTTGACTAGTCTCTCAAAGCACTTCATGATGACGGAAGTGAGTGCTACGGGCGGTAGTCGTTTAGCTCAGTTACCTTAGCTTTCTTGGGAACAGGAACAATGGTGGCCCTCTTGAAGCATGTGGGAACAGCAGACTGGTATAGGGATTGATTGAATATGTCCGTAAACACACCGGCCAGCTGGTCTGCGCATGCTCTGAGGGCGCGGCTGGGGATGCCGTCTGGGCCTGCAGCCTTGCGAGGGTTAACACGTTTAAATGTCTTACTCACCTCGGCTGCAGTGAAGGAGAGACCGCATGTTTCCGTTGCAGGCCGTGTCAGTGGCACTGTATTGTCCTCAAAGCGGGCAAAAAAGTTATTTAGTCTGCCTGGGAGCAAGACATCCTGGTCCGTGACTGGGCTGGATTTCATCTTGTAGTCCGTGATTGACTGTAGACCCTGCCACATGCCTCTTGTGTCTGAGCCATTGAATTGAGATTCCACTTTGTCTCTGTACTGACGCTTAGCTTGTTTAATAGCCTTACGGAGGGAATAGCTGCACTGTTTGTATTCAGTCATGTTGCCAGATGTTTGGATTGTTGTGTCCAATTGTCTGTTTTAGAGATGCACTGCACCGATAACCCTATGTTGTTCTGCTGAATATGGCGTGAGGGATTTTGAAGAGACTTGTAACTTGTACCAAATAATATCTTCTCTGGGATCAAAAGGCTTTTTTGAATAACTTGTGGTTCAAGATGTAATTCTAGGTATTATAATTAATTTCTGATGAGTTTGTAACTCATTCAGTAGGAAAAGTGCCACAAACCCCTACTCAAGAGTTCTAACACCTAATGAGATTTGTATCTTCAATGGGTGTATAAAATGTGACATTGTGACATCAGTGACACTTTGCTGAGGTCCTTTACAATAAAGTGGTTGCCAAAGAAAATATCTATCAAAAGATCACAGCTGTATTTCACTGTCCTGTCACTGTTTTCAAACCACAGGATTTCACGAGCTGCAGCCTGAGTGGCATGTTATTGCAATAGATTTTATTAGATTTTATTTTATGGACAAAAAAACAATGTGCAATGCAGGGCTGGCTCTAGCCTTTTGGGGGCCCTAAGCAGGTTTTGTTGGGGGGCCCCCACCTTGCGGAAAAACATTTTAGTGGCCCCCTCTTGAGAAAATGTCAATTCTCCACATTTTGCCATGGGCCATAGAGAAAATGTTGTAGTTTTGAAGCAAGTGTTCTGCTATTCTCTACATTTTGCAATGGGGAGAGAAAACTGCAATATTATAACATTTCATTCAATTCTACTCATTATGCCGTGGGGCAGAGAAAATTATTTTGCAGTTTTAGAGCAAATTTCCTAAATTTCTACCGATTTTGACATGGGTTTGAAAGACATTTTTGCAGTTTTAGAGCAAATTTCCTGCAATTATACCAATTTTGACATGGGCTTGAGCGGAATATTTGACGTTTTAAAGCACATTTCCTGCAATACAACACATTTTGTCATTTCTTATGCCATGTTAATATGATATCTGAGTGAGAATGACCCAAAAAATCTATGGGGGCCCCTGGAGGTCAGGGCCCCTAGGCACGTGCCCTGGGTGCCTGGTCAGTATTTTGCCATGATTACTGCATGTTTAGATAGCTGGCTAGACTAACTACCAATCTAAAAGTTGTTCGCAAACATGGCTAATTGAGTGACTGTCAGTGACAGACATAACAAGAGAAAAACTGCTGATGCACCAACAAATTCTGAAGTTACACCTGGTGTATTCTACTATTCTTACTCTCAATAGAGTCCATTGAGACCGTCTATGTCACTTATGTGTGGAACCGGCGCTGGTGCACTGTTTGTAATACTATTTTCTATCCTCTTTAAATGATTATGCCGTAGTAGAAAACATTCCTTCGACACATTTTGATTTGTCTGGGTTTTGATGTGAAAAACAATGTGGGTATTATGGACATGCACCTGTTCTATTATTGAAGGAAGTGTTGGGTGCTAAACTCGAAAGAACACTGCGAAGAGAGTCTATTCACGTGACCTATGGATCTGGCAAACAGACCATTGTGACCACATGGAATACACGGAATACAGACTTATTAGAGACATATTAAAATGACTCCCGTGGTCCTGAAATCTGCCCTAATGGAAGACTACATTGATTTTAATATTCGTGTCTGACAACAGGATAATGGATACTATACTGAACAGAAATATAAACGCAACATGCAACAACTTCAAAGATTTTACAGTTCATATAAGTGTCATGTATTGTCATATATTGTCATGTCTTGTCCCTGTGCTTTCTCTTCTATTCATTTCCCCCTGCTGGTCTTATTAGGTTTCTTTCCCTCTCTCTATCCCTCTCTCTCTCTATCGTTCTGTTCCTGCTCCCAGCTGTTCCTCATTCTCCTAACGACCTTGTTTACTCTTTCACACCTGTCCCCTATTTTGCCCTCTGATTAAGTCTCTATTTCTCTCTCTGTTTCTGCTTCTGTCCTTGTCGGATTCTTGTTTGCTGTTCGCTGTGTACTTGTTCCGTCCTGTCGTGTTTTGCCTTATCTTCAGATGCTGCGTGTGAGCAGGTGTCTCTGTCAGCTACGGCCCGCGCCTACCCGAAGGGACCTGCAGTCTGTGGCCGCTTATCCTGCTATTCCCCTCTACAACTAGAGGATTTCTGTTATCCCCGTTTGGACATTTCCTGTTAAGGATTCTGGATTATGTTATTTTCTGTTTGGACTTTAATAAACTCAGTTTCTGTTAAGTCGCTTTTGGGTCCTCACTCACCTGCATAACAATAAGAGTTACAGTTCATATAAGGAAATCAGTCAATTTAAATATATTAATTAGGCCCTAATCTATGGATTTCACATGAATGGGAATACAGATACATATCTGTTAGTCACAGATCCCTTTAAAAAAAGGTAGGGGCGTGGATCAGAAAACTAGGAAGTATCTGGTGTGACCACCATTTGCCTTATGCAGCGCGACACATCTCCTTCAGATAGAGTTGATCATTCTGTCGATTGTGGCCTGTGGAATGCTGCCCCACTCCTTTTCAATGGCTGTGCGAAGTTGTTGGACATTGGCTGGAACTGGAACACACTGTCATACATGTCGGTCCAGAGCATCCCAACAGGCTCAATGAGTGACATGTCTGGTGAGTATGCAGGCATTTTCAGTTTCCAGGAATTGTGTACAGATCCTTGCTACATAAGGCCATGAGGTGATGGTGGCGGATGAATGGCAAGATAATGGGCCTCAGGATCTCGTCACAGTGTCTCTGTGCATTCAAATTGCCATTGATAAAATGTAATTTTGTTCATTGTCCTTAGCTTATTCCTGCCTATACCATAACCTCACTGCCACCTTGGGGCACTTCTTTCACAATGTTGACATCAGCAAACTGCTTGCCCACACAACACTATACACGTGGTCTACGGTTGTGAGACCGGTTGTACATACTGCCAAATTCTCCAAAACAACGGAGGCGTCTTATTGTAGAGAAATTACCATGAATATCTCTGGAAACTGCACTGGAGGACATTCCTGCAGTTAACATTCCTGCAGTGCTCCCAAGTGGCACAGTGGTCTAAGGCACTGCATCTCAGTGCAAGAGGCTTGGGAGTGATTGGGAGTCCCATAGAGGGTGGCACACAATTTGCCCAGTGTCGCCGGGGTAGGCCGTTTTTGTAAATAAGAATTTGTTCTTAACTGACTTGCCTAGTTATATATATTTTTAAAATTAAAACGTGCCAATTGCACGCTCCCTCAAAACTTTTGAAATCTGTGGCATTGAGTTGTGTGACAAAATTGCACATTTTAGAGTGGCCTATTATTTTTCCCAGCAGAAGGTGCACATGTGTAATGATCATGCTGTTTAATTAGCTGCTTGATATGCCACACCTGTCAGGGAGATGTACTATCTTTGCAAAGGAAAAATGCTCACTATCAGGGATGTAAACAAATTTGTGCTAGAAATTTGAGAGAAATAAGCTCTTTGCGCTCATGGAAAATTTGTAGGATCTTTTATTTCAGCTCATGAAACATTGTACCAACACCAACACAATACTTGTGGCGTTTATATTTTTGTTCAGTGTAGATGTTGCTGCTCCGTTACGACTGTTCACAGTGCCCAATACATATAGGCTACTGTATAGGACTGTGGTTGCAGGCACTGTCTGTAGCCTATAGCTAGGTCTTTTTTTCCATCTGAAATATATCCATACAATGTAAATTAAATCCTCTGGAAATATTTTTGATTCAATGTACCAGATGCTCCATCATTCATGATTTGTATTTATTTAGCATGTGGAATTGATTTGAACGAGAGAGAGAGCATCTGAAGCAATGACATTTCTGCTGAATTCTGTGCTAATCTTGGGAGGCATTTCTGACTACACTTCAGTCACAGCCGGTAATTCACAAAACTTAATGATTTTGTTGGTCCTCTCTTACTCAAAGCCATGATAATTGTGGTACCATTGCCTTTTCGTTACACCACAAAATGTAACTCTATCGTTCTTTGTATTTTATGAAAAGCAAACCAAAGTCTCCCGAATGTTATCGTTCTCTCTACATAGTGTTATTACGCATGACTAAATCCAATTTATGTACACATGTAGGATCTTAATTTGATCCAGTTCGCTACAGCAGGAAAATAATTCTGCATCAACAGGAAATGTGAATTATTATGTGGATTATAATTAATTTATACGTTTTTCATAAGGGAAAATAAAAAATGACAAACCTCAGAAGCCTGCATTGCAGGAACGTCTTCATGCAACAGGGTGATCAAATTAAGATCTTACATCTGTAGCATATATTATGCTATTGTTCTCTATCCAACTGGTATCAGCGACAGCAAGATTATATGGAAAATAAACCTTTGAGCTGTCAGAGATTGCGTGTGAACTGCCTGGGGTACTGTAGCTCTGGCCACCAATAACAGTGTAAATACATTTACAGGCAATGTCTGCTTTGTACATCCAATCTGTCTCTCCTTCTGTATTCCTTGTTGGATACATACTAGGTAGCAAATATTATATTGTTACTACTTCAGTTCAGAATCATTAGACGGTTTCTGTTCAGATTTAGCGATTGTACTGGTCGCATGTTATTACGTGCATTATACAATAAGATAAACAGAATATATTTTTCTCCAGGCTCTGAGACACAGATGTATAGCCAATGACAGGAGAAGGAAGAAGGGTTGGGGCTTTGGATAAAAACACAGACAAAAGCAGAGCGAGAGGAGGATTGAAGTAGAAAAAAAGGAAGGAAGGAAGGGATAGGTGTTTGTGCAAAAGGCTAAGCAGTATGTACCAGTTGCTGCTGACATGACACAAAAGTTTGAAAACCAGGGGCCACACCAAATCCCAGCTGGTCAATGAAGGGAGGT
This sequence comes from Oncorhynchus gorbuscha, assembly GCF_021184085.1. NCBI lineage: Eukaryota > Metazoa > Chordata > Actinopteri > Salmoniformes > Salmonidae > Oncorhynchus > Oncorhynchus gorbuscha. The sequence continues at coordinate 29,302,682 of NC_060194.1, read as the reverse complement.
TCATCCTGGCTGTGAATCTGAACCTTGATGCCTGCTTCGTACGAGGTCTCATCTGTGGATACATACAACAGCAGGCTAGAGAATGTAACAACAGAAACCTCTGCTGATTGGTGTTCCCTGGTCAGAGACATTGCTTGTTGTGTTGGGAATGAGATATGTGTTTTTACTGGATATTGGACATCTGTTGTGATAAAGCCACATGTTGAAAATGCAGTGCTAAGAATGAACTATTTTTCCCAGGACGGAGACAATAAATGTTGTGTTGGATAAGTTGTTAAACTATATGTTGTTGTAATAGTGTACAGGTCAAATTCAGCACTAGGAAGGAACCTTGAATGAATGCATGTCAGTCGGCTGGTTGATGTGTAAAGTTCATTCTACCAATGTCCCAAAATCCAAAGTCATTATTGTATTTATGGACAGATCAGTTATTGTGGTACTAATTAAGTGGTGTCATACCACTGGGTACTCACCTGTCTCTCCCCAAACAGGTAAGTATTCATCTTGTTGGATATCTAACATGATCTCCAGCCCATTTCCTGTCCCGCCTTTCAACGTTGTCAACATCGGGTTGCCATCCAAACCAGAGTTGAACGTGTAGCATTTTCCGTACCGCGTGTAAATCTGCAAGAAGAAGAAGAAGAAGGTACATGACATTAACTCAATGCAACAACATTGTTTTGACATAGCGACAATATAGACCGTAAACAGCACAGTCACTTTGAGCAATGGTTGCTCTCTGTGTAGACCAATTTAAACTGCGGTTGGGGATAGGGTTGCTGGGCAGGAATGCTTTGCAGGTAATTATCTGAGAAAACACTGAACCAAACAAGATACTAGAATGATGAATGAATAAATAAATTAACACCTCTACTGTGGCAACTGGCAATCTTTACCTAGACCCATTTTTTTTAGATACTTCTTTATGATGTATTTTCCATTAAAACTGAAAGTTGAGGTTAATCCAAAGCATTATAGCCAAAACCCAACCTCTTCCATCCCACAAAACACTAAATTAGATTGTTCAAATACAATTTATATTAGGAAGTGTCTTATAGACCCCTTCAAAAGCATTAACTTGTACCAATGCAGCTCAATGGTAATCTATAGATGTAGAATCTTAATTGGATCACCCTTTTTCAGGATAACATTTCCAGGAAATGTACAACTTGCAGTAGAGTTAATGTTTTAAAAGACTTCTGAAGCATGTCATTGTCACTTTGAAATTTCAGACTTGACTTTCCCTTAAGAAAATGTATCAACCCCTACAAAAATGTTTATTAATTATAATCCACATAATAATTCACATTTCCTGTTGCTGCAGGATTGTTTTCCTGCTGTACAAACTGGCTCAAATAAAGATTCTACATCTGACATAAATTGGATTCAGTAATGCATAATAATATGTAGAGAGAAAAATAACATTGACTGGTTGGCTTTTCATAAAATACAAAGAACAATGGCAAGCTGTTGTCAAATTCCTTTTGTATAAAAGTAAATCAATTTCCTTTGAGTGTGAAAATAATATTTTGTGGTGTAACAGAAAGGCAATCGTAGCAGACTCTGAGTAAGAGAGAACAAAATAAATAATTAAGCTTTGTGAATTACCAGCCGTGATTTAAGTGTTTTAAGAATTGGATCCCCAAGAGCAGCACAGAAGTCAGCAGAAATTCCACTGCTTCAGATTGCTGTAGCAAACTGGCTCAAATTAAGATCCTACATCTGTACTATTAAGTATTGGAACAGACAAAATGTTGCCTTCAGCAAATAGCCAGCTGGTTTATCTAATTCAGAGATATACAGTGCTGATATTCCAGTATAGCACCACCATGTTCTTTTAGCACCATCTCTCACACATTTTTTATATTTTTTTATATATATATATATATATTTTTTTAAACAAATTCTCTCAGATGGGCGACTTTGCTTTCATGTGTGCCAGCAGAGCAGAAATAATCATTAGGAGCCTCTTAGAATGCTGCATCTGATTTTGCATAACTGACACACATGGCTGGTGAGCTATAACTTAAAACAAAAATTAAAATAGATAAAGGCGATAATGGCTTTAAATTCTCTATGCATTTTTCTGTGTAAGTGATTTAATTTCACCGAGGTGGAATTGATTGGTCATGCAGTGCTCTAAGGGTTTTATCTATACTGTCATACAGTTATCACCGACATGTACAGTGGGGCAAAAAAAGTATTTAGTCAGCCACCAATTGTGCATGTTCTCCCACTTAAAAAGATGAGAGAGGCCTGTAATTTTCATCATAGGTACACTTCAAGTATGACAGACAAAATGAGGGAAACAAATCCAGAAAATCACATTGTAGGATTTTCAATGAATTTATTTGCAAATTATGTTGGAGAATAAGTATTTGGTCAATAACAAAAGTTTATCTCAATACTTTGTTATATACCCTTTGTTGGCAATGACAGAGGTCAAACGTTTTCTGTAAGTCTTCACAAGGTTTTCACACACTGTTGCTGGTATTTTGGCCCATTCCTCCATGCAGATCTCCTCTAGGGCAGTGATGTTTTGGGGCTGTTGCTGGGCAACACAGACTTTCAGCTCCCTCCAAATATTTTGTATGGGGTTGAGATCTGGAGACTTGCTAGCCCACCCAGGACCTTGAAATGCTTCTTACGAAGCCACTCCTTCGTTGTCCGGGCGGTGTGTTTGGGATCATTGTCATGCTGAAAGACCCAACCACGTTTCATCTTCAATGCCCTTGCTGATGGAAGGAGGTTTTCACTCAAATTCTCATGATACATGGCCCCATTCATTCTTTCCTTTACACGGATCAGTCGTCCTGGTCCCTTTGCAGAAAAACAGCCCCAAAGCATGATGTTTCCACCCCCATGCTTCACAGTAGGTATGGTGTTGTTTGGATGCAACTCAGCATTCTTTGTCCTCCAAACACGATGAGTTGAGTTTTTACCAAAAAGTTCTATTTTGGTTTCATCTGACCATATGACATTCTCCCAATCTTCTTCTGGATCATCCAAATGCTCTCTAGCAAACTTCAGATGGGCCTGGACATGTACTGGCTTAAGCAGGGGGACACGTCTGGCACTGCAGGATTTGAGTCCCTGGTGGCGTAGTGTGTTACTGATGGTAGGCTTTGTTACTTTGGTCCCAGCTCTCTGCAGGTCATTCACTAGGTCCCCCCGTGTGGTTCTGGGATTTTTGCTCACCGTTCTTGTGATCATTTTGATCTCATTTTGATCATCATCATCTTGCGTGGAACCCCAGATCGAGGGAGATTATCAGTGGTCTTGTATGTCTTCCATTTCCTAATAATTGCTCCCACAGTTGATTTCTTCAAACCAAGCTGCTTATCTATTGCAGGTTCAGTCTTCCCAGCCTGGTGCAGGTCTACAATTTTGTTTCCTTTGACAGCTCTTTGGTCTTGGCCATAGAGGAGTTTGGAGTGTGACTGTTTGAGGTTGTGGACAGGTGTCTTTTATACTGATAACAATTTCAAACAGGTGCCATTAATACAGGTAACGAGTGGAGGACAGAGGAGCCTCTTAAAGAATAAGTTACAGGTTTGTGAGAGCCAGATATCTTGCTTGTTTGTAGGTGACCAAATAGTTATTTAAAAATAAATTCAAATAAATTGCAAATAAATTCATTAAAAATCTTTAAAATATTTTTCTCATTTTGTCTGTCATAGTTGAAGTGTACCTATTATGAAAATTACAGGCCTCTCTCATCTTTTTAAGTGGGAGAACTTGCACAATTGGTGGCTGACTAAATACTTTTTTGCCCCACTGTATATTCATAACCACAGGACAGGTGATACATCAGTAAGGTACTGTATGGGCACAATTATCCATGACAGTGTTCATACACATGGGTATATTACACATCCAAGATCATGGCACGAGACCCGCTTGCCTTTGCCTGCTCTCTCAACTACCATGTAAAAGGTACACCTGTTTGTTGGGAGTATTTTGTCTCATCAAACGAATCAGGCCTTATGATGGATAAATCCCCACTATTTAATCCTTTCACAATGCCAACTACCATTTGATTTGAGCTGGGGCATAATATGTCAGTATTTAATAGCCACTAACAGACACTGGCATGGTCAAGACAAGCCCTGTTGCTGAATTAATCACCACCTGGCTTAATACTCTGGTCCCACAGATATACATCAGAAGAGAAACAGGTAGCCCAGTACTCTGGGCTACAGGTAGCCATGGGCTACAGATTTCCCTTTCAATATCCATTGTGGTGAATGTTTTAGGGAGAGTGATGATGGGGAAGAGAGAGATGATTGTGACAGCGTAACAAAGCCTCTCTCTAGTTATCAGTCAGGCTTCCATATTCCGTCTTAGATAGACCAACATCGGCTCAGACGGACATGACAAGGCTTCAGTTTCCTCTCTCCTCCTGTCCATAATGAGGCCCTCGGAGCAACTGGCCCCTGCACAAAATGGCAGCTGGAATTCAATTTTTTGTTGTTGTTGGTTTGACCTTTGAAAATGTGCTGGTTTAATATAAAATAATCCCTAGGATGAAGCTTTACAATGCCTCACAATGAAGTACCAAATCTTTGTGGAAAATCTCTTTGTCAAAGCTGTCAAAAGACGGAACCTAAAGAGAAAAGTCCTCCTTTAGATGGAATCTCATTAAATCCGATAAAACTTGAAATGACAGACGATAAAAATCTCTGGATCTGTCAGCTACTTAAACGCAAATCCCAAATTGTCTATTCATATTTTTTCTAAACCTGTGCTATTGATAAATTGGTCATGTCTACTAAGCACTTGAATGTGACTAACAATGACATCCATTTTCTTTTCATGTCAAACTTAGCAGCAATCTGTTTGAAGAGTGCTAATAGCTTTGAGGTGAAATGATTAAGAGTAGCTGACTGTTATAATTATAGACTGGTGCATTCAGGGGCTTATTTTCACTGATAAGCCTAAAGCAATCCACCTCTCCGAGGAATAAGCTCATGAAATGGATGCACACAGTCAATAAACTTCCAGATATTTAATATGAGATGCAGAAACTTGAATTTTGTACATTTATAATGGTTGAATTATTGATGCCTTCATTAGTTATCCCTGAAGCTGCCACTGTGGTTTGAATAGCAGTTACTAAAAGGATCATGTTTGGAGATGGAGACAATGTGAATGTGGTAGGATTCACGTTGTTATACCGTACCACTGTGGCTCTAAAATCATCTAAGCGTGTTAACAATATGTAAAGAAATGGATCAATAACCTTCTCTAAACTGTATTTGGATGATTTGGAATCTTACAATTCACTGAACAACTATTATCTTTAATAGGCTCAAGAAAAGACTGCAATACTTTATGTGAAGGGTCCATAATAAATGTTTTATAAGGCATTTCTAAAACATTTCCAAACAGTTTGCGCACCATTTATTAATCATTACTCCCACATTAGTAAGCTAATTATTCACAAATGTATATATATATATATATGTCCTTAAATATCCTCTATTGTGTGCCTATTCTTTTACGAGGTACTGCTAGAATGTCTACCAATGGCATGACAATCTTCTTGTGAGAAATGACACTGGACACTCCAAACATTTATAAAGTATTTATAAAGCATAAATAGCGCTCACTTTAGACTAGGGGCTGCAAAAATACTTTACTAATGCTTAATAAATAGTGAACACACACTTTATAGATGCCTTATAAATGTTTTATAACAGACCCTTCAAATAAGTGTTACCAAAAAGACATGTCATGTTTACCAAGGACCAGACAAATCATCTGACTTGATACCAGCAGCTACCTTCAATCCTCCTGCCTAGAGATTACCTGCTAGAGGGAATATCATTCACACACACCCTTGCATTAATTATCATTACCATGTACACAAAATGCCATCAACAACACCTCTCAAACATTGGTCTCTATATCTCTAGACTACGTTACTTTACATACAGTGGTGAAGTTCTGATGGGTGCAGTTCCCCCCCCGGAACCTGCATTCCAGCAACATGTCCTCCAGTTGGTGGCCCAGCCTGCCAATCATCTCAGTTGTGTTGACATGGTAATGTGGAGACGGGGTGTAGCCATTGAAGTCCAGCAGGTTGAGGAGGCTGTACTTGTGGTTGTCCCTCAGAAGAGCCAGGCTCCTCTCCATGACCGTGTGGTTCTGATGCATCAGGTCCATCCAGTAGCCGCTGTGGTATAGGTCAGCCTTGGTCAGACTGGACACCCGGAACAGGTTGTGGTTGCAGAAGGTCACAGCCGGGAAGGACATGTTGTGAGCCCACACCATCTTGATCTTGGTGACGGCCGGGTAGGACATCAGGTAGAGGATGCGGTTCCAGGACCAGGTGAACAGGAGACCCATGCACACAAAGAAGGCCAGGAGCCAGAGGACCCGCTGGGGTAAGGTCTTGTCTGGGGAGAAGACAAACTTCAGCCCGTGGACCTTGGTCCTCCTCATGAAGGCTATGGTGATCTCCATCCATGACTGTTTCAGCATGCTCTTCTTCCTCCTTCCTGTTTTGTTCTGGATAGTGGTTTCCTGGGCATCGTTAGGTAGAGACCCCAGGCTGTTTAATTCTGATGTGGGGGCAGTTAACATCATGATCTCTGGCCAAAGGCAACCTGTAAGGTTCAAGCCAAAATACAGTCTTCTTAGGCAAGCTTTAGGGTTTTCATTTTGCATACAGTGGCTTCCTGGAAAATCATAATGGGTTTTCTGGTTGAACTGGTGTCATCAATTCCAGGAAAAAGTGAAAAAGAATATCCTTTTCGATGCTCCAGATAGACTCAGCTGTCCAGTAATTAGGTTTGATAACTTCACGATTTAATAAAAAAAAATCTAACAGAATTACATTTTTTAAAGACAAGATAACCAACAGCAGTCTCTCATCAACAGATGGGTGTGATAATACTATGTTGCAGGTCACTTAGGAAATCTGTAAACACGTATCCCTGTTGCTCAGATGTTGTCTCTCTTTTTCTTCTTCACCTTCCTCTTCATCTCCACAATGAGACAATAGTTCTCCCAGTTTCCAGTGGTTTGTGCCTTTTGTGCGCAAGCTGCCTAGAAAGCTATTAACTCCTCCCTTCTGCTCAGCTGGAAGATATGCTTTTGTCTGTGGACTTGCAGCAGGAATATATAGCTACTTTCCCCCCTCACTCTCTTTTCTCTACTGTCGAATGGGAATGAGGTGGAGCCACTGAGTGAAATTGTTTTCATCCAGTGATAGAATAGGCACAGATGCGAGGAGGGGAAGGGGAACGGTATTTCGAAAATACAAGCAAGAATACAGCAAAAAGTCCTATTGCAACAGGGAATGCCTTGGTTCCATTTCCCTCTACTGCTACCTACACTCTGATACAGTAGTGCTGCAACAGTAGCAGATTGTTTACTGGGATCCATGACAACTGTATTATTGATAAACCAGAGAACAGTAAATCAGATACTAGCCAATAAACATAAACTCAAATTACACCCTCAGAATTATTGTTGAAAATCAATCAAATACATTTATAAACTTTGATATATCAGTCACAAGGGCTTTTACCGTAATCAGGCAGTATCAAATGTCACTTTTACCACTTGTTTTTGATTCTTTGGGTCTTAGACAGTTCTACATGTTAGTTTCACAAATAAAGTGCAATGCTGCCAAGGAGCTCCTACACAATTAACAGATATGAAAGAAGCAGCTTTATTTTCATTGAATCAGAGCCTCTCAGAACCTCGAGAGCCAGCCAGGCAGAGGAAATTGGACCCAAGAGTATTGAGAGCCATGTCATTTTACGACATAATCAGCACAACACTTTTGCATGCGTGGTAGTTTTTCCCCACTGGAGTATAATAGACATAATATTCTGTTAATTGGGAAAAGTCCTACAGTATTTGTAGCAGATATTTATTGAGGGCTTAAAACACTGAGACATATGTTCAAAGACTGCAGCATAAACTCTCTTGAACTACCCAGTCACCTGTATCTAAGTGGTTACAAGTTGGGAGCATGTCATGCATTTGTTACTGCAATGGAGCAAACATATTTTAATACATTTTAAATCAAGTTTATGGTGGTGGAGAGTGAGTCAAAGGGTTAGTTGAACCACACCTCGTTTCTAGGAAACCATACACAAAATCATGTGACCAAACATCATTATATGGAGTCTGTGAAGGAAGAAACCACATGGACAAAGTGATACTCAATTTGAGTCCAAAAAACGAATTTTCACAAAGTCAAATGAAATGGTTAGGACATCTGCTTTGTGCATGACACAAGTAATTTTTCCAACAACTGTTTAAAGACAGGTTATTTAACTTATAATTCACTGTATCACTATTCCTGTGGGTCAGAAGTTTACATACACTAAGTTGACTGTGCCTTTAAACAGCTTGGAAAATTCCATAAAATGATGTCATGGCTTTAGAAGCTTCTGATAGGCTAATTGACATGATTTGAGTCAATTGGAGGTGTACCTGTGGATGTATTTCAAGGCCTTCCTTCAAACTCAGTGCCTTTTTGCTTGACAAAATGGGAAAATCAAAAGAAATCAGCTAAGACCTCAGAAAAAAAATTGCAGACCTCCACAAGTCTGGTTCATCCTTGGGAGCAATTTCCAAATGACTGAACTGTCACGCCCTGGTCTTAGTATTTTGTGTTTTCTTTACTATTTTGGTCAGGCCAGGGTGTGACATGGGTTTATTATGTGATGTGTTTAGTCTTGTTTTTTGTGTAGGTATTGGGTTTGTGGTATAGTGGGGTTATCTAGGAAAGTCTATGGTTGCCTGAAGTGGTTCTCAATCAGAGGCAGGTGTTTATCGTTGTCTCTGTTTGGGAACCATATTTAGGCAGCCATATTCTTTGAGTGTTTCGTGGGTGATTGTTCCTGTTACTGTGTTACTGTGTTACTGTGTTACTGTGTTACTGTGTTACTGTGTTACTGTGTTACTGTGTTACTGTGTTACTGTGTTACTGTGTTACTGTGTTACTGTGTTACTGTGTTACTGTGTTACTGTGTTAGTTTGCACCAGTTTCTTGTTTTTTGTATTGTTCGTGTTTATTCATTATTAAACATGTATGAAAATTACCATGCTGCATTTTGGTCCGATCCTTGCTACACCTCTTCGCCAGAGGAGGAGATAGAAGAAAACGGTAACATGAAGGTACCATGTTCATCTGTACAAACACTAATACGCAAGTATAGACACCATGGGACCACACTGTCGTCATACAGCTGAGGAAAGAGACGCATTCTGTCTCCGAGAGATGAACGTACTTTGTTGTGAAAAGTGCAAATCAATCCCAGAACAACAGCAAAGGACCCTGTGAAGATGCTGGAGGAAACAGGTTCAAAATTATCTATATCCACAGTAAAACGAGTCCTATGTCAACATAACCTGAAAGGCCGCTCAGCAAGGAAGAAGCCACTGCTCCAAAACCGCCATAACAAAGCCAGACTACGGTTTGCAACTGCACATGGGGACAAAGATTGTACATCTTGGAGAAATGTCCTCTGGTCTGATGAAACAAAAATATAAATGTTTGGCCATAATGACCATCGTTATGTTTGGAGGAAAAAGGGGGATGTTTACAAGCCGAATAACACCATCCCAACCGTGGCAGCGTGTTTGGAGGAAAATATACCACACTCCCATTCTATGAATTTAACTTTGATTTACCAGCAGGACACCATCCCCACATACCCCAAGGCGACTCAACTTACCCTGTCCCTATGCTCAATTTACCCCATTCCCAGGGTAAATGTTGCCAATAAACCAACAAGCTACAGTCTTACAAAAAATGGTTCCAAAATGGTTCTCTGGTTGTACCCATAGGAGAACCCCTTTTGGTTCCACGTAGTGGCCTTTTCAGTTCCATGTAGAACCCTCTGTGGAAAGGGTCCTACGTGGAACCAAGAAGGGTTCTACCTGGAACCATAACAGGTTTTTCAAAAGGTTTTCCTATGGGGAACTAGATAGCACCGTTCTTTCTATGAGTATATGTTTTCAAAACAGTTAAATTGACATGAATTATGTTTATTTCCAGAGATACACATTATCCTGAAATATATGTAGATATATCTGTTAGAAAAAATACTATATTTCCCTTGATGTAGTGATGCTGGATGTAAAAATGGCTCAACATACCCCACAGCAAATAATCCTAAAATATACTTCTGTGACTTTCTCCTTGGAACCAGGTGTCTGTCTGTGTTTGTAATTTTGAGCTGATCATCCCCGTGGTGAGTGTGATACTGAAATAAAGCATCCATTTAATAGTAAAAGATGCCCATCTCCTATATTCATAAACAGGCAAGACTAATTCTTTAAACCATACTTTGTGGATTCCCCAAATCTCATTAAGCAAAAAGGCTGTGTCAATCCATAGTCCTGAATACTAAACAAGATATGATAAAATCTCTCCCGGTTAGGAGGGGAAGGCTGTGTGAAGAGTTGACTGGAGTTTGAGGGCTTACAATAAATGTTTGTTGGAGCTATAAAACCATAAGCGATTTGAAGCACTGCCTAAATCTTTATCTTCAATGACCTTTTTCTCGCACAGTCCAATAGAGTTCTTTTAACAAACACAAGTTCTTATCTGATCATTAAATGCCTGCCTGTGGTCTTGTCTAACCAGCTTTTTAATTACGCTTTCCCTCCCCGTTCTTTTTGCTTCAAGAAAAAAGTACACTTGAATATTTAACGAGCCCAGATTACATTTATTTCTCTGATAATTTTGTCTAAAAACAATTTGAATAAAAATGAATGGCATGAATACATCTGTAGACTGAAGGTTGATTACTGACTCGGGCTGATGACCGTATTACCGCCACCCCTTGGTCACAAGTCATGAAGGCAGTCAAATTCCACATGACCTTTTAGTCACAGTAATTTGGCTTCTCCAAGCTCTGATGCTGCTGCTGGTCATTAGTAGCCTACCAAACTTGCCAACTGCCTGGTCCCTCTAATCACTCTGACATCAATGCAAATGTATTTGAAAATTGAATCAAATACTTCATGAGGGCTCATGAGCTTCTCAACATTTCTATAGGCTATGCCGGCTATTCCCAAACTGAGACACCCGCAATGCCTGTCGGGGGTGCGCCAAATAAAAATGTGATTCACATTTTCAAACATTTTTTCTCACCTGAATAGCCTCGTTTCACTGCCTAAAATAAAATCAAACCATCTAGTGTTCAGCCAAATAACAACAAAATGTCAAATACAGGTAGCCTAGTCAAAAAATTAACATCCAATCACATTAACCGTTACACTCTCACGGGAATTCCACTAATTGTCCAAATGTAGCCAAACGTAGCTGCTGCTCATTCCGTTTGCTCGAAAATGTATAAATATGGAAATAAAGTAAGGCCCGTGTCCATAGAGACACATACCACCTCTGGTGGTAGTACTGCTACAAACAGTACTATTACACATGCACCTTTCGACGACACAAATGGTTCTGCTTCCACGAGCACATCCAGTGCTAGCATGAGTAATTCTACATTTGTTGCTAGCCCAGCTAGCATGGGCACTGACAGTTGTGAATCTGATGCAGCTGAAGAGCTACTGCCCCCTTACACAGGAAAGCACCGAACAACAGATAGGGACATTGGACCATTGAAGAGGCACAAATATGTTCACTTATATTGGGAGTAGTGCCTTTCCTCAGCCACAGTGTGTTATATGTGCAAAAGTACTTTCTCACAACTCGCCGAAACCATCACTCTTGCGCAGACATTTAGAAACGAAACATGCCAATTCTAAAAAATAAGCCACAGGAGTTTTTTTAGCAAGAATTAAGATGACTTTGGAGTAGTAAGACATGTATAAAAGCAACAGATATAAGAAGGGTCCAGAAGCGTCTTATGGTGAGCTACTGAGTGGCTAGGACAGGCAAGCCCCATGCTATTGTGAAGGACTTCATTCTTCCTGCTGCTGCGGATATGACTGGGACAATACAAACAACTGGATTCGTTATTCGTTTCATAACCTGCCTCTGTGAAAATGTAATTTAATCAGAAGCCACTGCCAGATTTCTGGATAGGGCTGCGCTCAGAGTTTCCTGCCTTGGCAAATCATGCTGTTAAGACACTGATGCCCTTTGCAACCACGTACCTATGTGAGAGTGGATTCTCGGCCCTCACTAGCATGACAATTAAATACAGGCACAGACTGTGTGTGGAAAATGATTTATAATATAATATAATATAATAATAATAATATAATAATAATAATAATAATAATAATAATAATAATAATAATAATAATAATAATAATATAATAATAATATATGCCATTTAGCAGACGCTTTTATCCAAAGCGACTTACAGTCATGTGTGCATACATTCTACGTATGGGTGGTCCCGGGGATCGAACCCACTACCCTGTCGTTACAAGCGCCATGCTCTACCAACTGAGCTACAGAGATTTAAGACTGATGCTCTCTCCAATACAATACAACATTGCAGAGTTATGTGCATCCTATCAAGAACACCCTTCTCATTAACCTGTGGTGAGTTATTCACAATTTTCGATGAACTAATTAGGTTTTATATGTAAGATGGCTAAATAAAGAGTAAAGTTTTTTATTATAATTATATTATTATTTGTGCCGTGGTCCTATAAGGGCTCTTTATCACTTCCCACGAGCCGGGTTGTGACAATCTCTCACTCATTCTTATGTTTAATAAATGTATCATATAGTGTGTAGGCTTACAATGATGGCAAAAAAACAACATTTGAGAGTGCACTGACCCTTGTGCTAGAGGGTGTATGCAGCTGAAGGTTGAATGTTTGAAGGGTTACGGGACTATAAAAAGTTTGTGAACCACGGGGCTATGCAATCAGCTTTCTATGGGCTAGGCCTACTATATTTATATCTCAGCTTTCCTAATATTAAGCACATTGCTTCTCTTTACAACAGGAGTGTAGCCTACCTGGCTGGCATGAAAATTAACCACTGGAAAAGCGTCCTCCATTTGCTACTTAAGTGCATAAATTAAATGGCACAAGATACAATATTTTTTTGCAACTTGTTCGAATCATAGTCACAAACATCATGTAGCCTAGCCCATAGGCCTATATGTTTTAATGAGTTTTGTATGACAACTAAGGTGGCCAAATAACTTCTTAAAGTTAGGCAGTTTAATCTGCTTTACAAGCGGTGTAGAGCCTAACTGGCATATATAAACAGGGCGTGAGTTTCAAGTTAGGGGAAGATAACTGTCACCATAAAAATGCACCTTTATAATAAAAGCATTACATGTATAATTGCATTTGCAGTCACTTGTTGTAATGGTGTTTTCTGCTAATGGAACAGCCTAATAGTTTATCAACGTTTTAAGCTCAATGTTCTAATCTGTTGCATCAGCCACATTACATGAAAAAGTTTTTTGATGCTAGTGGTTGTATTAATATGGGATCTATGGCATCCTTCAACTGTCCCAGACTGTTTGGAAAATGTATTTCTCGCACAGAATAGAACAGGTTGACTTTTGTACTATGGGGGATAGTAGATTGACATAGGCTAGTCGCGATGTGTCTGTCTTAACTTGTAGCCTGTGAAAAAGATCTGATCATTTGACAGAGAGTGAGAGATGCTTCGGATTGCACACACTCAGGGAGAAGTGCACAATGCAGCACTCCAAACGGAAAAGGTATGTTTAGGCATGGATTTTTTAGCGTGCATTATGGCCACAAAGGGGATGCCGCTGTGAAATTCGAGGCATTATCAAGTGCTTGTCAAATTTTGAATGAGAGACTACTGGAGTGTGTACAGCCTATGCAAAAAAAATGAAGCAGAGCTCATGCCTTTCAAGCTATTTTTTTCAAATCATCATTAGTCGCATCATGCAGCCATATAATGTACTAAAAATCAAAACATGTAGCCCAGTGTTTGTAGAACAACTAAAATGACATTTATACCTTTAAATGAAGCATATAGGAGGACCTATTTCTTTGTTAACCGCTCAACACAGAATAGCTGCATGTGCGTACTCCCTCAAATCATTTGGAGAAAATATTTTGTATTCTTCATACTGTAAAATTATACAAAATAATACCTCGGAATTCTAAGCAAATCTTCTCTGTTAAATGAACTAGTGTAGCCCACAGCCATTTGGCATAGCCACGTCGGGACCTAACATCAGAACAACTCAGAGTATCATGGTACTATTATGTTCTACTGAAATAGACTATATCTTCTTCATATCATGCTCCTTTAGACCAGTCTTAAATAAATAATGGATTTATTGTGTAGGCTATATTACATGGATTTATTAGACTTTATCAAATGGCTTGTAGGCTATGTGTGGAAGCGAGGAGATGTTAAATGTGTTTTATTAAAGATATACCCCTTAAATATGCACTATTACAGGCCTCTCCCTGACATTTCCTGGTTGAGAAAAAATTGGAATAGTTCGCTTAATTTCAGTTTAAGTGACAAAACAAGCAAGTTTAGTGTAGAGAATCATTGTTCCATCTAAACCGCTGTGAAATAGATTTTCCATAACCAAAAATATTGTATTTTTAACTGTTTGAAGCTGGTGTACAAAGCTGAAAGTAAAAGATGCAGGAAACTTAAGAACAGGAAGCATGTAAAAATAGCAAACATCAAACAGATCTACTGCTTCTTAGACCTACTTTCAATAAGAATCACAGATCTCTAACACACATTTCGATGTGAATTTGGTCGGGTCGCCCAGAAAGTTACATATTTCAGCTTTAATTGAAACACGAACGATGCAGTCACCCCACCTCTGGTTTGATAAAAAAAACTGATGGATGGGACTGGAGAAATGTAATCACTCAAATTCATTGACAGAACTATAGATGCAAAGGCTGACTATCTATGATATCAGTATTATAGTTTTAGTCATTAGAGGCTTTACAAGAGGCTTTACAGTGTTTGTTAACTAACATTGTAGTAAAACAAGCTTAAAATCCAAGTGCTTCACTATCCAAATGGGTACTCATGGTACCAATACACTTTACAAAGAGAAGGATTAAATCTAGTTAATCTATTCCAACATTCCCAATCATCTACTCATAACTGTATATAATCAGATCTTTTAATAATATTCTGCACTGATCAAGTCAAATCTAATTTTATTTGTCACACTCCCCGAATATAACTTACTTACATGCCCTTAACCAAGCCCCAGTTTTAAGAAAGGAATTAAGAAACTATTTACTAAATAAACTTAAGATAATAAACAGTGAGCAGCAGCAGTGCAAAAACAAGGGGGGGAGCCTTTTGGACCTAGATGTGGCGCCTTAAGGTCAGACTTTTATTTATTTTTATTTCACCCTTATTTAACCAGGTAGGACAGTTGAGAACAAGTTCTCATTTACAATGTGACCTGGCCAAGATAAAGCAAAGCAGTGTGACACAAACAACAGAGTTACACATGGAATAAACAAACATACAGTCAATAATACAATAGACAAATCTATAAAAAGATGCCGAGCAGTTGCCATACCAGGCGGTGATGCAACCATTAATGATGCTCTCAATTGGTGCAGTTGTAGAACTTTTTGAGGATCTGGGGACCCATGCCAAATCTTTTCAGTCTTCCGAGGTGGAAAAGGCGCTGTCGTGCCCTCGTCACGACTTTCTTGGTGTGTTTGGACAATGATAGTTCGTTGGTGATGTGGACACCAAGAAACTCTCGACCCGCTCCACTACAGTCCTGTCGATGTGAATGGGGGCGTATTTGGCCCTCCGTTTCCTGTAGTCCGCAATTATCTTCTTTGTCTTACTCACATTAAGGGAGAGGATGTTGTCCTGGCACCACACTGCCAGGTCTCTGACCTCCTCCCTATAGGCTGTCTCATCATTGTCGGTGGCCACCGTTGTGTCTTCAGTAAACTTAATAATGGTGTTGGAGTCTTGCTTGGCCATGCAGTCGTGGGTGAACAGGGAGTATAGGAGGGCACTAAGCACGACTGAGACAGTCAATTGTTGTGAAATTCACACACAAAGCCAAGGCACTTCTTAATAAGCAAAGTGGCATCTCAAAATTTTAAGAGATATTCAAGTGGATTTTAACTTTCCACATCTCAAGCTACAAACAAACTCCCAGCAGCAATTTTTTGGACATTTCCAGAAGGGTCTTTTTTCCCCAGTGATATCATTTAATGACACTTGCCTCAGCCTCACTGTGGAAAAAGACATCCAGGCTGTAGCATAAAACTGAGTGTGAAAGATGGAGCGATTCACAGGGTGCTCCCACCCTGCATGATGCATTTTCTTTTACAAGTTGCAGTTTTAATGGTGAATCTTAAAAAAAAAATAACAGTGAACAACTGCTTTCATTAATAATCTGTAAAATGTTTATATCTGTCTTTCCCACATGCTTGAAATACCATAAAGATTTCACAACTTTCATTTCTGCATTTTCTCCAGTCAACAATTGACTATTGTCTTCATAGCTTAATCTCTCTCTCTCTCTAACTATAAATCACGTGTTAAGAGTGTGTTATCCATAGCTGGCAAGTGGATTGGTCAAAGATTGGTCCAAACACTTACTGTATTCTGTGTTTATGTTCAAAAATCATTTTTTACGGATGAGACTGTCATCCAAACTGAGATTTTTCTGTTATGAGATCTTCTCAAAGGCAGCGTTCAATTTATTCATGAAAATTACCAGCTCAAGGGCAATCATTAATGACTTTTCTGCTCTTTAAAATTGGGACCGCTACCCCAGCTATTGAAAATACATTTCTATCGCCTAAACATTTGCATTATCATTTTTCAAAGTGGATCTAACAATAAATGACCATTTAATTAAACATTTACACAGTATGCATAATTTGAAGACTACCTTGTAAACCGATTTACCTTAGAAATTAAACTCCATTGAAGTCTGCAATGCTAAAGGTAAGGGTGCATTTAGGGCCATATATGAAGCCAATCAAGCCATAGAAGCCTTCTTTGTTCTATCTAACACCATTTCATCTACAGTAGCAGCGTGATTTCAATTCCAGGACTGTGTCCACACCTTGAGAGTAAACTCAACCTCAGCTATACCTGTGCCGTGTGTCAGACAGAATCCTCCCTGATCATGTACAGTTGGTTTGAAGACCCAGAGGACTCATTAAAAGGCCAGAGGAGCAGTACATGGTTTGGACTGTATGGAGAGAGCTAGCTCCTTCAAGGGCCAGTGAAAAGGAATGCTAGTTGCTTCACACATCACATCCTTCCCTAGCTGGCACCAATTAGACACACCTCAAAAATACAGAGAGGGAGGGGGGAGGGTAGAGAGAGAGAGAGAGAGAGAGAGAGAGAGAGAGAGAGAGAGAGAGAGAGGGAGGGAGGGGGGGATGGAGAAAGGAGGGAAGGAGATGGAGGAGGTGAAGTGTGAATAATACAGTCATGTTGCTAGAAGTGGTTTAGGACTCATTCATTCTCTGATGATAGTCTGCCGTCTGAACCTCAATACAAATTTTATTGGGAATGAATCTGCAAACCTAGAAAGAAAAACATCTCACAGTCCTAACTACTGGGATTTATAGGGTTCTAACAATTAAAAAGAGACAACAAAAAACTGTGAAAGTGCATCAACCCATCAATTCATCCTAGCAGATTGTGACTCTGACCTCTTCTTTTGTCGAAGAGGGACATCTTGTGGCCTGTTTTTAAATTAACCTAACCTCCTCTGGCCAAGAGGGATCAACACATCCACTCTACATTCTACAGATGGAATGCAGGGAAACCAAGAATACATTCACATCAAAGACTACTTCCTGCTGTAATGTTATTCATGTAAAACGTACAGTTAGGATGAATATTGAACCATCCTACCTCAGAAAAAGGACATTTCACATTGTTGCGGATTTTATGCAACCGTACAGAATTTTGGGGGGGAACCGTTGCTATTTGAAAGATTAACTTGAAGCTATCTACACTGCAGAACATATTTGTTAAAAGCTTCTTGAAGACTTAACAAAAACTGTCATCTTTTAAAAAGCTCCTATTTAGTTATTCAGTGGGGAACGGGGTCTAAATTCAAAATAATTACTACGTTGCTCTCAAGTCTAAAATGATCTCTCTCCCAGACAGAGAGAGGTTTTTTCAGGTAAGAAGAGGCCAGGAGTCAGCAGCCAGCAGCGTTACTTATTTGAAATCAAATTGCCAACATCTCTGCCTGAGTGGGTGTTGTGTGTATTCCCTGGGTGAACTGAGCCTGAGCCCCGAGCAGAGCAGAGCAGAGCAGTGGAGAGGCAGTCTATATCAATAAATACCAGATGCAGTTGCCTTCACACACCCAGCAGGCAGCATTCATCTAAAGGAAACATAACCCACTGGGCACAGACATCAGTTCAACATCTGGTTTTGATTTACAATTGATTGAGTTGTCAACAAACCTGAATTCAACGTGAAATCAACAAAACATTTCACCATGTCATTGGATTGAGGTTAAAAGTTGGGTTAAAAAAAAATACATGTTGATTCAACGGCATCACAACATTGATTCAACCAGGGTTTGTTTCACCAGTGGAAAGTGTTCTGTCTGTCAAAGACTTCTAGTCCATAGCTTGCAGTCACACTTTGAAAGATTCCTCATTCCTTGAATTCTCTCATCCTCTCCAACACATCATCTATTACATGGATCAAGCCCCTTCTGGTGTGGTAGTGCGGTAGTGCTTTCATACATCCCAATGCTTTGGGTTTGGGTTGTTCACATTCAACTTTTGAGGTTTCTTCTTGAGATATGACTTTGAGAACTAGTTTGCTCATTCTACACAAAATCAAGTGGACTAAGCACTTGCCTTGAGCATAGTATGCTGTAGCTATTTAAAATCCAATACTATACCGTTATGATTTGACAGGCACTTGTAACCACAAAACCTGTGCATGAACAATATTTCATTGCCTAATCTAAATGTAAAGCATTTGAAAGAGCATAAGTTACTATAAGTACCTCATCAGTCAACACGACCAAACTAGGGTCGGCAGGGTAGCCTAGTGGTTAGACTATTAACCGAAAGGTTGCATGTTCGAATCCCCGAGCTGACAAGGTACAAATCTGTCGTTCTGCCCCTGAACAGGCAGTTAACCCACTGTTCCTAGGTCGTCATTGAAAATAATAATTTGTTCTTAACTGACTTGCCTAGTAAAATAAAGGTAAAATAAAAAATAAAATAGGGGAAGTGGGTTCGGAATAATGTGAACTTTCTGGTCTTTGTCTGATCTCCCACTTCCCCACAGTACAAGGCCACGGAACCCCTTGGGGAATCTCAATTTACAGGGAAGTAGATACACAATACCACGGAAGGTGCTACAAGGCTGTGCATGGATCGGAGATTCCATTAGAGGGAAACCAAAGCCAAATATTGACCTGAAGAGATAACAGAGGTAACTCTATATCAAAGGTGATTTGATATCAAATGATGATGAAGACTCCAGTCTAGTGATTCTGCCCAATGATAATCTGAGGAAAACATTATGTACAAGGTAGACTGTGGATATTGAGCCAACTTCATAAAACCTATAATATATCTAATATGATAAAATAGTGTTGTGACTGCTATTTGTTGTGGATGAATTTATTCACGCTTGGGTCTAATGTCTCAACCTTACAAAATAATGAGGTTAAATGGTCTGGTCACCTAGCTCTTCCACATTCTGACCTCTGTTCGATGTCTCTGTTTCTCTCTCTCGCTCTCATAGTCATTGCACTTACACTTAGAGTAACCATAGCTCACTAGTTCTATGGCCTTGTCTTCATTCTATCTCTCTTGAGTCCTGTCTGCTTGTACCCATCCCTTCTCCTTTTCGTATGCTGTTGACATCACAGCCTTATAATCTCTCTCTCTCTCTCTCTCTCTCTCTCTCTCTCTCTCTAGTAGTCTTACTCAATTACATTTTAAATTTAAGGGCTTTATTGGCATGGAAACATATATTAACATTGCCAAAGCAAGTTAAATAGATAATAAACAAAAGTGATAAAGACATTTCAAAAATCAGATTATGTGCAAATAGTTAAAATACAAAAGGGGAAATAAATATTTCTGCTGTGATGGCACACTGTGGTATTTCACCAATAGATATGGGAGATTATCAAACGTTTTCCTATTCTTTGTGGGTCTGTGTAATCTGATGGAAATATGTTTCTCTAATATGGTCATACATTTGGCAGGAGGTTGGGAAGTGCAGCTCCGTTTCCACCTCATTTTGTGGGCAGTGTGCACATAGCCTGCCTTCTCTTGAGAGCCAGGTCTGCCTACGACGACCTTTCTCAACAGCAAGGCTATGCTTGCTGAGTCTGTACATAGTCAAAGCTTTCCTTAAGTTTGGGTCAGTCACAGTGGTCAGGTATTCTGCCACTGTGTACTCTCTGTTTAGGGCCAAATAGCTTCTAGTTTGCGCTATTTCTGTTGTTGATTCTTTCCAATGTGTCAAGTTATTATCTTTTTGTTATCTCATGATTTGGTTGTGTCTAATTGTGTTGTTGTCCTGGGGCTCTGTGCGGTCTTTTTGTGTGAACAGATTCCCAGGACCAGCTTGCTTAGGGGACTCTTCTCCAGGTTCATCTCTCTGTAGGTGATGGCTTTGTTATGGAATGTTTGGTAATTGCTTTCTTTTAGGTGGTTGTAAAATTTAACGGTTAATTTCTGGATTTTGATAATTAGCGGTTATTGGCCTAATTCTACTCTGCATGCATTATTTGGTGTTTTACATTGTACAATTTGGTGTTTTCCCTAGACCTCAACCCTAAAGGGCAATGGGTTCTATAACTGATTCAAGTATTTTTTGCCAGATCCTAATTAGTATGTTGAATTTTATGTTCCTTTTGATGGCATAGAAGG
This sequence comes from Oncorhynchus gorbuscha, assembly GCF_021184085.1. NCBI lineage: Eukaryota > Metazoa > Chordata > Actinopteri > Salmoniformes > Salmonidae > Oncorhynchus > Oncorhynchus gorbuscha. The sequence goes on along the minus strand of NC_060194.1, from coordinate 29,281,889 downwards.
GCCTTCTGCCTTGTCTCTCAGATCGTTCACATCTTTGTGCATGTTACCTGTGCCCTGATGTTTAGGCCGAGGTGTGTATAGTTTTTGTGTGCTCTAGGGAAACGGTGTCTAGATGGAACTTGTATTTGTGGTCCTGACAACTGGACCTTTTTTGGAACACCATTAGTTTTGTCTTACTGAGAATTACTGACAGGACCCAGGTCTGACAGAATCTGTGCAGAAGATCTAGGTGCTGCTGTAGGCCCTCCTTGGTTGGGGACAGAAGCACCAGGTCATCAGCAAACAGTAGACATTTGACATCAGATTCTAGTAGGGTGAGGCCGGGTGCTGCAGACTGTTCTAGTGTCCTCGCCAATTTGTTGATATATATGTTGAAGAGAGTGGGGCTTAAGCTGGACCTGTGGAAAGAAATGTGCGTGTTTTTTGCACATTTTAACTGCACATTTGTGTGTAAGGTACTCAGAGTGGTCTTCTGGTCCGACATAGGAGGAGCGCACACCACCCACCACTTTTGAATATATTACTTGCTAATGTTCAGCCTCTGGATAATAAAGTTGACAAGCTTAGGGCAATAATTTATTTCCAGAGCGACATCAGGGATTGTAACATACTCTGTTTCACGGAAACATGGCTCTCTCGGGATATACTGTCTGAGTACGTCCAGCCAGTTCGGTTCTCAGTTTATCGCACAGACAGGAATAAATATCTCTCCGGGAAGAGGAAGGCCGGGAGTGTATGTTTCATGATTAACGACTCATGGTGTGATTGTGATAACATACAGGAACTCAAGTCCTTTTGTTCACCCGACATAGAATAACTCACAATCAAATGCCTACTGTATTATCTCCCAAGAGAATTCTCTTCAGTTATAGTTACAGCCGTGTATATCCCCCCTCAAGCAGATACAACGATGGCTCTCCAAGAACTTCACTGGACTTTATGCAAACTGGAAACCACATATCCTGAGGCCGCATTTATTGTAGCTTTTATTGTAGCTTTTAACAAAGCAATTTTGATAAAAAGGCTGCCGAAGTTCTATCAACACATTGACTGAGTACTCGTGCTGCTAAAACACTCGACCACTGACTTCCGGGATGCCTACAAGGCCCTGGCTCAACCCTCCTTTCGGCAAATCTGACAACAACTCCATTTTCTCCTCCCTTCCTATAGGCAGAAACTCAAATGTACCCGTGCTAAGGACTATTCAACGGTAGTCTGACTAATCGGAATCCACGCTTCAAGATTGGTTTGATCATGCGGACTGGGATATGTTCCGCGTAGCCTCCAATACTCCGACTGAGTTTATCAGGAAGTGTATAGGAGATGTTGTACCCACTGTGACTATTAAAACCTACCCTAACCAGACATTGTGGATAGATGGCAGCATTCACACAAAACTGAAAGCGCAAACCACCTCATTTAACCATGGCAAGGTGACTGGGAATACGGCAGAATACAAACAGTGTAGTTATTCCTTCCGCAAGGGAATCAAACAGGCAAAACGTCAATATAGAGACAAATTGGAGTCACAATTCAACAGTTTAGAAACGAGACGTATGTGGCAGGGTCTACAGACAACCATGGACTACTAAAGGAAAACCAGCCACGTCGCGGACACCGATGTTTTGGGTCTGGGCAAGCTAAACACATTCTTCGCCTGCTTTAAGGATAACACAATGCCATCGACACGGTTCGCTACCAAGGACTGTGGGCTCTCACTCTCCATGGCCAATGTGAGTGAGATGTTGAAGTGTGTTAACCCTCGCAACCCTAGCCACATCCTTTGAGCATGCACAGACCAGCTGGCTGGTATGTTTATGGACATATTCAATCGCTCCCTATCCCAGTCTGCTGTCCCCACATGCTTCAAGATGGCTACCATTGTTCCTGTACCCAAGAAAGCAAAGGTAACTGAACCAAATGACTATTGCCCCGTAGCTCTCACTTCTGTCATCATGAAGTCCTTTGAGAGTCAAGGATCATATCACCTCTACCTTACCTGCCAATCTAGACCCTCTTCAATTTGCTTACTACTCCAACAGATCCACAGACAATGCAATCACCATCACACTGCACACTGCCCTATCCTGTTTGGACAAGAGGAATACCTATGTAAGAATGCTGTTGTAACGGTCGTTGTATGAAGAAGGTGTGGACCAAAGTGCAGCGTGGTAAGTGTTCATGTTATTTTTATTTAAACTCAACACAAAACAAAATAACAAAGAGACTGAATGAAAATCAAAACAGTTCTGTATGGTGAAACACAGAAAACAACTACCCACAACCCACAAGCTGTCTAAGTATGGTTCTCAATCAGAGACAATGACAGACAGCTGTCCCTGATTGAGAACCATACCCGGCCAAAAACACAGAAATACAAAAACAGAAAAAACAAAAATAGAAAAAATAGAAAAAAGAACATAGAACGCCCACCCTAGTCACACCCTGGCCTAACCAAAATAGAGAATAAAAATACACTCTATGGCCAGGGCGTGACAGCTGTTCATTGACTATAGCTCAGCATTCAACACCATAGTACCTTCCAAGCTCATCATTAAGCTTGAGGCCCTGGGTCTGAACACCGCCCTGTGCAACTGGGTCCTGGACTTCCTGATGGGCCGCTCCCCAGGTGGTGAAGGTAAAAAACAACACCTCCACTTCACTGATCCTCAACACTGGAGCCCAACAAGGGTGCGTGCTCAGCTCCCTCCTGTACTCCCTGTTCACCCATCAAAATAACCTCTCACTCAACATCAACAAAACAAAGGAGATGATTGTGGACTTCAGGAAAGAGCAGAGGAAGCACCCCCATATCTACATCCATGGGATCGCTGTGGAAAAGTGGAAAGCTTCAAGTTCCATGGCGTACACATCACTGACAAATGGAAATGGTCCACCCACACAGACAGTGTGGTGAAGAAGGCGCAACAGCGCCTCTTCAACCTCAGGAGGCTGAAGAAATTTGTCTTGACACATAAAACACTCACAAACCATTCCATATGCACAATTGAGAGTGTCCTGTAAGTCTGTATCCCCACCTGGTATGGCAACTGCACCGCCTGCAACTGCAGGGCTCTCCAGAGGGTGGTGCGGTCTGCACAAAGCATTACCGGGGGCAAACTACCTGCCCTCCAGGACACCTACAGCACCCGATGTCACAGGAAGGCCAAAAAGATCATCAAGGACAACAACCACCCAAGCCACTGCCTGTTCACCCCTCTATCATTCAGAAAGCAAGGTCATTACAGGTGCATCAAAGCTAGGACAGAGAGACTGAAAAACAGCTTCTATCTCAAGGCTATCAGACTGTTAAATAGCCTATATACTGTACATAGACTTGAAATCACTGGCCACTTTAAATTAAACACTAGTCATTTTAATTCTGTTTACATATTTTGCATTACTCACCTCATATACTGTAATCTATTCAATTCAACTGTATCTTAGTCTATGCCGCTCTGACATTGCTCGTCCATATATTTATATATTCTTAATTCCATTCCTTTACTTAGATTTGTGTGTATTTGAAGGGAAAGGGAAAGGTGGATACCTAGTCAGTTGTACAACTGAATGCCTTCAACTGAAATGTGTCTTCCACATTTAACCCAACCACTCTGAATCAGAGAGGTGTGGGGGGCTGCCTTAATCAACATCCACGTCTTTGGGTTCCTGGGAACAGTGCCTTGCTCAGGAGCAGAATGACAGATTTTTACCTTATTGGCTCAGGATTCGGTCCAGCAGCCTTTTAGTTACTGGCCCAATGCTCTGGGTATATGTTGTGAAATTGTTAGATATTACTTGTTAGATTTCACTGCACTATCAGAGCTAGAATCACAAGCATTTTGTTACACACACAGTAACATCTGCTAAACGTGTATGTGACCAATAAAATTGGATTTGATTTGTGTATATGGATTTTATAATGTTTTTCCCCAACACCACTTTGCATCCATTTGTATAGTAGACAGGGTCAAATTTGGGTCCACTTTTGTGTATTGGGGTGATCAGTCCTTAGTTCCAATTATTGGGGAAGATGCCAGAGCTGAGGATGATGTAAAAGAGCTTAAGTATAGCCAATTGGAATTTGAGGTCTGTATATTTTATCATTTAATTTAGGATACCATCAACACCACAGGCCTTTTTGGGTTGTAGTTTTTGCATTTTGTCTTGTAGTTCATTCAACGTAATTGGAGAATCCAGTGGGTTCTGGTAGTCTTAAATAGTTCATTCTAAGATTTATATTTGGTCATGTTTATGTTTTTGCGGTTTGTTCTTTGGAGATTGGAGAAGTGGTTTATCCATACCATTTTGGATAGCTAACTCTTTCCCGGAAGTGGTTAGAGTCTATGGATTCTTCTTCTTCAGCTAATTTCTGTCCCTTCTTTTTCTGTAGTGTATTTCTGTATTGTTTTAGTGATTCACCATCAAAAAGGCATAGGCTCAGGTTTTCTGGGTCTCTATGTTTTTGGTTGGATAGGTTTATGAATTTCTTTCTTAGGTTTTTGCATTCTTCATCAAACCATTTGTCATTGTTGTTCATTTTTCTTAAGTTTCTGCTTGGAATTTTTTTATTTGATAGGGAAGCTGAGAATTCAAATATACTGTTTTTAGGTTTTCTACTGCCAACTTTACAGCTTCACTATTACAGTGAAGCGTTTCGTCCATGAAGTTGTCTGAAAGGGGTTGAATTTGTTGTTGACTAATTGTTTTTGGTGGTTTCCACACTACTTTCCTTCCATCTATAGCATTTCTTAATATTATTCAGTTCCTTTGGCTTTCATGCCTCATAATTTAGTATTGCTCTGTTCAAGTAGACTGTGATTTCTCTCTGTCTGCCACCCTGGTGTCACCCCCCCCCCTGACAGACCAGAGGTGGCATTCCCATTCCAAACCCTTTTCTCACCCCAACCCGAGGCCGCCCAACAGTAAATGAAGGTAGTTCGCTATATTGCTAGAAGTGAATGAATAGCATATTTGGAGTTGCTGGGGCACAAGGGCCGTCTGGGAGACACAGATGCTGCAACGCTGCAAAAAATCCACCCGAAGGCATTTTAAAAGTTATCCTTATCCTCAAGAAAGTGACAACTTGAGACGTCGACGGTTTGGAAACATCCATCAGACCACACAAAATAACCGATTACAGAAAAATGCGTTAGTGTATTTACCCACCATCTTGGCACATCGTTGGTACACTGATGCGCAAACCCAACGTTTGATAGCGATGACATTACGCAACGCCAACTTCAGCCTGAGCACAGCATGTATTCACTGACAGCCAGGCTGATTTATGTGATCAGGGTTCTCGCTCCCTGCTTCAGACTTGTGAGTCAGGTTGAGCCGAACACAGATGTCTCTGAGTATTAATGAGCCTATCCATCAAACTCCACCTCAGAAGATAGCAGATCTGGGTTTAAATACTATTTGAAGTCTTTTAAATACTGTTATGTTCACTTTAGCCTGCCTAAAGGGCCAGATGGGAGGGATTTATTGTGTTGTGAATATTCTATTGGATCCATTGCGCCAGCCAAGTAAATCATGCCCTGATAAAGTATTTGAAAATGCTTCAAATAGTATTTGAACCCAGGTCTGGAAGACAGCCGCTATGTGATACAATGAGTGGGCAGCGTGAGATAGGTTCACTTTGATAATTAAATAAGGGGTTATGAAATTTACTTTGGGCCGATCTACAAACGTCTCTGTTTAAATGTTTGGAGACTCATGCAATCTTTTTTCTTAATTTAAGATGGAATACTTAATAAGACCTATCAGAAAGGACATGTACACACCTGAACGCGCGCACGCACACGTACTATACAAAACAACACAAACACACCTTTGCTACAGATATAAAATGCCTACTGTGGCATTACAGGAAAATGTACATGACACCAAAAATAAGTCTCAGATTCACATTTGTAAAACCAGGCAGTAGGATATATTTTACTTTCTCTAATAATGACAACAACAAAGTCCAGGGAGAGACAATACCATTGAAGCGTTTGTACTTAATACGGTAACACATTTATATTTAGCTCTTGGCTGAGATACATATCTGCCATCTGCCAGCATCTTTCTACTTGATACTGTTTCTTCTCCAGTGAATTCCTGCACCCAGAAACATTCCTTCACTACTTGCAGAGGAAATAATTATTCCTGGTGCCCTGATATTTCTCTCCCAGACTCCTCAATATTATCGCACCAATATCTAACTCATTAACGGAAACATCTGCCGTTTCCCCAACTGCTGTAGTCATGCTGTGACATGGCTCATGCTTCCTCTCTCTCTCTCTCTCTTTCTTTCTCACACACACACACACACACACACACACACACACACACACACACACACACACACACACACACACACACACACACACACACACACACACACACACACACACACACACACACACACACACACACACACACACACACACACACACACACACACACACACACACACACACACACACACACACACACACAAATCAAATGTATTTGTCACATGCTTCGTAAACAACAGTGAAATGTTTACTTACGGGTTCTTTTCCCACAACGCAGAGTTAAAGCTAAAAAACATGTTTTTTTAATAATGTGAAAATGTATGCATGCGCATTTTATCACATTTTATTGGTTGCATACACATATTTAGCATATGTTATTGCTGATGTCGAGAAATGCTTGTGTGCCTAGCTCCAACAGTACAGTAATATCAAACAATACACAAAAATACACATAAATCTAAGAGTAAAAGAATGGAATAAAGAAATATAGCAATATTAGGACAAGTGTGTGTATGTATATATATATAAAATCAGCAGTGTATCAAATACTTGTTCTCCCATCTGTATATATATATATAGTATATACACAATGGGGAGAACAAGTATTTGATACACTGCTGATTTTGCAGGTTTTCCTACTTACAAAGCATGTAGAGGTCTGTCATTTTCTATCATAGTACACTTCAACTGTGAGAGACAGAATCTAAAACAGAATCCAGAAAATCACATTGTATGCTTTTTAAGTAATTCATTTGCATTTTATTGCATGACATAAGTATTTGATCACCTACCAACCAGTAAGAATTCTGTCTCTCACAGACCTGATAGTTTTTCTTTAAGAAGCCCTCCTGTTCTCCACTCATTGTATTAACTGCACCTGTTTGAAATCGTTACCTGTATAAAAGACACCTGTCCACACACTCAATCAAACAGACTCCAACCTATCCACAATGGCCAAGACCAGTGAGCTGTGTAAGGACATCAGGGATAAAATTGTAGACCTGCACAAGGCTGGGATGGGCTACAGGACAATAGGCAAGCAGCTTGGTGAGAAGGCAACAACTGTTTGCGCAATTATTAGAAATTGGAAGAAGTTCAAGATGACGGTCAATCACCCTCGGTCTGGGGCTCCATGAAAGATCTCACCTCGTGGGGCATCAATGATCATGAGGAAGGTGAGGGATCAGCCCAGAACTACACGGCAGGACCTGGTCATGCTTCACAGAGTTCAAGTAACAGACACATCTCAACATTAACTGTTCAGAGGAGACTGCATGAATCAGGCCTTCATGGTGAAATTACTGCAGAGAAACCACTACTAAATGGTACCAATAATAAGAAGAGACTTGCTTAGGCCAAGAAACACAAACAATGGACAGTAAATGTAAGATTTTTTAGTGTCTTTGTGAGACGCAGAGTAGGTGAACTTTTGATCTCCTCGTGTGTGGTTCCCACCGTGAAGCATGGAGGAGGAGGTGTGATGGTGTGGGGGTGCTTTGCTGGTGAGAATGTCTGATTTATTTAGAATTCAAGGCACACAGAACAATCATGGCTACCACAGCATTCTGTGGCAATAAGAAATCCAATCTGGTTTGCACTTAGTTGGACTATCATTTGTTTTTCAACAGGACAATTATCCAACACACCTCCTGGCTGTATAAGGGCTATTTGACCAAGAAGGAGAGTGATGGAGTTCTGCATAAGATGACCTGGCTTCCACAATCACCCAACCTCAACCCAATTGAGATGGTTTGGGATGTGTTGGACCACAGAGTGAAGGGAAGCAGCCAACAAGTGTTCAGCATATGTGGGAACTCCTTCAAGACTGCTGGAAAAGCATTCCAGGGGAAGTTGGTTGAGAGAATGCCAAGAGTGTGCAAAGCTGTCATCAAGGCAAAGGGTGGCTACTTTGAAGAATCTCAAATATGAAATATATTTAGATTTGTTTAACACTTTTTATGTCTTCACTATTTTTCTACAATGTGGAAAATAGTCACACAAAAAAAAAACTTGAATGAGTAGGTGTCCAAAATTTTGACTGGATATGTATATCAATCAATCAATATCTTTATTGTCCCAATTGGGAACTTTGTTGTGCAGTCACATTTCAACAATAAAATCAATATTAAAGAAAGTGACAACCATACAACAGATATGCACATAAGATAAATAATGAGCTCGGTTTCAGTCTTAAAATCATATTGGCCTAAGGTGACATGTGGGGTGGTAATTCTTCCTCTGGCCTCATCGTGCATTGTCCATTCACAATGAATGCCGGAGCCTTGTGTTACTATGAGCAGACAAATAAAGAGGTAGTTGAAACTTCCTGATTCTACCAGTGAAATGTGTTTGTTCTGGGTTGGGTTGAGGAGATTTCTAATGTTTAGGACAAAACATAATGTTGTTAATATAATAATGACTGTATACAGTGGCAGAGCTAAGATGAATTGTCCCTTTAACCTTAGCTCCATGATGCACGTTAGAGGAGTCATCTGAATTCAATCACCTCCCCACTACTGTCAGATCATCAGGCAGAGGAGAGGAGGAGGAAGAGGAGGAGGAGAGGATGAGAAATGAGAAGGAGAGGAGGAGAAGGACAGGGAGAGGATGAGAAAGGAGTAGAAGAGGAATGGAAGGATGAGAAGGAGGAGAAGGAGGTGAGATGAGATAGAGGAAGGGAGGGGAAATGAGTAGGAGATTAGATGGAGGATAAAGAGGAGTAGGTGGAGAGGAGAAGGAAGAGGAGAGGGGGAGAGGAGAAGAGAATGAGGAAGGAGAGGAGAAGTGGGAGAAGGAGGAGAAGGAGAGGAGGAGGAGGAGGAGAGGATTCATGCAGCCAGAACCTGGCTGAGACAGAGAGGAGATCTTCATGAATCTTTAATCAGGGTCCTCTATACTTAGGCCTTCTCAGCTTCTCCAATTTCGGACATTTAGATGAAATCTGCTCTTCATATTGTGAGGACATGATAAGCCAAGGTCAGCACACTGACTACCCACAGACACATAAAAACCTGCTACTTCTGGCCCCTCTATATGCCTCAGTTAGCTTAGTACAGTAAGTGCTGTATTTATCTCAATTAATTTAGCTCAACAACAAACAGCATTATGGTTATTTTTAGAGTTCTGAAAGTGAAAAGAATAATGCTCCATTACAATACCTACAAAACCCAATTTTTAATTCTCTGTCTTAATGGACTTACTATACATGGATTCAAATACTTGCCTATTATTTCTATGTGAATGGTGACAATGCATGGAACACTAGAGGAGTCTGTGTCGGCACACGTTTAACAGTGGCGCATCATTTTTCAATTTAGACCTTTGTCTCCCCACACAGAACCTTAATGGCCACGGTGAGGCGTCTATGTAATTATGATAAGTCATTTGCCTCTCAGTTTCACTTCTGCTGCTGTACAAAGACACTGCGCTGCATGACAAACTCCTCCTGGTTCTAGGCTTTCATTACTCAAATCAATGGCCCATTTCATCGAAATACAATCCTTCCCCTGTCTCCGCAGCAGGACGATTAAGTTCCATTCAAATTCTGCTGACATGATTTTATCTCCTCTGCAGGGGGTTGTGGGTAAAGAAAAAGACTGAACCAGACATAAATGACAGGTGAAATGTTGGAGAAAATAAATGTTCCTCAGCTTACTGCAAATCAAAATGCTGTGTTGTAAAAGACTTGTGAACATAAAATGAACCTGAAATGTTTTAAGTTCCGAAGATACAGTCGTTTAAATATCTGAGTGTTTTGTCTTAGTTACTGCTGACAAAGCCTTCGAGATGATTAAAAGATTTCCATGGGCATTTTCAAAAGAATAACAGTGACATATTGAAACCTCTACTGTACTGGAAGTCAGCGTATGTTTGCTTCATAATGCATGATGAATGGGCTCAGAAGAGATTTGGTCCGGCCATTTGACACCTTAACAGTTTACATTTCAGAGCAGATACAATTTTAGAAATGGCTAGTATTCCCAACTGCTAAGAAAAAATGACCCTTGTTAATAAAATGAGGGACAAAAACTTGTGGCAACTGTTTAAGAAAGTGCTTTGGCATTGGCACCGTATAGGGATTGGCATCACACCGTAGGAACTGGCATTGCCTACTAGGGATAGATACAAATCCCGCCTTATATTCACGCCTGAGACAGAAAAATTCACACTTTGTCTCGTACCTGAATTGTAATCACCCCAGAGCTACGTACAATATTCCAACATGCCAGGATTGCTTTCCAACAATGCCAAATGCTTAGTCCTAATGAGCAGCTTGTGAATTTGAATCACCTACTCCACAATTTGAAAAGGAAGACATATTTAACATATTTGTTAACATATTTTGAATGTTTCAGTCATATTTACCCCAAAGGGTATTACTGTACTGTAAAATACGTAGTCTGCATCTACTGAGCGCATCAACTTTTTTTATTCTTATATTTTCTTATTGTAGAAGCATTATTTTTCACCTTTATTTAACCAGGTAGGCTAGTTGAGAACAAGTTCTCATTCCCTCCCTATTGAGAGGGAACCCACAAGTAAACACTTCGTTGCACTGTGTATACCATATGTATCCTGTGCGAGAATAAACTTGAACTTGAACTTAATGTGTGGTGGGTATCTCTTCTCATGACCGCCTTGGACACAGCTGGAATGACGTAGAACGAAATTAATCTTGGCCACAATAAATCTCCTAATTTAAATCTCCTGACATTCATAAACATCATTCATAAACACAAATTAAATTATAATTAAACTCACCATCTGGTATATCTTCAAAACCATCTCTTGAAGCAACAAACTACTTGAATTACTACAATTAAACAGAAAGACCCCCTACAGACTTTAAAAGTACCTACACAATTATATTACCTTATATTCAAATGTATTCATAACTTAAGCAAGAGACAGGATCCTCTTTCAAAAAATTAATTACAATCCATCGCCTGGGTGCATAGGCTCGGTAAGGCTTTAGTTCTTCAACTCATTGACAGCATCTGTCTGGTTTTAATATATTTCATAACTGAGTGTACCCAATTAGATCCCTGATTTAGATATATTATGACATTGTTGGAAATGTCATGTAGCTCTTTCTGTCTGGAATTCTGGAGTCTCGGAAAGATCAATAATAGTCCTCCGTGGATCAGTGCTTACTACTTTACTCTGTCAGATCCCCTTCAGTTGAATCCGCTGATACCCATAGACTGCCTCTGAGACTGCCCCATCCATCCGTTCTTACCGTTGTAAAGTTCTCCGGACCGCACTCCCTCCCTCTGTATTTGCAGTCGAGCAGCATCTCGTCTATGTTGTGACTTGTCCGCTGCACAAACTCCAGCATGTTGAATGTCTTGCTGGGGAAGAACTTACTGTTGTCTGTGGGCGTCCCCAGTGCAGCCAGGAAGTCATCAAAGTCTCCCTGCTCCACGCCGAGCATCCCGGCCATCCAGAACAGGTCGTTCCTTGTCATCTGGGACTTACGGAAGCTGTTATAGTTACAGAGAGTAATGGCTGGGAAGGGCATTACAGGGCTGTCCATCTCGTCCAGGATGGTGACGTGGGGGTACTGGTAGTACAGCATCACCATTCCTGCCACCTGGTAGAGGAAGGAAGACAGGGAGCTGGTGAACGCGATGGACCAGAGAAGACGCCGGATGGTCACCCCACCGGGAAGGAAGATGTGGCTGAGGCCGTGGAGAGTGCAGTTGGCCCCGAACACCGTGATGTCAGAGGGCCCCCGGGGCTGCTCTTCTTCCTCTGTCGGGGAACCCATCCTCCTAAATCAAGTAGCGAATTTGATTTGATTTTTGATTTGAATGTAGGAGTTCCTTCACAACAACAATGTCTGCTCTGTTGGCCTGGGAAAGCTCTAAAAGACACTTCCATTCAACTCCAACTTCTGCTAATGTACACAAACTCCTGGTGCTCCTGTGAAGCTCAGATAGACCGTTGGTGGCAGGGAGGTTGTCCAAAAGTAAAAGGGGCGAAGGCAATAGAACCAGGAAGGGTCCAGTTTCCCCAGCACCCAAGGGAGAACAAGGGGTGGGTTATCATCAGAAGCAGGAAAGGAGAAATGGATTGCTGAATCAACCAATCCTTTGCGAGATCTTAGAGGGCACATTGAAGAGCAGGAGATAGAGTTTCATTAGGATATGAGACATAGGGCTGGGTGGGGCAGAGGGTTCAATCAGAGACACAGACACCACAGCGATGACGCACATTGAATTGAATTATAGGAGATACGGGACTAGAAATTCACAGGCGGCACATATAAGAAAGTGCTAATATGCCTAGAAGAAACGTATAGAAACGTCTCTGGATCTCAATGTTCTCTGCATGATGTGGCCACAAGGTCATGATCAGCATGGAGTTACAATGTTATTGAATAGACAGACACTGGAATTCATATTTTCACTGGCAGCATAACGGTACTATGCTACAGAATACAGGAGAAGTCAGGTACCAATATTTGTGTAAATGTATCGTTTAAATAATTTTTATTTTTTTTGCTTCTTCAATGATTCTGTCTGGCCTGACTCATCTAGCAAACCAGTTCCATCCAATGACTTTAAGGCTGTTCCACAATCTAATGAAAAAACATGTCTGCATCGCCTGTATGCTTCTCTAAAACCAAAACGTCAACTAGAGGGAGCTGGACTCTTAACTTTGCTCAGCAGTTTACAGTGTGTCTTATTCTGCAGCCTCCCTACAACATACATAATTAATGAGGACTAAGGTATAATGGGGACTAGGCCGATATGATGCAAGCCTGGCCAAGGCCATTATCATAGGCATCTGTTCCCATTCAAAATTTGATCTGGTGCAGACATGCTAGGGCAGATTTTCAGGTTAAAGAAATGTATAGGTTACTGAAGAGCGCTATCAAATTGTTTATGAGCTTTAGGTTTTAGCAAACATCACTATATATAGACATGTTCAATCTTTATTATTATCATTATGTTTATAATTGTAATTCAGTGTGATGTAGATCATAGGTGGGCAAGAGAATTTGGTCAAAGAGCGAGGTGAACTATATCAAATATACTCTTGTATTTGAAGAGCCAATGTTTGAGTTGGTTTTACAGCCACTGTGGTGAAGTGAATTTCCTGTGGAGAATTTCAACAGTGGGAAAGGGCTTAGAATAATCTCTGTTCCCTTTGTCCCAACGCAGGGAACAGACAGGACTGTGCAGGAGGGTGGCTGTGAACACTATCTTTACAATAGTCAGAAAATAAATCCCATTCCACCTTGGGCTGGCAGCACAGACCATAGAGTTTGTAAGAAAAGTGGTTGAAACTGAATTAAGGTTTAGGTGAGGGTTATCAGGGTTCCAATCACAACGCTGTTGTGAACCCAGAAATTATAGTATATGATTTTGAGTGACATGTTTACACTGAGTTGCTCTTATACCTATGTAATAACGCTGTAAATACTCTAGTAAAAACATAACAGTGAAGATGGCCTATAAAACCGTAAGTAAAATGAACCAAAAATATAAATGCAACATGTAAAGTGTTGGTCACATGTTTCATTGGTTGAAATAAAAGATCCCAGACATGTTCCATATGCACACAAAACTAATTTCTCTCAAATGTTGTGCACAAATCTGTTTTAGTGAGCATTTACATCCACCTGACAGGTGTGGCATATGAAGAAGCTGATTAAACAGCATGATCATTACACATGTGCACGTTGTTCTGGGGACAATAAAAGGCCACTATAAAATGTGCAGTTTTGTCACACAGAGCAATGCCACAGAAGTCACAAGTTATGAGGGATCGTGCAATTGGCATAAAAACTGCAGGAATGTCTACCAGAGCTGTTGCCAGAGAATGCAATATTAATTTCTCTACAAACTTTGTTTTAGAGAATTTGGTAGTAAGTCCAACCGGGCACATAACCGCAGACCATGTGTAACCACGCCAGCCCAGGACCTCCACATCCAGCTTCTTCACCTGTGGGATCACCTGAGGCCAGCCACCCAGATAGCTGATTAAACTCTGGGTTTGCACAACCAAATCATTTCTGCACAAACTGTCAGAAACAGTCTCAGGGAAGCTCATCTGAGTGCTTGTTGTTCTCACAAGGGTCTTGACCTGACTGCAGTTTGGCATCATAACCAACTTCAGTGGGCAAATGCTCACTTTTAATGGCCACTGGCATGCTGGAGAAGTGTGCCCTTCACGGATGAATCCTGGTTTCAACTGTACCAGGCAGATGGAAGACAGCGTGTATGGCGTCATGTGGGCAAGCAGTGTGCTGATGTCAACGTTGTGAACAGAGTGCCACATGGTGGAGGTGGGGTTATGGTTTGGGCAGGCAATGAACACAATTGCATTTTATCGATGGTAATTTGAATGTACAGAGTTACCGTGACGAGATCGTGAGGCCCATTGTCGTGCCATTCATCCGCCACAAACTCCTCATGATTCAGCATGATAATGCACGGCTCTATGTCGCAAGGACCTGCACACAATTCCTGGAACCTGAAAATGTCCCAGTTCTTCCATGGCCTGCATACTCACCAGACATGTCACCCATTGAGCATTTTTTGGCATGCTCTGGATTGACATGTACTACAGCATGTTCCAGTTCCTATGAATTTCCAGCAACTTCCCACAGCCATTGAAGAGGAGTGGGACAACAATGAACAGGCCACAATCAACAGCCTGATAAATTCTATGTGAAGGAGAGGTGTCGCGCTGCATGAGGCCAGTGGTGGTCACACCAGATACTGACTGGTTTTCTGATCCACGATCCTACCTTTTTTTAAATTATCTTTGACCCGACAAGTGCATGTCTGTATTTCCAGTTACAGTTGAAGTCGGGAGTTTACATACACCTTAGCCAAATACATTTAATCCCAGTAAAGATTCCCTGGTTTAGGCCAGTTAGGCCTTTAAGAATGTGAAATGCCAGAATAATAGTAGCGAGAATTATTTATTTCAGCTTTAATTTCTTTCATCACATTCCCAGTGGGTCAGAAGTAAACATAAACTCAATTAGTATTTGGTAGCATTGCCTTCAAATTGTTTAACTTGGGTCAAACGTTTTGGGTAGCCTTCCACAAGCTTTCCACAAAACGTTGGGTGATTTTTGGCCCATTCCTCCTGACAGAGCTGGTGTAACTGAGTCAGGTTTGTAGGCCTCCTTGCTCGCACATGCTTTTTCAGTTCTGCCCACACATTTTCTATGGGATTGAGGTCAGGGCTTTGTGATGGCCACTCCAATACTTTGACTTTGTTGTCCTTAAGCCATTTTGCAACAACTTTGGAAGTATGCTTGGGGTCATTGTTCATTTGGAAAACCCATTTGCGACCAAGCTTTAACTTCCTGACTGATGTCTTGAGATGTTGCTTCAAAATATCCACATAATTTTCCCTCCTCATGAGGCCATCTATTTTGTGAAGTGCACCAGTCCCTCCTGCAGCAAAGTACCCCCACAACATGATGCCGCCACCCTGTGCTTCATGGTTGGGATGGTATTCTTCGGCTTGCAAGCTTCCCCCTTTTTCCTCCGAACATAATGATGGTCATTATGGCTAAACAGTTCTACTTTTGTTTCATCAGACCAGAGGACATTTCTCCAAAAAGTTCAATCTTTGTGCCCATGTGCAGTTGCAAACCGTAGTCTGGCTTTTTTATGGCAGTTTTGGAGCAGTGGCTTCTTCCTTGCTGAGCGGCCTTTCAGGTTAGGTCGATATAGGACTCGTTTTACTATGGATATAGATACTTTTGTACCTGTTTCCTCCAGCATCTTCACAAGGTCCCTTGCTGTTGTTCTGGGATTGATTTGCACTTTTTGCACCAAAGTACGTTCATGTCTAGGAGACAGAACTCGTCTCCTTTCTGAGTGTATGACGGCTGCGTGGTCCCATGGTGTTTATACTTGCGTACTATTGTTTGTACAGATGAACGTGGAACATTCAGGCGTTTGGAAATTGCTCCCAAGGATGAACCAGACTTGTGGAGGTCTACAAATCCACTGGTACACCTCCAACACAGGAAGCGGCGCAGGTCCTAATCCAGGCACTTGTCATCTCCCGTCTGGATTACTGCAACTCGCTGTTGGCTGGGCTCCCTGCCTGTGCCATTAAACCCCTACAACTCATCCAGAACGCCGCAGCCCGTCTGGTGTTCAACCTTCCCAAGTTCTCTCACGTCACCCCGCTCCTCCGCTCTCTCCACTGGCTTCCAGTTGAAGCTCGCATCCGCTACAAGACCATGGTGCTTGCCTACGGAGCTGTGAGGGGAACGGCACCTCAGTACCTCCAGGCTCTGATCAGGCCCTACACCCAAACAAGGGCACTGCGTTCATCCACCTCTGGCCTGCTCGCCTCCCTACCACTGAGGAAGTACAGTTCCCGCTCAGCCCAGTCAAAACTGTTCGCTGCTCTGGCCCCCCAATGGTGGAACAAACTCCCTCACGACACCCGGACAGCGGAGTCAATCACCACCTTCCGGAGACACCTGAAACCCCACCTCTTTAAGGAATACCTAGGATAGGATAAGTAATCCTTCTCACCCCCCTTTAAGATTTAGATGCACTATTGTAAAGTGACTGTTCTACTGGATGTCATAAGGTGAATGCACCAATTTGTAAGTCGCTCTGGATAAGAGCGTCTGCTAAATGACTTAAATGTAATGTAAATGTAAATGACTCAAATGATGTCAACTAGCCTATCAGAAGCTTCTAAAGCCATGACATCATTTTCTGGAATCATTTTCAGCTTTTCCAAGCTGTTTAAAGGCACAATCAACATGTATTTAAACTTTTTAAACTTCTGACCCACTGGAATTGTGATACAATGAATTGTAAGTTAAATAATTTGTCTGTAAACAATTGTCAGAAAAATTACTTGTGTCATGCACAAAGTAGATGTCCTAACCGACTTGCCAAAACTATAGTTTGTTAACAAGAAATTTGTGGAGTGGTTGAAAAACGAGTTTCAATGACTCCAACCTAAGTGTATGTAAATGTATGACTTCAACTGTATGTGAAATCCATAGATTAGGGCCTAATTATTTTTTTTTCAATGGACTGTTTTCCTTATATGAACTGTAACTCTGTAAAATCGTTGAAATTGTTGCATGTTGCATGCGTTTATATTTTCTGTCCAGTGTAGATCCCTTTAAACAGCAAACACACACCACATGCTTACTCCAAATGGGACAACACTACTGTGTGTCTCCAGAATATTATATTTGCAATTATGAAAGCAAACGTCCCCCATGGGAGGCCTAATCTTGAGTTTGTGGTGATGTGAAAGCACATGTCAGTAATTAACCTCTGCACCCTGAGTGGAGTACAAGTCCCTGGGACTCTGTGATCGATAGGGCACCAAGAGTTTTTCACACGCTGGAAGTTAGCTTTAGGTCCATGGTTAATACCCTGCCTCCAAACATCATCACATCAGTAGAGTAGGACTTTTTTGCAGCAGGGCTGGCTGGCCAAACTCTTTTTATTTTCTTCCCTACAGTGGGGCGAGAGAAGCTGGAGCAGAGCTGCATTCACACGTGTGGAGATTACTGATCTCTTCGGAGACTAAGTGCCCCTTCTCATCATCCACTTTGTATCCCGGCCCAGCCATGCGATGGGAATGTCAGGCAGACCTGGTGTAGTGTATCTATAGCTGGCTGAGCACATGCTATCAGCAAACTACAAGGCTGCTATTTTCATAATGCTGAAAGGGCATTTGAATAAGCAGCATTGAGGGAGATGTTCTTTCTCTCTATTCTTTACATGATAATTACTTTCTCACCTGTTTTTTACAAGACCCCATCATCATCATCTGGAGAAACACCTTAGAACTACGTGCCCCCAACTGTGCCCCCAACCGATTGTGTTTTTTGTTTGTTCATCTGCGATGTTTGTAACTTATTTCTTTACTATTTTGTACATAATGTTGCCACTACCATCTCTTATGACCTAAAATAACTTCTAGACATCGGGACTGTGATTACTCACCACGGACTAGAAGAATCCTTTTTCTTCTTTTACGACTCTGACGAGCCCGAGGTGGAGGGTATACGGCTCCCCCGGGAACAAGCCTCGACCAAGGGATCTGCGTGAAGAGGAGGTGGAGAAAGAGAGGCCGGAGGGCGGGCTGCCTTCTGAGGAGTCATAAATAAACCCCCGCTCCCCTCAGTTCTGCTCCAAACTTGCAATCTTTGGACAATATAATTGACATCTTATGCTTCACGGAGTCGTGGCTGAATGACGACAACATCAACATACAGCTGGCTGGTTATACGATGTACTGGCAGGATAGAACAGCGGCGTCAAGGAAGAAGGGGCGGCACAGCTGGTGCACCATATCTAAGGAAATCATCGAGCCATTGCTCGCCTGAGTTTCTCATGATAAGCTGCAGACCACATTACCTACCGAGAGAGTTCTCATCTATATTCTTTGTAGCTGTTTACATACCACCACAGTAAGAAGCTGGCACCAATGAGCATTGAATGAGCTGTATTCCTCCATAAGCAAACAAGAAAACGCTCACCCAGAGCTGGCGCTCCTAGTAGCCGGGGACTTTAATGCAGAGAAACTTAAATCAGTTTGACCTAATTTCTATCAAAATGTTAAATGTGCAACCAGAGGGAAAATAACTCTGGACCACCTATACTCCACACACAGAGATATATACAAAGATCTCTCTCGCCCTCCATTTGGCAAATCTGACCATTATTATATCTTCCTGATTCCTGCTTACAGGGCAAAAATAAAAGCAGGAAGCACCAGTGACTAGATCAATAAAAAAGTGGTCAGATGAAGCAGATGCTAAGCTACAGGACTGTTTTTCAAGCACAGACTGGAATATGTTCCGGGATTCCTCCAATAGCATTGTGGAGTACACCACATCAGTCGTTGGCTTCATCAAACAGGCAAAGAGTCAATACAGGACTAAGATCGAGTCGTACTACACCGGCTCTGACACTCGCTGGATGTGACAGGGCCTGTAAACCATTACAGACTACAAAGGGAAGTACAGCCGAGAGCTGCCCAGTGACACGAGCTTACCGGACGGGCAAAACTACTTCTACGCTCGCTTTGAGGCAAATAACACTGAAACATGCATGAGAGCACCAGCTGTACCGGAAGACTCTGTGATTACGCTCTCCGCAGCTGATGTGAGTAAGACCTTTAGACAGGTCAACATTCACAAGGCTGCACGGCCAGACTGTCACGCCCTGGACATAGAGAGGCTTTTTATTCTCTATGTTGGTTTGGCCAGGGTGTGACTTGGGTGGGCATTCTATGTCCTTTTTTCTATGTTTTGTATTTCTATGCCTTGGCCTGGTATGGTTCTCAATCAGGGACTGCTGTCTATCGTTGTCTCTGATTGAGAACCATACTTAGGTACCCTTTTCCCCACCTGTTTTGTTGGAAGTTAACTGTGTAGTTGTTCAGGGCACATAGCCCAAAGCTTCACGGTTGTTTTTTGTTCTTCGTTTTGTCGTCATTTTTAAATAAAGTTCAAATGTACGCTTACCATGCTGCACCTTGGTCCAGTCCTTCAGCCAGCCGTGACACAGACGGATTGCCTGGACATTTACTGCAAGCATGCGCTGACCAACTAGTGTCTTCACTGACATGTTCAACCTCTCCCTGTCCGAGTCTGTAATATCAACATGTTTTAAGCAGACCACATAGTGCCTGTGCCCAAGAACACTAAGGTAACCTGTCTAAATGACTACCAACCTGTAGGACTCATGTCTGTAGCCATGAAGTGCTTTGAAAGGCTGGTCATGGCTCACATCAACACCATCATCCCAGAAACCCTAGACCCACTCCAATTCGCATAACGCCTCAACAGATCCACAGATGATGCAGTCTCTATTGCACTCCACACTGGGGGGGCTGTATTGGAGCAGGTTGAGAGCTTCAAGTTCCTTGGTGTCCACATCACCAACAAACTAACATGGTTAGCACACCATGACAGTCATGAAGTGGGCACGACAAAACCTATTCACCATCAGGAGACTGATAAGATTTGGCATGGGTCCTCAGATCCTCAGAAGGTTCTACAGCTACACCATCAAGAGCACCCTGACTGTTTGCATCACTGCCTGGTATGGCAACTGCTTGACCTCCAAGGAACTACAGAGGGTAGTGTGATCGGCCCAGTACATCACTGGGGCCAAGCTTCCTGCCATCCAGGACTTCTGTATCAGGCGGTGTCAGAGGAAGGCCATAAAAATTGTCAAAGATTCCATCCACCCTAGTCATAGACTGTTCTCTCTGCTACCACACGGCGAGCGGTACCGGAGCGCCAAGTCTAGGTCCAAGAGGCTTCTAAACAGCTTCTAACCCCAAGCCATAAGACTCCTGAACATCTAGTCAAATGGCAAGCCAGACTATTCACATTTCCCCCCTTCCCCTCACCACTGCCACTCTCTATGCATAGTCACTTTAATTAACTCTACCTACATGTGCATACTACCTCAACTAACCAGTACCCCCACACATTAACTCTGTACCGGCACTCCCCTGTGTATATTGTTATTTTTTACTGCTCTTCCTGTTACTTGTTACTTTTACCTCTTATTCCTATCCAGATTTTTTGAAACTGCACTGTCGGTTAGGAGCTCGTAAGTAAGCATTTCACTAAAGGTGTACACCTGTTGTATTCGGCGCATGTGACTAATAAAATTTGATTTGATTTGATCTAAAAGGTTTCTCCAGCTGTCCCCACAGGAGAACCATTTGAAAAACCCCTTTCGGTTCCAAGTAGAACCCTTTTGGGTTCCATGTAGCGCCGTTTATACAGGGGTTTATACAGGGGTTCTACATGGAACCCAAAAGGGTTCTGCCTGGAACTATAAAGAGTTCTATCTTGAACCAAAAAAGGTAATCCTATGGGGACAACCGAAGAACCCTTCTGGAACCCTTTTTTCTAAGAGTTTACTGACTAAAAACCTTGAGTATGCATTTAAAAAAACATATCATCCTAACTTCATGAACAACTCACCGACAGTATAAGAACCCTGTTTTCAGATGCGCGGCTAAAGTGGACGCAGGGTAAATTAGCTCAATTAAAAAGCGCTGAAAAATATGATAATACACTTTTCACACCCTTGAATCCTACTGAGAAATGTATGAACAAATATGCAAAACAACAAATTAGAAGAAGAGCCCGATAACACAAGATGAAAATAAAGACAGAGCTCAGCGAGTGTTCGACCCTCCCACTGGATACCTAAATGTCAACAAGCATGTGCTGTTATCCCCTTCTTTCATGTTCAGATGACACCTCTACTGAATAAGTCAAGGTTTTTTCCTTATCTTTTAAAGGTTCAAACCACTTCCTGTCAGGACTCTAAATGGCAATTATTTGTGATCACACCTGCAATAGCAGGGCCTTTGGGATTTCAGTGCAGGAGGATGGAAGATACAGAGCCTTCAGAAAGTATTCACACCCCTTTACTTTTACCACATTTTATTGTGTTACAAAAGTGGGATTCAAATGTATTTAATTGTAATTTTTGTCAACGATCTACACAAAATACTTTGTGATGTCAGTGGAAGACAAAATGTATTACATAGAGTAAGTATTCAACCCCCTGAGCCAATACATGTTATAATCACCTTTGGCAGCGATTACAGCTGAGAGTCTTTCTGGGTAAGCCTCTAAGAGCTTTCCACACCTGGATTGTGCAACATTTGCCCATTTTTGTTTTCAAAATTCTTAATCTCTGTCAAATTGGTTGTTGATCATTGCTAGACAACCATTTTCAAGTCATGCCATAGATTTTCAAGCAGATTTAAACTGTAACTCGGCCACTCAGGAACATTCACTGTCTTCTTGATAAGCAACTCTAGTGTACATTTGGCCTTGTGTTATAGGTTATTATCCTACTGAAAGGTGAATTAATCTCCCAGTGTCTGGTAGAAAGCAGCTGAACCAGGTTTTCCTCTAGGATTTTGCCTGTGCTTAGCTCCATACGGGTGATTTTATATCCTGAAAACTCCCCAGTCCTTAACTATTACAAGCATACCCATAACATGATGCCACCACCACTATGAATGAAAACATGGAGAATAGTACTCAGTAATGTGTTGTATTGGATTTGCCACAACATAACACTTTGTACTGAGGACAAAAAGTGAATTGCTTTACCACATTGTTTGCAGTATTACTTTAGGCCCTTGTTGCAAACACGATGTTTGTTTAAGATTTTTTTTTGTCTGTACAGGCTTCCTTCTTTTCACTCTGTCAATTAGGTTAGTATTGTCAAGTAACTACAATATTGTTGATCCAT
Source organism: Oncorhynchus gorbuscha (assembly GCF_021184085.1). NCBI lineage: Eukaryota > Metazoa > Chordata > Actinopteri > Salmoniformes > Salmonidae > Oncorhynchus > Oncorhynchus gorbuscha. The sequence continues at coordinate 29,259,343 of NC_060194.1, read as the reverse complement.
CCTCAGTTTTCTTCTATCACAGCCATTAAACTCTGTAACTGTTTTAAAGTCACCATTGGCCCCATGGCGAAATCCCTGAGAGGATTCCTTCCTCTCCGACAACTGAGTTAGGAAGGACGTCTGTATCTTTGTAGTGACTGGGTGTATTGATATACCATCCAAAGTGTAATTAATAACTTCACCATGCTTAAAGGGATATTTAATGTATGTTTTTTTCATGTGTGCATTGGAAAATCTCCCTGGTCTTTGTGGTTGAATCTGTAATTGAAATTCACTGCTCGACTAAGGGACCCTACAGATAATTGTATGTGTGGGGTACAGAGATGAGGTAGTCATTAAAAAAAAACATGTTGAACACTATTATTGCACACAGAGTGAGTCCATGCAACTTATTATGTGACTTGTTATGCACCTTTTCACTCCTGAACTTGTTTAGGCTTGCCATAACAAAAGGGGTTGAATACTTATTAACTCAAGACCTTTCAGCCATTCATTTGTAAGGAATTTGTAAAAATGATATTTTGATATGATGTGGTATTGTATTTAGGCCAATTACAAAATCTCAGTGTATTGTATTTTAAATTCAGGCTGTAACACAGCAAAATGTGGAAAAACTCAATGAGTGTGAATACTTTCTGAAGGCACTGTAGCTAGTAGTATATCTTGAGGTTGGATGGGAAAATAAATGGTGAACACAAATTGACTCATTATCCTACTACAGTATGTCCATAGATGAGACTGAGCTAAGTGTGTGTCTGTGTATCTTTATATAGATTTGCTTTACTAGGAGCTACAGTCGCTTGATTCCACCATCCCTCTGTGTTAGTGCGTTATAGTAATAAAAGCATTCCTTGCCCAGAATGATGTAATGCTTTAAATCTGCATTGGAAATCATTCATCAGAGGGCCACAGGAGACTTCATAAAGCTGCTAAAGTACTCAAACAGAATACAAAGGCAAGCAAAGGCTTCAATGTGGTTACTTCAAAGGTCCCTCTCCAAAATAAATTCTCCCCAGTCGAAGAAACCAATTAGCTAGTACACAGACAGCAAGCGTAATATGAAAATTAAAGGTGATATTTCATCCCCACTTAAGGGGATGATACAGTATTATATTCGGACAAAGTTAGAATTGGAAGAAGTGCTCATAAACCTTGACTCTTTCCTTTCACTATACATTACCCTCCCAATCAATGGTATTGAAAGCAGTGTTTTTATACTGACTGTCCGGGGGACTCTTTTACAATTACATAGTAAATTGGCTTGGTGTAACTGTCATCAGGCTACTGCTACAGACTTCAGTTAACTTATTAGGCCCACTTCACCCTGTAATGGGCGTGTTCAAATGCATGAGCAATTAAATTAAAGAGCCCCAGTAAACATCCTCTCCTACAACCTTTGACATCCACTCATGTGAACACTGATAGACCTTGCTTCTCTTATTCCCCCTTCCAATTACAAAAGTCACTATTTTAGCTAACTACATTACTTACTGTGGTTCCGGTTGGTCAGTGGTTTAGAGTGTTGGTATCATCAGGATTATGGGCTTATCTACAGTATATCTTGCAGTAACAACTACAGTACATTGAAACCATGTAAATATACACAGAACGAAAAAATAAATGCAACATGCCACAATTTCAAAGATTTTACTGAGTTACAGTTCATATAAGGAAATCAGTCAATTGAAATAAGTGAATTAGGCCCTAATCTATGGATTTCACATGAGTGGGAATACAGATATGCATCTGTTGGTCACAGACACCTTTTAAAAAAGGTAGGGGCGTGGATTACAAAACCAGTCAGTGCAACCATTTGCCTCATTCGGCACGACACAACTCCTTCACATAGGTTTGATCAGACTGTTGATTGTGGCCTGTGGAATGTTGTCCCACTCCTCTTCAATGGCTGTGGGAAGTTTCTGGGTATTGGTTGGGAACTGGAACATGCTGTCGTACACATCGATATAGAGTATCCCAAACAGATTCAATGGGTGACATGTCTGGTCAGTATGCAGACCATGGAAGAACTGGGGCATTTTCAGCTTCCATGAATTGTGTACAGATCCTTGCGACATGAGGCTGCGTATTATCAGGCTGAAACATGAGGTGATGGCAGTGGACGAATGGCACGACAAAAGGCCTCACGATCTCATCATGGTATCTCTCTGCGCATTCAAATTGCCCTCGATAAAATGCAATTGTGTTCGTTGTCCGTAGCTTTTGCCTACCTATACCATAATCCCACCGCCACCATGGGGCACTCTGTTCACAACATTGACATCAGCAAACTGCTCACCCATGACACCCTGTCTGCTATCTGCCCTTACTGATGAAACCGGGATTCATCCGTGAAGAGCACACTTCTCCAGCTTGCCAGTGGCCATCAAAGGTGAGCATTTGCCCATTGAAGTTGGTTATGACAACAAACTGCAGTCAGGTGAAGACCCTGGTGAGGCCAACGAGCATGCAGATGAGCTTCCCTGAGACGGTTTCTGACAGTTTGTGCAGAAACTATTAGGTTGTGCAAACCCACAGTTTCATCAGCTATAATGAAGTGAAAAATTGTGGAGATCCTGGACTGGACTGGTTACAAGTGGTCTGTGGTTGTGCGTACCATCAAATTCTCTAAAATGCTCTTATGGTAAAGAAATTAACATTAAATTATCTGGCAACAGTTCTGGGGGACATTCCTGCAGTCAGACATTCCTGTGGCATTGTGTTGTGTGACAAAACGGCATATTTTAGAGTGGCCTTTTATTGTCCCCACCACAAGGTGCACCTATGTAATTATCATGCTGTTTAATCAGTTTCTTGATATGCCACACCTGTCAGGAGGATGGATTATCTTGGCAAAGGAGAAATGCTCGCTAACAAGGATGTAAACAAATTTGTGCACAAAATTTGAGAGAAATAAGCTTTTTTGGGGATCTTTTATTTGAGCTCATGAAACATGGGACCTATGCTTTACATGTTGTGTTTATATTAGTAAAATAGTAAAACCATAATCTGAAAATGTTGTTCTTTGTTGTGGATTGAAAGATTTCAACCCCACCCCAAAAATTGACATTATTTTGGTTAAAAACAGTAGGATAAATAGACATATAGGTAGAGTCCATTCTCATATTTTTTTTCCCTTTCAAATGACTTCTCCCACGCCCACAAAGTGTCCTACAGTGAAGGAAATCTACAGTAATATTATTTATGAGGAGGTACTATCAGACGTTTCCCTTCTTGTTGCCCCACAACTTTTCTCTCATCACAGTCCAGGTGCTGTAACGTCACTGAGGACAGTTACGAACACAAAGGCAACTCATTACTTCGGACGTAGTCACACTGTTCATGAAAACATTTTTGGGGTTGCTTGGTTGAACTTAGTTCACACCGGTCTTCGTTGTATTGGGTGCATTTGGGCTGATCAGCTGTGTTGTGCTGGACCCCTCAGAAGACAGACAGTGCAGAGAAAGGCATCAACTCGTTCTCCTTCCAAGAGCTGCCTCCTTAACAAGCTCTCTAGTGAGCCTAACAGATATCCTGCTTCTTCACTGAACATCCACCAAGTACATACTGACAGTATCTCAATCCAATTCTGTCTTCCACACAAGACCTAAGACACGCACGCACACACACTGACACACAGACTCACACAAACACACACGCTCCTTCTCTACTCCCCAGTAACTAGCCTAACATTCTCAATAGCCACCCACTCCAACCCTAAGTGTCCTACAGGGGCGGATACTATTAGCATTCGAACACATTACAGTGTAGTGTATTTAGCATGATATGTACAACTCATATGTCCTGGGGCTAAGTTACTAAATCTTTACCATTCTTTATACACACATACATTAATAGGATTTACATGAGCATTAGCAGGGTTAGTGGCTTGACATTTGTATCCACTGAATAAGCCTGTTGAGTTAATCCATGGACGATGGGAAGAGGGAGGATGGCTGTCGTTCACTACATCTCTCTGTAGCAGAATCGAAAAGCAATTCTTTTGTGGCCAAACCTGAATTAATAGAGTCTGGCAGCAGGTGGCAATGTTTATTTAGTGAGGGGACGCAGACAGTGGAACTGTCCTTGCTTTGTTTCTGGCTTCATGAGTAGACAGATATTGAGACACTCCTACAGGAGTCGTGCTATGACTAATTGATATAAAAATGTATAGAAAAACAGAACATTTGGCATATTTTGTCAGATCAACTTTATCGACATTGGAAACACTGCAGCTGTAGAAGGCTATTCAAGTCAAGATGACAGTGACATTTCTCACACCCACAAGGTGTCCTATAAGTAGTCCATTTTAAATTGTATGCTGATTGATTCGACAGCGGCTGGCCTTTCCATCTTCCATCTAGGCTGGTCTGAATCTCAAGAGTTGCCTTACTTAAGCAATAGGGGGTGTGGTATATGGCCAATATACCGCAGCTAAGGGCTGTTCTTAATTAAGCACGACGCAATGCAGAGTTCCTGGATAAAGCTCTTAGCCGTGGTATATTGGCCATATACCACAAACCCCCGAGGTGACTTATTGCTATTATAAACTGGTTACCAATGTAATTAGAGCAGTATAAAGACATGTTTTGTCATACCCGTGGTATATGGTCTGATGTACTATGGTTGTTAGTCAATCAGCATTCAGTGCTCGAACCACCCAGTTTATAATAAGCTTTGAACACCTCACAGGTGGTCTTATCCTTGATTTAGGTGAAGTAGATGACGTTTATAAAAATATGGTGTTTTTTTATTCATAATGGAAATGCACACATCTAAAACATTACACAAGCAATAGATAACAAATGCAGGGGCTGGATGGACATGATGCCAGATCCGACTTTATTCACGAATAAACCGTGGCTCTAGGACAAATACCAAAGTATTCCATCATTGTGCAACTATTGAGCCACAAATCATTCTGTTAGCATTCACAAACAAGCTATCTATCCTCCCAACACAGGATATGCCCATGTCAGAACAAACAAGTGTGTAGATGCTCTATTTTCCCCCAGTCTTACTCGTAATGCATTTTCCCTGTATGCTAGTATTAAGACAAAGGGTCCAATTTTGAGGTGTAGATGCATAAAAGATGCATTACATTAGAAGTTCACCTTCGCCATGCATACCCCACCTGCTCTCAGGCCTCCATGACCAATACCAGAAAGGCTGGAAAACAAGCCTGTCCAGCATTGATAAATGCTATCAGGGAAAAACTGTGAATGTGCCTGTCTGTCTGACAGAAAAGCCATTTACTGCCTCCACATAAACACTGCAGGCAATTTGAGGGGCTATCATCATCTACTCTTATGTCCATGTCACTGTCAAGGAGAGAGAATAGAATGTAATATCAATATCTTGGTCGCTCCCTAGTGTATGTGCATTTATAAATAGAGCCTTTCATCATATACACACTGTAAATGTCAAATATGACATACATTTTCAACCATGCCTGTTCAAGTTCATGATCAATTGGCCTTTTGATCTCTTTGTCTTTACACCAATCAAATGTGAGGCTGCAGCTGTTGGTTGTCAGATAGAGACTAGCCCTGTTTTAAAGACTAGCCCTGTTTTAAAGGCCCAATCTGTGATATTCACAACCATTTTGGATCATTCAAATGAATGATATGTACCCATCATTAGATACATAGTTCCATCTATGAATTTGAGATTGTCTCCATTTCTCCAGCCCTATTCCTCAGCTTTATAGCAAATCAAATCAAATTGTATTAGTCAAATGCGCCGTATACAACAGTGAAATGCTTTACTTACGAGCCCCTAACCAACAATGGAGTTTAAAAAAAATTGTAACAAGTAATTAAAGAGCAGCAATAAAATAACAATAGCATGGTGGGGCTGTCGTTTTTCCAAACAAGGAGTTTACCTTTAATAAAGATGGACCACTGATGGACCAAGCACTGATGGATGGGAGGTTGGATGGATTTGGTTTCAGGGATGAAGCTTTTTAATTTGTGCGAGATCTTTAACGGAGAACGCTCTCTTGTTTGTGGCTCTGGAGAAGAGAGAGAGATTAAAGTAACGCAACAGAAGTAAAGCCCCTGATCTACCTTCTACCTAGCAGCTATTCATTCCTTGGTTTCAGACCGCTAAACAATTCCAACACACAATATAACAACATTCTATACATTCATATAATATATTCTATGCACATACATAGTTTATTAATGCTGTACAAATGTGACTGTAAACATTGCAGAGGAAGAATACCAGACAACCAACTAGATTTTCTAAGAAGTCCAAGCTGATTTATCCTGTATTTGTCATTGGATCCCACTCCTACGCTTGCAGCAAGGTGTGTGGGCTTTAAGTGTTGAACCGGGGTCTTAGTTAGTGCTGCAGTCACTATGTCAAGTAGATGCAAATACGTAAACAGTGGTACACATCTGAGCTGGATTTGCCTGGCGGGGTAAAAATAGAAGTGTGGTGCTGTAACCTCCCGTCTCTTTCCTTCCTGTTGCACTCTTTAAATGGTGCGTCATTCAGGCTTGCTCAACACCTAAGGAAATGTGTTAGCATGACTAAATTGAGTTTACTTTACTCTGCATAACTTATCATGGGCATTTCTGAGTCACACTATCGTCCCCAGTAGGGCAATCATTGGCATAATGGATTTGATTCACACAGTGGCATTTTTTTAATGAGTTTGAAGTGCTTTAGTGTAGGCTACATTGTATGAGGGTATCACACCTCATCCACTATCAATGTGTAGCACCCACCCAAATCATGATAATAACACCTATGGGTATTGTGTGCTGAAGCGCTCTAACTAAAACACACCACCTACACACATAGATGTAAACCATAGCCTGCGGATTAGGATTCAATAGAACTGCCTGCCAGTGGAGACAGGATGGCTGTTGATACATTGACAATGTATTCAAATGAATGATAGCTTCCAATCTGAAGTCCTTTTGACAGTTTTAATGATATAAAGGAAACACCCATACTGGTGATCTTGATGCTTCCAAACATGTCAGTGTTTCAGTGATAAAATAGGTGTTGTATTTCCTCTAAATGGGGACAGACGTTCCATATTCCTATGGGAATATTCCTATGGGAAGCTGACTCTAGCACAATGCTCTTCGCTGGTTAAAGATGGAATCCGCAGTAGTGGGAAACAGCACCACTGTTCGCCTCATGGATGTTGTTATTGTTTTTGTTTTGTTGACAACCAGAGGTGGGGAGCACCGCGCATTCAATGTATCGCCCATACAATTACAGGCGGCAGGTAGCCTAGTAGTTAAAGCGTTGGAGGTTGCAAGATCGAATCCCCAGGCTGACAAGGTAAAACATCTGTCGTTCTGCCCCTGGACAAGGCAGTTAACCCACTGTTCCTAGGCCGACATTGAAAATAAGAATTTGTTCTTAACTGACTTGCCTAGTTAAATAAAAGTTTAAAAAATAATAATAATTACGTTACAGCTTTAAGGAAGTGGTTAAATGAACAGTTTCTGTTAGCTTTATCTGCTAGAAGTGAATACCCCATGAGTCAGTGGGTATTTCCCCTCCCTCTAACTCTTGATTTCCCCCAAATCAATATAATACAACCAGGAATTGAACACGTCTCAATTGTGATTGCTCTTGGAGATCAAATTTTATCATAGCCAGGCTTTTTTAACTAACTAGTTTGGCTACATGAGAATTCATTACGAAGGTGTGGCATTTGGTTTGTTCCCCTACATTATCCTTTGTTACATTAAAATGTGATAAGGAAGATGAATCTAGCATCTTCTATTGGCAAGTAGCTAGAAGACCGTTATCGACGATTGTCTTTGAGTGGCCAATCTTCGGAAATGCTTGAATGTCTTCTCCAAACGCAACTGGCTAGAATGAAAAAATGCTGACAAAGCAGTAATGGATGAGTCTGGTACATAAGGTTAGTTTGTAGTTTTGTTGAAACTAATATTTATGCCATGGTTCCAATGGAATCTTTCTGCTGCGGAGAGGGAGACGGGGAAAGCAGTTCTGCTGCGTCAGTCATATTAGATGTAAATGGAAAGTATGGTGGTGAATAATGTAGGTATCGAGGAGAAGGTATGTGTGAGAGAGTGGTAGTAACTGATGTTGGATGCCGCATTGAATGGAGCTGCAAATCAGTCAGGTATTTTGCTTAGTCGTCATTTACATTATTATTACCATAATTCAAATGTCTAATAGTTTGTTAAGCTACAGGTTACTACATGTGATAAGAAGACTCTAATCTCCAATTTGGGAACAGAGAATAACAAGACAATAAACAGTAAATAGCTCATCCCTAACTTCAGTTCCTTTTCTTAATTTCCTATTTCACTTTTCGAACATATTCGGTAATTATTCAGTCTATAACCTACTAATCCTCACAATAAAAGCTCAATTAGTTTTACACAGAGAACACCATATTCCCCAACACTTCCCTGCTGCTAATCCTTCCAAAACTTTGCCATTATGCAGAATTTATGATTCATTAAATTGACACTCATCTCAATTAAACAACGTGCATTCATCTTTGCTAACATTGTTTTCATAAACAACCTCTTTAAATGTCCACCTTCTCCTATCTGTGATAACTTATCAAGGTGAAACTACCAGGGTTAGAGCCTGTTTAAGATGCATCTGATGGCAATCTGAAAGCAGCCAATCTTAATTCCCATGTTACAGTATATTTTGGTGCCTGTTCGTGTGTACGTAGTACAACATTGACACTGTAGTATCTGAAAACGATCTGAGCAACAATGAAGCTCATTACATTGAGGTAATAAATAAATGGGGGCTCTAAAAAACACTATTTGAATGGGTGTAGTCAAACATAATGTTCCAGAGACATTCCGACAAGGTCAGAGCAAAACATGACATTGTTTTCAATTCCTGGAGCTCTGAGAATGTTTTCCTCGGGTGATTTGGGATAGGATATTACGTGAACTGCACGTGGTTCAATTAGTAATTCAACTACATTTTGCCGTAGCTTGGTGGTAGTTCAAAGTGCTCACAATTTTTTTTGCAAAAAGAAAACAAAGTATGAGGTAAAGTAGACAAGAATGTGCTTTCTTTCTCGACACAAAACCTGCCTAATTCTCATTTGAAACATAGTTTGTGTGTTAAACTGATGGAATTTGATGGGGATTGTTTTATTATGTTACATAGATTGATGCACAGGTGCGTCTATGGACTCTTAATGTCACGCCCTGACCTTAGAGAGATTTTTATGTCTCTATTTTGGTTTGGTCAGGGTGTGATTTGGATGGGCATTCTATGTTCTATTTTCTATGTTTTTGAATTTCTTTGTTTTGGCCGTCATTCGTTGTCTCTGATTGGGAATCATACTTAGGCAGCCTTTTCCCCTTTTGTCGGTGTGGGAAGTTGACTTGTGTTAGTGGCACTTAGCCCTCAGCCCTCGTAAGCTTCACGGATGTTAATTTTGTTTCTTGTTTTGTTGGCGTCATTCCATAATAAAAGGAAAATGTACGCTGCACTTTGGTCCACTTCTTTCGACGGCCGTGGCACTTAAGAATTTTTTACAGAATGTGTAATTTAGCCTATTAAGCTAGAGATATCTGCATGGGCTGCGTCGTTCCGCATCTGCTGTGGATGATGGCTGAGCTACTGCGGTGTTTGTCAGACCATGAGACATCCGAAAAATTGGTCCTCTAACGAACACGATGGTGATCTCCATTTTGCTCTACGACCCTCACAAGCAACCACGGGACTCCTCTGACGTCGGTAACGCTGATGTGCCAACTTCTGTCTGTAGCGTTCGAACATTTGGGCTACAAACTTTCCACTGTGGAAAGGAGAGAATCTCTCAAACACGATGGTGTTCTCCGTTTTGCTCTATGTGGTCCAGTGGTGTAAAGTGCTTAAGTTAAACTACTTTAAAGTACAACTTAAGTAGTTTTGGGGGGTATCTGTAGTTTGCAATTTATATTTTTGACAACTTTTGCTTTTACTTCACGACATACCTAAAGAAAATTATGTCGTTTTTACGCCATACATTTTCTCTGACACCCAAAATAGTCATTATATTTTGAAGGCTTAGCAGGACAGGAAAATGGTCCAATTCACACACTTATCAAGAGAACATCCCTGGTCATTCCTATTGCCTGTGATCTGGTGGACTCACTAAACAGAAATGCTTTGTTTGTAAATTATGTCTGAGTGTTGGAGTGGGCCCCTGGCTATCTATAAATAAAATGCAGAAATAAGTCAATTGTGCCGTCTGGTTTGCTTAATACAAATTAATTATACTTTTACTTTTGATTCAGTACTTAAGTATATTTTTTGCAATGACATTTACTTTTGAGTCTTAAGTATATTTAAAAGCAAATACTTTTAGACTTTTACTCAAGTAGCATTTTATTGGGTTACTTTCAATTTTACATCAGTCATTTTATATTAAGGTTATCTTTACTTTTACTCAAGTATGACAATTGCTTCCCATTTTTCCACCATTGCAGTTGTCACGGGACCCGTCTGAAGGTAACCCATACAAATTAATGGAAGTGTGGAGGTAGTTTTGTGCCAAATAAAACAAAGGGTTAAATATGTGTCCATTTTTTTCCTGAGCTCTCCTACATCTCGTAGATATAAGACAGACTTCAAAATCATATACCTTATGATTTATTTATATTTTTGCAATTTATGGATATGTTATTCAATACATTGTAATGTGCTTTTTTATACCTAAAGGGGTCCTACAATTCAAAATAAAATAGCTAAATGACCCATGGTATGACTTTGTTAAAACAATTCCATATGTTAACTCAGCAGTCCAACAAACAAACAACAACCATTCTACTTGATCCAAAAGGATAGCTTTGCCTACCCCCAGGGGTACGCGCAATGCCGTTGGGGTTACAAGGCTATTCAGCCCATTTATATTTTCCAACGGGGCTACACATTTAAGTGAGTTCTTTTTCTGACCTGAGTAGCCTCGTTTCACTGGCAAAAATTAAACCATCTAGTGTTCATCAAAATAACAACACAATGTCAAATACAGGTAGCCTAGTCAAATAATTAACATCCAATCACATTAACCGTTAGTGGAATTCGACTAACGGTCTGAATGTAGCCAAACGTAGCTGCTGCTCATTCCGTTTGCTTGAAAACAGAAAAATGGTTTTAAAAAGTAAGGCCCGCATCCATAGAGACACATACCAGCTCTACTGGCAGTACTACACCTGCACCTGTCGACAACACAAGTTGTTCTGCTTCCATTAGCACATCCAATGCTAGCATCAGTAATTCTACATTTGTGGTTAGCCCAGCTAGCGTGGGCACTGGCAGTTGTGAATCTGATGCAGCCGAAGAGCTACTGCCCCCTTACACGGGAAAGCACCGAACAACAGACAGAGACGTTGGACCATCGTAGAGGCGCAAATATGATGAGAACTACTGTACATTGATTTGGGGTTCACGTATATTGGGAGTAGTGCCTTTCCTCAGCCACAGTGTGTTATATGTGCAAAAGTACTATCTCACAACTAGATTAAACCTTAACTCTTGTGCCAATATTTAGAAACAAAACATGCCAATTTTAAAAATAATCCATGGGAGATTTTTGAGCAAGAATAAAGACGACTTTTGAGTAGTAAGACATGTATAAAAGCAACAGATACCATTAATAAGAAGGGACTAGAAGTGTCTTATATGGTGAGCTACCGGGTGGCTAGGACAAGCAAGCCCCATACTATTGTGGATTACTTCATTGTTCCTGCTTCCGCAGATATGGCTGGGACAATGCTGGGGGAAAAGGCCCAAAAAACTATACAGCCAAAGCCTTCATCAAACAACACTGTTTCACGACGCATCAGTGACATGGCAGGAGATGTTTTGAAACAATTACTGATTCCCATACAAGCCAGTGAATTCTATTCGTTAGAGCTGGATGAGTCAACAGACGTAGCGGGCCTGGCACAGCTCCTGGTATATCTCTGTTATGTTTATGGGGGGTCAATTAAGGAAGACACCCTCTTCTGCAAACCACTGGAAACCAGGACAACAGGAAAACATATTTTTTAAGTAGTGGACAGCTTTGTGATATCAAATGGACTTTGGTGGTCAGATGTGTTTATCTGTACTGATGGCTCAAAAGCCATGACAGGGAGACATAGTGGAGTGGTAACGCGCGTGCAAGCTGTTGCTCCCGACACCACTTGCATACACCGCAGAATCCACAGAGAGGCCCTTGCAGCCAAAGGAATGCATGACAGCTTGAAAAAAGTTTTGAATACTACAGTGAAAATGGTTAACTTTGTTAAATCAAGGCCCCTGAACTCTTGTGTACTTTCTGCACTATGCAATGATATGGGCAGCGACCATGTAACGCTTTTACAACATATAGAAGTGTGCAGTTTATCAAGGGGCAAAGTATTGATACGTTTTTTTGAATTGAGAGACGAAAGTTTTCACTTTTCTGACCGCCTCATGATGATGAGTTTCTCACAGGACTGTCCTATCTGGGTGATTTTTTTTCTCGCCTGAATGATCTGAATCAAGGATTACAGGGACTCTCCGCAACTATATTCAATGTGTGGGACAAAATTGAGGCTATGATTAAGAAATAATTACATTATTATTTGTGCACTGGTCCTATAAGAGCTCTTTGTCACTTCCCACGAGCCGGGTTGTGACAATAACTCACACTTATGTTTAATAAATGTATCGTATAGTGTGTGTTTGGCAGGCGTACAATGATGGCAAAAAAAAAAAATTGACAGTGTGCTGACCCTGGTGCTAGAGGGGGTACCTAGCTGGAGACTGAATGTTTGAAGGGGTACAGGTATATACAAAGTTTGGGAACCACTGACCTAGAGGGATACAAATACCACGCTCATGACTTATTTGTTGATTTCTCTTCAACGTTTAATACAATCCAGCACTCTACCTTGGCTCAGAGACTTATGGACATAGCCTTGTGTTGAGGATCCTTAAGTTCTTGAGCATCAGAACACAGGAGTTCAAGGTGACACAGTGGATTTCAGACAAGCGCATCACCAGCATGATCTCTCCTTAAGACTATGTGCTTTTTCTTCTGTTGTACATCTTTTACACCCAGAGTCGACTCTAGCCGGTGGACTGCCTCACAGCAAAACATTTTAGTGGCCTCTGTCTTGACGGAGGAGGTTAATTTCCTGCTATTCTCCACATTTTGCCATGGGCAATAGAGAAAATGTTGCAATTTTTCTGAAATTCTACACATTTTGTAATGACTTTTGCCATGTTAATATATATATAATGCTCGGTTATGAAAAGCCAACTGACATTTATTCCTGATGTGCTGACCTGTTGCACCCTCTACAACCACTGTGATTATTATTTGACCCTGCTAGTTATCTATGAACATTTTAACATCTTGAAGAACAATCTAGCCTTAATGGCCATGTACTTTTATAATCTCCACCCGGCACAGCAAGAAGAGGATAGCCACCCCTCAAAGCTTGATTCGTTAAATAAAGGTACAAAAAAGGGCATTCCAGCTGGTGTCTATTCCACAAGTTACCACTGGCTAAATCTATGATGTAAAAATGCCTATTTACTCTGTTCCATCTGACTTATTATCTCACATTTCTTCGAGACTAACATTTAGTTTTCAACAGCGATTTGTAGAAACCTTGCTGTCTGTCTCTCCGACATTTGCAACATTGTTTCAATATTCAAATTCAATCTCCAACTATCCCATAGTTATGAACTTGTAAGGGTCGGGAGTAGGGACGAGAGAGGCAAGCAGCGTTTATCATCCAGTCGAAATCATGAATCAGCTGGCATAATTGTTATGGATATATACAAAGAAATGTCAATTGAAAAAAGCTAAAACAAAGCGAAGTGCAGCTAGTTTGCAGTCTTTCCAGCATCAGTTTGAAGTGATTGTGTTGTTGGCTAGCTCCTCTGAACAGTGTCCTTACGAAAGAGCTCCTTTTTCTAGGCAAAATCGTGCCTCATTAGCTCATTGTTATGGATGTATCCAAATAAATGTCAGCTTAAACTAATTCTGTCTGCACTGTTTGGCAATGGAACATTTAGAGGAACGACTGGGTTGCGTCCGTAGATACAGAACAAAAAGACTGAAAGACTGGGTTGCGTCTCTAGCAACCGAAAGAACAGAATGAACGACCAACTGGCTTGGGTAGCAACCATAGGTTTGTTTTGCGACTAGACTGTATCTTGTGGAAGGATGAAATAGTATGAATAAATTCATCAAAATAATGTTTTTTATGAAAATATGTCAATCATTATTTGAATATGTTGGCAACCCATTGTATAAAAATGATAATGACCGCAAAGTTGGGGTTTGTAGGACATATTGGCATGGTTTGCCGGCCGTTGACGAACAACACAGGTGCCAATATATCCTCCAAACACCGGCTTCTTTGGCATTACCACTTAAATGATTACTACAAATGTAGATAGCTGGCTGGATTAACTACCAATCTAAAAATTGTTAGCTGACATGGTTAATTGAGTGACTGTCAGTGACTGATATAACAAAAGAAAAACTGCTGGTGCCTGGTGTATCTACTCTTCTTGCTCTCAATAGTAAGTTGAGACCCGGACCGAGTTCCCCCTAATGGCCAGGGGCCCTAACGCTTATGCCTGGAACCATCTCTGTGTACACCAATGACTGTAAAAGCTTCTACCCTGGTAGACACCTGGTAAAATTTGCAGACGACACAACGCTAGCCAGGTCTACTCTAGAATGAGGAGGAGGAGCATGGGCCAGTCTTGGAGGACTTTCTGAAGTGGTGTGAAGACTCTCACTTAGTGATCAACACAAAGAAGACCAAAAAGGTGTACATTGACAAATGTAACAGCCCCCCCACTGACTGTTGTTAAGAGACATAGAGGAAGTGAAAGAGTATAAATAGACTATATGACCAAACGTATGTGGACACCTGCTTGTAAAAAATCTCATTCCAAAATCATGGCCATTAATATGGAGTTGGTCCACCTTTTGCTGCTATAAAAGCCTCCACTCTTCTAGGAAGGTTTTCCACTAGATGTTGGAATATTGCTGCAGGGACTTGCTTCCATTCAGCAACAAGAGCATAAGTGAGGTCCGGCACTGATGTTGGGTGATTAGGCCTGGCTCGCTGTCGGTGTTCCAATTCATCCCAAAGGTGTTTGATGGGGTTGAGGTCAGGGCTCTGTGCAGCCCAGTCAAGTTCTTTTACGCCGATCTCGACAAACCATTTCTGTATTGACCTCGCTTTGTGTCATGCTGAAACAGGAAAGGGACTTCCCCAAATGTTGCCTCAAAGTTGGAAGCACAGAATCGTCTAGAATGTCATTGTATGCTGTAGTGTTAAGATTTCCCTTCACTGGAACTAAGGGGCCTAGCCCAAACCATGAAAAACAGCCCCAGATCATTATTCCTCCTCCACAAAACTTTACAGTTGGCACTATGCATTTGGGCAGGTAGCGTTCTCCGCCAAACCCAGATTTGTCAGTCGGACTAACAGATGGTCAAGCGTAATTCATCACTCTAGAGAACGCGTTTCAACTGCTACATGGTCCAATGGCGGCAAGCTATACACCACTCCAGCCAATGATTGGCATTGAGCATGGTGATCTTAGAATTGTGTGCGGCTGCTTGGCCATGGAAACACATTCATTGTGCTGATGTTGCTTTCAGAGGCAGTTTGGAAGTCGGTAGTGAGTGCTGCAATCAAGAACAGACAATATTTACGTGCTACGTGCTTCAGCACTCGGTGGTGCCGTTCTGTGAGGTTGTGTGGCCTATCACTTCATGGCTGAGGCGTTGTTATTCATAGACATTTCCACTTCACAATAACAGCACTTACAGTTGACCGGGGCAGCTCTAGCAGAGCAGAAATTTGATGAACTGACTTGTTGGAAAGGTGACATCCTATGACGGTGCCACATTGAAAGTAACTGAACTCTTCAGCAAGGCCATTCTACTGCCAATGTTTGTCTATGGAGATTCCATTAGCTGTGTGCTCGATTTTATGTACTGGTCAGCAACAGGTGAGGCTGATATAGTCCAATCCACAAATGTTATGTGGTGTCCACATATTTTTGTAGATATAGTGTACTTGGGTGTCATACTTGACCACAAGCTACAATGGTTAAATCAGAGCAGATTTATAACAAAGAACAGCAAAGTCATTAATTGAGAGTGTCTTAACATATCTGCTAGTAGTCTGGTGGTTAAGAGCGTTGGCCCAATAACCGAAAGGTTACTGGTTTGAATCGCCTGACTGACTAGGTGAAAAATCTGTTGATGTGCCCTTGAGCAAGATACGTAACCCCAATTGCTCTGGATAAGAATGTCTGCTAAATTACTAAAATGTAAAATGTCTTAAGAAAAATTGCTAGCTCTGCAAGTAAGGTGCTGAGGGTCAAGCAGATGAGTCTGGAATTATGATTAAAGAACCCTCACTAAAGCCCACAAAGTACTGATGGACACCAGAAATGCTCTTTACCAGGAGTTTGAGATATTCCCCTTGGTTGTCACCAGGGCAACAGGGCATAAATGGAATAGAACCAAACAATAATTTGTCCCAGTGGCAGTAAGGCTCCTGAATAATGACAACTACTAGTAGGACAAGCAGGCTGGCCTACAGTTGACATTGTAGATGACAGAATGTTATGTTGCGTATAGTGTATGTAGTGTCCAGACCATCATTGATCACTCATGAACTGCTTTTTCTACCTGTATTATCTGTACATGTCCTTGTCTGTTTTTATATACACAGAGCCACAACCATACTTTCCCCACGGGGATAAAGTAATTCTCTCATCTAGCAATAGTCAATTTGTTAAAAACACACGCGCACACACACAAACAGTCACAAGAAGCTGAAACACTTTCTCTATGTAATCTAGCAGTAATCGTTAATCTCTCTAGTCTAGTGCAATCATGATTACTGTGCTGCATCTGTATAATATTAAGCATATACACAATTATCAGAGCTGAGCTACTTTACTTTTCATTTTGTCGACAGTCTATTTTATGTCAATTGTTTAAGCACAATTTTGAAAACAGGGCCCGGTTTGTCAAAACACTACACACAATTAGCACAACCCTACACCAAAGTAGCACAACACTTCAGATCATTTGCAAAATGGAACACTTGTCAAAACTATACACAACTTCATAAAAATAATATTTTGTTACCATATGAAACACACATTTCATATGACTTCAATCTCTTTGAACCAGTTACACTCTGCTGTTGCTAACCTAAAACACTTTCAGCAAGTCTAATTGTCAGTGATTAGAGTACTGTAAATGAAGTACACAGAGAAAGTGCAACTATACAAACACTAAACAAGACCAATGCTGCAGACTGAGGAAAACATAATTTATTTCTCTCCATATACCCAAATCAGTCAACATGTCAACATGGAGAATCACAACAAAACATGTCCCAGTTTTCATAATACTACAGTAGTGTGTATAACACTGTTAGCTCAGCAAACCGACAAACGTAAAATACTGTATCCAGTACAGGTTACAATGAGAGTAAATAACAACAACATAAAAAATATTCTGATAAACACTGACAATATTGTACAGAAAATACTACAGTAAAAATACTACACATTATCTCTTCTCCTAGCTGGATCTGGTCAGAGAATTTCATCAACATCACAAGCAATATCGTAATTAGCAAGACAACGCGGGAAGAACCGTCTTGAATGTCGAATCCATCCTTGCAAAGCTGCGGCCTAGACTTGGTCACAGTCGTCCTCCATGGCCTGAATGAGGGGTACCTGAGCCTGGGGCTGGAGATCGTAAACCTTCCTGGCCTGAATGAGGGGTACCTGAGCCTGGGGCTGGAGATCGTAAACCTTCCTGGCCTGAATGAGGGGTACCTGAGCCTGGGGCTGGAGATCGTAAACCTTCCTGGCCTGAATGAGGGGTACCTGAGCCTGGGGCTGGAGATCGTAAACCTTCCTGGCCTGAATGAGGAGTACCTGAGCCTGGGGCTGGAGATCGTAAACCTTCCTGGCCTGAATGAGGGGTACCTGAGCCTGGGGCTGGAGATCGTAAACCTTCCTGGCCTGAATGAGGGGTACCTGAGCCTGGGGCTGGAGATCGTAAACCTTCCTGGCCTGAATGAGGGGTACCTGAGCCTGGGGCTGGAGATCGTAAACCTTCCTGGCCTGAATGAGGGGTACCTGAGCCTGGGGCTGGAGGTCGTAAACCTTCCTGGCCTGAATGAGGGGTACCTGAGCCTGGGGCTAGAGATCGTAAACCTTCCACCGCCATGCAGAGAACAACTCTTTGATAGGGTTTAGAAACGGAGAGTATGGTGGAAGGTATAGTACTGTCAACTGTGGATGGTGTTGAAACCAGTTCTGGACCAAAGCAGAGCGGTGGAATGACACATTGTCCCAGATGACCATGTATTGCATCTGGTGCATTTCATTGCCTGCTGTGACGATGTGGTGCAATCGGCCCAAAAGTGTGAGAATGTGAGGTGTGTTGTAAAGGTCCATTTTGGCATGACGGAGGACAACCCCATGCTGTGAAATGGAAGCGCAAAGGGTGACGTTACCCCCACGTTTGCCTGGGACATTGATTATAGCCCTGTGGCCAATTATATTTCTGCCTCTCCTTCTTGCTTTTGTGAGGTTGAAACCTACCTCATCAATATATATGAATTCATGCAGGATTTCCTCAGCATCCATCTGCAAAACTCCCTGAAATACAGTGAAAGACAAGATTGTGTAGTTCAGGCTAGGTCTAGTATACAGTCTATGCAACACCACAGTACTAAAGTGAACAATACAAACCTCCACATACTCATGCCGCAGCCATTTGACCCTCTCTGAATTCCGCTCAAAGGGCACTCGATAAAGGTGTTTCATTTGAACCTGATGTCTTTTCAGGATACGTGCCAGTGTTGACTGAGAGACCTGATGGACATGATTGAAAATGGCATGGTCACCGATAATGTTGGCTTGTAGTTCTCTGAGCCTGATAACATTATTGGCCAAAACCATGTTTATTATCTCTCTTTCTTGTTCTTGCGTGAATATGGGCCCCCTTCCTCCTTGTCGTTTCCGACCCTCAATCCTATGTAGAGAATAATACATGTAACTTACTGTACAATGTCTCAGGAAGGGGTATCACAAGTGCTGATATGGTGCATACAATAAGCAGCTGATTACTGTAACTGTAGACAGATATTTTACCTGTTTCCTGTCGAAAAGTCCTTATGATAGATGCCACTGTATATCTGCGAAGATTTGGCTGAACTCTCAGTCCAGCCTTCCTCAGCGTCAATCCGTGGTTCTCAACATGGTCCACTAGTGTTGCACGAATGTCATTTGATAAGTTTGGTCCTCTTCTTCTTTGTCCACTCCTCCTGCTTCAGGTCTTCCTCGATCTCTGGCTCTGCCTCTGCCTCTTCTGCCTCTTCTTCTTCCTCCTCCTCCTCCTCCTCCTCCTCCTCTGTGTCCTCCTCCTCCTCCTCCTTCTCTGTGTACTCCTCGTCTCACCCTCACTCTTCTTCAAACTCCTTACCTTTTGGTTGAAGGCAGGTGAACCTACCTCCTGCATTTTTATAGTGCTTAAACCTGATTGGTGTGTCTACAATTTAGCAACCATGTGTTTGTGCACCTGATGGCTGTGTTTAACAGATTGGCTCATAGGTGTGGTAATTGACAGTCAGTGCTTTGGAATTTTAAGGAAGTGGCATCATGATATACTTCTGTGTCTGATGTATACAAGTGTGTTTAGTGTTTTGCAAATCACTGTGTGTAATGTTTTGTAAATAGTGTGAAGCTGACAATGTGCTTACAGTTGTGCAAATCTAGCCTTGCGTTTTGCTCCTTGAGTGTAAGATTTTGCTAATTGTGGGAAAAGTTCAATGTTAGTGTGTAAGCAATCGTAAAAAACTGTAATAAGAGAACTGAATAAACCAAAAAATGAATCTAGGATGAAAAAACATTGAAAGCTTTCTTTCTACAATCAAAGGCAACAATCAATATAATTAATGAAGTGTATGCCCTATGACCCTTTGGGTGAATTAAATATCTAGGACTTCTCTATCATCAACAAAACCATCTACGAAATAATTTGATAAAAGCTGAGAGCCAAAGCAAGCACTGTGACTAAAGGCATGATCTACACAGAATTGTAATAACTTGGGCCTCTACACACTGCAGCTATTTAAGGTATACACCCAGATTAGAATATATATATATATTTTTGTAGCAGGCCTATGTAGGCCATATTCATCAAAAATAATAAGCGTGACACCATTGTTATTAAGGTCTTTTTTAGAATAATGATGTCACCGTTATGGTTTCTTGAGCTGCTCCTCATTATACACACAGGTCTCGTCACGACGGTTCACCCAACATTCATGATTGAAGGTGGGGGAATGAAAAGAAGCTCATTTTCTGATACAACCTAATATGGCGCCCCCATTTACTCCCTGACATTGAGGGAGAGCACTGGCTTAATCGCTTTATGGTAATTAAATGTTTGAATGAAACATTTTACACTCGCAGTCAAAGTAAGGAACATATTTCATTTGTAGCTGTGTATTTAAGGTGTGTATATAGGCGAGAAAAGGGAAAAAAGGTGTGCTTCAATGGAGCAGAAATCTTAAACCAGGAAATTCCTTTGCCTTCAAGCTTGCTGCAGAGATAAACATATGGATTTTTGTCCCCCACCGCCTTCGCTCTCTCTTAAGTAAATGCAAAGCTCTCCACAAAGTGATTTAATGTACAACCACAAGTCAATAAGATTGGATGGTGTGCAAATTTCTCATGAGGGGAAAAATAAAAAGTTCAAAAGATTCCAGATTGACCATGACAAGTGTTCATACGCTGCTTTCAGGACCAGGCTGCTACAGGCGGAGGGCTGATAGGCCTACGACTGTCATAAAAGAGAACAATTCTACAAACAGCTCAGATTAACATACAGTCACATGAAAGTCTATTCATTTATCACATAGACCTAGCTGTTGGTAACTGTGTTAATAGATTGGCCATTTGATTTGTCATATGCTAACATAGCTATCTGTATCTCTAAACGTGTAAGACATTTGAGTCTGTTTACGAGTTAGAATCAACTAGGAAAATATCATATTGTGTACAAAACATTCTGAACACCCAGTGCTCAGTGGTGACGAAAGTACCCAACTGTCATACTTGAGTAAAAGTGAAGATACCTTAATAGAAAATGACTCAAGTAAAAGTAAGTCACCCAGTAAAATTCTACTTGAGTAAAAGTCTGAAAGTATGTGGTTTAAAATATACTTAAGTATCAAAAGTAAATGTAATTGCTAAAATATACTTAAGTATCAAAAGTAAAAGTATAAATAATTTCAAAGTCCTTTATATTAAGCAAACCAGATGGCACCATTTTCTTTTTTTCTTCTTTTTTTAACGGAAAGCCAGGGGCACACTCCAACATTCAGCCATCATTTATAAATGAAGCATGTGTGTTTAGGGAGTCCACCAGATCGGAGGCAGTATGGTTGACCAGGGATGTCCGGTTGATAAGTGTGTGAATCGGACTTTTCCTGTCCTGCAAAGCATTCAAAATATAACGACTACTTTTGGGTGTCAGGGAAAATGTATGGAGTAAAAAGTACATAATTCTCTTTAGGTATGTAGTGAAGTAAAAGCAAAAGTTGTTGTCAAAAATATAAATAGTAAAGTACAGATACCCCCCAAAACTACTTAAATTGTACTTTAAAGTAGTTTAACTTAAGCACTTTACACCACTGGACCACATAGAGCAAAACGGAGAACACCATCGTGTTTGAGAGATTCTCTCCTTTCCACAGTGGAAAGTTTGTAGCCCAAATGTTCGAACGCTACAGACAGAAGTTGGCACATCAGCGTTACTGACGTCAGACGAGTCCCGTGGTGCTTGTGTGGGTCGTAGAGCAAAATTTATTATATTGTCAAAAATATAAATAGTAAAGTACAGATACCCCAAAAAACTATTTAAGTGCCACTTTAAATAATTTTTTACTTAAGTACTTTACACCACTGTTTATCCATGACATGGACTGACCAGGTGAATTCAGGAGAAAGCTATTATCCCTTATTGATGTCACTTGCTAAATCGATTTCAATCAGTATAGTTGACGGTGAGGAGACTAGGTAAAAAACTTTTTTTTACGCCTAGAGACAATTGAGACATGGATTGTGTATGTGTGCCATTCAGAGAGTGAATGGGCAAGACAAAACATGTAAGTGCCTTTGAACAGGGTATGGTAGTAGGTGCCAGGCACCGGTTTGTTTCAAGAACTGCAACACTGCTGGGTTTTTCACCCTCAACAGTTTCCTGCGTCTATGAAGAACGATCCATCACCCAAAGGACAGCCAGCCAACTTGACATAACTGTGGGAAGCATTGGAGTCAACATGGGCCAGCATCCCTGTGGAACGCCTTCGATACCTTGTAGAGTACATGCCTCGACAAACTTAGGCTGTTCTGAGGGCAAAACTCAATATTGTAAAGGTGTTCTTAATGTTTTGTACACTCAGTGTATTTTCTGAAGGATAATATATTTGCTGAAGAGGAGAATGATTCAAAGCGTTCTCAGGTGTGATGATGCATCCCAATACGGGTTTACAGGTCTAGACAATAACTAGGAGGAATACATTACACATACAAATAAGGAGAGAGAACATTGTGTATTGCACCATGAATCTGAATTTGAAGTTCCATAATAGAGTTGGGTTTTCACTCAATGTTCTACCATTTCTCGGAATCGCTCGGAAGCCCTTTATCCTGTTCTATTGGGTCTGTGAGTTCTATCTCCCATTCCTCACACTACAATGTTCCGCCAGCTAGAGACAGTAAATGAAGGATGAAAAACAACACAGTCTTTTTCAGTCAGTTAACTTGGAACACTGAGACTTCATGACATCCCCGAATTGTCAATAGCAGTAGTTGCACAATGTGAACGCTTTCTTTGGGATCATAAATACAGAATGTCAGAATGCTGAACAGCCAGTGTGAAATCCAAACAGGCCTACTGTGTCACAACAGGGGGCATAATGTACAGTAGTCATTCACACTTTATGCAACGTACTTCATGTTGACCCTGCCTTTGATCCATCTGTGTAGGCACTTCCGTATGTGCCAGATGACACTGGAGCATCCCCTTACCCCTCACTGTAAGGGCATAGCTCCTACAGCAATAGCCAACAGCAGGTATTCCTGTGCTTCAGTGCCATAGACAGGAGACATAACATCCACCAGCTTGTTAGTGGCTCAGAGGAAACTACGTACAGTTACAGCTGGTCTACATTAACCCACAAGTCCAGATCATATCCACCTGGGACAGTAAGCTGTGTGGTGTTCATTATATCTGTCCAATGGTAATACTTGCCACCCCTATTCATTCACATGAATCAACAGGAGATTGACCTCTGTGGAATGTTCTATGGATATTTCCCCATTTACAGTGGGGTCCGAAATAATTGACACCCTTGATAAAGATGAGCAATGCCTGTATAAAATAAATAAAATAAATAATACAAAGAAAGGCCCACACCACTCACCAAACCATTGGTGTGCATAACCATAGCACCAGTTCCAATCCAAGTACAATGTTGATTAGCAATCTCCAGACGGTGCTATGGTCAGATGACATGGAAATAGAGCTCTTTGGCCACGCACACCAACCTGGTTGCTTCAGTAAGTGGGCTGGAACTTGGCTGCAAGTGAGTCTTCCAGCAAGTCAATAACTATAAGCACACATCAAAAACTACAAAAACATTGTTAATTGAACCACAAAATCAACATTTTAAAATGGCCATATCAGTGTCCGAACTTAAAAACCTGTGGTTTGAATTTGAGGGCAGTCCATAAGAGCAGAAGACTGATATCAAGGATCTGGAAAGATGTGAAGGAATGGTCTAAGCTCTCCCCAAATCTGTTCTCCAATCTCAAAACATTTTAGAAAAAGGCTCAGTGTCGTTATCCTATCAAAAACAAAATGTCTTTCTCTGAGCAAATCTATTAGTGTACAATATAGCTCAGTATTGAGATGATTATTTTATACAGTCTGTGCAGTGCCAATAATTCTGGACCTGACTGCACATCTGTCTTTGTGTCCCAGAAGTATACTTCTATGTCTTAGGAGAAACACAGAGTGAAATATGATACATTGGGATTGATTAAAACAACCCCACGATTTGGCCCTTTATACCAAAAAAAAACACAAAAAGAGGATAGGAAAAGGGTGTGAGGAGGAGGAACAACTGTAGGAAAGCCACTATGATCAGCTTTCAACGGGAACCTGCACAGGGGTGCCCTTTCACTCCATCACCACAGTCACACACACACAGACGCATGGAGATACAGCAGGAGGGTAGCTTCATCAATCAAACCAGAACCATGAAGAACCACAGATATCTAGCTTTGTACCCCCCTTAGGGAGAACTTTGAAGACAGTCGGTGTGAAACAAACGTGACAAAATATCAACACATGAGTCATGGATTGCAGATGTTTGAGTTAGAAACAGAAATCTGGCGTGAAATAAAAAACTGCTGATAAGGATTCATGTAAACTTTTCGTTGTTTCTTTACAACTGTTACAGGCTAACATAGAATTGACCATATTAATGGTGCTGTGCAATATGAAGTATAGGGAAAAAAATACAAATAATGAAGGAAAGGAAATGAGAGTATTCAACACAATACAACTTTTTTCAGACTGTCGCAGCCGAACTGCGCCAGAGAACAATATGAATGGTACCTGGAAAAAAAGATAGCAATCCATTTTTTGAAATTAAGGAAGAGGAGAGTATGCATAACACATCTCAACGCAACAGTGGAGCCCTGGTCTGCTCTACTCAGCTCTAGTTCCAGCAGGCTTCAGTGGAGCAGTTGAATTAAGATGATTTATGTGGACCTATCCCGACTACACACCGATGGATTAGGAGACATTCCTGCTAAACAGAGATAACAGATTGAGATTCTGCGCTGTTCTGTGTTCTCCTCAGATAAAAAAAACAACGAGTTGAGCTGGGATGACACAGGGCTTTAGCGAATGGGAAGAGAGTAATCTGAGGCTCTGAACCCATGCTGTCAAATCAGAACACTAATAGCAAACCGATTGCATAGACAAAGGATAAATCATTGGCCAATCAGATTGAGAGGCCCATCAGTTTCATATTAGCAACAGTAGAGTAGTAGGGGAGTCAATTGGTGCCTTTGTACTGAAGACCATTCATGTGGCCATGACCAAAATAAATTGAGAGAATTAACAGGTTTGGTGATGCATGTTTGTGACAAATATCTTAAAGAGAATCTGAACCCACAAAATAAGACTTCTCTTGAACAGGGAGTATGTAGCATCAATAGTAGTCATTAACATAAAATATAGCTTGGTCATAAAGTCAGTAACTGTGTTTTGAGAGATGGAATCGAGGATGTCACCAATTTCATAGAATAATTTAGGTTTGAGTTTAGATTTCAATCATGCCCACATGTCCACGGGACCCAAATCATCTGAGCATGCTGCACAGCTGCACACTATCCAATCGTAGGAGCAGAATCAACCTAAAGCCCACCCATTACTTTACAGACAGCAGAACAACCCAATTGAGTCATTAGCACACAACATGAGACCACGAACGAGACATAGATACAATACATCATTGCCAATGTTATGTTGAAAGAACGAGACTGTTATGCAGGTGAGTGAGGACCCAAAAGCGACTTAACAGAAACTGAGTTTATTAAAGTCCAAACAGAGATAACATAATCCTCAATCCTTTACAGGAAATGTCCAAACGGGGAAAACATAAATCCTCTAGTTGTTGAGGGGAATTGCAGGATAAGCGGCAACAGACTGCAGGTCCCTTCGGGTAGGCGCGGGCCGTAGCGGACAGAGACACCTGCTCACACGCAGCATCTGATGATAAGGCAAAACACGACAGGACGGAACAAGGACACAGCAAACAGCAAACAAGAATCCGACAAGGACAGAGGCAGAAACCGAGAGAGACATAGAGACCTAATCAGAGGGCAAAATAGGGGACAGGTGTGAGAGAGTAAACAAGGTCGTTAGGAGAATGAGGAACAGCTGGGAGCAGGAACGGAACGATAGAGAGAGAGAGATAGAGAGAGGGAAAGAAACCTAATAAGACCAGCAGGGGGAAACGAATAGAAGAGAAAGCACAGGGACAAGACATGACAATATATGACAATACATGACAGAGACTGGGGTTTTATCCACATTTGTGAGTTAACGTTAGCATCACAAAGACAACTATCATTTCATTAGCCAAAGTCAAGGATAGTATGGTGGCTCAGAATGTTTAAGATAACTCAACTTTGGTGAGTGAAGAGGAACAAACAACCGTAACTGCCAGAATATGATATAGCGAACATAACACACCAACATCAAAACAGACCCCCAAGATGCAAATCTCATTTATGTGTACAGATGATTACTGGAAAGCTGTTATTACTGTCAAATTACCAGGTTTAAGTTATCATTATTGATTACTCATCTGAATTAGAGAATCACATTTAAAAATTTAAAAAAATTAATGTCAGAAATTGATGCCCATCAGTCTCTTGTGATGTAAAACACGTTTCAACAAATGTGAGACATTTCACCCACATCTAAACCACATAAATAACATCAATTAACAGCATAACATTTGAACATGAATTGCAAAATTAAGTGATAATAGCAGGTGCATTGTTGACAAGACAGATGACAGGCAACTATCAACCTTGGGTTGAATAAAAATCTATTTGTATGCAACTTGAAATGATACCACACTACTGTACCTAAATCAAGTCACTGCATACCGTAGCTGCTAAATCAAAATGCAGTATAGGCACAAAACTTCTATTTTTCTCTCTTTCATTGTGTCAGAGACCAGCTGCTTTCTTTAAACTCTATGGAGGGAACAGAGCAAATTCTTCAAAGAGCTTCTGATGCAGTCTTAAAAGACAGGTTGGCTTTTAACATAAACGCTTTAAACATTTAACACAATGTGGTTACGGTTGCGTGTGTGTGTGTGTGGGGGGGGGGGGGGGGGTCTCACAGGTCTTTTCTCAGAGTCTGGAGTATGACCTTTCCACATATTTAAGTCCCCAGATTCAAACAGATGAAAGTTCAGACGCTGATCAACTCTCTCAGCTTGTCTCTCATGCCCCCTTGAGTGATCTTACTTGCTTCTAACTTCTTGTGTCAAAAAATGAATTAGTTAACCTCTTGCACTGTGAAAGTTTTCTGAGGGTAACAAACTAACTTTCCAGTGATGCTATGGTGAAGTATGATTGAATTTGACTGTTTCATTCTTGTCAAAACCCTAGCCCTCCATCTGAACCTGACCATCGTTCTACAAAGAAGACAAGGCATAATCCTCCCTTCTCTAAGTGAGTCAACCTGTGTTTGGTTAGCGGTGGTTGAGTGCTCAATTTCATACCTTGTGTATTCAATAACAGTAGCTAATGCAATTTGTATTTTGTATTTATTATGGATCTACTGCCAGGGCAGTAGCTACTATTCCTTGGGTGCAGCAAAATGTAGAATAAAAAAACAACAACATAACAATACATTCACAGACTGTGTGCCCTCAGGCCCCTACACCACCACCGCCATGTATCGTATATACTGTACAAAATCCATGTGTAAGTGTGTTTATAGTGCATATGCTATTGTGTGTGTGTGTGTGTGTGTGTGTGTGTGTGTGTGTGTGTGTGTGTGTGTGTGTGTGTGTGTGTGTGTGTGTGTGTGTGTGTGTGTGTGTGTGTGTGTGTGTGTGTGCGTGTGTGCGTGTGTGCGTGCGTGCGTGCGTGCGTGTGTGTGTGTGTGTGTGTGTGTGTGTGTGTGTGTGTGTGTGTGTGTGTGTGTGTCTATGTTTGTTTTGTTTCACAGTCCCCACTGATCCTTAAGGTGTATTTTTATCTATTTTTTTACTGCTTGTATCAGTTACTTGATGTGGAATAGAGTTCCATGTAGCCATGGCTCTATGTAGTACTGTGCGCCTTCCATTGTCTTTTCTGGACTTGGGGCTGTGAAGAGACCTCTTGTGGCATGTCTTGTGGGGTATGCCTGTGTGTCCGAGCTGTACACCAGTAGTTAAAACAGACAGCTCAGTGCATTCAACATGCCAATACCTCTCATAAATACAAGTAGTGATCAAGTCAATCTCTCCTCCACTTTGAACCAGGAGAGATTGACATGCATATTATTAATATTATCTCTCTGTATACATCCGAGTGCTGCCCTGTTCTGAACCAAATGCAATTTTCCTATGTCCTTTTTGTGGCACCTGACCACATGACTTAAAGGTAGTCCAGGTGTGACAAAACTAGGGCCTGTAGGACCTGCCTTGTTGACAGTGCTGTCAAGAAGGTAGAGCAGCGCCTTATCAGACTTCTACTGTTGTTTTGACCATGACGGTTTACAATCCAGGGTAACTCCAAGCAGTTTAGTCACCTCAACTTGCTCAATTTCCACATTATTTATTACAAGATTTAGTTGAGGTTTAAAGTTTAGTGAATGATTTGTTCCAAATACAATGCTTTTAGTTTTAGAAATATTTAGGGCTAACTTATTCCTTGCCACCCACTCTGAAATTAACTGCAACTCTTTGTTAAGTGTTGCAGTCATTTCAGTTGCTGTCGTAGCTGACATTTATAGTGTTGAGTAATCCGCGTAAATAAACACTCTGGCTTTCCTCAAAGCCAGTGGCAATTCATTAGTAAATATTCAAAAAAGTAATGGGCCTAGACAGCTGCCTTGGGGAATTCCTGATTCTACCTGGATCATGTTGGAGAGGCTTCCATTAAAGAACACCCTCTGTGTTCTGTTAGACATGTAACTCTTTATCCACAATATAGCAAGGGGTGTAAAGCCATAACACATACGTTTAGCCAGCAGCAGACTATGATCGATAATGTCAAAAGCTGCACTGAAGTCTAACAAAACAGCCCCCACAATATTTTTATCCTCTGTTTCTATCAGACAATCATTAGTAATTTGTGTAAGTGCTGTGCTTATTGAATCAAGTCAATCAGAGAGACACCTGCTCCATTGTGAAAGTTTGTTGTCAATTTGTTTACTGTAAAATAGCATTGTATCTGGTCAAACTGTCATGTATTGTCATATATTGTCATGTCTTGTCCCTGTGCTTTCTCTTCTATTCGTTTCCCCCTACTGGTCTTATTAGGTTTCTTTCCCTCTCTCTATCCCTCTCTCTCTCTATCGTTCCGTTCCTGCTCCCAGCTGTTCCTCATTCTCCTAACGACCTCGTTTACTCTTTCACACCTGTCCCCTATTTTGCCCTCTGATTAAGTCTCTATTTCTCTCTCTGTTTCTGCTTCTGTCCTTGTCGGATCCTTGTTTGCTGTGCTGTGTTCTTGTTCCGTCCTGTCGTGTTTTGCCTTCATCAGATGCTGCGTGTGAGCAGGTGTCTCTGTCAGCTACGGCCTGCGCCTACCCGAAGGGACCTGCAGTCTGTGGCCGCTTATCCTGTTATTCCCCTCTACAAACTAGAGGATTTCTGTTATCCCCGTTTGGACATTTCCTGTTAAGGATTCAGGATTTGTTATTTTCTGTTTGGACTTTAATAAACTCAGTTTCTGTTAAGTCGCTTTTGGGTCCTCACTCACCTTCATAACAGATTCATGTTCAGCACGTTCGACGTGTTCTCCAGCTCCTTTTAGAGAATTGTCTTTATGTGAAGGCTGAGAAGTGCGCTTTTCATGTCTCCTCCGTCACATTTCTCGGTTCTGTTATTTCCACTGAAGGCATTCAGATGGATCCCGCTAAGGTCCATGCTGTCAGCGATTGGCCCGTCCCTAAGTCACGTGTCGAGTTGCAGCGCTTTCTCGGTTTCGCGAATTTCTATCGGCGTTTCATTCGTAATTTCGGTCAAGTGGCAGCTCCTCTCACAGCCCTTACTTCTGTCAAGACATGCTTTAAGTGGTCCGTTTCCGCCCAGGGAGCTTTTGATCTCCTCAAGAAGCGTTTTACATCCGCTCCTATCCTTGTTACTCCTGACGTCACTAAACAATTCATTGTCGAGGTTGACGCGTCAGAGGTGGGCGTGGGAGCCATTCTGTCCCAGCGCTCCCATTCTGACGATAAGGTCCATCCTTGCGCGTATTTTTCTCATCGCCTGTCGCCGTCGGAACGTAACTATGATGTGGGAAACCGCGAACTGCTCGCCATCCGCTTAGCCCTAGGCGAATAGCGACAGTGGTTGGAGGGGGCGACCTTTCCTTTTGTCGTTTGGACTGACCATAAGAACCTTGAGTACATCCGTTCTGCCAAACGACTCAATGCGCGTCAGGCTCGTTGGGCGTTGTTTTTCGCTCGTTTCGAGTTCGTGGTTTCTTATCGTCCGGGCACTAAGAACACCAAGCTTGATGCTTTATCCCGTCTCTTCAGTTCTTCTGTAGCCTCTACCGACCCCGAGGGTATTCTCCCTGTGGGGCGTGTTGTCGGGTTGACTGTCTGGGGAATTGAGAGACAGGTAAAGCAAGCACTCACTCACACTCCGTCGCCGCGCGCTTGTCCTAGTAACCTTCTTTTCGTTCCCGTTTCTACTCGTCTGGCCGTTCTTCAGTGGGCTCACTCTGCCAAGTTAGCTGGCCACCCCGGCGTTCGGGGTATGCTTGCTTCTATTTGCCAGCGGTTTTGGTGGCCTACTCAGGAGCGTGACACGCGCCGTTTCGTGGCTGCTTGTTCGGACTGCGCGCAGACTAAGTCAGGTAACTCTCCTCCTGCCGGTCGTCTCAGACCGCTTTCCATTCCCTCTCGACCATGGTCTCACATTGCCTTAGACTTTATTACCGGTCTGCCTTCGTCAGCGGGGAAGACTGTTATTCTAACGGTTGTCGATAGGTTCTCTAAGGCGGCTCATTTTATTCCCCTCGCTAAGCTTCCTTCCGCTAAAGAGACGGCACAAATCATCATTGAGAATGTGTTCAGAATTCATGGCCTTCCGTTAGACGCCGTTTCGGACAGAGGTCCGCAATTCACGTCTCAGTTTTGGAAGGAGTTTTGTCGTTTGATTGGGGCTTCCGTCAGTCTCTCTTCCGGTTTTCATCCCCAGTCTAACGGTCAAGCAGAACGGGCCAATCAGACTATTGGTCGCATCTTACGCGGTCTTTCTTTTCGAAACCCTGCGTCTTGGGCAGAACAGCTCCCCTGGGCAGAATACGCTCACAACTCGCTTCCTTCGTCTGTGACCGGGCTATCTCCTTTTCAGAGTAGCCTTGGGTACCAGCCCCCTCTGTTCTCGTCCCAGCTCGCCGAGTCCAGCGTTCCCTCCGCTCAGGCTTTTGTCCAACGTTGTGAGCGCACCTGGAAGAGGGTCAGGTCTGCACTTTGCCGTTATAGGCCGCAGACTGTGAGAGCCGCCAATAAGCGTAGGACTAAGAGTCCTAGGTATTGTCGCGGTCAGAGAGTATGGCTCTCCACTCGTAACCTTCCCCTTACGACAGCTTCTCGCAAGTTGACCCCGTGGTTCATTGGTCCGTTCCGTATTTCTCAGGTCGTTAATCCTATCGCAGTGCGACTTCTTCTTCCGCGACATCTTCGTCGCGTCCACCCAGTCTTCCATGTCTCCTGTGTCAAGCCTTCTCTTCGCGCCCCCGTTCGTCTCCCCCCCCCCCGTCCTTGTCGAGGGCGCACCTATCTACAGGGTCCGGAAGATTATGGACATGCGTTCTCGGGGACGTGGTCACCAGTACTTAGTGGATTGGGAGGGGTACAGTCCTGAGGAGAGGAGTTGGGTTCCATCTCGGGACGTGCTGGACCGTTCGTTGATCGATGATTTCCTCCGTTGCCGCAAGGGTTCCTCCTCGAGTGCGCCAGGAGGCGCTTGGTGAGTGGGGGGGTACTGTCATGTATTGTCATATATTGTCATGTCTTGTCCCTGTGCTTTCTCTTCTATTCGTTTCCCCCTGCTGGTCTTATTAGGTTTCTTCCCTCTCTCTATCCCTCTCTCTCTCTATCGTTCCGTTCCTGCTCCCAGCTGTTCCTCATTCTCCTAACGACCTCGTTTACTCTTTCACACCTGTCCCCTATTTTGCCCTCTGATTAAGTCTCTATTTCTCTCTCTGTTTCTGCTTCTGTCCTTGTCGGATCCTTGTTTGCTGTGCTGTGTTCTTGTTCCGTCCTGTCGTGTTTTGCCTTCATCAGATGCTGCGTGTGAGCAGGTGTCTCTGTCAGCTACGGCCTGCGCCTACCCGAAGGGACCTGCAGTCTGTGGCCGCTTATCCTGTTATTCCCCTCTACAAACTAGAGGATTTCTGTTATGCCCGTTTGGACATTTCCTGTTAAGGATTCAGGATTTGTTATTTTCTGTTTGGACTTGAATAAACTCAGTTTCTGTTAAGTCACTTTTGGGTCCTCACTCACCTTCATAACACATACACAATTTTTTTCAAAAGTTTAGTATGGGTTAGTAACAGGCTCATTGGTTGGCTATTTGAGCCAGTAAAGGGGGCTTTACTATTCTTAGGTAGCGAAGTGATACACGTTCTAGTAGGCTTAAATGGAAGATGTGGCAATATCGTCCGCTATTATCCTCAGTAATTTTCTGTCCAAGTTGTCAGACCCTGGTGCCTTGTCATTGTTGATGGACAAAAATCATTTGTTCACCTCCTCCACACTAACTTTACGGAATGTAAAATTACAATGCTTGTCTTTCATAATTTGGTCAGATATACTTGGATGTGTTGTGTAAGCATCTGTTGCTGGCATGTTATGCCTACGTTTGCTAATCTTGCCAATGAAAAGTAATTGGCAATATCATTTGGTTTTGTGATGAATGAGCTATCTGTTTCAATGAATGATGGAGCTGAGTTTGCCTTTTTTCCCAGAATTGAATGTAAGGTGCTCCAAAGCTTTTTACTATAATTCTTTATTTCATTGATCTTTGTTTCATAGTGTAGTTGCTTCTTATTTTTATTCAATTTCACATGATTTCTCAATTTGCTACACGTTTGCCAATCGGTTGTGCAGCCCTCTCAGCCATACAATTTTTAAATTCCTCGTCAATCCACGGGGATTTAACTGTTTTTACAGTCATTTTCTTAATGGGTGCATGCTTATTAGCAACTGGAATAAGCAATTTCATAAATTTTTCAAGTGCAGTGTCTGTTTGCTCCTCATTACACACCACAAACCAACAGATATTCTTTACATCAATAACATAGGAATCACTACAAAACTTATTGTATGACCTCTTATAACCTATATTAAGCCCAGCCTTTGTAACTTTGGTTTTCCTAGATATGGCTACTATATTGTGATCACTACATCCGATGGATCTGGTTACTGCTTTCAAGCACATTTCTACAGCATTAGTAAAGATGTGATCAATACATGTTGATGATTTAATTCCTGTGCTGTTTGTAAATACCCTGGTAGGTTGACTGATAACCTGAACCAGGTTGCAGGCACTGGTTACAGTTTGAAGCTTTTTCTTGAGTGGGCAGCTTGATGAAAGCCAGTCAATATTTAAATCACCCAGAAAATGTACCTCTGTTGATATCACATACATTATCAAGCATTTCACACGTTATCCAGATGCTGATGTTAGCACTTGGTGGTCTATAGGAGCTTCCAACCAGAATGGGCTTTAGGTGAGGTAGATCAACTTGTAGCCATATTACTTCAACAGTATTTGACATGAGCTCCTCTCTAATCTTTACAGGAATGTGGTTCTGAATATAAACCACAACACCTCCACCATTGGAATGTCTATATTTTCTATACATGTTATAACGTTGTATTGCTACCACTGTATCGCCAAAGGTATTATCTAAGTGAGTTTCAGAGATAGTCCGAATATGAATGTCATCTGTTACTAGAAAATTATTGATTTCATGAACCTTGTTTCTTAAGCTACATAAATTAATGTGGGCTATTTTGAGCATGTTTCTTCTGGGATGCTTACATTCTTTCATTGCTTTCCTGAGAATCTTAACAGCAGTAGATGTGCTCATGTTATTAATGTTATTGCAGGGTGAGCTGCAAACAGTGGACTTCCTCCTAGGGCACACCGGCTTAGTGCTAAATCTGAGTGCTTAGTGCTAAATCTGATAAATCTGCTTTAATAGGCACATGATTATTGAATACAATAGATGTAGGCTCAGTAGGAGCATTCAGGGCAGTTAAAGGGACATCAATTATGTGTTACGGTTTTCTTCTCTCCTCCTCTGAAGAGGATCGGACCAAAATGCAGCGTAGTTAGTGTTCATGTTCTTTAATAAAGGAAAACTCAAACATGAACATAATACAAAAACAATAACCGTGGAAAACCAAAACAGCCTATCTGGTGCAAACAAACACAGAGACAAGAACAATCACCCCGAAACACTCAAAGAATATCGCTGCCTAAATATGGTTCCCAATCAGAGACAACGATAAACACCTGCCCCTGATTGAGAACCACTCCAGGCAGCCATAGACTATTCTAGATAACCCTACTATATCACAATCCCAATACCTACAAAAAAAACAAGACAAAACACACCACATAATAAACCCATGTCACACCCTGGCCTGACCAAAATAATAAAGAAAACACAAAATACTAAGACCAGGGCGTGACATTATGTTACTTATATTGTGTCTACTGATGCCCCTGGTGTAATGTACAATTGCTGATGCATTATGACAGCTGTGTCACAATCGTAGCGATTAACTGTGCTGGGTTTGAGTCATTGATAAGTCATTGTCTCAACGCATCCTTATAGTGCTGTGAAAGGATCCAGGAACCCAAATGATTTGGGTGGATCCCATCCTCCTTAAATTGTCAACAAAATGTATACCCATTGAGCTGCAATAATCATATAGCCAGTTGTGAAGAGAAAGAATCCTGCTAAAGCGTTCAGAGATGTTGGGTCTTTTGTTAGTGTTTAGCAGAGAGTCAATCAACTCTTGAAATCCAGTTTCAACTTTTCAGAGCTGCACTTCATAATGTCATTAAAACCCACATAGACTACGATAGAATCAATTTCCATGTCCTGGTGTAGTACATTCGGGAGCACCTGAGTAATGTCATTTACTCCAGCTCCTGGATAAGATATTGTTTTTGGACCAGGAACGGTCAAATGTTTTACCATGGAACTGCCCAGAATCACGGCTGGCGAGAAGGACGAGGAAATCCGCCCACCTGGACTTCCCGACGGACAGATCACAGGCTTTGAGGATTGGCAACAACACCTACTCCATACTCCATAACTCCTACCTACTCCACAACTCCTACTTCACACAGGGCCCCCCCCATGCGTGTGTCCTCAGTCCTCTGCTGTACTTGTCATGTTTTGTCTTATATCATCTTGTCATTTTTGCTTTTCCTTCTGTTCGTTTCCCCCTGCTGGTCTTATTAGGTTCGTTCCCTTTTTCTATCCCTCTCTCTCCCCCTCCCTCTCTCTCCTCTCTCTATCGTTCCGTTCCTGCTCCCAGCTGTTCCTATTCCCCTAATCATCATTTAGTCTTCCCACACCTGTTCCCGATCCTTTCCCCTGATTAGAGTCCCTATTTATTCCTTTGTGATCCGTTCCTGTCCCGTCGGTTCCTTGTATTGTATTCACCATGCTGTGATTGCGTTTCGCCCTGTCCTGTCGTGTTTTTGCCGTGAGTGTGTATCACCCTGTCCTGTCGTGTTTTTTGCCTTCATCAGATGCTGCGTGTGAGCAGGTGTCTCTGTCGACTACGGCCTGCGCCTACCCGAAGCGACCTGCAGTCTGTGGCCGCTTCTCCAGTTGTTTCCCCTCTACAAGTCTAGAGGATTTCTGTTATTCCGTTTTGGACTTAAATAAACTCTGTTTCTGTTAAGTCGCTTTTGGGTCCTCTTTCACCTGCATGACAGAAGGAACCGACCAAGGAATGGACCCAGCGACTTCAGACGCTGTTTACACTGCCGTCAAGATCCAAGGAGCCATGCTCGGCAGACACGAGCAGGAATTGTCTGCTGCTCGCCATGCCGTGGAGAACCTGGCCGCTCAGGTTTCCGACCTCTCTGGACAGTTCCAGAGTCTACGTCTCGTGCCACCTGTTACTTCCTGGCCTGCCGAGCCTCCAGAACCTAGGGTTAATAACCCACCTTGCTACTCCGGGCAGCCCACTGAGTGCCGCTCCTTTCTCACGCAGTGTGAGATTGTGTTCTCTCTCCAACCCAACACATACTCTAGAGAGAGAGCTCGGGTTGCTTACGTCATTTCACTCCTTACTGGCCGGGCTCGAGAATGGGGCACAGCTATCTGGGAGGCAAGGGCTGATTGCTCTAACAAGTTCCAGAACTTTAAAGAGGAGATGATTCGGGTTTTTGACCGTTCAGTTTTTGGTAGGGAGGCTTCTAGGGCCCTGGCTTCCTTATGCCAAGGTGAACGGTCCATAACGGATTATTCTATTGAGTTTCGCACTCTTGCTGCCTCTAGTGAGTGGAACGAGCCGGCGCTGCTCGCTCGTTTTCTGGAGGGACTCCACGCAGTGGTTAAGGATGAGATTCTCTCCCGGGAGGTTCCTTCAGATGTGGACTCTTTGATTGCTCTCGCCATCCGCATAGAACGACGGGTAGATCTTCGTCACCGGGCTCGTGGAAGAGAGCTCGCATCAACGGTGTTTCCCTGCTCCGCATCGCAACCATCTCCCTCCTCTGGCTTTGAGACTGAGCCCATGCAGCTGGGAGGGATTCGCATCTCGACTAAGGAGAGGGAACGGAGGATCACCAACCGCCTGTGCCTCTATTGCGGAGTTGCTGGACATTTTGTTAATTCATGTCCAGTAAGAGGCCAGAGCCCATCAGTAAGCGGAGGGCTACTGGTGAGCGCTACTACTCAGTCCTCTTCATCTAGATCTTGTACTACTATGTCGGTCCATCTACGCTGGACCGGTTCGGGTGCTACATGCAGTGCCTTGATTGACTCTGGGGCTGAGGGTTGTTTCATGGACGAAGCATGGGTTCGGAAACATAACATTCCTTTCAGACCGTTAGACAAGCCTACGCCCATGTTTGCCTTAGATGGTAGTCATCTTCCCAGTATCAAATTTGAGACACTACCTTTAACTCTCACAGTATCTGGTAACCACAGTGAGACTATTTCTTTTTTTGATTTTCCGTTCACCGTTTACACCTGTTGTTTTGGGTCATCCCTGGCTAGTATGTCATAATCCTTCTATTAATTGGTCTAGTAATTCTATCCTATCCTGGAACGTTTCTTGTCATGTGAAGTGTTTAATGTCTGCCATCCCTCCCGTTTCTTCTCTCCCTACTTCTCAGGAGGAACCTGGCGATTTGACAGGAGTGCCGGAGGAATATCATGATCTGCGCACGGTCTTCAGTCGGTCCCGAGCCAACTCCCTTCCTCCTCACCGGTCGTATGATTGTAGTATTGATCTCCTTCCGGGGACCATTCCTCCTCGAGGTAGACTATACTCTCTGTCGGCTCCCGAACGTAAGGCTCTCGAGGATTATTTGTCTGTGTCTCTTGACGCCGGTACCATAGTGCCTTCTTCCTCTCCGGCCGGGGCGGGGTTCTTTTTTGTTAAGAAGAAGGACGGTACTCTGCGCCCCTGCGTGGATTATCGAGGGCTGAATGACATAACGGTTAAGAATCGTTATCCGCTTCCCCTTATGTCATCAGCCTTCGAGATTCTGCAGGGAGCCAGGTGCTTTACTAAGTTGGACCTTCGTAACGCTTACCATCTCGTGCGCATCAGAGAGGGGGACGAGTGGAAAACGGCGTTTAACACTCCGTTAGGGCATTTTGAGTACCGGGTTCTGCCGTTCGGTCTCGCCAATGCGCCAGCTGTTTTTCAGGCATTAGTTAATGATGTTCTGAGAGACATGCTGAACATTTTTGTTTTTGTCTATCTTGACGATATCCTGATTTTTTCTCCGTCACTCGAGATTCATGTTCAGCACGTTCGACGTGTTCTACAGCGCCTTTAGAGAATTGTCTCTACGTAAAGGCTGAGAAGTGCTCTTTTCATGTCTCCTCCGTTACTTTTCTCGGTTCCGTTATTTCCGCTGAAGGCATTCAGATGGATTCCGCTAAGGTCCAAGCTGTCAGTGATTGGCCCGTTCCAAGGTCACGTGTCGAGTTGCAGCGCTTTTTAGGTTTCGCTAATTTCTATCGGCGTTTCATTCGTAATTTCGGTCAAGTTGCTGCCCCTCTCACAGCTCTTACTTCTGTCAAGACGTGTTTTAAGTGGTCCGGTTCCGCCCAGGGAGCTTTTGATCTTCTAAAAGAACGTTTTACGTCCGCTCCTATCCTCGTTACTCCTGACGTCACTAGACAATTCATTGTCGAGGTTGACGCTTCAGAGGTAGGCGTGGGAGCCATTCTATCCCAGCGCTTCCAGTCTGACGATAAGGTTCATCCGTGCGCTTATTTTTCTCATCGCCTGTCGCCATCTGAGCGCAACTATGATGTGGGTAACCGTGAACTGCTCGCCATCCGCTTAGCCCTAGGCGAATGGCGACAGTGGTTGGAGGGGGCGACCGTTCCTTTTGTCGTTTGGACAGACCATAAGAACCTTGAGTACATCCGTTCTGCCAAACGACTTAATGCCCGTCAAGCTCGTTGGGCGTTGTTTTTCGCTCGTTTCGAGTTTGTGATTTCTTACCGTCCGGGTAGCAAGAACACCAAGCCTGATGCCTTATCCCGTCTGTTTAGTTCTTCTGTGGCTTCTACTGATCCCGAGGGGATTCTTCCTTATGGGCGTGTTGTCGGGTTGACAGTCTGGGGAATTGAAAGACAGGTTAAGCAAGCACTCACGCACACTGCGTCGCCGCGCGCTTGTCCTAGTAACCTCCTTTTCGTTCCTGTTTCCACTCGTCTGGCTGTTCTTCAGTGGGCTCACTCTGCCAAGTTAGCTGGTCATCCCGGTGTTCGAGGCACTCTTGCGTCTATTCGCCAGCGCTTTTGGTGGCCGACTCAGGAGCGTGACACGCGCCGTTTCGTGGCTGCGTGTTCAGACTGCGCGCAGAAGAAGTCTGGTAATTTTTTTTCTGCTTCTGCTCCTGGTCTTGCTGGGTCTCAGTCTGTTCCCTGCCATCGCATCTCTCCTGTTCTTGTTCCTGCCCTTGCTGTGTCTCAGTCTGTCCCTAGT
This sequence comes from Oncorhynchus gorbuscha, assembly GCF_021184085.1. NCBI lineage: Eukaryota > Metazoa > Chordata > Actinopteri > Salmoniformes > Salmonidae > Oncorhynchus > Oncorhynchus gorbuscha. Next base: position 29,220,300 of record NC_060194.1, on the reverse strand, counting down.
TCTCATTTTTTTTTTTTTTTTTAGAGTAGTACCCTAGTTTCCTTTTTATCGTTTTTCGTTACGGTCCTGAGGAGAGGAGTTGGGTTCTTTCTCGGGACGTGCTGGACCGTTTGATCTATGATTTCCTCCGTTGCCGCCAGTGTTCCTCCTCGAGAGCGCCAGGAGGCGCTCGGTGAGTGGGGGGGTACTGTCATGTTTTGTCTTATATCATCTTGTCATTTTTGCTTTTCCTTCTGTTCGTTTCCCCCTGCTGGTCTTATTAGGTTCGTTCCCTTTTTCTATCCCTCTCTCTCCCCCTCCCTCTCTCTCCTCTCTCTATCGTTCCGTTCCTGCTCCCAGCTGTTCCTATTCCCCTAATCATCATTTAGTCTTCCCACACCTGTTCCCGATCCTTTCCCCTGATTAGAGTCCCTATTTATTCCTTTGTGATCCGTTCCTGTCCCGTCGGTTCCTTGTATTGTATTCACCATGCTGTGATTGCGTTTCGCCCTGTCCTGTCGTGTTTTTGCCGTGAGTGTGTATCACCCTGTCCTGTCGTGTTTTTTGCCTTCATCAGATGCTGCGTGTGAGCAGGTGTCTCTGTCGACTACGGCCTGCGCCTACCCGAAGCGACCTGCAGTCTGTGGCCGCTTCTCCAGTTGTTTCCCCTCTACAAGTCTAGAGGATTTCTGTTATTCCGTTTTGGACTTAAATAAACTCTGTTTCTGTTAAGTCGCTTTTGGGTCCTCTTTCACCTGCATGACAGTACTCCCTGTTCACCCGCGACCGCGTGGCTTCGCAAGAGGGAACATGCCCTAATCCACATTAATGTAGAGGGAACATGCACAGATCTACATCAATGTAGAAGAGAGAGTGATGAGTTTTAAGTTCCTCGACGTCCACCTCAGCAAGGACTTGTCATGCACCAACAACACCACCACTCTTGTCAAGAGGGCGCAACAGCGTCTCTACTTCCTAAGGCGGCTGAAGAAATTCTACTGAAGAAATACTACTGCTGCACCATCGAGAGGGTCCTGACCGGTTGCATCATGGCCTGGTACGGGATTTGCTCCGTCCACAAGTGCAAGACTCCAGTGGGTGGTGAAGATGGCCCAGTACATTGCCGGTGCTTCCACCCATCCAGCTGGTCCCAAACTATTATTAATCTGCTCAATTTATACACTTGCCCCCCGCCCCTCCCCCTTCCCCAATACAAATGTATTCTACTGAGCCATTTCATTTATGTTCATACTCTTTTTTAAACTATTTATTGTTGTTGTTGCATTGTCGAGAATGAACCTGCAAGTAAGCATTTCGTTGGATGATGTATACCATGCTTGTGCTTGTACATGTGACTAGTTAAGCTTTAAACTTGAAACACCATCCGTTAAGCCAAATGTAAATATTTGTTTTAATGCATTTTGCCCATGTATTCCATTTGCACACAGACACATCTCAGCAACAGTGTAAATTGACTGTGAATGTAACCCAGGATCTTGTATGCATTCATAATGACAGGCCTACACACGGCTCATTCTCTTTCCTTGTACACTGGGAGGTTGGTGTTGTTGTTTATTCTAGTTTCCAGGGTAAACAAACTACGATCAGACCTTTTCAACTTCCTCTTGACATGTTGGCTGAGCCAACCACCAACTGCTTCTCATAGAACCGACTGGTTCTATTTAGGGTTCAAACGTAACACCACCCTGCATGGCAGAAGAGACATTAAGGAGACATTAGAGTGGACAAGTGTATATTAATACCTGTGGTGTTTGAGGAGGCCTCAGTCAATATTCCACTTGGCTTTATCTTAACTTTGCTGAATAGAGTGGCTGATTTATGGTGCAGTTTTATCGACTGAATGCAATTCCCAACCACTCAGGGTTGCACCAAAATCACATTCAACGACGGCTGGCAACAGGCCCTGACATATGAAATTACTGCAAATATTGCCCTCGCACACTAAGAAGGTGATGTATATTCAGTGTTTCCCCTATCATTGTACATACCGGAAGTGCCTCACCACCTGTAGCTCTGTTTCCCCCAACCTTAACATTTACTTTACTGACTTTATTGTCCCAGTGGGAAAAAGGTTGTATACACATTTAAAATGGTGTTAAAAATAAAAAAGAACAATACATACTGTACATTCAACAACAAATTCACAATACAAATCGATAACAGTGATACACAGAATAAGCAGTATGTGAAGACCAACCAACCCCAGCTGTTAAGGAGGGATATTGCTCATGGCACAAATTATTGTCCTGATTTTTCTGCAAGCAGATGCCATGTACAGTACTTGGGCCCAGAGGGCAGTAGTTCAAAGTCTTGCTGCCTGTCTGACCTTGAGTACCTTGCTTGCTGATGGCTTTGATTGGTTACAATTGAAAATGCCTGGATAATTATTCTTAGTCTTCAACTGCTATGCTTTATCTTGGCCAGGTCGCAGTTGCAAATGAGAACTTGTTCTCAACTAGCTTACCTGGTTAAATAAAGGTGAAATAAAAAATGAATACAAAAATGACAGTAAGTAGATGAAGACGACATATTATATGTATTACTTTGTTGTCATTGTAACCCACTGAGATTTAACAACACCACGTTTCAATGTTAAAGAAAGTCTTAAAACTGATTATCCTCCTCATATGTTCATTCATGTCTAGCTGTCAGAGGAAAATTAATGATCTTCCTTTAGTCCTTTACAAGGACACGTTGAAATGCTACTGTAGCCTGTTTTGCAGAAATAGGTATACACTGAGTGTACAAAGCATTACACTGAGTGTACAAAACATATTTCCATGAGATAGACTGACCAGGTGAATCCAGGTGAAAGCTATGAATCCTTATTGCTGTCACCAGTTAAATCCACTTCTATCAGCGTAGATGAAGGGGAAGAGACAGATTGATGAAGGATTGAGACAATTGAGATGGTGTATGTGTGTGATATCAGACGGTGAATGAGCAAGACAAAATAATAAAGTGCCTTTGAACGGGGTCTGGTAATAGGTACTAGGCGCACCAGTTTGTGTCAAGAACTACAACACTGCTAGGGTTTTCGCACTCAATAGTTTCTCCTCTGTATTAAGAATGGTCCACCACCCAAAGGACATCCAGACAACTTGGCACAACTGTGGGCCAACATGGGCCCTCATCCATGTGGAACGCTTTCAACACGTTGTAGTCCATGGGCCAAACGAATTTAGGCTGTTCTGAGGGAAAACGGGGATGCCACTCAATATTAGGAAGGTGTTCCTAATGTTTTGTACACTCAGTGTATACAACGTTGCGGGAGATTAATATGATTCCATTTCAATACACATGCCACCTAGTGAGCTTACTTCAAATTGGAACAAACAATTAGACTGAATGAAATAAAAAAAACTACTAAATCCCCACTGCATTCAGTATCTGTTAAATTTGGGCTAAAATCCCAAACCAAATGTAAAGCTGCCTGCTCAGCAGTTTCATCTTTGAGGAGGAGTCAGTCAGCCTACATAGTGGAATAATAGAAAGATACACGAAGCAGCACATCTGGTTTCCTGATATCTTCAAAACCACTGCCTACAACAGTACAAAAAAAATGTACATCCAAAATATATTTCGTATGACAGAGGCATCATGCCCATAGAGGATGTGTTGCCTGCTGGCAAGGTTAGTAGAAAAGCAATCAATGACTAAATGTACTAAATCAATCTTTTACTCAGATTTTAGCAGATGTAACAGAGTTATTATTGGTGACTCCTACTCAACATGGAATCTTACTGGCTGGTTTGAGTGGCTTGCTTACGAGGGGCGGTGTTGGAGTTAGAACCGTCCCAATCAAGGAGTGCCAAGCCAGCGGTAAATTAAAGGGATTTTTATACTCCTACGTGCAGAATGGAATGTACAGGTTATATTCACTTGTCTGTAAACATTTCTATAATATTGTACATGAGATTGTAAATATTTGTGGTGCATTTTGTCCAATATAATTTCAGCTAATACTACATTCACTGTGTCTGGTGGTGTTTTATGTATTTTGTATAGCTCGCGTGCAGAGAGTAGAATTATCTGTGGTGGCTGCATTGCATGACGTGCTATCCATGCTGTTTCCCTATCAAGTACATTTCTGCATTTATTAGTATATTGTAATTTTCATGTATTCCTGTTGTGATAAACTTGTATTATTTTTGGTAGCTATGCTTACCCAGGTCAACAAGCGTTAAACCAGGGCGCGTGTATGGAGAGTAGAATTGTCATGTTTGTCATTTATTATCATGTCTTGTCCCTGTGCTCCCCATTCTATTCGTTTCCCTCTGCTGGTCTTATTAGGTTCTTTCCCTCTTTCTATCCCTCTCTCTCCCCCTCCCTCTCTCACTCTCTCGCTCTCTCTTCTCTCTATCGTTCCGTTCCTGCTCCCAGCTGTTCCTATTCCCCTAATCATCATTTAGTCTTCCCACACCTGTTCCCGATCCTTTCCCCTGATTAGAGTCCCTATTTCTTCCTTTGTGTTCCGTTCCTGTCCTGTCGGTTCCTTGTTTAGAATTCACCGTGCTGTGATTGTGTATCGCCCTGTCCTGTCGTGTTTTTGCCTTCATCAGATGCTGCGTGTGAGCAGGTGTCTCTGTCAGCTACGGCCTGCGCCTACCCGAAGCGACCTGCAGTCTGTGGCCGCTTCTCCTGTTATTCCCCTCTACAGACTAGAGGATTTCTGTTATTCCCTGTTTGGACATTTCCTGTTAAGGATTCAGGATTTGTCGTTTTCTGTTTGGACTTGAATAAACTCTGTTTCTGTTAAGTCGCTTTTGGGTCCTCTTTCACCTGCATGACAGAAGGAACCGACCAAGGAATGGACCCAGCGACTTCAGACGCTCGTTACACTGCCGTCGAGATCCAAGGAGCCATGCTCGGCAGACACGAGCAGGAATTGTCTGCTGCTCGCGATGCCGTGGAGAACCTGGCCGCTCAGGTTTCCGACCTCTGGACAGTTCCAGAGTCTACGTCTCGTGCCACCTGTTACTTCCTGGCCTGCCGAGCCTCCAGAACCTAGGGTTAATAACCCACCTTGCTACTCCGGGCAGCCCACTGAGTGCCGCTCCTTTCTCACGCAGTGTGAGATTGTGTTCTCTCTCCAACCCAACACATACTCTAGAGAGAGAGCTCGGGTTGCTTACGTCATTTCACTCCTTACTGGCCGGGCTCGAGAATGGGGCACAGCTATCTGGGAGGCAAGGGCTGATTGCTCTAACAAGTTCCAGAACTTTAAAGAGGAGATGATTCGGGTTTTTGACCGTTCAGTTTTTGGTGGGGAGGCTTCTAGGGCCCTGGCTTCCTTATGCCAAGGTGAACGGTCCATAACGGATTATTCTATTGAGTTTCGCACTCTTGCTGCCTCTAGTGAGTGGAACGAGCCGGCGCTGCTCGCTCGTTTTCTGGAGGGACTCCACGCAGTGGTTAAGGATGAGATTCTCTCCCGGGAGGTTCCTTCAGATGTGGACTCTTTGATTGCTCTCGCCATCCGCATAGAACGACGGGTAGATCTTCGTCACCGGGCTCGTGGAAGAGAGCTCGCATCAACGGTGTTTCCCTGCTCCGCATCGCAACCATCTCCCTCCTCTGGCTTTGAGACTGAGCCCATGCAGCTGGGAGGGATTCGCATCTCGACTAAGGAGAGGGAACGGAGGATCACCAACCGCCTGTGCCTCTATTGCGGAGTAGCTGGACATTTTGTTAATTCATGTCCAGTAAAAGCCAGAGCTCATCTGTAAGCGGAGGGCTACAGGTGAGCGCAACTACTCAAGTCTCTCCATCAAAATCCTGTACTACTTTGTCGGTCCATCTACGCTGGACCGGTTCGGGTGCTACATGTAGTGCCTTGATAGACTCTGGGGCTGAGGGTTGTTTCATGGACGAAGCATGGGTTCGGAAACATGACATTCCTTTCAGAGAGTTAGAGAAGCCTACGCCCATGTTCGCCTTAGATGGTAGTCATCTTCCCAGTATCAGATTTGAGACACTACCTTTAACCCTCACAGTATCTGGTAACCACAGTGAGACTATTTCTTTTTTGATTTTCCGTTCACCGTTTACACCTGTTGTTTTGGGTCATCCCTGGCTAGTATGTCATAATCCTTCTATTAATTGGTCTAGTAATTCTATCCTATCCTGGAACGTTTCTTGTCATGTGAAGTGTTTAATGTCTGCCATCCCTCCCGTTTCTTCTGTCCCTACTTCTCAGGAGGAACCTGGCGATTTGACAGGAGTGCCGGAGGAATATCATGATCTGCGCACGGTCTTCAGTCGGTCCCGAGCCAACTCCCTTCCTCCTCACCGGTCGTATGATTGTAGTATTGATCTCCTTCCGGGGACCATTCCTCCTCGAGGTAGACTATACTCTCTGTCGGCTCCCGAACGTAAGGCTCTCGAGGATTATTTGTCTGTGTCTCTTGACGCCGGTACCATAGTGCCTTCTTCCTCTCCGGCCGGGGCGGGGTTCTTTTTGTTAAGAAGAAGGACGGTACTCTGCGCCCCTGCGTGGATTATCGAGGGCTGAATGACATAACGGTTAAGAATCGTTATCCGCTTCCCCTTATGTCATCAGCCTTCGAGATTCTGCAGGGAGCCAGGTGCTTTACTAAGTTGGACCTTCGTAACGCTTACCATCTCGTGCGCATCAGAGAGGGGGACGAGTGGAAAACGGCGTTTAACACTCCGTTAGGGCATTTTGAGTACCGGGTTCTGCCGTTCGGTCTCGCCAATGCGCCAGCTGTTTTTCAGGCATTAGTTAATGATGTTCTGAGAGACATGCTGAACATCTTTGTTTTTGTCTATCTTGACGATATCCTGATTTTTTCTCCGTCACCCGAGATTCATGTTCAGCGCGTTCGACGTGTTCTACAGCGCCTTTTAGAGAATTGTCTCTACGTAAAGGCTGAGAAGTGCTCTTTTCTCGGTTCCGTTATTTCCGCTGAAGGCATTCAGATGGATTCCGCTAAGGTCCAAGCTGTCAGTGATTGGCCCGTTCCAAGGTCACGTGTCGAGTTGCAGCGCTTTTTAGGTTTCGCTAATTTCTATCGGCGTTTCATTCGTAATTTCGGTCAAGTTGCTGCCCCTCTCACAGCTCTTACTTCTGTCAAGACGTGTTTTAAGTGGTCCGGTTCCGCCCAGGGAGCTTTTGATCTTCTAAAAGAACGTTTTACGTCCGCTCCTATCCTCGTTACTCCTGACGTCACTAGACAATTCATTGTCGAGGTTGACGCTTCAGAGGTAGGCGTGGGAGCCATTCTATCCCAGCGCTTCCAGTCTGACGATAAGGTTCATCCTTGCGCTTATTTTTCTCATCGCCTGTCGCCATCTGAGCGCAACTATGATGTGGGTAACCGTGAACTGCTCGCCATCCGCTTAGCCCTAGGCGAATGGCGACAGTGGTTGGAGGGGGCGACCGTTCCTTTGTCGTTTGGACAGACCATAAGAACCTTGAGTACATCCGTTCTGCCAAACGACTTAATGACCGTCAAGCTCGTTGGGCGTTGTTTTTCGCTCGTTTCGAGTTTGTGATTTCTTACCGTCCGGGTAGCAAGAACACCAAGCCTGATGCCTTATCCCGTCTGTTTAGTTCTTCTGTGGCTTCTACTGATCCCGAGGGGATTCTTCCTTATGGGCGTGTTGTCGGGTTAACAGTCTGGGGAATTGAAAGACAGGTTAAGCAAGCACTCACGCACACTGCGTCGCCGCGCGCTTGTCCTAGTAACCTCCTTTTCGTTCCTGTTTCCACTCGTCTGGCTGTTCTTCAGTGGGCTCACTCTGCCAAGTTAGCTGGTCATCCCGGTGTTCGAGGCACTCTTGCGTCTATTCGCCAGCGCTTTTGGTGGCCGACTCAGGAGCGTGACACGCGCCGTTTCGTGGCTGCTTGTTCGGACTGCGCGCAGACTAAGTCGGGTAACTCTCCTCCTGCCGGTCGTCTCAGACCGCTCCCATTCCTTCTCGACCATGGTCTCACATCGCCTTAGACTTCATTACCGGTCTGCCTTTGTCTGCGGGGAAGACTGTGATTCTTACGGTTGTCGATAGGTTCTCTAAGGCGGCACATTTCATTCCCCTCGCTAAACTTCCTTCCGCTAAGGAGACGGCACAAATCATTATTGAGAATGTATTCAGAATTCATGGCCTCCCGTTAGACGCCGTTTCAGACAGAGGCCCGCAATTCACGTCACAGTTTTGGAGGGAGTTCTGTCGTTTGATTGGTGCGTCCGTCAGTCTCTCTTCCGGGTTTCATCCCCAGTCTAACGGTCAAGCAGAGAGGGCCAATCAGACGATTGGTCGCATACTACGCAGCCTTTCTTTCAGAAACCCTGCGTCTTGGGCAGAACAGCTCCCCTGGGCAGAATACGCTCACAATTCGCTTCCTTCGTCTGCTACCGGGTTATCTCCGTTTCAGAGTAGTCTGGGTTACCAGCCTCCTCTGTTCTCATCCCAGCTTGCCGAGTCCAGCGTTCCCTCCGCTCAAGCGTTTGTCCAACGTTGTGAGCGCACCTGGAGGAGGGTGAGGTCTGCACTTTGCCGTTACAGGGCACAGACGGTGAGAGCCGCCAATAAACGCAGGATTAAGAGTCCAAGGTATTGTTGCGGCCAGAGAGTGTGGCTTTCCACTCGCAACCTTCCTCTTACGACAGCTTCTCGTAAGTTGACTCCGCGGTTCATTGGTCCGTTCCGTGTCTCCCAGGTCGTCAATCCTGTCGCTGTGCGACTGCTTCTTCCGCGACATCTTCGTCGCGTCCATCCTGTCTTCCATGTCTCCTGTGTTAAGCCCTTTCTTCGCACCCCCGTTCGTCTTCCCTCCCCCTCCCGTCCTTGTCGAGAGCGCACCTATTTACAAGGTACATAAGATCATGGACATGCGTTCTCGGGACGGGGTCACCAATACTTAGTGGATTGGGAGGGTTACGGTCCTGAGGAGAGGAGTTGGGTTCCGTCTCGGGACGTGCTGGACCGTTCACTCATCGATGATTTCCTCCGTTGCCGCCAGGATTCCTCCTCGAGTGCGCCAGGAGGCGCTCGGTGAGTGGGGGGGTACTGTCATGTTTGTCATTTATTATCTTGTCCCTGTGCTCCCCATTCTTGTTTAGAATTCACCGTGCTGTGATAGTGTATCGCCCTGTCCTGTCGTGTTTTTGCCTTCATCAGATGCTGCGTGTGAGCAGGTGTCTCTGTCAGCTACGGCCTGCGCCTACCCGGAGCGACCTGCAGTCTGTGGCCGCTTCTCCTGTTATTCCCCTCTACAGACTAGAGGATTTCTGTTATTCCCTGTTTGGACATTTCCTGTTAAGGATTCAGGATTTGTCGTTTTCTGTTTGGACTTGAATAAACTCTGTTTCTGTTAAGTCGCTTTTGGGTCCTCTTTCACCTGCATGACAAGAATGATCTGTGATGTCTGCATCACAGACCATGCAGTTTCCCTATCAGATAATAAACCCATGACTGGTGCTACATGTTGGAGTCCTTGTCGCTGATTGTTCATAACATAACACAATGCAAGAAGAGTACTGTTACACAGAGAAGTTGCAGAGAAGTATATTTCCTTAATTTAAAAATAACCACCAGTCAGGAGGATACAGACAGCTCAAGAGCTGTGCTTAGATATGCAGAAAAGAGACATAGAATTAAGAATAATGATTATAGCTCTAGATTGCAGGAAAACGCTTTTTCAGGTGTTTGAAAAATGCTAAATTATCCAACTCCAATTATCCAATTACCAGCAGTTGGGGTTCACACTTTCACATACTTTGTTCCTCCTCAGATTTCCGGGGTGCATGATGACCCTGCTGTACGCTGAAAAGGCCTATAATACTGTAATGCTACAAAGGCTTTATGGTGCTGTGAAAAAGGATTTGCCTTTCAAATATTCTCTACTTTCCATATTTTTTATACTGAATGTTATTGGATGATTTTGTTTGGCAAAACCCAAATACTGCATTCCACAGTAAGAACCTAATACCAAAGGTCAAGCATGGTGATGGTTTGGGGATGCTTTTCTGCCTCAGGACCTGTATCAGAGAATTCTACAGGAGAATGTCAGGTCATCCATTTGTGAGATGAAGCTGAAGCAGCTGGGTCATGCAGCAAGACAATGATCCAAAAACACACAATCAAGTCTACATGAACATGGTTAAAAGCAACACATTTTTCATTTTTGAATGTCCTAGTCAAAGTCCAGACGTAATCGAAATTGAGATGTTGTGGCAGGACTTGAAACGAGCAGTTCTTGCTTGAAAACCACAAATGTTGCTGAATTAAAGCAGTTCTGCATGGAAGAGTGGGCCAAAATTCCTCCACATTGATGTGAGAGACTGATCAACTACAGGAAGCATTTGGTCTCAGTCATTACAGCTAAAGGTGAAACAATCAGTCATTGAATGTAAGGGGGCATATGTTTGTTAATAAAATACATAAATTAAGCATATATATTTTTGTTATTTGTAAAATCATGTTCCCTGTTTTAACGTACAATTTCAATCTATCTAATCGAATAGAATCCACAGATTGCGAGTTGAAGATAAATAATTTTACTAACAGTATTAGTTACACTAGTAATTGACTGACCAGGTCTCTCCAGATCTCCTAACAGTACTATTTCTAGGGTCAATTTTAGATCAATGCTATGCATTTTCAGCCATTCCTGAACCTGAGACCAGAAACAGGCTACCTGATGGTAATACCAAAATAAATGGTCTATTGATTCTGTATCCTCTGTAAAAAAAATCTGCAGAGATTCGATGATTTTATGCCCCAAATATTCAACATTTTTTGGTGGCAAGAATTCAATATAATTATTTTAGCTGAAAAGCACGAAGTCTTAAATCTTGCGTTGTTTTATATATCAATTCATACACCCTGTACCATAGAATCGGTACATCAAAAATCTCTTCCCAACTATTTTGCAATCTGGATGGCACAGTTGTCATCATCCTGATCCTCAAATGAAACTGGTATAATTTTCTATTTATGCTATTTTTATTTCTCTGTCAGTTTTGATCCTTTATATTGGGCAGACAGACCAGTTCTCTAACTCCTCCCGCTGCCATCTGCCTCCTCCATTTTTGGGGTAAAGCTGTAATTAATTGGTTGTACTCTTGGATTGAGCAGACCTTCCTGTACAATTCTGATAACTCCATGAAGGACATAACTCCACCATTCCAATTTACAATATCGTTTAAGTACAAAATACCCTTTTCAAACATCTTTCCAATAAATACAGGTATTTTATCAACCGGCACATTTGATTTCAGCCATAATATTCGTTGTAATATTTTTTCTATCTTTTCAGGGGGATGAAAATGAAATTGTGGCCAGCTTTGCAATACTTGTTTGAAAAAGAGAGATACTTTAAAAAAGTATCATTTTCAATTCATCGAAAATGAGACATGGCAAACTGCACAAAGGCAAAAAGGCCATTTTAAACAATGGATTCTTTTTAATCTACTTGAGAACCATTTAGGGTTCAAGTAAAACTTTTGAATAAGAGTAGCTTTTAGAGAGAGGTTTAGTGCTTTTATATTTAATAATATCAATCCACCAAATTCATATTCATTAAATATATAGGCACGTTTTATTTTGTCTGGTTTAGCGTCCCAGATAAAGCTAAATATTTTTTGCTCATATGATTTCAAAAACGAATCATCAGGAGTAGGCAGCGCCATAAGTAAGTGAGTAAACTGAGATATGACTAAGGAGGTAAATCAGGGAAATTTTTCCATAAATAGACAGGTATTTACCTCTCCATGGTTGCAGGATCTTGTCTATTTTAACAAGTTTTCTATTGAAATTCATTGTGGAGAGCTTATTTATATCTTTTGTGATATGAATACCAAGTATGTCTCCTTCATCATCAGCCCATTTTATAGGTAAACTGCAGGGTAATATAAAAGTTGTATTCTTTAAAGATCTAATACATAATATTGTATACCTATCATAATTAGGTTTTAGTCCAGAGAGTACAGACAAGTTATCTAGATCTTCAATGAGACATTGCAGGGATCTAGCTTGCGGACTTAAAACTTGAGCCATTGGCATACATGGATACCTTTGTTTTTAAGCCTTGGATTTCTAATCCTCTAATGTTGTTATTGGATCTGATTTTATTAGCTAGCATTTTGATGGCCATAACGAATAGATATGGTGACAGCAGACACCCTTGTTTACCTCCTCTTGACAATTCAAAACTATTCAAAGAGTAGTAGCCATTATTTATTATTTTACACCTGGGTTTGTTATACATTATTTGGCTTCTTAGATGTTTCATGATGTTCTATTATTTCTAGTAGTTGTCGAATATTATCTCCAATGTATCGTCCATGTAAAAAATCTGACTGATCAGGATGAACAACACCTGGTAAAACCCTTTTAATTCTGAGTGCTAAGCTCTTCGCTAGTATTTTTGCATCACAACATTGAAGTGTAAGGGGGCCTCTAGTTTTTTAGATAGACTGGGTCTTTATATTTGCCATCTGGGTCTTGTTTTAATAATAGAGAAATCAGACCTTCCTGCTTAGTACCTGACAGACTACCATTCAATCGGAGTAGTTAAAACAATCTAACAATGGAGCTTTAAGTATATCAAAAAAGGCTTGACATACCTCTACCGGTATGCCATCAAACTTTGGTGTTTTTCCAGACTGAAAGGATTTAATATCCTCAAAAAGTTCTTCCTCTGTAATTTGGCCTTCGCACTCATCTTTCTGTACATTTGTTAATTTTCATTTTTTAAAATTATTTGGAAAGAATTCCTTACTGTAATCTTCATTCAGTGGGAGAGGATGAGACGGAAAAGAGAACATCTGCCTAAACTAATTTGCTTCCTCTTTTAAACTATAATTTGGAGAATCATAGTTGACTCTGTCTTCAGTAATGAGTTTTTGCAAATTATTTTCATTTGCGTTCCTTTATTGGAGATTCAGGAAGAATTTTGAGCATTTTTCTCCATATTCCATCCAGTTTGCTTTATTTTTGTAATAGATTACATTAGATCGTTCTTGAATAAGTTCCTCAAGTTCTTTTTGTTTTTCCTCTACCTTATTTTGTATCGCTTTAGTGTCGTTTTTATTTACCTGTACTATTAGTTAATGGATTTCCCTTGTTAGTCTTGCCTCTTTAGCCAGAAACTGCTTTTTTATTATTGATGAATATTGAATTGAACGACCTCTGAAGGTACATTTAAAGGTATCCCAAACAAGAAGGGTATTTGCTGAACCTATATTATATTGGAAAAATTCAGATATAAATAATTTGATCTTTGTTAAAAATAAGTTGTCCTTCAGTAAACTTGGATTAAAATTCCAATATCCCCGTCCACATGGATAATCTATAAGAGTTATGTGAATGCTAATTAGATGATCTGATTGCATTCTGTCTCCTATTAAATATATTTTTTACATTTGACCTTTGATGCAAGTGAGAAAGAGACAAGAAAGTAGTCAAAACGACTAGCTTGATTAAGTCTCCTCCATGTATATCTCAATAGGTCGTTGTTTTTTAGTTTCTAAATATCCACTATTTCTAATGTGTCCATAATATCTGTGATTTCCTCTGTGATGATAGTTTGTAGAGTGATTATTACCTTTACGGTCCATTGAGGTACTTAACACTACCATAATGATTTGATCATTTCTTGCCTGTAACTTCAATATATTGGTATACATTTTTTTGAAGGAGTATGAATCATCCTGATTTGGACCATATAGATTAATGAGCCAAATCTATATTTTGTCCACTTTCATATTCAAAAAGATCCACCTTCCTTGATTTTTTGTTAATTAATATCCTCACACCTTTTGAGTTCCTTTGTCCATGACAGAAAATTATTTCACCACCCCATTCCTTTTTCCACGCAACTTAATCTAAGGATGTAAAGTGAGTTTCCTGTAAACAGTATATATTATACTGCTTCTTTTTTTAGCCATATAAAGATTTGCCAATTTGCATGGTTGAGTGTCTGTGTGTGTGTAACATGTAGTGTGTATAGCCTTAATATTCATGATGATAATTGTAATCCATATCGTATCACTGTCATAGTTGCATCATAATTACATTTCCATAGCAATTGATGTTTCACATGATCATGAAAGAGACCTTGCGTTACTCTAGAGACGGCTTCACTACAGTACAAATGTATTCCGTACAATATGTTATTATTCCCCAGTGCCACTATTCTGATATCTTCCAATTGCTTGTTTAAACATATATAAACTTGTAGACAAATACATGAAAAAAGACAGACAAACAAACACAAATTAAAAAACAGTTCTCGACAATAGAGATAGAGGGAGAGAAGAGAAAATAGAGAAAGAGAGAGTGAAAGAAGAGAGCGGGATCCGGTGTGTGTGTGTGTGTATAAGTTCATATGTGTAAGCGAACATGTAATTGAGTACGTGTTTGTTCATATCCACTCCACACTTGTTTTTTGTAACCTGAAGTCCCTGTAGAATTTTGTACAGCCATGGTGTTATGGAGCTGTCTCGGAATAGCTGTTCATCTATAAAGACTTTGTCCACAATGAGAAAGGCACGTTTACCTGTCTCCCTTTGTTGCCTTTGTACCGGATACAGTCTCTTACGATGTTTGTTTATCTCCCTTGTAAATTGGTCATTGAGACTGAATTTGGTCCCTTCAAGCTCCCTTCCCCTGCTTTTGATCAGTTCCTTTTGTTGGTAGTGTTCAAATTTTGCGGTGATCGGTCGGGGACCCTTGGTCTTGTCGCTCCGAGCTCGAAGTCTCTGTACTCAGTGGAAAGCCACCTTGTTTACAGTCTCCATAGGAAGTTAATACGGATTGCATGAATTCTCTGATTGCGCCCTCTGGATAATTGGATGCGTCCCCAGGAATCCCAGAAAAAATGATTTTCACACATGCTATAACTTTGTATGTCTAGTACTAACTCCATCATCACCCTGTTTTCCCTTAGTAGACAATCCATGTAGGAATTGTGGATTTTTACCTTGGCTGTGAGTGTCTTGTTTTCTCCTTGGAGTGTGAGAATTTCACTCTGGCTAAACTCCAAACTCCCCCCCAGCCCTGCTACCTCCTCACATAACGTTTTCAGTGTTGCATGGATTCCAGCAAAAGAGCACTAGCCTCTACTTCAACGGTAAATAAATTGTCCGTGTCTGTAGATCAAACTGTTATTCTATTTTTTTTCTTAGGTTAGTCGGATCTTTTCATGATGGAGTATGTTGTTCCTCCATAGCGTAAAGCTGTTGGTACTCGTCAATTTCCCTCAGGGTCTCCTTAGTATCCAGGTTGGCTCTTTACTGCAACCAGTTGTTTTACAAAAGGATAATAATGAGTCTTTCCCACAACGACGACAGATGATTCCATACGTGTAACGGTTTTCTTGAGTTGAAGGAGAGGCAGACCAAAACGCAGCATGGTTATTATTCACAGTTCTTTAATAAAGAAACTATAGATGAATAGACTAACAAAACAAGAAATGTGACAAAACCAAACCAGCCCTATCTGGTACAAACACAGAGACAGGAACAATCACCCACAAAACCCAACACCAAACAGGCTACCTGAATATGGTTCCCAATCAGAGACAATGTCTAACACCTGCCTCTGATTGAGAACCATATCAGGCCAAACATAGAAATAGACAAACTAGACATGTAACATAGAATGCCCACTCAGATCACACCCTGACCAAACAAAACATACAAACATACAAAGCAAACAGGGCGGCAGGGTAGCCTACTGGTTCAATCGTTGGACTAGTAACCAGAAGGTTGCAAGTTCAAACCCCCGAGCTGACAAGGTACAAATATGTCATTCTGCCCCTGAACAGGCACTTAACCCACTGTTCCTAGGCCGTCATTGTAAATAAGAATTTGTTCTTAACTGACTTGCCTAGTAAAATTAAACTATGGTCAGGTTATGTGTCATTTCTTAGTTTCGATGTCTTCACAATTATTATACAATGTAGAAAATAGTAAAAATAAACAAAAACCCTTGAATGAGTAGGTGTACAAACTTTTAGCTGGTACTGTGTGTGTATATTTACAAAAAAGCTACAATCTGCACCATTACATTTTTTTAAAGGAACCTACAATCTTCCACCCCTTCCTCATGTCTTGAACTGATAGCAACATGCAGGTGTTTGCCAACTTCATTCCAAAAAATTCTGATGTTTGATTGCTTTACACGTTGCTTTACACTTTACCCCAAGTCCCCCAGTCACAAGGGAGATGGGGAAGTGGGGATGTGAGGGATCCTTGAGGCAAAACAAGCCATATTCCCTTGCCACCAGAATGAAAACAGGCAAAGCACTAGTCATTAATGATTAGTAGATAACAGTAATGTATAAATAAAAAGGATAATCCTTGAGTCTGGAACAGAGCAATAAAAGAGCTTAATACGCAGTGAAATAAAAAATAATCCAAAGAGTTAAAGACAGAGCTTTGGAGTTTTTAAAAAGTTAGGTTGAGTGTATTGAGGAGCCAAGGTGTGTGTGTGTGTGTGTGTGTGTGTGTGTGTGTGTGTGTGTGTGTGTGTGTGTGTGTGTGTGTGTGTGTGTGTGTGTGTGTATGAGTGAAATTAAAATGTTTCCCAAACAATGTGAACTGTGAGTGACAGTGTGTGTAATTCAGTGCAATTAAATAGAACATGAGTTTAATTGAATCACACTTCCAGATATCAGAACTATGAGGAGGAGTGTGTGTCTGTGTGTGTCACTGTGCAAAAACGTGGGTGTGTATGTGCCTGTGTTTCAGTGTGAAGAATTTATGAGTTGAAATTAAAATAAAATTTCCCAAACAATGTAGATCTTGAATTTGAGAGACAGGAAGTAGAATTTAATTCAGTGCAATTAAATAGAACATGAGTTTAATTGAATCACATTTCCAGATATCAAAGAATATATAACTTTCCTCTGGAAACGATGTTCACATGCTCTTTGTGCTTAGAATATGCAATTATATTTCAAACAATTGTATTTGTTTGGCTTCTTTTTAAAGGTGTTAGGGTTAACTTGAGGGTTAAAACTTACGCATTCTGGGAAATGTAGTATTTTCCCCATGTTGAACAACATTTAAAAGGTACACTATTCAGAAATAACATTGCCATTTCCTGGTTGCTAAAATTCTAATTATCAGGTATGAAGGGAAGACCCAGATGCAGACCACGTTGAATAAACAATAGTTTAATGTTCCAAACAAGGGTAGGTAATAGACAGGCCAAGGCACTCAGGGGTCAGAAAACCAGAGGGGGGCAATGGTACCAGACAGTGGTCAAGGTAAGGCAGAGATCGGTAATCCAGAGGGGGGCAGAGGTACCGGTCGGGAGGCAGGCTCAGGGACAGGGACAGGCAGAGTTGTCAGGCAGTTGGGCTTGGAGTCAAGACAGACAAAGGTCAAAACCGGGAGGGCGAGAAAAGAAAGACTGGCCAAAGCATGCGCTGAGACACAAACCACTGGTTGACTTGAACAAACAAGACAAACTGGCACAGACAGAAAACACAGGTATAAATACACAGGGGATAATGGGGAAGATGGGTGACACCTGGAGGGGGGTGGAGACAATCACAAAAACAGGTAAAACAGATCAGGGTGTGACACTAATAGTTTGCCTAATTTGGGATCCTGAGTGGCACAGCGGTCTAAGGCAGTGCTAGAGGCGTCACTACAGACCCATGTTCGATCCCGGGCTGTATCACAACCGGCCATAATCAGGAGTCCCATAGGGCGGCGCACAATTGGTCCTGCATCATCCTGGTTAGGGGAGGGTTTGGCCGGGGTAGGCCGTCATTGTAAATAAGAATTTGTTCTTAACTGACTTGTCATGTTAAATAAAAGTTAAATACATTTAGATTTAAATTCAGTTTGTGACAAAACAAGCAAGTGAAGTTTAGAGAATCATTGTACCAAACCGTTGTAAAATATATTTTCTGTAACCAAAAATATTGTTTGAAGCTGGTGTACAATACCGAAAGTAAAAGATGCAAAAACTTAACTTAAGAACGGGAAGCATAGAAATAGTGCACATAGAACAGAATCTAACGCCTCAAGACTTGCTTTCAATTAGTGACATATCAATAACTATATCTATAATTTCTATGTGAATTTGTTCTGGTCTCCCAAAAAGTTACATATTGCAGCTTTAAATGATTCATGAAGTTTCAAGTTTTATTGTCACGTTCACAAGTACAGTGACAGGTCTTCCTTGCAAGCTCTTTCCCAACAATGCAGTAATCAATGTCAGTCACAGGAGGCTGCTGAGGGGAGAACGGCTCATAATAATGGCCGGAACGGAGCAAATGGAATGGCATCAAACACCTGGAGATCATGTGTTTGATACCATTCCACTAATTCCTCTTCAGTCATTACCACAAGCCCGTTCTCCCCACCAACCCTCATGTGATGTCAGTAATACTATAAAACAAAGTAAAGTAGAACAAAAACACATGAGAAACAGAAATAAGAAGAACGAGTACGTAAGTAAGCTACTGTATATACAGGGTCAGTGCCAATACCATATTTACAATGTGCAGGGATACTGGTGTGATAGAGATAGATTTGGATGGTGGTAAGGTGACTAGGCATTAGGCTATATGATATATGATAGTAGCAGCGTACAGTGCATTTGGAAAGTATTCAGACCCCTTGACGTTTCTACATTTTGTTACGTTACTGCCTTATTCTAAAATGGATTCAATTGTTTTTTTCCCCTCATCAATCTAAACACAATACCCCACAATGACAAAGCAAATACTTTTGACATTTTTGCACATATTGTTGTTTTTGTCAAAGCATTGAATTAGTCTGATAGAGAGGCATTGTTGGGCAGGTCATGACTGGGTCTTCCTTTGTAATAGACTACAGCAGCTTCACATGTGGCGGCCATCGGAGCCTGTGTTATAGGATTCCACCTTGTTCCTATATTGGGCTTTTGCTTGCTTGATGGCTTTGCTGGTGTCGTAGCAGGACTTCTTGCACTTTTTCATGTCCTCAGCCATAGCCTCGGGATTGGCTGCTATAGCCCTATGTGCAGTAACCCTGTCCTCTCACCACTGGTGTCCCCCAGGACTCTGTTCTAGGCCCTCTCCTATTCTCGCTATACACCAAGTCACTTGGCTCTGTCATAACCTCACATGGTCTCTCCTATCATTGCTATGCAGACGACACACAACTAATCTTCTCCTTTCCCCCTTCTGATGACCAGGTGGCGAATCGCATCTCTGCATGTCTGGCAGACATATCAGTGTGGATGACGGATCACCACCTCAAGCTGAACCTCGGCAAGACAGAGCTGCTATTCCTCCCGGGGAAGGACTGCCCGTTCAATGATCTCTCCATCACGGTTGACAACTCCATTGTGTCCTCCTCCCAGAGCGCTAAGAACCTTGGCGTGATCCTGGACAACACCCTGTCGTTCTCAACCAACATCAAGGCGGTGGCCCGTTCCTGTAGGTTCATGCTCTACAACATCCGCAGAGTACGACCCTGCCTCACACAGGAAGCGGCGCAGGTCCTAATCCAGGCACTTGTCATCTCCTGTCTGGATTACTGCAACTCGCTGTTGGCTGGGCTCCCTGCCTCTGCCATTAAACCCCTTCAACTCATCCAGAACGCCGCAGCCCGTCTGGTGTTCAACCTTCCCAAGTTCTCTCACGTCACCCCACTCCTCCGTTCTCTCCACTGGCTTCCAGTTGAAGCTCGCATCCGCTACAAGACCATGGTGCTTGCCTACGGAGCTGTGAGGGGAAAGGCACCTCAGTACCTCCAGGCTCTGATCAGGCCCTACACCCAAACAAGGGCACTGCGTTCATCCACCTCTGGCCTGCTCGCCTCCCTACCACTGAGGAAGTACAGCTCCCGCTCAGCCCAGTCAAAACTGTTCGCTGCTCTGGCCCCCCAATGGTGGAACAAACTCCCTCACGACGCCAGGACAGCGGAGTCAATCACCACCTTCCGGAGACACCTGAAACCCCACCTCTTTAAGGAATACCTAGGATAGGATAAGTATTCCCTCTCATCCCCCCTTTAAGATTTAGATGCACTATTGTAAAGTGACTGTTCCACTGGATGTCATAAGGTGAATGCACCAATTTGTAAGTCGCTCTGGATAAGAGCGTCTGCTAAATGACTTAAATGTAAATGTAAATGTCTTTAGCTTAGCGCCAACCTTAGTGTTAATACAGGACTTTTGATTGGGGGAAAAAACAAACCTTCATTGTGGGGACAACGTCGGCGATGCTCTTCCTAATGAAAACGTGGACGGAGGAGGTTAGCTTGTCAATGCTATCGACAGAGTCCCGGAACATATTCCAGTCAGTGCTAGCAAAGCAGTCTTGTAGCATAGCCTCCGATTCGGAGGACCATTTCTTGACGGAGCGTGTCAGGGGTACTTCCTGGTTGGACTTCTGCTTGTAGACAGGAAGCAGGAGTATAGATAGAGTCATGGTCTGATTTGCCGAAAGGGGGACAGAGAAGGGCCTTGTTTACCTGATTGTGGGTGGAGGGGTCTAGAACATTATCACCCTTAGGGAAGAAGGAGACAAGTTGATGGAAGTTGGGCATCACATGTCTTAATGACGCAGAATTAAAATAACTGGCAACAAGAAGAGCAGCCTCATTGGGTGCATGATTTGTATATAGCCTCGTACAGTTCGTTAAGTACCCTGAGGTGGAATATATACAGCAGTCATGATAACAGCTGAAAACTCGAGACGTAGAAGGGTCGGCATTTGACCATCAAGTATTCCAAGACAGGTGAACAATGGGTCGAG
Organism: Oncorhynchus gorbuscha; assembly: GCF_021184085.1. Taxonomy (NCBI): domain Eukaryota; kingdom Metazoa; phylum Chordata; class Actinopteri; order Salmoniformes; family Salmonidae; genus Oncorhynchus; species Oncorhynchus gorbuscha. Next base: position 29,199,566 of record NC_060194.1, on the reverse strand, counting down.
ACTTCCACTGCGCGCGTGTTAGTCAGCACACCATTTGCTGTTGATGAAGAGGCATACCCCTCCCCCTCTTGATTTCCCTGATTCCAATGTCCTGTACACGCAGTGAATGGAGAATACATCGAGATGGATAGCCATGGGGGGTGTCTTGTCCAAAAGCCATGTTTCAGAAAAGCAGAGAATATTGCAGTTATGAGAGTCCCGTTGATAGCAAAGCGATCGAAGGTCATCTATCTTATTATCAAGTGACTTGGCCAATAGAATGGAAGGAAGATGGTTGTTATTGTTGAAAAAAATAACATTTAAAAATTGCAGAACGCAAGGAAGAGGTGTCAGGTTCTCCCTTCGACCTTAATCTCAGCAGGACTCCTCCTCTCCTGCTTCTGTAATGCCGGCGGTTCCTCTTGGGAAGCCTGAAAATTGGTTTGGAATTACACAAAGAGCCCAGGGCAGTTGAAGTTGAAGCTGGAACTAATGTTAATAACTGCCGAGCTGATGTTCAAAAGTTCTTGTTGATCATAAGAAATTATATTGGATACATTTTCTTTAAAAAAAAGTTAAGATCAATGTCACAAAATAGCAAAGTTGGGTCGGAGTTCACAAGACAGCAGCCATACAGTGCGGTGCCATCTATCAAAAATATTTGCATTTGAATTTCATTGAATTTCACTGAATTAAATCTTATTTTTTTCAATCAAATTTGAATTCCAATACTGTATCTTGTTAACTACTGATATTCAAATTCAATTCAAATTCAATAATTTTATTGGAATTTCTGAGGCATTCTCAATTCAATTCTGACTTGAGCACAACCCTGGTGTGTGTGTGTGAGCATGTGCGTGTGTTTGTGCGTGTGTATGCATGCATGTATTTGTGTGTGTGTGCATGCCCGCGCACCTGTATTTTCTTCTGTGTAAACAAGCCTTTATCAAAGTCAGGTGTCCTCTTTGATTGTCAAGTAGCTGTGATTTGCATGACATGTCAAGGCTCTCCACAAACATGAAATGGAGCATAAAACATTCAGTCTCAATGTCTATGGTGGATAGAGTAAATTAGGAATGCTGCTATGGCAACCACTTCCTAGCCCCAACAAGTTGTCTGTATATAATGATTATCCAATCCTCAATTTATAACCCCATTTTACCCTGATATGATCTTTGCTGTCCATGACAACAGAGCTATGGAAACACTGAATTAGTGCATTTCAATACATGTGCCTCCCCCTCCTCGTCTCCTCTCTTTCATCTACACTATTGTGATCACATAGGCATTATTAAAGCAATTTGAAGAATACCTACCAGGAATTTACCTGAATTTTAACTTTAAATTTAGTGAAGATTGGAGGAAAGGAAACCACTTTAGAGAATTGAGATGCATCCAAGCTTCAGATGGGTCAGACACATTTCTTTCTCCTAACATCAAAACAACGGAGGTCTGATGACAACATGGGGTTGGTCAATAGGGTTGTTGAAGACGAGAGTGGTGGCGTGTCTGTGATTGAAATAGCCTCATAGGACCTCTGTAAACACAGCTGACACTAAAGGCAGTTTGACTTTACAGACCAGTGGCCATCAGAGCCACAGCCCACCTGCGATCCATCACAAACACACCACCACAATGCATCAACAGCCAGAGAGTGTATTGAAAAGCCTATAGCCAGTAGTGACGGAGAGAGAAAATCTGCCCTCACATTTCTACTCGTCATCACACGCAGGCACACAAGCACACACACTCTGCAGACACTGTCTGCATTCGGCATATAGCTCCAAATGTAAACAGCCATGCGTAGGTTGTGTGTGTCTGAGTATACAGTGTGTCTGAGTATACAGTGTGTGTGAGTATACAGTGTGTTTCTGAGTATACAGTGTGTGTCTGAGTATACAGTGTGTTTCTGAGTATACAGTGTGTTTCTGAGTATACAGTGTGTGTGAGTATACAGTGTGTGTCTGAGTATACAGTGTGTTTCTGAGTATACAGTGTGTGTCTGAGTATACAGTGTGTTTCTGAGTATACAGTGTATGTCTGAGTATACATGAGTATACAGTGTGTGTGAGTATACAGTGTGTGTGAGTATACAGTGTGTGTGAGTATACAGTGTGTGTGAGTATACAGTGTGTTTCTGAGTATACAGTGTGTGTCTGAGTATACAGTGTGTTTCTGAGTATACAGTGTGTTTCTGAGTATACAGTGTGTGTGAGTATACAGTGTGTGTGAGTATACAGTGTGTCTGAGTATACAGTGTGTCTGAGTATACAGTGTGTCTGAGTATACAGTGTGTGTCTGAGTATACAGTGTGTCTGAGTATACAGTGTGTCTGAGTATACAGTATGTGTGAGTATACAGTGTGTGTCTGAGTATACAGTGTGTTTCTGAGTATACAGTGTGTGTCTGAGTATACAGTGTGTCTGAGTATACAGTGTGTCTGAGTATACAGTATATATTCTACTCGGTTCCCCTTCTGCCGTCGCTGTGCTATTTTTACCCTCTCATAATTCCAGGGACAGGAGCACCAGATAATTACTGATGTTTCAGAGCCTGTGGACCAACGCTGCAATAACAGCACCCTTCGCTGCTAGAACACTAACCAGCCAGCCAGGCACTCAGAGAGAAACCACCAGCGGCACTCTATTCTCTCTCTGTCTGGGTCTATACACACTACTCCTGTACTGGAACAAAATGAAAAGACTAGGCTGCTACAGTACTGGCTCTGGATCACCTCACCCCATGCTCCCCTCTGTTCCACTCTATGTTCCCCTCTACTCACCCCAATGGTTCCCTCTGTTTCTCTCTGCTCACCCCCTCATGTTCCTCTCTGCTCACCCGAATGGTTCCCCACTCTGTTCCCCACTCTGTTTCCCTCTCTGTTTCTCTCTGTTCCCCTCTGTTCCCCTCTGTTCCCCTCTGCTCACCCCATTTTCCCCCTGTCTGTTCCACTCTCTCTTCCCCTCTCTGTTACCTTCTGCTCACTCCATGCCTCTCTGTTCCCCTCTGTTCTGACATGGCTAAAAGACCAAAGACATGACAGTGATCCTTTCCTGAGGATTAGGTGACCTGGGATGGACGACCATGTGTCACTGTACAGAGACATTATGTATGGTGCTTGGTTTTCTGCTTGAAGATATAGCCATGGTTTTAGGAACATTGTTTTGATGTTGTCAGCTATTGTTTTCTGTGAAATTGCCATTTCCAGTGGGTGTGGTCTGTTTTCCATTGGAGCACATTGGCTGGATGTAAAAATAGATCTCAAAGGTTTCCAGGAGCACTGAGGAGGTATGCCTGCAAATTGCTATCGTGATCACTCTGTTGTTGCACAGAATTGTATTTTTCTGCACAGCAGACAATGCAATCTTGAAGTGTATTCAAGGTTTTAAAAGTCTTCTAAAGTTTGCAATTTCATATAAAAAATGTCAGACTTGATTTGCCCTAATGAACATTTCCTGTTGCTGCAGGATTATTTTCCTGCTGTGAGAAATGAATCAAATGAAGATAGGACACCTGTTTAGATGAATAACATTCACCTCTACAAGAGATTATACAAGGACATAAAATGCAGGAATAAGACATTTGCAGCAGATGTCACACTGCTTACTTAACAGTATAGCTTCCTTCCTAACTCACAAGTCCTTACCAGTCGTTGATCTTGGATCCTGCCAACACACTTGACCACCCTCTTGACAACATCTTAGCCAGCTGTGCTACTGAAAAGCTAATAATTCGATGGCACTGGTTGAGACATTTCAGGTTGAGGTTACCAACCCTACTTTAGTCCAACTTCATTCCATCCCACATGGTTTCATTGACTGCACTTGGTTGAATGTGTAACTCTTAAGGTTCTTTCCTTCATTGAGAATCCAACTGGCCATCAATCTAAAGTGTGTTTTAACTGCTTCGATCCATCTCTGTCTGTCTGTCTGTCTGTCTGTCTGTCTGTCTGTCTGTCTGTCTGTCTGTCTGTCTGTCTGTCTGTCTGTCTGTCTGTCTGTCTGTCTGTCTGTCTGTCTGTCTGTCTGTCTGTCTGTCTGTCTGTCTGTCTGTCTGTCTGTCTGTCTGTCTGTCTGTCTGTCTGTCTGTCTGTCTGTCTGTCTGTCTGTCTGTCTGTCTGTCTGTCTGTCTGCTGAGCGAGAGGAGACGCTCCCGGGTACAGCTGGCCTCCATGGCACACAGCCAACGGGAAATTAACTGAGTGTGTCCCATATTTCTCTCCTCCACTGACATGAGTCTGCACCCACCATCCGCCACACACACACACACACACACCCTAAACACAACGCGGAGCAGTGCAACTCATCAGACCTCATAACATGGCTTGGCACTTTTACTGTACAGAGAGGACAGCACAACTACTGTACTGCCATCACTTCCTGCAGCTGCTCCCAAACTGAGGGGATAATACATAGGAAAATAACCTGTAAGAATGACAGACATCAGGCACTCTAGTGCAGACATACTCAATCAAATGCCCCTTTTAAGAAAAGGTCTGGTCAAATAAATAGCTAAGCTGACTAAAAAACATATAATATACCATATGTTACAGTAAAACGCATTGCACTGAGACCAATGAATAAATAAACCATCTCCAATAATGGTGGATGTTTAAAATGACTTCATTTCAAAATCGGTTGTTTTGGTATCGATCCTGATTCGAAAGCAATTATAGCTGGTATTTTTTTAAGTTTTAGTCTATAGTGGAGCATGCGCCGAATACAACCTTGTAAGGAAGAAATTCTTCCTTACAAGCCCTTAACTAACAATACAGTTCAAGTAAAATAGAATTAAGAAAATATTTACAAAATTAACTAAAGTGAAATAAATTATACAAATAAAAAAATGGAAAAGTAACACAAGAAAATCTGCAACATTTCCAGACATTGTACACTCATCAAACAGGCATCGCTGCGGGAAGAAGTTTGGCAGCGGGGACACTGCAATTTGTTTGCCGAAGTAGTACTTATGTTCATTTCCTGAGAGCCTGATGATGATGAGATGCTGGGGGGGGGTGGAGAAAAATGTTTTGCCAGCGCTGTAAAGGCCCAGTGCACTACTTTTGTGATATTTTTAACTAAATGTAATTGAGTGTTTACCAGCATTTGTAAATTGAGTGTGATAATCATCTGTACAAAACAATTCATCTGATAATACTTGCTTGATATAAGTTTTCCAGTTTCTTAGAATACTTCATTTTTGAAATGAAAACTGAAATGGTCTATTCATTCCTTTTCCATTTTAGTAGATGCTCTTATCTAGAGCCACTTACAGTAGTGAGTGTATACATTTTTGTACTGGTCCCCTGTGGGAATGAAACCCACAACCCTGGTGTTGCAATCACCATGCTCTACCAACTCAGCCACATCACCATATCACATGATAACAAACCACTTGATGCTTCAATGTACTCAATTATTGTATTGTTTTTCTTCATGGTGTTGGAAAGTCTACAGGTACAAGATGACCAGCCTATGTACAATACAGTAATGTACATTTACATTAAATGGTATGTAACGATAGTAAATTAATACTGCATAAAGTTGTTGTTTTTCATGTTATTTGATCAAGAGAAATATTTGATTTGCTGTGGATATTTTGTGTCTTTGCCCATAACTTTGCACCTTTTGATGTAAATATTTAAGGACAGGGTTTTGTTCTTTCTGGATTCCATTAGAATGACAATCTCAGAGAAAGGGACAGGGAAACAATTCTTACAATTCCAGCAAGTGAATCCTGCAAGATCCTGTTCTTAATTATACAATTACATTTTCGCCAAAGCTTCTATGCTGAAAAAGATTTGGGCCCCGCTCTACAGACATCTCCATAGGTCCGCTAATACTAGTAAAGGCCCAGTGCACTACTTTTGTGAGAAAAGGTTTTTTATTAAAATGTTTAGGGGGTGCTGAAGTACCCTCAGCACCCATACTTATTGCGGCTATGCAAACGGGGATTTCTGGGCGTGAGTAGTTTATAATCAGAAACAGTTGGCTATATAATTTTAGGCTGGGTTGTGCAAGGGGCCCCTGGCAGCAGGCGTGGTACATCGTAACATAAGGCTAATGTGTTTTAATCGCCCGCCAGACAGCAGGGCAAATGACAAACACTAATATTCTATCTGTAATATAATATTCTGACTGTTTGACTAAGGGAAATTTTACAGCCGTTTAAATACAAATATCACTCATCAGTAGTATTCTGCATCTATGAGAGCCAGAAGAGGCTGGGAAGTGACATGGTGGGGACCGCAGCCAGGGATTTGCTTGCGAGGTCCTGGTGCTTGAAGTTTACTAAATCAAAGAGACCGATAGAAGGGCTCTGAATGTCCGAGTTTACATTTACAAGATGAAGACTTTAAATTTGATCACTGGCAATTAGGGGAAATTCCATCTAAAAAGGTCAGCATCCACATCAACACTCCGCATACTGAATGAGGAAATACCATAACTGTTCTTTGCTGCTTTAGGCTCCAGTATTAAATGCTTGATATCAACTGAAATCTCCTCAAATTCTCCAACTTTTATAAGTAATTCTGCTGAGTGCTAACATTCATGGCTAAAAAGAAGGTAATGCAAGAGAAATCTAAATCCAAAGCTATTATCTGAGATTTTCACTACTAAATCTAACAGAAGCTATTGATAGAATGTTGACAGGCGTAAAGACCAGCTATTGCTTCCAGTCAACGAAACCCTTTAATGGCCACTCAGTGGAATGCCTAGTAAACACCTGTTCAATCATTTTCTCACTCATTACTTCAATTTGCTTTTACAGTGTACCAGAAAAAAGCAGGGTAGGGCACACCATAGCAAAACAGTTTGCAACAGAAAATGCTAATCTGTGTTCTAACTGGACAAGTTAAGGTAGTACCTCCCCCACTGTTTAAAATATGTTTTCTCACTAGCCTAGCTTTTCGCAGCACTGCATTGCTGTGAAGTCATGACATGGCATATGAGGTCTTGTCAGGGTCCGTTTTTGCACCTTTGAGGCCTAGTGGTGGGAGTCCTACTGCCTCATAAGACCACCAGGCCCGTATGGATGGGCGGTGGGTCCTTACAGCTCCCTGATGGACAGGTGGTGTATCTACAGCACCTTGATGGATGGGTGGTGTATCTACAGCACCCTGATGGATGGGTGGTGTATCTACAGTCCCCGATGGATGGTCGGTGGGTCCTTACAGCTCCCTGATGGACAGGTGGTGTATCTACAGCACCCCGATGGATGGGTGGTGTCTACAGCACCCTGATGGATGTGTGGTGTATCTACAGCACCCTGATGGATGGGTGGTGTATCTACAGCCCCCTGATGGGTGGGTGGTGAATCTAAATCACCCTGATGTATGGGTGGTGTATCTACAGCACCCTGATGGATGGGTGGTGTATCTACAGCACCCTGATGAATGCATGGTGTATCTACAGCTCCCCATGGATGGGTGGTGTATCTACAGCCCCCTGATGGATGGGTGGTGTATCTACAGCTCCCTGATGGATGGGTGGTGTATCTTTATCTCCCTGATGGATGGGTGGTGTATCTACAGCTCCCCGATGGATGGGTGGTGTATCTACAGCTCCCCGATGGATGGGTGGTGTATCTACAGCCCCCCGATGGATGGGTGGTGTATCTACAGCTCCCTGATGGATGGGTGGTGTATTTAGCTCCCTGATGGATGGGTGGTGTATCTACAGCTCCCTGATGGATGGGTGGTGCATCTACAGCTCCCAGCTCCCTGATGGGTGGGTGGTATATGGATCTACAGGATGGATGGTGGTATCTACAGCTCCCCTTCAGCTCCCCGATGGATGGGTGGTGTATCTACAGCCCCCCGATGGATGGGTTGTGTATCTACAGCTCCCTGATGGATGGGTGGTGTATCTACAGCTCCCAGATGGGTGGGTGGTGTATCTACAGCTCCCTGATGGATGGGTGGTGTATCTACAGTACCCTGATGGATGGGTGGTGTATCTACAGCTCCCCGATGGATGGGTGGTGTGTCTACAGCCCCCTGATGGATGGGTGGTGTATCTACAGCACCCTGATGGATGCGTGGTGTATCTACAGCTCCCTGATGGATGGGTGGTGTATCTACAGCTCCCCGATGGATGGGTGGTGTATCTACAGCTCCCTGATGGATGGGTGGTGTATCTAAAGCCCCCTGATGGATGGGTGGTGTATCTTCAGCTCCCTGATGGGTGGGTGGTGTATCTACAGCTCCCTGATGGATGGGTGGTGTATCTACAGTACCCCGATGGATGGGTGGTGTATCTACAGCTCCCCGATGGATGGGTGGTGTATCTACAGCCCCCTGATGGATGGGTGGTGTATCTACAGCCCCCTGATGGATGGGTGGTGTATCTACAGCTCCCCGATGGATGGGTGGTGTATCTACAGCCCCCCGATGGATGGGTTGTGTATCTTTTTTAATTTATTTTTATTTCACCTTTATTTAACCAGGTAGGCTAGTTGAGAACAGGTTCTCATTTGCAACTGCGACCTGGCCAAGATAAAGCATAGCAGTGTGAACAGACAACACAGAGTTACACATGGAGTAAACAATTAACAAGTCAATAACACAGTAGAGAAAAAAAAGGGGAGTCTATATACAATCTACAGCCCCCTGATGGATGGGTGGTGTATCTAAAGCCCCCTGATGGATGGGTGGTGTATCTTCAGCTCCCTGATGGATGGGTGGTGTATCTACAGCACCCCGATGGATGGGTGGTGTATCTACAGCTCCCTGATGGATGGGTGGTGTATCTACAGCACCCCGATGGATGGGTGGTGTATCTACAGCACCCCTGATGGATGGGTGGTGTATCTACAGCTCACTGATGGATGGGTGGTGTATCTACAGCACCCCGATGGATGGGTGGTGTATCTACAGCACCCCTGATGGATGGGTGGTGTATCTTCAGCTCACTGATGGATGGGTGGTGTATCTACAGCACCCCGATGGATGGGTGGTGTATCTACATCACCCTAATGGATTGACGGTGGTGGGTGGGTGGGACTGGGTTCTCTACAAAGAACCAGGTGGCCGTACAGCAGGGGGGTCTTGGATGGGAGGGTGTAACACAGCGAGACTGGAGGGGAGGAGGACATTGTGAAGCTGGCTGAGGAAGCCGAGCAGAGTGCTTCTCACCCCCTGGTACAAGCTGAGGCCCTTCATCCTGCCAAACGCAGGCCTTAGGCAATGTGGGACTTCCTCCAAGTCTGGGAGGGACGAGAGCGACTTTGATTGTTATGAAACTCGATCTTGAGGCATTTTAAAGGCCCTGTACTTTACTGTACTTATGTTCATGGCCTGAGAGCCTGATGATAAGATGATGGTCGGAAACTATTTATAGCCTCTCAGTCCAAATTTTCTGTCCAACTTAATAGTTTGGGCCTATAGGCTATGCATTCAAAATGACAAGAAATTGACTTTCACATACATGTCAGGGACAAGACAAGACGTTAAACATTTCACACCTTCCAGACAAGTGGAGGAAATTGGTGTGGTAAATGAGATGAGGGGTGGTGGGGGTCAAGGAGCTTGGAGTGAAAATCCTCTTTAAAGGGTCTGGAGCAGCTATCTTCAGTGACAAGCCCGAAAGAGGCCAGCCTTAACCTGGCCAATTAAGAGAGACCTGTCTGTATCAGCCAAAGAGACCCCACACACACACACATGCACACACACACACACACACACACACACACACACACACACACACACACACACACACACACACACACACACACACACACACACACACACACACACACACACACACACGCACACACACACACACACACACACACACACACACACACACACACACACACACACACACACACACACACACACACACACACACACACACACACACACACACACACACACACACACTACATCAGAATACAGAGCAGTGACTGCCGCTTCCGTTGCACCACACAGCAGCACGTTGGGAGTCTGACAGACAGATGATGAGATCAGTACCCAATATTATATTCCAACTGGCACTCTGCACCGCATCCATGGCTCAGTGCCCATATTGATGTGCGGCTGTTTGGTAGACTATGTGCAGCTAGATGGAACTTCAAATTACAGCACTGAATAAAGTGTAAATATTATGGAAACAGTATGGTAACAAGTTATAGTTACTCACAATCACATCTATGTACTGGCTTATGCCCTACGTTTATGCCATTGTCAACATTACTGCGACAAAAAATAATTATTCTGATAAAAGTCTATTATTAGTATGTGTTTATTATGTTAGTTTTTGAAATATAGCAAACAATTAACGAACCTCATTGCCCTAATCACAGAAAAATTCACACACATATTTTCCAATAATTTTGACCAAGGAAGACAATTATCAGCCCTATAACTCAATTAAGATTGTGAAATAGTCAATAGTGATGTATTCTCTATCTTAAAGTTCTGTATAAGTTTAGACTCAAGCAATTTAGATTAGCAAGACCCCAACACAGTCAGGGAAATGGTTTGAACAGATAACACTAAACACATCGGCCCAGAGAAGACATGGCATTGGACAATACCAATACCAGCCAGTTACTGGGAGAACTGACATACAGGATCTTGTAAACAACATGTAACACCCTAGTAGTGGAGATAGCTGCCATTGAAAAGCATGTTAGAGCTCTGAAAACGGGAACATCTAGCCTGAATAATGACTGATCTTTACCAAAAATCTATTGATTATTATTATTTAAAGAAAATCTTTCGAAATTGTTAATGACGGGTGTGGGCTATAAAGAATCAAGACCTTGTTTACCATTGGAAAGAAGACATTCTGTACTGTATATGTGCAGAATATTCCAAGTGTCAACAACACAAGATTGATTATGATAAAATGTCCAACGTGTAATCCTAATGAATCACCAGTAGTCGTGTCACCTACTGTAACACCGCCCAACAAAACAGATGCTGTCTTCACATTGTCACTACTCATCCCCTGCTCTGCATGACACATGTGAATGAGTTCAAATCTTCCATCATTAGCCCCTGAAATGAGCATTGGCACATCGCCGTGAGAAGATTTGAAATACCACTCAGCAGAGCTAGCAGATAATAAAGCAACAAGACAATTATCTCCTTTAATTTATATACAGTGGAGTGATCTCTCTCCGGCGTGTTGGACCTGATTCAGTATGGAAAGAGAAAAGTGGAGAGAGGAAGAGGAAGAGAGAGAGAGAGAGAGGGGTGAGAACGATTGAGAGGGGGGGATAGAGAGATATAGAGAGAGGGAATGGGAGAGAGACATTGACTTGTCAGCATTGCAGCGAACCTTCCCACGGCCATGATCGATGTGGGTTGGAGGGGAGATGAGAGCAGCACCTCATCCATTCTGGACATTCTTTAGTCAGCTGATGAACGAGCTAATACTGTAGTCTGTGGTAAATAAGAGGATATTTTTATTTTCCAAATTGACTTACAGTTCATAGTGACACATTTATTCACTATAGGTGGCACATGCAAGATTCAAACGGACAACCCTGGTGCTGCTAGCACTGGAACCAATACGTAGGTCTCCCACAAATTGGTTAAGAATAGCCTTGACTTCACTTTATTATGGCCAACTGAGAACTGCTTGTAGCAGAGAATTGGGCATGATAAGAGTAAATATAAAGAGTAACGTTATGTGATTACACAGTGTCTGGAGGAACATGATGCATACCCATTCCTTCAGAGACGATCCCTTCTGAGTAGAACACTCCAAACGGCTTGTTCCTCAATAACTGTTCAGCGGCGCTAAAGGGTCTTCAAAAAGCAGTGCAACCCTGTGGTTGTGAGACGTAGAGTCTCCAATAGGCTCTATCTATTGGAAGATACGACAGAGAGAGGAGCGTGTAGAGCAGTCTTTACTAAGGAGAGAGATTCCACTGGGTCGCCCTGAACATTCCTAAGGTACATTCATTATATGAACCGCTGCGTTGGTTCAACTTTCAAGGCAAAGAGGATAAGTGCTGCACTACATTATCGTAGTAATCACTATATTCTCAGGCAGCCCAAATGTCATTGTAATAGCGATTCATTATTCAATAGCCCAGTTTTACTTCAATACACACGGAAATTGAATGTTTTATTGAAAAATGAAGGTGGTGCACAGTGGTCTAATTGGGCCTAATGTGGTTATACATGTAGTTCTGAAGAATATGATTTGGTAAACATGCCTTCTTTTTTCTATGTGTTAGACTCATTTTGCATTCAGTAAACTGAGTGACTGATTCAGAAAGAACAGTTTGCACACAAAAAAGGAAGCACAATTAATTTTGCCCACATCCACAATAATTAATAAGTGATCATATTCTGAGAACATTTACATTCTCTGGTGAAAACAGAGAGGGAGCAAGCCAAGTGGAGTCTCTATGGTTGTGTTCGTAAATTTAATCTGGAGTGCAAGAGTGTGCTCAGAGTGTGCTCTGTGCGTTCATGAATTCAGAGCATTGTCAGATCGTGAATTCAGAGCGTTTCGCTCTCGGAACATTCAGAGTGCTCACTGGACGCTCTGGCCAAGAAGTAGGACTGATCTGATCTGACCTCACAACGCCAGTCATGCACCCACGCTAACTGGCTAACGTTGGCTAGCTTGCTAGCTACTTTCAGAAACAAAGGAGAGAACACCTCGCTCTGACCATTTTACTCGCCCTTGCAGAGCTTGTTAGGCTGTTTTCATGTTATCCAGAGCATTGGTGACTGTAACTGTGCTGCTGGCATTAATTTAATTACGCTTGAAGTTTACCGACACCGGCCATATTCAACAGTGTTTTGTGTTTTTAAGTTCAGCAGTAATTCTGTGCTCTGGCACTCGGACTAGAATGCTCAGACACTTGGAGATAAGCGGCAACACAGAACCCAAACTCAATGGAAAACAGATGAGTCACCACACTATCTCCTTCTTCACAGGTAAAAACAACATATTCCAGTTTAAGGATATTATAATAGCAGATAACAAGACTGTTGTCCCGCCTGTACTTAGTTCTATTTAACTCATGGGGAGACCAACACAAGTCTTCAGGTCTCAGACAGGCAAGGTGAGTCATAATGCGAGCGCGGTTCTGTACACCATACACTAGTCCATCTCTGGTAATAACCTGAGGCCTGATCATGATTCTACACACACACACACACACACACACACACACACACACACACACACACACACACACACACACACACACACACACACACACACACACACACACACACACACACACACACACACACACACACACACACACACACACACTGACTGAACCACTGACATCCTGAAGGGGTATTCTCATTAGTATTTATTCTGATGTACAAACCAACCAACGGACAATATATACCGTAACCATTTGTAACATAATGCAGTGGCTGCCTGTAAAGTGTTATGGGTTTGACCATGCATACAGATATCCCCATCAAGTGTCCACACTGTGACAGCAGATCTAGAAAGAGCACCTTGATAGGGACGACAGAAACAAACTGGTTACCATACTCTCTTAATTCAAAGACGTGCTGTGGTTTGAGGGGCTCCAAGTCTCCTGTGAAGCCCTTATTTCATATCCTCCAGTTTCAGTCATAATGAGTCTCGGGGGAGGGCTGGCTAATAAGAAGCATCGTCTTCCACCGAACACAAAGGGAGACCGGAAGAAGGTTTCAATAAAATGGAACTTGTTGCAGTTGTCCTGCTGTGAATCGATCACATAGAGGATGATAGAGGATAGAAGGGCCTAACATTTTTAAACCTTTTTATAAGGAAAATGCTGAAATATCCATACATGACAAGGCACATATTTGAGGTAGCTTAAGCCTATATGTCAGTCATGAAATGCACATGGTTGAGTATACTGTAAATAAGGCAATCTATTTAGCCTTAACACAGTCTGGAGCAGTTCATTTAATTTACACTTCACAATTGTGTTCATTACCGTGAGTATTGTACACTAAATGAAGAAGCTTGAATGGTTTGAATTCAGGGATGTACCAGGCATTCTGATGGATGGAACTTTATCGAATAGAAATCCAAATTAATTGAGTTTGCCACTGGAATTCAGTGAATACGTTTAAGATGCAGTTTAATTGCCATAACCAATCATATTACATTCATCAAATCAAATCCAATTGTATTGGTCACTTACACATGGTTAGCAGATGTTAATGCAAGTGTAGTGAAATGCTTGTGCTTCTAGTTCCGACAGCGCTGTATCTAACAAGTAATCTAACAACAACTACCTGATACACACAAATCTAAATGGATGGAATAAGAATATGTACATGTAAATATATGGATGAGCGATGGCCGAGAGGCATAGGAGAGATGCAATAAGTGGTATAACATACAGTATATACATATGAGATGAGTAATGTAAACATTGTTAAAGTGGCATTATTTAAAGTGACTAGTGGTCCATTTATTAAAGTGTTCAATGATTTGAGTCTGTATGTAGGCAGCAGCCTCTCTGAGTTAGTGATGGCTGTTTAACAGTCTGATGGCCTTGAGATAGAAGCTGTTTTTTAGTCTGTGCATGCTCTGAAAACCGGGGAGTGGGAGGGCCTTGTATGTATCGCGGAAGTTACAGTAGCAGTGGTCCAGTGTATTGTCCGCGCCAGTGCTGTAATCGATATGTTTATAGAATTTAGGTCGCCTTGTTCTCAAATTTGCTTTGTTAAAATCCCCAGACACAATAAATGCAGCCTCGGGATATGTGGGTTCCAGTTTACATAGAGTCCAGTGAAGTTCCTTGAGGGCCGTCGTGGTATCTGCTTGAGGGGGGATATACACAGCTGTGACAATAACTGACAATAATTCTCTTGGGAGATAATATAATAATAAGGCATTTGATTGTAAGGAATTCTAGGTCAGGTGAACAGAAGGACTTGAGTTACTGTATGTTGTTATGATTACCCCATGAGTCGTTAATCATGAAGCATGCACCCCCGCCCTTCTTCTTCCCAGAGAGATGTTTATTTCTGTCGCCACGATGTGTGTAGAAACCCGGCAGCTGTACCGACTCCGACAACATATCCCGAGAGAGCAATCTCTCTGATACAATCTCTGTCTCTCTGGAAGGCAACCCTTGCCATAATATTGTCCACCTTGTTGTCTAGATACTGGACATTGGCAAGTAATATACTTGGAAGCGGTGGGTGGTGTGCACACATTCGAAGTCTGACCAGGAGGCCGCTCCGTCTACCTCTTCTGCGGCGAAGTTGTTTTGGGTCAGCCTCTGGGATTAGATCCAATGTCCTGGGTGGTGGTCTGAAAAGGATCTGATTTGGGAAAGTCGTATTCCTGGTCGTAATGTTGGTAAGCTGACGTCACTCATATCCAATAGTTCTTCCCGGCTGTATGTAATAACACAAGATTTTCAGGGCTAACAATGTACCGTCTCTGTCAGCGCCATCTTGCTAACCAGACATCATCGGCTACTACTGCTTTTGGAGTATGTTGGAGCTGACATTATGCTATACTCTGTTGGACTCAAGAGCTCTTATCAATGTACCTTATGAACCATTTATATACTTTGGATTTAATTCAAATGTATACAAAATAACAGAGTGAAATGTTGAGGGACCATGAACCAAAACAATGGATGCCCCTTTGTCCTTTCACTGGTATCTCTCGAGGATAGAATGAACAATGAAAGCAGTGGGGGAAAAATCCAAGTGTTCCACTAGTCCAATGCCTTGGACCTAGACTATTGAATCACATTTTCAAAGTACAAAATGTGGTCCGATTTCAGGCCCAACACACTCAAAAAGTGGTTCCTTCGTATTTCAAACTATTTTCAAACCTGCATGTCTGTCAATAGTGAATGGACCAAGCCTCATTGTGCTGTGAAACATTTATGAATAAATAGACTACAGCTGTATCGTAACTGTCACTCGAGGACAATGTGAATTGAAAGGACCATGTACAGTTCAATATGGCCTTAGAATCGACACAATAAAGGAAAGTTACCAGACAATATAAGAGGGAACCTACTGAATATACCTAGAAATCTTACATGCTGTGAAAAAAAGAGTGGCAATTTAAGTATTCCCAGTGTTGCCCAATCTGCTGCTTTTGATAATACCAGATGAGACACTGTTACTGCCATGGCAACAGAACAGACTGGCCCGCGGTAGCATGGGAAGATACTGCAATTCAGATGTGAGAAAAAAACACCCTGAACAAATCTGAATTCATGAAAATCCAACATGCCACTCATCCAAAATTCCACTTTACGTTGCACTAAATACCTTGAATGTTTACATATACAATGGCTATGAAGGGGTTCGGGGTACAGCAGCACATGAAGGTACATGTGTAGCCTACATATGCATCTAAAGCTCTGCAGTACATTGTGGTTTATACAGGTTATACTTTCTTTAGCTTTGACATGATTGTTTGGTTAGAAGATTTCAGAATTATACTCTCAGCTGATGATGCCAGCATGTTTTCCCAGGTGATTTGTTTAGTTAAAGTTTAATAAGAAATGTGGTCAATAGATGGTGGATTAAATGATGGATTACATGCTTTGCTGTTCACTGACTGATGATAATTTTGTCTCAGCTGATTGGAGGTCATACTGAATTATTCTCTGGGAGCAAATCTTTAATATTTTCTGTGACAAGCGTGTGTGTGTGTGTGTGTGTGTGTGTGTGTGTGTGTGTGTGTGTGTGTGTGTGTGTGTGTGTGTGTGTGTGTGTGTGTGTGTGTGTGTGTGTGTGTGTGTGTGTGTGTGTGTGTGTGTGTGTGTGTGTGTGTGTGTGTGTGTGTGTGTGTGTGTGTGTGTGTGTGTGTGTGTGTGTGGATATAACATTTTGGTTCCATTATTAGACTCCACTAATGATGTCAGTCAAGTTCTTTGTTTTATTGGTATTTCATTCATTTGTTTTCTTGATGCCCAGAAATTAAATCTATGAGAATAAACACAATCTTAATCCCCCAAAATAAATAAAAATCTCTCTCCATTTTCCAAACCACGTCTATCACATTTTAAAGATGTCGGAGGAGACCCAAACTAAATATTTAAATGCAGTTGATAATAAAACGGGTTTCCTTTGTATAGTTTGGTTTCAGTAGTAAAAGCCTACTGTCAGTAGGCCATAAGGTTATCTAATGGGACAAAAACACTCACATGGAAACATTGTATTGGTCTGTTAACCTCGTGCACACAAACATCGACTGGATATACAGTATATGACCTCATGCTCTCGTCACAGGCTAGTGTGTCTCGCTTCATCTAACAGCTCTAGTGTCTGTCACCTAACAGTGTGCTCTTTGACTGCATGGTGCCTGCTGTTGCTGCGACTGCATTTGTAATTCAGTTTGAAAGCCTTCTCAGTTACAGTTGTTGTACAAACCTCGACTCCACAGAGTTCCATTGGTGTAACAGAATCATAGGATGGAACACAGTAAGCTTGCTGACGTTACAAAACAGCATTGCAAGTTATACAATGTGCCATGCGTATCACCCCAGGGCATGATAAAAAGAGCAGGGAAGGCCTGGAACAAATATTCAATTATTACCAAATTAATTATCATTTAAAAACCACAATAGTAGTGAGCAGGGATTCTTGTGGGAGAACTCAGAGGCAAGAATGCATGACAGAGCACGTTTAGTCAGTCGGTACCCAGAACAAACAAAATTCATTTTAGGGGTGAACAAATGTGAATTGAGCCAGTGAAAAGCTAGAAACACACACACCAATCTCTCTCTCTCTCTGAGATTAATTTCATAAAGAAAAAATAATTCAAACTTCAAGCTATCTCATGTCTAGAAGATGAAAATGCACGATCCACAAATTCAAAATAACTTTGAAACTTGCATCCAGTTCTTAGGCAAAAACCAATGCCACATCAGAACCCTATTTGTTGAGATGTTGGTGGAAGAAAACATTTCCTCTGTTCCTCCAAGTCTTCAGATTACACAGCTAACATATGTTTAAAAAAAATGCTTGGTCATTGTTGTTCAAACATCTATAATCGGAAAATCTGTAGCCGGTTCTTACATGTCTTTTGATCCTTTGTCTTCTACTGTTTCTCACAGCTGACAACGGGTTTTAAATAGTCATGAAATGCTAACAAAGCTGCTCACAGCATTATAATAGTCAGCATAAACAGTCAGCTAGTCAAGTGGGACAACAGAACTGGATCACATATGAACATTGACAGAATGACAGCTGGCTTTTTAAAAGATGACAAAGAAGAAAAACCCATTACCTTTATTGAAAACTCTCGGGTCTTTCTGAACCACAGTGGTGACCTAAGAGCACACTGGTGAAAGACCAAAATTGAATCACAGCCATTCCTAGTAGGAGGCTGGAATGCCTACTTATACAGGACAAAACAACCTTTTAACAACATTATTCAGCTTCTCATTGCATGAAAATGGACCTCAGACTGGGGTCATTTCTTTCATGAATAGGACATGTGCGGTAGAACATGTTGTACAGTTATTTGGCCTCAAGCTCAGTAATCCACCATTGTGGCCATTCATAAAGATAAACCTAACTGCAGCCAATTCATTTAAATGAGTTGGGAACCGCAGCACCCCTTTTGACTACGCAAGACCGACTGCAATCAAGTCAGTGGCAGGTCAAAAAGACTTTTACTCGTTTAGTTTCCCCATGCGTGTTTTGGTCATGATGTGTGAGGGTGCACTGACATAATGTATTTTGAGGACTGGCCTAAGTTGCTGCTCTTAAGAGATTCTTGCGCCAATGAGTTATTCGTTTTTCCGGGATGAATTTAAGGGGATGAATAAACATTCAGAACGTGTAGGAATGAGGCAGAATAGATTTTTAGAGTGACATTAACTTGAGCTCCACTTGTTTTGTTGCTGTAGTTTAATAAGAAAAATCATTCTCGCAAATGGAAGGGCAGACTTGGGGTGGCAGGTAGACTAGTGGTTAGAGTGTTGGGCCAGAAACTGAAAGGTTGCTGGATCAGATCCCTGAGCTGACAAGGTCATTCTGCCCCTGAACAAGGCAGTTTACCCACTGTTCCACGGTAGGCTATCACTGTAAATAAAAACTTGTTCTTAACTGACTTGCCTAGTTAAAATAATACATGTATTTTTTATTTCACCTTTATTTAACCACGTAGGCCAGTTGAGAACACATTCTCATTTACAACTGCGACCTGGCCAAGATAAAGCAAAGCAGTGCGACAAAAACAACAACACAGAGTTACACATCATCCCCCTCTTCAAAGGGGGGGACACTCTTGACCCAAACTGCTACAGACCTATATCTATCCTACCATGCCTTTCTAAGGTCTTCGAAAGCCAAGTCAACAAACAGATTACCGACCATTTCGAATCTAACCATACCTTCTCTGCTATGCAATCTGGTTTCAGAGCTGGTCATGGGTGCACCTCAGCCACGCTCAAGGTCCTAAACGATATCTTAACCGCCATCGATAAGAAACATTACTGTGCAGCGGTATTCATTGATCTGGCCAAGGCTTTCGATTCTGTCAACCACCACATCCTCATCGGCAGACTCGACAGCCTTGGTTTCTCAAATGATTGCCTCGCCTGGTTCACCAACTACTTCTCTGATAGAGTTCAGTGTGTCAAATCAGAGGGTCTGCTGTCCGGACCTCTGGCAGTCTCTATGGGGGTGCCACAGGGTTCAATTCTTGGACCGACTCTCTTCTCTGTATACATCAATGAGGTCGCTCTTGCTGCTGGTGAGTCCCTGATCCACCTCTACGCAGACGACACCATTCTGTATACTTCCGGCCCTTCTTTGGACACTGTGTTAACAACCCTCCAGGCAAGCTTCAATGCCATACAACTCTCCTTCCGTGGCCTCCAATTGCTCTTAAATACAAGTAAATCTAAATGCATGCTCTTCAACCGATCGCTACCTGCACCTACCCGCCTGTCCAACATCACTACTCTGGACGGCTCTGACTTAGAATACGTGGACAACTACAAATACTTAGGTGTCTGGTTAGACTGTAAACTCTCCTTCCAGACCCATATCAAACATCTCCAATCCAAAGTTAAATCTAGAATTGGCTTCCTATTTCGCAACAAAGCATCCTTCACTCATGCTGCCAAACATACCCTTGTAAAACTGACCATCCTACCAATCCTCGACTTTGGCGATGTCATTTACAAAATAGCCTCCAATACCCTACTCAACAAATTGGATGCAGTCTATCACAGTGCAATCCGTTTTGTCACCAAAGCCCCATATACTACCCACCATTGCGACCTGTATGCTCTCGTTGGCTGGCCCTCGCTTCATACTCGTCGCCAAACCCACTGGCTCCATGTCATCTACAAGACCCTGCTAGGTAAAGTCCCCCCTTATCTCAGCTCGCTGGTCACCATAGCATCTCCCACCTGTAGCACACGCTCCAGCAGGTATATCTCTCTGGTCACCCCCAAAACCAATTCTTTCTTTGGCCGCCTCTCCTTCCAGTTCTCTGCTGCCAGTGACTGGAACGAACTGCAAAAATCTCTGAAACTGGAAACACTTATCTCCCTCACTAGCTTTAAGCACCAACTGTCAGAGAATCTTACAGATTACTGCACCTGTACATAGCCCACCTATAATTTAGCCCAAACAACTACCTCTTTCCCAACTGTATTTAATTTATTTATTTATTTTGCTCCTTTGCACCCCATTATTTTTATGTCTACTTTGCACATTCTTCCATTGCAAAACTACCATTCCAGTGTTTTACTTGCTATATTGTATTTACTTTGCCACCATGGCCTTTTTTGCCTTTACCTCCCTTCTCACCTCATTTGCTCACATTGTATATAGACTTGTTTATACTGTATTATTGACTGTATGTTTGTTTTACTCCATGTGTAACTCTGTGTCATTGTATCTGTCGAACTGCTTTGCTTTATCTTGGCCAGGTTGCAATTGTAAATGAGAACTTGTTCTCAACTTGCCTACCTGGTTACATAAAGGTGAAATAAATAAAATAAAATAAATAATAAATAAACAAATGTACAGTCAATAACACAATAGAAAAGAAAATAGAAAATCTATGTACAGTGTGTGCAAACGTAGAAGAGTAGGGAGGTAGGCAATACATAGGCCATAGAGGCGAAATAATTACAATTTAACATTAATACTTCAGTGATAGACGTGCAGATGATTTTTTTAAATATTTTTTAAAATTTAACCTTTATTTAACCAGGCAAGTCAGTTAAGAACAAATTCTTATTTTAAATGACGGCCTAGGAACAGTGGGTTAACTGCCTGTTCAGGGGCAGAACGACAGATTTGTACCTTGTACAAGTAGAGATACTGGGGTGCAAAAGAGTAAGAGGGTAAGTAATAATATGGGGGTGAGGTAGTTGGGTGTGCTACTTACAGATTGGCTGTGCACAGGTACAGTGATCGGTAAGCTGCTCTGACAGCTGATGCTTAAAGTTAGACAGGGAGATATACGACTCCAGCTTTAGAGATTTTTGCAATTCCTTTCAGTCATTGGCAGCAGAGAACTGGAAAGAAAGGCAGCCAAAGGAAGTATTGGTTTTGGGATTGACCAGTGCAATATACCTGCTGGAGCGTGTACTACGGGTGGGTGTTGCTATTGTGACCAGTGAGCTGAGATAAGGCGGGGCTTTACCTGGCAAAGACTTATAGATGACCTGAAGCCAGTGGGTTTGGCGACGGATATGAAGTGAGGGCCAGCCAACAAGAGCATACAGGTTGCGGTGGTGGGTAGTATATTAGGCTTTGGTGACAAAATGGATGGCACTATGATGGACTACATCCAGTTTGCTGAGTACAGTGTTGGAGGCTAATTTGTAAACGACATCGCCGAAGTCGAGGATCGGTAGGATATTCAGTTTTACGAGGGTATGTTTGGCAGCATGAGTGAAGAAGGCTTTGTTGCGAAATAGGAAGCCAATTCTAGATTTAATTTTGGATTGGAGATGTTTAATGTGAGTCTGGAAGGAGAGTTTACAGTCTAACCAGACACCTAGGCATTTGTAGCTGTCCATATATTCTAAGTCAGAACCGTCCAGAGTAGCGATGCTAGTCGGGCTTTATTTTTATTTAAATAAAGGTTAAATAAAAATAAAATAAAAATAGTACTTGGTTTCCCACCGACAGACTACGCCTGAGCAAGGACTAGATGCTTGTTTTACAAAAACAGAATAATTTATTCTTATTTTATGTATCAATTGCTCTCTGGAATTAAATAATATATATAATAATAATAATATATGCCATTTAGCAGACGCTTTTATCCAAAGCGACTTACAGTCATGTGTGCATACATTCTACGATAACAACATTAGACCATTAGACCATAACAACATTAGACCATAACAACATTAGACCATTAGACCATAACAGCATTAGACCATTAGATCATAACAACATTAGATCATAACAACATTAGATCATAACAACATTAGACCATTAGACCATAACAACATTAGACCATAACAACATTAGACCATAACAACATTAGACCATTAGATCATAACAACATTAGACCATTAGATCATAACAACATTAGACCATTAGACCATAACAACATTAGACAATTAGATCATAACAACATTAGATCGTAACAACATTAGATCATAACAGCATTAGACCATTAGATCATAACAGCATTAGACCATTAGACCATAACAACATTAGACCATAACAACATTAGACCATAACAACATTAGACCATAACAACATTAGACCATAACAACATTAGATCATAACAACATTAGACCATTAGACCATAACAACATTAGACCATTAGACCATAACAACATTAGATCATAACAACATTAGACCATAACAACATTAGACCATAACAACATTAGACCATAACAACATTAGACCATAACAACATTAGACCATTAGACCATAACACCATTAGACCATTAGACCATAACACCATTAGACCATTAGACCATAACAACATTAGACCATAACAACATTAGACCATTAGATCATAACAACATTAGACCATAACAACATTAGACCATTAGACCATAACAACATTAGAACATAACAACATTAGACCATAACAACATTAGACCATTAGACCATAACAACATTAGACCATTAGACCATAACAACATTAGACCATAACAACATTAGACCATTAGACCATAACAACATTAGACCATTAGACCATAACAACATTAGACCATTAGACCATAACAACATTAGACCATTAGATCATAACAACATTAGACCATAACAACATTAGACCATTAGACCATAACAACATTAGACCATTAGACCATAACAACATTAGAACATAACAACATTAGAACATAACAACATTAGACCATAACAACATTAGACCATTAGACCATTAGATCATAACAACATTAGACCATAACAACATTAGACCATTAGACCATAACAACATTAGAACATAACAACATTAGAACATAACAACATTAGAACATAACAACATTAGACCATTAGAACATTAGACCATTAGACCATAACAACATTAGACCATTAGACCATAACAACATTAGAACATAACAACATTAGACCATAACAATATTAGACCATTAGACCATAACAACATTAGACCATAACAACATTAGACCATAACAACATTAGACCATAACAACATTAGACCATTAGATCATAACAACATTAGACCATAACACCATTAGACCATAACAACATTAGACCATTAGACCATAACAACATTAGACCATTAGACCATTAGATCATAACAACATTAGACCATTAGACCATAACAACATTAGACCATTAGATCATAACAACATTAGACCATAACACCATTAGACCATAACAACATTAGACCATTAGACCATAACAACATTAGACCATTAGATCATAACAACATTAGACCATAACACCATTAGACCATAACAACATTAGACCATTAGACCATAACAAC
The DNA here is from genome assembly GCF_021184085.1 of Oncorhynchus gorbuscha. Classification (NCBI taxonomy): domain Eukaryota; kingdom Metazoa; phylum Chordata; class Actinopteri; order Salmoniformes; family Salmonidae; genus Oncorhynchus; species Oncorhynchus gorbuscha. The sequence goes on along the minus strand of NC_060194.1, from coordinate 29,175,732 downwards.
ATTAGACCATTAGACCATTAGATCATAACAACATTAGATCATAACAACATTAGACCATAACAACATTAGACCATTAGACCATAACAACATTAGACCATAACAACATTAGACCATTAGACCATTAGATCATAACAACATTAGACCATAACAACATTAGACCATTAGACCATAACAACATTAGAACATAACAACATTAGAACATAACAACATTAGAACATAACAACATTAGACCATTAGAACATTAGACCATTAGACCATAACAACATTAGACCATAACAACATTAGACCATAACAACATTAGACCATAACAACATTAGACCATTAGACCATAACAACATTAATAATTAATAATTAATAATAATAACATTAATAAATAATCCTATAGTAGTACTGCACGCTATGGGCAAATAAAATGTATTGCGTTTTTTGAACCAAACCTTCCGATTGCGATTTTATCTGCAATTATAGACCAAAACACTTGGATAGACTGTTGCAATCATATACATAATATAATCATTCTAATTCTATGGTTGGAATAGAGTGGGCACTTGGAATGCAACTTTGTTTGGCATGGCAACGAATTAAAAAGTAAACAGAGGAGATGGTTGTGACAGAGTACGAACCAAAGTGTTGGACAGTGTTTCCCATGGGACCCTATTTAGATTGAAATTGATAGGTACATTCAGATTAAGATTTTAGAGTATTAATTGAACAAGCAATGCTGATATACTCCCCCACTGCTACCAGCCTGTAATAGAGCAACAGTTTGCTAGCAAGGTTTGCCCTATCTCAGTGGATTTAGATACCCAGCTAGCTAGCTATAGCGATTAACATTAGGCACTAACACACATTTTTAGGCACATTTCAAATCAAATCAAAGGTATTAGTCACATGCACGTGTTTAGCAGATGGTATTGCGTGTGTAGTGAAATGCTTGTGCTTCTAGCTCCATCAGTGCAGTAATATCTAACAAGTAATATCTAACAGTTTCACAACATATACCCAAAATACACGTAAATCTAAGTAAGGAATGGATTCAGAATGTACATATATGTCAGAACAGCATTGTTCTAAAATACAGTGGCATAGTATAGAATACAGTATAAACATATGAGATGGGTGATGCAATATTTACACACAATTAAAGTGACTAAGATACCGTAGAATAGTACAGAGTACAGTTTACTTATATGAGATGAGTAAAGCCAGACATTATTCAAGTGGCTAGTGTTTCATTTTCTTAAAGTGGCCAATGATTCCTAATCTATGTCTACAGGCAGCAGCCTCTGATGTGCTGGACGTGGCTGTTTAACAGTCAGTGGTGTAATATCCAATGCAATACAGTAAATACATACTGTGTGAGATGGGTGATGCAATATGTAAACATAATTGAATCCTCTGCTGTTTCCTGAAGTCCACAATAATCTCCTTAGTTTTGTTGAAGTTGAGTGAGAGGTTATTTTCCTGGAACCACACTCCTAGAGCCCTTACCTCCTCCTTTTCCTGTAGGCTGTCTCATCATTGTCGGTAATCAAGCCTACTACTGTTGTGTCGTATGCAACATTGATGATTAAGTTGGAGGCGTGCTTGGCCACGCAGTCATGGGTGAACAGGGAGTACAGGAGGGGGCTGAGCATGCATCCTTGTGGGGCCCCCGTGTTAAGGATCAGCGGGGAGGAGATGTTGTTGCCTACCCTCACCACCTGGGGGCGGCCCGTCAGGAAGTCCAGGACCCAGTTGCACAGGGAGGGGTTCAGACCCAGGGCCTCAAGCTTGATGATGAGCTTGATGATGAGTGTTGAATGCTGAGGTATTGTCAATGAACAGCATTTTTACATAGGTATGCCTGTGCAGTGTGGTGGCGATTGCATTGTCTGTTGATCTATTGGGGCAGTAAGCAAATTGAAGTGGGTCTAGAGTGGCATGTAAGGTGAAGTTGATATGATCCTTTACCAATATCTCAAAGCATGATGACAGAGGTGAGTGCTACAGGGCAAATAACCTTTGCTTTCTTAGGTACAGGGATCTTGAAGCACGTGGGGACAACAGACTGAGAATCGGGGTCTGTGCATACTCTGAGGACGCGGCTAGGGATACCATCTGGGCTGGCAGCCTTGTGAGGGTTAACAGACTTGAATGTCTTACTCATAGTGGCCACGGAGAAGGAGATCCCACAGTCCTTGATAGTTGGCCGCGTCGGTGTCACTGTATTATCCTCAATGCGAGCATAGAAGGTGTTCATTCTGTCCGGAAGCAAGTGGTCGGTGTCCGCGACGTGGCTGGTTTTCCTTTTATAATCCGTGATTGTATGTAGACCCTGCCACATATGTCTCGTGTCTGAGCCATTGAACTGGGACTCAACTTTGTCCCTATACCGTTTAGCCTGCTTGATTGCTTTTCCGAGGGAATGACTATACAGGTTTGTATTCTTCCATATTCCCAGTCTTCTTTCCCTGGTTAAATGCAGTGGTTCTATCTACGGTTTCAGGTTGGGGTAGGTTTTAATAGTCACAGTGGGTACAACATCTTCTATGCACTTCCTGATAAACCGTATCAGTATATGTGACAATATTATTTTCTGAAGCTACTCTGAACATATCCCAGTCCTCGTAGTCAAAACAATCTTGAAGCTTGGATTCCGATTGGTCAGTTCCAGCTTTGAATAGTCCTTACCACATGTGCTTCCTGCTTGAGTTTCTGCCTATAGGCAGGGAGGAGCAAGATATAATTGTGGTGCAGGGGAGAGCCTTATATGCATTCTGGAAGGTAGTACAACAATGGTCAAGAGTTTTAGCAGTGCAAGTACAACAATCAATTTGTTGATAGAATTTCGGGAGCCTTTTTCTTAAATGTGCTTTGTTTAAATCCCCAGCTACAATAAATGCAGCATCAGGATATGTGGTTTCCAGTTTGCATAAAGTCCAGTGAAGTTCTTTGAAGGCCGTCGTGGTATCAGCTTGAAGGGGATACAGACCGCTGTGGCTATTATTGACAAAAATTCTCTCTGGAAATAGTACGGTCGTCATTTGATCTAGAGATATTCTAGGTTGAGTGAACAGAAGGACTTGAGTTCCTGTATGTTATCACATTTACACCATAAGTCGTTAATCATAAAACATATACCTCCACCCTTCTGCTTCCCGGAGAAATGTTTGTTACTGAGAACCCAAATGGCTTTACAGAGTCAGACAGTATATGTCGAGAGAGCCATGTTTCCGTGAAGCAGAGTATGTTACAATCCCTGGTGTCTCTCTGAAAAGCAACTCTGGCCTTGAGCTCATCAACTTTCTTATCCAGAGACTGGACATTAGCAGGTAAAATACTCAGGAGTGGTGGGTGGTGTACACGCTTTCTAAGTCGGACCAGAAAACCACTCCAAGTACCTCTCCTCCGCCGGCAATGATTTGGGTCAGCCTCTGGAATAAGTTAAATTGCTCTGGGGAGATTGAACAAAGGTTCTGCTCCAGGGAAGTCATAAACCTGGTTGTAATGTTGGACGTTCTGGTGAGTTACCGTCGCTCTAATATCCAATAGTTTTTCCCGGCTGTATGTAATGACACAAAACAATTCCTGAGCTAATAATTTAATAAATAGTACAGAAACAAACACAATACTGCAGATTTTGTTAAGAGATAGTCGCGATGCAGCCATTTCCTTCAGCGTCATCATAGACCTAAAAGTTTTTTTTGCAGCTTGCTAAGACCAAATAAACTAGTGTTTTGCAGAAAGCAAGTTACACAGACAAATAGTATAATATGAAAAACATCTGGATTTTTATTAAAAAGCAAAGTGGAAAGCTGCGTCATTCTTGTTTGGAAAAATCTGTTGACTGCATGCTGTTTGGTCATTGTGAGTGAATCTCGAGCATGGGGAATTGGTCTGCTTGAGTGACAGGAAGTGGGGCTTGGTGTGTGTGGGATTGGGAAGCGGCCAAAGAGGAGCAACAGAGAGAACTTGAGCAATAAATCAAAAGTAAAACAAAAGTGACATTTTAAAATATCGCAGCCTCTTGCAAAATGGGTAACATTTGATTAATCGTGCAGCCCTATCCTATAGGACACTGTTTCTTATCCGAGTCCTGGGGATCCAAAGGGGTGCACATTTTTTATTTTGCCCTAGACTAGCAATAACACACTGGATTCAACTAATAATCTCACCAACAAGCCTTTGATTAATAGAATCTGGTATGTGAGTGCTAGGGAAAAAACTCAAATGTGCACCCCTTTGTGTCCTTGGGACCAAGAAGGAGAAACACTAGTATAAGATATTATGGTTGCCTCCAAAATGGAACCCTATTCCCACTACCTTTGACCAGGTAAGTATTGTAACTATATGGGGAATAGGGTGCGAAAGAGTGCTTGTTAGGAGCTCTTAGATTTACATGCTCAGTGGGTGCGGTGATAATATCTAAATCCATTAGACATAGCATTATGTCAATCAGCCCCAGTAATACCAGCAAGCGACCGATCACAGATACGTCTCTCACCCCCTCGACACCTGCTGTCATGGAGAACACTCAAGATGAAAGGCGATTTCAAGTCTTAAAGAAGAACACTGAGCTTCAGGAAAATGCAGTGATGAATACTGATTCTGTTTATTCGCAGTCAGATCTATGTGTGAGGAAAATGCCAGGGTAAGGCGTACCCTAGAGGGACTTGTCTCCGCTACACCTGTCAAGAATAAAGACTCTAGTATTACCTCAGTGCTATCAGATTATGATAATCAACTTCTCGCTCACTATAGCTGACAAGTCCATCAAAGAGTGAGAAACAATTTACATGCTCTGCTGGGCATAGACTCTTGAAGGTGGCTAACCAATAGATACATATCGATAACAGCCTTATCTTTGGCGGGGAAACATGATCATTTCACAATACTCTTTAAACCACAGTAGGACAATTGTCCTTTAAATAGTTAGCCTAGGCCTATAATCTAATAAAGATAACAGTCATAGGGCGTATTCAAGCAAAACGTATGTACAGAGGTTTCCAGGAAATGGCAAAACAACATTTCTCATTGCATAAATATTTAGTTGAATTTTAAATCAAATTGTAACCAAACAAGCATTCTCAAAGCATGTAGAAAAAGTTTGGTCTGAACTTCTAAATAAGTAATATGGAATAGGCCACTTTTTCAACTGAGTAAAAAATTGTTAAGCCTTGCAATAAAATTATATTAAAATTAAATCCTACTGAGTAGCTCTCCCACTGAACTTGAAAAGAAAATGTCTTAGCAGGCATTTCAGGATTACAAGGAAATATTATGAAGGGGTTTGCAAGTGGAAAGCTTTATGCAATAAATATTTCAATTGCAAAGCATTCTTAAGTACTTGATAGATGTGCGAATTAGGACTGGCTCTTATTTGTTCGATCTCTCAATGGGCTCAGTGCTATTAAACCACTGCCACATTGTGGACATGACAATTATGATCCAAATCAAAACTAATTTTGATTTTGTATTGAGAGACCTCTTCAGAGAAATGTCACATCTACAGCCAATTGGATTTTGTCCTTTGAAAATGTAGCGGATGGCAAAGTTAGCAGCACTACTGCCTTCTTGAGTCCTGAAGTACTGTAGCCCCCAGACCAAGAAATGCCCTGGCTTTACCACTACCACTGAGTCAGTGATATTGACAGTGCTCCTGCAGTATGTCTTGGCGTGTGTTCAAATCCAAAGACCACAATTGCATGAATAGACCACACTATAAGCACTCATACATTGCTGAGCATTTCCAAGTGAACCTGGAAGATATGCCCCATAATGTAGTCTTTAGCTGAAACCTATTCAACAATAGCTCTTGGACACACTTAAATTAAACTCAGAAATAACATTGTAGCGAAATGAGGAACGTCACAAAAAGCCAAAGCCGAAACCAAATCGGTGCGTGAACAGCAGCCTTCACCTGTGAACTGATGAGGGGCTCTCTTCTCCAGACTAGCACTGCAGAGCAGCACAGCTTTGATTTCCCTTCTTTTATTAGCTAAACCATATGGGGATAGATGAAGGAACTGGTACCGAAAGACTGATGTCTTGGCAACTCTATGTGTATATTTTCTGTGTTGTTTCGAATATACAGCAGGTTTGTATGATGGGTGGAAGGGGTTACAAATACATTTTTTGATTGACATTGAAAATGTAAATTGTGATATTTTTCTATTTATTTTTTTACTTTAAGGTGAATTTTAATGCTTTCCAAGCTCCATTGTGTCACACTCCAGACTTAATGGAATTCCTTCCTCGTTTACTCAAGGTCAAAGCTCATCCCTCCCACAATCCTTTGCATTGTAAATCTCTCTCACCAGACCTTTCTAGGGGAATTTGAATAATTTAATGTTTCCTGTGGCATTTCTCTAAATATTGGTCTATAAGCCTACTGCTTTTTTTCACATTATCACAATGAAAAGAAATGCATCAAATGACGTAAGGGTGGAATCTAATTCAATCATGTCATAATTAATCTTGACTGATTCCCATGTGTTATGCACAGTTCTGAGCATAATCAGTGTGTGCCATGTAGCAGGTTATCAACAGAGTGGTTACCCCCATAGAGGGTTAATGGGATAGATGTAGTGTAGCACTGAGCTCACTTCTGGATCAGTAGTATGTAGTCCTTCTGGCATCCAGCCCAACAGTGACAAATGCTTTTCTGCATGGGGGTGCATGATGTAGTATATTGTGGCGATGCTTCATTGACTCCATAAAAACACAGCAATACCTGATTGTTGGTGTGTATTTGAAATTGGTCGTTTGACTGTTGTTTACTGCTTCAACACAATCCTTTAATTATCAGATATGGTGTATGAAAATGAATGTGTAAGACCACATGTGCATTCAACCACCAGCGCCAATGGAATGTGCATTCACAAAGATGGGCTCTAGTGGGCACTAACTTAACCAGGTCTTTGACATGGAAAGTGTTTTCAATCAAGCATTACAATGTAAATTACTGATGAAAGATTTGCTGTTCCAAGGCCAAAGACTGTTGCTTGGCAACAAACATGGAAATTAAGATATTTCCATTTCATACAAAAACGAAACATGCAATTGAAATGACAGTTGTGACTACTTCACAAGCAACGTGGAATTTCAGTTTAAATGTCCCATTGCTTAGACAAGAGAGTTCACCAGAATACCAAATCACAGTCACAGTCTAATCACATAAGCCCACACTGGATATGCCAAGCCATGTGCCAAGTTCCTATTTCAAGGTCTACAGAGAGCACAGTGTTAACACTCTTAAGATACGAAATGTCTTCGGAATGACCACATGCAGTTGGTTCACACAAACTCACTTGTCAATGGCCAAATATTACTCTTCTCAAAACCTGTAAAAGCGAGATTACATGATTCTATTGCTGTGAATATGAAAGTCTGGGATAGAAACAGAACCCTGCACATTGGTGTACCTGCTTATGCTGCTTCTTCTGATAAGCTAGCCACTGGTTTGGTGGTAAAGTAATCCTTAAGATACAGTAATTATACTCCGTCTCTACTGAGAGTCAAACCCCAAATGGACTTTTTGTCACACCCTGATCTGTTTCACCTGTCTTTGTGCTTGTCTCCACCCCCCTCCGGATGTCGCCCACCTTCCCCATTTTCCCCAGTGTATTTATACCTGTGTTCTCTGTTTGTCTGCTGCCAGTTCAGGCTTGTCTCGTCAAGCCTACAAGCAGTTTTCCAAAACTCCTATTTTTCTCTACTCCCTGTTTTCTAGTATTCCCGGTTTTGACCATTCTGCCCGACCTGACCCTGAGCCTGCCTGCTGTTCTGTACCTTATGACACTGCCCTGGATTACTGACCTCTACCTGCCCTGAACCTGATCCTGCCTGCCATTCTGTACCTTTTGGACTCTGCTATGGATCACTGACCTCTGCCTGCCCTTGACCTGTCGTTTGCCTGCCCCTTGTTTTTGTAATAAACTTTTGTTACTTCGAACTGTCTACATCTGGGTCTTCTCCTGAGCCGTGATACTTTTGTCCATTAGCATACAACAAATAACGCACAACGTTATGGACCAGGTTACTTTGAAACAGGGCGAGAATTCCATTTACTTCATTTACCAATCCATTGCCGTCAAGCACTCACGATAGGAGGAGAAATGCTATGAGTGAATCAGTGTTCAAATAAACCTTCTAAAATGTGTATAGCTCCAAGACTATTTGACTAACTTCGTTATCTGCTTCATTTTGCAGCATAACTTGAAATGTATAAAGAGTTGGAATGTTACCAGTAGTACGGTAAACTAATCCTAAACCAGTCCTAAGCGCTATATAGCTATTTCAGGTGCATATGATGCCTTGTTCGTCAGAAGAATGTTGCAAAGCAATCCAATGAAGAGGGCCATGCCTGGGGAAAATCAGTTGAATCATTGAATCATTCTAACAAAATGAATGCAAATAAAACTATTTCACATGATCAAATGTAAGGTTGGGACTAGCTTCGAAGCATTTCTAGTTCCACCTGAGAGGGCACAGGGGAATGACATACATGATGTGAGAGAACTAATGAGCCCTCTCGGAATGGAGCCTACAGTACTTTCTGCAGAGTCACATTGAGGGTTTGAAAAGGAATAAGGAGGAAGAAAGGCATTTCTGCTTGCTGCTACAGTATTGCCAGAAATACTGTACATAAAATATAATATATAAAGCTTTAGTAAAGCATTGGCTTAATCAGACACTTTTCTAGTTAGAATACTGTAATGTGTCAGATTGATTGTGATATTTATATCAGTGTGTCCAAAGGATTTTCCCAGTGAAAATAATACCTGCTTGGTTCTTTGTTTGGAAGAATATTAATTTAACCATTAATATGAGAGCTGGGGTTTTTAAGATGATGAGTAGGCACAATATCAAATTCAAACCAGCCAAGATTCAAACTTTTGAAAGTTTATTGTAGCCTACCAGTGTACTGTATATCAAAACTATTGGGTGAGAAAATTAGAATTTCCCTGAACCAATACCTCATATCGCCACCAGATTCACATGATCTTGAAGTACTAACAATGTAGATGTCAGTTTAAAGCAGAACCTATGACTCAGTCAACTGTAGCTACAGGTACTGGGTCTACATGTCTGTTATATCATCTGGACTAATAGAGGGTTTCTATTTCAACTCATCCCTTCATTATCCCTCAGGTGCACAGGGGTGGGGCAGCACTCACACAACTTGAAACATAAATCATTAGGCAAAGGAAATATATTACATTTCTGTAGCACTATGATTAGCCTAGCCTAAATCCTGGTAATGCACACATGTAGTCTTTATATAAAATTATATGAAACCATCTTAGGCTCCAAATTGTAAGCTAAGCTGTTTCCATTTCATTTCCTTTTCAATCACACACACAGCATCATCACACACTGTCTCCATTTCCTGACCACAATGGTAACATCATAGGCGTAGGTGACATTTAACCAGGATACTACAAGTCTCATCTGGTGAGATGTCCATTTTATTTGACCAAAGTATAACATTTAGGACACTACCTAATGAGCTTACTGATTTGGAGGGAGATTTTTTTCTCTCATTCACACAGGATCAAAATAAATTCCTTAGAGAACTGTGAGATCAATAGAAGAACTTGGTCCATCATTTAACAAAAAACGAATCAGTAGTTGGTTTCCATCCAATTGGCAACAGATTTCCACGCACATTTTTCCCACCGTTGGTGTGTTTCCACCAAACTGACTTGTTGCAGATAACAATCTGTGCACGATAACTTCTACACCTGCATTGCTTACTGTTTGGGGTTTTAGACTGGGTTTCTGTACAGCACTTTGTGACGTCAGCTGATGTAAGAAGGGCTTTATAAATACATTTGATTTGATTTGATGATGACGTAGTGCAGTGTTTCCCAACCCTGGTCCTCGAGTTCCCCCAACTGTATACAGTTTTGTTGTGGCCCTGGACAAACACACCTCATTCAACTCATCGAGGGCTTGATGATTAGTTCGACAAGTTGAATCAGGTGTGCTAGTCCACGGCTAAAATAAAAATGTGTTACTGTTGGGGGTAGGGTTGGGAAACACTGGTGTAGTGCACACACAAATGTACTTTTTTGCTTAAGTTTTCATGTAAACATCACAAAAACTGTTGCGTTAAATGGAAAATGTGCCTATTTTGGTTTTGGCATGTGCTCGCAGATACAGTGCGGTAAGCAAGTCTACATAATGAGGTGAATACGGATAAGAGCGAGAATATTTGTATTTGTCAAATGGCAGTCTCTATTCATCATAATGTCACCAGAATCAGACCCTCTATATTTATTGGAAAAGAGCATAGAGATCACTGTGTACTTTCTCCACCCTGTGAAGTTCATCATAAATTACTGAATTTCATCTGTAGCCTAATAAACTGCATGGTTTCCCGAGTTGTAGTGGGAGGACCATATACCATATCATGCATGACTCCAAGTTTACTCGATATGATGATTTTTATATCAATATTTGCGCATAAAGGTATTTCCACCGCCATATAGCATTATATACTATATTACCGACACAAAAATATCCCATCATGTCATACAAACAAATTATCTTTTGGCATTCAAAATTGTACTGAAACTTCCTGTTGCAATCATAGCTGTCGTGATTTACTCGCATAAAAACGTGGTTATTGTTATTGGTCGTCGGCATAACTAAATGGAATATGAATATAAGTATGCATTAACACACGACAGACTGTGCCTTGCCAGGGAATTACCGCACACCTCAGCGGTGTGAGAAAGCACGAGGACCAAGGCCTCTCTGTTATTCTGCTATATCTGACAGCCTTATGTAAAGTTGGCCCAGTGTGTTGATAAGGCATTTTAAATGTAAAAACATTTTCCAAAATGTCAAATCACAAATAATTATTCTAATACATACAGCATGTACCACATGTACCAGAGTAGTTGTCATAATTGACAACACATTTCACAATAAAATAATGGATTTCTACGTCACAATGTGAATGTACATCAGAATTTCTCAAACAAATATTCCATGAATCATAAAGTCAGTTATCAAAAAACACATAATAAAACACCAATTAATATAGGTTAGGTTACACAACTACACCATACCCAATGGTAATGCTATTGGAAGTTGCTGCCAAGGGCACATGAAGTATGTAATCCCCTATCTACATCGTTATGAGTACTAGATTTACACCGTTTTTTAAGTACACATAAAATACTGTTATACTCTGGCCAGGAGGTTTCGAAACTTCAATATACCCCTAAACTGTAACTACCCCTAGGGGGATAAATACAGTTGTATTGAATTTAACTGAATATGGTGGTAGGCCTATTTTGTTAATGCCCCACACTATATTTAGGGCTGAGATTTGCCAGGGACCTCAAGATACGATCATTGATACTTAGGTAACGATACGATATGCATTGCGATTTTCACGATTCTTAAGATTCTCACGATTCTATATGTATTGTGATTTGATACTGCAATTTTATTGTGATTTGATGTTTCAAAAAATTGCTCACTGTACAGTATGTCTGCTGAAGAGGGACATGAGAGAGCATGATAAATGAATTGTTTTATTATATACAGAACCAGTCAAAAGTTTGGACACACCTACTCATTAAAAGGTTTTTCTTAATTGTTACTATGTTCTACATTGTTGAATAGTAGTGAAGACATCAAAACTATGAAATAACACATATGGAATCACGTAGTAACCAAAGAAGTGTTAAACAAATCAAATTATTTTTTATATTTGAGATTCTTCGAAGTAGCTATCCTTTGCCTTGATGACAGCTTTGCACACTCTTGGCATTCTCTCAACCAGTTCCTCTGTCCAGTGTCTGTTCTTTTGCCCATCTTAATATTTTAATTTTATTGGCCAGTCTGAGATATGGCGTTTTCTTTGCGAATTTGCCTAGAAGGCCAACATCCCAGAGTTTCCTCTTCACTGTTGACGTTGAGACTGGTGTTTTGCGGGTACTATTTAATGAAGCAGCCAGTTGAGGACTTGTGAGGCGTCTGTTTCTCAAACTAGACACTCTAATGTACTTGTCCTCTTGCTCAGTTGTGCACTTGGCCCTCCCACTCCTCTTTCTATTCTGGTTAGGGCCAGTTTGCGCTCTACTGTGAAGGGAGTGGTACACAGTGTTGTACCAGATCTTCAGTTTCTTGGCAATTTCTCCCATGGAATAGCCTTCATTTCTCAGAACAAGAATAGACTTACACGTTTCAGAAGAAAGGGCTTTGTTTCTGGCCATTTGGAGCCTGTAATTGAACACACAATTGCTGATGCTCCAGATACTCAACCACTCTAAAGAAGGCCAGTTTTATTGCTTATTTAATCAGAACAACAGTTTTCAGCTGACAAGCATAATTGCAAAAGGGTTTTCTAATGATCAATTAGCCTTTTAAAATGATAAACTTTAATTAGCTAACACAACGTGTCATTGGAACACATGGTTGCTGGTAATGGGTCTCTGTATGCCTATGTAGATATTCCATAAAAAAATCTGCCATTTCCAGCTACAATAGTAATTTACAACATTAACAATGTCTACACTGTATTTCTGATCAATTATATGTTATTTTGATAGACACACTTTTTTTCAAAAACATGGAAATGTCTAAGTGACCCCAAACTTTTGAACTGTACTGTACATGTAGGTAGGTGTAAAGTGACTTTATTACTGTATGATTGACTCTATACCAAAATCAGATAGTATACCCAATAACAACATGTCCTTCACAATGTATGAACAATACTGTGCTTTTTTTTCATGAATGTCTAGATTAGATCATAATTTGACCTGCAAATGGCACCTCATGGGCAGAGTATCCCAACTTCTACTGTATATCACCGCCTGAGATTTCAGTGTTCCATGCTACTAAAATGTATGGATTTAATCATGTATCATTACTTAACTTCACAAAAACAAAAGCTTAGAGAAATTAAGGACGTGTCTCTAATTGTGCATCATCAGTTTCTCATCGCTCACCTCGTCTTTAGCCATGACCACTAAAGTAGCCTGAACCACAACTAATGGTTTTCTTACAGTAGACTACCATCTAGAAAAATTATAATTACAGATAGCCGTTGACAGTGTTCAAGGGCTAGGCTACATTGGCAGTGTAAAATATTATTAATGTGACCGTCATGACCAATTCTGGGTTTCCCTTTAGGCTATGGATCACCTTTAAACATGTACAACTTTCAGCACAGCAACACCACAGCAGGTCTCAGGTGAGTAACTGTACCTTGTCTGTAACAACACAAACATGAAAGCTTTTGGTTTTAATCCAAAGTTACTGTGACAATCAATTTCTACGCTCAGCAGAAGCCTTATGTGAATCATGAGGGAGCATTAGGACTACATAAAAACCAACATGTCCACTTCTGCTTCTATGGGGACAATGGGGACAGTGAATTAGTTCCAAGTTCTCTGAATCAAGATATTAGGTGTTCCTCTCAAGCCTCAATTAATATAGAAACTACTTAACTGAAACGGTTGAATCCAAACTTTGTTAAGTCTGGAAAAGAACACCTAACACAAACCCAGAGGCAAACCCCAAACCACATAACCATAAATGATTTGAAGAGACTCACGGTAGTGAAGTTCCATGGGTAACACTCCGATCCCCGGAACGTGCAATGCAGCAGCATGTCACTGATATCGTGGCCCGTGCGGTTGTAGAAGTCTGTCATGTTGAACTGCTTGGGCTTGAAGTTGAGGAAGTTGGCCTTATCCTTAAGGGCATCCAGCACCTCGGGCTCGGCCAGGTGAGTGTTGGCTATCTGATAGTTGGAGTTCAGGAGGGCCAAGAGCTCCCCCACATGATACAGGTCATTCCTGGTGATCTGGGAGAAGCGGAACTCGTTGAGGTTGCAGAAGGTCACAGCAGGGAAGGTGAGGTTAGGCGCCGCCACCTCATCCAGTTTAGTGACATGAGGATACTCAAAGTAGTAGGACACGCGGTCCATGCATACCAGCATCAGCAAGGCCAGCGAGCCCAGAAACGAGAGTGTCCAGAGGAAGCGGCGAAACGTCATGTGCCCGTAGGCAAATATGTGGCTCATGCCATGTAGAGTGGACATGTTGGCAAATGCTTGCAGGTTGGAGGGCCGAATGCTCTCGATGCTTTCCTCTGAGTCCCCCTTCATGGTTGCAGGTGAGTGATCCTCAAGACGCTAGTATTTCCTCAACAAGAACTTCAGGTTCGAGAGACTTGCTTAGCAACAGAATGTAGCATAAACCAACCAGTCGCCAATGTTTTGGCGCGGCAACCTGAGCCTTTTATTCCAACGATAATCTGCAAGTGGCAAATTCTAACCGCTATCTTAAAATTGTTTTCAGCCGCTTTTACAATTTCTCTTTTATAACAATTCACCTTCCAGAGGGTCTTAGTTATTCCATGTAGTCTCAGGTCTCCCCTTTTCTTTGAAGCTCCTCTTCTATTCTCTTTCTCTCTAGCTCTCACTCTGTCTCTCTCTCCCGCTCTGCTGTCTTTTGTAGCAGAACCAAACACAATGACAGCTCCAGAAACACCCACTTCTACCAAAACGGGAATGCCTTCAGTACCCTGGGCAGTGTGAAAAGGATAATGAAAAGAACAAACAGGAGAAAATAACAGTCGGAAGTGAGGGAGAGGAGAGGGAGAGATGGGGACTGGTAATGAAAGGGCTGCGGAGGGCTGAAGAGAGGGGTTCAGCCTCAACAGTCAATGGGACCCTTCCTCCTCCTATCGGCATGAACGCCACTACATTTCGGTGATAAAGGGATGCAATGGATTTTGGAATGGAGGAAGGAATAAAGAGAGAGATGGCTCACTATCCTTCGCTGCCACCTTAATTTACTTTATTTTCTCTCTCTGACACTCTATTCTCTCTTTTCTCCAGATGAAAATGATGAGGGGGGTCATAGACCTCCCACTAACCCACCTCTCCTGTGTGGTTGACAGACAAGCCCAGTGTTGGTAGGTAGCCTCCACGGTATGTACTTCCTTGCTTCGCTCTCATCCACAATTAGCAAGGAAGCCCATGCACATCTTGATGCTTTACGGCCACCTTCGCCACCCGAGCCACTAAAGCCTGTTCATCGCCATTAGCGTTTCTCCTGATCTCAACATACAGATTTCTATTCTTTCCTCTCTTTCGCTCCCTCGCTTGCTCGCTTGCTGCTCTTGCTCCCTCCCACCACCACTCTTTCTAGCCCCCCCCTCTTTCTCTACCTCTTTAGTAGTCAGGATCCATCCTACTGCCGAATGGCTGCTTTGCCTGTGTGTCTGTGCTCACAGGGGGAGTCTCTCATTCTGTGCTGCCGGTAACTTCACTATTGTTATGGTTTTCTAATATGCTCTAACAGTCAGCGTCTGTCATCTGCAATTCATGATAGCTCCTACTGTGTATGGGAATGCCACAGGTTGCATGTAGACATGGATGTAAAATTCATAGCCACAAAGAGTATGATTTATCTGTAACAGGGGATGTGGTTACAAGAGCCCACATCTTCACATAGCTGAGAGCATGTGTCTCCATTTGATGTTAACAGACACCTGTCAAATAAATGATCCAAACATTGCAGGACTGAATCCATCGATCTTCTCATATTGAAAATAGTATTTTTCTCAGGAGTATTTGGTCTCTTCTAATAGGATAGTGAAGTGAACACATTGGCTGCCATTTCATTTCTGTTAGACTTCGGTAAGTATTAACCGGCCCTACATCCCCAGAGCTCATTGTTGCCGCCTTGGGCCAGGGGAACAACCAACCCCTGGAGGGTCTTTCCCTGATAATTATTGCTCCAAATATGGGCCAGGGTTTCAAGGCTTGACCAATAATAATTGGCTTGGGCTTTTCATTGGGGTTCAAAATTAATCTCATCCTAAAGAGAAACCCCGTTCATTATTCTTAAGAGCAAACAAGATGATCACTCATTGGCTCACCCTGAGAAGCCTTATTATCATAACAATAGACAAATTACCAAGGATTATGACCACAACCCTGGAGGATTAAATCAATATATATGTCCTGGTAACCAAGAGCTCACACTCACAGCATAGCAACCAGCCATTACCCATCTGCGATACTAACTTCATCAGTTGTGCTATTGAGATAATACAAAAATACCCGGTCATGCATCAACTTGTCAAATGGATATTGGCAAAATAGAAATAGCAATTTGAAAAACACTCTGAGGAAGACACAACATGATGCCTGGAGTGATAAGACAATTTGGGCTTTATGTCCACATTCTACATTTCTCTGTGCTTTCTGCTTTTGTTTTTTCTTACAAGTTAAGACATTTTCTTTGGCAATAAAATCTCTAATGTTTTGAGGTTGAAAACAGATGAGGGAAAAACAACCATCACCCTGTTACGGGTGTAAAGGTATAAAGTATGAAGAAAAATGTGGGTTAAAATTCTAAATACATCTTGGTTAGTCATTCATATACTTTTAGACACCAAAAATTCTCCCCACAGTGATAGCCAATGTTCTGTTAGTGTTGTGTTCTGACACAAAATAGCTGTCACCCATCACTTAGGTGGAGGCTATTCCTTGGAGTTGCATGAAGTCACCCCCTTACTCCCCCTTTTGATGTAAAGGGCTTTGAGGCCTAATGAAAGAAAATTAAATAAGCGATCTATGATCATTATGACAATCCATCAGGTCATCCCATTTGTACCACATAAACATGTCCATACAATAGGTGCCTAAGTTTGACATAGGGGCCTAATCAATAAAGTGACTCAGTTGTCAACTGCAATTGGTTCACCATATTTGCATAGATTTTCATCTAAATAATTTAAACTCCACAAACATATTCAAGAAATGTAAATAACTAACAAACGTACAGCCTATGCACTTATTTGCATTTGACTTGTACTACTGTAGTACATTATATGTAGACAAACAGATTATACAAAATCAAACTGCTTAAAGTTTTTGCATTCATGCTTGTTACAGATTGTAGAGGAGAAAACTGTGGACTTTTCGCTTAGTAATTGGCTTTCAAGTGGCTGGTGATTTGCGAGGCATAATGCAGTGAATATTAATAGGAAGAGAAACATTTGAAGCACTCACTCCTAAGCGATATATAAATGGTTCTCTTTATGTGGGTCTTTTTGAATGTGTGTGCCTGTCACTAACTACAGCAAATACAGACACAGTTACATCTCTCTGACTGCTATACAGCTCAACTTAAATGTAACAAAATTCTGCTCCTACATGCAATGCACCAAAAACATGTCTTCATACTGCACAATGCACCAAAGATAGGCTTTATACTGTGATGTACGATGCATTACATAAATGTCTTCATATTTTCTACTAGTTCAGAGAAATGCTTGTAAATGCACAGAGTCATCCTCATATTGACTTGGTCAATTCAGTATTCCAGGAAACTGGAAGGGAAGCAGCTAAAATGATACAGCTTATAATTTATGTCCAGTACTCTGCATAGCTGCAGGGCCTAGTGGGATAAATTAAAACATGATTTATTTGACTTTATACTGATCCAGTGGTGAAGGTTTGTTGGCTAGTTAACCTAGATAGTCCAACAACAGGAATAAATTGTAGCTTGTGACATATTCAATATAAGATATGTGCTGAAATTTGAATCACACATGAGTACCTCAAGTCAGGATGCAGCAGGTGATGTCTTTGTTCTATGGTGTAATCAATAGGAGGAAACGTTTCCTGCAGTCAAATGACCAAATCGCACTCTAGTGGCCTCATGGGTGAAATGTTATTAATATTTTTCATAATTTCATAGTTACTCAACATTTTTTAATTTAAATAAAATAAAAATCTGGTGTTTCAATGTCAAACAGTTTTGTTATTTTTCAGTCTTCTGTGATATATACATATTGGGATGCAAACTCAAAATTGAATACATTTCAACTTTATATCTGACATGGTAAGGGTGTCTTCTTTATTACCATGTGCGAGGTGTATAGAGTTGAAGGCCGTCATTGTAAATAAGAATTTGATCTTAACTGACTTACCTAGTGAAATTGTTTTCCTTTTTTTATATATGTATATACACACACTGCCTTTCAAAAGATCTGGGTCACTTAGAAATGTCCTTGTTTATGAAAGAAAAGCAGAAAAAATGGCCATTAAAATAACATCAAATTCATCAGAAATACAGCGTAGACATTGTTAATGTTGTAAATGACTATTGTAGCTGGAAACGGCTGATTTTTTTATGGAATATCTACATAGGAGTACAGATGCCCATTATCAGCAACCATCACTCCTATGTTCCAATGTCACGTTGGTCCTTCTGTAGCTCAGTTGGTAGAGCATGGCGCTTGTAACGCCAGGGTAGTGGGTTCGATCCCTGGGACCACCCATACGTAGAATGTATGCACACATGACTGTAAGTCACTTTGGATAAAAGCGTCTGCTAAATGGCATATGTTATATTATTATTACGTTGTGTTAGCTAATCCAAGTTTATCATTTTAAAAGGCTGATTGATCATTAGAAAACCCTTTTGCAATTATGTTAGCACAGCTGAAAACTGTTGTTCTGATTAAAGCAATAAAACTGGCCTTCTTTAGAATGGTTGAGTATCTGGAGCATCAGCATTTGTGGGTTCAAAATAGCCAGAAACAAAGACCTTTCTTCTGAAACTCGTCAGTCTATTCTTGTTCTGAGAAATGAAGGCTATTCCATGCGAGAAATTGCCAAGAAACTGAAGATCTGGAACAACGCTGTGTACTACTCCTTTCACAGAACAGCGCAAACTGGCTCTAACCAGAATATAAAGAGGAGTGGGAGGGCCCAGTGCACAACTGAGCAAGAGGGCAGGTACATTAGAGTGTCTAGTTTGAGAAACAGACGCCTCACAAATCCTCAACTGGCTGCTTCATTAAAAGGTACTCACAAAACACTAGTCTCAACGTCAACAGTGAAGAGGCAACTCCGGGATGCTGGCCTTCTAGGCAGAGTTGCAAAGAAAAAGCCATATCTCAGACTGGCCAATAAAAATAAAAGATTAAGATGGGCAAAAGAACACAGACACTGAACAGAGGAACTCTGCCTAGAAGGCCAGCATCCCAGAGTTGCCTCTTCACTGTTGACGTGAGACTGGTGTCTCGTGGGTACTATTTTTCAAAGGACATTTCTAAGTGACCCCAAACTTTTGAACGGTAGTGTATATTTGGTTTAAAACCAAGAACCACTCTGTGTGACCCAGATTTAGCCCACTGCATTGAAACAACATAACTTGTCATTTATAACATACAAACAGGGAAGGGAAACTCCAGTCCTCCGGGACCGAGGTGGTGTCACACTTTTTCCCCCAATCCTAGCTGATTAAACTAATCACATTTTAAACTGACAATCATGGTTGATTATAGAAGTCAGGTGTGTTAGCTGGGGCTGTGCCAAAAGTGTGACACCAACCCCCTGATGCCTGTCTACATGAATGAATCCTGGTCTACATCTCTAAAGTACTCATCTGGTGTATTACATATTGTTCTACGACAGTCCTTCAGGATTGCTATTGTACAAATCTAAGCTCTCCAGCCAAGGAATTTTCTAAACATCCCTCTTGCTCTTTTCAAATGCCAGCTCTGTTGGTATCTGTAATTGTAAAGTCATCCTCTCAATCACAAACCTACCCAAAGAAACACCATCTGTGCCATCCAGAACAGCCAAGCATGGCCAGGAAATGATTGGGTTCCTAATTTATATTGATTTTTTTGAGAAAGAAATCAAATCTTAGGCAACAGAACATTTGATGGTCCAATAACTATTCCATTCCCCCTCGTGTAATTAAATAAAATGCCATTGCCTCTTTTACAATTTCAATAACACATCCAGATGATTCAGTCATTTCTACAGTGCCTTGCAAAAGTATTCATCCTCCTAGGCATTTTTCCTATTTTGTTGCATTACAACCTGTAATTTAAATGAATTTTTATTTGGATTTCATGTAATGGACATACACAAATAGTCCAAATTGGTGAAGTGAAATGAAAAAACATTACTTGTTTAAAAATTAAAAATTAAAAATAAAAAGTGGTACGTATATATGAATTCACCCCCTTTGCCATGAAGCCCCTAAATAAGATCTGGTGCATCCGATTACCTTCAGGAGTCACATAATTAGTTAAATAAAGTCTACCTGTGTGCAATCTAAGTGTCACGTGATCTCAATATATACACCTGTTATGAAAGGCCCGAGAGTCTGCAATACCACTAAGCACGTGGCACCACCAAGCAAGCGGCACTATAAAGACCAATGGGCTCTTCAAACAGGTCAGGGACAAAGTTGTGGAGAAGTACAGATCAGGGTTGGGCTATAAAAAATAGCTGAAACGTTGAACATCACACAGAGCACCATTAAATCCATTATTAAAAATTGGAAAGAATATGGTACCACAACAAACCTGCCAAGAGAGGGCTGCCCACCAAAACTCACAAACCAGGCATGGAGGGCATTAATCGGAGAGGCAACAAAGAGACCAAAGATAACCCTGAAGTTCCACAGTGGAGATTGGAGTATCTGTCTATAGGACCACGTTAAGCCGTGCACTCCACAGAGCTGGGCTTTATGGAAGAGTGACCAGAAAAAAAATCCATTGCTTAAAAAATAAAATAAGCAAACACGTTTCGTGTTCACCAAAAGGTATGTGGGAGACTCCCCAAACATATGGAACAAGGTACTCGGGTCAGATGAGACTAAAATTGAGCTTTTTGGAATTCAAGGAGAACACTATGTCTGGTGCAAACACAACACCTCTCATCACCCCGAGAACACCATCGCCACAGTGAAGCATGGTGGTGGCAGCGTCATGCTGTGGGGATGTTTATCATCGGCAGGGACTGGGAAACTGGTCAGAATTGAAGGAATAATGGATGGCACTAAATACAGGGAAATTGTGAGGTTTCAGTCTTCCAGAGATTTGAGACTGGGATGGAGATTCACCTTCCAGCAGGACAATGACCCTAAGCATAATGCTAAAGCGACACTCGAGCGGTTTAAGGGGAAACATTTAAATGTCTTGGAATGCCTAGTCAAAGCCCAGACCTCAATCCAATTGAGAATCTGTGGTATGACTTAAAGATTGCTGTACACCAGCGGGAACCCATCCAACTTGAAGGTGCTGGAGCACTTGGACTTGGATAATGGGAAAAAATCCCAGTGGCTAGATGTGCCAAGCTTATAGAGACATACCCTAAGAGACTTTCCGCTGCAATTGCTGCAAAAGATGGCTCTACAAAGTATTGACTTTGGGGGGGTAAATAGTTATGCACACTCAAGTTCCGTTTTTTTTGTCTTATTTCTTGTTTGTTTCACAATAAAACATATTTTGCATCTTCAAAATGGTAGGCATATTGTGTAAATCAAATGATACAAAGAAAATCCATTTTAATTCCAGGTTGTAATGTAACAAAATAGGAAAAATGCCAAAGGGGGTGAACTCGTAAGCCACAGTATTTAATTCTGACCTTTTGACCTCTTTATATACTTTTATTAAATTCATGCACCTGATGTAGATTGATTGTGTCTGTTGTTATTATGCCTCCATTTCCTGTCTTCAGAGGCTCCTGTCCACAATGACCATGTCCCCCTACATTTTGGGCTAGTCATGCTACTCTTATTAAAACTGATGAATTCTCATCTCATTTGTAAGGTTTTTTCTTGTCAGGGCATATGGTCAGTAATGGACACAGTGCTCTAACCATGAGTAGGAGGTGCTCTTGTTGGCAATGTAAGCCTATCAATAAATCAATCAGTATTCATCATCATACACAGATATCTCAACATTTATGTTTACACTAAACAAAAACAGACTCCTTATAATGACTTATGCACTGACTCTTCCACCTGAACACAGCCTTCTAGATCAGCTAAGCAACACACTTTGTGCCCTACCAAACCTAACTGCAGAGAGAGCTGGCCCAGGCCCCAAGCCTCAGAGGATGCATTAGACCCCATTCCAATGGGGCCCAGTGGGTGACTTTGTAAAAGGGTAAACTATCTGACATTTGAGGGCAGCATGGGCATCAGACAGTGATAGAGGGACTGGGATGGTCCTCTATGCCCAGAATGATGCAGTGCCACTTTTCCAGAATGGAGGAGCCAGAAACAGAGTGCATTAGGATTACAGAAAGACAGATGCTTAGACTGAGAACTGCACTGCACTGCACATCTTCACCATGACAAACCTGATCACCAGCCCTTTTGCAAGACTAACACTAGGGTACATGTACTAACAGAATAGCACCCTGTTCATTTTCATCCAGAATACAGAACATTTTACAGAATAGCGAAAGGGGCACTAATGTGCATTGAATGCACAATTGTGCTATAAGATGAATACATGACATACATACGATAAAGGTAAAATGGTACAATGAGTATATCAGAATCATAGCCATCAACTGCAAGAGACTACTGACAATTTAGACATGGACATCTAGTAGACAAATGCTTCTATATTAATCCTTAGCAACAGTAGTCAGAGAATGCAATGTCAGTGGAATGTTTTAAACAGTACCAGTTATCTCTAAGATGTATTGAAATGTGAATTAGTTATTTAGGGGTTTGTTTCAGCACTCATTTGGGGGAAGAGCAATTTGCGGGTGGGTGTTCTCAAATTGATAGTGAGGGGAAACTGTGTCATTCATCTCATTATATAGAGCATAACTATCATGTTTCAAGGTAAGACCCAGATGCAAACAACGTCGAATTAACAATAGTTTATTAATCCAACAGGGGCAGGCAAAAGACAGGTCAAGGAAAGCCAGGGGTCAGTAATCCAGATAGGTGGGGCAAAGGTACAGGACAGCAAGGCTGTGAGACATGGGTTTAACTCTGGACACATGAAAGGTATACGAAGAGTACGGGGCAACAGAAGACAAACAGCAGAGGGGTGGACAGCCATACCTTCTGCCCAAGATGATACTGGGGAGCAGTGGTCCAATGGTGATCCGCTTGTCGTCAATACCTGGAGATGCTCTTGAGGAGGGCCAACTGGGCTCTCCTCCAGGTACAATGACAGCAGTGGACAAACATCTGTGCAGAAGGTATGCCGACCTCTTCTTCCTGCTCGGGGAAGAGTGGGGGCTGATACCCCAGGGAACACTCAAATGCCGATTGGCCCGTGACAGAGCAGGGAAGGGTGTTGCAGGTGTATTCCACCCACACAAGCTCTGGCTCCAGGTGGTGGAGTTATTGGAGACCAGGCAGCGCAGGGTGGTCTTAAGGTCCTGGTTGGCTCGCTCTGACAGGTCATTGGACTGGGGTGGAACCCAGAGGACAGGCTGGCCAATGACCGAATGAGGGTGCAGAATGCCTTCCAGAACCGGGACGAGAATTGAGGACCCCGGTCGGAGACCATGTCCACGGGCAGTCCATGGATCGTGCTACACCATGAGCTGGGCCGTCTCCTTGGCCGAGGGTAGTTTGAGGAGAGGAATGAAGTGGGCAGCTTTGGAAAACCGGTCGACCACAGTCAGGATGACAGTGTTGCCCTCAGATGGGGGAGACCCATGACAAAATCTAGGGATACGTGGGACCAGGGACAGTGAGGGACAGGCAGTGATTGCAGAAGACCAGCCGGAGTATGCCGTGGAGTCTTGTTCTGAGCACAGACCGTGCAGGCGGCGACAAATGCGGCGACATCCGGAACCATAGTAGGCCATCAAAAGCATTGTCGCACGAATACCAGGGTCCGACGGGCGCCCGGGTGGCAGGCAAGCCTGGAGGAATGCCCCCCCTCAGGGTTCGGCTGGGACCGCTGCACCTCCCGGACCAGCTGAGTGCCGTCACCAGGCACCAGGTTGGAAGGATGGTCTCGGGCTCCGGGGTGGTAACCGTGGGGCTATAGCGGCGAGGCAGGGCATCCGGCTTGACGTTCTTGGATCCTGGTAAGAGAGGGAAAGTTGAACCAGGTAAACAGCAGAGCCCATCTCGCTTGCCTGGAGCCAGTGCCTACATTCCTCCAATGCCATCTTCACCACAAGAAGCTCTCGATTCCCCACATCATAGTTCCTCTCCGTGGCACCGAGGCGGTAGGAGAAGAAAGCACAGGGATTCTGCATAAGGTCCAGGGCAGAACGTTGGGACAGGTCAGCCCCCACTCCAACATCTGAAGCATCGGTCTCCACCACAAACTGACGGGAAGGACCAGGATGAACCAAGATAGGAGCAGTGGTGAAGCGGTGTTTGAGGTCCCGGAATGCCTGGTCAACGGCAGAGGACCACGTGAACTGAACCTTGGTAGAGGTGAGTGTCGACAGGGGGTGAGATCCTAGTACACTACCACCTAAGACATATGACTCATTACAGCACTGAAACAAGAGAGGGACAAAGACTTTGAGGGACAAGGACAGTTTTATCCACAGCGGTTACATTATACACATATTCATAGAAATATGGTCCATTAGGGACTTGAACCCACAAATCTGATGTTTACAAGCAGCACTCTCAAACCAAGAGAACTACCACACTGGGACCATAACGTGTCTCTGATTATGTTACAATACTCTAAATAAATAATTTCAGATTATCCCTAAAGAGTGTATGGAAACAGACTCAAATACTGTTAATAACGCAATTTGTGTTGACACGTATCGACCAGCAATGGGAGTACAGGTTAAATTTGCTACAGGTTACATCTGCTACAGGTTACAACACACTCCAGGTTACATCTGTTACTGCTGTTGATAGTTAGACATCTGGCTAGTGGATGTACACACACAAACCTTCATTTTCACACACACAAAGAAAGCAGAGTCGCCTGGGAGATTGGTATTTCATGCTGATACTGAACATCTTTGTGCCGGCATCTCCTTTCAATTCAAATCAAATTGTATTTGTCACATGCACCGAATACAACAGCTGTAGACCTTACAGTGAAATGCTTACTTACAAGCCCTTAACCAACAATGCAATTAAGAAAAATAATGGTTGTGTTAAAAATAGATAATAAAAATAAATAATTAAAGAGCAGCAGTAAAATAACAATTGCGAGGCTATATACAAGGGGTACCGGTACAGAGTCAATGTGCGGGGGCACAGGTTAGTGAAGGTAATTGAGGTAATATGTAAATGTAGGTGGAGTTAAAGTGACTATGCATAGATAAAAAACAGAGTAGCAGCAGCGTAAAAGAGGGGTGGGGGGGACAACGCAAATAGGCTGGGTAGCCATTTGATTAGCTTGAAACATGTTGGTATTACCGACTCACTCAGGCACAGGTTGAAAATGTCAGTTAAGACACTTACCAGTTGGTCAGCGCATGCTCGGAGTACACGTCCTGGTAATCCATCTGGCCCTGCGGCCTTGTGTATGTTGACCTGTTTAAAGGTCTTACTCACATCGGTTATGGAGAGCGTGATCACACAGTCATCTGGAACAGCTGATGCTCTCATGCATGCTTCAGTGTTCCTTGCCTCGAAGCGAGCATAGAAGTAATTTAGTTTATCTGATAGGCTCGTGTCACTAGGCAGTTCGCGGCTGTGCTTCCCTTTGTAGTCTGTAATGGTTTGCAAGCCCTGCCACATCTGACGAGAGTCAGAGCCGGTGTATTACAATTCAATATTAGTCCTGTATTGACGCTTTGCCTGTTTCATGGTTCGTTGGAGGGCATAGTGGGATTTCGTATAATTGTATAATTGAGTTAGAGTCCCACTCCTTGAAAGCAGCATTTCTACCCTTTAGCTCAGAGCAAATGTTGCCTGTAATCCATGGCTTCTGGTTAGGGTATGTACGTACGGTCACTGTGGGGATGAAGTCATCGATGCACTTATTGATGAAGCCAGTGACTGATGTGGTGTACTCCTCAATGCCATCGGAAGAATCCTGGAACATATTCCAGTCTGTGCTAGCAAAACAGTCCTGTAGCTTAGCATCTGCTTCATCTGACCACTTCTTTATAGACCGAGTCACTAGTGCTTCCTGCTTTAGTTTTTGCTTGTAAGCAGGAATCAGGAGTATATAATTATGGTCAAATTTGCCCAATGGAGGACGAGGGAGAGCTTTGTATGTACCTCTGTGTATGGAGTAAAGGTGGTCCAGAGTTTTTTCTCCTCTGGTTGCACATTTAACATGCTGGTAAAACTAATTTAAGTTTCCCTGCATTAAAGTCCCCGGCCACTAGGAGTACCGCCTCTGGATGAGCATTTTCCTGTTTGCATATGGCCTTATACAGCTCATTGAGTGTGGTCTTAGTGCCAGCATCGGTTTGTGGTGGTAAATAAACAGCTATGAAAAACAAATAGTGTTGTCTACAGCTTATCATTAGATACTCCACCTCAGGCGAGAAAAACCTTGAGACTTCCTTAATATTAAATTTCGTGCACCAGCTGTTGTTTAGAAATATACACAGACACCAACCCTTGTCTTACTGGCGGCAGCTGTTCTATCTTGCCGATGCAGCTTAAAACCCGCCAGCTGTATTTTATCCATGTTGTCGTTCAGCCACGACTCGGTGAAGCATAAGATATTACAGTATGTCCCGTTGGTAGGATATTCGTGATGGTAGCTCGTCTATTTTGTTATCCAATAACTGATGGTATCCAGGACTGATGGTAGAGGCAGATTATCCACTAGCCGTCGGGTCGGATCCTTACAAGGCAGTCCAACCTACATCCCCGATATCTCTGTCTCTTTCTCATGCGAATGACTGGGATTTGCGCCTTGTCGGTGTCTGAAGTAAATCCTTCACATCCGACTCGTTAAAGTTATACTTGGATACGTAAAACAACACAAAGAGCATTCCCTTCAGTGGAGGGTCTGGTCCAGTACAAACCAGGGTCGTCATTGATAATGGCTGACCCTGGCCATGACCCCACTCTCTGAGGGTGTCTCAGGGAGAGTTGAGATATGAAAAAAACATTTACAATTCACACGTGTATAATACACACTTGTACATGTGTGAAATAGGACAAATATAAGCACCCTCCAAATGATTATTATTATATCAATGGCAGCTTTATTGTGTGTAGGGGAGACCGGGGTTGGTTGTCTCACAATTCTTATTACTGCCAATCTAAAAGGTGCTGTGTAATAAGTTTAAGGTTAAAATTTGTGAATTCTTTGGAAGAACTCATCCACCTGGTCAATTCATATCAGCTTGATAAAACATTGAGATGAGGCGAATTCCAGTGTTTTTCATATGTAAAAGTAAAAATCATGTCTTGATATTTTCTTTATAAATGTTTAACTTTGGGAGTTTAAATGAACAATTATGTTTGTTGAAAAGAGGAAAGGGAGAGCTATATTACAAACCATCAGTACCAGTCAAAAGTTTGGATACACCTACTCATTCCAGTGTTTTTCTTTATTTTTAATGTTTTCGACATTATAGAATAATCGTGAAGACATCAACACCATGAAATAGCACAAGTGGAATCATGTAGTAACCAAACAAGTGTTTAACAAATCAAAAATATTTTAGATTTGAAATTCGTCAAAGTAGACACCATTTTCCTTGATGACAGCTTTGCACACTTTTGGCATTATCTCAACCAGCTTCATGAGTTAGTCACCTGGAATGCCTTTCAATTAACAGCTGTGCATTGTTAAAAGTTCATTTGTGGAATTTCTTTCCTTCTTAATGTGTTTGAGCCAATCAGTTGTGTTGTGGCAAGGTAGGGGTGGGATACAGAAGATAGCCTTATTTGGTAAAAGACCAAGAAACAACAGTCCATCATTACTTTAAGACATGAAGGTCAGTCAATATGGAAAATGTCACAAAGTTTTTTCAAGTGCAGTCTCAAAAACCAGCATGCGCTAAGATGACCTGGCCTCCACAATCACTCGACCTCAACCCAATTGAGATGGTTTGGGATGAGTTGGACTGCATATGTGGGAGCTCAGCATGTGGGAGCTCCTTCAAGACTGTTGGAAAAGCATTCATCATGAAGCCGGTTGAGAGAATGCCAAGAGTATGCAAAGCCGTCATCAAGGCAAAGGGTGGCTACTTTGAAGAAAATATATTTTTAGATTTGTTTAACACTTTTTTTTGGTTACTACAAGATTCCTTATGTGTTATTTCAAAGTTTTGATATCTTCACTATTATTCTACAATGTATAATTTTTTGACTGGTACTGTATTTGAGTATCCTTGAGTTGCTGAGTTGCTAGGTCAACTAGCATGTTAATTAGCATGGGGGGGGGGGTTGCCACAGTTGTCACATAGAATGCGGGGTTGGTTGTCACTATCCACTCCATCATAACCATATTGTACAGGGTGATTACCAGTGCCACTACATTCCAAACACAGGAGGTTGGTGGCACCTTAATTGGGGAGGACCGGCTTGTGGTAATGGTTGGAGCGGAATGAGTGGAACGGTATCAAATATATCAAAATACACCATCCCATTCGCTCCATTCCAGCCATTATAATAAGCCGTCCTCCCCTCAGCAGCCTCCACTGATTCCAAACCTATTTCGAGGTCAAGCAATGTGGTAACTAGCATCTTAATTAGCATCCGTACGTCTCCTCCCCTTCATCTACACTGACTGAAGTGGATTTAAGAGTTGCTATCAATAATGAATCATAGCTTTCACCTGGATTCACCTGGTCAGTCTATGTCACGGAAAGAGCAGGTGTTCCTAATGTTTTGTACATTGTATACACAACAACTGAAATATTTTAATTAAAGTCATGTGAATAAATGATGGTGAATAAGTGGTAAGCAGTAATTGGCAGTCACTAACATTATAGGACCTTTATTAGTTGTTTTATCCTGTGTTGTTACAGCATTCAACCCACATAATGCATAGTGCATTAAATGTCTACAAAAATATAATCAAAACCAAAACTGAACCAACATCAAAAAGCATTAATCGCTCAGCACTACAACATATCAAAATGTGTTAGGAATATGTAGTGTGGAGAGCGTTTGCCGAGGGATCAAAATAGGATATTGATGCCTGGCCGAAGTATAAATGATGTAGAACTGTAGAATTTAGAATGTAGGTATTCTAATACATCTGTGAGATGTCTTGCCACTTAGCGAACAATGTCTAAACTGCATCTTCCCGATGCATCATGTGTACATCTGTTGGACAGAGATACAGTATCTGTGCTATCTGGGTTGGTTTCCTCTCTCTCTCACCTATGTTTTCTGTCAAACGCATGTACACGTGTGTGCAAACACACAAATACACACACATATGACACTCAAATGTCATATGTTGTTCTTAAGGCATAAAATGCTGAATTTTGTTAGGAATATGATTCAATCAAAGAAAATATTTCGAAGACACTGTATACTATATTGCCTCACTTCCTGTTACAAAAGGAATAAGCTACCAGCAAACATTGTGACAACCAACCCCATACTCTGTGACAACCAGCCCTGTGATTAGGCGGCTTGTCACAAGTGGACAGAGTGTGTTTGATGGCTTATAACTTCATGTTGGAATAAGATATGAGGATAAAAAAAGTTCGTATTTCAATCCAAAGCCTGGGTCTTTCTATTAATGTTGTAGAGTCTTGTAAGATATACTGGTGCTGAGAAATACACAAGAGTAAAAAGTGTGTATAGATGGTGGTTTGCACATCTCCACTACTGTATACATGACTGAGGTCATTGACATTGAATGATGATATTGTTTGAGATA
This sequence comes from Oncorhynchus gorbuscha, assembly GCF_021184085.1. Taxonomy (NCBI): domain Eukaryota; kingdom Metazoa; phylum Chordata; class Actinopteri; order Salmoniformes; family Salmonidae; genus Oncorhynchus; species Oncorhynchus gorbuscha. The sequence continues at coordinate 29,146,182 of NC_060194.1, read as the reverse complement.
AGGACTTAATGTTCCATTTTTATTCCACATGTGAATAACATGGGTCTTTGGACCTGGATTTCTTGCACCACACAATACTGTGTTAGCTCACTGAGCTAAAGCCTGAGTGTTAGCTTGGGGAACTTACACAAGTCTTGAGGTCTTAGGCAACGTGGCTACTCATCAAGCGAGTGTGATTCACTGAACACCCTCAGTTACCCACAGCTGACGAAATATAATGGATGCTGTTGTGTGCTTCTGGAGAAAATAACCCCAAGTAATTAGCAAGAGCTAAGGTCTGAGACCTGTGCTCCATGGCAATCTACTGTAGGGAGGCTTAAGCATCACGACGGTCTGGAAGAAACAGCTAATAAGAGATTGCTAATTGTAGCATCCAGGAGAGGACACTACATTGATCAAAATGCATTTAATTAAATCTCTCCAAAGTGTGTGGAAGAAATCAAATAAGCTTGTTCAAGGTTTGGAATAATAAGCTCATTGCTCATTTAGCACTAACTTTGTAATTGATGAAGCTGTTACTGAGTTTTGACTAGGTAGCATACAGCTACAACCGGAAGTTACTTTTCCCAGCAGGTTAGGAGAATTAACTTAGCAGGTTAGGAGAACTAGGTTAAAGTTAGGGATAGAGTAAGCTCTCCTAACATGATACAAAAAGCAACTTCCAGTCGTAGCTGTACTCCATCTAGTCACAACCCTGTTAGCACTGGCACGGGGATACCTAGTCAGTTGTACAACTGACTGCAGCTTCCACATTTAACCCAACGCCTCTGAATCAGAGAGGTACGGAGGGCTGCCTTAATCAACATCCACGGTGCCCTGCTTGGAACGACAGATTTTTACCTTGTCAGCTGGGGGATTCGATCCAGCAAACGTTAAGTTACTGGCCAAACACTCCTACACGCCAGGCTAGAAAGTCTATCCTTCAAAGTAAAAAAATGTAAACTGCATATGATGAAACTGTCCAATTCCTGCAATGACAGACACATGGACTCACATCAACAGACAAGCTCTGAAATCCTGTGATATGAGCTGGGAGATATGACAAGGCCACATATGGACATCAAGCATATGTTATTCGTCACAAAGACCTTATCAGAGACTCACAATATACAAGACAGGTGATTTTCCATCTGAAGTGTCAAATGGATTTAATTCTGCCTAACTGCAAAGACCCTCTTTAGATAGTGGTGAATTAAACACGGAATGGTACATGAAGGTTATGATCGAACCTTTCTGTGGTTGTAAGATAATTTCCTTGACTGTATTGAAACCGTTTTCTGACAGACAAAGATGTTACTGCAAGCAGTTTGCTGATGTCAATGTTGTGAAGAGAGTGCCCCATGGTGGCTGTGGGGTTATGGTATGGGCAAGCATAAGCTACGGACAATGAACACAATTGCATTTCATCGATTGCAATTTTGAATGCACAGAGATACTGTGACACGTCATTCATCCGCCACCATCACCTCATGTTTCAGCATGATAATGCATGGCCCCATGTCAAAAGGATCTGAACACAATTCCTGGTAGCTGAAAATTTCCCAGTTATTCAATGTCACCCATTGAGCATTTTTGGGATGCTCTGGATTGACGTGTATGGCAGCGTTCCAGTTCCCGCCAATATCCAGCAACTTTACACAACCATTGAAGAGGAGTTGGACAACATTCCACAGGCCACAATCAACAGCCTGATCAACTCTTCGCGAAGGAGATGTGTCGCCCTGCCTGAGGCAAATGGTGGTCACAGCAGATACTGACTGTTTTTTTTATCCATGACCCTACCTTTTTTGTACCTGTGACCATCAGATGCATAATTGTATTCCCAGTCATGTGAAATCCATAGATTAGGGCCTAATTCATGTATTTCAATTGACTGAGTAAAATCTTAGAAATGGTTGCGATTTGATTTTTCTTCAGTATAATTGTGACATACATTATTTGCATATTGAGCGTATGTAAGTGTGCCGCCCTATGGGACTCCCGATCATGGCTGGTTGTGATACAGCCTGGGATTGAGCCAGTGTCTACCCTGACGCCTCTAGCACTGAGATGCAGTGCCTTAGACCTTTGAGCCACTCAGGAGCCTAATGTAGGCTACCTTGTGTGATTACATGCTGCCTGTGGTGTTTCCTGAAAATACAGAATTACAGGAGTCTTTCAAATGGTAACAAAAATATTCAACCAATTTGCAAGGCTGAAAGTAAAATTTTCATAACCAGTTATACACACAGTCAAGGACCATTAGGCACTGTGTAAATTGCTGCGGAAAGTGTGACCACTGTCGTCATTCTACAAGAAAATGAATTTACTTGTACTCTAAAATCTCAATCACGAACTGATGATGACTGTTGTTGATGCAATGCGTATTGACACGTACAATGCTGGTGCACGCACGACCCCCAGTGGACCGTGCATGAATGACAGGCTGATTTTTTAATACGCTGCACCTGCATGGACACCACGTGAGCTGTCCATTAATTATTGGCCACTTAAAAACAGGTTGTGACAGCTTGATGAGGTGGAAATGACAGATGACTGGGTAACAACAGTGCTGACAGTATTAGACATATAATCACGGTTGCGCTGTATCTAGAGGTAGGTCTTAAACATAAACAAACGTCTACCTTATTAAGACAATGTACTGTTTAAATCGAGACTTATCACTTAAATAACTGTTCTATGCACGGTTTCAGAAATGAGTAACGATGTAACCAAGAAGAAGGGAAAGGCAGTCGGGGAGAAAAAGAGTAAAAGAAAAGCCAAGCGGAGAGAGACTTATGCAGTGTATATCTATAAAGTTTTGAAGCAGGTAAGTGTCGGAAAATGTGCTTTCATGTCTTTTTTTTTATTGTTACTTAGTCTCGTTTTAAAGACCTTAAGTTTCGCCCATGCGCAATTAGGCTTTTGACGAGAATGTTTTTATTTTTGCAGATCTATCCTATCAATATGATATTTTAACCCCGTAGTTTGAGGCACCGCTGCCTCATTCTAAGCACCAAAAATAAAATTTCCATCCAAGTCTATTTTAAACTGATCGATATCTGTTTTTGCATGGGCTGCGTCTCAATCAACTTTTATTTTGTCACCCTTCCACATCTGGTGGAAAGTGGCAGAGCTTCAGCGCTGTTTCTCAGGCCAGGAGACATCCTGAAAATCTGCCTTCTCGTGAACGTTGCGCTGCTAGACATTTGGGCCACAAACTAATACGAACACTGTATAGAAAGGGGAGACTCATGAACATGATGGTGTTTTGCTATAAAGTCAACCCATACAAATAATGGTTGTTTATGCCCACAAATAAGGTGTTAAATGTGTTAACTATCTTGAGTTCTCATAGATTATAGGATACTGCAACCTTTTGAGGTTTTTTTGTGCTGCTAGTTTCTGTAGTCTATTAGTAAAGGCCAAATGTATTTTGGGGGAGGGGTGTACCTAAGGGGTCTTTAAAATTCTAAATGATCCATGGTAAGACCTTAACATTTCAATATGTCAGCTTAGACCCCCCAGCACTAACTACTTGCTCTAGTTTTCAACTTGATGACATGTGTTCTTTGTCTCTAGGTCCATCCTGACACTGGCATCTCCAGCAGAGCAATGAGCATAATGAATTCCTTCGTCAATGACGTATTTGAGCGCATTGCAACTGAGGCATCTCGTCTGACCCAGTACAACAAACGCTCAACCATCACCAGCCGAGAGGTACAGACCGCAGTCCGACTCTTGCTACCTGGAGAGCTGGCCAAGCACGCTGTGTCAGAGGGCACCAAAGCTGTCACCAAATACACTAGTTCAAAGTAGAAAATGAGTGCCTCAAATGCTGCAAGAATGCAATTAAGGCTATGGATGCACCACCAAGTTTAAGTTGAATCAATATTTTTGGAAAATAAATGTACTAAATTTATTTTTTGGGGGGGTTCCCCATTATAAAATGTTTCTGCAATTCATTTTTTGCCACTAGATGGGACTATTACTCTAGTTATATTTTGCTGTCATTTTCAGTCAGAACATGAATACCCCTTATCACAACATTGGCAGCCTCTACCTAGACCCTGTGCAGGTAGCTCAATTTATGTAACTGCACATATCTAATACATGGGCTATCTAATGTAAATAAGCTATAAGTGCAGGTGGCTGTTTTGCTCAAGCTATATTAAGTATAAATGGAGTATCGCAAGTTAATGCTATACTATGTTACAAAAACTGTAAGGTACAGCATAGTATGTGCAGATGTTCTGGTAAAAGATAATATAGAGCAGTGTTCCCTCCCAATTTAATGTTTTTTCCCCTAGTGCTACACCAGTTTTTGCCCCAATATAGAGGGCAATTTATTAAAGAGCTATAGCAGGGGTATTTAACTCATACATTATGAAGTTTGTAACCTGCTGGTTTCTGTTCAACCTGAATTACGCACACCTGTTGTCCTAGGTCTAAATCGGTGCTTTATTAGAGTGGACGGGTAGGGGGGGGGGATCCAATAGTTAAGCATGTCATAATCCATCCAAATGGCTAAGTGTTTACACAGGCATCCCAATTCTGATCTTTAACCCAATTATTTTCAAAAGCTCTGAATCTAGCCCAATTAGGCCTTTTCTGAGCTGCTGACATTGAAAGTGGAAGACCATCCAAAGGGAATGCAAGGGATACAGCCTTATGCTTACATTTTCAAATTAAACATTACACATCTAGACTATACTCATAAGATGTGAATTTGCTGAATAGTCTTTGATTACTGCATAATAACACTAATGAAGTCTAATTAGGAGGACATGGAAATCTTTACAATTAGGATAATGTTTACATCCTGACATACTTCTATGGGTTATTTATATAAAATAACTATTACCCTTATCAACAGCCCAGAAAGTCTAGCAGTATTCATTGTTAATGGGCTTGTATACCAGACAGTCCCTTCTCCCCTCTGTCACACTCATGGTATCCATCTCAGATGTTTTTTCCTGATATATTGCTAATGATATCTATGGACCTATTACCACGGGTGTGATCTGATGCTATCAATAATAGCTAGCATGGCCAGTAGTGTTTTGTAAATTATCATTATAGCCATTTGTGCGAATGCCTGGGTATAACAACCGCCCCCCCCCCTAACCCCTTAAGATACTTACTCCAGCCCTGGACTTTGCCTCACTCTCCTAGCTCTTTGTACCCATTGCTGTCTCCTTTAGCGAGTGTTATAAACACATTATGGATGGATACATTAGTGACTGATGCAGAAGCACTGGGCTCGCCTGCCTTGTTTTGGTGCGAGAGAGAACTGCATCATTAGAAAATGTTCCACTTGGCGGGGAAGCGCGTATTAACTGCACTTGCAATGAAATGAGGTTGTGATATATGGTTAAAGTTATAGAGGGACTATTAGGTTGAAATATGAACCTCTCAATTGTCATAATGAAGCAGGGGCTATTTGCGTGCATGGCGATCAGGTCGTTATAGGAGACCATTGGAATCCGTAACGACACACTATACATTACAGGGCCTAGGCTAGGTAGTGGGTTTAGGGTTTAGAAGGGGGTGAAAGTAATCATGCCTTCACAGAATGGTACAGAGCTTCCATCAACCAACAATTCAAATTCATTTTTGTTCCCCCTAATGTTTCTAGCAGCAAAGCGATGAGCTGGGGACTGAGGTTGGTTGGACTGCATCCGGCATGTCTCGGGTTAGACTCTTCTTTAAGGACTTCGATGGACATTCCTGCCTTTGTTGTCATCACCAGGCATTTGTGGCCCATAATGGCCCCTCAGAAGAGCTTACGCGGAAGGAGGCATATAGTGTGTCACAGTGATACAAATGCATTATAGGCCTAGGCTACAATGGCACAATAGGAACTCTACAATAAAGTGAAAGTGCACATGGGAAGTGCCAGGTTAATGGTAATTGTATATAGGAATAGAAATATACACTGCTCAAAAAAATTAAGGGAACACTAAAATAACACATCCTAGATCTGAATGAATGAAATATTCTTATTTAAAAATAAATTATTTACATAGTTGAATGTGCTGACAACAAAATCAAACAAAGTATCAATGGAAATCAAATTTATCAACCCATGGAGGTCTGGATTTGGAGTCACACTCAACAAGTGGAAAACCACACTACAGGCTGATCCAACTTTGATGTAAATGTCCTTAAACCAAGTCAAAATGAGGCTCAGTAGTGTGTGGCCTCCATGTGCCTGTATGACCTCCCTACAACGCCTGGGCATGCTCCTGATGAGGTGGCGGATGGTCTCCTGAGGGATCTCCTCCCAGACCTGGACAGTCTGTGGTGCAACGTGGCGTTGGATGGAGCGAGACATGATGTCCCAGATGTGCTCAATTGGATTCAGGTCTGGGGAACGGCCGGGCCAGTCCATAGCATCAATGCCTTCCTCTTGCAGGAACTGCTGACACACTCCAGCCACATGAGGTCTAGCATTGTCTTGCATTAGGAGGAACCCAGGGCCAACCACACCAGCATATGGTCTCACAAGGCGTCTGAGGATCTCTTCTCGGTACCTAATGGCAGTCAGGCTACCTCTGGCGAGCACATGGAGGGCTGTGCGGCCCCCCAAAGAAATTCCACCCCACACCATGACTGACCCACCGCCAAACCGGTCATGCTGGAGGATGTTGCAGGCAGCAGAACGTTCTCCATGGCGTCTCCAGACTGTCACGTCTGTCACATGTGTTCAGTGTGAACCTGCTTTCATCTGTGAAGAGCACAGGGCGCCAGGTGCGAATTTGCCAATCTTGGTGTTCTCTGGCAAATGCCAAACATCCTGCACGGTGTTAGGCTGTAAGCACAACCCCCACCTGTGGACGTTGGGCCCTCATACCACCCTCATGGAGTCTGTTTCTGACCGTTTGAGCAGACACATTCACATTTGTGGCCTGCTGGAGGTAATTTTGCAGGGCTCTGGCAGTGCTTCTCATGATCCTCCTTGCACAAAGGCGGAGGTAGCGGTCCTGCTGCTGGGTTGTTGCCCTCCTACGGCCTCCTCCACATCTCCTGATGTACTGGCCTGTCTCCTGGTAGCGCCTCCATGCTCTGGACACTACGCCACTTCTGTGGGTTGTAGACTCCGTCTCATGCTACCATTAGAGTGAAAGCACCGCCAGCATTCAAAAGTGACCAAAACATCAGCCAGGAAGCATAGGAACTGAGAAGTGGTATGTGGTCCCCACCTGCAGAACCACTCCTTTATTGGGGTTGTCTTGCTAAATGCCTATAATTCCCACCTGTTTTCTATTCCATTTGCACAACAGCATATGAAATGTATTGTCAATCAGTGTTGCTTCCTAAGTGGACATTTTGATTTCACAGAAGTGTGATTGACTTGGAGTTACATTGTGTTGTTTAAATGTTCCCTTTATTTTTTTGAGCAGTGTGTAACTCCACTATAATAACCTGTTAAAGGGCCCAATTAGTTCCCCGCCCTGTTTCCATGGTCACCACTTATGACTAAATAGATCTTTAGATGAGTGATCTGACTACTGTCAAAAACCACAGGTTCACAATGAGTCATTCCATGTAATTTCAGCAAGCCATGACACCCACCATCTCAGATTGTTCTGAAGTTGTTTCTGTAGTTAGAAACATCAAGATTGGCATTCCTGAAACATTATTGTATTTTATCTCGGAGAAATTAACCTAATTGATTGCACCCAAATCGGCCATTTTAATTGATAGGATTCAGATATTAAATTAATATAGATATAATTAATATATCTATATAATATAGATTTGAACCAAAGTTATTCCTACTATTGAATAAGACATGAGGAATAAAAAAAATACAAAAAGCCACCAACAGGGTATAAGGGTATAAGCATTAGGTTGCTAAGAGAAGGACAGACTGAATTGCTTTCATGGAGTACTGGCTTGAATTGTGAGGATTACTATACAATTTATTTTAGTAATGAGCCAAATCTATTGGTTTTCTACACAAATTTGCAAAGGAAATGTTGTGATCTATTGAAAAAAAACATACGAGACTGCAAAAATGTGTACGTGTAGCGGTATAGCAGGAACAGTGGCATCTAATGGTCAATCTGGTACACACTACTTCATGGTAAATAATGCAAGCGACTTCAATTACTAATGACCAGATTCACAGGGAATGCATGACATAGTATGGAGAAACAAATACTCCAAGCCACAGCTTGTATACTCAAAACAGAGAACTGATACTGTATACTGGTTGTTGGGGTGGGATTTACATGGGGTGTGGGTGTCCATAGGTGGCATTTGACAACAACAACAAAAAATATTCCTCAAGTCTTACTCATTGGTAGGAAGAAGTTTGATCCAAATCAAATGTTGGGTAATATATTTATTGAATATTATTTGAATCCTATAAATTTAAATGTCCAATTTCGGTGTAATCAATATGATCTGAGAAATTAGGCTAATTATATTTCAACAAAATAATGTTTCAGGAATGCTAATCTATACTGAACAAAAATATAAACGCAACATGTAAAGTGTTGGTCCCATGTTTCATAAGCTGAAATAAAAGATGCCAGAAGTTTTCCATAAACACACAAATATTATTTCTCTCACATTTTGTGCACAATTTTTTTTACATCCATGTCAGTGAGCATTTCTCCTTTGCCAAGATAATCCATCTACCTGACAGGTGCGGCATATCAAGAAGCTGATTAAACAGTGTGATAATTACAGAGGTGCACCATGTGCTGAGGACAATAAAAGGCCACACTAAAATGTTCTGTTGTCCATGTAGACCTTCAAACAACATCAAATACCAACCATAACTCCATACCCAATACACACCCTTACATTTCTATATTTTGTGGCATCTTTGGACTATTTGTCCATTCATGTTACATAAATCAGCAGTGTTTCTGCTGTTATTATCTGGTGTGCTGTGGCCTGTTGTTACAAGATACGTTAGTCTCCAGAAAGGTTTGGACACATGCTTTTTATATAAGTAATTATTTTGGGAAGAAGTTGGATATCAAGAGGTGGGCAAATTGGTTTATGGATTGCTATAGGGAAGAGTAGTTCCATAATTGAACTGCATTCCAGAATTATATGGTTCAAGGGTTCCTTTGCTTTTCGTTTTACACTCATATTTATTTTGTAAATCACTTTAAGATGCTACTACAAAAAAATGTAAACCACTAGTTACACCTTAATTTTTACGTATATAGTAACCAACCGTTACATATTTTCCATTCACAGTGGTAATGTCTTTTGTTCCACTTTCATTACTAATGACTTTCCTTACGAAGGGCTTTATTACAGACAGAAATACTCCTCAGTTTCATTAGCTGTCCAGGTGGCTGATCTAAGACGATCCTGCAGGTGAAGAAGCTGGATGTGGAGGTCCTGGGCTGGTGTTGTTACACATGGTCGGTCTGTGGTTGTGAGGCCGGTTGGACACACTGCCAAATTCTCTAAAACGATGATGGAGGTGGCAGGTAGCCTAGTGATTAGTGTTGGACGAGTAACCGAAAGGTTGCAAGATCGAATCCCCGAGCTGACAAGGTAAATATCTGTCGTTCTGCCCCTGAACAAGGCAGTTAATCCACTGCTCCTAGGCAGTCATTGAAAATAAGAATTTGTTCTTAACTGACTTGCCTAGTTAAATTTTTTTAATTAAAAAATGATCTGGCAACAACTCTGGTGGACATTGCTGCAGTCAGTACACCAATTGTGTTGTGAACGGTCCCTCAACTTGAGACATCTGTGGCATTGTGTTGTGACAAAACTGCACATTTTAGAGTGCCATTTTATTGTCCTCAGCACAAGGTGCACCAGTGTAATGATCATGCTGTTTATGTGGATGGATTATCTTGGCAAATAAAAAATGCTCACAAAAAGGATGTAAACAAATTTGTGAACATTTGAGAGAAATAAGCTTTTTCTGCATATGGAACATTTCTGGGATCTTTTATTTCAGCTTATGGGACCAACACTTCACATGTTGCATTTATATTTTTGTTCAGTATAATATTTCTGTAACTACTGTGTACTTTCCATTATGTTCTCATGAACATACTATCGGGAGGCAGGGAGGGCTATAGCTAGTTTAATTCCCTCCACTGTGTAACGGCATGATTCCATAGTTAGTAGTACTCAAAACAGCATTAAGAGCCTGGTAATCAGAGGGAACTAATTGCATAAATGAAGCGAGCCAGAGACACATTAGGTCATTAGCTGTTTTCAATATGTCCAGTCTCTGTCATTTTGAGGAGGTTGACCACAATGCAGAAGCCCCGTACAGATAGCTACTGATAAAACGGTGAGGAAGTCAAAATATTTAGAATGTCCACAGGGGGGCTATAAGGGCAGGGAGGGTTACCACATAGATGTGTTTCTGTCGTCCCCCACTTCAGTAAAAAAAATGAGAAAAAAAGAATGCCCACCATTTGAGAAATGAATTTATCGAAGTCACTGTCTTTTTCCCCATTAGTAAGTGTTTAGTTCAGCGTTTTAAATAATTGCGTTACCAGGAATGATATTTAAAATACATTTGGGAGTCAATGAGGCGGGAAAGTGCCTACATGTTTTGCTGATGCCACCCGGGCCATTTGGAAGACATCAAAGTAGAGAGGAGGTAGCCCAGATGCATATTATAAACTCATTATGGGGATCATTTAAAAGGATGTACTCCACTCCAGCAGCAGAAAACAATATTCCCAGTCTCTCTAGTAATGTGTGTTTGCAAAGTCAAAACTCTTAGAGACGCCTTCAGTTTAATGTGCCATCTATTACCCCCAAACTGTAACATGAAACAAATGGCATTGATTTCCATATACCAGACTTGTCATTAAGGTATAGTATAAGATGCGAATGTGAGTCAATGTTTTCTGATAGAAAAGAGAATGAGAAGAAAAGGTACTCCAAAATAACATCATGAGTTCTTCCACAAGTACTAGTGCAATTCAGATTAGTATAAATCTATTTTTTCTCTCTAAGAACACACAAGCAGTCAGCAATTGTAGAGAACCCAACAAACCACTATAATCTATACACAGACATAATAATGTAAATTGCCAAACAAACCCCAGGCTGCTAGAACAATTAAATGCTAATTATTTTAACTATAATTTCAAAATGTCTGTGGTAGTTAAAAATTATTTTTAGATTTCACTCCACAAAGACACACCTGCCACTCAAATAAACCCATCTTTACTATTAAAACCCTCAAGGTACAGTAAGTAGCCATAAGTGTTAATGATGGGCAAGCACAGTGTATTCCAGTCTGAGAAACTGAAGGTTTATCCTTCAAAGGAAATGTGTGTTTCAGATGTACTGAGTACTGAGTAGACTTTAAGAGGCTTAATTGTGTGCTGTCCCTCTACCATCATAACACTACTACCCGTGGGGTTGAGTGAACCAGCGGTGTCCAAGCCACTCGTTCAGCCTAATGTTCTTTAAATGTAGAAATCATGTGGATACAGAGAGTGTTCATGGCCACAAATATAGTGGGCTAAAATACACATTTTTACAAACCTTTCACCAACTATGCCACTAGAGTTAGTGATTGTATCTTGTCATTTTGCTTTGGGGTGAATGAATGGATATATCCCTGATCAAATACAAAGCAGAAGAAAAGTCAATGAATATTTCAACATGATCTTCTTAGTCATACAGTAAATGTCAAAATAGTGCCATTTAACCATTGTAGTTATATCACCAAAGCTGACATGTAATATGTCTGTTGCATGTCACTTGTTGTGACATTACTTGTGTCATTAGAATAAACTGTTAGCTACAGTATAGCACTGTAGTAAGGTTTTGCATTTGCAGTAGATTCACTACAGTGAACTAAAAGACCCTGCTGGTTGCTATGGGGATGAGTTCACCATCCATTAAGTTCCATGTAGAAAGAAGGTACTTGACCATGTGTTATTTTCACCCTGTCTGTTATTGTAGTGTGTGGTGTAAGCCCAGCCACTGGGTCAAAACACAAAGTGGCTTTGCCCTGCAACAGTAATACTAACCAATGAAAATACACAAATGTGATTTTATTACCTTTAAAATCGTATATGATATTGTGGCTCAAATCGTAGATGTTACCAATAACACACTGGTTCAAACAGTTTCTTCTTTTGAGAGTCTTTTGACACAGAACAGCAGTGGCGACATGGTTGACACTTTGGCTGGTGTCTACCAGGGGAAACAAAGTTGCCATGTGAGGGACGGGTAAAAATAACCTTCTGCTCATGCTGCAGGGAGGCTCTCTTATAAGATATCAAAACAACTCAACTGGGAGGCAGAAAGTAGGCATGAGACCATAACATAAAGGGAGAGAGAAACAGAGAGGTGACATAGAGAGACCAAAACGAGAGAGTCTACCAGACCTGAGAAACTACCCTTACTCAGTTTCCTACACTCCACAGTCCTATCCTGAGCGTGAAGCCAACCAGTCATTCATTCATTCATTCAACATATAGGGAGGAGGAAGTTTTGTCTTCACCCCCACGGCCTTGTGTTCCCTCTAGCTGGATGAGGACATGCTGGAGTTACACAAGTACAAGAAGCAGCTGGCCAGCCACCAACTCAACGGTTACATGCTGAAAAAAGAGGCCAGGGACAGGATAGATCCCGCACCTACGTTAGACCCCCAGCTGTGTGCCATGACTTGGTCAAACAGAATCCTCTCTACCCGGGGGATGGGGACGCTGTGCAGCCCTTCTTCCCCTGGGGCATCATGTCAAATCTGATCATTGAGCCTCAAGGAGGGGACATGCACGGGCTGTCCAGGTGAGAACGTAAGCAACATGGTCTTATTCTAATATTGCAAAAATAATTACATTGAACCTTAACTCACCAAAGTTAATATAAGTTGTGTCACACCGTGACATATTAGTTATACTGTATGTCATAATAATGACGTATGTCTGAGGTAATTGCAGAGATTGAAATCCATCAGCAGTAATGGAACTGGCATCATGATAATTGGTTTCCATGCTCTAGACTTGAGACAGTGATTGTTGATGAGGGGTTTTCTTTATCTATCACAATGAATGCAAAACCATTTTGTGTGTGAAAGAATTAGAGTGCATTTGTTCAATAAGCTTAACTAGGTAATTGCATTGTAGTCTGAACATTGCACCAATACCAACTGATGTAGTTTTTTACTGATCGACACTTTCAAAGTCCATAAGCCATGGCCTGTTTGTATTGCTTATAAGCCCGTGATCAAATGCAACTCATCATGGCAGTTTCAAATGGCAATTTATAGCCATTATTTATATACTGAACAAAAATATAAACACAACATGTAAAGTTTTGTAAAGCTTATTTCTCTCAAAGTTGGTGCACAAATTTGTTTAAATCTCTGTTAGTGTCACACAACACAATGCCACATTGACCCCTCCTGTCTTAGCCTCCAGTATTTATGCTGCAGTAGTTTATGTGTCGGGGGGCTAGGGTCAGTTTGGTATATCTGGAGTACTTCTCCTGTCCTATTCGGTGTCCTGTGTGAATTTAAGTGTGCTCTCTCTAATTCTCTCTTTCTTTCTCTCTCTTGGAGGACCTGAGCCCTAGGACCATGCCTCAGGACTACCTGACATGATGACTCCTTGCTGTCCCCAGTCCACCTGGCTGTGCTGATGCTCCAGTTTCAACTGTTCTGCCTTAGTATTATTGGACCATGCTGGTCATTTATGAACATTTGAACATCTTGGCCATGTTCTCTTATAATCTCCACCCGGCACAGCCAGAAGAGGACTGGCCACCCCACATAGCCTGGTTCCTCTCTAGGTTTCTTCCTAAGTTTTGGCCTTTCTAGGGAGTTTTTCCTAGCCACCGTGCTTCTACCTGCATTGCTTGCTGTTTGGGGTTTTAGGCTGGGTTTCTGTACAGCACTTTGAGATATCAGCTGATGTACAAAGGGCTATATAAATAAATTTGATTTGATTTGCCACAGATGTCTCAAGTTTTGAGGGAGTGTGCAATTGGCATGCTGACTACAGGAATGTCCACCAGCGCTGTTGCCAGTGAATTGAATGTTAATTTCTCTACCATGAGTCATGTAATCACGACACCCCGGGGGGGGCTGAGGAGTATTTCTGTCTGTAATAAAGCCCTTTTGTGGGGAAAAACTAATTCTGATTGGCTGGGCCTGGTTCCCCAGTTAGTGGGCCTGGTTCCCAAGTTGGTAGGCCTATCCCAGGCCCACCCATGGCTGTGCCACTGCCCAGTAATGTGAAATCCATAGATTAAGGCCTAATGAATGTACACTGCTCAAAAAAATAAAGGGAACACTAAAATAACACATCCTAGATCTGAATGAATGAAATATTCTTATTAAATACTTTTTCCTTTACATAGTTGAATGTGCTGACAACAAAATCACGCAAAAATTATCAATGGAAATCAAATGTATCAACCCATGGAGGTCTGGATTTGGAGTCACACTCAAAATTAAAGTGGAAGACCACACTACGGGCTGATCCAACTTTGATGTAATGTCCTTAAAACAAGTCAAAATGAGGCTCAGTAGTGTGTGTGGCCTCCACGCGCCTGTATGACCTCCCTACAATGCCTGGACATGCTCCTTGATGTGGTGGCGGATGGTCTCCTGAGGGATCTCCTCCCAGACCTGGACTAAAGCATCCGCCAACTCCTGGACAGTCTGTGATGCAACGTGGCGTTGGTGGATGGAGCGAGACATGATGTCCCAGATGTGCTCAATTGGATTCAGGTCTGGGGAACGGGCGGGCCAGTCCATAGCATCAATGCCTTCCTCTTGCAGGAACTGCTGACACACTCCAGCCATATGAGGTCTAGCATTGTCTTGCATTAGGAGGAACCCAGGGCCAACCACACCAGCATATGGTCTCACAAGGGGTCTGAGGATCTCATCTCGGTACCTAATGGCAGTCAGGCTACCTCTGGCGAGCACATGGAGGGCTATGCGGCCCCCCAAAGAAATGCCACCCCACACCATGACTGACCCACCGCCAAACCGGTCACGCTGGAGGATGTTGCAGGCAGCAGAACGTTCTTTACGGTGTCTCCAGACTCTGTCACATGTGCTCAGTGTGAACCTGCTTTCATCTGTGAAGAGCACAGGGCGGCAGTGGCGAATTTGCCAATCTTGGTGTTCTCTGGCAAATGCCAAACGTCCTGCACGGTGTTGGGCTGTAAGCACAACCCCCACCTGTGGATGTTGTGCCCTCATACCACCCTCATGGAGTCTGTTTCTGACCGTTTGAGCAGACACATGCACATTTGTGGCCTGCTGGAGGTCATTTTGCAGGGCTCTGGCAGTGCTCCTCCTGCTCCTCCTTGCACAAAGGCGGAGGTAGCAGTCCTGCTGCTGGGTTGTTGCCCTCCTACGGCCTCCTCCACGTCTCCTGATGTACTGGCCTGTCTCCTGGTAGCGCCTCCATGCTCTGGACCCTACGCTGACAGGCACAGCAAACCTTCTTGCCACAGCTCGCATTGATGTTCCATCCTGGATGAGCTGCACTACCTGAACCACTTTGTAGACTCCGTCTCATGCTACCACTAGAGTGAAAGCACCGCCAGCATTCAAAAGTGACCAAAACATCAGCCAGGAAGCATAGGAACTGAGAAGTGGTCTGTGGTCACCACATGCAGAACCACTCCTTTATTGGGGGTGTCTTCCAAATTGCCTATAATTTCCACCTGTTGTCTATTCCATTTGCACAACAGCATGTGAAATGTATTGTCAATCAGTGTTGCTTCCTAAGTGGACAGTTTGATTTCACAGAAGTGTGATTGACTTGGAGTTACATTGTGTTTTTTAATGTTCCCTTTATTTTTATGAGCAGTGTATTTCTATTGACTGATTTCCTTTCGTGAAATGTAACTCAGTAAAATCTTTGAAATTATTGAATGCATTTATCCAAGGGAGTACCCCAAGGCCCGATCCCAAGCCCCACGCTCTTCTCAAATTACATACACAACGTAGCTCAGGCAGTAGGAAGCTCTCTCATCCATTTATATGCAGATGACACAGTCCTATACTCAGCTGACCTCTCCCCGGATTTTGTGTTAAACGCTCCACAACAAAGCATTCTTCGTGTCCAACAAGCTTTCTCTGCCCTTAATCTTGTTCTGAACACCTCCAAAGCAAAGGTCATTTGGTTTGGTAAGAAGAATGCCCCTCTCCCCACAGGTGTGATTACTACCTCTGAGGGTTTAGAACTTGAGGTAGGCACCTCATACAAGTACTTGGGAGTATGGCTGGACGGTACACTGTCCTTCTCTCAGCACATTTCAAAGCTGCAGGCTAAAGTTAAATCTAGACTTGGTTTTCTCTATCTGTCACGCCCTGACCTTAGAGATCCTTTTTATGTCTCTATTTGGTTTGGTCATGGTGTGATTTGGGTTGGGTATTCTATGATCTATTATTTGTATTTCTATGTTTTGGCCGGGTATGATTCTCAATCAGGGACAGCTGTCTATCGTTGTCTCTGATTGAGAACCATACTTAGGTAGCCCTTTTCCCACCTGTCTTTGTGGGAAGTTGACTTTTTTTATGGCACATTGCCTTTAGCTTCACAGTTTGTTTTGTAGTGTTTTGTTTAGCGTCTTTTCTATTAAAAAGAGTATGTACACTCACCGCGCTGCACCTTGGTCCACTTCCTTCAACAGCTGTGACAGAACTTCCCACCCCAAACGGACCAAGCAGCATGGTAAGGAGGAGCAGCGGGTTCAGAAGGACTGGACATGGGAGGACATCCTGGCGGGAAAGGATCGCCTGCCGTGGGAGCAGCTGGAAGCAGAGAGGAAGGCGGAGGCAGCGAGAGAGAGGGCCCAGGATTACACAGGGTCACGGCCGGCACTAAAGACCGGGAGGCCACTCCCCCCCCCTAAACAATGGGGGAGCACACGAGGAGATTGGCTGAGTCAGGTTGGAGACCTGAGCCAACTCCTCGTCCTTACCGTGGCGAGCATGTGACTGGTCAGGCACCGTGCTATAGGGTGATGCACACGTTGTCTCGGTTGAGCATTCACAGGCAGGTGTGCTCTGTGCCAGCGTCCCGCATTTGCCGGGTGGAAGCGGGCATCCAGCCAGAACGGGTTGTGCTAGCTCTGCGCTCGAGACTGCCAGTGCGCCTCCACGGCCCAGTGTATCCGGTGCCTCGGCCAAGAACTAAGCCTCCTGTATGTCTCCCCAGCCTGGTGAGTCCTGTGCCTGCGCCTAGAACTAAGCCTCTTGTATGTCTCCCCAGCCTGGTGAGTCCTGTGCCTGCTCCCAGAGCCAGGCCTCCTGTGTGTCTCTCCACTCTAGTGATCCATGGCAAGAAGCCTCCAGTGATGATCCATGGCACGAAGTCTCCAGTGATGATCTATGGCACGAAGCCTCCAGTGATGATCCATGGCACAAAGCATCCAGTGATGATCCATGGCAAGAAGCCTCCAGTGATGATCCATAGCAAGAAGCCTCCAGTGATGATCCATGGCACGAAGCCTCCAACGACAGCCTCCAGTCCGGAGCTTCCAGCGACGGTCTCCAGTCCGGAGCTTCCAGCGACGGTCTCCAGTCCGGAGCTTCCAGCGACGGTCTCCAGTCCGGAACTTCCAGCGACGGTCTCCAGTCCGGAGCCTCCAGCGACGGCGTCCAGTCCGGAGCCTCCAGAGACGGTCTCCAGTCCGGAGCCTCCAGCGACGGCCTCCAGTCCGGAGCCTCCAGCGACGGCCTCCAGTCCGGAGCCTCCAGCGACGGCCTCCAGTCCGGAGCCTCCAGCGACGGCCTCCAGTCCGGAGCCTCCAGCGACGGCCTCCAGTCCGGAGCCTCCAGCGACGGCCTCCAGTCCGGAGCCTCCAGCGACGGCCTCCAGTCCGGAGCCTCCAGCGACGGTCTCCAGTCCGGAGCCTCCAGCGACGGTCTCCAGTCCGGAGCCTCCAGCGACGGCCTCCAGTCCGGAGCCTCCAGCGACGGCCTCCAGTCCGGAGCCTCCAGCGACGGCCTCCAGTCCAGTCCGGAGCCTCCAGCGACGGTCTCCAGTCCAGTCCGGAGCCTCCAGCGACGGCCTCCTGTCTGAGGCCCGCGGCGAGTGTGCCCAGTCCGGGGCCCGCGACGAGGGTCCCCGCACCAGAGGTGCCACCTAAGTGGGGTGAGCCAGTGGTGGAGCGGGGTCTGCGTCCCGCACCTGAGCCACCACCGCGGATAGACGCCCACCCAGACCCTCCCCTATAGGTTCAGGTTTTGAGGCCGGAGTCCACACCTTTGGGGTGGGTGGGTACTGCCACGCCCTGACCTTAGAGATCCTTTTTATGTCTCTATTTGGTTTGGTCAGGGTGTTATTTGGGGTGGGTATTCTATGTTCTATTATTACATTTACATTTAAGACATTTAGCAGACGCTCTTATCCAGAGCGACTTACAAATTGGTGCATTCACCTTATGACATCCAGTGGAACAACCACTTTACAATAGTGCATCTAAATATTTTAAGGGGGGTGAGAAGGATTACTTTATCCTATCCTAGGTATTCCTTAAAGAGGTGGGGTTTCAGGTGTCTCCGGAAGGTGGTGATTGACTCCGCTGTCCTGGCGTCGTGAGGGAGTTTGTTCCACCATTGGGGAGCCAGAGCAGCGAACAGTTTTGACTGGGCTGAGCGGGAACTGTACTTCCTCAGTGGTAGGGAGGCGAGCAGGCCAGAGGTGGATGAACGCAGTGCCCTTATTTGGGTGTAGGGCCTGATCAGAGCCTGGAGATACTGAGGTGCCGTTCCCCTCCCAGCTCCGTAGGCAAGCACCATGGTCTTGTAGCGGATGCGAGCTTCAACTGGAAGCCAGTGGAGAGAGCGGAGGAGCGGGGTGACGTGAGAGAACTTGGGAAGGTTGAACACTAGACGGGCTGCGGCGTTCTGGATGAGTTGTAGGGGTTTAATGGCACAGGCAGGGAGCCCAGCCAACAGCGAGTTGCAGTAATCCAGACGGGAGATGACAAGTGCCTGGATTAGGACCTGCGCCGCTTCCTGTGTGAGGCAGGGTCGTACTCTGCGGATGTTGTAGAGCATGAACCTACAGGAACGGGCCACCGCCTTGATGTTAGTTGAGAACGACAGGGTGTTGTCCAGGATCACGCCAAGGTTCTTAGCGCTCTGGGAGGAGGACACAATGGAGTTGTCAACCGTGATGACGAGATCATGGAACGGGCAGTCCTTCCCCGGGAGGAAGAGCAGCTCCGTCTTGCCGAAGTTCAGCTTGAGGTGGTGATCCGTCATCCACACTGATATGTCTGCCAGACATGCAGAGATGCGATTCGCCACCTGGCCATCAGAAGGGGGAAAGGAGAAGATTAATTGTGTGTCGTCTGCATAGCAATGATAGGAGAGACCATGTGAGGTTATGACAGAGCCAAGTGACTTGGTGTATAGCGAGAATAGGAGAGGGCCTAGATTTATTATTATTTGTATTTCTATGTTTTGGTAGAGTTATCAATCAGGTACAGCTGTCTATCGTTGTCTCTGATTGAGAACCATACTTAGGTAGACCTTTTCCCACCTGTCTTTGTGGGAAGTTGACTTTGTTTATGGCTCATTGCCTTTAGCTCCACAGTTTGTTTTGTAGTGTTTATTGTTTTGTTCAGCGTCTATTCTATTAAAAAGAATATGTACGCTCACCACGCCGCACCTTGGTCCACTTCCTTCAACAGCCGTGACACTATCGTAATCGCTCCTCTTTTACCCCAGCTGCCAAACTAACCATGATTCAGATGACGACCATGCTAGATTACGGAGATTGGCAGGTAAGGGTGTTCTCGAGCGGCTAGACGTTCTTTACCATTCGGCCATCAGATTTGCCACCAATGCTCCTTAAACGACACATCACTGCATACTCCTTTGTAAACTGGTAATCACTGTATACCCATCGCAAGACCCACTAGTTGATGCTTATTTATAAAACCCTCTTATGCCTCACTCCCCCCTATCTGAGATATCTACAGCAGCCCTTATCCTCCACAGACGACACCCTTTTCCCCCCTTCTTTTTTTAACCTTTATTTAACTAGGCAAGTCAGTTAAGAACAAATTCTTATTTTCAATAACGGCCTAGGAACAGTGGGTTAACTGCCTGTTCAGGAGCAGAACGACAGATTTGTACCTTGTCAGCTTGGGGATTTGAACTTGCAACCTTCCAGTTACTAGCCCAACACTCTAACCACTAGGCTACCCTGCCGCCCCTTTCTACCAGTCACATTCTGTTAAAGGTCCCCAAAGCACTGCAGCTAGCGACTTGAATGAGCTGCAACAAACACTCAAACTGGACAGTTTCATCTCAATCTCTTCATTCAAAGACTCAATCATGGACACTCTTACTGACAGTTGTAACTGTTTTACGTGATTTATTGTTGTCTCTACCTTCTTGCCCCTGTGCTATTGTTTGTAACATGTTTTGTGCTGCTACCATGTTGTGCTGCTACCATGTTGTGCTGCTGCCATGTTGTGTTGCTACCATGCTGTGTTGTCATGTGTTGCTGCCTTGTTATGTTGTTGTCTTTAGGTCTCTCTTTATGTAGTGTTGTGTTCTTAACTGACTTGCCTAGTTAAATACATTTTTAAAAATGTAAATGTTGTTCAGTGTAGATACAGTCCACCACTTGGTTCAGAAACATTCCAGCAGGAAACCAATGTATTAGTCGTGTTAGGTTTTCCATTCAAACACCTGTCTAATGTTATTCTCTTATGGCTAGGTTGTCAGTCAAGTGTTCTTTTTCTGTAAGCAGTCCAATTATCCAGTCCAGGAGTTTTGGTAACATAAAAGTGAGTGAGTGTGTTACCAGTGATTACCAACAATGTTTTAGATGCATGCCAGCAAAGCAACTACACAACACAACACTAAACAATACATGAATTACACTGTAACGGTGACCAATGGTGCCCACAAACTGTTAGGGCCTACATAAAGCTGTCCCAACAGCAGAGCTTTCTTTTCAGCACCATGGAGTGAATCCTTACCACTGCTACACCTGGCTATCAGCGGAGCCTTGTCTGGCAGTGAAACTGTTAATTCAGTGTCAATTAATGCCTTTTAGATAAACATAGCTGATATGGCTGACTTGCTAAAACAAATGTGGTTTCTACTGACAATTGAGATGTACAAACTATGGCATGAAGGGACGGCGAGTGGATAAGAGGTAATAGGTCATTTGGATTAAGACAATGAGCGAGCTAGGACAAACGTAGTCAATATAACTTTTTGTTCAGCACTTTTGAAGCGTACAGTGACAGAATTCAGAACATGGGTTGTTCTTACAGAATTCTCCCTGTACACCCAAGTCAGAACTGTAGGATAAATAATGGGGGCATTTAAGCAATGAAAGCTCTTACAAAATTTTATGACATTTTTCTAAAACAGGCTATAGGCTATAGACAACACATACAATTAGTATTATTTTCTGAGCTATAGTATACATATCTCCCTGGCATATTGCATTATTTATGCAGCGGCATACAATACATTTTTGGACTCACCTTGTTGTGCTGTGCTGACTTGAACAGGAAGGTGGTGTGGCAGTCCTTCGTGGGAAATTTTGTCATCAAACTTTGTCATCAAAGTCTGACATTCTCTGGATTTATGGTGCTTTCAAGACAACTGGGAACTCAGACAAAAACAAGGTTGAATCATGATGACGTCAGTGATTTTCAGGTCGGAGCTCTAGAAAGCGGCCCCAAGTTCCCGACTTGCAATTCTGAGTTGGATGACTGTTCAAAACATATTTTCCCAGTCGGACCTAGTTTCCCTGTCTGAGATTTCCCAGTTCTGAGTTTCCAGTTGTTTTGAGCATGGCTAAGTCATGCTGGTTTGACAGCATGGGCAGTGTTGAATGTTTATCCTTTTAAGGTTGGAAAACAGACCTTGAAACCCAGACTTGGGACCAAACACCCACTTCACTGAATAGCAGGCTAGTGATTGCTTTGTGATGCTTGCAGTTAGCCACTGATTCCTTCCAAACCACTCATTGTTGAATTTGTGAATTTCCAACTTGTTGTGTAATGTTTATGTCCCAATGGCCGATGAGCCATGATAGGTTTTTATCTATAATTTCTCATCATTATTTGTCTTCATTTGACAAGGATTGAAAAGTATTTGTCAGCAGATTGTTGACTTGATTCATGATGATGACTGCTAGCTTGCTAGCTAAGATTTTGAAAGTAAGATGTTGACATGATCAGTCCAATTAAAGCTACTGTAGATATGGCGTGATTTGACGTCATTTTATCTGTGGCCAATGACCTTGAGCCTTGTTGGATAGGCACTTCTAATGTAACTCTATGGCAGCACCCAAGGTGCACTACAAGCTTGAATTTTCAAGCTCTCCCCTTAGATTTCGCAGTGACGTAATGTCCCCATGAGTGACAGAACACTGAGCCAATCACGGCGCAACTAGAGAACATTACCAACCCCTACGCTCCGTATTTTCCGCTAGCTGCCCCACCACCACCACAGAAAGCACTGAGCTAGGCTAAAACATATGCATTTTGGAGCTGCCTTACTCAAGAAAGAAAAAATAGACCAAGTTTGTATTCGGCTTTATAAACTAAATTATTGATTTATTTTTAAAAATGACATTGTTTGCAAACGTATATGACACTCGTATTAATGCCAAAATAACATGCAAAACAGGCAAACAAATAGGTGAGGCTCAAAACCCCTGCCCTGAATGACAGGTTGCCACTGTATACAGTGCCTTCGGAAAGTATTCAGACCCCTTTTTCCACATTTTGTTAGGTTACACCCTTATTCTAAAATTGATTCAATAGTTTTTTCCCTCGTCAATCTACACACAATACCCCATAATGACAAAGTAAAAACTGATTTTTGCTAATTTATTCAAAATAAAAAACTGATATTACATTTACATAAATATTCAGACCCTTTACTCAGTACTTTGTTGAAGCACCTTTGGCAGCGATTACAGCCTCAAGTCTTCTTAAGTATGACACTACAAGTTTTCTCTGATTTCTCCAATTCTTCTCTTCAGATCCTCTCAAGCTCTGTCAGGTTGGATGGGGAGCGTTGCTGCAAAGTTCAAGTCCGGGCTCTGGCTGGGCCACTCAAAGACATTCAGAGACTTGTCTCGAAGCCACTCCTGCGTTATCTTTTCTGTGTGCTTAGGGTCGTTGTCCTGTTGGAAGGTCCTGAGCGCTCTGGAGCAGGTTTTCATCAAGGAACTCTCTGTACTTTGCTCCATTCATCTTTCCCTCGGACCTGACTAGTCTCCCAGTCCCTGGCATTGAAAACAATCCTCACAGCATGATGCTGTCGCCACCATGCTTCACCATAGGGATGGTGCCAGGTTTCCTCCAGACGTCAGGCCAAAGAGTTCAATCTTGGTTTCTGTCTGGCTACTCTACCATAAAGGCCTAATTGGTTGTCCTTCTGGAAGGTTATCCCATCTCCACAGAAGACTTCTAGAGCTCTGTCAGAGTGACCATCGGGTTTTTGGTCACCTCCCTGGCCAAGGCCCTTCTCCCTCAATTGCTCAGTTTGGCCGGGCAGCCAGCTCTAGGAAGGGTCTTAGTGGTTCCAAACTTCTTCCATTTAAGAGTAATGGAGGCCCCTGTATTCTTGGGGACCTTCAATGCTGCAAAAATGTTTTGGTAACCTTCCCCAGATCAATGCCTCGACACAATCCTGTCTCTGAGCTCTACGGACAATTCTGTTGACCTAGTGGCTTGGTTTTTGCTCTGACATGCACTGTCAACTGTGGAACCTTATATAGACAGGTATGTGCCTTTCCAAATCATGTCTAATAAATTTAATTTACGACAGGTGGGCTCCAATCAAGTTGTAGATACATCTCAAGGATGGTCAATGGAAACAGGATGCACCTGAGCTCAATGTCGAGTCTTATAGCAAAGAGTGAATACTTATGTAAATAATGTATTTCAGTTTTTAATTTTTAATAAATTAGCAAAAGAAAATTGTTACAAATGTAATTTTGCTTTGTCATTGGGTCTGAATAGTTATGTAAATAAGATATTTCAGTTTTTTATTTGTAATAAATTAGCAAAAGAAAAAACATTTTATTACATTTTGCTTTGTCATTTGCCTTGATGACAGCTTTGCACATACTTGGCATTCTCTCAACCAGCTTCATGAGGTAGTCACCTGGAATGCATTTCAATTAACAGGTGTGCCTTGTTAAAAGTTAATTTGTGGAATTTCTTTCATTCTTAATGCTTTTGAGACAATCAGTTGAGTTCTGACAAGGTAGGGGTGGTATACAGAAGATAGTCTTATTTTCTAAAAGACCAATTCCATATTATGGCAAGAACAGCACAAATAAGCAAAGAGAAAGGACAGTCCAAAATGTCATCTAGCTAATCCCCAAAAGTCATTATTATCATGAGAGGGCCATAAAGAATAACTAGTAATGCTACATTCTCAAAGGTTGAAATCTATCATTTCTGGTCATTTTTGTTATAAATTGCTGAAATGTAGTAACTTTTACGCACACAACCTCAAGTACATAGTACAAATATGATATAAATATGAAAATATTAAATATTTTTGTGTTTCCTATTCACAAAACTATGAATAACGCTTCAAATGACTGATGCTTTCTAAATATAGCATAATCCAAATTTAAAACGACTGACTATAAGATTTCACTTTACGTATAACTGTAAAATACATATTTGCATGTTTAGTGTTAGAGATCATTTGCATATTTTCTTAAGGTCTATCTTGATCAAAACGTTTGCCTCCAGTGCAAATGTCTCACAGAGCTCTAACATGGCTTCCTGAACTCGTTAGGAACTCTCCTTTCGTCTCATATTAATGTGTTTTTTGTTTAACATCTATTAATTATTTTAGATCTATGGCTATCAATCGATCTCTGAATGTACCGTAATGAAACCACTCTCTTTTTGCGCTACTATGTAACGATTGCAGGCACGAGCTTTGTCCGGGGCTGTGATGTAGGGTTCAGTCAAGAGTTGGACGGTCAGGAGGGACATCCCAGCTTCAAATCGTTTCAGATTTCACATCCTACGTCACAAAGGCTTAGAAAACATACTACTGTGTCCGTGACAACCAGGGCTATCGCTCAAACCTACTCATTCCAGGGTTTTTCTTTATTTGACTATTTTCTACATTGTAGAATAGTGATGACACCAAAAAAGTGTTAAACAAATCAAAATATATTTTATATTTGAGATTCTCCATCATTACTTTAAGAAGCTCAGTCAATCTAGAAAATGTCAAGAACTTTGAAAGTTTCTTCAAGTGCAGTGGCAAAAACTATCAAGCTCTATGATGGAACTGGCTCTCATGAGGACTGCCACAGGGGAAAAAAAGACCCAGAGTTACCTCTGCTGCAGAGGATAGGTTCATGAGAGTTAACTGCACCAGATTGCAGTCCAAATAAATTATTCACAAGAGTTCAAGAATAGACACATCTCAACATCAATCAATGATTCACGAGTATGTGTGAATCAGGCCTTCATGGTTGAATTGCTGCAAAGAAACTACTACTAAAGAACACCAATAATAAGAAGAGACTTGCTTGGGCCAAGAAACATGAGCAATGGACATTAGATCGGTGGAAATCTGTCCTTTGGTCTGATGAGTCCAAATTTTAGATTTCTGGTTCCAACCGCCTTGTCTTTGTGAGAAGCAGAGCAGATGATCTCCGGATGATCTCTGCATGTGTGGTTCCCACCGTGAAGCATGGAGAAGGAGGTGTGATGGAGTGGAGGTGCTTTGTTGATGACACTGACTGTGATGTATTTAGAATTCAAGGCACACTTAACCAGCATAGATACCACAGCATTATGCAGTGATACGCCATCCCATCTGGTTTGCGCTTAGTGGGACTATCATTTATTTTTCAACAGGACAGTGACCCAAAACACACCTCCAGGCTGTGTAAGGGCTATTTGACCAAGGAGAGTGATGGAGTGCTGCATCAGATGACCTGGCCTCCACAATCACCTGACCTCAACCCAATTGAGATGGTTTTGGATGAGTTGGACCACAGAGTGAAGGAAAAGCAGCCAACAAGTTCTCAGCATACAGTTGAAGTCAGAAGTTTACATACACTTAAATTGGAGTCATTTTTCTACCTCTCCACAAATGTATTGTTAATTTAACAACCTGTAGTTTTGGCAAGTCAGTTAGGACGTCTACTTTGTTCAAGACACAAGTTATTTCTCCAACAATTGTTAACAGACAGATTATTTCACTTATAATTCACTGTATCACAATTCCAGTGGGTCAGAAGTTTACATACACTAAGTTGACTGTGCCTTTAAACAGCTTGGAAAATTCCATAAAATTATGTCATGACTTCTGATAGGCTAATTGACATCATTTGAGTCAATTGGATGTGTACCTGTGAATGTAAGGCCTACCTTCAAACTCAGTGCCTCTTTGCTTGACATCATGGGAAAATCAAAAGACATCAGCCAAGACCTCAGATGAAAATTGCAGACCTCCACAAGTCTGGTTCACCCTTGGGAGCAATTTCCAAACGCCTGAAGGTACCACGTTCATCTCTATAAACAGCATGGGAGCATGCAGCCGTCATACCGCACAGGAAGGAGACGCGTTCTGTCTCCTAGAGATGGACGTACTTTGGTGCGAAAAGTGCAAATCAATCCCAGAACAACAGCAAAGGACCTTGTGAAGATGCTGGAGGAAATAGGTACAAAAGTATCGATAGCCACAGTAAAACCAATATCGACATAACCTGAAAGGCTGCTCAGCAAGGAAGAAGCCACTGCTCCAAAACCGCCATAAAAAAAAGCCAGACTACGGTTTGCAACTGTACATGAGGACAAAGATCGTACTTTTTGAAGAAATGTTCTCTGGTCTAATGAAACAAAAATAGAACTGCTTGGCCATAATCACCATCGTTATGTTTGGAGGAAAAAGGGGGATGCTTGCAAGCTGAAGAACACCATCCCAACCTTCAAACACAGGGGTTGGCAGCACCATGTTGTGGGGGTGCTTTGCTGCAGGAGGGACTGATGCACATCACAAAATAGATGGCATCATGAGGAAGGATAATTAAGTGGATATATTGAAGCAACATCTCAAGACATCAGTCAGGAAGTTAAAGCTTGGTCGCATATGAGTCTTCCAAATGGACAATGACCCCAAGCATACTTCCAAAGTTGTGGCAAAATGGCTTAACACGACCAGGTATCTATAAACATGTGTTTTTTTAGTTTTAAGTAATGTGTTATTCATTATGCAATGATGTATCTTTCAGGTTCTGAAGTACTGCCATCTCCTCGTGCACAATCAAGGTTTTTCTGATTGCATATGATCGCCTCAAGATTACAGATGACAGGGTGGAGGGTGTTTCACCAGATATGTTTATGGTCAGTTCCTAGGATCAATGCGATTTCATTCTGTTCTATTCTGTTCTCATAGATTATGACTCTGTCTAACTGACTGTTCTGTGTGTATCTCTCTCCAGGAACACAATAGGTTCTATAAGTCCCTGTTCTCCCTGCAGCAGACCCCTTGTTCCCTACAGCACCTGGCTTGATGGACACTACAGAACTACCTCGATGGACACGTGCACAAGATGGTGCCACACCTAGACCTGCCCACCTTCATTAAGAACAACCTGCTGCTGTAGTTCAAATACTATGTTCACTGAGTCAGAGATAGAGCCAGGATGTATATAACCCTAAACACTGGATGTATGGCATGCATGGTATGATATGATGAGAGCTCCCAGCACTATAGAGCTCTGTTTGTACTGTAGGCTACAGCACAAACACTAGGAAACACTAGGAATTCAGTCTGTCTGTGACAATATGTGTTTTGCAGAATGACACAGGAGGGTCATCGTCACAGACCTACTGACTGTGGTACTAAGTTGACTACCACTCCTGGGTTCAGAATCCTTGAGATTGCAGAGTGTGAGTAAATGGATACCATTATGTACTGTACAATATTTGGAAAAACAATCTATGTCAAAAAGTATGTATTTACACTTGATTGTGTTCATTGTATTGCTATTTTGATTCATAAGAAAAAATGTAATTTGCTTTACAAGCAGAACCGTGTTTCTCCAATTCACCACAAGAGGGTGTTGTGGTCTTTAAATGACAAATTAAAGAGATGTACTGTGTTTGAGGGCTGGCTTTGTGGTTTTTTCTAGGATATTTTTCAACGAAAGGTGTAACTTTTTTGTATTTACACTGCTATCGTGGAACTGAAGTGGATGGGCGTGATGTAATGTAAAATAAAGGAGTAATGGAAATAGATTTACATATTGAGCTTTTTCCCCCAAAGTAGTCGTGACTTCAGGGAGAAATAGATTACTTATTTGGCTTAGCACCTTGTCATATATGGTAAGATAGTGAGGTCAGTCAGTATATGAACATATATGGACAATGACCCCAAGCATGCTTCCAAAGTTGTGGCAAAATGGCTTAAGTACAACAAAGTCAAGGTATTGGAGTGGTCATCACAAAGCCCTGATCTCAATCCCATAGAAGATTTGTGGGCAGAACTGAAAAAGCGTGTGTGAGCAAGGAGGCCTAAAAATCTGACTCAGTTACGTGAGCTCTGTCAGGAGGAATGGGCCAAAATTCACCCAACTTATTGTGGGAAGCTTGTGGAAGGCTACCTGAAACGTTTGACCCAAGTTAAACAATTTAAAGGCAATGCTACCAAATACTAATTGAGTGTATGTAAACTTCTGACCCACTGGGAATGTGATGAAAGAAATAAAAGCTGAAATAAATCCTTCTCTCTAATATTATTCTGACATTTCACATTCTTAAAATAAAGTGGTGATCCTAACTGACCTAAAACAGGGAATTTTTACTAGGATTAAATGTCAGGAATTGTGAAAAACAGAGTTTAAAGGTATTTGGCTAAGATGTATGTAAACTTCCGACTTCAACTTTGTGTGAACTCCTTCAAGACTGTTCAAGAAGCATTCCTCATGAAGCTGGTTGAGAGAATGCCAAGAGTGTGCAAAGCTGTCATCAGGGTAAAGGGTGGCTACTTTGAAGAATCTAAAATGTAAAAATCTATTTAGATTTGTTTAACACTTTTTTTGGTTGCTACATGATTCCATATGTGTTATTTCATAGTTTTGATGTCTTCACTGTTATTCTACAGTGTAAAAAATACTACACATTTTTAAAAGCCCTTGAATGAGTAGGTGTGCCCAATATTTTACTGATACTGTATAAAAACACAATTCAGCCACACACGTGGATAGATTGTATTTCACATACTGTAATCGAAGATATGACACAAAAATGTTTTACAACTTATTTCCATTGTGGTCCTCTGAAGGTGGTAGCCTACAAGACGGAGCACAAGCCAGAGAGGTTGGTCTGCTGTCTGCTCAACCACAGCTCCATCAGGGTTTGGCGTGGAGCACTGTCCAAGGTAAGAGCCAGAAGTGGCTCCTGCTGTAAGCGGGAAAAGCAACTGCTTAGGGCCTCACCATCATCTCTGATTAATTCTATGAATATTATCTAGTTAAGAGCACAGGCGCTAGAGAAGGAATAGTGTTTGATGGTTGGACTAGGAATTTAAAAAAATGTGTAAAGAACATGCCAATACATCTTGAACATATACTGTATTGTTTAATCTAGCTGTGCATTCAATCAGTCATTCAAGTGTTCATAATA
This sequence comes from Oncorhynchus gorbuscha, assembly GCF_021184085.1. Classification (NCBI taxonomy): domain Eukaryota; kingdom Metazoa; phylum Chordata; class Actinopteri; order Salmoniformes; family Salmonidae; genus Oncorhynchus; species Oncorhynchus gorbuscha. The sequence goes on along the minus strand of NC_060194.1, from coordinate 29,116,605 downwards.
GTGTAGACATTTATGTAGAAATCACCTGACATTAAACAGATTGGTTCATGTTTCATAAATTGTAATTAAATGAAATCATCAGCTTGTAATTGTTCTTGATGTACCCAATGGTATAACTATAACAGAATGTACAGTTGAGAATAAACAGATGATGTAGTATGAACACTAAAACGGTTCAATTAATCATTTATTTCTCTCCTCAACATGAATTATGTTCTCACTGTGGGAAACGGAAACTACTACTATTCACGGAACCAAACCTAGGTTCAAATGCTATTTGAAAGAAATAATGATAATGCTTTAGCTGTGCTTGATTGTGCTATCCTGTTGCAATGGAACCAATAGAAAAGTCCTGTGCTTTCCCAGTACACCTGGCACCCCAGTCAGGCTAAAGCAAACATTCAAAGTATTTGAAACATTTCAAATAGTAATTGAACCCAGGTCTGCTACTATTCACTGAACCCACCACATGCTCCGGAACAAAATGCCTGACTCCTAATTAGGGAGCGTTAATAGGAGATTAATTAGCACTAATTGCATAATTTCCAGTTAAACCTCCAGAGGGTAGACCAATCTGTTCATCTCACCAAGTGTTTAATTACTTTAGTTTATTTCTTATATTCTATCAATGAGTCACAAGTCACAACCTCCTAACTCCAACATGAAGTGAGGACATCTTATGATTTGTTTCTTCGGAGATCAGAAAAAGAGAATTCGATCAAATTTAGGAAATTGTATGCAGGTATTATGTGTTATTTACATTGTGCCTTTTACAGTTATAAAATGTGGGAATATTTACTTTGTATTTGGACTGATAAGGTTTTAAAAAATAAGTAAGGCAAAAAAAAATGTAGACTATAGTTTAATTCCTCAACACGACCAGGTATCTATAAACATGTGTTTTTTAGTTTTAAGTAATGTGTTATTCATTATGCAATGATGTATCTTTCAGGTTCTGAAGTACTGCCATCTCCTCGTGCACAATCAAGGTTTTTCTGATTGCATATGATCGCCTCAAGATTACAGATGACAGGGTGGAGGGTGTTTCACCAGATATGTTTAAGGTCAGTTCCTAGGATCAATGCGATTTCATTCTGTTCTATTCTGTTCTCATAGAGTATGACTCTGTCTAACTGACTGTTCTGTGTGTATCTCTCTCCAGGAACACAATGGGTTGTATAATCCCTGTTCTCCCTGCAGCACCTGGCTTGATGGACACTACAGAACTACCAAGATGGACACGTGCACAAGATGGTGCCACACCTAGACCTGCCCACCTTCATCAAGAACAACCTGCTGCTGTAGTTCAAATACTATGTTCACTGAGTCAGAGATAGAGCCAGGATGTATATAAACCCTAAACACTGGATGTATGGCATGCATGGTATGATATGATGAGAGCTCCCAGCACTATAGAGCTCTGTTTGTACTGTAGGCTACAGCACAAACACTAGGAAACACTAGGAATTCAGTCTGTCTGTGACAATATGTGTTTTGCAGAATGACACAGGAGGGTCATCGTCACAGACCTACTGATTGTGGTACGAAGTTGACTACCACTCCTGGGTTCAGAATCATTGAGATTGCAGAGTGTGAGTAAATGGATACCATTATGTACTGTACAATATATGGCAAAACAATCTATGTCAAAAAGTATGTATTTACACTTGATTGTGTTCATTGTATTGCTATTTTGATTCATAAGAAAAAATGTAATTTGCTTTACAAGCAGAACCGTGTTTCTCCGCTTCACCACAAGGGGGTGTTGTGGTCTTTAAATGACAAATTAAAGAGATGTACTGTATTAGAGGGCTGGCTTTGTGTTTTTTTCTATGATATTTTTCAACGAAAGGTGTAACTTTTGTATTTATAGTGCTATCATGGAACTGCAGTGTACGTGCATAATGTAGTGTAAAATAAAGGAGTAAAGGAAATAGATTTACATATTGAGCTTTTTCCCCCAAAGTAGTCGTGACTTCAAGGAGAAATAGATTACTTATTTGGTTTAGCACCTTGTCATATATGGTAAGATAGTGAGGTCAGTCAGTATATGAAAAAGAATGTGCGCACTGCTTTATCACAAAAAGGAAACAATTATGGATGTAGCTTTGCCTACTAAGTATTTGGTAGAGAAATAATGTCTACGTTTTAGAAGAAAATGAATTCTAAATGAACAAAAACGTGTGCTCTATAACTCAGTCACTCTTGTTCAGAATATTTCTCATTAATAATTAAGATAAATGATTACATTTCATCTCTGCCACTTGTATCCAAAGCGATTTACAGGAGCAATTAGGGTTCAAGTGCCTAGCTCAAGTCGGCCATGGGATTCGAACGAGCGACTTTTCGGTTACCGGCCCCACGCTCTAAACTGCTAGGTTTACCTGCTACCCCAGATTAGAACGGTATGTGATTTCACTGGCTTTACGGAAGTAAATGCAGGCTGTGACTTCAGTCATTTTGGACATAATTCAACATTACCTGAAAAATGTATTTATAAAGACTTCGTGAGAATAAATATGAGAGACTGTCATGCAAAGGCTCGGAGGTTATCATATATTACAAAAACTGTCAGACAAATACAACACGCCAGTGATGGACGGAAATCATGAATAGACTATTGAATAAGCAGTGAGCTTTTATGTGTACGTTGCCAAGAAGGTTTATCGATGTTTTAAAATCTAGCATCTAGTGGGATGGACAACAATTGAATGGATAATAATCGAAAAAATATATATTTTAATAATTTACCAAACATAATGCAATATAGCCTAGTAGTTCTACAATATTTGTAATTTAACAGAAATGTTGTTGTAAAACTACTTAGGTGAGGTGGGCGTTTCCAGTTGATAATTATGTGGAGAGGTCCAGATGTATGATTGTATGGGATCGGAAAGAAGTAGCATGCTTTTGAATACCAACCACCCGGCTTGGGGAGAATGGTGAACCTGTGTGACAGAGGGTGGTGACACGGAGACAGTATGCTGATTTGGGTAATGAACCTGTCGCAGTGAGGCTCTTGAACTAGGCTACGCTTTGTGCCTAGCGCATGCGGAGCTAAAGACATATCAAAGAAACTAAACCTGCAATGAGAAATAATACGATTGTAAAATAAAAGATATATTAGCAATATGTTACAACTTGAATACAAATTACAATAATGTAGGTTATATTAAGGCTTCAGAGAAAGTCAACCATCCCGTTCTTAGTGACATATACCAGTATAAACTAATGCTAACAATACTTTCTGATTATTACGTGACATATTTGTAATGTAACTGATCAAATAAACTATAGATTCCTGACTCATGAAAGAAAACAAGAATAAATCAAATCCTAGACATAAATGCAGAATGTATCACACATCGGAGAGAAAAGTTGAGGAGGTATGAGGAGGTTCTGGTTGGAGACTATATAATCAGAGTCCACTCCACTCTTTAAAAAAACGAAGAGGAGAGGAGCGCGCGGGAGCTGAAAGCTATCTGGTTTCAATAGTTCAAAGCAAGGTGGTGCTGAATGGAGTCATTTGCAATTATAAGAATAATTAGCATCCCTTGGCACTCCATTGCTAATCAGACTCGGTTGGTGATATGTTTATGTCTTCATGCAATCAGACGGCCAGTTGGAGTGCCCGCGCGCCCCAAGGACTCAATAGAGGCTAATCATCATCAAGCATTGGCATATAAACGGTAAAATGATATCCGATTAAATCAACACTTATAAGAAAAGAGAAACGTGATTTTTCCTTATTGCACATTTTAATTTTAATATAAACGTATAAGCATATAGAAAATGAGTGGCCAAAACCCTGAAAGCGTCCATGCATAATTTTAACTATTCAACATTTAATTGGCAATTAGTTTAGGATGCATGCTCATTACATTTTACATTTTAGTCATTTAGCAGACGCTCTTATCCAGACCGACTTCAAGTTAGTGAATTCGTCTTAAGATGGCTTGGTGGGACAACCATATATCACAGTCATAGTAAATACATTTTTCCGCAATAAAGCTAAATCCGAGCTAGTAAGCGGGGGTCATGTGCGAGTGTTGTTCACGAGTTAAGTGCGTGTTTTAGTTTAATGTTAGGCCTATCTTAAAACTGAAAAACGATTGTCTGCATATACAACTAACTTAATGGTAGCCCTACAGATACAAGCACGTTGGTGCCCTGTTGTATTTTTAATCGAATTAAGTTTAGTCTCCAAAATGCCACTTTCAAAACGGCGCCGACTCGTTTTAAAATTGCCGTTGACCTCACATGTATGTCTTTTATCAGAATCAAATGTTGTACAGGATAACTCACTCTAGGGAATAATTATTACTGCACTTTTCTAAGGCCAAACGCATTGTTTTGGCTCGAGAGAATAGAAACGCTTTACTCTTTCAAGAGAGGAAAAACATCTGCCTCTCCTCCGGCCCACTCCGATGCCATCCGTCCCGATGCCATACATCCCAACATTTCAACAAAAGCACCGTTGTTTTATGTCATCCCTTGAATCCAAAGTAATTACTTATCATCAATCAAAATTAATAATAGCTGATTGGGTTGGTGTGGTCAACGATTATAGGAGGGTAAGGGCTGAAGCAGTCTCTCACATCGCTTCCAGTCAATGTGGACCGGGCAAATGGGGTGGAGGGCTGGGGGGGGGGGGGGGCGTCTATTCGGTATCCACTGGGAAACTACCGCCTCTCGAGGCGGCCAAAAAGTCCGACACTGAAAAAGGAAATGAAGCGTAATTTGAGGAAGATGGATGAGTCCCCAGGGTACACCCCCTTTCATTCCTCTTGTATTGCAGATGATAAGCTAGGGCTCTCGCTCTGTGTATGTGTGGCTGTGTGTGTGCGTGCGTGTGTGCCTGTGCGTCTGGGAGAGAGCCCATTGAATTGAAGTGAGAAAGAAGTGGAGGGAGGGAGAAGTAGAGGGGGAGAGCGTGTGTTTATGTCTCAGTGTGTGACAAATAGGGGGACAGGGAGTGGGCACAAAACAAGAAAAGCGTCAGGTTTCAGTAAGCTTGAGGAGGTTTCGAGGAGCTGGTTAGTCAACGGGATAACATCACAGCGAAGGGACCTAATAACTTCACTCGACCTTTGAATCTAAGGTTTGGCGATTTGTTGAGGGAAGGAAGGGGCGCCTGAGTTTTCGAAAAAATAAGCCACAATTTTCTTCACAATGCAGAGACCGGGCGGCCAAGGGACGGCGTTTTCGATCGACTCCTTGATAGGAACTCCGCAGCCTCGGCCGGGACACCTGCTCTACACTGGCTACCCGATGTTTATGCCGTACAGACCCTTGATGATTCCTCAATCTTTATCTCATTCACATTTACCGTCTGGCATACCTCCTTTGGCGCCGTTGGCATCTTTCGCCGGACGTCTTACCAACACATTCTGTGCGAGTTTGGGACAGGGGATGCCGTCCATGGTGGCTCTCACCACAACACTGCCGAGTTTCTCGGATCCGCCGGATAGTTTCTATCCCCCCCAAGAGCTCCCCGGACCTCGGTTAAGTGCCGACCCTGGAACGAGGAGAATAGAGAGCCCCCACTCAGATGATCTGCATGGAAGAGACAAGGGATCGGACTTACTCAACTTCTCGGAAACTTTTCAAACTATGCCAGGTAAGCTCCAGTCCCAGTGTCCATGCGTTTCCGTTAGATTGGCACGTTGAGACCTAAATGCGTAAAACGCGCAAACGTCATCCAAATTAGAGTTTGGAGTGGACTGCATGGACATTTAGCAACACAAAAAGACACTCAGTGCTGAGCATAAAGTTACAAGCAGTTTATCCAAGGCAAATATGATGCTGAAATTTAAGACACCATCCACACTTTTCGAGGGCTTAAATTGTCATCATAACATACTATTCCAGAAATACATTGTTTCATGACAAACCACACTTTCAAATGTGTATTAAGTCGAATTGTGTAGTCTAACTGAATTTTGTGAAACACTGTCTTCAATCTATTTGTTACATTAGGCATCATTTTACACAGTTTTTTACTTAACGTGACATTGGCCAATGTTACGTTAATACATGTGTTATAAATGGCACTATAGGCCTACTAATTTCCTTTTACGAAAATACGAACTCTCCAACATGCCAATTCCATTTTCATTTTAGAGGCCTATGTGGTCAAGACAATGTCTCTGAATTTTTAAAGAGATAAATGCCTAATGTGCATTTGTGAGGTAAAAGTATTGGCTGAACATAACTGGTTGTAATATATGTTGTCTTTCTTCATTGTCACTTTTTAGGTGAGACTAAATTGTACAGCTCTGACGATGAGAAGTTTGACTTGAAATCAGCAGACGCAGTTTGCAGTGACCGAGATGACAGCTCTGCCGTCGACAGTGAGAACGAAAGCTTCTCCGATGGGAACAACTGTGGTTCTTTATCCCAAAAGAGTAAACTAAAACCCGGGTCACAGGAAGCATTACCACCAGGAAGCTCAGCAGGAAAGAGCAGAAGAAGGCGGACAGCTTTTACAAGCGAGCAGCTACTTGAACTTGAGAAGGAATTTCATTGTAAAAAGTACCTTTCGCTCACCGAACGCTCTCAAATAGCACACGCCCTTAAATTGAGCGAGGTGCAGGTCAAAATTTGGTTCCAGAATCGTAGGGCCAAATGGAAAAGAATCAAAGCGGGAAACGTCAATAACAGGTCGGGAGAGCCTGTGAGAAACCCCAAAATTGTGGTCCCCATTCCAGTGCACGTCAACAGGTTTGCGGTGAGGAGTCAACACCAACAGATAGAGCAAACAAGGCCTTGATGAACTATCCTGGCCTAAACTTTAAAAAAGAAACGGACATTAATTCTGACAAAAGAAAGTTCAGGGTTGTTAAATGCATGAAGCACAAAAAGGGATGGATTTTTTTGGTCAGCAAGATTACTTTTTACATCACAAGAGACATAATGTCCGATTAACTTGACAACAGGATATCATGTTATCGCTTGGCATATTAATGAATTTGTCAAATATGATATCATGTTTTATTTATTGTTTGTACATTTGTAAATATTATGTGTCGGGTGACACAGACAGCCACTATGAAATGAGATTGTAAACATTATTTTCTAAAATATTTATATCTAGGGCCTATAAATGTTCTGTTTATTATCTGCATGTGCTTCATTCGGCGAAGCTATTTCAAACTTGTTGTATTTGGTATCGTTTCGTTGATCACATGTTGCATGTACCTTACAAAGTTTTCATTTTTGGTAGGCTACTGTAAGAACTGTATTCGCCAGTTGTTTGTGAGAGAAAAAAAATATGTGAAGAAAAATAAATAACCAAACAAGGAAATACTGTAAAGTATATTGACTTATTAAATCCATTTATATTAAAGGTATGTATCTAAATGCATTATGATTGCTGTTTTAGCCATAGTTTTAGAGATGGTGATTTGTGCTTTATATATAGCATCTGTCTGCTCTCAGAAAATTAACAGTGAGCTCTCTTTCTATAGAATATATTTCCCTCGCATTCATTAAGTAAAATACCACTAGGCTATTACATGACACTGTATTTTAATAGCCTACTAAAACTTGAAGTGAACTATAACAATAAACAAATAATAAAACCATTTGGAATAATATAATTGATAATTGATTATAATACACATATTCATAATAGTTATGGAAATTGTCATATATTATCTCAATCTCAAAAGTTGTTTTGCTTTGTAAAATTGGCACTAATAATCTGATATTATTTGTAAGTCGCTCTGGATAAGAGCGTCTGCTAAATGACTTAAATGTAAATGTAAATGTAAATATTATTGTTTTCAGATAATAAGTAAATAAAACGTCTGTATTGTATACCTATGTAATATCTGGCATGAATATGAAGACATTTTTGCACACTGTAGGCCTGGATGAGTTTGCAATGTAATGATATTGTAGGTCTTGAAAAAATACAAACGTGAGTGGATTAGCGTGAGTGGATTAGCTACATAATTGGACGACTGATACTACTGAATACTTAATCATATTCCACTTCACCTACTGTGTGCAAAGTCCAGCAGTTCGCCCTATCTAGGCGTTGATGATATACATTCAATGAAGGTTCTCATTAAGCAGACAGAGATAAAGGAGAGAACAGACGAGGGTTTTGTGACTGGAAGCAGCAGTTATCTTTAGGGGGGCATGTTGTCTCGAGGTGGAGTGATGGAGCGCCATTAGAACGGTCAAAACATACATCCTTATAGGAGTTGAGGAGACCAGACCAGGGAGGATGAACACTGAACAGTGTGTGTGTGTGTATGTGTGTGTGTGTGTTTTATGTATATAAGCAACTTAGGAATACAGAATAAATGTTCACAGCTGCAACTTCATTTGGTCGCTACAGATTCATGTTAAACGTATTTTGATGTGTATGTAATTCATTTTGTATTCAAGTATAGATCCATTTCCATCCATTTCAAACCTAAGAACAAGTCATAAAAATCACAAATAGAACGTGAAAAAAGCTAGCAAATATTTGTTACTGGTGCACCTGTAAAACCAAATTATTTTAGGCTATATATATATAGGCTTGTGTCGTCGTTACTACACGTGCTGAAAACGTTATAAAATATTTTCCCCCAGATCTTCTCTCAGCAGATGTTATCTCAGGTAGACCTACTCCCTGTTCGAATAACGGATCCCACACAGGTCCACGAAATTATCAAGCGCGATATTTGAGTCAATAAATTAAGCTAATTAGCGACACCTGCTTTTGCATTATGCTGTCATGTTGAAGTCAACTAAATTATGACGATACAGATTAGGTATAACGGAAATAAGTGAAGAGATAATATGATAATATTTAAACGAAATATAATACAATATTAGCCTATTGTAAATTAAAAACAATTGCTTTGACTAATTCATTTCCGACTTCAAATAGACAATGCCAGAGCTGACAGTTGTGGGTCGAGGTTGAATGATTTTAGAGTCTCGACCTCGAATGACGCCAGAATGTTTGGTGTGTGTTCTAGTGCTTAGCTGCTAATTGAGGGAACAGAACAGATTTAGCGTGGGGATGCATGGACACACCCAAGACGTTACAGTGAGCTAAGCCTATTCCAACACTATTCAAACAAAGTGGATGTCATCATGCATCATCATATGACAAAAATATAATTTACTCTGTCATATCACTCCTTGAAATGTTATGTGCCACTTAAGGACACAAAAGCAAAACCCTATAGGTGTATTGTTAAAATGTACTACCTGGATGTGTATCCAGCTTGCACATTTGTTTCCTTGGAAGTTGTGGGTCGTTTTTGGTTTTTGGCCATAATTATCCTGACCAGTAAAACTGAACATTTATTAAACATTCTAAGAATGGAAGTGAACATTTTGCCTGTTCTGGGAAGGTATATTTTTAGTTTGCAGGGAGTTCTGAGAACGTTTGACTATGGTTCCCTGAAAGTTTTCCTGTGAAGTCTTATTAACGTTCTGAGAACAGAAAATCTAGGTTATTTGAAAGTGATGAATTAACGTTCTGAGGACATGTTTCAATAGGACTTTTAATAACACTGCACACTTAATTAACTGTGTTGAACTCCAAGCACAGATTGGACACATGGACATTAATTTGCTTGGGCATTAATCATGCAAACACATTTTTTATTGTGGTACGGCATCAGTGAGAATCCAACATATGATCGTTTGTTCTATTTGTTTAATTAGTCCACTGACACCAGGATGGAGCTAGCATACCATGTTTTTTAAATTCATACAAAGCTGTTGATGTTAGTCTATTCAAACAGACCCCATGTAAAAAAAGAAGCAAGCACTCATTAACATCAGGTGTGGCCAATTAGTGGGCAAGGTAGAGTTTTGTTGCCGCTGAGAAAGCAATGTATATGTTTTTAAATAACATTATTTGAAAGTTATTTAAACGTTACTAATATTTTCTTGTGGTTTTCATGGAAAGTTATCTTAATGTTTTGAGAACATAGATCCACGAGAAAACCTGAAGAAAGTGTTATGCTGAAGTACTTAAATTCCCACAGAAGAACATTGTTCAAATCGAATCAAATCAAATTGTATTGGTCACATACACATGGTTAGCAGATGTTATTGCAAGTGTAGCGAAATGCTTGTGCTTCTAGTTCCGACAGTGCAGCAATATCTAACAAGTAATCTAACAATTCCACAACAACTACCTAATATACACACATCTAAGTAAAGGAATAAGAATATATTCATATACATACAGTGGGGCAAAAAAGTATTTAGTCAGACACTAATTGTGCAAGTTCTCCTACTTAAGAAGATGAGAGAGGCCTGTAATTTTCATCATAGGTACACTTCAACTATGACAGACAAAATGACAACAAAAAAATCCAGAAAATCACATTGTAGGATTTGTAATGAATTTATTTGCAAATTATGGTGTAAAATAAGTATTTGGTCAATAACAAAAGTTAATCTCAATACTTTGCTATATACCCTTTGTTAGCAATGACAGAGGTCAAACGTTTTCTGTAAGTCTTCACAAGGTTTTCACACACTGTTGCTGGTATTTTGGTCCATTCCTACATTCACATTTACATTTAAGTCATTTAGCAGACGCTCTTATCCAGAGCGACTTACAAATTGGTGCATTCACCTTATGACATCCAGTGGAACAGCCACTTTACAATAGTGCATCTAAATCTTTTAAGGGGGGGGGGGAGTGAGAAGGATTACTTTATCCTATCCTAGGTATTCCTTAAAGAGGTGGGGTTTCAGGTGTCTCCGGAAGGTGGTGATTGACTCCGCTGTCCTGGCGTCGTGAGGGAGTTTGTTCCTCCATGCAGATCTCCTCTAGAGCAGTGAAGTTTTGGAGCTGTTTCTGGGCAACACGGACTTTCAACTCCCTCCAAAGATTTTCTATGGGGTTGAGATCTGGAGACTGGCTAGGCCACTCCAGGACCTTGAAATGCTTCTTATGAAGCCACTCCTTCGTTGCCCGGGCGGTGTGTTTGGGATCATTGTCATGCTGAAAGACCCAGCCACATTTCATCTTCAATGTCCTTGCTGATGGAAGGAGGTTTTCACTCTAAATCTCACGATACATGGCCCCATTCATTCTTTCCTTTACACGGATCAGTCGTCCTGGTCGCTTTGCAGAAAAACAGCCCCAAAGCATGATGTTTCCACCCCAATGCTTCACAGTAGGTATGGTGGTCTTTGGATGCAACTCAGCATTCTTTGTCCTCCATATACGACAAGTTGAGTTTTTACCAAAAAGTTATATTTTGGTTTCATCTGACCATCTGACATTCTCCCAATCTTCTTCTGGATCATCCAAACGCTCTCTAGCAAACTTCAGACGGGCCTGGACATGTACTGGCTTAAGCAGGGGGACACGTCTGGCACTGCAGTATTTGAGTTCCTGGTGGCTTAGTGTGTTTTTGTCACCGTTTCCTGTGATCATTTTGAACCCAAGGGGTGAGTTCTTGCGTGGAGCCCCAGATCGAGGGAGATTATCAGTGGTCTTGTATGTCTTCCATTTCCTAATAATTGCTCCCACAGTTGATTTCTTCAAACCAAGCTGCTTACCTATTGCAGATTCAGTCTTCCCAGCCTGGTGCAGGTCTACAATTTTGTTTCTGATGTCCTTTGACAGCTCTTTGGTCTTGGCCATAGTGGAGTTTGGAGTGTGACTGTTTGAGGTTGTGGACAGGTGTCTTTTATACTGATAACAAGTTCAATACAGGTAACGAGTGGAGAACAGAGGAGCCTCTTAAAGAAGCAGTTACAGGTCTGTGCGAGCCAGAACCTTTGCTTGTTTGTAGGTGACCAAATACTTATTTCCACCATAATTTGCAAATAAATTCATAAAAATTCCTACAATGTGATTTTCTGGATTTTCTTTTCTCATTTTGTCTGTACCTATAATGTAAATTACAGGCCTCTCTCATATTTTTAAGTGGGAGAACTTGCACAATTGGTGGCTGACTAAATACTTTTTTGCCCCATTCTATATGGATGAGCAATGACTAGCAGCACAGGCAAGAGGTCCTAGATGGTATAAAATACAGTAAATACATATGCGATGAGTAATGCAATATACAGTGGGGGGGAACAAGTATTTGATACACTGCCAATTTTGCAGGTTTTCCTACTTACAAAGCATGTAGAGGTCTGTAATTTTTATCATAGGTACACTTCAAGTGTGAGAGACGGAATCTAAAACAAAAATCCAGAAAATCACATTGTTTGATTTTTATGTAATTTCATTTGCATTTTATTGCATGACGTAAGTATTTGAACACCTACCAACCAGTAAGAATTCCGGCACTCACAGACCTGTTAGTTTTTCTTTAAGAAGCCCTCGTGTTCTCCACTCATTACCTGTATTAACTGCACCTGTTTGAACTCGTTACCTGTATAAAAGACACCTGTCCATACACTCAATCAAACAGACTCCAACATCTACACAATGGCCAAGACCAGAGAGCGGTGTAAGGACATCAGGGATAAAATTGTAGACCTGCACAAGGCTGGGATGGGCTACAGAACAATAGGCAAACAGCATGATGAGAAGGCAACAACTGTTGGCGCAATTATAAGAAAATGGAAGAAGTTCAAGATGACGGTCAATCACCCTCGGTCTGGGGCTCCATGCAAGATCTCACCTCGTGGGGGATCAATGATCATGAGGAAGGTGAGAGATCAGCCCAGAACTACACGGCAGGACCTGATCAATGACCTGAAGAGAGCTGGGACCACAGTCTCAAAGAAAACCATTAGTAACACACTACGCCGTCATGGATTAAAATCCTTCAGCGCACGCAAGGTCCCCCTGCTCAAGCCAGCACATGTCCAGGCCCGTCTGAAGTTTGTCAATGACCATTTGGATGATCCAGAAGAGGATTGGGAGAAGGTCATGTGGTCTGATGAGACAAAAATAGAGCTTTTTGGTCTAAACTCCACTCGCCGTGTTTGGAGGAAGAAGAAGGATGAGTACAACCCCAAGAACACCATCCCAACCGTGAAGCATGGAGGTGGAAACATCATTCTTTGGGATGCTTTTCTGCAAAGGGGACAGGATGACTGCACCGTATTGAGGGGAGGATGGATGGGGCCATGTATCGCGAGATCTTGGCCAACAACCTCCTTCCCTCAGTAAGATCATTGAAGATGGGTCGTGGCTGGGTCTTCCAGCATGACAATGACCCAAAACACACAGCCAGGACAACTAAGGAGTGGCTCCGTAAGAAGCATCTCAAGGTCCTGGAGTGGCCTAGCCAGGCTCCAGACCTGAACCCAATAGAAAATATTTGGAGGGAGCTGAAAGTACGTATTGCCCAGCGACAGCCCCGAAATGTGAAGGATCTGGAGAAGGTCTGTATGGAGGATTAAGCCAAAATCCCTGCTGCAGTGTGCGCAAACCTGGTCAAGAACTACAGGAAACGTATGATCTCTGTAATTGCAAACAAAGGTTTCTGTACCAAATATTAAGTTCTGCTTTTCTGATGTATCAAATACTTACGTCGTGCAATTAAATGCAAATTAATTACTTAAAAATCATACAATGTGATTTTATGAATTTTTGTTTTAGATTCCATCTCTCACAGTTGAAGTGTACCTATGATAAAAATTACAGACCTCTACATGCTTTGTAAGTAGGAAAACCTGCAAAATCGGCAGTGTATCAAATACTTGTTCCCCCCCACTGTATGTAAACATTATTAAAGTGGCATTATTAAAGTGACTAGTGATCCATTTATTAAAGTGGCCAATGATTTCAAGTCTGTATGTAGGCAGCAGCCTCACTGTGTTAGTGAGGGCTGTTTAACAGTCTGATGGCCTTGAGATAGAAGCTATTTATCAGTCTCTTGGTCCCAGCTTTGATGCACCTGTACTGACCTCGCCTTCTGGATGGTAGCGGGCTGAACAGGCAGTTTCTCGGGTGGTTGTTGTCCTTGATGATCTTTTTGGCCTTCCTGTGACATCGGCTGCTGTAGGTGTCCTGGAGGGCAGGTAGTTTGCCCCAGATGATGTGTTGTGCAGACCGCACCACCCTCTGGAGAGCCCTGCGGTTATGGGCGGTGCAGTTGCCGTACCAGGCGGTGATGCAGCCTGACAGGATGCTCTCAATTGTGCGTCTATAAAAGTTTTTGAGGGTTTTAGGTGACAGCCACATTTATTCATCCTCCTGAGGTTGAAGAGACTCTGTGGCGCCTTTTTCACAACAATGTTGTTGTTGGTAATCAAACCTACTGCTGTTGTGTTATCTGTTTCTTAACGTTCTCTGAATATTCTTAGAACATGCCTTTACATAAAACCATCAGGAAACCTGCAAAAAAACGTATGCAGATGTACAGAAATTCCAACAGAAGAACGTTGTTTCTTAATGTTCTCAGAACATTCTGAGAACACAACTTGAAATAGAGCCATGAGGAAATCTGTAGGAAACGTTGTGCTGAAGTACTGAAATTCCCACCTAAGAAACTTATGGCTCTCAGAACATTATATGCTAGCTCGATATCCTGCACTATTCCCATAAAGTTGTGGGAAGGTTTAATGCACAATAGCCATAGGACAACCATACTCACACCCAACTCTCAGAAACATATGGTTCTCAGAACATTATATGCTAGCTGGGTAGGCTCACCCAATTCTGCAGATATCCTTCATCCTCCTTTTCTAGTTTTCTCTCTCTCAACCCAGAGGAGTTTTTACATGGCAATTTAATGCTTGAGTCTATGGTCCATCTAAAGTGTGGTTGCCAAATTTCTAAAGGGGAGGGGGCACCTGCGGGGTAGGCTGTACAAAATATCAAGCTCTGCTGGCCTTAGTATCCGGATGTGAGTTTGGACACGATAGGTCTCTTTGAACTGTTCCCAAATTGGGCTCTTATGATCCTGTATTATGTTATAATATATTACTATATATTATAATATATTACTGTAGCTTAATTAATCAGCTCGCAGCAGTTCTGAACCAACACATTGCTCAAAATGGAAGAAAGAGATAGCCCAGTTAGCACATAAGGTTCTGAGAACCATATGTGTTTTAGAGCTAGGTGAGAGCATGGTGTCCTGTGGTTATTTTGCATGCAAAATCCCCACAAAGTTCTGGGAATGGCGCAGGATACCCAGCTTGCACAAAACCATGTTTCTCAGGTGGGAATTTTAGTACTTAAGTATAACGTTTCCTACAGGTTTCCTCATGGTTGTATTTAAAGTCATGTCTCAGAACGTTCAGAGAACATTAAGAAACAACGTTCTTCTGTGGGAACGTCAGTACTTCAGCATAATGTTTTCTTCAAGTTTCCTCATGGTTCTATTTAAAGTTATGTTCTCAGAACACGAATAAAACTTTCCGTAGAAACCCACAAGAAAACATTAGTACAGTTCAAAAAACGTTAAAAGAATGTTATTTAAAAACATATATATTCCGTTCTCAGCGTCAACAAAACTCTCGCTATCGTCTATCTTGTTAAGTGTGATTTTAATGAGTGCTTGTACCCTTTGAAATGGGGTCTGTTTTGAATAGACAAAATTGTACAGCTTTGTATGAGTAAAAAAAATAGCTGCATCCTGCTATCTTCATTCTGGAGCTGCAGTGGACTAATTCATTGGATAGAGAACAGAATATCATAGGTTTAAATCTCACTGATGCCATGTCACAATAAAAATGAAACATGTTTGCATGATTAATGCCCAAGCAAATGAATATCCATGTGTCCTATCTGTGCGTGAAGTTATAAACAGTTTTAACCTTTTATTTAACTAGGCAAGACAGTTAAGAACAAATTATTATTTACAATGACAGCCTACACCGGCCAAACCCGGATGACGCTGGACCAATTGTGCACCGCCCTATGGGACTTCCAATCACAGCCAGATGTGATGCAGCCTGGATTTTAACCAGGGACTGCAGTGACACCTCTTGCACTGAGATGCAGTGCATTAGACCGCTACACACAAAATTCTTATTGAAACATTTTCTCAGAACGTTATTTAATTACATTCAAATAACTTATAATTTCCATTCTCAGAAAGTTAATAAAACCCAGGAAAACTTTAAGGTAACCATACTAAAATATTCTCAGAACCTCGCCGCAACCAAAACATGTACTTCCCAGAACAGGCAAAATCTTCACTTTAGTTCTCAGGACGATTTTTAAAAAAATCCGTTTTACAGGTCAGGAAACGTATGGCTTCATTCCCAGAACCAATGGGAAACCAAAGGTGCTAGCTGGGAGGTCTCCACATGTCCATGAAGACTATATAATAAACTGAACATGAGACATATCTTGACTTATAAACTAAATATTGTTTTTATTAAATATTAACCGAGTAACAAGTGGTGCAACTGTTGACATGGGCCTCAAAAGCCATGGGGGAAAGTTAATATCTTCCTTATGTCCTTTTAGGAAATAACAATCTAGATTTTAAGCTGCCGTTGAACTTCAATGATTGAAGTGATATAATACAGTATCTGAGAACCATAGCCTATATCAAACTATAAGGCTAAGGTAAAGTAAATGCACAGCTTAAGCCTGCTGTTGGTTTTGGCAATGATATTTGTATCAAAAGCCCAACTGCATAACTTGGCTAACGAAGGGCATGAGTAGCATTGCCATCTGAGCAACCATGACAATGTGAAGTCATTTGTTATTGTCCACTTCATGCATCAAGATTGTGACACTGGGATGGTGATATAAGGATTAATGTTGTCGGGAGCAAGTGATGGAGGTTTTACTATGGTCTTAAGAGAGCTGACGAATGCTGGATGTCAAGTAGATTACTTAGTACCAGAGTGTTATGGCTATTTCAGACTAGGTGAATTTTTACACAATTAAAGTACAATGACATATTCCCAGCTGAAATACTCCAGTTGTTGCAAGAGAAACTGTAATTTTCCATGAGAATAAATAAGGAGAACATAGCCAAATTGCTTACACCATTCATTGTGGTATTGTACTGATTATAATACAATTATTTTTACATTGATGCCATAGTACTTATGCCTAAACACAGCCCCCTAACTGAGACACATTATACATTTTCTTGAGATCTAAATTTAGTTAAGATACTTTCCTTGCTAGAGAGCCGCGTGGCTGACAGAGAGACCCTCCCATCCCTCACAGTGAGTGTAGAGACAGTATTATACACGGATCCGAGGCCTTTCTGACCTCTTGAGATGGTCTGCATGAAATGTATGTATGAAATCTGTGCCTATATTTTCCTAGATAGCCGCACATAGAGAGCCAGGACATTCCATCCCATACCCGTGCCCAGACGAATGCCCTGACTTCCCGGGAGAGTCTGCATGCAGGACATCCCCCTCTCCATCTCCATGCGTGATGTATGGGCAGATGCATCAAATCGCACAAGATAAACAAGCGCTGAGTTTCATCAGGGCCATCATAGCTTTAATTTGGCTGCCTAATGAGTCAGATCTAGTGGCGGAGATAAGAGTTGTCAGAGGCCTGGCTCTAATGAATTTCTTGCCACTTGTAATCAAGGTTGCCTGTCTGAGGGGGGATGATTAATGGAACCCTGGAGGATTCCCTCGGCCCTCAGCCTTCATTACAGCTAATGCATTCTCAGGCAAATTAACAGCGAAGAAACTAAATGCATGAACACGAGCCAAGGGGGGCAGAGAGAGAGATGGAATGAGGGGGTAGAGAGTAGGAAGAACAGGGAAGGGAGAAATAATGGGAGAAGGAGGGATGGGTGAGAGAGTTGGAGAAGGAAAGAGCCAAGAATGGAGAGAGAGAGATATGGAGAAAGAGAAAGCGAGAAGGAGATGAAGAGAAGGGGAAAGGTACGAAGGCAAGAGAGAGTGGGAGAGAGGAAAGGAGAGAGAGAGGGAGAGAAACTCTGGTTAGCGATAGGTAAAGATATGGAGGTGAGTTTGGAGAAATAGTTATGAGAGGTCAGGTCCGAAGAGGCATGGATATCACTGCTGGTCACGTATGATGGAGGGGAAAATCATGAATGGTTATTCAGGAGGTTGTCAGGAAGGACAGAGTAAATGAGATTGGGGTAAGGAGAGACATTTACATTCACCATCATTCCGTCCAGGGAAATATAGTATTCTTTCTAACAAAGATATCTACATATATTTCAGGATGTGGTATTTCCCTCGAAATGATCATAATTCATGTAAACATTACTGTTTTAAAAACAGCATTTCCAAAAAAAGTGGTCTCCTGACACAACTTACCCCAGGTGTGGGGTAAGTTGGGCCATGTGACAGGGTCAGTTAAGCCGCCAACACATTTCTGTACTGAATGAAATATTACCACAACCTTTTAAAAAACCATGTCTATCTTTATTCCCAAGTACAAGTCAACATAATCACAAATGCTTTTTTTGTCTTTTAGTAATTTTAAGAATCTTTTAACACAGGCTTAACACCTAACAAACACTGTACTTTTTATCAACACTTGCCATTTTGTCCCTCATAGCCCAGTGATAATGGCTTGCATTACTCCTGGAAAGAAAACATTTCAATTGGTTCAATCATTGGCTCAACTTACCCCAAGGCAAACATTTTGACATTTTGGCCCACAAAGGATGCAGATATTGAAGCATATAGAGACCCGTACTTATGTATAGAACAATCTTAAAATGATCTACTTTGGTTTAGACACAAGCATCATAAAACCTCTTAACACAATACATTAATTTGACTTAGTGAAAATCAGTTTTTTGGACCCAACTTGCTTATCACTTTGTCCATGTGATTTCTTCCTTCACAATATTCCAAGATGGCATAGCAGTGCATACGTGTTTTGTTCGTCCTCTCGTGTACTTTTGTACTTTTTTGCCTTTAATGTATATATTTCAATTTGATTTTCAATTTCTTCTCCATTTTAGTTCAATTATACCTTCCGGTAACCTGCCTCACCCAATGTGATACGGAACCGCTATTATTTTTAATTGTAGCAAGAACCACCTAGCCATCAGAAGCTAACCAGCTAATTAGCTACAAGCTATTTAGTCATTGTTACCCACTGCTAGCGGCCTTTACCTTCTGTACAGGTACCTGCCCTTTTTTTTAGCTTGGATAGTACTCGCCAGCCTACCAGTAATGGACTGTCTCTTCACTACAACACTGGATTCCTGCCGTAATCCCTGGACCATTCTCCTGATCTTCACAGCTAGCTAGCACCCACCGAGTTACCCAGTACCGAAGCTATCCCTGAGGCCCACCTTCCGGCCTACTCAGTTGTTCACCCGGACTCCACTCAAACACGGCTAGAACACACTACTCCACCGGATCCTTGCCGTAAGCTCTGGACCTTTGCACCGGATCACCGCTGCTACCGAGTGGCTATAGTGGCTAAGCCCCTGCCCCAAAGCTAACACCAGTTAGCCGTGAGCCAGACGCATCTCCCGGATAGAAAACTAAATTTCTACAAATACAATACCTTTTTTTCGGTTTTTGATTTGTTAAAAAAGTTTGAAATATCCAATAAATGTCGTTCCACTTCATGATTGTGTCCCACTTGTTGTTGATCCTTCACAAAAAAATACAGTTTTATATCTTTATGTTTGAAGCCTGAAATGTGGCAAAAGGTCGCAAAGTTCAAGGGGGCCGAATACTTTCGCAAGGCACTGTATGTGACCTAAACTGGGATATGCTTAACACCCCGGCAGTCCTACAATCTAAGCTAGATGCCCTCAATCTCACACAAATCATCAAGGAACCCACCAGGTACAACCCTAAATCTGTAAACATGGGCACCCTCATAGACATTATCCTGACCAACTTGCCCTCCAAATACACCTCCGCTGTTTTCAATCAGGATCTCAGCGATCACTGCCTCATTGCTCATTGTGACAGCAGTGTATTTCCTGTCATGTTTTGTCATTGATTATCATGCCTTGTCCCTGTTCTTCTCCTTCTATTCGTTTCCCTCTGCTGGTCTTATTAGGTTCTTTCCCTCTTTCTATCCCTCTCTCTCCCCCTCCCTCTCTCACTCTCCCGCTCTCTCTTCTCTCTATCGTTCCGTTCCTGCTCCCAGCTGTTCCTATTCCCCTAATCAATCATTTAGTCTTCCCACACCTGTTCCCGATCCTTTTCCCTGATTAGAGTCCCTATTTCTCTCCTTGTTATTCGTTTCTGCCCTGTCGGTTCCTTGTCTAGAATTCACCGTGCTGTGTTTGTGTATCGCCCTGTCGTGTCGTGTTTTCCTCAGATGCTGCGTGGTGAGCAGGTGTCTGAGTCTGTTTGGTTCAAGTGCCTTCCCGAGGCAACCTGCTGTTCACCTGCTGTTCAAGATCGAGTCTCCAGTTTGTCCTCGTCATTTCGAGTGAAAGTTGTGTTTTTTGATTGTATTTACTTTACTGGATTAAAGACTCTGTTTTCGCCAAGTCGCTTTTGGGTCCTCTTTCACCTGCATGACAGAAGGAACCGACCAAGGAATGGACCCAGCGACTTCAGACGCTCGTTACACTGCCGTCGAGATCCAAGGAGCCATGCTCGGCAGACACGAGCAGGAATTGTCTGCTGCTCGCCATGCCGTGGAGAACCTGGCCGCTCAGGTTTCCGACCTCTCTGGACAGTTCCAGAGTCTTCGTCTCGTGCCACCTGTTACTTCCTGGCCTGCCGAGCCTCCAGAACCTAGGGTTAATAACCCACCTTGCTACTCCGGGCAGCCCACTGAGTGCCGCTCCTTTCTCACGCAGTGTGAGATTGTGTTCTCTCTCCAACCCAACACATACTCTAGAGAGAGAGCTCGGGTTGCTTACGTCATTTCACTCCTTACTGGCCGGGCTCGAGAATGGGGCACAGCTATCTGGGAGGCAAGGGCTGATTGCTCTAACAAGTACCAGAACTTTAAAGAGGAGATGATTCGGGTTTTTGACCGTTCAGTTTTTGGTAGGGAGGCTTCTAGGGCCCTGGCTTCCCTATGCCAAGGTGAACGGTCCATAACGGATTATTCTATTGAGTTTTGCACTCTTGCTGCCTCTAGTGAGTGGAACGAGCCGGCGCTGCTCGCTCGTTTTCTGGAGGGACTCCACGCAGTGGTTAAGGATGAGATTCTCTCCCGGGAGGTTCCTTCAGATGTGGACTCTTTGATTGCTCTCGCCATCCGCATAGAACGACGGGTAGATCTTCGTCACCGGGCTCGTGGAAGAGAGCTCGCATCAACGGTGTTTCCCTGCTCCGCATCGCAACCATCTCCCTCCTCTGGCTCAGAGTCTGAGCCCATGCAGCTGGGAGGGATTCGCATCTCGACTAAGGAGAGGGAACGGAGGATCACCAACCGCCTGTGCCTCTATTGCGGAGTTGCTGGACATTTTGTTAATTCATGTCCAGTAAAAGCCAGAGCTCATCTGTAAGCGGAGGGCTACAGGTGAGCGCAACTACTCAAGTCTCTCCATCAAGATCCTGTACTACTTTGTCGGTCCATCTACGCTGGACCGGTTCGGGTGCTACATGTAGTGCCTTGATAGACTCTGGGGCTGAGGGTTGTTTCATGGACGAAGCATGGGTTCGGAAACATGACATTCCTTTCAGAGAGTTAGAGAAGCCTACGCCCATGTTCGCCTTAGATGGTAGTCATCTTCCCAGTATCAGATTTGAGACACTACCTTTAACCCTCACAGTATCTGGTAACCACAGTGAGACTATTTCTTTTTTGATTTTTCGTTCACCGTTTACACCTGTTGTTTTGGGTCATCCCTGGCTAGTATGTCATAATCCTTCTATTAATTGGTCTAGTAATTCTATCCTATCCTGGAACGTTTCTTGTCATGTGAAGTGTTTAATGTCTGCCATCCCTCCCGTTTCTTCTGTCCCTACTTCTCAGGAGGAACCTGGCGATTTGACAGGAGTGCCGGAGGAATATCATGATCTGCGCACGGTCTTCAGTCGGTCCCGAGCCAACTCCCTTCCTCCTCACCGGTCGTATGATTGTAGTATTGATCTCCTTCCGGGGACCACTCCTCCTCGGGGTAGACTATACTCTCTGTCGGCTCCCGAACGTAAGGCTCTCGAGGATTATTTGTCTGTGTCTCTTGACGCCGGTACCATAGTGCCTTCTTCCTCTCCGGCCGGGGCGGGGTTCTTTTTGTTAAGAAGAAGGACGGTACTCTGCGCCCCTGCGTGGATTATCGAGGGCTGAATGACATAACGGTTAAGAATCGTTATCCGCTTCCCCTTATGTCATCAGCCTTCGAGATTCTGCAGGGAGCCAGGTGCTTTACTAAGTTGGACCTTCGTAACGCTTACCATCTCGTGCGCATCAGAGAGGGGGACGAGTGGAAAACGGCGTTTAACACTCCGTTAGGGCATTTTGAGTACCGGGTTCTGCCGTTTGGTCTCGCCAATGCGCCAGCTGTTTTTCAGGCATTAGTTAATGATGTTCTGAGAGACATGCTGAACATCTTTGTTTTTGTCTATCTTGACGATATCCTGATTTTTTCTCCGTCACTCGAGATTCATGTTCAGCACGTTCGACGTGTTCTACAGCGCCTTTTAGAGAATTGTCTCTACGTAAAGGCTGAGAAGTGCTCTTTTCATGTCTCCTCCGTTACTTTTCTCGGTTCCGTTATTTCCGCTGAAGGCATTCAGATGGATTCCGCTAAGGTCCAAGCTGTCAGTGATTGGCCCGTTCCAAGGTCACGTGTCGAGTTGCAGCGCTTTTTAGGTTTCGCTAATTTCTATCGGCGTTTCATTCGTAATTTCGGTCAAGTTGCTGCCCCTCTCACAGCTCTTACTTCTGTCAAGACGTGTTTTAAGTGGTCCGGTTCCGCCCAGGGAGCTTTTGATCTTCTAAAAGAACGTTTTACGTCCGCTCCTATCCTCGTTACTCCTGACGTCACTAGACAATTCATTGTCGAGGTTGACGCTTCAGAGGTAGGCGTGGGAGCCATTCTATCCCAGCGCTTCCAGTCTGACGATAAGGTTCATCCTTGCGCTTATTTTCTCATCGCCTGTCGCCATCTGAGCGCAACTATGATGTGGGTAACCGTGAACTGCTCGCCATCCGCTTAGCCCTAGGCGAATGGCGACAGTGGTTGGAGGGGGCGACCGTTCCTTTTGTCGTTTGGACAGACCATAAGAACCTTGAGTACATCCGTTCTGCCAAACGACTTAATGCCCGTCAAGCTCGTTGGGCGTTGTTTTTCGCTCGTTTCGAGTTTGTGATTTCTTACCGTCCGGGTAGCAAGAACACCAAGCCTGATGCCTTATCCCGTCTGTTTAGTTCTTCTGTGGCTTCTACTGATCCCGAGGGGATTCTTCCTTATGGGCGTGTTGTCGGGTTAACAGTCTGGGGAATTGAAAGACAGGTTAAGCAAGCACT
Organism: Oncorhynchus gorbuscha; assembly: GCF_021184085.1. NCBI lineage: Eukaryota > Metazoa > Chordata > Actinopteri > Salmoniformes > Salmonidae > Oncorhynchus > Oncorhynchus gorbuscha. Next base: position 29,093,345 of record NC_060194.1, on the reverse strand, counting down.
CACGCACACTGCGTCGCCGCGCGCTTGTCCTAGTAACCTCCTTTTCGTTCCTGTTTCCACTCGTCTGGCTGTTCTTCAGTGGGCTCACTCTGCCAAGTTAGCTGGTCATCCCGGTGTTCGAGGCACTCTTGCGTCTATTCGCCAGCGCTTTTGGTGGCCGACTCAGGAGCGTGACACGCGCCGTTTCGTGGCTGCTTGTTCGGACTGCGCGCAGACTAAGTCGGGTAACTCTCCTCCTGCCGGTCGTCTCAGACCGCTCCCCATTCCTTCTCGACCATGGTCTCACATCGCCCTAGACTTCATTACCGGTCTGCCTTTGTCTGCGGGGAAGACTGTGATTCTTACGGTTGTCGATAGGTTCTCTAAGGCGGCACATTTCATTCCCCTCGCTAAACTTCCTTCCGCTAAGGAGACGGCACAAATCATTATCGAGAATGTATTCAGAATTCATGGCCTCCCGTTAGACGCCGTTTCAGACAGAGGCCCGCAATTCACGTCACAGTTTTGGAGGGAGTTCTGTCGTTTGATTGGTGCGTCCGTCAGTCTCTCTTCCGGGTTTCATCCCCAGTCTAATGGTCAAGCAGAGAGGGCCAATCAGACGATTGGTCGCATACTACGCAGCCTTTCTTTCAGAAACCCTGCGTCTTGGGCAGAACAGCTCCCTGGGCAGAATACGCTCACAATTCGCTTCCTTCGTCTGCTACCGGGTTATCTCCGTTTCAGAGTAGTCTGGGTTACCAGCCTCCTCTGTTCTCATCCCAGCTTGCCGAGTCCAGCGTTCCCTCCGCTCAAGCGTTTGTCCAACGTTGTGAGCGCACCTGGAGGAGGGTGAGGTCTGCACTTTGCCGTTACAGGGCACAGACTGTGAGAGCCGCCAATAAACGCAGGATTAAGAGTCCAAGGTATTGTTGCGGCCAGAGAGTGTGGCTTTCCACTCGCAACCTTCCTCTTACGACAGCTTCTCGTAAGTTGACTCCGCGGTTCATTGGTCCGTTCCGTGTCTCCCAGGTCGTCAATCCTGTCGCTGTGCGACTGCTTCTTCCGCGACATCTTCGTCGCGTCCATCCTGTCTTCCATGTCTCCTGTGTCAAGCCCTTTCTTCGCACTCCCGTTCGTCTTCCCTCCCCCCTCCCGTCCTTGTCGAGAGCGCACCTATTTACAAGGTACATAAGATCATGGACATGCGTTCTCGGGGACGGGGTCACCAATACTTAGTGGATTGGGAGGGTTACGGTCCTGAGGAGAGGAGTTGGGTTCCGTCTCGGGACGTGCTGGACCGTTCACTCATTGATGATTTCCTCCGTTGCCGCCAGGATTCCTCCTCGAGTGCGCCAGGAGGCGCTCGGTGAGTGGGGGGTACTGTCATGTTTTGTCATTGATTATCATGCCTTGTCCCTGTTCTTCTCCTTCTATTCGTTTCCCTCTGCTGGTCTTATTAGGTTCTTTCCCTCTTTCTATCCCTCTCTCTCCCCTCCCTCTCTCACTCTCCCGCTCTCTCTTCTCTCTATCGTTCCGTTCCTGCTCCCAGCTGTTCCTATTCCCCTAATCAATCATTTAGTCTTCCCACACCTGTTCCCGATCCTTTTCCCTGATTAGAGTCCCTATTTCTCTCCTTGTTATTCGTTTCTGCCCTGTCGGTTCCTTGTCTAGAATTCACCGTGCTGTGTTTGTGTATCGCCCTGTCGTGTCGTGTTTTCCTCAGATGCTGCGTGGTGAGCAGGTGTCTGAGTCTGTTTGGTTCAAGTGCCTTCCCGAGGCAACCTGCTGTTCACCTGCTGTTCAAGATCGAGTCTCCAGTTTGTCCTCGTCAATTCGAGTGAAAGTTGTGTTTTTTGATTGTATTTACTTTACTGGATTAAAGACTCTGTTTTCGCCAAGTCGCTTTTGGGTCCTCTTTCACCTGCATGACATTTCCGTCACTACTGCCCACGATCCTTGTCGGAACGCTCTGCTTCAATCTGTTTACATATTTTCTGGTGTTAAAAAGTTTGGAGACTCTTGAATAAAGAATTACCCCTCGTTGGAATACCTAGGATAGGATAAAGTAATCCTTCTCACCCCCCCCCCTTAAAAGATTTAGATGCACTATTGTAAAGTGGCTGTTCCACTGGATGTCATAAGGTGAATGCACCAATTTGTAAGTCGCTCTGGATAAGAGCATCTGCTAAATGACTTAAATGTAATGTAAATGTAATTGCTTGTATCGGCTATATGCCCGCGGTCAAACGACCACCCCTCATCAATGTCAAACACTCCCTAAAACACTTCTGCGAGCAGGCCTTTCTAATCGACCTGCCGCGGTCATCCCTCTCTTCAAAGGGGGTGACACCCTAGACCCATACTGTTACAGACTTATATCCATCCTGCCCTGCCTATTTAAAGTCTTCGAAAGCCAAGTTAATAAACAGATCACTGACCATTTCGAATCCCACCGTAATGGGTGCACCTCAGCCACGCTAAAGGTACTAAACGATATCCTAACCGCCATCGGAAAAAGACAGCACTGTGCAGCCGTCTTCATCGACCTGGCCAAGGCTTTCGACTCTGTTAATCACCGTATTCTAATCGGCAGATTCAATATCCTTGGTTTTTCTAATGACTGCCTCGCCTGGTTCACCAACTACTTTGCAGACAGAGTTCATTGTGTCAAATCGGAGGGCATGTTGTCCAGACCTCTGGCAGTCTCTATGGGGGTACTGCAACGTTCAATTCTCGGGCTGACTCTTTTCTCTGTAAATATCAATGATGTCGTTCTTGCTGCGGGCGATTCCCTGATCCACCTCTACGCAGACAACACCATTCTGCATACTTCTGGCCCTTCCTTGGACACTGTGCTAACTAACCTCCAAATGAGGTTCAATGCCAAACAACACTCCTTCCGTGGCCTCCAACTGCTCTTAAATGCTAGTAAAACCAAATGAATGCTTTTCAAACGTTCGCTGCCCGCACCAGCCCACCCGACTAGCATCACCACCCCGGACGGTTCCGACCTAGAATATGTGGACAACTATAAATACCTAGGTGTCTGGCTGGACTGTAAACTCTCCTTCCAGACTCATATTAAACATCTCCAATCCAAAATCAAATCTAGAATCGGCTTTCTATTTCGCAACAATGCCTCCTTCACTCACGCAGCCAAACCTACCCAAGTAAAACTGACTATCCTACCGATCCTCGACTTCGGCAATGTCATCTACAAAATAGCTTCCAATACTCTACTCAGCAAACTGGATGCAGTCTATCACAGTGCCATCCGTTTTGTTACCAAATCACCTTATACCACCCACCACTGCGACCTGTATGCTCTAGTCGGCTGGCCCTAGCTACATATTCGTCGCCAGACCCACTGGCTCCAGGTTATCTTTAAGTCTATGCTAGGTAAAGCTCCGCCTTATCTCAGTTCACTGGTCACGATAACAACACCCACCCGTAGCGCACGTTCCAGCAGGTATATCTCACTGATCATCCCCAAAGCCAACACCTCTTTGGCCGACTTTCCTTCCAGTTCTCTGCTGCCAGGAATGAAATGCAAAAATCGCTGAAGTTGGAGACTTTTATTTCCCTCACCAACATTAAACATAAACTATCTGAGCAGTTAACCGATCGCTGCAGCTGTACATAGTCCATCTGTAAATAGCCCACCTGGTCTACCTACCTCATCCCCATACTGTTTTTATTTTATTTACTTTTCTGCTCTTCTGCACACCAGTATCTCTACTTGCACATCATAATCTGCTCATTTATCACTCCAGTGTTAATTGAAATTATTCGCTCCTATTGCCTACCTCCTCATGCCTTTTGCACACACTGTATATAGAATTAATGTTTTGTACTTGTTTGTGTTATTGGCTTGTTTATTGTTTTCTCCATGTGTAACTCTGTGTTGATGTCTGTGTCACACTGCTTTGCTTTATCTTGGCCAGGTCGCAGTTGCAAATGAGAACTTGTTCTCAACTAGCCTACCTGGTTAAATTAAGGTGAAATAAATCAAAATAAAATAGACTCCCATGAAATGATGACCTCTTCCTAAATATTTGATAAAATTCTACATTTTGTGTATGGTTTCCTAGAAACAAGGTTTGCTCAATTTACTCCACTCTCCCCTATGAATACCCATGGTAAGTCGTCAGGAAGATAGATATAATCACTGGTCAAAGTGGAACGGGTTTAGCCTGGTTTGTGCTGTCTCCTATGGCCATTGGGCCAAACAGCCTAGTCGGCTCAGGGATTCAAACCAGTGACCTTTCGTTTAATGGCCAAACGCTCTTAACCGCCAGGCTACCTGCTGCCCTAGGTGAAAATGTACAGTGCATTAGGAAAGTATTTCAGACACCTTGACTTTTTTCACATTTTGTTACGGTACAGCCTTATTCTAAAATTGATTACATAGTTTTTTCCCTGACTCAATCTACACTCAATCCCTACTCAATTTCCCTACTCAATCTAACCCTAATTATGAAGCAAAGGCAGTTCATTTTTATTTTTTTGCTAATCTACTGAACGGTGTTAAAGTACCTTTGGCAGTGATTACAGCCTTGAGTCTTCTTGGGTATGACGCTACAAGCTTGGCACATCTGCAGAGCCTCTCAAGATCTGTCAGATTGGACAGGGAGCGTCGCTGCACAGCTATTTTCAGCTCTCTCCAGAGATGTTCGATAGGGTTCAAGTCCGGGTTCTGGCTGGGCCACTCAAGGACATTAAGAGACCTGTTGGGGCTAGGGGGCAGCATTTTCATTTTTGGATGAAAGGCGTGCCCAGAGTAAACTTCCTCCTACTCTTTCCCAGATGGGAATATATGCATATTATTATTACTGGTGGATAGAAAACACTCGGAAGTTTCTAAAACTGTTTGAATTATGTCTGTGAGTATAACAGAACTCATATGGCAGACAGAAACCTGAGAAGAAATCCAAACAGGATGTGACAACTCAATTTAGAAAACAGTACCATTGGATGTCCATCTTAGATATGGATATTTATGCACTTCCTAGGGCTTCCACAAGATGTCACCGCCTTTAGATGCTGGTTGTATGATTCTACTATAAAGGTGAGGCTCATAATAGCTCTTTGAGTGAGTGGTCTGGCAGAAAGCCTCGGTCTCATTGCGCGTGGTCACGAGAGAGTGTTCTTGCGTTCCAATGAGTTTCTTCAGACAATGAAATTCTCCGGTTGGAACCTTATTGCTGATTATTGTTTAAAACATCCTAAATATGGATTGCATACATCATTTGAGTTGTTTCTACGACCTGTAACGGAACGTTTTGAGTTTATGTCTGGAGGAATTGCTCGTGCTTTTTGAGGATTGAATGCTGGCTGAACAAGCTAACAAGTGGCTAAATTATGGGCTTTTTGGAACTTTATGGAACAAATCAGTCATTTATTGTCGAACTGGGATTCCTGGAACTGCCTTCTGATGAAGATATTCAAAGGTAAGTGAATATTTATAGTGTTTTTTGTAGCTTCTGTTGACGCCAAAATGGCGGCTATTTCTTTGGGTTCTGAGCACCGTTCTCAGATTATTATTTTTCCGTAAAGTTTTTTTTTTAATCTGACACAGCGGTTGCATAGAGGATACGTTTATCTTTAATTCTGTGAATAACACTTGCATCTTTTATCAATGTTTATTGTGAGGATTTCTGCAAAATCACCGGATGTTTTGGAATCAAAACATTACTGCACGTTAAGCGCCAATGTAAACTGAGATGTTTTATATATATACATATACAGTGCCTTGCGAAAGTGTTCGGCCCCCTTGAACTTTGCGACCTTTTGCCACATTTCAGGCTTCAAACATAAAGATATAAAACTGTATTTTTTTGTGAAGAATCAACAACAAGTGGGACACAATCATGAAGTGGAACGACATTTATTGGATATTTCAAACTTTTTTTAACAAATCAAAAACTGAAAAATTGGGCGTGCAAAATTATTCAGCCCCTTTACTTTCAGTGCAGCAAACTCTCTCCAGAAGTTCAGTGAGGATCTCTGAATGATCCAATGTTGACCTAAATGACTAATGATGATAAATACAATCCACCTGTGTGTAATCAAGTCTCCGTATAAATGCACCTGCACTGTGATAGTCTCAGAGGTCCGTTAAAAGCGCAGAGAGCATCATGAAGAACAAGGAACACACCAGGCAGGTCCAAGATACTGTTGTGAAGAAGTTTAAAGCTGGATTTGGATACAAAAAATATTTCCCAAGCTTTAAACATCCCAAGGAGCACTGTGCAAGCGATAATATTGATCTATTTTATCTATATTTATGCTTTTGTGACTGTGAAAAATCGCTGTGTGTTTTTGAATTTGGTGGTCATCTAACATAAATATATGTTGTGTTTTCGCTGTAAAACATTTAAAAAAATCGGATACGATTGGTGGATTTACAAGATGTTTATCTTTCATTTGCTGTATTGGACTTGTTAATGTATGAAAGTTAAATATTTCTAAATAATATTTTTTTCAGCTGAATGCGAGGAGGTGTTCCCTTAAGGGAACTCCTTGTACCCCCCTAGCCCCAACAGGGTTTAAGAGACTTGTCGCAAAGCTACTCCTGCGTGGTCTTGGCTGTGTGCTTACGGTTATTGTCCTGTTGGAAGGTGAACTGAGGGCTCTGGAAGGTCCTGAGCGCTCGGAGCAGGTTTTCTTCAAGGATCTCGCTGTACTTTGCTCCGTTCATCTTTCCCTCGATCCTGACTAGTCTCCCAGTCCCTCCCTCTGAAAAACATCCCCACAGCATGATTCTGCCACCACCATACTTCAACGTAGGAATTTTATTGGCCAGGTGATGAGCGGTGCCAGGCATTTAGGCCAAAGAGTTCAATCTTGGTTTCATCAAGGTCTGAGAGTCCTTTAGTTGCCTTTTGGCAAACTCCAAGTGGGCTGTCGTGCCTTTTACTGAGGAGTGGCTTCCGTCTGGCCACTCTACCAGAAAGGCCTGATTGATTGAGTGCTGCAGAGATGGTTGTTCTTCTGGAATTCTCCCATCTCCAAAGAGGAACTCTGGAGCTCTGTCAGAGTGACCATTGGGTTCTTGGTCACCTCCCTAACTAAGGCCCTTCTCCCCCGATTGCTCAGTTTGGCCGGGCGGCCAGATCTAGGAAGAGTCTTGATGGTTCTAAACTACTTCCATTTAAGAATGATGGAGGCCACTGTGTTCTTGGGGACCTTCAATGCTGCAGACATTTTTTGGTACCCTTCCCCAGATCTGTGCCTCGACACAATCCTATCTCGGCGCTCTATGGTCAATTCCATCGACCTTATGTCTTGGGTTTTGCTCAGACATGCACTGTCAGCTGGGGGACCTTATATAGACAGGTGTGTGTCTTTCCAAATCATGTCCAATCAATTGAATTCACCACATGTGGACTCCAATCAAGTAGAACATCTCAAGGATGATCAATTAAAACAGGATGCACCTGAGCTTAATTTCGAGTCTCATATCAAAGGGTTGGAATACTTATGTAAATAAGGTATTTTTAATACATTTGCAAAAATGTTTTGTCATTATAGGGTATTGTGTGTTGATTGACGAGGAAAACATGTATTTAATACATTTTAGAATAAGGCTGTAGGGTAACAAAATGTGAAAAAAGGAATACTGAATACTTTCCAAATGCATTGTATAGTTGAAAAGGGACATGTGATGAAACAGACATGAAGATGTCAAGGACCAGAGAAGACTAATGCCTCGGATGTATTTGACCCTTTCAGCACAAAAACAAGCATGTTAACAAAGACCTATATTAGTTTATAACTGAGGCATCATGTTGGAAGTAATTAAACAGAAATTGCTCAAATTAGCTGAGGATTTTTGCCTTTCAATGAATGAAAATAGTATTGAAAAAGTCCTACTAATTGGCATTCATGCATATGATAGGCAACTGTAGTTAAACAATTTGCATAGCAAACACACAGAAAGCAACTATAGCTGCTAGCGGCAATGAACCAGGTTCACAGGATGGCAGAAAGTGCGGCCATATTTGAATGTAGCAACAATTGTTTCTCAAACATTGAAGACTGGTGTAATGAGTCTAGATACAAAATGTGGAGTGAATCTGACATATGGTTGACGTGGAGAAGATGATTTCGAGCATTAGTGTTACATATGCAAAGATACATACAAAGAATGAGTTGTTAATTAGTTTCCTTGTTTTTTTTAGATATCAATACAACATTTAGTATGGTTTATCTTAGGGACGTCCATGATAGAGATGACAAGTTTCATGTTAATAGGCCATTGTGGAATGTATTTACTTTTAAATACTTTTTTGTCATTTAGCAGATACTCTTAGCCAGAGCTATTTACAGTAGTGAGTGCCTACATGACCATATTTGTTGGTTCTGATCCCCCGTGGGAATTGAACCCAATTCCCTGGCGTGGCAAGTGCCATGCTCTACCAACTGAGCCACAGAGTATAAGTCCTAATATGCATCTACGAGTATAGTGAGGCCATCTTTTAATGTATCAACATTATTTTCAAGGGACTATTGTGATGAGTCCAAAGACAAAATTTGGAATAAATACAACTTTTATGCCATGATTTTTTATGATAAAAAAAAGAAAATGTAAGCATTAGTGTTACATAGTTTAAAAAAAGTTAATTGTTAATAGTTTATTTGTTAAGATATCAATGGCAAATTGAACATGGTTCATCGTGGTAATGTATGTACGTTTCAAGTTGATAGGCACATGTGAAGTGGATTTACGAAGGATTTAAATGGATATGCAAAATCAGATTCCCTGATTTATCAATAACTCAGCCATCTCTTAACCATGAGCTTTTCTCAAACTAAGTTAAGAGATTAACTATGGACCTACATACAAAAGTTGATGTTATTCGGACTCATGGATAATGAAAAGACATTTTCAAAAGTTTTTCATAGGTTTTCCAAAATTTCCAAGATAGAGGAAAATCTATCCTGACAGACTTAATGGGTCCTTGAGGCAAATTTGTTCAGCATGAGAAAAGTAACCTACATACAAAGTCTCTATGTCAAACGGGGTGGCAGATATGAGGATTTAAGTGAGACTGCTTATAACAGCGCCACCTATAGGCCTATCGTTGCCATTCTTTTTGACCAAGTTACTCATGGCCTTTAGTTTCTGTGTGCCAAATTATAAATAATACTTACTAATCTATGCATGAGTTACTTGACCATGTCAAGGAAAAAGAAAATCTAAGAATAACAATAAGTTTCTCAGCTTTGCTGTGAACCCCTAATTACCTTGGGGCCGATTCCAACCTGAGGTAAGCGTTCACAAATGGAACGCAATTCCCTTTTTATGCACATTTCTCTAAATGCATATTCTGACCTTGAACTTAAGCGTGAGAATAGCACGTGATTCACCCGCTAATCATTCGGGTGGAGACCTAAGAAATGAAGGTGTGGTGGAGGTGTTTACAGATAAACAGAATTCTGACCTTGACTTAATTCCCCTCATAACCATGACTAACCATAACTAAGATCGAGCGAACCTGCCAAGTGGTAATAGCATCTACTTTCTTTTTCCTATAGAAATAACAGCATTCTCCATGCACTGTAACTTATGTATTGATAATAGCTATTGATTAGAGCTAGGTAAATTAGTAATCCGTTTGGAGAACAGGATTGTAAATAAACTTCCCTCTGATCCTTCGAGACGAATGTGGAACCATTCATATGGAAGCAAACTCAAAATCATATCAACTTGATATGTATTGCGACCCCTATTCCACAGTGAAGTAGGCTATAAATAGCTGTGCCCTCAATTTGCATGGATGAAATTTGGAGCCCCAAGTAACAGGCTTCTGTAGGGCTGAACCTGCCAGGTTGATGTATGTGCTTTAGAATGTTTTAATTATACGCCCGGGCTTTTCTCCGTTTTATTTAACAATTTGTATTATGCTAAATATTAGTCACTAACGGGAGCCACCGCCCGTAATACCTACATACATTTATAACTGTCACTTTAGTGTTAGTTCGTAGCTTAAATTTGGCATCATTCCATTCCGTTGACCTTTCTTTCCTCTGTCACATCTGTGTAAATTGTTCCTGAGGGTCTCTAGCAGTAGTGGATCATATTTGGTTAACGTTGTGCAATAATTTGGTACATGTAGCCTATTTGAATCATTATGGAACTCAGACCACACATAGCAGGTTAAACTTGGAGCACGGTTCATAACTAATGGACCGTTGTCATAAAGTTCCATGATTATTGATGATTAGGGTAGATTTATAAGACTATTGTTCAATATTTAGTGTCTTTCAGTACAGTACTTTCCTAACCCTAAAATGTACCTAAATCATCTACAAAATCAGAGTACTTTTACATCTACCAGTTGGTGCTGAAATGGAGACGAATATGCATATATTTAGATGGATTTCTTTCATTGATCCCTATTTTCTTAACCCGTTCTCTGTCACGTCCTGACCTTAGTTCCTTTTTTTATGTCTCTATTTTGGTTTGGTCAGGGCGTGACTTGGGGTGGGCATTCTGTTTTGTTCTGTGTGTTGTATTTCTATGTGTTTGGCCTGGTATGGTTCCCAATCAGAGGCAGCTGTCAATTGTTGTCTCTGATTGAGAACCATACTTAGGTAGCCTGTTCCCACCTGTGTTGGTGGGTAGTTGTTTCCTGTTTTGTGTTTTTTCACCATACAGGACTGTTTCGTGTCGTTCACGCTCTGTTGTTTTTTTGTAATTCAGTGTTCAGTTTATTTCATTAAATTTACTATGAACACTTACGACGCTGCGTGTTGGTTCGATGATTCCTATTCCTCATCATCAGACGAAGAGGAGAGCCGTTACATTCTCTCAATGTAATCTGTCAACAAAATTCTAATTAAAAGGTACACCGTATTTAAAGGGATGACTTAAGATAAATGTACTATTGAAAGAAAATCCTACAGAGAAAATGTGTTGGCCAGAAAGTGGGTGATTGAATTACATATACTGTACAGTATTCAGCACGCAAGGGAACTACAACTGCAAAGCCCATCGCACACCGAATACCAACTACTGAGAAGTGCGTAGGAAAGTTGTGCATAGGAAAGGTGTTCATTTCCCAAGTCAGAATCGGACCCCTTGTGAGTAGGTAGTGCAACACTTTACGGCGATTTTGAATTAATGTTTTCAAATATGTTCTCGTCAGTTGTTTATGTAGCCATCCATCAGAGGTAAACCCTCCTCTGCAATCTGGGAGGTGATTTGTCTAAGCCAAGGTGGGCGGCACAGAACACTCCTCAGTGTTTAGCTACCTCCTATGCAATAACATAACAGGGTTCTGTTCAATAGGTAGAAAACTTTTTGAAATTAAGTGAAACGAGGAGGTACTATCTGAAATTATCCAATTAGAAGACAGATTTTCGTTTTCACTTGTCCGCATTGCCTTTCCTTAGCAAGTCACAGTATTGACTCATATTGTATAAGCTACTTTCTCAACTATGTGTGTGTGTGTATGCGCGCGCTTGAGTATGCATGTGTGGTTGTATCACCATCTCAGTCTTTAAAGAGGAAGGAAGAAGAAAAGAAAGGCATGTAATAAGAGACAACAGAAGAGAAAACAGAGTTGGGTGAAGCGCAGAGCCGCCTGCATTTGCGGAGAGCAGATTAGCTGAAAATAAGGAGTAGATTAGTGGTGTGCTTTGACTCCTCTTGACAAAGACCTTTCACTTTCTCCCTCCGCGTCATGCTGCCTGACACTAAGCCTGGCTCTTTCTCTTAATTCTCCTTACCTGGAGGCTATTGGGACGGTCAATTGGTGGGGTGGGGGTGGCACATGAGCAGGAAGTGGAGGGGTAGAGGGGGTAACTCACTTAGCCAAAGGACTGGCATAGGAAGGAGGCATCTGAGCTCTGCCACGTTCTGGTATACCTGAAACATAATTGTAACAATGGTATACACACTTAATTGTACACACACTGGTGTAAAGTACTTCAGTAAAAATACTTTAAAGTACTACTTAAGTAGTTATTTTATACTTTTACTTGACTAAAGAAAATAATGTACTTTTAACTCCATACATTTTCTCTGACAACCTAAAGTACTCGTTATATTTTGAATGCTTAACAGGACAGGAAAATGGTCCAATTCACGTATTTATCAAGAGACATTCTGATCATCTCTACTGCCTCTGATATGGGGGACTCACTAAACACAAATGCTTCATTTGTAAATTATGTCTGAGTGTTGGAGTGTGCCCCTGACTATCTGTAAATAAAGAAAAAACAAATAAATGGTGCCGTCTGGTTTGCCTAATATGAGGAATTTGAAATGATTTATGCTTTTACTTTTGATACTTAAGTGTATTTTAGCAATTACATTTACTTTTGATTTTTATTTGAGTCATTTTCTATTAAAGGTATCTTTACTTTTACTCAAGTATGACAATTGTGTACTTTTTCAACCACTGGATACACACAATACACACCAATGGGCCATCCTCAGTGTCCCAACACAAATGCTCATTTGAAACACAACAACACAAGGGGATTGTCTTCACTGTCTAACTTCAATGGATCTGACTGATTGAGGCTGGCTAATGATCCTATATCCATGACTTATATACTGTAGAATAATACTTTTAAACGTATTAAACCTGGATATTGAGACAGATTGTCATATATTGGCACATCACAGTATATCACACAGACGGCTAGATAGGAAGTGCCGTTAAGAAAATGGAGGACTTGTGTAAGATGGGAGTTTTCAATGTTGCCTTGGGAGTGGCACCATGTTTTAAGAGTGGTTACAATGTAAGCTTGTGCCTCACATGTTGCTATTACATACATACATACATACATACATACATACATACATACATACATACATACATACATACATACATACATACATACATACATACATACATACATACATACATACATACATACATACATACATACATACATACATACATACATACATACATACATACATACATACATACATACATACATACATACATACATACATACATACATACATACATACATACATACATACATACATACATACATACATACATACATACATACATACATACATACATACATACATACATACATACATACATACATACATACATACATACATACATACATACATACATACATACATACATACATACATACATACATACATACATACATACATACATACATACATACATACATACATACATACATACATACATACATACATACATACATACATACATACATACATACATACATACATACATACATACATACATACATACATACATACATACATACATACATACATACATACATACATACATACATACATACATACATACATACATACAGTACATCACTTACACAAGTCATTTAAAGAAGATACAATGAGAAATGCAAAGAGAGAGACGCGTTTCATCTTTTTTGTTATTTCCCAAATCCAGGAAAGGCTACATTGTTTTATTGGAGTGTTTGAATAGTTGAACAGTCATCCAAGCGTCCAATCACGCTTCAGGTAACCTTTTAGCTTTAACCTTTGTTTCACGTTCTAAACGTAAACAGAGAAAAAAAAATACGGGAAAATTAAACAAAAAAAACAAACCATATTTACATACTGCATTATAAATATGTCAAATGTACATCATTATACACAGAGTACCTCAAATGGTCAGATAATGTAGATACATTGAGACCAAAGTACCTAAAAATATGCTTAAAAACAAAGAGGAAGAATTTAACAAGATATAAAAATAGGGTTGACAAGTAAAAAAGAGTGACCGGAAACTCAAATATTTTCAATTGTTTGTCTGGAAGCTTGTCTGGTCATAGAGGATCTTGGACCCATTTCTACAGTACATCCTGGGTGTGTCTGAAATGGTAATTAACCTTCTCCCTTATAGTGCACTACTTTTGACCAGGTCACGCATTGAGCTCTGATCAAAAATAGTGCACTATTTAGGGAATAGGGTGCCATGTCAGAACAGCCTGTCTTTGGGGGAAAACACTTTGCTTAGAATGAATAATGGTTATAGTCAGGCAACATTAAGAGCAGTGGGGAAGGGAAATATTACAAGGGTGAAAAAGGTACTATGGCATCAGGTAAGTATATACCGTAAACTCCTATAAGAAATAATCTACTACCGTATATCAGACATACTTGGAAATTTACTCAAGAATGTATTTAATTAAGCTGGTGCCATGGTGGTTTATACACATACTGCACACCTAAGGAAAAAAACAACTTGTCAATGTACCGTTATAACTTAAGGCTGTCTACAAGCTCTGTTGACCATCAGTCAAAATGTAATTTGGTTATTTATTGAACCTTTATTTAACTAGGCAAGTCAGTTAAGAACAAATTCTTATTTACAATGATGGCCTACCCCGGCCAAACCCGGACGATGCTGGGCCAATTGTGCGCTGCCCTATGGGACTCCCAATCACGGTAGGATGTGATACAGCCTGGAATCGAACCAGGGACTGTAGTGAGGCATCGTGCACTGAGATGCAGTGCCTTAGACCACTGCGCTACTCGGGAGCCCCATTGATATTCTGTGAGCTTCAATAAACTACAAATACAGAGGGAATACACCGAGCAAAGCTGGTTTAAATGATGTCATTCCAACCAGTTTACAACCAGATTGTAATATGGTTATACTGATATAATTCCAACCAGTTATGCCCGCTGGGAATCAACAAAACCATGTAGATAAAGTACCAGGGTTAATATGAAGAGCCTTTGCCCTGTAAACATAAACACCGCAATAGTAAAACCAGAAAACAGGGTCTTAACTTCAATCCTTAAAACAGTGGAAGTGCGAGGAAAAATACATGTCTCTATAGACTTTATACCAATATCACTTGAATATTCCTGTGGTCAAAGCCCTTCCTCCTTTATCTTCTCTTGTCCCAGTACTGATATATACATGTGATATTATCATGAAGAATTACCATAGTGTCTCAAGTCATCGCAGCTTTTCTCTTCATCCATCATCTTGACCCGTTCAGTCGCCATCTCAACAGTTTGACACTTGAATGTACTTGGTTAGGTCCATTGAGTAAGGATGGTGGTTTAAAGTCAGTTGGAGAGGAAATTACGACTCCTGAAGTCAAAGTTAATCCACAACGTTTCAGGATAAATCTTATAGGAGAAAGAGCTACTTTAGGTCTGTACACTTGAAAACATATTTTAGTCAAACAACTATAAATGTTAACCTTTCCTCCCAATGGTGTCCTTACACAGATTTACTCAGTTGCTTGCTCTCTCTCTCTCTCTTTCACTCACACACTCATACATAAGCACACACACGCGCACACACGTACCACATTGTTCACAGCAACAACAGAAGAAATAGTATCACGAGTACCAATATACAGGGCCTTCGGCCGCAGGAGGTGAACAGATATTCCATTACGCCTGTAGTAGTTAGAAAATTGGTTTAGGATAATGTGATGTGTCAAGTAATTATCAACACTCTTCAACCTGTTCAGAAATGACTCCAACAAAGATGTCTTAATGATACAATTTCCTTCCTTCAATCATTCCTGTGAAAGATTTCTGATTGAAGAGGAATCTTTACAAAAAACATTTGGCCCGGGGCTCATAAAACAGACCCATCAATTCCCTTATAATAATGGATGATTTGCAAGGGCAACTAATTAAATCTCTTTACTATCTCCCATTGTGCAATCATTTCTTAAATCTCTAATTGTGGTTTAAACCTTTTGCCCCTAAGTAAAGTATTTCAATCGTTTTTGATCTTCCAACTAGACATGCTTTTGTACACAAATGGCATGTCAAGAGTTTGATAGCTTAATAGTACCAATAATAACTGGGTCAAATAGAACCTTAATAATTGTGATATTGGTGGGACATGGATTATGGAGGATCTTACGTGTCGTAATCTCTATTACATTATCGATAGTAATAGTTTCTTTCCTGTATGCATGGTATCACTTACCATGGTACCTGACTATGCATGGTATCACTTACCATGGTACCTGACTATGCATGGTATCACTTACCATGGTACCTGACTATGCATGGTATCACTTACCATGGTACCTGACTATGCATGGTATCACTTACCATGGTACCTGACTATGCATGGTATCACTTACCATGGTACCTGACTATGCATGGTATCACTTACCATGGTACCTGACTATGCATGGTATCACTTACCATGGTACCTGACTATGCATGGTATCACTGTGCATCCAACATAGCAGTTCCTTTTGAGTATCTAATGCAAAATGTTACGAAGGTGTTTATCTTTCTCCATGTTGGCATGGAAGCATGAATGGATGGAATTAGTCATTTCATATAACAGTCGAATAAAAACCCAGTCTGGCTCCAACAGATGAAGACCTGAAAGGAAATGTTTTAGTACAGAGTGGGGAGAGGAGAGGTGAATGCCAAAAACACAAAGAAATCTTGAGCCATTCATTTGGTTGATGCTTAATAACAATAACAAGCTTTAAAGCTGATCATGATCGTTTCTGACAGAGATTCACCTCTGTGGTGATGATATGAGAAAAACAACAAAACAAATACAATATACAATGTCCACCAGGTAAGCACCTCTCTCAGTGTCGTGGAATATCTCTATCCTGTCCGTTGCGCCAACAACAACAGAAACTCCACTGTCAGTTACTCAGTCTAGGTTGCACAATATGAAGTAGAGTAAGAGGAGAATGAGGACTGGACACTGGGAAAGTAGTACGATCACTGGGCAGTCTATGGGGACACAGTATGTGTATGTTCAGGGGCCTTGGTGATCCGTGAGTCCGGTCAGATCCACTCCTGGTCCTACATGATACTGACACTGCGGTTGAGTTCACCGAGGGCGTTGTTATTGTTGACGTTAGGGTTAGGGTTAACATCGGTGTTTCTGCGGCTCATGTTGGGTGTGGTCAGGCTGCTGACGGGGTCATTGGGGCAGCCGTGCTGGAGCAGGATGTCAGAACATTCCTGGCTTCCTGCCCGCCGGGCGCAGGACAGCGGCGTCTGGCCGCGAGCGTCCCGACTCTTCACATCCACACCATACTGAGGGAACAGAGGAGAAGTGTGAGGAGGAGGAGGAGAAGAAGTGGACAGAGAGAGGTGTAGTTGACATTTTGTTTTAGCTAGTTCAGTATATTGTTTGATTCTCACAAAGCACTCCCTTTTCATCCACAGCCAAGTGTTTTTCCTGGTCATGTCACATGCTCAGAACACACTCCTGGCCCTGACCATAACATTTTCCCCATCTATTTAACTCTTTAACCATCTTATCTTATTCATAATCATTCAACCTTTATTCAACCAAGAAGAAAATTCATCTTTAATCAAGGTTGAAAACAATCCTCTCTCGAAGCCCAACCTACTCACCCAGATGAGAAGCTGGGTGATGACCACATTGGCCATGGCGCAGGACAGGTGCAGGGCAGTGCGTCCGTCCCCGTCCCCGTACGTCTCGTTGACCTCCTCCTTGGTGCCGTGGGCCAGCAGCAGCACCACCAGCCTCAGGTCGTCCTCCACCACAGCCCGAAGCAGCTGCTGCCCCAGGGGCACGTCCGACTGGGGGACATCCATAAGGAACAGCTTCTGTTCATACTTTGCCCGGATCCAACGCTCCCTCTCCTCCCTGGGGTAGGACACAGAGAGATGACATCGAGGGTTAAAGAGGGTCAGTGAGGTTACAGAGGATCGAAAAACAAGGAACAATAATACAAATGTGTCCAGATAACGCTATTGAGGCTTACATCAAATTAAAATGATTTGCTTTTTTTTTTTTTTACATTTTAAGAAAGTACATACTCCGTCTTCAAAGTGGTATATCATACACTGTAGGTGGAGGAAAGTTATGCTGCTTTAAAAGTTGATAAACGTGTTATCCCAATGAAGAGACAAGTAGGAGAAAATGCCCTTTGAAAGTTTTGATGAGATTTTCACACTTCCTAGAGAGCTCTTCTTTGTTTAAGCCCATTCAGCATCGCTCACACCCTCTTGAACTTTAGCCTCACCCACACATGTAAATGCATGTGAGTCAGGATGGCATTGTCCTCCAGAAAGCAGTCTCTCTTCTTAAACCCAGCTAAATTCAGGGCAACAATATTTCTGAGAGCTGTAGCAACACTTTTGCAATTCATATATGTGCGGTAGCAAAGATGATCTATATTCTGACCAGGGAAGCCTCCATTCTGTTATAGACAGAATTCTGTGACAAATCAATCATGTTTCATCTTTCGGCATGTCCAACCACTCCATTATCTCAGCCAATCATGACTAGCCAGGAAGGATCCTTTCTTTCTCCCTGTATAGCTCAGTACTCTCTCCTTGACTAAACTAGGCTCATCATTTCACATTGTTATTCCTATTTACAGATGCCATACGAGTATGTAATTAAGGCACATGAACGTTCACATGATCAAGAAGGCATTTCTGATTGAAAAAAAATATAATAATTCAAAATGGGATTTTCAATTAAATAACTAGATGTTTGTAATATAAAGCTATGATAATCCTTCATAAAAGGACCTTCTATGATCGTGTGGGTTGGGGTCGAAGGATATGCTGGCAGGCTTTAGAGCAACTGCATTTTGCAGCACTCATAGAGCCTAGACCACATCTGACCACTGCAGTGTGATGTCTTAAGATCAATCCTAACCCTCACTCCATTGTCTCAAGCATGTATTTTCTCTAATATGAAGCCTAGTGTAGCCTCTAAGTGTCAGGACACTGACGATGAAAGGGCTCAGTGGAGGGGTCAGATGCTGAAACTGTATCCCACCTCCACTGATAATCGTCTGCAGCAGGAGGGTTACAGTCTAGCCAGCTATCTAAAGGTTACACATTGTGAACAGCATGTCTGCTGTGGACAATACAGGATAGGAGGAGAGGGGGACATGTTTTTATCAGCGTTGTCAGCCGTCAGTCTGAACTGGATAACTGGTGGAACCCCCACAAAGGAAACAACCAGCGCCTGGACCCTGGCCTCCCCTGGGGTGCCCGGGATGGGAGGCCGATCGATGGGCCTGAATGGCAGTCAGAGAGGAGGACTGGAGCTGAGGTCTGGGCTCCTTCAGTTATAGAGCCAGAGAATGGAGAAGAGGAGGGCTACATCTCCCTCCATTCACTGCCAGTCAGACTTCTATCTCTCTATCACTCTACATCTTCAATCTCGACCCCCACAGTTCTCTTTTCTCCCTCCCACACACAAACCGGCAAATCATCCCAAAAATTTAAATCAATACAGTGAATAGCTGGGCATGCTCAGTGTGGTTCTGACCCTGCGACCCCGTCGGGCAGAGTGATAAGGGAAGTAGAAAGGGGCTGTTGTTTGGGCGTCTGGGTGAGTGACAGAGAGAAGAGGCTCACACTGATAGGGGCAAACGACTCTGTCGCTGGTTGGAGTGACAAGGATCCCCCAGGACACTGACTGTCTGCTAACCAGTCTGTATGGAAACTAACGCCACATCACTCAGCACAAAGTCAGTCAGTAGGCCTAGATAGCAGTCTAATTCACCTCAATCACAAATAGCTTGTGGCAATGCGCCGTGATAGAATGACGCCATCTGTTGGAAGACAATGTTTAATTGCTAAATTGTAATTATTTCGCCACTATGGCCTATTTATTGCCTAATCTTACTACATTTGCACACACTGTATATAGACTTTCCTATTGTGTTATTGACTGTACGATTGTTTATCCCATGTGTAACTCTGTGTTGTTTGTGTCGCAATGCTTTGCACTGTTGGCCAGGTCGCAGTTGTAAATGAGAACTTGTTCTCAACTGACCTACCTGGTTAAATAAAGATTTTAAAAAATAAAACAGATTTGAAAAATCTGCCAGGCCCACTATACACAGCACTCCATTTCAGCAGCTTCAGCCTTAACTACAGGGGCGAATTAGCCTCTATTCTCTACTGACGGCGGTGGCCCACCATACAGCTGCCTTTGTCAGCCTCCGCAAAGAATTTGATGAACTGCTAAAGACACTCAGCCTGGCAGATAAAAGAGTCACCCTGAACTCTCTCACTGTCCTTTACTCATTAAAGGATTGCTAATTGCACTGACAGAACAGAAATAGTTTTATGTTGAGTGCAGGGTCCATTAACACTTCACTTAAAGCCTGCATACATGCTTAGGCTATAACAAGTTATAAAGCATTATACCTCAACGGTTTAAGTTAAGTTTTACTAGTTCTTACGCAATTCTTCAAATTAGCTCAGTGCTACAGGAATAGCACTAAACTTGCCTTATGACTTCCTATAGTGAACATTCAGAAACGAAAAAAGAACATTTTCTTAAGGGTGGGGTTGCTATGAACGCAACAATGTAACTCTAATGGCAGGAGATTGGAGCGATGTAAGCCCTCCATCAAACCCTGTCATTATATATGGACAAGGCTGTTAGAAGATCAATGGGAACACAGAACCAGTGGATTGCTCTGGGTAGGAGGCTGACAGCCCATCCCACCCCCCTGGTTTCCACTTTCCACCACAGGAACCAAGGCCGAAGATCAAGTATGTGTGAAAACTTTATGAATATCTGATCGATTTTGGGTAATTGTCTGAACAAATATACTACCAGATTTTGTTTGGCTAAATTAGGAATTTGTGATGAAGTCAAACAGAGTGGTTGGTCAAAGTTTTTTTCTGAGAGCTAACCCACTGAATGAATGCCAGATCGGGGGAGGAGAACACAGTGAATTGACATGAGCTAAATGAGGCAGAAAGTTAGCGCCAGGACGTGAAACAAAAAGGCTGAGAACCATTAACAAGATGTCAACGTATTCACAAAGCAGTCTCAAAGTACAAGGGCTGATCTGGAATCAGGTCCTTCCCTGTAGAATCTTGTTCCTTGTGATCTAAAAGGCAAAACTGATCCTATAGCCTCTTTGTGAATACATGCCTTGAAGCCACAAAATCAGCCTGCCATATTTCCAAAAAGACCTCAATCCCAGTTCTTCAGGTTCAAATGCAACCACACTAGTACTTTAAAGAGTTCTGTTCAAGAAAATGGAAAGCACCCAGCCAGGCCAGTGGTGGGGACTCAAATTCCTTAGCTGCTACACCACTTGAAAGGTAGAGTGTGAAAGGAAGTGAAATGGTAATCCCGCCTCCGTCTTTTGTTTGAAATAGAACAACAATCCAAACAGAGGTAGGGTTTAGTCAGTCAGGGGGAAAGCCGAGACCCTTGAAAAGGACACTTCCTCTCCGCAGGAGGAAGAAAAATAAAATCAGCAGATTTAGCATGTCAAAGAGGGAGGAGAAAATAGAGGAAAAGAGAGGAGATAGAGAGTGAACTTTCTCAGCAGGGCATGATATTCAGGAAATCAAGCCAATGGTTACCTTTGACACACACACACACACCTTTGCACAAATACAGTACTCGCACCAAATTCCTCTGTTGCTTAGGGGACAGAGGAGACTTGTAGAAAAGAGCGTGAGAGCAAAGACCTCAATGAAAACCTCTGATTTTGTCTCTATAAATGATAAAGCATTAGTGCTTGGTGCAGCATTCATTTCCTCAGTCATTAAGTGTTATATCTGTGTGCAGTGATGATAATTTATTTACCTTATAGCTGACCTTTGTTTCAAAAGTTTAGTCTAAAGTCACAGAGGGTCTCTCATAAGACCAAAGGAAACGGTAAAATAGGATGTTAGATTCTGCTTGTTAGTTCCTGAACTGAGCAAAGGATTCTGACCTCCACATAATTAAGTGGCAAATGGCAGAATGATTCTCCTCAACCCAGCCCACGGAGTCAACAACACATGACTGGATCCACATAAAGGGGAAGAAACAAGGATAATTAGTCACGCTCCAAAGACAAAGCCAAATAGGGATTTATCGGGGGAAAGAGACTGAGGAAGATGGGGTGGGACCATGGTAGCATTGAGTAAAGTGTCCGTGAATAGGCAAGACCAGAGAATGACCAATCCTGGCCTCCTCTAATAAAGGTACCATTGATTGGTCCACACATTAAGGGAGGAATCAGGATGCCCCACCCCCCAAACAATCAGGGTAACTCCCCCCACACCCCTCCTCCCTGCTCCTCAACTTTCACATCAAATAGATGCACAGAGAGAGAAGGAGTGGTGGAGGGGGGGGACTAGGTAATCAAAACACCTCTCACAGTGGGAGGGGGCGGCCTGTATAGGAGTGATTCCCATGCAACAGACAGCAGCTTCACTAACACATTGAGAGAGAGCGAGAGGAATGTTATTAGACCCTAAAGAAAGAGTACACAGAGGCAGGATACCTGACCACTGTGACCCAAAATTAAGGAAAGCTTCAACTATGAACAGACTCAGTGAACATAGCCTTGCTATTGAGGGAGGCCGCTGTAGGCAGACCTTGCTCTTGAGAGAAGATAAGCTATGTGCACACTGCCCACAAAATTAGGTGGAAACTGAGCTGCACTTCATAACCTTCTGCCAAAGGTACGACCATATTAGAGACACATAGTTCCCTCAGATTACATAGACCCACAAATAATTCGAAAACATGTCCAAATTTGATAAAACTCGCATATCTATTAGGTGAAATAGCACAGTGTGCAATCACAGTAGCAATATTTGTAACCTGTTGCCACAAGAAAAGGGCAACCAGTGAACAACAAACAACATTGTAAATACACACTATATTTATCTGTCAATTTATTTTCCCTTTCATACTTTTACTTATTCTCTTTTACTTCAAAAGTTTGGATTTGAAATCAAACAATGATTTCAAGTGCATTTTTCAAGTGCAGACTTTCAGCTTTAATTTGAGTGTGTTTTCATCCATACAGGGTGAATCGTGTAGAATTTACAGCAGTTTTGTACATAGTCCCCCCATTTTAGGGGAGCAATGGTATTTGGATAAATTCCCTCATATGTCTATTAAAAGTAGTAAACAGTTTAGTATTTGGTCCCATATTCCTAGCACACAATGATTACAATCAAGCTTGTGACTCTACAAACTTGTTGGATGCACTTGCTGTTTGTTTTAGTTGTGTGTTTCAGATAATTTTGTTCCTAATAGAAATGAATGGTAAATATTTTATTTTATTGTACCATAGGCAAGTCAGTTAAGAACAAATTCTTATTTACAGAAAGACAGATTTTTACCTTGTCAGCTTGGGGATTTGATCTAGTGGTTACTGGCCCAACGCTCTAACTACTAGGCTACCTGCCGCCCATAAGGCATTTACATTTTAGTAATTTAATTGCTGCTCTTATCCAGAGTGATTTACAGTAATGAGTGCATACATTTTTCATACTTTATAATGGTCCCCTGTGGGGAATCGAACCCACAACCCTGGCATTGCAAGCGCCATACTCTACCAACCGCCACACGGACGATAGTGTCATCTTAGAGATACTTTTATTGTAAATAAGAATATCATATGTTTCTAAACATTTCTACATGAATGTGGATGCCATGATTACGGATAATCCTTAATGAATCGTGAATAATGACGAGTGAGAAAGTTAGACCCACAAATATCACGCTAACCTCCCGTTATTGTAATGGTGAGAGGTTAGCATGTCTTGGGGGTATGATATTTGGTGCATCTATAACTTTCTCACAACATCATTATTATTATTATTCAAGACTTATTTAGGATTATCTGTTATAATAGTAGCATCCACATTAATGTAGAAGTGTTTAGAAACCTATTCTATTCTTATTTACAATAAAAGTGACTACAAAATGACACAATACATTATTTACCATTCATTTCTATTGCGAACAAAATAATCTGAAACCCAAACAAAACAAACAGCAAATGCACTCAACAAATTTGTAGAGGCACAAGTTTGATGTAGTCATTGCGTGCTACGAATATGGGACCAAATATGTAACTTTTAACTACTTCAATACACATAATATCTGCATTGAGTTTTTTTGCCTGTAATTTGTGGAACAATCTGCAGAGTTCAGTGCAGTTACATGTGCTGGTGCCACTCAGGCAGTTTAAATGATTGATTGAGGACCTCTATGTAGTTGAATGTGATGCAGAAAAAATGCCTCACTGTCCCAATAACTACAGGGGGCATTGTATTTGCACATGGCTACAATACTGTCAGTACACAGTAAAAACTAGAGAATGTTTTTAAAAAAGTTACAATTATTTTCCTCTCAAGTAGTTAAATAAAATAATTTAATAATAATTAGAGTGTAATTATTACCACAATCACTAATGTTGGTTAAATTTAGATTTTGCCGCCATTGTCCATTTGCAAGTGTCTCGCGAATGGAAAGAGTAGACAGATCGAGAGCGAGGATCCGCCGACCATCAGAAGTTATTCACAGAACCACAGAATTTCTTAATTTCTATACTTAATTAGAATTCCAGGTAAGTTTACATTTACATTTACATTTAAGTCATTTAGCAGACGCTCTTATCCAGAGCGACTTGTTATTGGTTAATTAACTTTATGTGCAAATTAAAACTGTTGCGCAACATTACAGCTAGCTAGCATTGTAGTGTAGGCTTACTGTTACTGCACGATTTGCATAGTCAGATGCTAATGTGAGCATCTAGCTAGAGCTAATTAGCTAGCTAGCTACAGTAACATTAAGTTGTACCACTTTTATTGATTCATGGACAGTATGTATGCCCGATGGATCAGTGCACAACCTGTTATTAGCTATTATCAGTAGCTAGCGGACTTTACTGACTACTGCCAGCAGGTTAGTCAGTACAACATGTGTTTTACTCTGAAAAGCGAGCTGCTAGCAGACAGTTAGCTGCAGTTGGTCTGTGCTACATGTGTGTTTCACTCAAGTTTAAAGCTATTAGACAGTTTTTCGCTGCAGTTTGGTCAGTGCGACACGTGCATTTTACCCTGAACAGAGCTGATGGACAGTTTTAGCGCAGTTTGGTCAGTGTGACAAGTGCGTTTTACTCTGAACTTTAGAGCCGTTACCGGTTGACGTTTTTTTCCTGCATTTTGGTCGGTGCGACATGTGCATTTTACTCTGAACAGACACAAGCATTTTACTCTGAACAGAGCTGTTGGGACAGATTTAGAGCAGTTTCGTCGGTGCAACACGTGCGTTTTACTCTGAAATGAGAGCTGTTAGTAGACAGTATTTAGCGATAGGCAGGTCGATGCAATACGTGTCTTACTCTAAACAGAGCAATGCTCTCTTGTAATTTGTGCAAATGTGCGTTTATGGAATTTAAATAAACTTGTTTTTCCTTGTCATCAAGGATGCAGGCTGCACGCGTGTGTCACGCCTTGGTCTTAGTATTTTGTGTTTTCTTTAATTATTTGTTCAGGCCAGGGTGTGACATGGGTTTATTGTATTGTCGTATTGGGGTTTTTGTAGGCATTGGGATTGTGGTTGATTAGGGGTGTTGTATAGGCTTGGCTGCCTGAGGCGGTTCTCAATCAGAGTCAGGTGAATCTCGTTGTCTCTGATTGGGAACCGTATTTAGGTAGCCGGGGTTTCACTGTGTATTTCGTGGGTGATTGTTCCTGTCTCTGTGTAGTTTCACCAGATAGGCTGTAATTAGGTTTCACGTTCCGTTTGTTGTTTTGTATTTTATATAGTTATTTCATGTGTCATTTTTTCCATTAAAGTCATGAGTAACCACCACGCTGCATTTCGGTCCGACTCTCTTTTGACAAACGAAGAACGACATTACAGCGTGAAGTACAGGGATTGTCAAAAGTACATTTGCTATGAGGGGCAACTGACCTTCAAATACTTTTTGGATTGTGGTGAGTGAAAAGTTTCACATTTCACACAATATCAAATGGAACAACACACTTATACCGACACACTTTAAATATACTTACTTTATATTTACTGTCAAACTGATTGCCGATTTCCTTGGTGATAATGAATACAAAGGAAACTTGCGCCTCCCCAAATCACAGATCAGTCAAAGATTGGTTTATGTTTTGGGAGTTGTCTTATTATGCTCATCTGTAGCTGCACTCATTGTCTTTGCAAGTCATTAATGGTTTAAAAAAAAGTGATACTAACATTTGTATGCCGCTACAATCTCAGTGTTGATAGATATCTGTGGTGTATTGCTATAATACTGCTGATATAATAATTCAGTACGTGGCAGTAGTAGACTGAATTTAATTGGAATTGATGTGGAAAGGAGTACTAAGTCAGTTTTGAGGGTTATGATGTTGAAGTAAAGATGACCTCTTGATTTCTGTCTTCTGTTCTGGTTTTTCTCTAAAAATACACAACATATTTAATCAATAAGGCAATCTTATTTAGTCTTCACAGTTGCCAATAAATTTGACATTCCAAACTTGGACTTAAAAGTCTATGAGGAATCGAAGACTGAAGTTGATGAGGAGGTGTTTGAGTTTCTTCTAAAGAAACAAGAACTTGGTGTGCCGGAGGTTTGTTTACCCCAAAGACCCAAATCCTGATGGTGACTTGCTTATTAGCTTAGAGCTTCACAGTCATCCATACAGTTCTGGCTAGCCTAACACATGTTCTGAATATGTGAGACAAGCAGATATATCTGCTGATGTCTTTTCTCATTTTGATATTTTAAAATTATCTTCATTTCTGTGCTCACCTCTCCCACCCCTTTTAGAACAGTAGTGGGCCTAATCAATTCAACATGTAACAATTTTGCATTCCCTTGTCATTAACAAAAGTCCTCTAATCATAATAATGGATGTTTTCACCTAAATTGTGTTATAATTACAGTGTTAATCACACCAGTTAAATGTTAACATGATTGCTAGATTCGTTGAGCTCCTCTGCAAGCAGCTCCTTATCAAAATACAGTGGAGACAATGAGGGGGACTCCAATGACCGATTATATTGCAGCAGAGTCCTGCTACAAGAAAGACAGGATAATCATCTATCTCATGTAAGTACTGAAAATTTCCAGTTTAAACAAATGCCAACCTTGAAGATTGAGTGAAAAATGACATCAATGAAAGTTGTGAAAGGGTGATCATGGTGTGTTTAATTATACTTGCTATTTCATTGCCGTTTTAAAAGTGTTAGCGTGTTCCTTTTTAAATTACTCCGAATTAGATGATTGAAGACATTCTGAAGAACAAACCTAGAGGAGAGAGGATCATGAATGAGTATGCTCGGACAAAAAGCCTAACAGATAGCAGAAGACGCGATATGGTCAAGATATTGGTTGCACAAATGACAAGTGAGTCATATACTCATTACATACCTTACCACCTAACAACATTATTAGCAGAAGTTGTGATCTACACATCAATACTTTTGTTTGGAACTCAAACAGTAAAGTGTGTGTGTGTGTGTGTCTAGGACAAGTCCTTCAAGGCGTGTTAAAGAGGACTACGCAAAGGGAATCACTGCCTTGTTCCCATACCTGGCCGATACTAGGAGCAAGTTTGGTTATGTAAGTACATTAATACCGAAGTCTAACCTTTTTAACTCTCTGGGACTCTTGCACCTTGAATATTTTTCAGAATGTCAGTATTTAAATTGTTGTTTTACTGTTGGGTGATGTTTTTATTTCAACTAAAGTTCTGTTAACATGTCTGTATGCCCACCATCTCTGCAGTCTCTCCTAAGCTCAACTCTGGTGGTATAAAAGCCCAGTTAAGTTCTGCACTGTGAGGGTCAGACCTGTTGAATGAACAAATCTTCATCTATGGGCGCATCTGTAGTTAAGGATAAAAATGAACATGAAGATATTTTAACCTGCTCACTTTACTTTATGAGCATTATTACAATGCAGAAGATGTAGTGGATATGTAGCATGGAGACTGACATGTGTTTAGGAGCATTATTACAATGCAGAAGATGGGAGTGGATATCTAGCATGGACACTGACATGTGTTTAGGAGCATTATTACAATGCAGAAGATGGGAGTGGATATCTAGCATGGAGACTGACATGTGTTTAGGAGCATTATTACAATGCAGAAGATGGGAGTGGATATCTAGCATGGAAACTGACATCTGTTCAAAGGGAAGCATCAGAGGGACGACAGAAGACCTTGCATCAGTCACTGACGTGTAAGGGATTTTGATTGGAGTTAGTCTCATTCATGACACATGACCAGAGAATAATTGTATGTGAACATCTGTATAAGCAACTGTTTCTTTGTCTCTTACCCTTTAAGTATTTCTTAGTATAAATTCTGTTTCTGAGTCAAATAAATCCTACTTTTCATCTGGTGACATAACTGCATGCATGGATCTTTGACTGCCTTGCCTTGAAACTGTCAGGACAATTGTTTTCTGTTTTACAACAGTCTGATTAGGACTGTGATATACAGTTGCCGTGCGAAAGTATTCGTCCCCCTTGAACTTTGCGACCTTTTGCCACATTTCAGGCTTCAAACATAAAGATATAAAACTGTATTTTTTTGTGAAGAATCAACAACAAGTGGGACACAATCATGAAGTGGAACGACATTTATTGGATATTTCAACCTTTTTTAACATTTCAAAAACTGAAAAATTGGGCGTGCAAAATTATTCAGCCCCCTTAAGTTAATACTCTGTAGCGCCACCTTTTGCTGCAATTACAGCTGTAAGTCGCTTGGGGTATGTCTTTATCAGTTTTGCACATCGAGAGACTGCAATTTTTCTATAGTTTTATATCTTTATGTTTGAAGCCTGAAATGTGGCAAAAGGTCGCAAAGTTCAAGGGGGCCGAATACTTTCGCAAGGCACTGTATTACTGTCACAAGAATTTTCAATCCCAATGATGATAACTAACAATTATTTAAGCTTTGACCAATCCCCGAGGTTTGTAAGACCCTGGGTTTAATACAAATTAGGCAAACTCATCTTATGCAAAATGTCCGTAAAGTTATTCACGAGAATGTTCTAAAGTCCATAATACAAAGACATGCCATTTTATAACTCCCCCTCCCCCTACCTACTAATATGCACATACCGACACACAAACAGTATGGGGATGTATCTTTCCCCACAGTTCTCATTCCTGTTTATCACTACCAAGTTGGCAGTTCCATCCCCCCGAGATTAGAGGGACCTTGACAGGACTCCCTTTCCTGTTGTAAGTTTCCCAGAGTTCTAACCAGGTCAGGTCATGCATAGTTTAATGGTTCTCTGTTTTTTCTTAGACACACACACACATTTCTACTTGTCTCAACCAAACCATTTAGACTGAAGTTTATCATTCTAATTTGTTATACATGTTACATAATCTAATAATTACTAATAGTTTCGTTTGTCTAATTATTCATTATATATGTTACATAATCTAATAAATATGTTTCAGGGTGGAATTCTTTAGTCATTACCTTAAACATAAATTCCCCTATCAATTACTTGACGATCGTGCCACACCATAATGTTTACTGTTCTGTCTTGACTTATTCCATATTGTCTGCAGATTGAGCAAGATTTTAGTCTGATGTTTGGTGATGCAACATCTGCAAAGTTCCTTGAGAAGTGGCCTACTCTCTACAAGCAGAAAGTAATTGACCAAAGCCGTGGTTTCACACAGACAGGCAACCTGCAAAACCTGGTTCAATATGCTGAATCCACAAAAGGAGTGGAAAATGGTATGCTGGAATAAAATGATTACACTAATGGAAGGGAGCATTATTTCTGAACTGGAATGATGTAACTGTCATGACGTTGGCCTGGGTGATAGGTTTATGACCGTCATAAATATCTCTTCCCCCCTTTTCTCTTCTCAAACCTATTGAGGTTAAAAAAAAATAAACTTGGTTAACATTGAGATTCTGGGAACATCAGTAGGTGGGGGGAAATGAACTATATTCTGGTAATCTGAACAATTGAACATATGCTGTGGTACTTAATGAATATGATTTCAGTTCGGTTGTCATCTGAGACATTCTCATCAATGATAAGATGACGTAAACTCCACAGTGGAAAGTCTATACATCAGAGTTATCAGATTCACATGGAATTGTTGTTCAATTTAAATGTTTGAATATGAAATTATTTGTGATGGGATGAAATGTGATTTTAGCTTCTAAAATGTGAGATGTGGGTTGTCATAGGTTTGTGCTGCTCACTCAGTGGCCCACCCACGTGAAGAGACAGAGGTTGTAAACTTTTCACACCCCTCTTCCTTCCTATATAAGCTCTTGACTACAACATAACTTGCTGTTCCACGGATGTGAGGGTGACGATCCCATGTCAGAATGGTTCAGAAAAAAACTACAGAACGAAGCCAAAATCAGCATGAGCTTTGGTTGCGAATGGTATGAACTTTGAACTCTTATTCACTACAGAAGTACACCTCCTAGCCGTTGAGTTAGCGACCGCAGCTGCAAACGCAGGTTAGGAAGGAACAGACAGAGTATCCCATCTATCACACAACGACGTTACTAGAACTTATCCAATTGACCACCAGAGACATTCTTCAAAGGACAAAGGACTTGGTTTGGCAACACGGTCTTCCCTCTACCACCAACCTACTGAAGCGCAGCTCAGAGTGAATATTTATTGCAGTTTCCTTTTCCAAATGGGCGGTAATTTAGAATGCATAAGATACTGTATTTACAATAGCACAGCTTCACCTCTGTTCCAGTCTCCCGCTCTTTCACTCAAACCCCACCCCTTTTCCTTTGTGTAACAAGCTGTCATATCTGTTTCCGCCCGCCAGAGACTTTTCCTATGACAAAGAATTATCCTGGTATAATTAATTCTTTGTATATGTTATTCTGTGTGATTAGTTAGGTATTTTTAAATAAATCATTAAACCCAATATTTTATTGCTGATTCAACTTGTTAGCCAAGATTCTTGCAGATAACCAATAATTTACAACTTTCAGAGTATGAGACTGAAGTAAGATGATGATTAATGTTGACTGCTATGGATGTAAAATAATTACTCATCTTTAAGAGTTTATTCGGAAGATAACAGCTCTATAAATATTATTTTGTGGAGCCAGACTCTCTAGTTAACTACATGATTAGCTCAATCAGGTGATATTAATTACGGAGAAATTGTTTTATAGAATAGCATGTCATAGCAATTAATCCGGCATAGCCAAAGACACAACATAACTTTCAGTGAAAATGTGTACTCTCAGGATGGGACAGTGACATGTCATCCATTTTGGTCCTTGTCTACCTTCTGCCACAGTCACTTCATGGCCGCAAGAGACCAGCAAAAATCTCAGCCAGACACGCCAGTGACTACATTGTGAAGTTTATCTAGGTGAGGTTACAGTTGACTGTTTTGTTTCCATTCCTAATCATATTAACTATTTTTAAGATTAGGGACAAATCATGGTAAGATCATGTGTAGCTGTAATTTACATTTTCCCAAACTGTTTGCGAACAGCGACTCATTTTAATAGCGCACTAATGAAGTTCTTGTGTCACAGACTGGGACCAGCATCCAGGGGCATCTGGAGAGAATCTTTGAAAGCCTTCCACCCTATCTGCTTGCTTGTGGGGACCCAGAGGAGTGTGATTCACAAGCACGTCATTGTGATCGACAAACATGCAATACCTTGTAAGTCAGACATTATTGCCTGTTTTGATGAGCTTTTCAAAGCTCATTTTGTCTTCGGTACCTCATACAACCAGGATCTGGTAAATGTGTACAACTTCTTGCAAACCACACTTTATGAAATTGATGTTGATACCACTAAGGTTAAACTTAGGGTTGCAGAGTTGAGGTCTCAGATGCTGCATTGAGGTACTAAAAGTTTTGAAGTTGCAAATGGTTAAAACGCAGCATAGGAAATAACCTTTTTAATTTCACACAGAAACTTTTTCATATCATTCATCTAAAATGTTGTGTTTTGCTTGCAAAAGCCCCCAGGCAAATGCTAATTCCTTGACAAAACACCTGAAGTTGGTCCACGACTATTGTCCTGGAAAGACACTTAGTCTTAAATGCGGTCAAGCTGGTTGTTCACAAGTTTATGTCACTTTTTCTGGGTTCAGAAAGCATCTTTATAAAGCACATGAACCTTGTTCTGATCACGGTGAAGGCCCCTCTACAGCGGAATATGTAGCAGGAAGTCATTCTGATGACTTGCCATCAACAAGTCCCCCTTCTTCCATGGAAGAGAAAGCTGATTCTGTGAAGAAGTGTCTGTCTATACAGGAGCCTATTAAAAGGGACATTGAGAGCCTAATTGATCAGTGTTTTGAAAAAAATGAAAATCCTTTTGTTGTATTAAATTCTGAAAGTAAGAGAAGGCAGTATTTGACAGAAAAGTGGTGAAGGTTAGACCAGTTGAATATGTTCTTGGTACTAGATTTGATACCCAACATAATCAGACTACTGGAGGCTTTGATCATATTGTTGTTACTGATAAATGTGTTTACATCCCAATTTTGAGAACATTACAGTTTATTTACAAACACCCCAATATAAAGGAGATGATGCAGACGGATTCCAGTTCAAGAAAACTTTTGCGACTTGTTTATTTTTACCTTTATTTAACTAGGCAAGTCAGTTAAGAACAAATTCTTATTCTCAATGACGGCCTAGGAACAGTGGGTTAACTGCCTTGTTCTGGGCAGAACGACAGATTTTTACCTTGTCAGCTCGGGGATTCGATCTTGTAACCTTTTGGTTACTAGTCCAACGCTCTACAAACAGTATTTCTTGATGAACATTTTAATGCAGATAGAGTTGGGTGTACAACAGAAGGACCTTATGGAGTTGATGTTAAAGAGCTTTTCTGTCACAAAGCATTTGAGATACAGATGTCTTACAGTTGTGATGATTCAAGTTTGTTTATTGTCCCATACCGTTTCCTGTGATTCTAAACACTGCACAGTAAGCTCTTTAAAACCATGATGTATTGTATTGCAATATTTACTTTTTTATTTACTATTAATAAAGTGGGGACAGATGCCAACATTTAATTTCTGTCCACAATTGTATTTTATTATCATCAGTATTTTGATGTATTGCAAATGCCTTACATTTAAGAATAAAGTGCCTTGTTAAATACTGACTTCTGATTTATTGACGTTAAGTTTAGTTGTATAAATGCCACTTGACTGATAATATTAAATGATATATTGAGTGAATTGGCAGAGTTTTCATTTTAAGCAAAATAGAGTAAATTACGGTTTGTAGAGTTAAATATAAACACTGAATAGAGTAGAAATAACTCTGAAAATTGAACTCTGCAACAAGAGTAATTTTTACTCTATTTAGACTGGGACCAAATGTTATCTTTTGTAGAGTATAATTGTATTCAATTTCATAGCGTGTACATAGCCATAATATAACATTTGAAATGTCTCTCTTCTGAAAAATGTGGGAGTGTAATGTTTACTGTTAATGGTTGATTGTTTATTATCTATTCCACTTACTTTGACAATTTAAACATGTTTCCCATGCCAATAAATAAAGCCCTTTGAAATGAATTGAGAGAGAAAGATCGAGAAAGCTGGGGTAAGGGGACAGAAAGTGAGGAAAATAAAAGAGAGAAAAAACAAAATCACCCACAACGGACAGAAAGCAGGGCCCCAGAGCTTCAAAGGTTGCTAGGGGTGAGAGAACAACCCAGTAAATGTCAACAGTAAAACTCCTAAATAAGACTCCCTACAGTCAACAACAGGGGTGCAGCTTAGATGTTATCCTCAATCAGTGCATGACATCTTTTTTACTTCTTTTGAAACTCTCTCAAGGCCATCAGACTGCTAAACAGCCATCACTAGCACATCAGAGGCGGCTGCCTATAGACATAAATTAGAAGTCACTGACCACTTTTAGAAATAGATCACTAGCCACTATAATAATGTTTCCGTATCTATCATTATTCATCTCATATGTAAAAACTGGCCTCCACACTATTCTACAGTATCTTAGTCACTTTTAAATCGTGTTTACATCCTGCATCACCTATTTCATATGTATATGCTGTATTGCATTGTATACTACACCACTGACTGTTAAACAGCCAACTCCAGCACATCAGAGGCTGCTGCCTGTAGACATAGATTAGGAATCATTGGCCACTTTAAGGAAATGAAACACTAGCCACTTGAATAATGTCCTGTATCTGGCTTTACTCATCTCATATATGTGTAAACTGTACTCTGTACTATTCTACTGTATCTTAGTCACTTTAATTGTGTGTAAATATTGCATCACCCATTTCATATGTTTATACTGTATTCTATACTATGCCACTGTATCTTAGTCCAATGCTGCTCTGAGATATATGTATATTCTGAATCCATTCCTTACTTAGATTTACGTGTAATTTGGTTATATGTTGTGAAACCGTTAGACATTACTGCACTGTCGGAGATAGAAGCACAAGCATTTTGCTACACTCACTATAACATCTGCTAAACGTGTATGTGACCAATAACATTTGATTTGATTTGACTTGGGCAGGAGCTCACCGGAGCGGAGTACCAGCACCTCAAATTTTCTACTGCTCGAGTTCCTATTCCTCTTATAGAATATTCGCTCAAAAGTATTGCTCCTGAATCTAAATATAAACAGTAGTGGCACAGAAATGAGTACCGGCACCTATTTCAGTCTAAGTCAAACACTGTTCTCAATTAATAACAACTACATAAGAACCATGATCTAAAATCTAACTCTCTAGGATAAAACCCATACTTCTTCACTCATGCATATATAATGTTGGCTCAGAGATGATGGTTCTATAGTATGGTTCTAGAATGAAACTGCTGTTTTTTGGGGGTTGAGCAGTCTGGTTGAGTGGTTTGGCCAGTCGTTCTTTTGAGAGGCCAGTAGAGGAGCATCTGTTAGCCGTGGGCTAGCGGCAGGCAGGGCAGGATGAGTTGAATATATTGTGACATTAATGAGGTTGACACCGTCCCTATGATGGAGTGGCTGTGTTTTTGTGCCAGCGAAGACTAACACCCCTTAAACGCTCTCGCTGTTAACCCCTACTGCCCCTGTCCTCTCCAACAAAACTCTGGGACAACGACACGTACACCACACATGCACCTATTCACGCAAACACCATTGCTTGGCAAAATGATTCTCATTCAATCCAGCTCACACAAATGATTCTTCCTTGAAGCAGATGTATTGAGACAAAATGCCAAAGTGTATATCTGTTGTAGAAATAATACTTTATTATTTTATTTTATTTATATGGCATTTTGTAAGATTTTAAATAAATCGCTTGCTACAACAATCTACTTCAGTTGGCCCTATATTACCTTGCTGGTGCTGAAACACAGTGGCATGTTGGGTAATTAGTGGTGAATCGTCTCCCCGGCGGGAGGGGCTAATCAGTGACCTGTGGGTTTCATTTGGAGAGACAGCCGTGGCACCGTGCTGGACTGGATGGGAGACCCCCGCTCCGCTCATTCATTTGTCTAAATTAATTACCCCACCTCCACCAGAGCTCCTGGCAAGGCCAGCTATTCTAAAGCCTCTTTGGAGAGTTTGAGTGTGGCCGCTTGCCGGTTGATGCTCCCACACCCCTAACCTGTGAGTATCCGGACAGGCTCTGCGGTCTGGGAACTTTGGAGTTCCGGTGGGAAAGAGGATCATTATGGCTTAGCTTGATCCAAAAGAAGGCTAAACTACAGCCTCTCTGCAATCCACACTGGGGTCGTAATACTAAAAACAGCTGAGAACAAGGGATGAGAAAGAGTGATGCTGCATCCATTCTCCCAGACACTTGTGTCCGTTCGAGAAGGAGGGAGTTCAAATGAGTGCGCAGGTTTCGAGGGGTTAGTGATGTGATTCATTTGTATTACCACACAGCCCCTGCAGGCAGCATGTGGGAGCGGCAAATTATTTCTGAACCAAAGTGAAGGAGGAGGAGGGCTCGTCTCCTCTCTCTCTCCTCTCCTCTGGTCGTCAGAGCAGAGCTATTACCTGGCCATGGCCAAGGGCCCCGCATGGCGCTCCAACCTACAGAGGGGTGACAGTAAAGTGGCCAGCGCCGGTGAGGGATAGCCTTCCACATCCGTTCACGCTCCCGGACATCTTCCTCCCCAAATGAGACACAGGGGAGGAGGGGTGAGGGAGGTGTGTGTATGGTGGATTCCCTGTCTGTAAGTCTGTCTGCCTGCCTGCCTGCCTGTCTGCCTGTAAGTCTGTCTGCCTGTCTGCCTGCCTGCCTGTCTGTCTGTCTGCCTGTAAGTCTGTCTGTCTGTCTGCCTCTAAGTCTGTCTGTCTGTCTGTCTGCCTGCCTGCGTTCTCTCACGTGCATGCCAGACAATTAGAGGTGACGTGGAGATTATGCCGACCGGCAGACACTAATTAAAGGAACAACTCCCCTCCAATATGCTGACTGGAGAAAGATCCCAGCGCTGGGGATGTCATCATAATCTAGCGTATGTCATCATAATCTATTGATGTACACACACATCATTTATGGCATACAAATAAATACATTTTATTCATGAAATTATTGGGTGATACATTTAAACTACCTCTGAAAGCCATTGATGGCACTGGGGAAGTCTGATAAAAAAATACTAAATGTATTGGTCCTTCAAAAGATACAAACCAATACAAAAACCACCACAAAACTAGCCTACATGTTGATTAGTACTGACAAGTCTTGATATCTACATAAACCTGACTATAATGCAAATCTGTACATTCTACTTTCACATAAGAATTTCTAAAAAGCTAAACCAACCGTGTGGATGAACGGCTTTTAAGTAAAAATGTAAAAAGCTGAGGAGCGAGCCGGCAGAACTAGTGTTGCAGGAGACATTCAATCAGATGTGAGGCAGGTAGCTTCAGGTAGCCTAGTTACTGAGTCGTTTAAATTACGTGTCACTAATGTTTAGTAGGAGGTGGGGTGGGAACGCTACACCAGCTGCCTGGGTTCCATCACAAAGCTGCACCATGTCACCACGGTGACACAGTTAACATCAGAACCACTTCAAGTCCAAGGGAAGATGATGATGATGAGACCATAGAGATAGAACAATCTTGAAGTTTAATCTTAATGTTTAATCTCTATAGACGAGACAACAAAGTAAGATTTGTATGGTGGGGATCAGATTGGAGATAATATATTCATTCACCTTTTTGTCTCCTATATTTGCACAACAGATGCTTTGTGGTGATAGAGGAGCAGGGCTAAGGTAATGGAATCCTGAGAAAACAATTATTCCTCTTTTGTCCAGTTCTCTGCCAACAAATAGATATCGACATTTGAATAATCATTGATCAACGATTACCTATGAGATATTAAGAAATGATGTTTTCCTCTGACAATCAGTTGTTTAAAATGACTATTCAATGTCATCGACTCCAATACAATAAATGGTAACAATGAGACCAAAATATGAAAAACCAAGCCATTTAGCACTTGACTAGTATATCTTTACATCTTCTCTTAATGTAGGTCAGAAACAGTACAGACACTACAGACCACTCTTCTATAGTGGGACAGAGAGAGTGATGGCAGCCGGGCCCTGTGTGATGGATATGTGACAGGGCCCTGATGGGTCCTGGGGCTTGGCCCCTGGGGTGGGCTCTAACACCATAATGGGCTCCTTAATTACCTGCTCATCCACACACAGGGTCATTAGTCAGAGAGACATGCTGGGCCTCAACTGTCACCCAGAGACAAACAACCCTCATTGGGGAGAGAGAAGAGGGGACCAGACCTTGGTTTACTTGGTGCTGGTCAGAGGCATTTAGCAGGTATGTGCAAAGTGATGTCACACACACACACTTACCATTATTAATGTAGAGAGAGAGAGACATATGAGGGGTACTGACCAGTAAACCAAAAGACAGATGAATAGACCTGTAGACCGGTAGACAGACAGACAGTACAGACACAAAGAAACCCACACCAAACAGACAGATGTGGGGTACTGACCTGGTGCCGTCAGCGCCCACCTTGGTGTACCCCTCCAGGGCCCCCTCCCAGACACTGTTGGCCATGGTGTTGCCTATAGCCATCAGCACCATGCTGAGCTCCACAGGCCAGTCATCCAGGTCCAGAGACCTCACCCTCGACAGGTGGGTCCCCAGGTTCCTGTGGATCCCTGAGCACTCTATACAGATCAGAGCCCCCAGGTTCAGACTG
Source organism: Oncorhynchus gorbuscha (assembly GCF_021184085.1). Classification (NCBI taxonomy): domain Eukaryota; kingdom Metazoa; phylum Chordata; class Actinopteri; order Salmoniformes; family Salmonidae; genus Oncorhynchus; species Oncorhynchus gorbuscha. Next base: position 29,055,451 of record NC_060194.1, on the reverse strand, counting down.
GCCCAGTCAGGGTCTGGGAGAGGAGGAAGAGAAAAATAGAGACTTACAGCATTGTAAAACATCCAAGTCTGCTTATCATCTGTGCTCTCTTTGTCACGTAGTGTACAGTACCTGGCACTTAACGTCTTGGGAATCATTGACATATAGCTCTGATGATGTTGACAAGGTACTGTACTCACTGGCTGTATCACAGTCCACACAGAAGCTGTTCCCTCTCACGTTCCTTATGGACTGAATGGATGCCGCGTCACTTTGGCTGCCTAACCGGGACTGTAGGAGAGCAGAGGTGAGTGAGAGGTGAGAAGGAGGTAAGCAAGAGGTAATCTGTGAGAGGCATCATGACTTTACAGTGAGAGAATAGAGGAGACAGGATTTCAGAAAGATACACATCACAAACAACAGAAGGGAAAAGAGGAGGGAGGACTGGAGGCTTTGAATGAAAGACAGGGAGGCAAAAAGAGTGAGAAAGAGAGGGGGGTAGAGAGAGAGAGGGGGTAGAGAGCGAGAGGGGGTAGAGAGAGAGGGGGGGTAGAGGGAGAGAGAGAGGGGGGTAGAGAGGGAGAGAGAGAGGGGGTAGAGAGGGAGAGAGAGAGGGGGTAGAGAGGGAGAGAGGGGGGGTAGAGAGGGAGAGAGAGAGCACAGACAAAGTATTATATGAAAATGAGTCAGTGTTGCGTTGCGATTCCTCCCCTGTGTTCTGACACAGGCCGTGTTCCCATCTCTATGGTCTGTCAGCTGTAATAAGAGCTCCCCACACTGCACTGCACCTGTCTGACACACAGCCCAACACATGGCAGCTCAGAGAGAGGGGGGGGTGACGGGGGAGAGAGAGGAGAAGAACCGAGAGAGAATTTTGCATTCACACATCCTGATTAGCAACCAGAGTCTTTCCTGGTCAAGTAACGTGTTCGTGGAAAACCCTTGGGTCTAAATGAATCATGACCGGACAGACCCACTGTCTCCTTCTTCACTGTCTCTCATGCCCACCTTGTTCTTCATGCTCTCACAGGACTGCAGGCTGGCAAAAATCTGGCTCTCAATGGCTGTGACCCACAGCTCTCTCTCCTCAAACGTAGATGCTTCGAAGTACCACATCTGGCCTGTCAGAGACACAATGGTGAACTCAAACGACTCCTCCGACTCTGGAAAACAAAACCATCACACGGACATGGTGAAATATGGCCATTTAAAATCAATGACAGAGGAAATTCAATTAAAATGACTTTCATTATCGAAACAGCTTGGCTATTGTTGGACAATGGTATAATATTTATTCTGTAATTGATCGTTTGCCGTCCAGAAAAACTGCCTAATAATAAATGCCATTTAGCTGACACTTTTATCCAAGCAACTTATTGTAGTGATACTCACTGGAACCAGTATCAGGGCACCCTTACAGTAGCTACTCGATACTGATTGTGTACACTTGAAAATCATAGCCATCACTATGAATTCAAAACAACAGACTCCAACACAGTTTATTCAAAATAGCCCTTTTGTATTCATTCTACTGGTCTATTTCTATTCCCGATTTCCATCCATCTATTTTTCTGTTGTTTAAATTGTCAATAAGAAACAGTTTCCTCTTTACTCCGATTAGGCCTTACAACATTTAAAAATGGCTGCAGGTATTGTAATTCATTTGTAATACATTTCATGGAAATGTCACCTGTCATCTGCCTGGGCAAGGGCTTTGAAAAACATATGCTATAACACATGTCATAATGCCTCCTCCATTCACAAGTAATTCATTAAGATGATGATGATAATACAGTAGAAACGGACTGATGTAAATCTTCTAGTCCTCGGCACATGCTCGATCTCATAGACAAATGATTTGTAATTACCCAATTAGGGCCAAGCAAATATAGCAGGCTCATTTGCATAAAGCATGTTTCCCTGCCTCCAGTTGGAGATTAGAGAGGAGACTAGTCACAATGTGAATGGGCTCCAAGACATCTCTCATCAGCCTCCTCTTTGCACACCCAGATTTGATGTACTAAATGGAGGCAAACCAGTCTAGTATAAACAGGTCAGAATTTAGGAACATGTGATTCCATGCCAGGTAAAAGCAGAGGTTGTGTGTGCTGGGGTTGGGAGGGACACAATACTGAGCTTTTATTTTGTAGGCACTGGACATTTAGAGGTTGGGGGGGCGTGTACTCATTGGTCCCTCGGTCTATACAGAACCTGATTTAGCTGATTTGGATTGGAGTGTGGAGACTAAATCAATCCCAATTCTCTAGCGGAGGGTCTCCTCTTCAGGGGGAAAACTATAATCCAATTAGCTCGACACCAACTTCAATTACCTGATTTAGTTTGAGACATCAACTACATGTCACAGAATCAATAAATACCTCAGAGTGTCTTATTTAAACGTAGAGGTAGGGAAAATGTATGTTTAGAAGTCTGGGTTGGGTCATGTTAAAAAGACACTCACTGGTGTAGTCTAACATCATAGGAGGTATATAGTTGTTTTATTGAAATATTTTGTGTTAAAAGGTCTGATTCACCTATCAAGAATAACTTGTTAAGAAAACAGAACAAATGGCTAAAAGTTTATAATTTAATAAAGAAATTCAGTCATTTTTGATGCATGAAGCCTTTATGTAATGAATGGGTCCTTTCTTCTCTTCAAATGTCCCATCATTTTCCATCTAGAAAAAAAAACATGGCATTTAGATATGCAGCCTAGTTTTCCTCAGAGTCCAATGATGTTACACTTCTGCATTCAGCTTCTAAAAACCTGAACAAAGCTAATTATTTCGTTGACTGGCCAGGCAATAAATTGGAGGCATTAAAAACACTTTCATTATGGAGATTAAAAAAGCAATGAATGGCTGATTTTTTAAACTGATGAGGATACTTGGGAAAACAAATCTAGCTCTTCATGCGTGGAACAGACCAGTACAGGCAAGAGATGAGCACTTAAAAGGCCAAACAAGCTGACAAAAACATTGACCAAACCAGATACTAGAATAGGCAAAGCATCAGTTCTAATAATTATATATCTATGGTAACGTCATAGTATCAGAGTGACAACATTAGTATCATAATATGCTGATAGAGTTTGTTGATAATGCTTTTTAATGCAGGATCTGTCACAGCCTCACTGGAGAGGTAATTCCATTCTGTGAAAAGTCAAAGTCATTCTGTGCCATGTTAGCACAACGATTAAGGTCAAAATGTCCTCCTCCAAGACAATTTATACCAGGAGTGAACAATACAATGAGGTATTATTGTTGCTATTTCAAAGCCATCTGCTACCATGATGATGACTAAGACAGCTAGTGCTCCGGATGTTACCCAATGGGTACATTTAGCCCACAGCAAACAGAAGAACGCATGTGGGGATTCAAGCACACATTAACACCTGCAATTAGCATTAACCCTGTGATCTGATCATATAATTGATCCAGCAGCTACACAATCAACAAGTCTTTTCCAATTAGATGTGTACAGAGACAGGGCAGTGGGTGGACATGGAGCAACATAAGCTAAACCCAAGAGGAGGGAACTACTGCTACTGTGGAGAATCAGGAGGTAGATATATGTTAATTAAGGTAATCATCATAACACAAAAAATAAATGAGAGCCTAATGGCTGTGGTGTGAAGCGAGATGAGAGGAGGCATCTTCTTCTACAATGTCTGTCCTCCTGTCCACAATTTACCATGCATCATAAAACTGTTAGTTAGAGGGCTTTTAAGTTCATGGTTCATCAGCCTGGATGCCTTTAAACAATAACAATGACATAAAATGTATAAATAATATAAACTGCAGATTTGGTCAATTAAGAGACACTAATTGGTATCGTTAGATATTTTGAAACAATGAGATCAGGCCTCTGAGCATAGATATTTAGAGATCATTGGTCCACGTTTGATGCCGTCTCTACTCCTAATGACTGCCCCTCCACTCCACAGCAGATGGTCCACTGGGAGAAGTGGGGAACGGTGGACCAGATTAGCACCACTGGGGTTTGGGCTGAGTCCAGCTGAGCTGTCACCGGAAGGCAGGGCCAGGGAGGGACACATCTATTCTGACTCACACTACCTCACTCTTGAAAGATTGATTCATCGACCGTCTCAGCAAGGCCTAAAGGTGTGAGTGCACGTGTGTGCATCATCATCAAAATTGATGGACAGCTGGTGCGGCATGACATCCAAGGTATTTTTTTGTATGCATGATGGTATGTACAGTATGATGTGTTGTGTAGGTCGCATGCAAAAGGCGGTCAGTTAAAGAAGTGCTCTCCGTTCCTGTGAATTAACCAGCAGTTGGGACGTGCAGGTCAAGGCGGTGCCATCTGTAAATGTCACAGGCACTGCTTGCTCATTTTACACATCATTAAAGCCATTATTCCTAACCTGTATCAGAGCAATCAGGAGCAGGGCATTACTGAGACACACACGGGCCCCGGGGGAACCGCACCACACCAAAACTCAGAGAGGGAGAGAGGAGGAGAGAATACACGCTCTCCATCTCTCTGACACAAACACAGAAGCGCATAGATAGACACACATGCACGCACAAGAACAACAGGGGCACGCACTCTCACACACACAAACTACAACAACCTAACAAAGACGCACAAAACCAACACTCGAGCCACAACCTAATAGCAAAACTACACGGCATGTGAAAAAAATGGTCAATTACACAATGTATCTGTGGACAGTGTGTAGTGTATAGAGCCGCCCATATGAGAATCTTGTAATTCCCTTTTCTCCAACGTGTGTTGGATGGTGTTTGGGAAGCTGAGGAGCGGAGGAGCCATTACCGTAGCTCCTCTGGGCTCCAGGGACAGCTTTGGGAAATGAGACACGGTACAGACCAGGGAGGGAGTCAGTGACAAAAAAAAGTATTTAGATAAACATCCACCATTAGCATAGGGTTGTTAAACCTCCATTTCCTAATCCTCTGCTGGACTCCAGAGGATATTAACCCTCAACATACTGAGTTGGAGGTAGAAATCCAGGACACTCCATTTAGTTTGATACACAATAAAATCAGCAAAAAGAGAAATGTCCTCTCACTGTCAACCACGTTTATTTTCAGCAAACTTAACATATATAAATATTTGTATGAACATAACAACATTCAACAGACAAACTGAACAAGTTCCACAGACAAGTGACTAACATAAATGGAATAATGTGCCCTGAGCAAAGGGGGGGTCAAAATCAAAAGTAACAGTGGCCAGGAACAGGAATATTTAGACTTATGGATGCCACGCGTTAGATAAAATACGGAACGGTCAACCATTTATTTGGGAAGTACACTGGGCGCACCATTTTGTTTGATTGAGTTCATCAATATCATACATTTTACTACAACGGTATAATTAGGCATATTGTGTTTCATGCAAATGTACAAGACCAGAGAAGTTGGTGATTATTTTGGAACACATTTTCAAGACATCTTTGTCCACGTATTTCACTGAGAGAATAAACGTCTTGTTTTCGAGATGATAGTTTCCGGAGTCGGCCATATTAATGACCTAAGGCTCATATTTCTGCGTGTTTTCATGTTATAACTAAATCTATGATTTGATAGAGCAGTCTGACTGAGCGATGGTAGGCAGCAGCAGGCTCATAAGCATTCATTCAAACAGCACTTTCGTGCGTTTGCCAGCAGCTGTTTATGACTTCAAGCCTATCAACTCCCGAGATTAGGCTGGTGTAACGAATGTGAAATGGCTAGCTAGTTAGCGGGGTGCCCACGAATAGCGTTTCAAATGTCACTCGCTCTGAGACTTGGAGTAGTTATTCCCCTTGCTCTGCATGGGTAACGCTGCTTCGAGGGTGGCTGTTGTCGTTGTGTTCCTGGTTCGAGCCCAGGTAGGAGCGAGGAGAGGGACGGAAGCTATACTGTTACACTGGCAATAGTAAAGTGCCTAAAAGAACATCCAATAGTCAAAGGTATATGAAATGCAAATGGTATAGAGAGAAATAGTCCTAAAATTCCTATAATAACTACAACCTAAAACTTCTTACCTGGGAATATTGAAGACTCATGTTAAAAGGAACCACCAGCTTTCATATGTTCTCATGTTCTGAGCAAGGAACTTAAACATTAGCTTTCTTACATGGCACATATTGCACTTTTACTTTCTTCTCAAACACTTTGTTTTTGCATTATTTAAACCAAATTGAACATGTTTCATTATTTATTTGAGGCCAAATTGATTTTATTGATGTATTATATTAAGTTAAAATAAGTGTTCATTCAGTATTGTTGTAATTGACATTATTTTTATTTGTAATGTATTATTATATATTTTTTTAAATCATCCGATTAATCGGGATCTGCTTTTTTTGGTCCTCCAATAAATCGGTATCGGTATCGGCGTTGACAAATCATTATCGGTCGACCTCTAGTTGAGATTGCCTGCAATGACGACAAGCTCAGTCCGATGATGCTGTGACACACCGTCCTAGACTATGACGGGCCCTCCACCTCAAAAATCGATCCCGCTCCAGATTACAGGCCTCGGTGTAACGCTCATTCCTTCGACGATAAACGCGAATCTGACCATCACCGCTGGTGAAACAAAACCACGACTGAAGAGCACTTTTTGATAGTCCTGTCTGGTCCAGCGACAGTGGGTTTGTGCCCATAGACGACGTTGTTGACAGTGATGTCTGGTGAGGACCTGCCTTACAACAGGCCTACAAGTCCTCAGTCCAGCCTCTCTCAGCCTATTGCGCAATATGGAGGGATTGCGCTTTCCTGGTGCAACTCGGGCAGTTGATGCTGCCATTCTGTTCCTGTCCCGTAGGTGTGATGTTCGGATCCTGTGCAGGTGTTGTTACACGTGCTCTGCCACTGCGAAGACGATCAGCTGTCCGTCCTGTCTCCCTGTAGCTCTGTCTTAGGCGTCTCACAGTACGGACATTGCAATTTTTTGTCCTGGCCACATCTGCAGTCCTCATGCATCCTTGCAGCATGTCTAAGGCACATTCACGCAGATGAGCAGGGACCCTGGGCAGCTTTATTTTGGTGATTTTCAGAGTCAATAGAAAGGACTCTTTAGTGTCCTAAGTTTTCATAACTGTTTTTTTTTCATAACTGTGACCTTAACTGCCTACCTTCTGTAAGCTGTTAGTTTCTTATGACCGTTCTACAGGTACATCTTCATGAATTGTTTATGGTTAATTGAACAAACATGGGAAACAGTGTTTAAACCCTTCACAATGAATATCTGTGAAGTTATTTGGATTTTTACGTATTGTCGTTGAAAGACAGGGTCCTGAAAACAGGACGTTTCTTTTTTTGCTGAGTTTTTTCAAAAGTATGTGCACACGCCTTCAAATTAGTGGATTCGGGCATTTCAGCCACATCCGTTGCTGAGAGGTGGATAAAATCGAGCACACAGCCATGCAATCTCAAAAAACAAACAAAATTAGTCACATGCACCAAATACAACAGTAGACCTTAGTGAAATTCTTACTTACGAGCCCCTAAACAATGCAGATTAAACAAATAAGAGTAAGAATTAAAAGTAACAAGTAATTAAAGTGTATCAGTAAAATAACAATAGCGAGAACAAATACAGGGAGGTACCGGTAAAGAGCCAATGTGCAAGGGCACCGGAAAGATGAGGAAATATGTACATGTAGGTAGAGTTATTAAAGTGACTATGTACTGATGATAACAGAGAATAGCAGCGGTGTAAAAGAGGGGGAATGCAAATTGTGTGGGTAGCCATTTGATTAGGTGTTCAGGAGTCTTATGGCTTGGGGGAAGAAGCTGTTTCGAAGCCTCTAATCTGGCACTCCGGTACCGCTTGAAGTGCGGTAGCAGAGAGAAGAGTATGACTATGGTGGCTGGAGACTTTGTCCATTTTTAGGGCTTTCCTCTGACACTGCCTAGTATAGAGGTCCTGGATGGCAGGATGCCTGGACCCAGTGATGTACTGGGCCGTTTGTACTACCTTCTGTAGTGCCTTGCAGTCAGAGCCGAGCAGTTGCCATACCAGGCAGTGATGCAACCAGTCAGGATGCTCTCGATGGTGCAGCTGTAGAACCTTTTGAGGATCTGAGGACACATGACAAATCTTTTCAGTCTCCTGAGAGGGAATAGGTTTTGTTGTGCCCTCTTCATGATTGTCTTGGTGTGCTAAGACCATGTTAGTTTGTTGGTGATGTGGACACCAAGGAACTTGAAGTACTCAACCTGCTCCACTGCAGCCCTCTTGATGAGAATGGGGGCATGCTCTGTCCTCTTTTTCCTGTAATCCACAATCATCTCCTTTGTCTTGATCATGTTGAGGGAGAGGTTATTGTCCTGGCACCACACTGCCAGGTCTCTGACCTCCTCCCTATAGGCTGTTTTGTCGTTGTCTGTGATCAGGCCTACCACTGTTGTATCATCGGCAAACTTAATCGTGGTGTTGGAGTTGTGCCTGGCCGTGCAGCGATGAGTGAACAGGGAGTACAGGAGGGGACTGAGGATGCTACCGAGGGGCCCTTGTGTTGAGGATCAGCGTGGCAGATGTGTTGTTACCTACCCTTACCACCTAGGGGCGGCCCGTCAGGAAGTCCAGAATCCAGTTGCAGAGGGAGATGTTTAGTCCCAGGATCCTTAGCTTATTGATGAGCTATGAGGGCACTCTGGTGCTGAAGTCAATTAATAGCATTCTCACATAGGTGTTCCTTTTGTCCAGGTTGGAAAATGCAGTGTGGAGTTCAATAGAGATTGCATCATCTGTGGATCTGGTGGGGCGCTATGCAAATTGGAGTGGGTCGAGGATTTCTGTGATAATGGTGTTAATGTGAGCCATGACCAGCATTTCAATGCACTTCATGACTACAGACGTGAGTGCTACGGGTCGATAGTCATTTAGTCAGGTTACAGGCTATATGGTGGTCTACTTAAAATATGTTATTACAGGCTCAGACAGGGAGAGGTTGAAAATGTGGAAGGCAGTTGCCAGTTGGTCAACACATGCTCGGAGTACATGTCCTGGTAATCCTTCTGGCCCTGCAGCCTTGTGAATGTTGACCTGTTTAAAGGTCTTACTCACATCGGCTGTGGAGAGCATGATCACACAGTCTTCCGGAATAGCTCTCAAATCAAATCAAATTTTATTTGTCATGTTAATGCGAGTGTAGCGAAATGCTTGTGCTTCTAGTTCCGACAAAGCAGTGATAACCAACAAGTAATCTAACTAACAATTCCAAAACTACTGTCTTATACACAGTGTAAGGGGATAAGGAACATGTACATGCATTCAGTGTTGCTTGCCTCGACGTATATACATATGGGAGCATAGAAGTAGTTTAGCTCGTCTGGTAGGCTTGTGTCACTGGGCAGCTCTCGGCTGTGCTTCCCCTTGTAGTCTGTAATGGTTTGCAAGCTCTGCCATATCCAACGAGCATCAGAGCCGGTGTAGTACGATTCGATCTTAGTCCTGTTATGACGCTTGCCTGGTTGATGGTTCGTCGGAGGGCATAGCGAGGTTTCTTATAAGCTTCCGGGTTAGCTCTGCCCTGCATTAAAGTCCCCGGCTACTACAAGTGCGTCCACTGTGTGAGCGTTTTCTTGTTTGCTTATGGCGGAATACAGCTTATTCAATGCTGTCTTAGTGCCAGCCTCTGATTGTAGTGGTATGTAAACAACTACGAAAAATACAGATAAATTCTCTAGGTAGATAGTGTGGTCTACAGCTTATCATGTGATACTCTACCTCAGGCGAGCAATAGCTCGAGACTTCCTTAGATATCTTAGTTATTTACAAAAATACATAGTCCGCTGCCCCTCGTCTTTCTATCCTGCCGATACAGCGTATAACCAGCCAGCTGTATGTTGATAGTGTCGTCACTCAGCCACAAGTCTATGAAGCATAAAATATATTACAGTTTTGAATGTCCCATTGGTAGTTTAATATTGCGGCATAGGTCATCAATTTTATTCTCCAAAGATTGTTCATTTGCTAGCAGAATGGAAGGAAGTGGGGGTTTATTCGATCGCCTACGAATTCTCAGATGGCAGCCTGCCCTCCGGCCCCTTTTTCTCTCTCCTCTTCACGCAAATCATGGGGATCTGGGCTTGTTCCCGAGAAAGCAGTATATCGTTCGCGTCAGGCTCGTCAGACTAATTAAAGGGAAAAAAGGATTCTGCCAGTCTGTGGTGAGTTATTGCAGAAGTGCTTTTCAGTCATAGACGGTAGCAGCAACATTATATACAAAATATGTAAACAAATAAGTTATAAACAACGCAAATAAACACAAAAAAAACTATCGGTTGGGGACACGCAAAACATCTGCCTTCATGGAAATGGGTTTCCATGGCTGAGCAGCCGCATACAAACCTAAGATCATCATACCCAGTGGCAAGTGTTGGCTGGAGTGGTGTAAAACTCACCACCATTGGACTCTGGAGCAGTGGAAATGCGTACTCTGGAGTGATGAATCACGCTTCACCATCTGGCAGTTCGGCAGACGAATTTGAGTTTGGCAGAAAAACGCTACCTTCCCAAATGCATAGTGCCAACTGTACATTTTGGTGGATGAGGAATAATGGTCTGTAGCTGTTATCCTTTTTCGGGCTTAGCCCTTTAGTTCCATTAAAGCTACAGCATGCAATTACATGCTAGACGATTTTGTGCTTCCATCTTTGTGGCAACAGTTTGAGGAAGGCTCTTTCCTGTTTCAGAATGACAATGCCCCTGGGCACAAAGCTCGTCGTGTTTGGAGGACAAAGAATGGACAAAGAATGCGGAGTTGAATCCAAAGAACACCATACCTACTGTGAAGCATGGGGGTGGAAACATCATGCTTTGGGGCTGTTTTTCTGCAAATGGACCAGGACGACTGATCTGTGTAAAGGAAAGAATGAATGGTGCCATATATCGTGAGATTGAGTGAAAACCTCCTTCCATCAGCAAGGGCATTGAAGATGAAACGTGGCTGGGTCTTTCAGCATGACAATGGTCCCAAACACACCACCCGGGCAACAAAGGAGTGGCTTTGTAAGAAGCATTTCAAAGTCCTGGAGTGGCCTAGCCAGTCTCCAGATCTCAACCCCATAGAAAATCTTTGGAGGGAGTTGAAAGTCTGTGTTGCCCAGCAACAGCCCCAAAACATCACTGCTCTATAGGAGATCTGCATGGAGGAATGGGCCAAAATACCAGCAACAGTGTGTGAAAACCTTGTCGAATGTTTTCTGTAAGTCTTCACCTGTGTCATTGCCAACAAAGGGTATATAACAAAGTCTTGAGATAAACTTTTGTTATTGACCAAATACTTATTTTCCACCATAATTTGCAAATAAATTCATTACAAATCCTACAATGCTATTTTCTGGATTTTTCCCCCTCATTTTGTCTGTCATAGTTGAAGTGTACCTATGGTGAAAATTACAGGCCTCTCTCATCTCTTTAAGTGGGAGAACTTGCACAATTGGTGGCTGACTAAATAATTTTTTGCCCCACTGACATTGCTACACACAGTTAAACCATTTAATTTACAATTCATAATTTAATACAACAACAAACTCTTGAATTATGTTTTATGATGTGCGTCCCATAAAAAAAGACATATCATAGGCGGCAGGTAGCCTCGTGATTAGTGTGTTGTACCAGTAACCTAAAGGTTGCTAGATCGAATCCCTGAGGTGACAAGGTAGAAATCTGTTGTTCTGCCCCTGAACAAGCCTGTTCCTAGGCTGTCTTAACTGATTTACCTAGTTAAATAAAGGTAAAACATATTATTTTGTGATACAGCCTAGCCACAGTTCACGCGTGTAGCTTGTTGTTGACACTAGCAGTTAAGAGCTTCTGCCCTTGAGCAAGGCAGTTAACCCCCAACAACAACTGGGCGCTGATGACGTGGGTGTCAATTAAGGCAGCCAGCATGCACCTCTCTGATTAAGATCGGTTGGGTTAAATGCGGAAGACACATTTTGGTTAAATGCATTCAGTTGTGCAACTGACTAGGTATCTCTTCCCCACTACAGTCAGAGGCCCCATGTGCAAGGTAAAGTGGGAGATATCCAATCAATGATCAATGTAAATTGGAATTTAAATTATGGCATTAAGTTAGCTAAATGAGAAGGAGTAGGCTATAATGAGCAACCGACAGGTATGCGGTTGTTCAATCTGAATGGAGTTGCTGTAGATAAGGACTGGGAGGGCAGCAAAATAGTCTCAACTGCCCTAGCTAGCTAACTAACATCTGGCTATCTTAGCTTCTTTACATTGATTTGATGCAGTAAAGACAGGTACTGTCAGATGGGATGATAGATAACCTACAGCAGGGATCATCAACTAGATTCAGCCGTGGGGAAGATTTTTCTTGAGTGGATGGTCGTGGACTCTGAACATAATTTAAAAAAAATAATGATATTGCAAATTGACTGCAAGAAGACCAAACATATATATAATATTTGACTAAAATAAAATAATTTCAAACCTTGATTTCATTTGGGGACATTGCCCTGCATTGGGTGCTGTCTTTCGGATGGGATGTTAAAATGGGTGTCCTGAGTCTGTGCGGTCATTTAAATTCCCATGGCACTTGTAAGAGTAGGGGTGCTCACCCCGGTGTCATTGCCAGAGTTGCAAGAAAAAGGTTGTGAACCCTTTGGAATTAGCTGGATTTCTGCATTGATTACTCATAAAATGTATTCTGATCATCTAAGTCACAATAATAGACAAAAACACAATATGACTAAACTAATAACACACAAACAGTTGTACTTTTCAAATTTGTATTGAAGACATTGAGTAATCATTCACAGTGCAGGATGGAAAAAGTAAGTGAACCTCTGTGTTATCGACTTCTCCAAAAGCTATATGGAGTCAGGTGTTTCAATTAAGGAGATGAGATTGGAGGGTTGCACAGGTGCCCTGCCCTTTAAATAAAGACACACAAAGCTTCGTTACTGATAAATCTGTTCTTCTCCAGAAAGACTGGTTAGTGTGAACCATGCCTCGATCCCAACAACTTTCACAGGACCTTAGAAGACACATTATAGAGATGCACAAAGCTGGAAAAGGTTACAAAAGCATTGCTAAAGACCTTGGTGTTCATCCACGGTAAGACAAATTGTCTACAAATGGAGAAGATTCAGGACTGTTGCTACTCTACCTAGGGAGTGGGTGTCCTGCGAAGATCCCTCCAAGAGCACAAAGGGCAATCCTAAAAGAGGTGAGAAAGAACCCAAGGGTAACAGCAAAAGACCTCCAGAAAACTCTACAAACAATGAAAGTCTGTTCATGTGTCCACTATCAGAAAAACACTGAACAACAATGGTGTTCGTGGAGAGACACCACGAAGGAAACCCCTGCTGTCTGAAAAATACATTGTGGCACGTCTCAAGTTTGCCCAAGACTACCTGGATGTTCCACAATGCTTCTGGGAAAATGTGCTGTGGACAGATGAGACAAAAGTTGAACTTTTTGGGAAAAATACACATCACTGTGTGGAGGAAAAAGGACACTGCACACCAACACCATCCCAACTGTGAAGCGTGGTGGTTTGTGGCAGCTTTGCTGCCTCAGGGCCTGGACGCCTTGCAATCATTGATGAAACAATTAATTCAGAAGTGTATCAATACATTTTACAGGAGAATGTCAGGGCAGCAGTCCATGACCTCAAGCTTAAGAGAGGTTGGGTGATGCAACAAGACAATTACCCAAAGCACACAAGTAAATCAACTAAAGAATGGCTGAAAAGGAAGAAGATTTGTATTTTGGAATGGCCAAGTCAGAGTCCTGACCTTAAGCCAATTAAGATGCTGTGGCATGACCTGAAGAAGGCTGTACAATCAAGCCAACCCAGAAATATTGTTGAACTGAAACAGATTTGTAGGGAGGAATGGTTCAAATTTCCTCCTCAACGTTGTGCAAGTCTTATAAGCAGCTACAGGAAATGTTTGGAAGTTGCTGCTGCTAAAGGAGGAAGTTACTAAATTCAAGGGTTCACTTACTTTTTCCAGCCTGCACTGTGAATGATTACTGAATGTCTTAAATAAACATTTGAAAACTACAACAGTTTGTGTGTTATTAGTTTAGTCAGATTGTGTTTGTCTATTATTGTGACTTAGATGAAGATCAGACCACATTTTTATGAGTAATCAATGCTGAAATTCAGGTAATTTCAAAAGGTTCACAAACTTTTCCATACAACTGTAAATGCCCAACCTGGCCACATTCCATCATGGCCACCTAATCATCACTCTCATTTCTGACTGGCATATATCACTCCTCACCTCTCCACCAGCTGATCTGTGATGAGCATTCTTGCCCAAAAACAGTTGCCGTGCATCACTGAGGTGGGTGCTACTGATTGATGGTGGATGAGGTGAGTTCCCCCCTACAATGTAAAGTGCATTGAGTACTTCAGTTAGTTAAAAAAAGGCTATATAAATCCAATAAATTATTATTTGTATAAATTCACATCTCTATTATGTGTTGAAACAGATTTCTAAGATGAAAATCACTTGGAACTGATGTCCTGGTGTTTTTACAGTCGCCAGTTGGGGAACTTTAACCTAGCGAGTCAGTGACTACTTTCTCTCCCTCCTGTTTCACACACACCACCGGCCCCTGGCCATCCCCCGCCCTGCTTCAATACTTACCATCTCTCCCGAGTCGCTAAGGCAGCGCAGAAAACAAGTGTCCAAGTTTAAAGAAAGTAAAAACAATCCATGGATTTCGATTATCCGGATATGCAAGAAAAAAAACATTAAATTACTAAATTATTTAAAATGCCCATCCCTAATATAACCCCTAACACACTGAGGTAGAGTGGAGGACTCTGGGTTACTACTCTGGATACTCTGGATATTATTGTACGTACTTTATACCCTAACCTCAATGAGAAAAAGAGTTAGGGCTAGAATAAACAGTAAAAAGTGTTACCGTCAGTTGAAGGTGGATGATTATTCTCTATGGAATGATACAACTGTCACGATCGTTGTCAAGGAAATGACCGGACCAAGCGTGGTAAGCGTACATTATTTTATTTTAAATGTCGCCAAATAAAACGTACGCGAAGCTCTGTCAGGCTAAACATGCCACTAACAAAGTCAACAACCCACAAATGAGAAAAGGAAAAAGGCTGCCTAAGTATGATTCCCAATCAGAGACAACGATAGACAGCTGTCCCTGATTGAGAATCATACCCGGCCAAAAACAAAGAACCAGAAAGCATAGACTTTCCCACCCGAGTCACAACAACAATGCTATCTACACATAAAGGTAGCTTCTGAACACCAACTCCAAGAAGAGTAGTCATTAGCATTGAACATCTCTGGTTTCAAGCCAAATCATTTTCAACCGACTCACATCTAGCTGCAGTTCATAACAAGGCTACCTGTGAATACAAATCTGCCATAAATGCAACTGACAGAACATGGCAAGACATAAGTTTAACTGGTAAACATGAACATTTTTAAATTATTTGAAAAAATCATTTGTGTCTAATAATTTTTGTCAACCACTTAAAACCTCACTGCTGTCCCCCTGACAAGATCAAATGTCCTCATCTATAAAACTGTGAATGATCTGAACCACCTCTCTTCTTCTCTTCTCATTTCTTCCCCCTCTTTCGCTCTCCATCCCTTCATCTCTGCCCGTCTGTTGCCTCTTTCCACTGAATACGCTAAACCCACATATCAAACAATGAACATTTGATACATTTTCCTTCTTTTAAAACATAGATTAATGAAGCCTGATAGTCTGTAGAAATCAGAAGGGCCTCCCCCAGAACACATCACTTTATCGCCCATCGATTTTCCAGTGGGTTTTAAAGGAGGGCGGCATGCGGGTGGTGTGCGAGCAGCTCGTACAAAGAGCCCCGACGCCGGCCGCTGCTGAGAAACACATTAAGAGGCTGTCAGTTGTGTCGCCATGCATCCTGCATCATTCTTTAAGCACACGAGAAGTTCATTACACTGCACACGGCTCTGGCAGTGCAATGGGATATTCGGGGCTGTATCTGTTGTGCACTTCAGTTGACACGCAGTTGACATGGTGGAAAGAATTCACTCTGCATGTCCTGCCTCTACTATATGCCACCGGAACTGTTCTCGACTAACAAAGGAAGTTAAGGTGACTTTCAATCAATAGTCAGACTGCTTAATTGACTAAAATGGCCCAAAATAAACATTTGACATTTTAGTCGTTTAGCAGACACTCTTATCAAGAGTAACCTACAGTAGTGAGTGCTGCAATCTAAATAACATAATAAAAAAATCCCCATCAAAAGCCACCACATCCGCTATGCCACGCTTCCTCATCTGCGGTGGAAAGTGGCCGAGCTACACCTGTGTTTGTCAGACCATGAGACATCCCGAAAATCGGTCTTCATTCAAACACATCTGTAGCGTCCGAACGAACATGATGGTGGTGTCCGTTTTGCTCTACGTCCCCCACAAGTGTCACGGGACGACTCGTCTGAAGTTAACTGGTCCCGGTTAAAACATTTTATGGAAGTATGGAGGTAGTATTGTGCCTACCCCCCAAAAAGGGTTAAATATGTGTAAAAAACATTTACCTGAGCTTTCTATATCTCCTAGATATAGGACAAACACTTCAAAAATGTATTCCTCATGATTTATTTTTTGACAGTATTTTTTGCAATTTATGAATGTGTTATTCAAAGCATTTATATGGGCTATAGTAGTAAAGGCCAAATTCAATATTTTATCAAACCATTTTAATATACTTTTTTGATACCTAAAGTGGTCCTAAAATTCAAAATCAAATAGCTAAATTATCCATGATCATCTTAAAACAACGCCATATGTCAGCTTAGACATTAGTGGCTTAGACCCTGAAGCAATAAGCAATAAGGAATGGAATTAGGACGCATGGTATGTAGGGAGCAACATTTTTTCCTGACCACATGATATGCCCAGGAAAACTCTTGACCCAAGTTGAAGTCTATAACTAGGATCCAGAGGTTTTCCTGGGTAGGTAATGTGGTCAGGAATACTTCCCTGGCCCTACTAATTTATAAACATAACTGCCTGGCTAAGATATCTCCTTGGCTACAGACAAGACTTCACAGTAGCAACAGTTTCTCAAGACCCCTTTACATAACCTGTTCTTCCCATATTGACTCAAATGACTGATCACCTTAAAAAGCTCACACTCCTTTGATTTATGACGCTTCACAACAACTAAAACTCAATTTCGGCCTGCATTCCAGGGCTCTGATTTCCCAGTAAATTAGATAAACTGATATCAATTTATTCAAGGATCCAACCCGTCCCTCCCTCTCCCCTTCTTTCAAGAGACACAACCTGCACCCAACACTTGAGTGATTCTGATATTTAAGCAATATGTCTGTATTCCAGAAGCGTTCAGTAGAACATACAATCTGAAGCTAATAGAACATCTCAGAAGAGAGGTAAAAAAAAATATTATATATATATATATATATATATATACACACTACTGTTCAAAAGTTTGGGGTCACTTAGAAATGTTCTTGTTATTGAAAGAAAAGCAGTTGTGTCAAGACGGCCCGTTTTATTGCTTCTTTAATCACGACAACAGTTTTCAGCTGTGCTAACCTAATTGCAAAAGGGTTTTCTAATGATCAATTAGCCTTTTAAAATTATAAACTTGTTACCTAATACAATGTGCCATTGGAACACAGGAGTTACGGCTGCTGATAATGGGCCTCTGTAAGCTTATGTAGATATTCCATTAAAAATCAGCCGTTTCCAGCTACAATAGTCATTTACAAAATTAGCAATGTCTACACGGTATTTCTGATCAATTTGATGTTATTTTAATGAACAAAAAATGTGATTTTCTTTCAAAAACAAGGACATTTCTAAGTGACCCCAAACTTTTGAACGGTAGTGTGCAGTAGTGGCCGAAAGTTTTCAGAATGACACAAATATTAATTTTCACAATGTTTGCTTCTTCAGTGTCTTCAGATATTTTTGTCAGATGTTACTATGGAATAATGAAGTATAATTACAAGCTTTTCATTGGTGTCATTGGCTTTTATTGACAATTACATGAAGTTGATGCAAAGAGTCAATATTTGGAGCGTTGACCCTTCTTTTTCAAGACCTCCGCCCTGGCATGCTGTCAATTAACTTCTGGGCCACATCCTGACTGATGGCAGCCCATTCTTGCATAATCAATGCTTGGAATTTGTCAGAATTTGTGGGGTTTTGTTTGTCCACCTGCCTCTTGAGGATTGACCACAAGTTCTCAATGGGATTAAGGTCTGGGGAGTTTCCTGGCCATGGACCCAAAATATCGATGTTTTGTTCCCCGAGCCACTTAGTTATCACTTTTGTCTCATGGCAAGGTGTTCCACCATGCTGGAAAAGGCATTGTTCGTCACCAAAATGTTCCCGGATGGTTGGGAGAAGTTGCTCTCGGAGGATGTGTTGGTATCATTCTTTATTCATGGCTGTGTTCTTAGGCAAAATTGTGAGTGAGCCCACTCCCTTGACTGAGAAGCAACCCCACACATGAATGGTCTCAGGATGCTTTACTGTTGGCAGGACACAGGACTGTTGGTAGTGCTCACCTTGTCTTCTCCGGACAAGCTTTTTTCCAGATGCCCCAACAATCGGAAAGGGGAGTCATCAGAGAAAATGACTTTACCCCAGTCCTCAGTAGTCCAATCCCTGTACCTTTTGTAGAATATCAGTCTGTCCCTGATGTTTTTCCTGGAGAGAAGAGGCTTCTTTGCTGCCCTTCTTGACACCAGGCCATCCTACAAAAGTCTTCGCCTCACTGTGCGTGCAGATGCACTCACACCTGCCTGCTGCCATTCCTGAGCAAGCTCTATACTGGTGGTGCCCCGATCCCGCAGCTGAATCAACTTTAGGAGACGGTCCTGGCGCTTGCTGGACTTTCTTGGGCGCCCTGAAGCCTTCTTCACAACAATTGAACCGCTCTCCTTGAAGTTCTTGATGATCCGATAAATTGTTGATTTAGGTGCAATCTTACTGGCAGCAATGATGACGGCACGTGTCTCCTTGCTGGTGTCATGACGTTGGCCTGGGGGGTAGGTTTGTGACAGTCATAAATACCTCTTCCCCCCTTTTTCTCTCTCTACCCTACTGAGGTTACATTTACAAAACCCTTGGTTAACATAGAGATTCTGGGAACATCAGTAGGTGGGGGGAAATTAACTATATTCCGGTAATCCGAACAATTGAACATATGCGGTGGTACTTAATGAATATGATGTCAGTTCGGTTGTCATCTGAGACATTCACATCAATGATAAGATGACATAAACTCTACAGTGGAAAGTCTACACATCAGAGTTATCGGATTCACATGGAATTGTTGTTCAATTTAAATGTTTGAAAATGTAATTATTTGTGATGGGATGAAATGTGATTTTAGCTTCTAAAATGTGTGATTTGGGTTTTCATAAGATAGGGCCCTACTCAATCAGTGTCCCGCCCCTGTGAAGGGACATGGGCTATAAAACTTTTCAAACACGCCCTCCTCTCCTGTCCTATATAAGCCCTTGACGACAATATAACCTCCTGTTCCGAGGACTTGAGGACGACGGTCCTATGTCAGAATGGTTCAGATAATAACTACAGAACGAAGCCGACATCAGCGTGAGCTTTGGTTGCGAATGGTATGAACTTTGAACTCTTATTCACTACAGAAGTGATATCTCCTAGCCGTTGAGGTAGCAACAGCAGATGCAACGAGAGTTAGGAAGGAACAGACAGAGTATTCCGTCTATCACCCAACAACGTTACTACAACGTATCCAGAGACATTCTTCAAAGGACTCAGTTTGGCAACACGGCCTTCCATCTACCACCAACCTACCAAAGCGCAGAGTAAATATTTAGAATGCATCAGATACTGTATTTACGATAGCACAGCTTCTCCCTGTGTCCCTCAGTCTTCCCGCTCTTTCACTCAAACCCAGCCCCTTTCCTTTGTGTAACAAGCTGTCATATCTGTTCCGCTCGCTAAGGACGTTTTCCTTTATGACGTAATTTGTAATCAAGTTATGATTTAATTATGTGCATGTGTAATTCTGTGTGATTAGTTAGGTATTTAGTAAATAAATAATTAAACCCAATTTTGTATTGCTGATTCAAATTGTTAGCCAGGGTTTGTGCAGAACCAAGAATTTACAACTTTCAGATGAGACTGAATTAAGATGAGGATTAATATTGACTGCTATTGATGTAAAATATTACTCGGTCTTTAAGAGTTTATTCGGAAGATAACAGCTCTATAAATATTATTTTGTGGTGCCAAACTCTCTAGTTAATTACATTTACATGATTAGCTCAATCAGGTAATATTAATTACGGAGAAATTATTTTATAGAATAGCATGTCATATCACTTAATCCGGCATAGCCAAAGACACGACACAGGTAACCATGATTGACAGAGGAAGAGCAATGATTCCAATCACCACCCTCCTTTTGAAGCTTCCAATCTGTTATTCGAACTCAATCATCATGACAAAGTGATCTCCAGCATTGTCCTCGTCAACACTCACACCTGTGTTAACGAGAGAATCACTGACATGATGTCAGCTGGTCCTTTTGTGGCAGGGCTGAAATGCAGTGGAAATGTTTTTTGGCGATTCAGTTCATTTGCATGGCAAAGAAGGACTTTGCAATGAATTGCAATTCATCTGATCACTGTTCATAACATGGAGTATATGCAAATTGCCATCATACAAACTGAGGCAGCAGACTTTGTGAAAATTACTGTAATATTTGTGTCATTCTCAAAACTTTTGGCCATGACTGTATATTAAAACAAAGAGTAAAACTTTCTGAATCCACACGTTTCCATTGACACCACATGCTGACTTCCATTCTATTCAATCGACACCACTACATGCTGTCTTCCATTCACATCCATTGACACCACATGTTGACTTCCATTCACTTCCATTGACACCACCACATGCTGACTTCCATTCACTTCCATTGACACCACCACATGCTGACTTCCATTCACTTCCATTGACACCACCACATGCTGACTTCCATTCACTTCCATTGACACCACCACATGCTGACTTCCATTCACTTCCATTGACACCACCACGCTGACTTCCATTCACTTCCATTGACACCACACGCTGACTTCCATTCACTTCCATTGACACCACCACATGCTGACTTCTAGTCACTTCCATTGACACCACACGCTCACTTATCCAAAACTAGAGCAGAAAGTTAGTCATTTTATTGTGGACATGTGGACTAGTTATTGATTTCAAGCTATATGGGACAGAACAAAAGGTTGAGAGTGACATTGAGATGGGCTAATGTCCACTCATATTGCCCTCAATGCAATGTGGCGGAGGGAATCCACCCAGCACCCTAATGTTAGCCATCACTCATTCAAGCCCCTAAGACCGTTATTGGAGTGATTCTGACAGTGCTGGTCCATTAAGGTCTAAATTCTTTCTTGGAATGCATGAGAGAATTAGATTCAGTATAGGGCATTATGGGCAAACGTACTTAGGAACAAATGAGGGCACAATCATGGTGATGTGAATACGGCTTACATGTTATATACTGTCAAATCAATACTCCTACGGAAAACAGGGGTAAGAATTACAAGTTGGCCGAAAGACACCAGATAGAGAAACATAACAAACACACTCACATACCTTTGAAATTGAAACTAGTGTACCAACATATCAACAACAACACTTACCACCGGTGCTTGTGATCTATGCTTGAAACGATGTGGTCAGTGGTCTCATTCAAACTAGAAGGCAGTCTCATTCAAACTAGGAGGTCTGTTAGCAACACCATGGTAAAAGTGTAATGATTATAAATACTAAGGGTCATTAAGGAGGCATCGGTGCCAATGCTGTCGATATGCAGCGTATCAATCATGTTGATTGATCATCTCTGGCTCCAGTGACATCAGTTTTATGGCCTTAGAGACAGGAGTCGGTGTTTCACAATGCCATCCAATTAGAGCTGTCCATTCATCATCAGTCTGGAGAATCATTATTAATTGAGCAGAGGGTTAGCTGCCACTTCATTGTGGAGAAGAGTGGAGAGAGTGGAGAAGTGGAAAGAGGAGATCCACAGCTTCTGGAGCTCAGGGCGGTTGGTTCTTCACACTATGGCTAGATGGGGAGAATAAGGGAGGCTATACCTGGACTTGCACTGGACTCCAGTACGCCAACCAGATTTACTACGTTTGCACTTGTTTGTTTTTGTTGCAGTTTCAGAATATGTTGCCATTTCAGACTGTTTTAAATGTTTATGCATTGTTGCAGACTGTTTTGATGAGTTTGCAGAAGGAGAGTCTTCTATAACTCCTGTGTTAACTCCTGGCTTACCTTCGTTGCCTGTCGATGGTCCGTCTGGCTTGGTGATGCCTGTGCTCTTTTTCCGTCTGTGTCTCTTGCGGTTGGAGTGAGGCGAGGGGGGAGGCTCCTGCTTGGGACTGGTGGCACTGCCCACCCCATAGCTGCAGGTCAGGGACTCGGCCATCCCGTTGGCTGGAGAAAGAGAGAAACACTGATCAGTAAAAGATATCACGATCAACTGTACTTTTTGACATGCTATGTACAAGATGTTAAATACTGTGTAAACACACACAGAAACATACTACATTTGCAAGTTTAGAAGGGAAAGACAGAAGGATATGAATCATGAGATATTGACTAGTGATTATGTACCATATTATAAAAACACCATACAGTGGTAATTCATACCCTGATACCAACTAAATGAATGCAAAGTAATCGCAATAAAAAAGATGCCATCCCAAAACTGAGACACTAGCGGTCCAAAAGTAGCTGTACTGCTGTGGCTTTAGAGCGGACGAAGTAAGAACAGACAGGTATGGGGGCAGCTCAGCTTACAAATGGTTAGTTAGGTTAGCCTCAGGCCAAGCTCTCGAGACGACTGTCAGTGAGTGAGAAGGGCCTAAGAGCTGGCTATGTTTCTGGTTGCCTAAGTGATTTTATAAATGTGATATTTAACCTGCACCACAGTTGGGCAAAGAGGAGATAGGGGGCTGAAAAGATGGAGGAGTGGGTACGGGTGGGGGGGTCAACTTGCCATCTTTCTGGTTTCCTGACATTTTACATCACTTTCCTTCTCCCCCTCAGGATGCCATTATGAATCTGGGGAGAGGAGAGATTGGGGCCCAGGAGCCTTGGGGGCCGAGGAGAGGCAGCGATGGCCAGTCCATGGGCCCCATATTGCTCTCCTTCTGCCACCCCGTGTGGAGAGCAGGCAGCCTCCTCCATTGTCTCCCATCAAAAGTTCATTGTAGTGTGGCAAACTCCATTCATTTTCCTCTCCCTCCGCACCGTCCCAGCCCCAGGCACCAGGAGCGGAGGGCGGTAGGACAAGAAGAAAGGGGGCTCGTATCAGGGATTATTGCCGTTGTCGTTGCACATACTCTAATGCCGCCACTGTCGCTGGCTGTGCCATTAGCCACTAGTGTACAACATCAATTGTTAGGCCTAATTTGGTCATTACCTTACGGGAGATGGGGCTATGTTGGAGGGAGGAGTGGGATGTGGGATGGGCTCAGCAGGAGGTGGGGGATGCTTAAGTGGAGGAGACTGGAGCTCTTTAAAGGCCCCAGGCAGCCTGGTTGGAGCGTGGGCATAAAAATATAGGAGCCAACACACTATAGGCATACATTCGTTGGGATTCTTTTTGATGTCACTGAGTAAGATACATCAAGAGTCTCACTCAATACAGCCAGTACATCTGTTAATGTGGTATGTATAAATGCTGTTGGATTTATCAGAACAACATTTTAATTTTGATTTTTAAGAGGAACCATACATATTTTGTACACTCGTAGTGGAATGCATATGTTTATCTTATTTCACATGAATAACCAGGTTTTCATCTAACCATTTCATGTGGATGAATAACCTGACGCATAAAAAAAACTCACGACATTGAAACCGCAAATTTGTCAGTAAAATGTCTTAATGTCGATAAAACAAAATACGCTAGACTGGGCGATCATTTTTTAGTCTGTAAAATAGATTGTGACAATTCCAGTGGAAATGCATTTATGCGTAAACATTTACATAATAACCATCATGTCAAAGTAAACTTGGAGTCATGCAATGATGTGTTACGTTCTACTACCACCATGACGTGGAAAAACATGCTGAGTTTATAGGCAGATGAAAACTTAACTTATGGTGGTTAAGTGCATGGTGATGAGCTTCAAGCAATTTTCCCAAAAATATCAAGGGTATTATTTAAATGCTTGGCTGCCAATTATCAAATATAAATGATATTGTGCTTATCCATATGTCATCATATAATCTACCCTGTCCACTTTATCAGCGAACGTTTGTCTAGAGAGCATGCACCAAGATGAGATTGGGCAAGTATGCCATCTATCGCAACAGATTTTGTGACAAAACTATCGGTAGAGTTGAAAATACGATGGAAACACATTAGCTCGTTTTGTTATTCAGTACATGGAACCCTAAGTGTACAAGTGCTTTATGTCCACTACGTCATCACACACAGCTTTTATCAGCAACAAGTAAGTTTGATGGAAACACCACTGGTGGTAAAGACATACTGTATGAGACATACTGTATGTTTTATTTATATTTTACCTTTATTTTACTAGGCAAGTCAGTTAAGAACAAATTCTTATTTTCAATGACAGCCTAGGAACAGGGGGTTAACTGCCTGTTCAGGGGCAGAACGACAGATTTTGTACCTTGTCAGCTCGGGGTTTTAAACTTACAACCTTTCGGTTATTAGTCCAATGCTCTAACCACTAGGCTACCCATGTTTTCTTCCTCCAGATTTTGGAATATTCGCTTGCAAATTGTTGTCAAAATGGATGCAAACCTAGCTATTAACAGTCAAATGTGGACAAATGTATATAGGAGATACAAAAAAAGGCTATTGATTATAGAAACTTAATGGACGCCTCAAGATCAATAAGCATATAGTGAATTTGTAATGCTTAGTACTGGCCAGCCTACCAGAACCCCAGTTCCCTCCCTCCTTCTCTCCTCTCCTCACCGGTTGGTTTTGAATGGCAGCACAGAGGCAGAGCCACACATGTAGCCGTGGCGTGGCGTGTCGGGGCGTCTGTTTCAATTTCCCTGCTTCCCCCACAAAAGCCCCCGAGACCAGTCATTAGCTAGGTGCAGACAGCTGGGGGCAAAGGGGCCCACAGAGTTCCTTCTCCCCTCCCCCTTCTACACCCCCCCCCCCTCCCTCTTTACCTCTACCCCAGTGTCTGTCCCGCCAGCACAGCTCTGTATGACAGCTCGGAGAGGAGGAGAAGGGAACGGAGAGAGGTCCCGAACCCTCCAACCTTGTCCCCCTCTCGACGATGACAGGCAGCATTTGTTTAATGTGGCTTGAGGTGAGTGGAGGGGTCCCCTTTGGGGGCATGTCGTGTCATAAACACTTCTAATTATCAATTTTCTGCCCCTAATGTTGTGGAACATGACCCATGATCCTCTGCTCCGCCTGCACCCAAAACATGGGTCGTATACATTAGGGCACAGCGTAGCAAGACGTTCTGCAATAGAAAATTAATATGAAGGTTTCTTGTTGGACATGTTCAGCTAGTCCCTCCATGTTTCTAACAGTTTGCTTCCGCTTGGTGGCTAATTAATAAGACTAAGGTGAAGAGAAGACATACTGTACCTTCTTTGTTCTTTTTCTGTGGCTCAGACTTGTCATCGCTATTCTCTTTTCTAACACTGACTGAGTAGGTGAAAGATGGTAACTGCCAAAGAGGAATGAACATTGTGAATAAACCAGACTATATCTGTTAAGCTATTGTACATCGAAAGTACTTCTACATCTATAGTGAAGCTAAAGTAACTGGGAAGGCTTTCCACTAGATGTTGGAACATTGCTGTGGGGACCTGCTTCCATTCAGCCACAAGAGCATTAGTGAGGTCAGGCACTGATGTTGGGCGATTAGGCCTGGCTCACAGTCTGCGTTCCAATTCATCTCAAAGGTGTTCATTGGGGTTGAGGTCAGGGCTCTGTGCAGGCCAATCAAGTTCTACTACACTGATCTTGACAAACCATTTCTGTATGGCCCTCGCTATGGACCTTGCTATCTTACTGGAACTGTATGGCCCTCGCTATGGACCTTGCTATCTTACTGTGCCTAGCCCGAACCATGAAAAGCAGTCCCAGACCATTATTCCTCCTCTGCCAAACTTTACAATTAGCACTATGTATTGGGGCAGGTAGCGTTCTCCTGGCATCCACCAGATTCGTCCATCGGACTGCCAGATGGTGAAGCGTGATTCATCACTCCAAAGAATGCATTTCCACTACTCAAGAGTCCAATGGTGGTGAGCTTTACACCACACCAGCCGACACTTGGCATTGCGCATGGTGATCTTAGGCTTGCGTGCGGTTGCTTGGCCGCGGAAACCCATTTCATGAAGCTCCCAACGAACAGTTATTGTGCCGACATTGCTTCCAGAGGTAGTTTGGAACTCAGTAGTGAGTGCTGCAACCGAGGACAGTCGATTTTTACACTCTTCAGCACTCGGTGGTCCCATTCTGTAAGCTTGTGTTGCTTACCACGGCTGAGCCGTTGTTGCTCCTGGTAATGACCAGTTGACCGGGGCAGCTCTGGCAGGGCAGAAATTTGACGAACTGACTTGTTGGAAAGGTGTCATCCTATTTACGGTGCCACGTTGAAAGTCACTGAGCTCCTCAATAAGGCCATTCTACTGCCCATGTTGGCTACGGAGATTGCATGGCTGTGTGCTCGATTTTAAACCCTTTAAGCCCTTTAAATTTGTGGATCCGGCTATTTCAGCCACACCTGTTGCTGACAGGTGTGGCTGAAATAGCCGGATCCACTAATTTAAAGGGTCCACATACTTTTTTATATATAGTGTATTTACTGAGTGTACAAAACATTAGGAACATCTTCCTAACATTGTGTTGCACCCCCGGTTGCCCTAAGAACATCCTCAATTTGCCAGGGCATGGACTCTAAAAGGTGTTGAAAGCATTCCACAGGGATGCTGACCCATGTTGACTCCAATGCTTCCCACTGTTGTGTCAAGTTGACTGGATGTCCTTTGGGTGGTGGACCATTCTTGATATACACGGAAACGGTTGATTGTGAAAAATCCAGCAGTGTAACAGTTCTTGACACACTCAAACTGGTGTACCAGGCACCTAATACCATCTTTTGGCTTTCTCATTCACCCGCTGAATGACACACATACACAATCCATGCCTCAAAAAAATCCTTCTTTAACCGGTCTCCTCCCCTTCATCGACACTGATTGAAGTGGATTTAACAAGTGACAGCAATAAGGGATCTTTCACCTTTCACCTGGACAAAAGGAACACCTATGTGAGAATGCTGTTCATTGACTACATCTCAGCGTTCAACACCATAGTGCCCACAAAGCTCATCCCTAAGCTAAGGACCCTGGGACTAAACACATCCCTCTGCAACTGTGTCCTGGACTTTCTGATGGGCCGCCCCCAGGTGGTAAGGGTAGGCAACAACACATCTGCCACACTGATCCTCAACACGGGGGCCCCTCAGGGGTGCGTGCTTAGTCCCCTCCTGTACTCCCTGTTTACCCACGACTGTGTGGCCAAGCGCGACTCCAACACCATCATTAAGTTTACTGATGACACAACAGTGGTAGGCCTGATCACTGACAATGATTAGACAGCCTAAAGGTAGGAGGTCAGAGACCTGGCAGTGTGGTGCCAGGACAACAATCTATCACTCAACGTGAGCAAGACAAAAGAGCTGATTGTGGACTACAGGAAAAGGAGGTCCGAACACGCCCCCATTCACATCGATGGGGCTGTAGTGGAGCGGGTCAAGAGATTAAAGTTCCTTGGTGTCCACATCACCAACAAACTAACATGGTCCAAACACACCAAGACATTCGTGAAGAGGGCACGACAACGCCTTTTCCACATCAGGAGACTGAAAAGATTTGGCATGGGTAGCCAGATTCTCAAAAAGGTTCAACAGCTGCACCATCGAGAGCATCCTGACCGGTTTCATCACCGCCTGGTATGGCAACTGCTCGGCATCCGACTGTAAGGTGCTACAGAGGGTAGTGCGTACTGCCCAATACATCACTGTGGCCAAGCCTTCTGCCATCCAGGACCTATATACGTTGTCAGACGAAGGCCAAACAATTGTCAAAGACTCCAGTCACCCAAGTCATAGAATGTTATCTCTGCTACCGAATGGCAAGCCTTGGAGCTTCTACTCCAAGGCATAAGACTGCTGAACAATTCATCAAATGGACACCCGGACTATTTACATTGACACTCCACCCTTTGTTTTTACACTGCTGCTACTCACTGTTTTATTATCTATGCATAATCACTTTAACCCTACCTAAATGTACAAATTACCTCGACTAATCTTTATCCCCGCACATTGACTCGGTACCGGTACCCTCTGTCTATAGCCTCTGTCATTATTGTTATTTTAATGTGTTACTTTTTATTTTATATTATTTTTTACTTTAGTTTATTTAGTAAATATTTTCTTAACTCTATTTCTTCAACTGCATTGTTGGTTAAAGGCCCGTAAGTAAGCATTTCAAGTTCTACACCTGTTGTATTCAGTGCATATGACAAATACAATTTGATTTATCATGGAAAGAGCAGGTGTTTCCTAATGTTTTGTACACTCAATGTATATCTATTACTCACTGATAAGAGTCTGTTAAACCATGCATACACATCATTGAGCAACAATGTCAGAGAGTCCCTGGCAGTGCACTAGTCATCCAACATAATCTAGTGTTGACTCATCTGAAGTGCACCTCGATTCAAAGCTATCCATATCTGATGGATTGCATCAGATTTCCCATAATAAAACCTAGGAGTAGATGCCACCAACTGGCTCTCTGTTTAAAATGGAGGCACTGTAGCTCACAGTTGTGAGCCGCTCAGCAAGTTCACTTTGGCATTATTAGCTACTGGTTATGAGGTGCTGTCGGGAGCGAGAGAGCGAGGTAGCGAGGGGCGGGAATGAAGCATGTTGAGGATCAGGAGTCTCTCTCTCCTCTCAGCTGAGTGCCATATAGCCTCTCCCAGCCTCTCCTCCTGGGCATGCAGGTACTGTGGAATAGGTATCAGGGCTAACCTATGATTACAGTGTATTACACTCCCACCGGGGAAATTACCGTTTAAACATGCTGCATGATGAAGACTGTGCGCGAGACAAAGAGGGAGCTAATAGCTCGCTATCCATCGCAGCACCGAACTGCTAACTGCTTTCTGGCCCTGCCGCAAACCGGCAGCCTTCTCACAATGATAATGAATGAGAACGAGAGAGAGAGAGAGAGAGACAGAGACAGAATGAGAGAGAGAGTTTTTAATTTAATTTCTAAATGCGTAATTCAAGAGGCTCTGGGTATGGGAGCACTGTGATTTCACCGGCTAGGCCACTTGACACGGCAGCAGCTCACTGCCTGTCCTCAATCAACTGCATCGGCTGCAATTAATGGCAAAAATTAGAAACAATCACCGTCTCCCCCTTATTATCCTCAATTAGAGTGCACTAATCAAGGCCTGATCACGCTCTGCTGCTCTCTCCAAACTAAATGTCAAACTTCATTATGGACCCGGCGTGGAAATCAAACTCCCCATGTACCACGCTCTCCAGTACACGACGGGAGGGCAGAGCAGAGTAGAGTTCCAGCAATACAGCAGAACACCATGAAGTACAGAACAGGCTGGTCCTGCCTTCACTCACTGCCTCTGTGTTGAAATACCTTCACTGGAGAAACATACTCTGATGGTGTATATACCTACAGGTAACTGCCAGAATAATGGAAACACTTCAGTAAATGAGGGACACAGTATATTGAAAGCAGGTGCTTCCACACAGGTGTGGTTCCTGAGTTAATTAAGCAATCATGCTTAGGGTCATGTATAAAAATTCTGGGCAGGCCATTCTTTTAGCTATGCCCCCATAGGATGACAATGCCCCCATCGACAGGGCACAAGTGGTCACTGAATGGTTTGATGAGCATGAAAACCATGTCCGTCTCAGTCGCCAGATCTCAACAATAATTGAACACTTATTGGAGATTCTGGAGCAGGTTGGAGTTTTTTGTCAAGAATCTTGTTCTGGAGGCAGCTCTGCAGTGGTCATTAGCTGCCACGGCCACAAAGTCAACCTAACCTTAACCTCACTGCTAACCCTAAAGCCTAACCCTAAGCAAATGTTTGTTTTCATGAATTTTTACAATATAGCAATTGCAGCTGGCCTATCTAAGGGGAAATCACTCAGTTCTGCCTCCAGGAGAAGACTTATGACAATAAACGTCAACCTGCGATTCTGGAGCGGCGTTTGAGAGAGCGTTTTCCACCACTACCATTAAAACACCAAATTATGACATTTGTCATGGAAGAATGGTTTCTCATCCCTCCAATACAGTTCCAGACACTTGTAGAATCTATGCTAAGGTGCATTGAAGCTGTTCAGGCATGTGGTGGCCCAACACCCTACTAAAACACTATGTTGGTTTTACCTTTATTTTGGCAGTGACCTGTTTATATACTATAAAAAAACTTTTCAAACCCTCAGACTTGGTCAAAATGTTTGTCTGCTCCCCAGTTAGCAGGATACTGAATACTACAACAAAACTTTAACTGGGGGTCACTCACTTTGGCATTGACGGAGTTATATTGCCATTTGTAAAAATGTCACAGTGCTTAGGTGCCTGTCAAGTCTGTTTTTAATTCAGGTGTAAAGGATGAAGTATATAAAGGAAAGACAGTTTCTAAACACAGCTTCTTGTGTGGGCCCAGATTAAGAGTGGCCTGCGAAGCAATAGACAAAATGGGGCTGAGATTTAATCAAAAGGCTACGTTCAATATTCAAGAGATGTAGCTAGCTCCCCCTGCATCTCCCTCAATAGGTTTACAAATGAGGACATTCTTTAAATAATATGGAAATGGTTACCTGGACTAAGATGCATTTTATTCTTCAGCATATCATCAATCTGCTATTTTTTGTATTTTTCTTCTAAGAAGAACCATGTTTTATGTTAACCTGCAACCTTGACGAAGGATAATGGAGTGATTGGGGCTCTGGGTTGACGTCTACTCAAATGGTAAAACATTCTGAATGAACGGTGGACCTTCCTCCTATTGATTATTGAAGGTTCCATTAGAATGAAAGATAAAGAGGTCACAATTCAATCAACTGTTATGTTGTTACCTTCAAAACACTGCAGTCACATATCACATTGAATGAGTATTCTGCTGTACATTTTAATTGAGATTCGCTATTTGTAGGGCAGGGAGGCATATCAATGAATGCAATACTCAAAGAACACATTGAAGTCTACTTGTTTTCAAATGATAAAGCCCTTCTGAATCGCCCAAATGTAGTGTCAGTATACAATATTGGTAATGCAAGAATGGAACAAAGTAACATATTTACCATTTGACATGACTTATCGAATATCTATCATTCTCAGCTCATTTGGCTCATTTGGTTACCTTAAACAGAACCATGGATATACAGTAATTGAAGAAAACTGAGTAATGGAGGGAATTTAAAATCTGGTCGAGGAGAAGAAAGGATGGGGGCTAATGAGCTATGCTAATATGAAGTCAAGTCTTCTCAGTTTACCAAACAAGGAAATAGATTTTAGCTCGCTGTTTAGTAAGTAGCGTATCGGTAGAGTGGGATGACAGCACAGTGATTTGGAATACACACACGCATACATTGACCACACACACATGGCTCACTACTGAACAACATATATAAGACATGTAGCCTAGAGTACACACAAATGTGAAAACATAAACACACAAGCCTGTATACAGGTACACACGCGCACACACACACACAATTATTTGAGAGGGACCCACCACACTCTCTCCTCTAAGTAATTCTGCTTTGGGCGTGCTGCTGATGGGAGAGTAGAGGGGTAGGGGGTTATGATAGAAGTGCCTGCCTGCGTCCAGGCAGAATTGATCGTTTGGCAGTTGCAAATGAGAGACGGGGCTTGTCTGTGGAACCATGAGGCTGTGCGCACGGCACAGCGTTGGACTCCAGCAGTGCTCGAAAAGAGCGCTCTTTAAACTGCCGGGGCCCCTGGGAGCCGATGGGGAGGGGGCCGCCGCCGCCACAGTGCTAATGAGAACTAGCAGAGTGCAAACATGCATGGAAATGACTGTTATTCTGTTGATGTGCATTTAAGTGCTTTTTTACTGCCAACCACAAAGAGAGGGGAAATAACTGGTGATGAATGGTACCCCCGAAAAGCATTAATTTTCCTATTGCGGAGAGAGTGAGGGGGGAGAGGAGCCAACACGCACAGCAAATGTATTATTTTACTTCACTCAAGTGCGCTGGCAAGGCTCTGTGATGGGGTGGGAGGGAAGCGGAGTTAGGGTGCTGGGATGGCAAATAACCTTCACTCACTTCCTCTCCACCATCATCTTTCGCTTCTGTAAGATAACAGTAGGCGAAAAGGTCACAGCGATCAAAAGCCTGATTACCTCATTATGAAAACGATCTTTGTTCTATTCCACCTCTTCACCAATAACAGGGTCCTATTCATTAGGCACCAAATGGAAGAAAACGGACTGAAAAGAGGAGGGACTACCTGAACTTTTCCAATAAGAAACACTTGTTTTCCTCTGCAAAAGGTTTTGCTACAGTGTGCCGTAATGAATACAAACGGCTATTGCACCTCCACTGATATGACTGTACCAGGTCTGTTCTGGACGCTGTCTACTGTTCATTGTGTCGTGTGTCACCATCTCGCTACATCTATTTCAAGGACATCGAGTGGCTGAGACTTCCTTGAGTAAATAGTGGGAGTGGAGTTGTGGAAGAAGGAGCAGGGAAGATGGAGTAAAAAAGGAGGAAGAAGAAAAGGTGTAGGGATGAGGAAGAGGACATGGGAGGTGTGGTCGTCAGTCTCACCGGTCCCGGTGCTTGCACTGGTGGTGTTGATGACAGCTTCGTTCCATTGGTCAGCGCTGGACACAGAGAAGGAGCGTTGGTGCATGCCGTCTTTACTGCCCCCGAAGCCCACCAGATTTCCCCCGCCGACCGAATGCTCTGACTGGAGGGACGTACTACTGTTAGAGTGGGGCGCACCTGGAGAGAGAGAGAGAGAGAGAGAGAGAGAGAGAGAGAGAGAGAGAGAGAGAGAGAGAGAGAGAGAGAGAGAGAGAGAGAGAGAGAGAGAGAGAGAGAAAGAAAGGGAGAGAGAGGGGGTGTCATGCATCATCATCTCGTGTACCTGTACAAAGAGGTGCATTTCACTGAGGTTACAATCTCTTTTGCAAATCCAATTGTATGTTGCATCAAACAAGCCATATTTGTTAATAACAAGTTTTGCAGTTCTCTTTCTGTTTTTCTTTTTTTTTATCTGTACGAGAACAGACATTATAGTAAAGTTGCACAATGCTGCCGGCCCCTTTCTTGTGTTCATCTCTCTGTGTTACATGTGTAAACCCTCCATCCCTTCCCTGCCTTCCCCCATCTCCCCCTCTCCCTCCGCCTGTCTCTAATTAGCCCTTAATTAACAAGATACACTCTGATCGCTAATTATCTCGCCTCATCCTTTTGACTGCCACATCCATCTCTCCCGCCGTCGGCAGGCGGCAGGCCCCCTCTCTCTCCCCGACTTCCAATCAGGCAAACCACGGACATCTCTTTGCCTGTCTGCCTGCCTCCATTTACTAATTCATGGGCTAGGCAGCACCGTGTGGGGTCCTTCCCTCCTGTTCCTGTCTGGACAGCCACACAACACAACATATACTGACTTGACTTCTTCGAGTACAGTGTGCTAATATAAGAATATATATGTATTTTCATCCAATGAAATTAGTCTATGATAATTATTTTATTTTAACCAAAACTTTATTTATCCACCATTCCCTGTACAAAATCACAATCAAATTGAACTAAATAAGTCATTCATGGTTGATTCTGAGTCAAATGATATACATGGTATTTATCAGTAAATCAACAGTCTTATAAGATCAAGTATGGTTTTTTATTGTCAGAGCTGCAATAGAGAATACATGCCTACTATAAAGTTACCCATGAGCATTTGTTACCACACATTAAGCCCAACTAGAGACAATAGAGTGGATGAGTCATCTCTGAAATGTAACAAGATGCTCTACTCCTTAGGTTGTAGTAAAAACAAAAGGGAGTTATCAACTATATTATCATTTCTGCTGGGTATTCTCCAAGATATGATAGACTAGACTAGAAGCAATAATTGAGCACCAGTTTTATATAACTTAATCTACTGATAGCAAAGACTGCACTGAAAGGGTAGCAGTCAAACACTTTGTTTTGGTAAAAGTCACATAATATGTATTGTGTTACTTGTAACACATCAAGGTCTTTTGTTAACAATTATGAGACGTAAAAAAAAATATATTATTCAGATTGAGGTTTAACAACAATAACAGTAGCTAGATATAATATACTGTGTGCTGTGTGTAAAGTAAACCAAGCGCCGCGGCGCTCTTGTTAGGGTAAGACGTCCTTCTCATTAGCGAGAGTAATAAGTGTATCAAATTCACATAATCATGTCTAAATGGTATCAGTAATTATCTTGTTGGGCCCGGGAATATTAATCTTCAGGTCCCAGAGGGGAAGGAGCGGGATCGGAGAGAGAGAGGAGAGGGAAAGAGAGAGAGGGAACCATGCAGGGGAGTGCTGGCTGAATTTGCATCCCCAAACCAGGGCATTGGAGAGAGGGGAGAGATGATGTGATGAAGAATCATGGTGGAAAGATGCAGTAAATTTGAACAAAATCCCTCACATGTGTGTTTAATCATTGTTGATGGGGGGGGGGGCATTTTGGAGTCATTTTGAGTGAGTTACTGACTGATGGCATGAGCTGGCATATTTGAAAATCCTAAAATTATGTGAGTTTATTTGTAAATGTTATATATATATATATATATATATATATGGATGATCTATATGGATGATTCATCAAATTGAAAAATTAAAAAATATCACTTCCCTAAGATAATTGGCAATACTAGTGAATATAATATAACTGCTTTGCATTATTTAATGTATTTCAATGCAACGATTACATTCAATATTTCAATACCTCAATTAATTTAGACAACTTGCTCAACATAAAATCACTGCTACTAAAGTTCTAATAATAACTCAACTGAGCCTCAACGCCAACTTTAAAACAGAAGTGAGAATCAGAAGTGA
Source organism: Oncorhynchus gorbuscha (assembly GCF_021184085.1). NCBI lineage: Eukaryota > Metazoa > Chordata > Actinopteri > Salmoniformes > Salmonidae > Oncorhynchus > Oncorhynchus gorbuscha. The sequence continues at coordinate 29,020,290 of NC_060194.1, read as the reverse complement.
AACATTTTCGGACCAAAATGCATCAAATACACCAGTGACAAATTCTGACTTTCACACCGCACACTAGCATCCAAGATAGTACAATGATCCATCAAGTTATATCTAAAGTTAAATCAGAAGAGAAAGACAACATTTACAAGCTTCAATATTTTGACAAGATACTCTACTGTCTAATATTCAAATACTATTTCTATGGGGCAGATAGAGAACATTCTCCCCTGATGCGACCAGCTGATTATAGCTCCGGTGTAATTACATTATACGCTGCTTTATGCAGAAGTGGTCTAGGTCTGCTCTGTGGGGACTAATTGATGGATCCATGTTTAATTCATTAATCATTAGCATCACATCTGACAATTAGACATGATTGTTACTTGAAATTTTAAATATGAATCCATATAGGGTTTATGTATTTATTTAGCTATTCATTTTCCCCCTTTCGGACAGCCAAGAGTCAAACTACTTGTTGGGATATGTTGGTGTGCCTCTTACCATCAGGTACTACATACAGTGGGGCAAGAAAGTATTTAGTCAGCCAACAATTGTGCAAGTTCTCCCACTTAACAAGATGAGAGAGGCCTGTAATTTTCATCATAGGTACACTTCAACTATGACAGACAAAATGAGGGGAAAAAATCCAGAAAATCACATTGTAGGATTATTAATGAATTTATTTGCAAATTATGGTGGAAAATAAATATTTGGTCACCTACAAACAAACAAGATTTCTGGCTCTCACAGACCTGTAACTTCTTCTTTAAGAGGCTCCTCTGTCCTCCACTCGTTACCTGTATTAATGGCACCTGTTTGCACTTGTTATCAAACAGTCTCACTCCAAACTCCACTATGGCCAAGACCAAAGAGCTGTCAAAGGACACCAGAAACAAAATTGTAGACCTGCACCAGGCTGGGAAGACTGAATCTGCAATAGGTAAGCAGCTTGGTTTGAAAAAATCAACTGTGAGAGAAATTATCAGGAAATGGAAGACATACAAGACCACTGATAATCTCCCTCGATCTGGGGCTCCACGCAAGATCTCCCCCCGTGGGGTCAAAATGATCACAAGAACGGTGAACAAAAATCCCAGGAACACACAGGGGGGACCTAGTGAATGACCTGCAGAGAGCTGGGACCAAAGTAACAAAGCCAGGGACTAAAATCCTGCAGTGCCAGATGTGTCCCCCTGCTTAAGCCAGTACATGCCATGTATCGTGAGATTTTGAGTGAAAACCTCCTTCCATCAGCAAGGACATTGAAGATGAAACGTGGCTGTGTCTTTCAGCATGACAATGATCCCAAACACACCACCCGGGCAACGAAGGAGTGGCTTCGTAAGAAGCATTTCAAGGTCCTGGAGTGGCCTAGCCAGTCTCCAGATCTCAACCCCATAGAAAATCTTTGGAGGGAGTTGAAAGTCCATGTTGCCCAGCAACAGTCCCAAAACATCACTGCTCTAGAGGAGATCTGCATGGAGGAATGGGCCAAAATACCAGCAACAGTGTGTGAAAACCTTGTGATGACTTACAGAAAACATTTGACCTCTGTCATTGCCAACAAAGTGTATATAACCAAGTATTGAGATAAACTTTTGTTATTGACCAAATACTCATTTTCCACCATAATTTGCAAATAAATTCATAAAAAATCCTACAATGTGATTTTCTGGATTTTTTTCTCTCATTTTGTCTGTCATAGTTGAAGTGTACCTATGATGAAAATTACAGGCCTCTCATCTTTTTAAGTGGGAGAACTTGCACAATTGGTGGCTGAATAAATCCTTTTTTGCCCCACGGTATACCATCAGTGACCCCTAAAGTAACGCAACAGTTAAAAGATCTACTGAAAATATCAACATCTTAGTGTCATCTTAGTGACATCTTAGTGATGTTAAAGATCTTAAAGATCTTAGGCCATTAAAAGAAGAGGACCAAGTGCAGCCTGGTGAGCGTACATTTTCTTTTTATTAGAAAAATGACGCAGAACAAAACAATAAACGCTACAAAAAACAAACAGTGAAGCTAAAGGCTATGTGCCCTAAAAAAAAAAGTCAACTTCCCACAAAGACAGGTGGAAAAAAGGGCTACCTAAGTATGGTTCTCAATCAGAGACAACGATAGACAGCTGTCCCTGATTGAGAACCCTACCCGGCCAAAACATAGAAATACAAACAATAGAATATAGAATACCCACCCCAAATCACACCCTGACCAAACCAAATAGAGACATAAAAAGGATCTCTAAGGTCAGGCTGTGACACTTAGCAAAGTTACAGCGCCTTCAGAAAGTATTCACAACCCTTGACTTTTTCGACATTTTGTTGTGTTACATTTTGTTGTGTTACAAAGTTGGATTAGAATTTATTTTATGAATTTAATTTTTTTGTCAACGATCTACAAAAAATATTGTAATGTCGTAGTGTAAGAAAAATTTAAATATTTGTAAAACAAATTGGAAAAATAAATAAAACACTAATACAAGTTGGTTGTTGATCATTGCTAGACAGCCATTTTCAAGTCTTGTCATAGATTTACATGCAGATTTAAGTCAGAACCTTAACTAGGGCACTCAGGAACATTCAATGTCATCTTAGTAAGCAACTCCAGTGTATATTTGGCCTTGTGTTTTAGGTTATTGTCAAGTTGAAAAGTGAATTCTCCCAGTGTCTGTTGGAAAGCAGATAGAACCAGGTTTTACTCTAGGATTTTGTGTGTGCTTAGCTCTACTCCATATATGTTTTACATTTTTACCCATCTACCAATAGGTGCCCTTCTTTGTGTGGCATTGGAAAACCTCCCTGGTCTCTGTAGTTGAATCTGTGTTTGAAATTCACTGTTCGACTGAGGAAGCTTACAGATAATTGTATGTTTGGGGTCATTCAAAAATCATGCTAAACATTATACTATCCATGCTACTTATTACGTGACTTGTTGAACAAATGTTTACTCCTGAACTTATTTAGGCTTGCCATAACGAAGGGGTTGAATAATTATTGACTCAAGACATTTCACCTTTTCATTTTTAAAGAATTTGTAAAAATGTCTAAAAATGTAATTCCACTTTGACATTATGGAGTATTGTGTGTAGGCCAGTGACTAAACACCTCAATTTAATCCATTTAAAATTCAGGCTGTAATGAAAGGTGGAAGAAGTCAAGGAGTGTGAATACTTATCTATTCAACTGGCTAGTCACTTAGGCTGAATTTACACAAGGTACTGTAGACATACTGTCATTACAAAAAACAAACTACTGTAAAAAGAAGAAACTTGGTGTCAAAATAAAACCATAATTTCACTTTCTGTGATAATTTGGGAATTTATTTTGGCAGTTCCACCTGCATGTTAATAGACATGTCCAAAAGCTCTACCGCAATCATGTACGCCTATATCTGCATTTGACAAATATAACTAAGTGTGTAGGAGAGAGAGTAAAGGAGTGTTTTCCATGCTAAGCAGCAGCAGCGGGGCTGGCTCTGGCTGGGGCTGTAATCTAAGTAGAAGGGATGGATTAGTGGGTAGCTACAGAACGGCGGTAGCAGTAACGTCATCTTGCCTCTCATTTCTCTTTAGGCCGGCGCGGCCAGGCGTACCGTCAGAGGACTGATGAGCCGTGAAGCAGAGGCCTGACCCCACTGTGGAGTTGTTGCCATTATGTACAAGTATCAGGATAATGAGGCATTAATGCTAATGTGGGGGATGGAATCAGGGAAGGGGGGAAAGGAGGAAGGAGGGAAGTAGGAAAGGAGGGAAGGGGGAAAAGAGCACATCCTCTGTGTCTGGAGGAGGGAAGGGGGGTAATGGGGGAAGGAGGGAAGGGGGTAATGGGGGAAGGAGGAAAGGAGGGAAGGAGGAAAGGAGCACATCATCTGTGCCTGGAGCCGTGTAATCCACCACCACTATTATCACTATCACTACTGCCTAATGCCGCCCGCCATCCCTGAAAGCTTCCCCCCACACTCCCCTCTGTGGCTCAGCCATGTCATCTAATCCTCCCCCCCTCATCCAGCCGCCTCCTCGTCAGGAGCCATTAGACAGTCACCACACCCACACATCAGGCCCCGGCACTGGGCTGGTGGCCACTGAGACAGAGGCATAACCTAATGGTGGTCAGTGAGTCAGTGCCCAGTGGTTGGACTGTATGTATGCAGCCCAAAGCAAGATGAAGACTCACTGGTTTACAATGTAAGAGGGAGGTACTGTGCAGCACAGTCAAACCCCCCCCATATGATTGATTAAAACTGATGGGCCACATTAATACTTTGATACAATGTATCTGTCGTGGGTAAAACGGTTCCGCTGAACACTCAGACAGAGGAGAAGGAATGAGGCCTGCACACGTTTTTACTCATGGACACATGTGTTTATTCATTTAGTCTTTGTCTCCATCTCTCTCTCTTCTCCTCTCCATCTTCTTCCCCTCTCTCTCTCCTCTTGTGATTCTAAAGGTCTTTAGATCCAGGTAGTGAATGGATTACCAAAGGCAAAGACAGGGTTGTGATTCAGACACCATGAATGACAAATTAATCCTTTGTTCCCTTCATCAATTGCATGCCTAATGAAATCAAACTCACTCCGATCGCATCATCAGGAGAGGGTGCTCCAACGGGAGACCTGCCCTGATTTGTAACCTTTCTCTCCTAATTGGAGATGAACTAAAATCGCCCTCGTATTGTTCCCCTCCCAGACGCAAAAAAATAGTGAGAATCGGTAGTGAGTTGTCTCAACAGCATCCTTTACTAGCTCTGTATTTACAACAGAGTTAAACAATATTTCTTTAAAAACAAAAAACAGCATTTGGCCTCTTTTTCAGGGCCCCATAACCACTCCTCTCCCCATCACCCCTCTCTCCCTTCAGACACCTCTGCTCTCTTCTCCCTCCTCCTGAAGGTTAATTGTTTATGAGTTGGAAGTTGGAACGTGACCTCCACCCCCTGTCCTTCACTCTGTAAACTCATAAATCTTCTCAGGCATTTGAATAATTAACCTCTTGAGTAGGGTCCTGATGGTCAAATCTTGGCCAGGATCAACAAAATAAGTAAGGGCTGGGCCACAAGTGGTCCCTACTGGCCAGTCTGTCTATTCCACTACTGCACAATCCAATTAGCTACAACCATGGCAGGAGGTAACAGACACTGCTCCTCGGCCGATGGAGGACACCCTCATTACCCCACTCCCCTCTATCCCTCTCCCCACATCACCCCCGTCTGGGGACCACTCTGCTAATTAGTAATAATTACTCTTAGTAATAATTAATCCTAACCCCTAAATTTAATCACTGGTTTCTCCTCGCCTCTCTGGGCCTTGCTGCCAGTTCCTGCTAAAGCTCCCTCCAGCCTCCAGTGGCACAGCCAGCTCTGTCTATTTATAGGCCTATGTGGACTGAAGGAAGGAAGGCATTGGTACTGGCAGGACACAGGACAAGCAAGGCAAGCCCCCTGGATGGAATTTAGGTCAGAGCTAAAATTCAACATCTGGACAAAATAAAATTGTCCTTCGATGGGAAATTCATATTTTTTTGATGATTATTATGAACAAATGAATCATATTTAGATCATTTAAAGGGGCAATCTGTCTATGAATTTGAGAGTGGTTACATTTCTCGAGCCATATCCCTCAGCTTTTTACTGAAACAGTGGCGGGAATAACGCTATGTAATTGTTTCTACTATAGACATTAAAACCAGTAGATGGTGATAGTGCTGACGTCATCCATGTATTCCTACGGAAAACTCCCGATGGTGCATGAAGCCGGAAATATTTCAATCGTGTTGTATTGCTGAATGGCACCAAAAACAAAATCGATAAGGATCATGGTGAAAGTGGGCGTAACTAGCAAAGGATCATGGGCGATGTAGTCATTTTCATCCTGCCTGAGAGAGTCAACCTTAATGTCTATGGCAAGAGGGCGCAAGCCTCCTCGTAGCCTGTCCGCCCGTGATTTGTCTTTGTCAGCACGTGGTCCTGTGTGACGACAAATGTAGTCAGAATGAATCACTATTTAATTGAATATCTCAATTTGTAGCGAACTTTAAAATAATTCACAGTGTGGATGAAACTTGATTATAATTAAATAATTTTAGAGGCCAAAGAATGGTTTGGCTGTTCTGGTGTTCGTAATTTACATAGGCTTTCTATGGCAAGCCAGGGTTTATTGGCACCACTAAGTTGCTTTGCAGTAGCCAACCAGTAGAGCTTGTGACTTCTCAAGTTGATTGGCCCTTTAAGATAGAATATATAGTCTTATAAGCACTCCTTCAGTAATCATATCATTGTGTTAGCTCATCTGCATCTGCATAATGACATTGTACCAAAATCTAAAGAGTTTTCACATAAATACAGCAATAAAATACACATTACGTGATCATTATATATTTCACCTATTAAAATGAACTTTATTGTATCTTCTGGGCAGTGAATGGTATTAGTGTCTCTGAAGAACCTCTATTGATTTTCTGCTGGACCGGACATGAAGTCGATAGAGATTTACATACAGTTGAATTTGGCATCAGATTGCTTAGCTTAAGTTATTCAGTTGCTAGCTTTTTGCACATACCTCGGTCTGTGGTTGTTGAAAGTGTTTGATTGGGTTCTGGAGCAAGGTAGAAGTTGTTCCTATAGCCGCAGATCTCAAATCGGATTATTTTACTCCCAAACCTGACCATAACTGTTAAGAGGAGGAATAAATATCTGACCCTGTATCAGTGGTTAGTAGGCAACTTCTACCTACTCTGTTTGTCTGTATTATAACAGATGTGGATTCCTCAAAATTGGAGAGCAGACTTCAGTCAAATACTTTTGAAATATATGCAAGTATTTGAGGTGTGCTTAATTTAGCTTTTTGTGGACTATTCTATTTGTTCCACTGTAACATGGAAATTAAATAAAGGGTAGCTTATCATTTTATTTGAAATAATTTGGCATATGTTTTTGACCGAGGTCTGGTACAGAGGTCTGGCATGGACCCAGAGTGGTGACTATAGGGTGGCCCTCTTACCTGCAGTGCCCACTCCTAGCTGCAGGGTGCTACGGTCCTTGGTCAGCCCGTTGGTCTTGGGGCTGGCGGTGGGGGCGATGGTGGTGACCGCTCTGGGTGGTCGCTTCCCTGGCACCTTGACCGTGGTCCTCAACAGGTCAATCTCTTTACCGTGCACATTCTGCATGTAGTCCTGGAACGCACATCACAAAACACACTGAGTCAATCTCATTAGTCTAAACGTGGATGATCATGAAAAACCTTTAAAAACTACAAACTAATGATATAACTTCCATCCTGACATACAGTAACAAAACTGACTGACAGATAGCCATTTCATGAACATTACCTGTGCCCACGCTGCCTCACAAACTAGCTCAGTTATAGACTTAATGAGTAGACCAGGACCCTCCAATCCTGTTCCTGCAGAGCTACCATCCTGTAGTTTTTCACGCCAACCCTAATCTAGTGCACGTGATTCTAATAATTAGCTGGTTGATAAGCTGAATCAGGTTAGTTACATCTGGGTTTGGAGCAAAAACCTACAGGAGGTTAGCTGTCCAGGAAGAGGGTTGGAGAACCATGGAGTAGACTAATGAATACAAACGGTCTCATTCTCTCTCATAACGATTTAGATTTAAAACAACATCACCACCCCAAATGGACGAGGAAGGGAAGCCAAGGTGAAAATCATTGAGCTCAGCAGAAAAAGCCAGAGGAGAACTCTCCGCTCTGCCTTTTGCCTGGTATGCCCCCCCCCCTTCCATCTCTTCCTTTCCTTTATCTCTCCCTCAATCTTTCTCCTTCCTTTATCAGGGTTCCATAAAGCACTCATCTCTTCCCCTGCCTCCTCTCTAATTACCCAGCCAGCTAGCGCTCCTCGCTCTCATTTCCTTTTATTGCTGGAATTAACAGCCAGATCGAAGCGTGCAAAGCTATTAAGATGTGTGATTAAGCCACATTCAATTAGTTTCTACAAACAATTTAATTGATGTAGCAGATAGAATTAACAGAAGGTGATTGTGTGGATGGCTTGGCTGACTGTGAAATTAAAGGGATCCTCGCACTCTTGTTCTGTATCTCGCTCTCCCCCTCTCTCCCTTCCCACCTTCTCGCTCTCTCTTTTTCCCGCTCTCTCCTTTTCCCGCTCTCTCCATCCCACCTTCTCGGTCTCTCTCCCTCCCACCTCTCTCCCCCGCTCTTTCTCTCCCTCCCACCTTGTCTCCCGCTCTCTCCCCCCTCCCACCTAGTCTCCCCTGCTCTCTCTACCACCTTCTCTCTCTTTCTACCACTTTCTCTTCCTCCCTCCCACGTTCTCTCCCTCCAACTCTCTCTGCTTGGTAAGTCAGAATGGTAGTAAACACATGTCTGCTAATGTAACAGTGATTCCTGTTCTGCCTCAGCTCTGGTCAGTGAGGTAGCAGACAGACATTCAAGACAGAGTTAGTAGACATGCTCCTGATGAACTACGATAGGTATAATTAGCAGCTAGCTAGTCAGTTACATACATCACTGTAACACTACGCTGCTCTGCTAATAATGGCTACTAAAGTTAAGGCATTACCACCCAGTCAATAAAATAATTTAATAAAAACAAATGTAATCAATTCATGTTGCATGCAAATTACAATTTCTCTACTATACAGTGCATTCGGGAAGTATTCAGACAGACCCCTTCCCTTTTTCCACATTTTGCTAAGTTACAGACTTACTCTAAAATGGATCAAATAAAATCCTCATCAATCCACACACAATACCCTGTAATGACAAAGCTAAAATAGGTTTTTACTATTTTTTTTGCAAATAAAAACAGAAATACCTTATTTACATAAGTATTCAGACCTTTTGCTATGAGACTCGAAATTGAGCTCAGGTTTTTGTATTAGTATTTTTTATAGATCCCCATAAGCTGCTGCCAAGGAAGCAGCTACTCTTCCTGGGGTCCAGCAACATTAAGGCAGTTTATACAATTTAAAAAACATTACAATACATTCAGACTGTGTGCCCTCAGGCCCCTACTCCACCATTACCACATATATACGTTTGTGTATAGTGCGTATGCTATCATGTGTGTGTGGGTATGCGCCTATGTTTGTGTTGCTTCAGAGTCCCCGCTGTTCCATAACATGTTTTTTTATCTGTTTTTTAAAATCTAATTTTACTGCTTGCATGATTTACTTGATGTGGAATAGAGTTACATTTATTTATGTCTCTATTTAGTACTGTGCCCCTTCCGTAGTCTGTTCTGGACTTGGGGATTGTGAAGAGACCTCTTGTGGCATGTCTTGTGGGGTGTGCATGGGTGTCCGAGCTGTGCGCTAGTAGTTCAACATGTCAATACCTCTAATAAATACAAGCAGTGATGAAGTCAATCTCTCTTCCACTTTGAGCCAGGAGAGATTGACAAGCATATTATTAATGTTAGCTCTCTGTGTACATCCAAGGGCCAGTCGTGCTGCCCTATCCTGAACCAATTGCAATTTTCCTAAGTCCTTTTTAGTGCCACCTGACCACACAACTGAACAGTAGTCCAGGTGCGACAAAACTAGGGCCTGTAGGACCTGCCTTGTTGACAGTGCTGTCAAGAAGGTAGAGCAGAGCCTTATAATAGACATACTTCTCCCCATCTTAGCTACTGTTGTATCAATATGTTTTGACCATGACAGTTTACAATCCAGGGTAACTCCAAGTAGTTTAGTCACCTCAACTTGCTCAATTTCCACATTATTTATTACAATATTTAGATGAGGTTTAGGGTTTTAGTGAATGATTTGTCCCAAATACAATGCTTTTAGTTTTAGAAATATTTAGGACTAACTTATTCCTTGCCATGAAACTAACTGCAACTCATTGTTCATTTTTGCAGTTATTTCAATCGCTGTAGTAGCTGACATGTATAGTGCTGAGTCATCTGCATACATAGACACTCTGGCTTTCCTCGAAGCCAATGGCAATTCATTAGTAAAGATTCAAAAAAGTAATGGACCTAGACAGCTGCCTTGGGGTATTCCTGATTCTACCTGGATTATGTTGGAGAGGCTTCCATTAAAGAACACCCTCTGTGTTCTGTTCGAGAGGTAACTCTTTATCCATATTATATCAGGGGGTGTAAAGCCATAACACATACGTTTTGCCATCAGCAGACTATGATCGATAATGTTAAATGCCGCACTGAAGTCTAACAAAACAGCCCCACAATATTTGTATCATCAATTTCTCTCAACCAATCATCAGGCATTTGTGTAAGTGCTGTGCTTGTTGAATGTCCTTCTCTATAAGCATGCTGAAAGTTAGTCAATTTGTTTACTGTAAAATAGCATTGTATCTGGTCAAACACCATTTTTTCCAAAAGTTTACTAAGGGTTGGTAACAGGCTGATTGGTCAGAAATTTGAGCCAGTAAAGGGGGCTTTACTATTCTTAGGTAGAATTTGACTTTTGCTTCCATTCAAGCCTGAAGGCAAACACTTTCTAGTAGGCTTAAATTGAAGATGTGGCAATATCGTCCGCTATTATCGTCAGTAGTTTTCCATACCGGTGGCTTGTCATTGTTGATAAACAACAATCATTTTTTCACCTCTTCCACACTAACTTTATGGAATTTAAAATGACAATGCTTGTCTTTCATAATTTGGTAAGATATACTTGGATGTGTAGTGTCAGCATTTGTTGCTGGCATGTTATGCCTAAGTTTAATTATTTTTTTATTGGCAAAAATAGCAAAGTAGTTGGCAATATCATTTGGTTTTGTGATGAATGAGCCATCTGTTTCAATGAATGATGGAGCTAAAATTGCCTTTTTCCCCAGAATTTCATTTAAGGTGTTCCAAAGCTTTTTACTATCATTTTTTTATTTAATTGATCTTGGTGTCATATTTTAGTTTCTTATTCTTTTTATTCAGTTTAGTTACCTGATTTCTCAATATGCAATACGTTTGCCAATCGGTTGTGGAGCCAGACTTCTTTGCCATTAATTTTGCCTCATCCATCTCAAACATATAATTTTTAAATTTCAATCCATCAATCCACAGGGATTTAACAGTTTTTACACTCATTTTCTTAATGGGTGCATGCTTATCAGCAACTGGAATAAGCCATTTCAGAAATGTGTGTCACGCCCTGACCGTAGATTGCTTTGTATGTTTCTATTTTTAGTTTGGTCAGGGTGTGATGTGGGTGGGTATTCTATGTTGTAGGTCTAGGTTTTCTTTTTCTATGTGTTTGGCCTGGTATCGGTCTCAATCAGAGGCAGCTGTCTATCGTTGTCTCTGATTGAGAGCCATACTTAGGTAGCCTGTTTTCCCTTTTTGAGTTGTGGGTGATTATTTTCCGTTTCAGTGTTTTCACCATACAGGAATGTTTTGGTTTTCCTTTATTCTTTTGTTCGTTTGTATTCAGTGTTTCGTTTATTAAAGGCATCAGGAACACGCACCTCGCTGCGCTTTGGTCTATTCCTTCTTCCACCAACAAAAATCATTACAATATGTCAATTGTAGTGTCTGTTTGCTCCTCATTACACACCAGGACTAACATATATTCTTTACATCAATAACATAGGAATCACTACAAAACGTATTGTATGACCTCTTATACACTACATTAGGCCCAGCCTTTGGAACTTTGGTTTTCCTAGATATGACTACTATATTGTGATCAGTACATCCAATGGATCTGGATACAGCTTTCAAGCAAATTTCTGCAGCATTAGTAAAGTTGTGATTAAAGCATGTTGATGATTTAATTCCTGTGCTGTTTATAACTACCCTGGTAGATTGACTGATAGCCTTAACCAGGTTGCAGGCACTGGTTACAGTTTGAAACTTTTTCTTAAGTGGGTAGCTTGATGAAATCCAGTCAATATTTAAATCACCCAGAAAATATAACTCTCTGTTGATATCACATACATTATCAAGCATTTCACACATGTTATCCAGATACTGACTGTTAGCGCTTGATGGCCTATAGCAGCTTCCCACCAAAATGGGCTTTAGGTGAGTCAGATGAACTTGTTATTATATTACTTCAACAGTATTTGACATGAGCTCCTCTCTAATCTTCACAGGAATGTGGTTCTGAATATAAACAGCAACACCTCCACCATTGGCATTTCCATATTTTCTATAAACTCTGCATCACAATGGAATAGATTAGCTTAGCTGGTCTTCAGTCATTGATAAGTCATTGTCTCAACGCAGCCTTATAGTGCTGTGAAAGGATCCAGGATCCCAAATGATTTGGGTGGATCCCATCCTCCTTATAAAATGTGTTTTGTTTCCAAAAGGTTGTGGAATTGTCAACAAAAGTTAGACCCATTGAGCTGCAATAATCACGTAGCCAGTTGTGAAGAGAAAGAATCCTGTTAAAACGTTCAATGCCGCGATTCAGAGATGGTAGAGGGCCAGATATTATGGAGCTTTTGTTAGTGTTTAGCAGAGAGTCAATCAACTCTTTAAAATCCAGTTTCAACTATTCAGAACTGCCCTTCATAATGCCATTAAAACCCACATGGACTACGATAGAATCGATTTCCACGTCCTGGCGTAGTACATTCGGGAGCAACTTAGTAATGTCATTTACTCGAGCTCCGGGATAAGACATTGTTTTTGTACAAGGAATGGTCACATTTCTTACCATGGATCTGCCCAGAATCCCAGCTGGAGTGGATGAGGAAATCCGCCCACTCCCACGCCTCTCAGGATTCGGAGAACCCTTTATGGACAGGCGATAGGCAGGATAACTTGAACACGTTGCTCCCGGCGCCTGTGGCAGGCCTCCGACAGATGGAGAAGCACCGCTCGATCCAAAGCAGGGACAGAAGGTCGATGTTGATTTCGTAGTTGTAGGCACTGCGGTCGCAGACACAGGCACCCCCAGTGACGAAGGTGCAGGAAGATCAGGCTCCAGGATGGCGAAACTATTTTCTGTTTGTATCCTCTCCGGGCCTCTCGTTAGGAGTGTAGACAGCTTTGCGGGAAGTAGCTGTCTTCAGCTTCCACGGTTCATGATAATCGACCATCGCTGAGCTACTTCTATGCCGCTATCAGATGGGGGAGCTCTGGGCAACACCGGCCAGTCGGATAATGACAAACGACAAGGCGGAGATGCATCCAACATGCGCGAAAGCCATCCAGCCACCGGTGTAGAAAATGTAAACATTCCACTCTACGTTTTCCCCAGTTTCTTACGTAGGTTGGTGACCTGCGTGATCAACGAAGCCACCTCAAGACTATAATCCTCGGCAAGTAAAAAATTGCTGCATCGGTACTCCGAGTGGTCTGGTTTGTCCCGAAACAGTGCATAATAGATACAGCTCCTACAGTGCTGGAACCGTTAATTTATTTCTTCAGACAAAGAGGGCTCCATTGAAAAACGAATCTGGTACCAACTTCGTTAGCTTTATGGCTAGCAGCTTAGCGTCTCTGTCAAGCAGGCTTAAACCTGTCTGTTAACTTCTTGGTGACAGGGGGAAGTATTGAGTAGCTTGGATGAATAAGGTGCCCAGACTATACTACCTGCTACTCTGTCCCAGATGCTAATATATGCATATTATTAATAGTATTGGATAGAAAACACTCTGAAGTTTCTAAAACTGTTTGAATGATGTCTGTGACTGTAACAGAACTCATATGGCAGGCAGAAACCTGAGACAAATCCAACCAGGAAGATGGAAATCTGTGGGAAATCATTTAAGTGATTGCCTATCCAATATGCTGTGCCTATGGGGCCAGATTGCACTTCCCAAGGCTTCCAGCAGATGTCAACAGTCTTTAGAAAGTTGTTTGAGGCTTCTATTGTGGAAGGGTGTCGAATAAGAGCTGTTTCAACAAGTGGACTAGCCTGAGGCCAATCAGTTGTTTACTGCGCGGCCACGCGGGCGCACCGTTCCTTCTTTTTCCTCTGTAGTGAATATGCTATTGTCCGGTTAGAATATTATTGAAGACGTATTATAAAACGACCCTAAGGATTGATTGTAAAAATCGTTTGACATGTTTCTACAAACTGTAATGAAACTCTTTTGACTTTTCGTCTGGATTTTGCGCTCGCACATTGTGCCTTTGGAATAGTGAACTAAACGTGCAAACTAAACGCGCAAACAAAACGGAGGTATTTGAACATAAATATGGACGTAATCAAACAAAACTAACATTTCTTGTGGAAGTATGAGAACTTGCAGTGCATTCCGACGAAGATCAGCAAAGGTAAGTGAAGATTTATAATGCTATTTATGACTTTTGTTGACTCCACAATTTGGCGGGTAACTGTATGGCTTGTTTTTGTGGCTGAACGCTGTTCTCAGATGATTGAATATTGAATATTGTGCTTTTGCCGTACAGCGGTTGCATTAAGAACAAGTTTATCTTTAAGTTTATCTTTAATTCTATGTAAAACATTTATCTTTCAAGTTTATGATGATTATTTCTGTTATTTTATGTGGCTCTCTGCAATTTCTCCGGATGTTTTGGAGGCACTTCTGAACATGACGCCAATGTAAACTGAGGTTTTTGGATATAAATATGAACTTGATCGAACAAAGCATACATGTATTGTGTAACATTGAGTCATGGGAGTGTCTTCTGATGAAGATCGTCAAAGGTTAGTGATTCAGTTTATCTATATTTCTGATTTGTGACACCTCTCTTTGGATGGAAAATGGCTGAATGCTTTCTGTGACTAGTTGCTGACCTAACATAATATGTTCTGCTTTTGCCGAAAAGTATTTTTGAAATTGGACACTGTGGTTGGATTAACGAGTAAGTGTATCTTTAAAATGGTGTAAAATACTTGTATGGTTGAGGAATTTTAATTATGAGATATATGTTGTTTTGAATTTGGAGCCCTGCAATATCACTGGCTGTTAGCGAGGTGGGACGCTAGCGTCCTGAACGATCCCAGAGAGGTTAAGCGGGATTCCATGACAAGACATAGAGGTCCTGGCTGTTAAAAACTAACCGCATCGTGGAATCCATTTAATGAATATCGGTTTTGATTCAATCAAAAATAACAAACCGAGAGCACAATGTTCAGTTGTGCACTCTGATGATGTGCGACGACATCATCAGAGCGTTCAGGACCTCATCCTGTTTCCATTAATCATCCTTGAGATTTTTCTACAACTTGATTGGAGTCCACCTATTGTAATTTCAATTGATAGGACATTATGGAAAGGCACACACAAAGATCCCACTGTTGACAGTGCATGTCAGAGCAAAAACCAAGCTATGGTCGAAGGAATTGTCCGTAGAGCTTCCGAGACAGCATTGTGTCGAGGCACAGATCTGGGGAAGGGTACCAAAACATTTCTGTAGCACTGAAGGTCCCCAAGAACACAGTGGCCGCCATCATTCTTAAATGGAAGAAGTTTGGAACCACCAAGACTCTTCCTAGAGCTGGTCGTCCGGCCAAACTGAGCAATCGGGGGAGAAGGGCCTTAGTCAGGGAGGTGCCAAGAACTCCATGGTCACTCTGACAGAGCTCCAGAGGTCCTCTGTGGAGATGGGAGAACCTTCCAGAAGGACAACCTTCTCTGCAGCACTCCACCAATCAGGCCTTTAAGGTAGAGTGGCCAGAGGGAAGCCACTCCTCTGAAAAAGTCACATGACAGCCCGCTTGGAGTTTGCCAAAAGGCACCTAAAAGACTCTCAGACCATGAGAAACAAGATTGAAATCTTTGGCCTGAATGCCAAGCGTAACTTCTGGAGGAAACCTGGCACCATCCCTAAGGTGAAGCATGGTGGTGGCAGCATCATGCTGTGGGGATGTTTTTCAGAGGCAGGGACTGGGAGACTAATCAGGATCGAGGGAAAGATGAAAAGAGCAAAGTACTGAGAGATCCTTGATGAAAACCTGCTCCAGAGCATTCAGAACCTCAGACTGGGGCAACGTTTTACCTTCCAACAGGACAAGGACCCTAAACACAGAGCCAAGACAATGCAGGGGTGGATTCAGGACAAGTCTCTGAATGTCATTGAGTGGGCCAGCCAGAGCCCGGACTTGAACCCGATCGAACATCTTTGGAGAAACATGAAAATAGCTGTGAATTGACGCTCCCTATCCAATCTGATAGAGCTTGAGAGGATCTGCAGAGAAGAATGGGAGAAACTCCCCAAATACAGGTGTGCCAAGCATGTAGCGTCATACCCAAGACGAATCGAGGCTGTAATCGCTGCCAAAGGTGCTTCAACAAAGTACTGAGTAAAGGGTCTGAATACTTATGTAATGGGAGATGTAGTTTATTAATAAAAAAATGAATTTGAAAACATTTCTAAAAACCTGTTTTTGCTTTTAAATTATGGGGCATTGTGTGTACATTGATAAGGGAATGTTTTTATACATTTTAGAATAAGACTGTAACGTAACTTAATGTGGAAAAAGTCAAAGGGTCTGAATACTTTCCAAATGCACTGTATTTGGCTTTCATAGAATATATTATCTCAAATTGGACAAAACAATTCTCTGACTCTCGGGGCAAAAATTTGGACTGGACACATGTACAAATGCTCATCTCTAACTTTCACCAAATCTTCCTTTGAAAACCAAGTCATTTGTTGTATTTAGACAAACATTACCACCATAGAATAGAGGTGAGACCGTGAGAGGAAGGGCGTGGGGCAGCAATGTCATGCTGTGGTGGGGGGGGGGTCTGACAGAGCTGTCTGCCGGCTGGCTGCAGCGGAGTGTTTAAGAGGTATTAGCGGCCCAGCGGGACTCTGACAGAGACGGATGTTGCTGGCCGCTCAGCCTCCGCCAAGCGCCACGCACAGCGGCGAGCGCCATTATAAATACAAGCCAGCATGGTGGCCGGGCGTGGCGGGCACACAGCAGCAACAGCTAGCGCCATGTATGTCTCCATTACCCGGCCACCACAGGGGTGGGGGGATAGAGATGACCACCACCTCCGCCTCTACTCTACCCCCCCCCTCCCGTTTATAATCAGAATCACACTAAGATGGGGTACTAATAATCAGAGGCTGAAAGGTCTTTGCTAACATTTTTATCTCTCAGAAACCTTCTTCATAAATGTATCAATATGTGTACATAACAGTTAAATCATTAATTTCCACTTTTTGTGAGGGACAAGCTTGCATGTTTCGCTAATGAATGTAAAGTATATTCTACACATATCCCTTAAACAGTCCACTACAAACGGAGATATACTAAATGTAGGGTTACTCACATGTAAACTGGGGTGGTAGGTGAGAAGGCCGTTGTCACACAGTGTGACGTATTTCTTCTTCCACTCCTTATTCAGGGACTTCCCACTTCTCTTCAGAAGGATGCCCTGGAGGAGAGAGAAGAGAAGAAGAGAGGGTCAGAAGATGTCTTCCTCCAGCTAAACACAATGGACTAGAACATATAATGTAAATAACTTGGGATGACAATAAGAACACTTGCTCTATCCTTAGATCAAGCCAGAGTGAATAAAACAGTCATTTTACAGCAGCAGGTTGCCTGTATGTGAGTGTGTGAAGTACAAACTTTTTCAACCTTCCAACTTTTGATTGTCATTGGTCACTGTAACCCCATGGTCAATGCAATACAACAACGGTCAACGGTGTAATCAATGTTCAACGTCTATAGATGATATTTAACGGTGACTACTTGAAACTTCAGAATTGGTGCTGTCCTACTGTAACCGACTGTCTCACATTCAAAGTGAGCAGAGACAATCCAATTTTCCCATGTATTCATTCATCCCCATGTCCTGACCAGTTGAACTCTGGAGGACCCCTTCATCCAGGGATTAGGTGTGTGATCTCCCCCTCTTCAAAGCCTTGACTCAGCCCCTCCCCTCTATTCCACCATTATCTTCTGGAGCCTTAACCCCTCAGATGTTTGACTTTGTCTGCTTGGTCAATCCAGGGTAAACAATGGCAGTTCCTGGGGCTGTGAGGGGGTCTTTGTGGCTGGGGGGCGGTGACGGTCCTCTGGGGGTAAGGACCAGGGAGGACCAAGGGAGAGGCATGCTTAATTAGGGGATTAGCAGCGGAGTGTTGTGCTTTTACAACCAGGGTTCTGTGTGTGTGTGTGTGTGTTTGCTACTGTGTGTGTGCCTTTTTCCTCTGTGTGTGTGTGTGTGTGTGTGTGTGTGTGTGTGTGTGTGTGTGTGTGTGTGTGTGTGTGTGTGTGTGTGTGTGTGTGTGTGTGTGTGTGTGTGTGTGTGTGTGTGTGTGTGTGTGTGTGTGTGTGTGTGTGTGTGTGTGTGTGTGTGTGTGTGTGTGTGTGTGTTAAATAGGGTACCCTCACCCTTCGATGTTGTCCTAGGCTGGGTCATCCTTCAGGGCTGTATAATTCTGATTAACACATCAGGAAGGGCCAGACCCTTGGTGACCCAGAGACCAGCCTGGGGGCCGACTATCATCCTAATCCTGGCCCCGGTCCTCCTGCCTTGATCTGGACCTGGCCCCAGCTTCCTCATGCTGGGGCCCCAGGACAGCCTCTGTATGCCCAGAGAGAGTAGCTCTATACCCAGCATTTATAGTAGCTGGGGACTTAAATAAAGGAAATCTGAGGATAACGCTACTGAAATTCTATCAACACATCTCCTGTGCTACACGTGCATCGAGGACTCTGGATCATTGCTACTCTCCCTTCCGGGATGGTTACAAGGCCCTCGCCCACCCTCCCTTCGACAAATCAGATCACACTTCCATTCTGCTCCTCCCCAACTATAGGCAGAAACTTAAGCAGGAAGCACCCGTCGTAAGGACTGTGTAACATTGGTCTGACTTATCCAAACCAAAAACAGCAAAACTGAAAGAGCGAACCATCACATTTAACCATGGTAGGGTGACTGGGAACATGGAGGTCTACAAACAGACCAGCCATGACCTCCCTAAGGCAATCAAAGAGCGAAACGATGATGTGGATTCACAATTCAATGGCTTAGACATGAGACATACTGTATGTTTTATTTATATTTTACATTTACATTTACATTTTTTACCTTTATTTAACTAGGCAAGTCAGTTAAGAACAAATTCTTATTTTCAATGACAGCCTAGGAACAGTGGGTTAACTGCCTGTTCAGGGGCAGAACGACAGATTTGTACCTTGTCAGCTCAGGGGATTTGAACTTGCAACCTTTCAGTTACTAGTCCAACACTCTAACCACTAGGCAACCCTGCCGCCAGGGACTCAAGACAATCACAGATTATAAAGTATTTTTGAGCGAGACGTCTCGCTCCTGGACAAGCTAAACACCTTCACCAGCTTCGGGAAAAACAACATCAAGCCGCCGACACGGGCCCCGGCCACTCACAAGGACTGTGTGCTGCTGTTCTCTCCGTGGCCGATGTGAGTAAGTCATTTAAAAGTTTTAACCATCACAAGGCTACCTGCCCAGAAGGCAACCCAAAATTAGTTCTCAGAGCATGTGCAGACGAGCTGGCTGGAGTGTGAATGAACATATTAAATCTCTCCATATCCCAGTCTGTTGTCCCCACTTGCTTCAAGATGTCGACCATTGTTCCTATACCCAAGAAAGCAAAAGGTAACTGAACTAAATGACTATAGCCCCGTAGCACACACTTCTGTCATCATGAATTGATTTGAGAGGCAAGTTAAGGATCATATCACCTCCACCTTACCTGACACCATAGACCCACTACAATACGCATACCACCCCAACAGCTGTTCATCGACTACAGCTCAGTCTTCGACACCATATTGCCCTCAAAGCTCATCACTAAGCTCAGGACCCTGGGTCTGAACCCCTCCCTGTGTAACTGGGTCCTGGACTTCCTGAGGGGTCGACCCCAGGTGGTGAAGGAAGACAACAAAACCTCCTCCACACTGATATTCAACACGGGGGCCCCATAAGGGTGGTGCTCAGCCCCCTTGTACTACCCGTTCACCCATGACTGTGTGGCCATGCAAGTCTCCAACTCAATCATCAAGTTTGCTTTCGACACAACAGTGGTAGGCATGATTAGCAACAACAACGAGACAGCCTACTGGGAGGAGGTGAGGGCCCTGGCGGAGTTGTGCCAGGAAAATAACATCTCCCTCAACAAAATGAAGGAGCTGATTGTGGACTACAGGAGACAGCAGAGAGAGCACACCCCATTACCATCGACAGGGCCGCAATGGAGAGGGTCAAAAGCTTCAAGTTCCTTGGCGTGCACATTACTGAGGACCTGAAATGGTCCCTCCACACAGACAGCATGGTGAAGAAGGCGCAACAGCGCCTCTTCAACCTCAGGAGGCTGAACTAATTCAGCTTGGCCTCTAAGACCCTCACCAATTTCTACAGATGCACCATCAAGAGAATTCTGTCAGACTGTATCACCGCTTTCTATGGCAACTGCACCGTCCCCCAACAACCGCAGGGCTCTCCAGAGGGTGGTGTGGTCAGCCCAACGCATCACCGGGGGCACACTGTCTTCCCTCCAGGACATCTACAGCACACAGTGTCACAGGAAGGCCAAGAAGATCATCAAAGACCTCAGCTACCCGAGCCACGACCTGTTCACCCGGCTACCATCTAGAAGGTGGAAACAGTAGAGGTGCATCAAAGCTGGAACTGCGAGACTAATAAACAGCTTCTATCTCCAGGCCATCAGACTGTTAAACAGTCACCACTAGCCGGCCTCCACCCAGTAGCCTGAGCTAAAAACACACACATTTCACTGCACATGCAATAACATCTGCAAATCTGTGTAAGCGACCAATAAACTTTCATTTGATTTTGCTTTGCTAAACACATCCATAACCACCCTATTAGAGGTGGTCTTGTCTTGAAGTTGTCTTGAAGTGTTATTAGTGACATTTCAAAGATGGATTATTTAAACATCTTTATATTAGCTTGTGCGAAACCTGCTCTTTCACACCCATACTCTTCATGATTTTGTCTTTGTGACTGAAAGCTTGGCCTATTAAATTACTAAGACTGGCATTGATCTAAGTGTGCACAAACTATTTTTTTCTATGATTTGGTCTATAAAATAACTGAAAACACATTTTAATGGCTTTATGATCTTCTGAAGTATATGGTGCTGTCACAAGGCCTCTGGCAACGGTGTAATGCATGTTTTACACACAAATAATGTTACACATCTCCTGTCCTTATTGAACCAGCCAGAAATCTATACATGTAATCAGTGGACCAACACAAATTCATCACTGGTTTGAAAAGATCGATAATAATACTGAGAGGATTAATATTAGTCCGTATTAGTCCAATATAGGAACTTTTTACACAACCACTTCATTTTAACTAATTGACCTGTCAGAAAAGATAGCAAAATAAAAAACAATTGAATCCTCTATAATATATTATGAAATTGAGCTGCCATTTAACACAATGAGAATAATTTAGTAATAATTTTTAAATATTAGAAGAATGAATTGATCACTTACAGAAAATAGTTGTATTTTATCATGGCAGTAATAGAGTGAATGGGGGCATGCCGTGAAAAGACGTTATTTTTTATTGCGTTTCACCTTCTGTTTCTCCCTCCCTCCCTCCCCCCTCCCTCCCTCCCTCCCTCCCTCTCTCTCCCACTCACACACACTCAACCATGATCACCATGTTCAGGCTGTGCGACATAAGGAGACAGGCCGATCGCCAGACGCGCTCTCCGTGTGCAGACAATTGTCATATCTACACAGAGGAGATAGTATCTTCCCTTTCCATTGTCACGCTCCTGGAAAAAAATCTGCATCCTGCCACGGTGGCTGAGTGATAGCCCGGGCCTTTGTGACAGCCAGCCGGAGGAGAACAGAAGAAAGAGAAGTGGGGTTTGGGAAAGGGGGGAATAGAGAGAAGAGAGAGGGCAAGAAGAAAAGCCTAATGTCGACAGCTCCGCGGCAGTGAGTGCATTGTTGCCCTTATTTACCATTTTTACATATGGGGGGTCGGGTGGACAGAGGGAGGGGAAGAGGAGGGGTGGCAGGCAGTGTGTAATTTGCCCAATAGGGGGTAATTAAGCTCACATTGGCACTTTGATCTTCCTGATTGTGCATTTCACTGGCCAGGTCAGGCCATCAGCTACTCTTAATACACCCCCCCCTGCCCTGCCTGGGTAGATGGGATGGGAGCTGGTCTTATCTTATTGTCTGAAGATGCTATGATACCCACCCAGGGAAGTGGCCATACTTCAGGCCATAATCAGATAGGGAGGAATCAATGGGAGAGCTTACAGTAACTATGTATGTTTAGGGGGTGGGGGTTCTTTAAGATCTCTGTCAACTGACCTCCCTCTCACTTGGCCCTGGTGGCCTAATCCCATTAAACCTGATTTAAACCTGGTCACTGATATGGAGGAGAATTTTGCTGATCATTAGGTGTGCTTTGCTTTAGATTTCTTACATACGGATATTATTATTTAATTTCTTTGGCCCGATCTACAGTTTAAGAGATTAACACCAAACCAACTTTTAAACATGCAGACTGCCCCAATTTAGATTTCCTGAGAAAACATTTTTCATAGCATTTGTACTTTATGTACTACAGCAATATTTCAAATGAGCTTCCGATGCATTTCAATGGCAATAAAACAGCCATAGATTTATAGCTCAGATATACCGGTAAGATTGTCAAACGTTTGCATGCCGACAGCACTTAGCACCTCTGAACAGTGTTGGCAGTCCACCTCTTTTGTGTTCACACAGCAAAGAACTTAAAGCTATCATTCACTCAGCCTTGTTAAATACTCCAAACCAGAAGGTGGCAGTAGTGTTGTTTGGCAATGTATGTCCACGTGTGTTGCTGTGTTACAGATCTGTGAAGTCCCTCAATCAGTAGTGAATTTCAAGCATAGATTCAACCACAAAGACCAGGGAGGTTTTTCAATGCCTCACAAAGAAAGGCACCGATTGGTAGATGTGTACAAAAAAAGAATGAGAAGCTGAATATCCCTTTGAGCATGGTGAGGTTATTAATAAGGCTTTGGATGGTGTATCAATACACCCAGCCACAACAAAGAATCAGGCATCCTTTCTAACTCAGTTGCCGAAGAATAAGGAAACCTCTCAGAGATTTCACCAAGAGGACAATGGTGATTTTAAAACAGTTAGAGTTGAAGGAAAAAGGAAACAGCACACTGCCCTTGATAGTATCAAGAGCAGTGTGTGGTTTCCTTTTTCCTTCATCTTGTTCAATTGTTGCCATGCAACAAAAATAAGATTGCTCAGATGTGCGAGTGCCTATTGAATTTTGTAAAACAGTTAGAGTTGAATTGTTGTGATAGGAGAAAACTGAGGATGGATCAAAATCATTGTAGTTACTCCACAATACTAACCTAAATGAAAAAGTGAAAAGAAGGAAGTCTGTACAGAATAACAAAATATATATTAATTTTATTTGACCTTTATTTAACCAGACAAGTCAGTTAAGAACAAATTCTTATTTTCAATGACGGCCTAGGAACAGTGAGTTAACTGCCTGTTCATGGGCAGAAGGACAGATTTGTACCTTGTCAGCTCGGGGGTTTGAACTTGCAACCTTCCGGTTACTAGTCCAACACTCTAACCACTAGGCTACCCTGCCTCCCTATTCCAAAACATGCATCCTGTTTGCAACAAGGCACTTAAGTAATACAGCAGTCAAACGTCAGGTCAGCGGTCAGCGGTCAAACGACCTCCACTCATCACTGTAAAACGGGATGAAAACGGGACTTCAGCGAGCAGGCCTTTCTAATCGACCTGGCTGGGGTATCCTGGAAGGATATTGATCTCATCCCGTCAGTAGAGGATGCCTGGATATTTTTTTTAAATGCCTTCCTAACCATCTTAAATAAACATGCCCCATTCAAGAAATTTAGAACCAGGAACAGATACAGCCCTTGGTTCTCCCCAGACCTGACTGCCCTTAACCAACACAAAAACATCCTATGGCGTTCTGCATTAGCATCGAACAGCCCCCGTGATATGGGAAGGGAAGCTAGAAACCGTTATACACAGGCAGTTAGAAAAGCCAAGGCTAGCTTTTTCAAGCAGAAATTTGCTTCCTGCAACACTAACTCAAAAAAGTTCTGGGACACTGTAAAGTCCATGGAGAATAAGAACACCTTCCCCATTTCTCCTTCTCCCAAATCCATTCAGCTGATGTTCTGAAAGAGCTGAAAAATCTGGACCCCTACAAATCAGCCGGGCTAGACAATCTGGACCCTTTCTTTCTAAAATTATGTGCCGAAATTGTTGCCACCCCTATTACTAGCCTGTTCAACCTCTCTTTCGTGTCGTCTGAGATTCCCAAAGATTGGAAAGCAGCTGCGGTCATCCCCCTCTTCAAAGGGGGGGGGGACACTCTTGACCCAAACTGCTACAGACCTATATCTATCCTACCATGCCTTTCTAAGGTCTTCGAAAGACAAGTCAACAAACAGATTACCGAATCTCACCATACCTTCTCTGCTATGCAATCTGGTTTCAGAGCTGGTCATGGGTGCACCTCAGCCACGCTCAAGGTCCTAAACGATATCTTAACCGCCATCGATAAGAAACATTACTGTGCAGCCGTATTCATTGATCTGGCCAAGGCTTTCGACTCTGTCAACCACCACATCCTCATCGGCAGACTCGACAGCCTTGGTTTCTCAAATGATTGCCTCGCCTGGTTCACCAACTACTTCTCTGATAGAGTTCAGTGTGTCAAATCGGAGGGTCTGCTGTCCGGACCTCTGGCAGTCTCTATGGGGGTGCCACAGGGTTCAATTCTTGGACCGACTCTCTTCTCTGTATACATCAATGAGGTCGCTCTTGCTGCTGGTGAGTCCCTGATCCACCTCTACGCAGACGACACCATGCTGTATACTTCCGGCCCTTCTTTGGACACTGTGTTAACAACCCTCCAGGCAAGCTTCAATGCCATACAACTCTCCTTCCGTGGCCTCCAATTGCTCTTAAATACAAGTAAAACTAAATGCACGCTCTTCAACCGATCGCTACCTGCACCTACCCGTCTGTCCAACATCACTACTCTGGACGGCTCTGACTTAGAATACGTGGACAACTACAAATACTTAGGTGTCTGGTTAGACTGTAAACTCTCCTTCCAGACCCATATCAAACATCTCCAATCCAAAGTTAAATCTAGAATTCGCTTCCTATTTCGCAACAAAGCATCCTTCACTCATGCTGCCAAACATACCCTTGTAAAACTGACCATCCTACCAATCCTCGACTTTGGCGATGTAATTTACAAAATAGCCTCCAATACCCTACTCAAGAAATTGGATGCAGTCTATCACAGTGCAATCCGTTTTGTCACCAAAGCCCCATATACTACCCACCATTGCGACCTGTACGCTCTCTTTGGCTGGCCCTCGCTTCATACTCGTCGCCAAACCCACTGGCTCCATGTCATCTACAAGACCCTGCTAGGTAAAGTCCCCCCTTATCTCAGCTCGCTGGTCACCATAGCATCTCCCACCTGTAGCACACGCTCCAGCAGGTATATCTCTCTAGTCACCCCCAAAACCAATTCTTTCTTTGGCCGCCTCTCCTTCCAGTTCTCTGCTGCCAATGACTGGAACGAACTACAAAAATCTCTGAAACTGGAAACATCTCCCTCACTAGCTTTAAGCACCAACTGTCAGAGCATCTTACAGATTACTGCACCTGTACATAGCCCACCTATAATTTACCCCAAAAACTACCTCTTTTCCAACTGTATTTTATTTATTTATTTATTTTGCTCCTTTGCACCCCATTATTTTTATTTCTACTTTGCACATTCTTCCATTGCAAAACTACCATTCCAGTGTTTTACTTGCTATATTGTATTTACTTTGCCACCATGGCCTTTTTTGCCTTTACCACCCTTCTCACCTCATTTGCTCACATTGTATATAGACTTGTTTATACTGTATTATTGACTGTATGTTTGTTTTACTCCATGTGTAACTCTGTGTCGTTGTATCTGTCGAACTGCTTTGCTTTATCTTGGCCAGGTCGCAATTGTAAATGAGAACTTGTTCTCAACTTGCCTACCTGGTTAAATAAAGGTGAAATAAAAAATAAATAAATAAAAAATACTGCAAAGAATGTGGCAAAGAAAATAACTTTTTGTCCTGAATACAAAGTCTTGGGTTTGTGGCAAATCAAATACAACAAATCCTTATGCTTATAGCTTTATTATGTTTATTTTATTCTAAAAACCTCCCTAGTCCTTGCAGAGGAAAAGCAAAGAGTGCAAGTATGATGGTGGCTGCATTATGTTATGGGTATGCTTTTCATCAACAAGGACCAGGGAGGTTTTTAGGATAAAAGAAAAGTAATAAAGCTAGCTCATCGGTTTGTGGTGTATGGCCAATATACCACGGCTAAGGGCTGTGTCTAGGGCCTCCATGATGCGTTGTGCCTAAGAACAGCCCTTAAGGGCAGCCGTGGTCATATTGGCCAAAAGCACAACCTGATGACAAATGCCAATAAACCATTGTTAACACAAGCAATTATTTTTGTTATTTGGTTTAACATACCCCCTTTTAACGCCTTATTGCTTAAATATAGACTGGAGTTGCTTACCAAGACAACATTGAACATTCCCGAGTGATCTAGTTACAGTTTTGACTTAAATCATCTTGATAATCTATGGCAAGACTTGAAAATGGCTGTCTAGCAATGATCAACAATCAACTTGACATAGCTAAGAGACTTACCCAAAAAGACTGTAATCACCACCAAATGTGCTTCTACAAAGTATTGACTTAGGGGTGTGACTATGTAAATTAGTTAATTCTGTATTTCAATTTAAAAAACGCTTTTATTTTATATGTCACTTTGTCATTATGGGGTATTGTGTGTAGATGGGTGATAAAAACATATATTTAATCCATTTTGAATTCAGGCTGTAACACAACAAAATATTA
This sequence comes from Oncorhynchus gorbuscha, assembly GCF_021184085.1. Classification (NCBI taxonomy): domain Eukaryota; kingdom Metazoa; phylum Chordata; class Actinopteri; order Salmoniformes; family Salmonidae; genus Oncorhynchus; species Oncorhynchus gorbuscha. The sequence continues at coordinate 28,993,510 of NC_060194.1, read as the reverse complement.
AATAAGTCAAAGGGTATGAATACCTTCTGAAGGCACTGTAGATTCCAAATGTTAGCTAACTAGCTGTGCTAATGTTGCTATTTTGTAGAAATCCCTTGTTGATACTAGCCAGATGGCCACAGATGATGAAGAAACAATTTAATTCACTCTCATAATCCAATAGTGCCAGTGCCAGCCCACAGCCAAATGTTTAGCGAGCTAGCTAATGTTAGTATATTCGCTAGCTAACACAACATAGCTGGCTAGCTAAGGACACTGCACATACTCGGCTGCTAACACAGGCAGCTTTTTCATGTAAACTAATCCATTGTGATGTAATTTTAATACAATACTAGTTACAGTGGTTAGCTAGTTTGGAGGAAGTATTTAGTGTTGTGTGCATTGCGTATGTGCACTTAACTAGATACCATCCCATAGCGTACAGTACACTGGATATGAAGTGTGACTGGCTCGTGACATTTAACCGTGGATGTATGGATAAAATGCTGTCTTTTTAAAAACGTTTTGCTGTCACTCCTGTTGGATTCCCAATGTGGGGGTTCATGCTCTCTGATTGGCTCAAAATCAAGCAAGAGAAGGAACGGCCTCCCAGTGTGATAAGTACCTACCGGCAGTGAGATTCTCTGTGTGCTTCATGCTTTACATGGTGACAGTTTAGACCGTAACGTACCTAGTCTTCAAGCGTTTGGGCCAGAAACGCAATTCAAACTTTAAAATGTGCAGACCGGTCTGGAATCGTGCACTTGTCAAATACTTTTTAAAACCATTAATACTTTTTGAACTATAAAATGTTAAGTGTTGATAATAGCTCCATAGGCTTGAATGGGAAGTATTTGAATTTGCCACTGCTCTTACACATTTTAAACTATCAAAACCAAACCAACATTGGCATATTCAGACTGACCCTACTTAGATTACTTGTAAAAATAATTTCAATAGCATACATATTTTTGCACCATAAACATTTTAAATTAGCATAAATTAACATACGAATAAACGGTCCTGCTCCTCAGCCAATTAAGCTACAAGCCCAACTATAAAACATTCAGGCTATCCTAACTTCAAATTCATTCAAATCTTTATCAACTATAACTATATAAATTAGCATAAAATAACCCAGAAATGGTAACTCTTGAACCGTTCAAGCAAGAGACACCAAACCAATGCTCACATGTTCAAGCTAGCTGATGCTATCCAATCAGTTTAAGCTAGAGACACTAAACCAACTTTCTCATGTTCAGGCTATCCTAACTTCAAATTCTTAAACTTGTATCAACTTTATCTATATAAATTTGCATACAGTTGCATAAAATCATCCAGAAACGATAACTCTTGAACCGTTTAAGCTAGAGACACCAAACCAATGCTCACATTTTTAAGATAGTTGATGCTATCCAATCAGTTTAAGCTAGAGACACCAAACCAATGCTCACATGTTTAAGCTAGTTGATGCTATCCAATCTGTTTAAGCTAGAGACACCAAACCAATGCTCACATGTTTAAGCTAGTTGATGCTATCCAATCTGTTTAAGCTAGAGACACCAAACCAATGCTCACATGTTTAAGCTAGTTGATGCTATCCAATCAGTTTAAGCTAGAGACACCAAACCAATGCTCACATGTTTAAGCTAGTTGATGCTATCCAATCAGTCAATTAAAATGTCAAAACCCTAAATACTAGCAAGCACACCCTAAAAAAGCTAGCAAGCACACCACACTTTCTTTAGGAAATGCACTTTTCTAGTTACAGTTCTCATTGGGAACAAATGGAAATTCAAAGTTTTTTTTCTCCATTTGCCAATATTTCCCATGTGTTTCGTTGATTTTATACTTGTATTCTTTCTAAATGTCCAGAAATGAGGACAGGTTCCTGAACAGCAGGGAATACTTTGCCTATCACGTTTAAAATTAAGTGTACACTGACCATTCCCATAATTCCTGGTTCAGAAGGATACTTCTAGGATAAGGATGCTGACCCTTTCTAAAAGCCCTCATACAATCAGCAGAGAATAATGAATGTGTCAATGACTCCTCATCCTGGTTCAAAGTTAAACCCTTAAAACAAATGACCCATACTCAATGTGAAGTGTTATTCTCCTGCACTTCATAGGGGGGTTTAGCATATTTTGAACTTCTAAAAAGAAAGGGAAATTAATATTAAAGACTGTAGAATTCAAACTATATTTGAAGCTTGGTTACATGCCCAGGCTCATGGTTCTTACACATGACCACTTCAAATGTTTTAATGCAATGTTATATATGATATATAACATACCACAACATTCGGAGAGGCATTACAAGCTACATTGCCAGAGAAATCTCTAATGCTGAAAATAATACCCTGTCAATATGTGACACCTAAACATACCAGAATATGATTGCATAACATTTGACAACTGCTTTGGCCAATAGTGCCTAATAGTCTAAATCTTAGAACCCATCCAACCTGACATCTATACATCCAGTAAGGACATAATCTAAAGATTATGATGTGTATGTCTTGATATCCATGCAGGAAAATTCTGATGTTCTTTTTCATGTAATTCTGTGAACCCTTAGCACTACTGGTTTCTCTTATTCCTAATGTTGTATCACGTCACCATCTAGTGGTTATATATTTTTCTTACTCTACCCACCCACACTAAACATTTCCTGAACACTTATGCAAACACACTCCCCAGATCATATCTATGGTCAAAACTTGTCAAATATTAATGTGTATATATGCACTAACGGGCAGAAATGTGCTACTTACACAGTGAATGTGCTATACTTACGTGAAAACTATTGTTGTGCCAAAAGCGACACCCTATTCCCTATATAGTGCACTACTCTTGACCAGGGCCCTTGGCAAAAGTTGTGAACTATATAGGGAATATGGTGTGATTTCAGACAAAACCTATGACTAGTGTAGTAGTAGAGAGAGGCACTCACCTGTTTGATGGGTATGGCCCTTCCACTGCCTATGCTATCTGTTTTACTGTCAGTGTTCTTTGCCTGTTCACTGTTGGCTTTCCGTGACTGCAAGGAAACAAGAGAGTCAGTCAGTCAGTCACAGCAACAAACCATGGCGATGGGGTGGGAGTTGAGTGAGGTGCGTGTATCAAGGTGAGCATGGGGGTCAGAGGTAAGAATGCTTGGAGGTTAGGGTGTGTGGATCGTGTGTGTCTGGAGAGGGGTTTGGGGGGGCGGACTCAACATCGCAAAACAAAATTCTTAACAACAACAACAAAAAGCTAAACAAACAAGCAGACCAGCGTAACATACAGCGGGAACATCAACGTGCAGTAATAACAAAATAACAGACCAGAACATAAGAAACATCTCAACACTTAATAAATAGGTAGTAGACCAAAAGACGACGTTGAGTCATGACTCAGTCCTGTAAACCCACGGGAGATCCATCCCTCTGTTAGGCCCACAGTGGACCCTTCCAGATCTGAGAGGAACACCCCTCTCTCAGGCCCACAGTGGGCCCTTCCAGATCAGTCCCAAATCAAGATTCTAAGGCCAGCAGGGGCTTTTTGCATAGATCCATTGACAAGTCAAGTTGCAATGCAATAAAAAGTAGGAAAGGCAGGTTAGGGGGAGAGAAGGTTATTTTACAAGACGGACAAAGAAAGTTATCAAATAGGAATTTCATATTGCTTTTCCTCCCAACCTTAAACCTGTGAAATTCCTGTTGAAACACCAGGTGGGAAATGCATTTCAAATCATCCACAGTGTTAGGGTTAGAAATACAGGTGCTGTTAAACATGTTCATTATAAACAACAGTGGAACCCATCAGTGAACAGGTGCAGCAGCACATTTCACCAACACCTGCTGCAAATACATGACATTTCAAATGACAGACTGTGCAGGGAAAATAGTCAAGCAGTGAACATACAGTATTATCCCATGTTATGACAAACAGAGTACTTGGACACAGAAGATCCCCAAAGCACAGACTAACAGGTGAAGAACAAGAAATGTCACTCATAACCAACAGACAAGACTATTATGATCTCACTCAGAACAGGATGAAGGGATGCCCAATCAATCACCAATGGAGAGAGGTAGAGTCTGAGTTCAAGTAAACCAACTCTGGTTTATCATTTTCAACATTTTATTGTTTTATTCGGATAATTTTTGTTTCTATACAGACACCATACAAATTAAGTCACAGGTTTCACTTTCCAATAAGATCAACATAATGAGCCAAACATTGCAGTTCCCACAAAATATAGGATGGACAATAAAGGCATCTTTTTTTTATTTTTTATATATTTCATATGTATATCATATACTTTCTATAGAGTACCATTGTAAATACAATACAAGATATACAGCAGTCATATATTTTTCAATACCTAAATGATATAAAAGCGATTATGGAATAAGTTCATAATCTTCATACCAAACCCAAAATTGAAATAAATGAATAAAGAAGAAATCAAGTAAATAAATATCAATAATAAAGAATGGAGAAATTAATCATTCCAAAATCATAGTCGAATTAAATAAATAGAAACTACATTCATACAAGTCGGTGCAATCCATTTCCCATTCGTTATTCATTATTCTGTATGATACCACTTCTCCCTGACGCCCTACTCTTATTTTTATGAAGGCCTTCATAAAACGATCCAACATCACCCCTAACATACCCTTATTTAAGTTGACCACATATTCAAGTCCATTCAAGACCTTCCTTGAAAAGAAAGAGAAATGAAAAAAGAAAGAAAAAAAAGAAAGAAAGAGGGAAGTCAACAACTGAAAGTACTTCACACCTCTAGTTAGGGTTGCAGAATTCTGGGAACTTTCAATACATTCCCTGGTTTTCCAGAACTCCTGGTTGGAGATTTCTGGATTTCCTGCTTATTATCTCCTGATTCCGGAATCATCCAACTGGGATTCTGGGAAAACCAGGGAATTTATTGAAGGTTGACACAATTTTGCAACCTTCCCTCGAGTCCTCATTTTATGGCAAAAAGCAGTTTGATGTCATGTAAGAGAGAAGTGATGTCATGTAAGAGAGAAGTGATGTCATGTAAGAGGAAGTGTCCTTTGAGTGGTTGAATCATAATTCCAAGCGTGACTTAACTGTACACAGACTGTTTGTATGGGTGGCAAGTTTGAAGTACGGAGGTGGGGTATAAGGACGGGGGGGCATTTCCAGCAGAAAAGAGTCCCTACATTCTGTCACACTCCAGAGTGTGTGAATATGACTGTTTTTCACTTTGAGCATGAACTGACTCCCAAACGTCCAACGTTACTTGCTGTCTTGTCACAAAGCTGTATGGTTTCCATAGTGCATCATGCATTACCCAGGATGCATAAACCAGGATGCAAAGGGGACACTAGGGTTAAGCAGCAAAAACTATTTTAACGCTCTAGTCCCTAGGCATTACTCCTCCCTATTGGGAATGACAGGCCAGAGGGACAACTCATTTAGGGGTGCAATGCGGTTTGATTTTTGATACCACAGAGCTCTTCTAATGCGGAAGGAGTTAGAAAGCCCTTTTTGATGAAGAAAGGTTGGGAACAGTAGCAGAAATCTGCAAATATCGAAAAGAAAAAACATTCCAGAGCGTCTTTTTATTTTTTTCCTTAAGGGTGTATATCCAGTAAAACGTACAAAAGTAATGAAAGGAACTAAAAACATGTCAAGAAAATGGCTGACAATTATACATGAGAGTTGATGGCTATGAGGTTTAGATGTGACAAAATGGGGGATGGGGGTGGGGGAGTATGCAAAAAGGTACTCTTCAATTCGTCATGACAATGTTTATGAAAATAAAGAAAGAACAAAAATGCCTCAAACCTATTGATGTGGTTACTAAACCATGGAAGCACTAGGAAAGGATTTCTGTGTACTCAGCTGACACCTAGTGGCCATTACTAGTCATGACAGAAGTGGGTTGAGGGTGATGACTATGGCTGGTTTGACTGAACTGACTGGTGGTGAAAATACATGGTGGATAAACCAACATCTTTCTGAGTAAAGCTTTTAGGACCTTTGAGAAATAAAATCACCCTAAAACTATTATGAAAAGCTCCAATAGAGGCAGAGTCATCTGTCAGTTTGCAATGCACTATAAAGCTAAATGTCCAAATGTTTTCAAGGTAGCCTATTTCAGCAAATTAAAATATTAAAATTGTGCCCAGTGCCCAAAAAATATATAGTTAGTAACTTAAATCAATGATATTCATATTTGTAATAAAATTGTTTTTTGTTGCTTTTGAGATGACGCCAAAGCCCTTCAGATATCCCAAATACTGATTAGACAAATCAAATCAAATTGTATTGGTCACATACACATGGTTAGCAGATGTTATTGCGAGTGTAGCGAAATGCTTATGACATATACTAACCATTTGCATGTGACCAATCCAATTTTATTTTACTTGTATAATCAGTATGGGGATATCTGAAGTACTTTTGAATTTATCCCAAAAGCTACAAAATGTGGACAGACAGCATGGCATCATCAGATTGTGCACTGGGATACAGAGAAGTTTAAGTCGTCACTGTGGTATTCTACCTTTTCGCTCAGTGACCTTTGACTAGCGATGGAGAAGAGTAATAAATTGTGCTTTATAATGTATCATAGAGCTATGATCATATTACATAAATCTCCAAAGTGAAATAAACCAAACTGAAATATTTTGGGGAAAAGGTGTCTGAATATTCTAACTAGCAAAACTGTGAGTACAAGTGGTTTCATGAATATGACCGCAAAGTTAGCCACAGTGTTGTTCCTTATTGGTTTGGGTGCTTTTGAAAGGTCTATCTGGTCAAAATGCCCGCAAAAAGAAAAGGAATGTGAAATCAAAAGGGTTGAGAGAGAAATAGACACTATTGTGTCGTAAAACCTATTAAAATAACCCATGATGTTAAGGCTTTGTCTCTATCTTGACCACAACTCCCCAACTGAATAAAAAATGGTTAGGGATCACAGTTACCCACTACTATGATTAGAAGAGGTGGCATTGCAGGTTTTATAATACTCTCTTTGTAACTATGTGTGGCCAGAGAGAGATGTTCAGGACTACTGTATTGTGTACGGCGTGTAAATAATTCTGTGTCCTCAAGCGGTCCTCTGAACTGAGATTGAAAAAGCAAGGTGAAAAGGTGTAGTCTTAAAGTGAATGCTTGGTAAACAAAACTATTTAGGTTTTTCTCTTGTATTGGAAAAATGGCAATGTCTTCCTTGCTCTTGAAGTGTCATTTGGGATACGGTGAGTCGTCGACCCCCCCCCTCGACCTCTCTTCCGCCCCTCCCTGGCACTCCCGCCCTCCCACTTGCTGCTCCTCAGAAGGTCATGAGCTGAAACTCCCGCTCGGCCTGCCATTCGGGCACCCACACGGGATAGGTGGCGTGCTTGGGCATCTCCATGACGCAGACGGGCAGAGGCTCATTTCTCTGGTGGACAGGGTTAGTCACTACCTAGCAGGGGGAGGGAGAAGACAAGGGGCGCTACTAACTGACACACAGCCTGCTCTGCTGCCCAGAGCCTGTAGCCCAGCGGTGGCTACCACAGTAGCTGGGGTAGGGGGAGATGGGAGAGGTTAGAGTGAGGGAGGATGTGGGAAGGCTGGGGTCAGGGTTGAACTTGGTTAGAAAAAGGGACATGGCTGGGGTTAGGGGAGAAGGTAGAGATAAGAGAAAGGGGAGCTGGGGAAGAGATGAGCGTAGATTGAAGCAGGAGAGGGCTAAGGTTAGGGGAGAAGGTAGAGGTAAAAGAAAAGGAGACTGTGAAAAGTACAGTGGTTAGTGCAAGGGTCGCAAAGGTAAGGAAGGTTAGAGCTGTGCCACAAGATTGAATACGGTACATTTGGGTTGGGTTAAAGCTAGAGTAAGGATAAAAGTTTAACTAGGGCTATCATAAGTATAGGTAATGGGAGCAGGGCAAGCTGTGGTAAGTACACTGGTAGTGGTCAAATGGCAAAAGTCAGAGATGGAATAACTAGGGTAGGGATACCTACAGTAAGGTAGGGGTGGAGGGGGGAGAGAGGGAGAGCATGCATTATCTGACTCTGTACTGATTGAAAGGGTAATGTTCCTGACTTTTAGTTCAGTTTAGTGTGGCCGGGTAAGGGGACTGGCATTGCTGGCTTTAGTGAGGTGTAGCCTTGCCTCACCCCTCTCCCCCAATAGGGAGTCACTGCAAAGAAAGAATCTAGTAAAAATAAGAGGGGGAGGGAGGGAGGCCAAAGATTGAGACAGTGAGGCCAGGAGGAGGGTATAAGTGAAAGATGAGTAATTAATGCGCTCATTTACTTCCAATTGGAAAGTAAAGAAAAATGTCACCAACATAAAAAAAGGTTTAAAAAAGCTGAGATATTTCTCCACAGTGCTTATAGCTTTGATATTTGCTTTAAAATAAGAAATGAAAAAAATTAATTAAGCTTTTTTTTCATAGTATGGGTTCAAAATACAACCCAAGTTGTAACCAACAACCATATTGTTATTATATTTTGTCCCCGTTACCCATTTTAGTTGCTTGTATAAAGAGTAAAGCCAGGAAGGCTTTTTGTGCCTGTATCTGAAACAGCCAGAAAGGGTAGCTTTGTCTTTGTCTCCATATAGTGGACAGTATGTGTGTGTGCAGTACTGTGCCCTCTAGTAATGTGAGTGGGTGTTGCTCTGCATCAGCTGCCGCATACTTACAGTGAAGATGTTGGAGCGGCGCTTGGACTGCTTGCGGATGGGTGTGGGCGTGTTGGAGGCAGCAATGGTCTCGATACGCATCTCCCTCTGGCTAATGCTGGGAGTGGAGGGCACAGAGGAGGAGTAGTCGCTGAACACACCCCCGCCGTTTGCCGACTGGAGGAGGGAGGGAAGAGAGACCAAGATGGAAAGAGAAAGAGGGAGAAAAAGACAGAGAGAACAGACTGGTCAGTTACAGGCAGGATCTGGGAAAGCGAAAACACCATAGATACTATAGTTTATGTAGGCTCCTGTATGCCCTATGTCTTCAGCAGTGTCCAGCCTATCCACATATTCTGTAGTGTCCAGCCTATCCACATATTCTGTAGTGTCCAGCCTATCCACATCTTCAGTAGTGTCTAGCCTATCCACATCTTCTGTAGTGTCCAGCCTATCCTCATCTTCTGTAGTGTCCAGCCTATCCTCATCTTCAGTAGTGTCCAGCCTATCCACATCTTCTGTAGTGTCCAGCCTATCCACATCTTCAGTAGTGTCTAGCCTATCCACATCTTCAGTAGTGTCCAGCCTATCCACATCTTCTGTAGTGTCCAGCCTATCCACAGCTTCTGTAGTGTCCAGCCTATCCTCATCTTCAGTAGTGTCCAGCCTATCCACATCTTCAGTAGTGTCCCGCCTATCCACATCTTCTGTAGTGTCCAGCCTATCCTCATCTTCTGTAGTGTCCAGCCTATCCTCATCTTCTGTAGTGTCCAGCCTATCCACATCTTCTGTAGTGTCCAGCCTATCCACATCTTCTGTCGTGTCCAGCCTATCCACATCTTCTGTAGTGCCCAGCATATCTTCAGTAGTGCCCAGCCCTATGTCTTTCTGCTAGTACCAATTTTAACAGAAGAAGCTCATTGTTTTTTTCTGACCACATAACCTGACCAGGAACAATTCAGGGACCTAGTAATAACCTACAACTAAAACTAGGTCCCTGAGTCGGGTCATGTGACCAGGAATACTCCTGGGTTTAGTTAGAAATATTCAGGATGTGTGCCCTCACCTGGTTAATATGCACAGAGGGGATGGATGCGTTGGGGACTGATGAGTGGCTGGGAGAGTTGGGCAGGGACTTGCACGGACCAATAGACAGCTGCTGTTTTTTCCTCAGAGCCACCACCTTCTGGGCAACTGGGTGGGAGAGAATGAGACACAGACAAACAACAGAGAGTTAGGAATCAACAACAAGAGGTCAATTGACGACTCTGTTATAAAGTACAATGACTTTCAGGATAGGTATAATTCAGGATAACTCCACAATGTCAACTCTAATATCAACAAGTCTACTGATATTAACAACCACTTCAGAACAATTATCTTTAACCAGGCACATATGTGGAGATGAACCTTAACTTATACAGTTCTCCAGAGATACAAAGCATCTCCATTTCCAAGGCATATACTGCTGCAGTATGTTTGGAGAAATGAGCCTGTCTACAGCTCAGGGAGATTTGTGTGATGTTAACCAAATGAGCCTGTCTTCAACCCAGGGAGATCTGTGGTGTGATGTTAACCCAATGAGCCTGTCTTCAACCCAGGGAGATCTGTGGTGTGATGTTAACCAATGAGACTGTCTGCAACCCAGGGAGATCTGTGGTGTGATGTTAACCCAATGAGCCTGTCTTCAACCCAGGGAGATCTGTGGTGTGATGTTAACCAAATGAGACTGTCTTCAACCCAGGGAGATCTGTGGTTTGATGTTAACCAAATGAGACTGTCTTCAACCCAGGGAGATCTGTGGTGTGATGTTAACCCAATGAGCCTGTCTTCAACCCAGGGAGATCTGTGGTGTGATGTTAACCAATGAGACTGTCTGCAACCCAGGGAGATCTGTGGTGTGATGTTAACCCAATGAGCCTGTCTTCAACCCAGGGAGATCTGTGGTGTGATGTTAACCAATGAGCCTGTCTTCAACCCAGGGAGATCTGTGGTGTCATGTTAACCAAATGAGACTGTCTTCAACCCAGGGAGATCTGTGGTGTGATGTTAACCCAATGAGCCTGTCTTCAACCCAGGGAGATCTGTGGTGTGATGTTAACCAATGAGACTGTCTGCAACCCAGGGAGATCTGTGGTGTGATGTTAACCCAATGAGCCTGTCTTCAACCCAGGGAGATCTGTGGTGTGATGTTAACCAATGAGCCTGTCTTCAACCCAGGGAGATCTGTGGTGTGATGTAAACCAAATGAGACTGTCTTTAACCCAGGGAGATCTGTGGTGTGATGTAAACCAAATTAGCCTGTCATGTGTAGTATAGAGGGACATGATTGGCCATGCAGACAGCGTTGCGTTCTCTATAGACTCCAGCAGGAAGGAGATTTGTGATTCCGTGAGACGTGAATGAGGGCCGAAGTGGAGAGATGAGTTTACATACTGTATGTCTGACAGCTGGGTGGTGTATCGCTTTTGACGGCTAAAGTAGAATGGGGAATGGAGAAGCCGCTCAAAACACTTACACGTCTTTTAATTACTTAAAAGGAAGCAATTAAAACAGTGCGGAACCAACAAGGCTCCTTGTGTTAACAAACAACGAAAGGGAAAAGTGAACACTGCGTTATGTACACAGTGTACAAAACATGAGGAACACCTTCCTAATATTGATTTGCAACCCCTTTTGCCCTCAGAACAGTCTCAATTCATTGGGGCATGGACTCTACAAGGTGTTGAAAGTGTTCAACAGGGATGCTGGGACATGTTGACTCCAATGCTTCTCACAGTTGGATCAAGTTGACTGGATGTCCTTTAGGTGGTGGACCATTCTTGATACACACGGGAAACTGTTGAGCATGAAAAACCAAGCAACGTTGCAGTTCTTGACACAAACCGGTGTCCCTGGCACCTAGTACCATACCCCGTTCAAAAGGTACTTCAATATTTTGTCCATTCACCCTCTGAAAAACACATATACACAATCTATGTCTCAATTGTCTCGAGGCTTAAAAATCCTTCTTTAACCTGTCTCCTCCCCTTCATCTACACGGATTGAAGTAGATTTGAAGTGACATCAATAAGGGACCATAGCTTTCACCTGGATTCACCTGGTCAGTCTATGTCCTGGAAAGAGCAGGTAGACATAATGTTTTGTACACTCACTGTATTCATACGTTTGGTAAAGAGAGTGTTTGGAGAGTAAATGAGAGTTATTGTTAAAAATATGTGCTGTACCTACACACTGAAGAAGGCTGTTAAGCCAGAATGTCTGTGTATGCTGATATAGTAAAACAAATGTAAAATATTAAAAACTTAAGTAAGTTTTATGCAACATCTTTTTGAGTGTGGACCCATCATTTGTTTTGCTAAATGTACTGTGGTAACCAGGATAGTGTTGTTGTGTTCAGATTAAGATTGGAATGACCTTGGTAAATTCAGAGATGCTTTCTCCCTGAACCGAATCAAATCAAATTTGATTAGTCACATGCACCCAATACAACAGTTGTAGGTATAACTTACAGTGAAGTGCTTATTTACGAGCCCCTAACCAGAGAACTCTATGACAAGGGTGGCTGGAGTCTTTGACAATTTTTAGGGCCTTCCTCTGACACCGCCTGGTATAGAGGTCCTGGATGGCAGGAAGCTTGGCCCCAGTGATGAACTGGGCCATTCGCACTACCCTCTGTAGTGCCCTGCGGTCAGAGGCCGAGCAGTTGCCATACCAGGCAATGATGCAACCAGTCAGGATGCTCTTGATGGTGCAGCTGTAGAACCTTTAGAGGATCTGAGGACCCATGACAAATCTTTTCAGTCTCCTGAGGGGGAATAGGTTTTGTTGTGTCCTCTTCACGACTGTCTTGGTGTGCTTGGACCATGTTAGTTTGTTGGTGATGTGGACACCAAGGAACTTGAAGTACTCAACCTGCTCCACTGCAGCCCTATCAAATAGAATAGGGGCGTGCTCGGACCTCCTTTTCCTGTAGTCCTTTTCCTGTAGTCCACAATCATCTTGATCACGTTGAGGGAGAGGTTGTTGTCCTGGCACCACACTGCCAGGTCTCTGACCTCCATCAAGTCATTGTTGGTGATCAGTTGTAATATCGGCAAACATAATGATGGTGTTGGAGTCGTGCCTGGCTGTGCAGTCATGTGTGAACAGGGAGTACAGGAGGGGGCTGAGGACGCACCCCTGAGGGGCCCCTGTGTTGAGGATCAGTGTGGCAGATGTGTTGCTACCTACCCTTACCATTTGTGGGCAGCCCGTCAGGAAGTCCAGGATCCAGTTGCAGAGGTAGGTGTTTAGTCCCAAGGTCCTTAGCTTATTGATGAGCTTTGAGGGCACTATGGTGTTGAATGCTGAGCTGTAGTCAATGAATAGCATTCTCACATAGCTGTTCCTTTTGTCCAGGAGGGAAAGGGCAGTGTGGAGTGCAATAGAGATTGTATCATCTGTGGATCTATTGGGGTGGTATGCAAATTTGAGTCGGTCTAGGGTTTCTGGGATAATGGTGTTGATGTGAGCCATGACCAGCCTTTCAAAGCACTTCATGGCTACAGACGTGCGGATGTTGCCTTTAATCCATGGCTTCTGGTTGGGGTATGTACATATGGTTACTGTGGGGACGATGTCATCGATGCACTTATTGATGAAGCCAATGACTGATGTGGTGTACTCCACAACGCCATCAGAGGAATCCCGGAACATATTCCAGTCTGGGCTAGCAAAACAGTCCTGTAGCTTAGCATCTGCTTGATCTGACCACTTTTTTATTGATGTAGTCACTGGTGCTTCCTGCTTTAAATGTTGCTTGTAAGCAGGAATCAGGAAGATAGAATTATGGTCAGATTTGCCAAATGGAGAGCGAGGGAGAGCTTTGTATGTGTCTCTGGGTGTGGAGTAAAGGTGGTCCAGGGTTTTTTTCCCTCTGGTTGCACATTTAACATGCTGATAGAAATTTTGTAAACCGGATTTAATTTTCCCTGCATTCAAGTCCCAGGTGAGCGTTTTCTTGTTTGCTTATGGCGGAATACAGCTCATTCAATGCTGTCTTAGTGCTAGCCTCTGACTGTGGTGGTATTTAAACAGCTACATTAGATAGGTAGATAGTGTGGTCTACAGCTTATCATGAGATACTCTAACTCAGGCGAGCAATAGCTCGAGACTTCCTTAGATATCGTGCACCAGCTGTTATTTACAAAAATACATAGTCAGCTGGACCTTGTCTTACCAGACACCACTGTTCTATCCTGCCGGTGCAGCGTATAACCGGCCAGCTGTATGTTCATAGTGTCGTCATTCAGCCACGACTCCATGAAGCATAAGATATTACAGTTTTGAATGTCTAGTTGGTAGTTTAACCTTCCGATTAGGTCATCTATTTTATTCTCCAAAATGTGCACGTTTGTTAGCAGAATGGAAGGAAGTGGGGGTTTATTCGATCACCTATGAATTCTCAGAAGGCAGCCTGCCCTCTGGCCCCTTTTTTCCGCCTCCTCTTCACGCAGCTCACAGGGATCTGGGCCTGTTCCCGAGAAAGCAGTATATCGTTCGCGTTCGCGTTCGGCTCATCAGACTAACTAAAGGAAAAAAAGGATTCTACCAGTCCATGGTGAGTAATCGCAGTCCTGATGTCGAATTGTGATTTTCGGTCATAAGAGACGATAGCGGCAACATTATGTACTAAATAAATAAGTTACAAACAACGCAAAAAAAACACAAAAAAAAACACAATTGGTTGGGGGCACCATTTTAGCGATTTGCAGCATGGGTAGAATCTTCTCTGAGAGTTGTATCATTTGTTGACTAAGGTTCATCTTGGCTATTGGCACTGTGTTGACAGAGTCCAACATTATATATCCCTTACCAATTTCCTTCCCATGTCTTTTCCATTGGCATTACATTGCCATTCAGTAGAAAGTATGAATGGCTAAATCATCTGCTAGGGAAGATTGGTTTCTGGATAGCAATAGAAACACGATGTGTGGACGTTGGCCTCTACAACGGTACACTGAAGACCAGCATTATGTACTCCTGATCGCAGGGATCCACATTTTTGTCCCAGCACTGACACACCCCATTCAGCTACTAAGTTAATCAAGGGATTGGATATTAGTTGATTCATTGAAATGGTTGCATTAATGCCAGTCCAGGACCAGAAATGAAGTACTCAGTGACATGATGGCCAAGCTACAGTAAGTCCCCAGTGCCCAGTAACCCAGCCCTCACCATCCTGGAAGACTCGTTCCACATTGAGGCCATAGGTGGAGCAGGTCTCGTAGTAGGTGGAGCGCTTCAGATCGTTGGACAGCTTCCTCGCCCGCGAGTCATCGATCACTCTGGGGTTGGCAGCACTGATGGCATCTGGGGAGAGACAAAAAGCACCAACAAGACTGTAGTCACTTTGAATAATATACAGTAGGCTTTACATTTGGGGATTCTGTAAATGAACCCTAAAGGCTCAAGTCTATGCTAAAACTAAGGCCCAGAGTTGTTCCTGGTCAGGGCATGTAGTCAGGGTCAGAAAACTCCCAGCCCTATTTTAGGTCAGGTGATTTATGTAAGTTGTATATTAACAACTGGCTACGGCTAAGCCACAAACTACCACTTTTGTCCCATGTCTATATTTGTATACTTATTGTGATTGGTCCCTTAAAATGTATAAAAGCCACATTATGTTTAACTTCTGTAAAAAGCCAGATGAATACCAAAAGCCGAAACACGTTGGATAAACTTTTAGCTATAAAGAATCTTATGTATTTAATTGCATTGTCCTTGAAGTATTGCTGAATCTCCCCTCTCCTTCAGTATGGGATGAAACAAACAATCCAAACAATATCCATATATATAAGGGAATTGCCTGGTTAAATCAAGGTTAAAATTAAATACCTTGCGTCCCAACCAGGACCATGGGGACCTCTGCTGTGTTCCTGTAGCTGGACAGACGCAGGAAATAGTTGTAGACTGTCTGGAAACTGATCTCATCCTCCAGACTGAAGACAAACACCACAGCGTCTACCCATGCTGCAAACTGGAGGGGACACAGAGACCAAACACGAGAATAGGCTTGGGATGATTCAACACATAAAAAAGCACCAACATACTGTTGAAGTCAGAAGTTTACATACACCTTAGCCTAATACATTTAAACTCAGTTTTTCACAATTCCTGACATTTAATCCTAGTAAAAATTCCATGTTTTAGGTCAGTTAGGATCACCAAGTTATTTTAAGAATGTGAAATGTCAGAATAATAGTAGAGAGAAGGATTTATTTCAGCTTTTATTTCTTTCATCATATTCCCAGTGGGTCAGAAGTTTACATACACTCAATTAGTGTTTGGTAGCATTGCCTTTAAATTGTTTAACTTGGGTCAAATGTTTTGGGTAGCCTTCCACAACCTTCCCACAATAAGTTGGGTGAATTTTGGCCCATTCCTCCAGACAGAGTTGGTGTAACTGAGTCAGGTTTGTAGGCCTCTTTTCTCACGCATGCTTTTTCAGTTCTGCCCACAAATGTTCTATAGGATTGAGGTCAGGGCTTTGTGATGGCCACTCCAATACCTTGACTTTGTTGTCCTTAAGCCATTTTCCCACAACTTTGGAAGTATGCTTGGGGTCATTGTCCACTTGGAAGACCCATTTGCGATCAAGCTTTAACTGACTGATTGCTTCAATATATCCACATAATTTTGCTCCTTCAGGATGCCATCTATTTTGTGAAGTGCACCAGTCCCTCCTGCAGCAAAGCATCCCCACAACATGATGCTGCCACCCCCGTGCTTCACGGTTGGGATGGTGTTCTTCGGCTTGCAAGCTTCCCCCTTTTTCCTCCAAACATAACAATGGTCATTATTTCCAAACAGTTCTATTTTTGTTTCATCAGACCAGGGGACATTTTTCAAAAAGTACGATCTTTGTCCCCATGTGCAGTTGCAAACCATAGTCTGGCTTTTTTATGGCGGTTTTGAAGCAGTGGCTTCTTCCTTGCTGAGCGACCTTTCAGGTTATGTAAATATAGGACTCGTTTTACTGTGGATACTGTGTTTCCTCCAGCATCTTCACAAGGTCCTTTGCTGTTGTTCTGGGATTGATTTGCACTTTTCACACCAAAGTACGTTCGTCTCTAGGAGACAGACGCGTCTCCTTCCTGAGCGTTATGACGGCTGTGTGGTCCCATGGTGTTTATACTTGCGTACTATTGGTTGTACAGATGAACGTGGTACCTTCAGGCATTTGTAAATTGCTCCCAAGGATGAACCAGACTTGTGGAGGGAAAAAAAAACCAGTGAGGTCTTGGCTGATTTCTTTTGATTTTCCCATGATGTCAAGCAAAGAGGCACTGAGTTTGAAGGTAGGCCTTGAAATACATCCAATACACCTCCAATTGACTCAAATTATGTCACTTATCAGAAGCTTCTAAAGCCATGACATCATTTTCCGGAATTTTCCAAGCTGTTTAAAGGCACAGTCAACTTAGTTTACGTAAACTTCCGACACACTGGAATTGTGATACATTGAAATAATCTGTCTGTAAACAATTGTTGGAAAAATGACTTGTGTCATGCACAAAGTAGATGTCCTAACAGACTATAGTTTGTTAACAAGACATTTCTGGAGTGGTTGAAAAACTAGTTTTAATGACTCCAACTTAAGTGTATGTAAACTTCCGAATTCAACTGTAGATACATATATACATGCATACAGAGAGAGAGACAGAGAGAGATATGAGAATATCTATATATTGTCCCAGAGAGAGAGACAGAGAGAGATATATGAGAATATATATATATATTCTCATATATCTCTCTCTGTCTCTCTCTCTGTATGCGTGTATATATAATATAATAATAATATATGCCATTTAGCAGACGCTTTTATCCAAAGCGACTTACTATATGTATCTACAGTTGAATTCGGAAGTTTACATACACTTATATATATATAGTGCATTTTTATTTAAATAAGTATTCAGACCCTTTGCTATGAGACTTGAAATTGAGCTCAAGTGCATCCTGTTTCCATTGATCGTCACTGAGATGTTTCTACAACTTGATTGGAGTCCACCTGTGGTAAATTCAATTGATTGGACAGGATTTGAAAATGCACACGCCTGTCTATATATTGTCCCAGTTGACAGTGCGTGTCAGAGCAAAAAAAAAACAAGCCATGAGGAGGAAGGAATAGTCTGTAGAGCGCCGAGACAGGATTGTGTCAAGGCACAGATCTGAGGGAAGTGTACCAAAAAAGAACACAGTGGCCTCCATCGTTATTAAATGGAAGAAGTTTGGAACCATTAAGACTCTTCCTAGAGCTGGCCGCCTAGCCAAACTAAGCACTCAGGGGACAATGGCCTTGGTCACATAGGTGACCAAGAACCTGATTGTTACTCTGACAGAGCTCCAGAGTTCCTCTGTTTAGACGGGATAACCTTCCAGAAGGACAACCTTCTCTGCAGCACTCCACCGATCAGGCTTTTATGGTAGAGTGGCCACATGGAAGCCATTCCTCAGTAAAAGGCACGTGACAGCCCACTTGGAGTTTGCCAAAAGGCACCTAAAGTACTCAGACCATGAGAAACATGATTCTCTGGTCTGATGAAACCAAGATTGAATTATTTGGCCTGAATGCCAAGCATCACATCTGGAGGAAACCTGTCACCATCCCTATGGTGAAGCAGGCTGGTGGCAGCATCATGCTGTGGGGATGTTTTTCAGCGGCAGGACTGGGTGACTAGTCAGGATCGAGGGAAAGATGATTGGAGGAAAGTACAGATAGATCCATGATGAAAACCTACTTCAGAGCCCTCAATAAATCTAGCCCTATTGAGATGTTCACATAAAAATGAGTTGCAATCAATTTCTTATGGTGAACCATAACTAGCTGAAACAAAATTATATTATGAATCTCCTGATTAGGTTTTTGTATGAATAACCACAGCAATTTAATGACAACTTAATGAATAATTCCCTTTTCTTATTTTTACGGTGGTGGCTTCAGTTCCATATGTGTGCAGAAGAGGGCAGTGTAGCAAAAGCCATTTAATGCAGAGCAGCTGTTATTGTGTTAACGCCTGTGTCGCCAGTTACAAGGGGGAATATCAATGTCATCTGAAATATAGCTATTACAAACCTGTATCACAGGTTATCGGAAGGTGGAACCTGCTTTCCCCTCCACCAGTACACAAACCTAATCTATATACTGTATCTCTTAGTGCAGCACCAGGGAGAGAGGAGAGGAAGAGGTTTCCCTCAGGCAGCAGAATAAGGTCCTCATAATCACAATAGCTTCTGAGAAAGTGGTTAAGGAGGAAACAGAACCGTGGCCCGAGCGCTAACAGTGTAACAAGCCCTTTTCTACCTCGCCTCCACCTCCTTCCTCCATTCAGGCATTCAGCAGCGTTCACATCTATCGCTCCTGAGCCCCAGGGGAATGAATCAGACCTGGGTTCAAATACTATTTTAGATCATTTAAAATACTGTATCTGTGCTTGATTGAGCTTACCTGTTGCAATGGAGCCAATAGAATAATCCCAATAGAGCAACCCCCGCCCCCACTTGGCACTCCAGACAGGTACCCAGCTAACAACAAATGTTCCCTTAAGAGTCTCATTAAGTCATTAACTAACATTTTCATAGGAATGTTCCCGTGATGTGCAAGAAATGTTTCAAAGAGACTTAATGTCAAATAGAATTGACCAGGAACTAGTAACCATTTTCTCAGAATTTAAGATATTAATGTTCTAGACACGTTTCATGGGAATGTTGAAAGAACATTTATGTTTCCAGTTTTCTGAGTGTTAGGAGAATATTCCATCAACGTCCCACCAAACATACACAGAACATGGTTGCCATGTTCTCAGAATATAAGCTTTTAATGTTCAAGGCACATTTCATGGGAACGTTGCAGGAACATTTCTGTGCATTGTCAGGATGTCCCAATTGCCTGATAGTCCCAAAGAAACGTTACAAAAAAAACCCCCAAAAAACAGAACATTAGACATCCCGCCTTGTTACTGTTGCCAAGCCAATCAAGGCCCTGATTGGTGAACCACTGATCCATTCATAACTCTGTCAGTTGGCAAGGTTAGGGATACTCACACACACTGCTTTTAACAGTGTTCTCAACTTACATATTTGACACACTTTGACGTATACTGAACAAAAATATAAACGCAACATGTAAAGTGTTGGTCCCATGTTTCTTGAGCTGAAATAAAAAAAATGCCAGAAATATTCCATTTTCACAAAAATCTTATTTCTCTCAAATTGTGTGCCCAAATTTGTTTACATCCCTGTTAGTGAGCATTTCTCCCTTGCCAAGAGAATCCATCCACCTGACAGGTGTGGCATATCAAGATGCTGATTAAACAGCATGATCAATACACAGGTGCACCTTGTGCTAGGGACAATAACAGGCCCCTCTAAAATGTGCAGTTGTGTCACATAACACAATGCCACAGATGTCTCAAGTTTTGAGGGAGCGGGCAATTGGAATGCTGACTGCAGGAATGTCCAACAAAGCTGTTGCCAGAGAATATAATGTTCATGTATCTACCATATGCCGCCTACAACAACTCACAACCCCAGACCACGTGTAGCCACACCAGCTCAGGACTTCCACATCCAGCTTCTTCACCTGCAGGGACGTCCGGGGGGCAGAGGGTGCTGAGGAGTATATCTGTTTGTAATAAAGCCCTTTTGTGGGGGAAAACTCATTCTGATTGGCCCACCCATGGATGCACCCCTGCTCAGTCATGTGAAATCCATAGAATAGGGCATAATTTACTTATTTCAATTGACTGATTTCCTTCTATGAACTGTAACTCAGTAAAACCGCTGAAATTGTTGCATGTTGCATTTATATTTTTGTTCAGAGTAGATGGTTAAATTGTGCATTTTCATTTCTACAGTAATTATTCAACATGTCCTCACTTGGGATTGGAATAGAAGCATATCTGTGTCAGGTATCGGTTAATCAGACTATTCTCATGATCGATTTGATTGACTTATTTTTTTGTACTTATATTTTTAACAGAGCTGAGATGAACTTCAAAGTGCATTCACCCTATTGCTTACCGATCGAAGTTGTTTCATCTACGTAAGTGCCTAGGGGCGCAACTTTGGTTTTTGAAGTGGGGGGGACATAACTATTTTTTATATTTTTTAATTTATCCAGTCGTATAAACACTCCAAAGAGCCTACCTGACCACTCGGAGGCGTCCGCATGGTCCTAAAGCACACCCTGCCTTATTTTGCATCACATTCCAATTATAAAACTGGGAGGGACAAAAATGCATTTTCAGAACCTGAGCTCCCAGTGAAAGTTGCGCCCCTGTAGATGCCTATAGAAGATGGATTGGGGTTTCTTCTGGACAGGGCCTAACTATATTGGACTAATAAGCACATGCCCTAGATATATCCCTTATTAGGACAGTGGTTAGAGCGTGGACAGTGGTGCTGGTGGCCTGGGTTCCCCCGCTAGGGGAGTCACCCTACTTTCACATTCATAGCAATATACAGTATGTTAATGTCATTATTTGTCAACAGTTACAACACACCTACCTGATCTAGTTAAAATTCGTTTGTCAATCAAAAAATACAATAAAGTTCTCTTTGTGATGCTCAGCTATATAGAAGTAGCTCTTTACACTCATATCCGTCTACGGGTTGAAAATGGCGGATTTGGGCACTGATAAACACCTAAATTGGATCACAGTGGCTGTACAGTAACATACTACACATGACGTCAGAGCTCTGCACTTCAGTGCGCTGTATGGGTTTTGACTGACAGATGTTCTGAACTTCAGCATCTCGCGCGACAAGAAGTTGCCCCCATTTCTCCTGCTAACTGAGCAACTATTGAGAATTCTGCGTTGTCTGAGTGAAATAAATTGTAGAGGAATCTATGTATTTTGAAAGACAAGACGAATTAGTACAATTTATGGCAAATAATAATGCAGGCGCTTTGTTTCTGTGTGTCTGAAAGTTGCCATTTATTTTTGTAACTGGTTTGGAGAAAAAAATGAAATGAAGGAAAAAATATGATACAAAAATGAAAGACGAGACGTTGAGGATTATAATAAATACTGCTTTGATGTACGCACACACTCACTATTTACGCTGCTGCTACTCTATTTATCATACAATGAGTGTACAAAACAATCCATGACACAGACTGACCAGGTGAATGCTATGATCTTTTATTGATGTCAATTGCTAAATCCACTTCAATCAGTGTAGATGAAGGGGAGGAGACAGGTTAAATAATGATTTTTAAGCCTTGAGACACAGATTGTGTCTCTGTGCCATTCAGAGTGTGAGAGGGCAAGACAAAAGATTTAAGTGCCTTTGAACGGGGTATGGTAGTAGGTGCAGGCACACCAGTTTGAGTGTGTCAAGAACTGCAATGCTGCTTGGTTTTTCTTCACACTCAAGATGTATCAAGAATGGTCCACCACCCAAATGACATCCAGCCAACTTGACACAACTGTGGGAAGCATTGGAGTCAACAGGGGCCAGAATCCCTGTGGAACGCTTGACACCTTGTAGTCCATGCCCAGACGAATTGAGGCTGTTTGGGGGCAAAAGGGATGCAACTCAATATTAGGAAGCTGTTCCTAACGTTTTGTACACTTAGTGTGTATCCTGATGCTAGTCACCTTACCCCTATACATACCTATTTTGATCGCTCCATATTCCCTGCACATTGTAAATATGGTATTGGAACTGGCCCAGTACATAGCTTCTTACATCGTGTTTTTCTTATTTCTGTTTCTCAAGTGCTTTTGATATACCTAATGTTATTTTTAGTGCTACATTGATACTGATTACTGCCAGTGGCAATCCGTCATTCAGGGTAGGTGGGGCAGAGCCCAATGGGGGGGGGGGGGGGCTTGCCTGTTTTGCTTGTTATTTGGTGATTAATACGTGTCACATACCAGTTTGCAAACAATGTAAAAAATAAAATAATAATTGAGTTAATAAGGCCGCATACATGGTCTCTTTGTTGCTTTCTTGAGGAAGGCGGCTCCAAAATGCAGGTGTTTCAGCCTAGCTCATTGCTTTCTGTGGTGGTGGGGCAAGCCAGCAGAAAATATGGAGCGTTGTGCTGTGATTGGCTCAGTGTTCTGTGACTCATGGGGACACTACGTCACCTCCAAGTCTTATGGGTAGAGCTCAATAATTTTTACCCCTTGGGTGCTGCATCGATTTACATTAGAAGTGCCCATCCATGAAGGCTCAAGGTCATTGGCCACAGAATGACATCAAATCACGTTATATCTGCAGTAGCTTTGATTGGACTTTCAAAATCGTAGCTAGCAAGCTAGCAGTCATCATTATGACTCATGTCGACAATCTACTGGCAAATCCTTTTCAATCCTTGTCATATGAAGAGAAATGAGAGATAAAACAACTCAGTGCTCATCGGCCATTGGACATAAACATTACACATCAAGTCAGAAATTATCATTATCTTTCAGACTTTAAGTGGTGTTAATTGGCTGTGCTGAGGGATGCAGACAGGTAGGATTATAAAGCAAGCAGAGCGTAGGTACCTGCAGCTCCGGGGGGCCTCCCTCATCTCTGATCAGCAGCAGGTAGCTCTGTCCATCAACCACCATCTCCTTCTTGAACCGACCACCTGAAAAAGAGAAGAGACATGTCACAGTGAGTTTATAGGGTGGTGCCTGATCAGGAAAATACTTAGAGATCATCATTATTAATACAGCCGCTTGACCCTGCCTATCAAAGGGCTTGGCAAAGGGATGAAAGAGGGCATAAACTCAGGCCTAAAAAAGGTGTAAAGCACTGACATGATATTCTATCTACTACTTGTCAATGAAAACGTGTTTGGTTAAGCTACAGCTAAATCACCAAAATTCAACATTAACACCAATATTTTTCACAAACACACATCAGTAGGCCCAAGGCATGAGTCAGACTTTCCCATTTTCATACATCACATTCACATATAGATGACATTCCATTCTGATAAAGTTTTGATGAAAGTTTGGAGACATCCATCCGGCTTGTGATAGGCTGCAGTTCGATTTGACCTCGCTGTCTCAATGACCCCCCCCCCCCCCCCCCCAAATTCACTTCACAATCACCAGCTAGCCTGGAGATCAGTTTCCATCACTTGCAAAACTACACAAGCTATAAGATGGCATGCTTGAGTATTAACAGTCATAGATTCAGATTCTGTATGGAAGTGATAAGGCAGAATGGATGTAGCCTGGAGCCTGCGATAAAGAGGGAAGGAGGGGATGGAAGATAAAAGGGAAAAAAAGAGGGAAGTCTTAATCTAAAGTTGCTGTAGTTCATGACCTCAGGATAGTGGAGACGAGAGAAGCTATACAGTAGACTATAGTGAGCCTGGACTTTTCCCCCGTCATCTATTTGAATGCATGTTCATATTCTTTACCACGGGCAACGTTGGCTACAGATAAAATACAAACCGATGGGAATGCCTCATACTAAATTGGATTTTGCATATCATTGGAATGGTTTGAGATCTGGTGGAGATTAAAAATATTCAAATGAGAGTTGGGGAGCTAGGCAAGAAACGCGTCCCAGGAAAATAAAACATTGGTTTTCGAATGCAGAACATCTGCTTCAAGCTATCTCAAACAATATTGAATAATTTACGATTCCATGAAAGTTGTAAGAGTGGGCATAATAAAGTATACTATATATACAAAAGTATGTGGACACCCATACAAATTTGTGGATTTGGCTATTTCAGCCAACCTGTTGCTGACAGATGTACACAGCCATGCAATTGAGCACGCATCCATGCAATCTCCATAGACAAACATTGCCAGTAGAATGGCCTTACTGAAGAGCTTAGTGACTTTCAACGTGGCACCAACAAGTCAGTTCCTCAAACTTCTGCCCTGCTAGAGCTGCCCCGGTCAACTGTAAGTGCTGTTATTGTGAAGTGGAAACATCTAGGAGCAACAACGGCTCAGCCATGATGTGTTAGGCCACACAAGCTCACAGAACGAGCCCACCGGGTGCTGAAGTGCGAACAAATCATCTGTTCTCAGTTGCAACACTCACTACCGAGGTCCATACTGCCTCTGGAAGCAACGTCAGCACAAGAACTGTTCATCAGGAGCTTCATGAAATGGGTTTCCATGGCCGAGCAGGCGCACATAAGCCTAAGATCACCATGCGCAATAATAAGTGCCGGCTGGAGTGGTATAAAGCTCGCCGCCATTGGACTCTGGAGCAGTGGAAATGCGTTCTCTGGAGTGATGAATCACGCTTCACCATCTGGCAGTCCAACAAATTAATCTGGGTTTGGCTGATGCCAGGAGAACACTACCTGCCCAAATGCCTAGTGCCAACTGTAAAGTTTGGTGGAGCAGGAATAATGGTCTGGAGCTGTTTTTCATGGTTCGGGCTAGGCCCCCTAGTTCCAGTGAAGGGAAATCGTAATTAATGCATTGTAAACCATTCTGTGCTTTCAACTTTGTGACAACAGTTTGGGGAAGGCCCTTTCCTGTTTCAGCATGACAATGCCCCCATGCACAAAGTGAAGTCCATACAGAAATGGTTTGTCGAGATCGGTGTGGAAGAACTTGACTGGCTTGCACAGAGCCCTCACCTCAACCCCATCAAATACCTTTGGGATGAATTGGAATGTCGACTGTGAGCCAGGCCTATTCGCCAAAAATCAATGCCTGACCTCACTAATTCTCTTGTGTCTGTATTGAAGCAAGTCCCCGCAGAATGTTCCAACATCTAGTGAAAAGCCTTCCCAGAAGTGTGGAGACTATTATAGCAGCAAATGGGGGACCAATTCCGTCAACTTACCAACATTACGACCAGGAATACGACTTTCCCAAAGCGGATCCTCTGTTTGGTCTACCACCCAGGACAATGGATCAGATCCCAACCGGCGACCCAAAACAACAGCGCCGCAGGAGGGGCAGAAGAAGGGGTCTTCTGGTCAGGCTCTGTAGACGGGCACATCGCTCACCGCTCCCGAGTTTACTACTCACCAACGTCCAGTCTCTTGACAACTAAGTAGACGAAATTAGAGCAAGGGTTGCCTTCCAGAGAGACATCAGAGATTGTAACGTTCTTTGTTTCACGGAGACGTGGCTCACCCGAGACACGCTATCAGAGTCGGTACAGCCAGCTGGTTTCTTTACGCATCGCGTCGACAGAAACAAACATCTCTCTGGTAAGAAGAAGGGCGTATGTCTTATGATTAACGAGACGTGGTGTGATCATAACAACATACAGGAACTAAAGTAATTTTGCTCACCTGACCTAGAATTCCTTACAATCAAAAGTCGACCGCATTATCTACCAAGAGAATTCGCTTCAATTATAATCACAGCCGTATATATTCCCCCCCAGGCAGACACATCGATGGCCCTGAATGAACTTCATTAGACTCTATGTAAACTGGAAACCACATATCCTGAGGCTGTGTTCATTGTAGCTGGGAATTTTAACAAGGCTAATCTAAAGACAAGACTCCCTAAATTTGATCAGCTTATCGAATGCGCCACCCGTGCGGAAGAAATCCTGGACCATTGTTATTCTAACTTCCGCAAAGCATACAAAGCCCTGCCCTGCCCTCCTTTCGGAAAATCTGACCACGACTCCATTTTGTTGCTCCCAGCCTATAGACAAAAACTAAAACAGGAAACGCCCATGCTCAGGTCTGTTCAACGCTGGTTCGACCAATCTGATTCCACGCTTCAAGATTGCTTCGATCACATGGACTGGGATATGTTCCGCATAGAGTCGGACAATAACATTGATGAATACGCTGATTCGGTGAGCAAGTTTATTAGCAAGTGCATTTGTGATGTTGTACCCACAGCAACAATTAAAACCTTCCCCAACCAGAAACCGTGGGTTGATGGCAGCATTCGTGTAAAACTGAAAGCGCAAACCATTGCTTTTAATCAGGGTAAGGCGACCGGAAACATGACCAAATACAAACAGTGTAGCTATTCCCTCCACAAGGCAATCAAACAAGCTAAGCGTCAGTATAGAGACAAAGTAGAGTCGCAATTCAACAGCTCAGACACGAGAGGTATGTGTCAGGGTCTACAGTCAATCATGGACTACAAAAAGAAAACCAGCCCCGTCGCGGACCATGTAGTCCTGCTCCCAGACAAACTAAACAACTTCTTTGCTCGCTTTGAGGTCAATACAGTGCCAACGACATGGCCCTCTACCAAAACCTGCGGGCTCTCCTTACCCGCAGCAAATGTGAGTAAAGCATTTAAACGTGTTAACCCTCGCAAGGCTGCCGACCCAGACGGCATCCCTAGCCGTGTCCTCAGAGCTTGCGCATACCAGCTGGCTGATGTGTTTACGGACATATTCAATCAATCCCAGTCTGCCGTTCCCACATGCTTCAAGAAGGCCACCATTGTTCCAGTTCCCCAAGAAAGCTAAGGTAACTGACTATCGCCCTGTAGCACTCACCTCCGTCATCATGAAGTGTTTTGAGAGACTAGTCAAGGATCATATCACCTCCACCCTACCTGACACCCTAGACCCACTTCAATTTGCTTACCGCCCCAATAGGTCCACAGACGACGCAATCGCAATCACACTGCCCTAACCCACATGGACAAAAAGAATACCGATGTAAGAATGCTGTTCATCGACTACAGCTCAGGATTTAACACCATAGTACCCTCCAAACTCATCATTAAGCTTGACCTCCTGGGCCTCGACCCGCCCTGTGCAACTGGGTCCTGGACTTCCTGATGGACCGCCCCCAGGTGGTGAGGGTAGGAAACATCATGTCCACCCCGCCGATCTTGAACACTGGGGCCCCACAAAGGTGCGTTCTCAGCCCTCTCCTGTACTCCCTCTTCACCCATGACTGCGTGGCCATGCACGCCTCCAACTCAATCATTAAGTTTGCAGACGACACTACAGTGGTAGGCTTGATTACCAAAAACGATGAGACGGCCTACAGGGAGGAGGTGAGGGCCCTCGGAGTGTGGTGTCAGGAAAATAACCTCTCACTCAATGTCAACAAAACAAAGGAGATGATAGTGGACTTCAGGAAACAGCAGAGTGTGCACCCCCTTATCCACATCGACGGGACAGTAATGGAGAAGGTGGAAAGTCTTTAAGTTCCTCGGTGTACACATCACAGACAAACTGAAATGGTCCACGCACACAGACCGCATGGTGAAGAAGTTGCAACAGCGCCTCTTCGACCTCAGGAGGCTGAAAAAATGTGGGTTGTCACCTAAAACACCCACAAACATTTACAGATGCACAATCGAGAGCATCCTGTCGGGCTGTATCACCGCCTGGTACGGCAACTGCTCCGCCCCCAACTGTAAGGCTCTCCAGAGGGTAGTGAGGTCTGCACAATGCATCACCGGGGGCAAACTACCTGCTCTCCAGGACACCTACACCACCCAATGTCACAGGAAGGCCAAAAAGATCATCAAGGACAAGAACCATCCGAGCCACTGCCTGTTCACCCCGCTATCATCCAGAAGGCGAGGTCAGTACAGGTGCATCAAAGCTGGGACCGAGAGACTGGAAAAACAGCTTTTATCTCAAGGCCATCAGACTGTTAAACAGCCACCACTAACATGGTTCACATACTTTTTCTTGCCAGTGACAAAGTACAGACATAAAACCGGTATGAAATATCTTTCGTTGCGGCAACACCAGCTATTTCATAATAAGCCGTGTTATCTGTTACAGACGTATGTAAAAAGATAGAGAGAATGAAGTTCATAATAGTTTTAGAACTGAATTTGAACTTTCCAAATGACAAGATCCCACCTCTGCAAAATAGCAATTGAGGTCACAGTGACTGGCTCTGCCGGCAGTCTTCAAGGACTAGGTAGGCAGTGTTCTAGCGAGGGCCAACATGCAATACAGATCCACTTGAGACACACTTGCTCCCTATTAAGTCCACTTTAGCCCACTTGGTGAAGGGGGATTCTCCCAGACATCAGTTTGGTTGTGTAATAGTCAGAGAGAGTGAGAGAGACTTTCCTCTGCTGAAGCAATGCCGGCGACAGAACAAATCAGTTGGACGGATCTTTGATTTCCATAGGGGGGCCACATTTTTTCAGGGGACCTCCTTTAATGGGTTTTATATTAAAGATATCTAATTTAACTAGAAAGATGTATTACCTTTTAACATAGCATGAACACAACCAGTCATTATGTTTTTATCCGATTGTAAACACAAATTATTTCAAAAAGTAGGTTACCGGGCCTCCCGAATGTTGCAGCTGTCTAAGGCACTGCATCGCAGTTTGAGAGGCATAACTACAGACCCAGGTTCTATCCCAGGCTCTGTCGCAGCCGGACGCCACCAGTAGACCCACACAAATGGCCCAGTGTCATCCGGGTTTGGGAAGGGTTTGGCCGGCTGGGGTGTCCTTGTCCAATCGCGCTCTAGCAACTGCTTGTGGCAGGCCGGGCGCATGCACGCTGACTTCAGTCGCCAGTTGTACGGTGTTTCCTCCGACACATTGTTGTGGCTGGCTTCCGGGTTATGCAAGTAGTGATGTTTGGCAGAGTCATGTTTCGGAGGATGCAAGTCTCTCGACCTTCACCTCTTGTCACGACTTCCGCCAAAGTTGGCTCCCCTGCCTGTTCGGGTGGTGCTCGGCGGTCGTCGTCACCGTCCTACTAGCCACTACCGATCCCTTTTTCGTTTGTCTGTTGGTTTTGTTATGCAGGTGAATGAGGACCCAAAAGCGACTTGGCGAAAACAGAGTCTTTATTCCAGTAAAGGATATAGGCAATACTCCTGGACAATCAGAGCAGAAAACAAAACATAAAAACTTAATTCCACTCGTAGTGACGAGGACAGACTGGAGACTCGACCATTAACTGTAGGTTGCCTCGGGAAGGCACCGACCGTAGCAGACTCAGACACCTGCTCACACGCAGCATCTGAGGGAAACAAGACACGACAGGGCGAGACAAAGACACAGCACGGCGAACATAATACAAGGATCCGACAGGACAGAAACGGAAAACAAGGGGAGAAATAGGGACTCTAATCAGAGGGCAAGATAAGGAACAGGTGTGAAAAGACTAGATGATTGAGTAGGAGAATGAGGAACAGCTGGGAGCAGGAACGGAACGATAGAGAGAGGAGAGAGAGGGAGGGGGAGAGAGAGGGATAGAAAAAGGGAACGAACCTAATAAGACCAGCAGGGGGAAACGAACAGAAGGGAAAGCATAATGACAAGACAATATAAGACAAAACATGACAGTACCCCCCCACTCACCGAGCGCCTCCTGGCGCACTCGAGGAGGAACACTGGCGGCAACGGAGGAATTCATAGATCACAAATGGTCCAGCACGTCCCGAGAAAGAACCCAACTCCTCTCCTCAGGACCGTAACGGAAAACGATAAAAAGGGAAACTAGGGTACTACTCTAAAAAAAAAAAATGAGACACGGGTAGAGAACTGAAAGCTTTAGAGCAAA
Source organism: Oncorhynchus gorbuscha (assembly GCF_021184085.1). Classification (NCBI taxonomy): domain Eukaryota; kingdom Metazoa; phylum Chordata; class Actinopteri; order Salmoniformes; family Salmonidae; genus Oncorhynchus; species Oncorhynchus gorbuscha. The sequence continues at coordinate 28,963,423 of NC_060194.1, read as the reverse complement.
CAGGACCAAACAGGCCAGGAGAGTAACAACTAGGGACAGACTGAGACACAGCAAGGGCAGGAACAAGAACAGGAGAGATGCGGTGGCAGGGAACAGACTGAGACCCAGCAAGACCAGGAGCAGAAGCAGAAAAAAAATTACCAGACTTATTCTGCGCGCAGTCCGAACACACAGCCACGAAACGGCGCGTGTCACGCTCCTGAGTAGGCCACCAAAACCGCTGGCGAATAGAAGCAAGCGTACCCCGAACGCCGGGGTGGCCAGCTAACTTGGCAGAGTGCGCCCACTGAAGAACAGCCAGACGAGTAGAGACAGGAACGAAAAGAAGGTTACTAGGACAAGCGTGCGGCGACGGAGTGTGAGTGAGTGCTTGCTTAACCTGTCTCTCAATTCCCCAGACAGTCAACCCGACAACACGCCCAACAGGAAGGATCCCCTCGGGATCGGTAGAAGCCACAGAAGAACTAAAGAGACGGGATAAAGCATGAGGCTTGGTGTTCTTAGTACCCGGGCAATAAGAAATAACGAACTCGAAACGAGCGAAAAACAACGCCCAACGAGCATGACGCGCATTCAGTCGTTTGGGAGAACGGATGTACTCAAGGTTCCTTTGGTCAGTCCAAACGACAAAAGGAACGGTCGCCCCCTCCAACCACTGTCGCCATTTGCCTAGGGCTAAACGGATGGCGAGCAGTTCACGGTTAGCCACATCATAGTTACGTTCCGACGGTGACAGGCGATGAGAAAAATACGCGCAAGGGTGGAGCCCATCGTCAGTATCGGAGCGCTGGGACAGAATGGCTCCCACGCCCACCCCCGACGCGTCAACCTCGACAATAAACTGTTTAGTGACGTCAGGTGCAACAAGGATAGGAGCGGATGCAAAACGCTTCTTGAGGAGATCAGAACAACAATCATACGACCGGTGAGGAGGAAGGGAGTTGGTTCTGGACCGACTGAAGACCGTGCGCAGACCATGATATTCCTCCGGCACTCCTGTCAAATCACCAGGTTCCTCCTGTGAAGAGGGAGCAGAACAAACAGGAGGAATAGCAGACATTAAACACTTCACATGACAAGAAACGTTCCAGGAAAGGATAGAATTACTAGACCAATCAAAAGAAGGATTATGACACACTAGCCAGGGATGACCCAAAACAACAGGTGTAAAAGGTGAACAAAAAATCAAAAAAGAAATGGTCTCACAATGGTTACCAGATACAGTGAGGGTTAAAGGTAGGGTTTCACATAATATACTGGGGAGAGGACTACCATCCAAGGCGAACATGACCGTGGGCTCCCCTAACTGTCTGAGAGGAATGTCATGTTCCCGAGCCCAGGCTTCGTCCATAAAACAGCCCTCCGCCCCAGAGTCTATTAATGCACTGCAGGAAGCTGCCGATCCGGTCCAGCGTAGATGGACCGGTAAGGTAGTACAGGTACTTGACGGAGAGGACCGTCTAGTAGCGCTTATCAGTCGCCCTCCGCTTACTGATGAGCTCTGGCCTTTAACTGGACATGAAATGACAAAATGACCAGCGGAACCGCAATAGAGACAGAGGCGGTTGGTGATTCTCCGTTCCCTCTCCTTAGTCGAAATGCGAATACCCCCCAGCTGCATGGGCTCAACACCTGAGTCAGTGGGGAAAGATGGTAGTGTCGGAGAGAGGGGAGACACAGTTAACGCGAGCTCTCTTCTATGAGCTCGGTGACGAAGATCTACCCGTCGTTCAATGCGAATAGCGAGTTCAATCAAAGAATCCACGCTGGATGGAACCTCCCGAGAGAGAATCTCATCCTTAACCTTAGCGTGGAGTCCCTCCAGAAAACGAGCGAGCAACGCCTGCTCGTTCCAGTTACTGGAGGCAGCAAGAGTGCGAAACTCTATAGAGTAATCCGTTATGGATCGATTACCTTGACATAGGGAAGACAGGGACCAGGAAGCTTCTTTCCCAAAAACTGAACGATCAAAAACTCTTATCATCTCCTCTTTAAAGTTCAGATAATCGTTAGTACACTCAGCGCTTGCCTCCCAGATAGCTGTGCCCCACTGCCGAGCCCGACCAGTAAGGAGTGATATGACGTAGGCAATCCGAGCTCTCTCTCTTGAGTATGTGTTGGGTTGGAGAGAGAACACTATATCACACTGGGTGAGAAAGGAGCGGCACTCAGTGGGCTGCCCAGAATAACATGGTGGGTTATTAACCCTAGGTTCCGGAGGCTCGGAAGACCCGGAAGTAGCTGGTGGCACGAGACGAAGACTCTGATACTGTCCTGAGAGGTCGGAGACCTGAGCGGCCAGGGTCTCAACGGCATGCCGAGCAGCAGACAATTCCTGCTCGTGTCTGCCGAGCATCGCTCCCTGGAACTCGAGAGTAGAGTAGAGAGAATCCATAGTCGCTGGGTCCATTCTTGGTCGGATCCTTCTGTTATGCAGGTGAATGAGGACCCAAAAGCGACTTGGCGAAAACAGAGTCTTTATTCCAGTAAAGGATATAGGCAATACTCCTGGACAATCAGAGCAGAAAACAAAACATAAAAACTTAATTCCACTCGTAGTGACGAGGACAGACTGGAGACTCGACCATTAACTGTAGGTTGCCTCGGGAAGGCACCGACCGTAGCAGACTCAGACACCTGCTCACACGCAGCATCTGAGGGAAACAAGACACGACAGGGCGAGACAAAGACACAGCACGGCGAACATAATACAAGGATCCGACAGGACAGAAACGGAAAACAAGGGGAGAAATAGGGACTCTAATCAGAGGGCAAGATAAGGAACAGGTGTGAAAAGACTAGATGATTGAGTAGGAGAATGAGGAACAGCTGGGAGCAGGAACGGAACGATAGAGAGAGGAGAGAGAGGGAGGGGGAGAGAGAGGGATAGAAAAAGGGAACGAACCTAATAAGACCAGCAGGGGGAAATGAACAGAAGGGAAAGCATAATGACAAGACAATATAAGACAAAACATGACAGGTTTTGTCTTATTAGTTTCACCTGTGTGTATTTTAGTTTAATTAGTGTCCTTATCGTATAGTAGGTTGTCCCGCCCTTGTTTTGTGCGGGATTGTTTTTGTTACTCTGTTGTATGGTGGTTTGTTCGTGTGGTTATTCTCCGGACTATTTTGGTCTTGTGTTTGGGCTGGTCTATTGTATGCGCCCTGTGTGTTGGCGTGACCGTTTTTGTGCACTGGAGAATAAATTGACAATCCACTGAACCCTGCTCTCTGCGCCTGATTCCACCCACCACTCCTAGTAAATCGTGACACCTCTCCCGAGTCCGTATGGGAGTTGCAGAAATAGGACAAGAACGTAATTGGATATCACTAAATTGGGGAGAAATAGGGGCAAAAAAAATAAAGCCAAAAAAAGTAAATAATAAAAATTAGATTACCTTCGCACCTTCATCCATAATAATTCCAGTATCCAAAAAAGTGCACTCACACTTTCCTTCAATTTGCAAGTGGCTGAAACTGTCACCCGAGAAAGCATCTTACTATATTAAGTTTCAAGTTTTAATGTCATGTGCACAAGTATAGTGAAATGCCTTTCTTACAATCTCTAAACCAGGGATCATAAAATAGATTCAGTCACGGGCTGATTTTTTCTTTAGCGGATGGCCAGGGGGCCCGAATGTAATAAAAAATCATTTGAAGACTGCAAATTAACCGCAAGAAGCCCAATAATATATTGTTTGACTACAACAATCATTTCAAACCTTTGCTTACATTTTTTACGCCGTGTCTCTCCATTACACATGGAAATACTTGGGAACAGATTTCTTAAATTAAGGAGCTGATTTCATGGTGATTTATAGTCATGTCCAACAATGAAAACTCCACACAGGCCACCAGTTGGGGAACACTGCTCTAAACCCAATAATGCGGGAATCAATAACAATGTAATAGTAAAATAGCATGAGGTGGAACAAAAGAAACAATAAATACAAATAAGATGTAGCCCATGTATCTGATGCTGTTTGGACAAAAATAGTATGACATGAGACAGAGAGGTGCTGTTTCTCTCCTTCTGATTCTTCATCAGAGATTGATGCTTCTTTCTGTCGGTGCGCGTCTCGGTCAAATAAATTATCAATATTTAAACATTTTATTTGGACAGGAAACGAGGTACGGTAGCGTGGGCCAGGCCCCAGAGGCCTGCCCATAAGGCCGGCTCTGCTCTGAAGTAACAGAGCTCTGAGATTGGAGCGCTGCTTGGACCGAGCATTAATTTCTGAGTCTCTATATGTCAGGAAATCTACATTTAGAGGAAATGTCAGAAAAGTGATACCCATAGTAATACCCAGTATAGTATAGTCAGATCTTGTGAAAAAATGATGGTCTCTGGACCAAAGGGCCAGACTTCAAAGGAACATTTGTAATAATTCTAGAGGAGGTAAATGGAATAGGTTGGTTGCACATGAAATGATAAGAAGCCCTTGGAAATGGTACAATGAGAGTGTTATGCCAAATAACATCTTCTGTTGTCATGGTATGAAATGGATGTGCATTCAAGTATAGGCCTACATTTAGACTACATAACATCACCATCATCCTCTGTTCACAGCCAAGCATAGACAAAAACATATCCTGAGGTCAGAGGAGAATCCATCTGTATTGTGGAACGTCTGTTGAATCTCAATGCCAAAAGAATTAAGCTAACCTCGATAACGAGAGACACTCAATCTGTATTAGGGTAGGCCAGCAATAATGTATAATGATTTTGGCTGGATGTGGCTAATGAATAGAGTGGTTATAGTCTTTCTATCAACCTGATGTCCAGCTTATACATACAGATGAGTCTAACACACACACACACACGCACACGCACACAAACACAGGTTTTGAGATGGGAGCTGTATTTTTGGCTTGGTTAACAGGCAGTAAACATATTCAGCTCTAGAATGGAATGCGGAGGCTCAGAGAACTTGACACAGAACCACAATTCCAACAGAGCCTGTTCTGCTGTTCCCATGGCAACACCTCCCTCCCTCCTCATCCCCGATACTATATTTTAACAGATATCACAGCAACTAGCAACATCGTAGAACAAAAAATTAAGAGTAGAGCTGAATGGTATGGACCAAACACAAAACACTACTCTCCTTAGAAGTGAGGTAGCCTCTTTCAGTCTACAGAGTAGCTATAGTTTCTATCTGGGCTAAGCATTGTTCTAGGAATGAGACTAAAAGGAGAACCTTTGCCACCTGTTAATGATGGGAGATGAAGAGGTATGCTGTATAACAGAAACAATGCAGTGATCTGTATAAAATGCAATAAGAAGATACAACATGTTTCCTTAATTAACCAAAATCATCACTCAGCTTTTAGCTTTCCAGCATTTTTGATTTCTCTAGGCCTAATTAAGCAGTAAGGATTGTTTCTTTCCCTTGGTGAAGCAGCATCATTATGCCAGGAACTCATTATGAGCTTCATATCTCTTGTCCCTCTTCGCTATAATTATACAAAACCAGACACTACAAACCCTCCAAACCCCCTCAAAGATTGTCATTTAACCCCAGCTATGACAGCATATTTGTGGGTTTCGGAGAGCCTTCGCTTGTGTGCTCAGCAGGGCCGAATTCATTAAGAATTCCACCTGATAATCAAAATTGAGAATTGTCCGGTTGTGATTCTGTGAAGTCACATTGGAAGGCTTTGGAACAGACCCCTGTGGAAATAAATATACCTTCTCACTGAGCTATGCCCTCTCATTCAGTGCATCAGCACTTCAGAGCTCCCAAAGCAGAAACTGTTTATGTTCATGACAGCAACTGCAATCCCCTTTCGCTCTGAAATGAAGGGTTTTAGTAGGATTTGGTGCTTTAAGCCCAGGTTTTTAGTTTTACCTTGATGTGTTGGGAATTAGCATTCTAACACAGCAGCCCTCTTTCTTGCATGGGAGATGCTTTGCTCTAGCTGTCATTGTCTGGATAAATGGATAAAAAGCCAATTATCTCAGAGCACATCCTTCGGCTTGAGATAAATCTGACACTGCGTCGACTGATACAAAACAATAACAACAACAGAAAACACACCTGGCTTCAAAGACTAGCTGTTAATGATGATAAGCGAAGATAATGCAGGTTTCTCTTTATATACTATGTGGAACACACTCAACCTAACTGCTAGTTATGAATTGAGTTTGTATACAGCCTACGGTCACTATCAAGCCCAGCCCTGTCATTGTACTTTATGCCAGTATCTATCTCCAGCTAGAATAACTTAACCCCAAATACAGACTGCTAACTTATCATTCCGGCCGAGGAGGCTGGTGGGAAGAGCTACAGGAGGATGGGCTCATTGTGAAGGCTGGAATGGAATCAATGGAATGGTACCAAACACATCTAACACATGGAAACAACATGTTTGACTCTGTTCCATTGATTCCATTCGAGCCATTACAATGAGCCCATCCTCCTATAACTCCTCTTTCCAGCCTCCACTGCATTCCAGGTGGTATTTCAACAGGTTTTGAACAGCCAATAATCTGGTAACATATTAAAATAACTTTATATGTCTTTATAGTGCATTCAGAAAGTATTCAGACCCCTTACATTTTTTTCACACTTTATTACGTTACAGCCATATTCCAAAATGGATTTTTTCTTATCAATCTACAACCAATACCCAATAATGACAACGTGAAAACAGGTTTTCAGAAACTTTAGCAAATGTATAAAATAAAAGCAGAAATACCTTATTTACATACAGTGGGGCAAAAAAGTATTTAGTCAGCCACCAATTGTGCAAGTTATCCCACTTAAAAAGATGAGAGGCCTGTAATTTTCATCATAGGTACACTTCAACTATGACAGACAAAATGAGAAAAAAAATCCAGAAAATCACATTGTAGGATTTTTTATGAATTTATTTGCAAATTACCTATGATGAAAATTACAGGCCTCTCATATTTTTAAGTGGGAGAACTTGCACAATCAGGGAGGTGACCAAGAACCCGATGGTCACTCTGACAGAGCTCCAGAGTAATTTTGTGGAGATGGGAGAACCTTCCAGAAGAACAACCATCTCTGCAGCACTCCACCAAACAGGTCTTTATGGTAGAGTGACCAGACGGAAGCCACTCCTCAGTAAAAGGCACATGGCAGTCCACTTGGAGTTTGCCAAAAGGCACCTAGAGAACTCAAACCATGAGAAACAAGATTCTCTTTGGCCTGAATGCCAAATGTCAAGTCTGGAGGAAACCTGGCACCATCTCTACGGTGAAGTATGGTGGTGGCAGCATTATGCTGTGGGGATGTTTTTCAGCTGCAGGGACTGGGAGACTAGTCAGGATCGAGGGAAAGATGAACGGAACAAAGTACAGTGAGATCCTTGATGAAAACCTGCTCCAGAGAGATCAGGACATCAGACAGGGCCGAACGTTCACCTTCCAATTGGACAACAACCATAAGCACACCGCCAAGACAATGCAGGAGTGGCTTCGGGACAAGTCTCTGAATGTCCTTGAGTGTCCCAAGTAGAGCCCGGACTTGAACCAGATCAAACATCTCTGGAAAGACCAGAAAATAGTTGTGCAGCAACACTCCCCATCCATCCTGGCAGATCTTGAGAGGATCTGCAGGGAGAATGTGAGAAACCCCCCAAATACAGGTGTGCCAACTTGTAGCGTCATACCCAAGAAGACTCGAGGCTGTAAACACTGCCAACGGTGCTTCAACAAAGTACTGAGTAAAGGGTCTGAATACTTATGTAAATATATTATTTAAGTTTTTTATTAGGAAGACATTTGTAAAATTTTGTAAAAAACAGATTTTGCTTTGTCATTATGGGGTATTGTGCATAGATTGATGAGGGGAAGAAAAACAATTGAATCCATTTTAGAATAAGGCAGTAACGTAACAAAATGTGGAAAACGTCAAGGGGTCTGAATACTTTCTGAATGCACTGTAAATGCGTATAAATGTTCAGAAATAATTAGAAATCCTTTTTACATTATTATAAATATCTCAAATTACATTTACATGTATGATGCAGCAGGGTCAGTAGATGGAGTAGATTAGCAAGATACCATCACAGTTAGAAGTGATGTGTTCATGTGTTGACTGACAAGACCCTCCTAGAGTCCACAACCTTTTAGCTCTTTACAGCGTGTGACACCTCTCTCCTCCCTCAGGTGTTTTTCCTAAACAGCAGCAAGCTCTGTCTCTTACCTTCAGGAGATTCCTCCTGCACATATGTGCCTGTCAGGTACCGGTGGACCAAGGCAGACTTCCCACTCGACAGATTACCCACAATACCCTGCAGAAACAACAAGACAACAGTCTAGTCAAGGACATCATATATATGTTGTTGAGATGTTTACACAGCCAACCAATGTCATAGCCCACAGCCAATGGACTTGCTTCTTGTAAAGGCAAGGTGGCAAAATAATAGTTCTGTAAGAAGTTGCAGAGACAAATCACCAACTAACACTAGAGCCCACAGTCTATGGACTTTCTTATGGACAGATGATGCTTGTGGGACAAAAGAAAGGTGGTCACCGGCAAGGGAACAGTTCAGAACGTTCAAAACGTCTAGGCCCAGGCCCCATCTCTGACTGCTGACCGCCCCCAGGGGGAGCCTGACAGTGGGTGAGCTGGGGCTGGGCTGCTCCCAGGCTGGGGTGGCTGTTGATAATGCCAGTGTGTCTGGGGGAGAACACGCCCTCCTCCCCTACTCAACCCCACAATCCACCTTCAACACTCTTCTTTAGATCATTAGTGGGTGGTAAAGTCAGGTATGGTTTTAATTATAGGGGACTGTGAGAGAGATGTGTGTGTACAGGATCTTTAAGAGCCTAGATGATGCTACCTCTCCTCTCCATCATTACACTTACGATCTACATAAGGAGGAAGTTGGCTTTGGAGAGGACACAGAGTAGTAGTCTATCCACCAGAGAAGAATAACAAGCTAGGAGCTACTCAGAACAGAAGCTAACTACAAAAGGAACAGAGTTTATTTTAATTTTATTTTACCTTTATTTAACCAGGCAAGTCAGTTAAGAACATATTCTTATTTTCAATGACGGCCTGGGAACAGTGGGTTAACTGCCTGTTCAGGGGCAGAACGACAGATTTGTACCTTGTCAGCTCGGGGGTTTGAACTCGCAACCTTCCGGTTACTAGTCCAACGCTCTAACCACTAGGCTACGCTGCCGCCAGAAATGTAAAGCTTTGTAAGCTGCTGGGTTGTAGGCCCATCATTAGGGCTGCTTTATGAGCATAGTTCAGGCAGATGAAAGCAAAGCGGGCACAGTGTGTGCAAATCCCACTACAGCCTTTTTTAAGGATCAGTCTATGGGTTCATTATCAAGGTCCGGCAGGGTTAAATGAGAAGACAGTACTATACATTATCAGCTCATCTCCTCATGAGTGCAATTGTCAATTGTTGGAATGATAACATCTGCCCGTGCTTTTGGGAAAAATAATGAATGAATGAACTACTTCTGTCCAATAGTGTCATATAGATCTGTGGAAGAAATGGAAGTTATGCGTCCCTGACAGTCCTCGACTCTTCCCTGCTGAATCCAGCGTCAGTTCACTAAACCCCTGAAATGTCTGGAGTTTTCCAATTAACACCTAACACTACATAAAAGACAATGAGCTCTATCAAATGATCCTTGGTTAGAAAGCATGTTCTCCATAAAAGTGTCCCTCTGAGAGAACATCATTGTCTGTTGGATTCCCCATAGGATTACACCAATATGTTTTTCATAAAAGACCAAAATACTATGAATACTTCAGTACTTAACAGCAGAATGTTGGAATGGAATGTGTCTTTGTGGTAATATCCCTATTGATGATGTACGTGAAGCACTCCCTTGTGCGCGTGTGTGTGTGTGTGTGTGTGTGTGTGTGTGTGTGTGTGTGTGTGTGTGTGTGTGTGTGTGTGTGTGTGTGTGTGTGTGTGTGTGTGTGTGTGTGTGTGTGTGTGTGTGTGTGTGTGTGTGTGTGTGTGTGTGTGTGTGTGTGTGTGTGTGTGTGTGTGTGTGTGTGTGTGTGTGTGTGTGTGTGTGTGTGTGTGTGTGTGTGCAAGCAGTTGTGCCAGTGGGTGGATCAGACCCAGGACCTGTCACACGTCTAGCCCAAAACTGTCACTCATTTCTCTGTCCTGCTGCAAGCCACTCCGCGCTACGTGTCACCATGCCAACTTATCTCATTCAAAATCACCCAAACTCTCGCTTGGTGCCAGGGAATATTCCAGCCAATTTCTGTACTCTACTCTCTCTGTCATGCAGAATGAGAGGAAATGTTATTGAAATGCATAGAGCATGGCCTGGCATTGACATTTAAATCAATCCTCTTGCAGTGCCAATGCCAGAAGAATAATATGGCCTGAAGTTATGATGAATACTCATGAATACTACTCACCACTTTGAGCTCTGGCACTGATCGACTCAATGTCCACTCCTGGCTATTGACGAAAGAGTCTGGAAGAGAAAAAAGAACAAGAGAATAAACGCCATTATTAAGCTGAGGTCGGGAAAGGTTAAAGCAGTACGTTGATTCCGTCTCATAGCTTAAAGGGAGGACGTGCAATCATGGTTTCAAGTCATCTCTGACAATGCAAACATTCACATGCATGCACATCTACCTCATTTTTACCATTATGTCACCTATGCAACTACAGATGACAAAACTCTAGATCCCCATTATACCACACACAGAAATGCATACAAGCCCTCCCTTGCCCTCCCTTTGGCAAATCAGACCATAACTCTATCCTCCTGCTTCCTTCTTATGAGCAAAAACTCAAACAGGAAGTACCACTGACACGCTCAACACAGACGCGGTCTTATGAAGCAGATGCTACGCTACAGGACTTTTTCATTAGCACAGATTGGAATATGTTCCAGGATTCATCTGATAACATTGAGGAGTTTACCACATCAGTCACCAGCTTCATTAATAAGTGCATCAACAAAGTTGTCCCCACAATGACCGTACGTACATACCACAACCAGAAGCCATGGATTACAGGCAACATCCACACTGAGCTAAAGGCTAGAGCTGCTGCTTTCAAGGAGCAGGACCCTAATTCAGACACTTATAAGAAATCGAGCTACGACCTCTGACGGTCCATCAAATAGGCAAAGCGTCAATACAGGACTAAGATCCGTCAATACATCAAAACAGGACTAAGAATCCTACTACACCGGCACTGACACTCAAAGGGTGTAGCAGGGCTTGCAAACTATCACAGACTACAAAGGGAAACCCAGCCACGAGCTGCCCAGTGATGCGAGCCTAGCAGACAAAATAAATGCCTCGCCTCGAGGAAAGCTAAACTGAACCATGCATGAGAGCACCAGCTGTTACGGATGACTGTGTGATCTTGCTTTCCGTAACCGATGTGAGTAAGACCTTTCGAGAGGTTAACCGTCACAAGGTCGCGGAGCGAGACGGAACACACAAAGAGGATTCAGAGCAACAGCACCACTTAAACCTCAGGAGGCTGAAGAGATTTTGGCTTGGTCCCTATGCACCATTGAGAGCATCCTGTCCGGCTGTATCGCAGCACTGTCTGCAATCGCAGGGATATCCAGAGGTTGGTGTAGTCAGCCCTACATATCACCAGAGGCACACTGCCTGCCCTCCAGGATCTCTACCGTACAGCACCCGGTGTCACAGGAAGGCCAAAAAGATCCCCTGGTGTTACAGGAAGGACCTCCGCCAACCGAGCCATGACCTGTTCACCCAGGGGCGGCAGGGTAGCCTAGTGGTTAGAGCATTGGACAAGTAACCGAAAGGTTACAAGTTCAAATCCCCGAGCTGACAAGGTACCAAATCTGTCGTTCTGCCCCTGAACAGGCAGTTAACCCACTGTTCCTAGGCCGTCATTGAAAATAAGAATTTGTTCTTAACTGACTTGCCTAGTAAAATAAAGGTAAAATAAAGGTAAAATAAATAAAATCTACCATTTAGAAGGAGGGGACAGTACAGGTACATCAAACCTGAGACTGAAAAACAGCTTCCGTCTCCAGGCCAAGTTAAATAGTCACCACTAGCTGGCCTCCGCCCAGTACCCTGCCCTGAACTTAGTCCCTGTTACTAGACGGCTACAAGCTCTGCACCTAAGAGATTTCTGCCCTATGTACAGTTGAAGTCGGAAGTTTACATATACACTGCTCAAAAAAATAAACACTAAAATAACACATCCTAGATCTGAATGAATGAAATATTCTTATTAAATACTTTTTTCTTTACATAGTTGAATGTGCTGACAACAAAATCACACAAAAATTATCAATGGAAATCAACTTCATCAACCCATGGAGGTCTGGATTTGGAGTCACACTCAAAATGACAGTGGAAAACCACACTACAGGCTGATCCAACTTTGATGTAATGTCCTTAAAACAAGTCAAAATGAGGCTCAGTAGTGTGTGTGGCCTCCATGTGCCTGTATGACCTCCCGACAATGCCTGAGCATGCTCCTGATGAGGTGGCGGATGGTCTCCTGAGGGATCTCCTCCCAGACCTGGACTAAAGCATACACCAACTCCTGGACAGTCTGTGGTGCAATGTGGCGTTGGTGGATGGAGCGAAACATGATGTCCATAGCATCAATGCCTTCCTCTTGCAGGAACTGCTGACACACTTCAGCCACATGAGGTCTAGCATTGTCTTGCATTAGGAGGAACCCAGGGTCAACCGCACCAGCATATGGTCTCACAAGGGGTCTGAGGATCTCATCTCGGTACCTAATGTCAGTCAGGCTACCTCTGGCGAGCACATGGAGGACTGTGTGGCCCCCCAAAGAAATGCCACCCCACACCATGACTGACCCACCGCCAAACCGGTCATGCTGGAGGATGTTGCAGGCAGCAGAACGTTCTCCACGGAGTCTCCAGACTGTCACGTCTGTCACATGTGCTCAGTGTGAACCTGCTTTCATCTGTGAAGAGCACAGGGCACCAGTGGCGAATTTGCCAATCTTGGTGTTCTCTGGCAAATGCCAAACGTCCTGCACGGTGTTGGGCTGTAAGCACAACCCCCCTCAAACCACCCTCATGGAGTCTGTTTCTGACCGTTTGAGCAGACAAACGCACATTTGTGGCCTGCTGGAGGTCATTTTGCAGGGCTCTGGCAGTGCTCCTCCTGCTCCTCCTTGCACAAAGGCGGAGGTAGCAGTCCTGCTGCTGGGTTGTTGCCCTCCTACGACCTCCTCCACGTCTCCTGATGTACTGGCCTGTCTCCTGGTAGCGCCTCCATGCTCTGGACACTACGCTGACAGACACAGCAAACCTTCTTGCCCCATCTCGCATTGATGTGCCATCCTGGATGAGCTGCACTACCTGAGCCACTTGTGTGGGTTGTAGACTCTGTCTCATGCTACTGCTAGAGTGAAAGCACCGCCAGCATTAAAAAATGACCAAACATCAGCCAGGAAGCATAGGAACTGCAGAACCACTCCTTTATTGGGGGGTGTCTTGCTAATTGCCTATAATTTCCACCTGTTGTCTATTCCATTTGCACAGCAGCATTTGAAATGTATTGTCAATCAGTGTTACTTCCTAAATGGACAGTTTGATTTCACAGAAGTGTGATTGACTTGGAGTAAAAAAAGAATTGAGCCGTGTACTTAGTTTGGAGTCATTAAAACATATTTTTCAACCTCTCCACAAATTTCTTGTTATAAAACTAGTTTTGGCAAGTCTGTTAGGACATCTACTTTGGAGACTTCCACAAGTCTGATTCATCCTGATCATTTATCACTCCAGTGTTAATCTGCAATATTGTAATTATTCGCCTACCTCCTCATGCCTTTTGCACACATTGTATATAGACTCCCCTTTTTTCTCTGTTATTGACTTGTTAATTGTTTACTCCATGTGTAACTCTGTGTTGTCTGTTCACACTGCTATGCTTTATCTTGGCCAGGTCGCAGTTGCAAATGAGAACCTGTTCTCAACTAGCCTACCTGGTTAAATAAAGGTGAAATAAAAAATAAATAAAACTCACTGTATTGTAATTCATATCACTGGTATTTGAATGACCCTGGTGATGAGTTCTCAACTTGAAATATTGTTCATTATCAGGTATCCTATTGAATGCCATAGTCTAGTTTGTACACCATAAATTAATGGTAATCTGTAGGTGGAATGTATTGAGTAAAGGAAGGGCAATCACTTGGGCTAGGTGGTATACCATATTTTACTATATACCGGTATTGATGCACGGACCGTTTTTGTTTTTTTACTGTACCTTCTATATCGGTAATTGAATGTTTGGTTTGTTTAATGTGATACGCCGTGTGTAACGTCCATTTTCATAGTTTACTCCGCTACTTGAGTCATCCATCTCTGCATCTCCACGCTGCTTTCCACACAGACCTAGTCCCTAGTCCCTCGCTAACGTTAGTTTGTATTTTTTTGGCAAGTTAGGCTAAATCGTGATAGCCACAAATGTTAATCGCAAACGTAGCCAGCTAATACAGCCTGGTACCAGTGCTGGTGGAGGCCTAAATCAGCATGTTGTTTGTGCAACAGTATCTTGTAAATCAGAGAGGAATAGGCAAAGCATGAATATGTTGGCAATATGAATAAAGATTTAATGTAGAAAAAGATTATAGGGTCCCCTAGGAAACACGGAACATCGGTTCCTACCCTGTCACAATAACTCGTCCATGGCATTTTCATTTGTTGTCATATCAAGCACTGTTTTTAAAGTGCCCACTATTATTTATATTCTATTTTTTTAGTTATAATAAACATTTTATTTCCATGATTCCAAAAGTTCACCCAAGTTTTTTGATCTAAATCGCAACATTTGGTAAAAAATAAGGCCTAGTATTTTTGCCCATATCGTGGCAGTGTGGAAAGAAACTCAAATGAGTGCAGGAAATGCAGAACTTTAAGGAAATGCAGGAAATTATTTTAGGTTGAAGTTGAATTGAACAGTATAAAACAATAGACCCATTGAAATCAATTTGAATATATGTGTTGCCACCCTAGGGTCACGCACTACTCATAAAGCACATTTAGAACTTTTATTAATGAAAAACATAAAATACCGTCAAATACCATCCAAATTTTGAAAAATACCATATGATATGATATTTTGGCCATATCGCCCAGCCCTAGCAATCACATGTGGCAGGCACAGACAAGGGTGGAGGGATGTGGTTTAGTGAGGAAGGGGATCGAGTTCAGGTCAGGTCATATTAAGGGAGAAGGAACAGTTTATGGACCACATCACTTAATTTCCTGCCTAGCGATAAAGATGTAATGTTTAGAGAGAAGTTGGATGTCACCCAAATTGGGGTATATATATATTAGTGATGCACTGATATGACATTTTTGGCCGTTACCGATATCCTATATTTTCCTTGCCAAAAGAAATGATACTGATAACCGATATTTAACATTTTAGCAGCCTTTTAAGCATTCTAGTACAGTTAAATAGTTAACACACAGCGGTCTAAGGTACTGCAGCGGTCTAAGGCACTGCACTCCAGTGCAAGAGGCAGCATTAGTCTCTGGTTCGAATCCAGGCTGTATCACATCAGGCCGTGATTGGGATTCCCATAGGGCGGCGCACAATTGGCCCAGCGTCATCCGGGCCATCATTGTAAATAATAATTTGCGTGTCATCGGTGTCATCATCTAAAATAACCCGAATTTATAAGACAGTTCTTATTTGATTAATGGTGTGTGGACCCATCTATGTGAAGCTAGCCAAAAGAAGGATTAGCCACAATAGTGGACTTTGCGGTTAGCCTTCAAAATAAAAGTATGGCATAATTCTACTATTTGTATTCATTTGTATTTTGAAGGCAAACCGGCCTAATCATTATTGTGGCTAGCTTCACAACACATAACCCGATCCGGTCGAGCCTCATTAGCTAGATGAAGCAAGCTGACTGCTTATAACGTTAGCTTTGGGGAACAGGGTTAAGTAGCTGGCTAGCTATTTATTTTCATGAACTGAAGTTCAATTTCAATAGGCAAACAACAAGTGGCAACCTAATACTTACTCACAAGGATTACTAAATCATTGCTAAGAATAATGAAAATGACTGCAGTTTCTACTGGTCATTGTTTTCAGGCTGGTTGTATTGGTGCTAGCTAGGTACCCCAGAAGTTGCGGTCAAACAAATGATGCTTTACTACCAACGCGTGTAAACACATCGTTTGTGGCCGGTGTTTGCTCATTTATAGACTATTTAGTACAGCTTTTACAGTGTTACTTTATCTTTTTTTGAAACGCAGAGACGCAAACAGCGTTCCATAGTATGTATGCTGTGAAGCTAATAGCAGTGACGCTATTACTGTGTAACCAAATAACGCGCTTGGTAGTGTGTACAGGTGCTCGACCAGTCGGCGAAAGCCAACATCACCCATGACAGAAAACGTTTGACTATCAAGGGCAACGAGTTACATTATCTTGGCTTTAATCGATTTCTCCTTTGAGTTGTCTCGCTGACTTAACTTGTTGACTGCTCGATCCACACAGCAGACAATGTGTGGCCTAGGTTAGGAATGCTGTGTTGCACGTGTAGCGCAAAACTTTACGGCACGGTAGCATTGACATCGGTTTTTAACAATGGCGTTAAACTAGACAGGCTGATACCGGTATTGGCATTTTTAGCTAATATCGGCCCATTCCCGATATGTTCACTGATACAGTATATCGTGCATCCCTAGTATATATACTACCACTCGTGGAACCATGGCTTTGTCTTATGCAGCTGTATGACCCAATAAGTGAAATAAACTTGGTTTAAGCTTTACTAAATTGTCCGTAAGTTTTACGAGGTTCATTTAGATCCTAACACAAACGGTATAAACGTTTTTACTTGTTCTTCACTGTATTCATTCATCGTGTCATTATTTCCATGTTTATTTTATATTTTATGCATCTTTATCTTGAACGGCATTCTTTGAAAAGGGCCCGTAAGTAAAGCTATTAATTTCACTGTTAGTCTAAAACTGGTTACGAAGCATGTGACAAATTTGATTTGACATGACCTCTTTCAGTATGAGCTTTTTTGATCCTCTCACCTTGAGGCAAACTGATGCTGTGGCTGCTAATTCAATTTAACAGTGAGAAATTACCAGACGTGACACAACATGTTTCCTCTATTAATGACATCAGATAGGGAAGGAACATTTGAGTGAATAATCACAATTTTAAAACCATTCAATAGAACAATTACAGTCTGGGTGAAAGTCAGTAGAATTGTTTATGTCTGCCTGTAGGTTACTGCCATAACCAAACCCAACACGCAGATAACTTCTCTCAAAGGACACGGTAAAGAGTGTTAGCATCTGTCACAACAACCGTTTGACAAAATACCCCATTTTTGTTTTGATTCACAGCCCCATTCTGAGTTAGCAAACCCCATGGAGATACCATCTCCAACAGAGGGGGTGTAGACACCCTGTCTGCAGGCAACAAGGTGCACAACCAGGTGGGATCCCCCTATGTCGGTCTACACCAGAACAATGAAAAGCTACAACACCAAACAAGGCAGCGTCCTTTACTGTAGGTGCATGTGTCTGTTGCAGCAACAATGTTCTCATCATGCCCAAGGCAATCATATTACAGATAATCAATCATCCAGAAAAAAAGATTGAGAGCAAATGCCTGTATGCCTGAGCACTCTTGCCACAAACAATATTTTACACAAATTGAAAGCGGTTGTCCAATCCATATTTATTGTCTGTGTAAGTTAAGTGTAAGGGCTTCAGTGAAAATTGCAACATTTGCACAACATGAGATCAATTGATGAAGAACATTCATTCAAACTTTGTTCCAAGGCTAATCAAAGCCATTCCAAACACAATTGAACTTCACTTGAGACACTTTTCCCAATTAAGAAAATAAACAGTTGTCCGTTTTGCACACTAGATTCTACCTTTAAATGTTTTGTTTTAGAAGCAACAAGGTTGACCTAAAACACTGTATACAATAATAGGCTCCGTTGCTATGGCGATCTCACTTTATTCCAGGCCGAGGCGTGTTGAGGGCATCACCGGAGGTGGATTCAGGCTGTGTGTTGCGAAGCCCTCTCACTACCAGTGTGACACACATCTCCTTGAACATGTTAGAACATGAGCACCAAATGCTGCGGCTCTGAAACTCTGCTTGAGTGAGGGAGTTTTATTTCAGAAGTGGTAGATGGGAGCTTAAACGAGGTTGCCACTCGTTTTGTCAAGGTTTTATTGTTAGCATACAAATGTAGCTAATGTTTCTGTAAAACATATTAAATGATAGAGCTAAGAGGACAACGAAATGACAAAGTAGATCCTCTCAAAATAAAACTACTGATTGGAGCTATTTTATGCAACTCTTGAGCACCGTGTTCTGTGAGCACTCAGACATGAACAGATTTGCAGTTAACTGGAAAGAGATAAGCAGTAGTTTCCACTGTTGTCTCAATTCTTGCATCTCTTAAAGAGAGAGGGCCAAACACAAGGAAGACCCCAGAAATAGATAGGCCATCCAGTTGAATTAGAGGTCATTACACAAATGGGGCTCTATGGTGTTGTTGACCACTTAGAGCAGGCGTGTCAAACTCATTTGGCGCCGGGGCCCGCATTCAGTCTTCATCGAGGTCTGGAGGGGCATCACTGAAAATGTGCTGTATTTCCTTGCCTTCAAAATGTAAAAAAATATATAATATTTTTTTATAAAGGCCTCTATTCATAGTTTTTTAAATTTCCGATGCTCCCTGACTGTCTAGCTTTCATTTAGGTGATTATTTAGTTATAAATGTTTATGTCACGTGCCCAAGTACGGTGAAATGCCTTTCTTTTTTAGCGAGCTGGAGACAATCAAGAAACTGGACGAATACATTGTTGGTCCATTGTCATTTCTACACAGTTTCGATTTGGTTTCAGTCATTTTAAGTACAGTGACTTCAGTTGGTATTCATGTAACAGTATAACTTTAGACCGTCCCCTCGGCCATACCCGGGCACGAACCAGGGACCCTCTGCACACATCAACAACAGTCACTCACGAAGCATCGTTACCCACCGCTCCACAAAAGCTGCGGCCCTTGCAGTGCAAGGGGAACTACTACTTCAAGATCTCAGAGCAAGTGACGTCACCGATTGAAACACTATTTAGCGCGCACCACCGCTAACTAAGCTAGCATTTCACATCTGTTACACTCCATTTTGAATTCAGGCTGTAACATAACAAAATGTGGAATAAGACAATGGGTATGAATACTTTCTGAATACACATACACAAACAAAACACCTGCAGGCCGGATTGGACACCCTCGGGGGCCAGATCCCCTTAGTATGTTCCACACAGGGCAGAAGAAAGGAGGTGAATTAGAAGAAATGTAGGTTATTCACTCAAAACTTTACCTTACTGAAGTGATAGCCATCTTTCATTAAACCAGGTGACACATTGTTTGTGCTACACACGTGTTACATGCTACTGTAGGACTATATGCTGTGGCTATCCAGATTGATATAACAAGTGCCACTTGTCCTTATTTCTTGCTGAAACAGCGAATATAATTAATTTAGTTCTGCTTTACATCGTCCATTAAAAATGAGCAACCCATCAGTACCCACAATGCCTATAGAAATGGAACAGAATGAGCCCCAACTTCAGTGATGCACCCTCCAGAGGACACTAGGGCCTTTGTTTGTGTGAGATGGAAAACTGCATCGGTGGATTGTTTCATGTTTTTCGTCTCATTACTCATGTCCACTCTAATAAAAAATACTATTCAATCCAAGGGCAGTGAGGCACAATTAGTAACCCCCATCTTGAGTTCAGAAAATAGAGAGAAAGAAAATGCAGAAAACCCCACGTTTATGCTGTTCTGTGTGTGTGTGTGTGTGTGTGTGTGTGTGTGTGTGTGTGTGTGTGTGTGTGTGTGTGTGTGTGTGTGTGTGTGTGTGTGTGTGTGTGTGTGTGTGTGTGTGTGTGTGTGTGTGTGTGTGTGTGTGTGTGTGTGTGTGTGTGTGTGTGTGTGTGTGTGCGCACACGCGTCTGTGCGGTGTTTGTGTGGGAATGTATTACTAACCTTGTGGGTACTGGAAATCCCCAAAAGGATAGTAAAACCAGGAATATTATTCCTCGTGGGGACATTTCCCATGACGGCTATTTTAAATTTAAGGGCTAGGTTTACAATTAGGGTTACGAGTTAGGATTAGGGGTTAAGGAAAATAGGATTTTGAATGGAAATACATTTTAGGTCCCCACAAGGATTTTTGTGTTTGTGTGGGGTCAGTGGGGAATGAAAGTGGAGGACGACCGTGAGGTCTAAACCTCCCTGCCAAAGATTAGGAGATCCTTTCCCACTAGCTACAAATGACAGAGTACCAATTTAGCTTGGACAAAGTATTTTTACATCCCTCATTGGTAACCACATAAATATGTAGGATCTTCATTTGATTACCATGTTGTCGAATAACTTGGCTGCAATGCAGGAAACGTAAAACTTCTACTGTATTTGAGGTTTAAAAAGGCTTCTGAAGTATGTATTTCCCACTTTGAAATTTGAGACTTGATTTCCTACAAAAAAATGTATCAAACCCTACAAAAATGGCTATTAATTAAAATCAACATTTCCTGTTGCCGCAAGACTATTTTCCTGCTGTAGCAACTGGCTCAAATTAAGATCCTACATTTGTAGTGGATTGTTACCCACTGCCATTAGACTCGGTCTAGCATATACTTACACAGAGCAGCAGCTCCATTGACATAATCATTCCGGAATCATCTCCCTATCTTGTAAATGTTACGCCTCTGTAACCAAACTCACAAAGCTGTCTACTCAATGCTGCTACAGCTCTTATAACTTATCTGTAGAGCTCTGAACAGCAGAATGTCATTTTAATAGGAGGTGATCGATAAGTGAACAGAATCAGCAGTAAGCAGACAGAGCTGGATGCCCGCTGACCAATCTATTCTATTGTGTAGGGCTATAGGCAAGCTGACTTAAGGGTCTCTTAGTCTCTTCTAAGAATTCTGTTGTTGAAGGCTTGGTATCGACCATTTCCTCAGAGGTAAATTGGACACCAGTGTTGAGCGGAATCCAAATTTAACCCAAGGGAGACACATTTTCCGTCTTAGCTGACTCGATATAGTAGAGTGAATTGTTTTCTATAATCACAACCCCACATTAACAACATACCATAAACATGGTTCTGCACAAAAAAGGGCCCCCAACTGTCAATAGCCACAGATAAGAAGAATCCAAAGTCAACTCGGGAACTCTACTTTGACCTGAGCACTGATGCACATCATCCTTTATTTCTGTTGTGCTATTCTGTCATCACCATGACATTAAACCCCATTGGTGAGTGGTGTCTCAAACTCCAGCATGTAAATGGGTTTTGAACTTGATTCTGAGAAGCTTTTTCCCCTGAGAGGCAAGTAGCAGCAGTGTGAACGGACATATTCAATCTCTCCCTATCCCAGTCTGTTTCTCAAAGTAAACACTCTAATGTACTTGTCCTCTTGCTCAATTGTGCACCGGGGCCTCCCCTTCCTCTTTCTATTCTGGTTAGTGCCAGTTTGCGCTGTTCTGTGAAGGGAGTTGTACACAGCATTGTACGAGATCTTCAGTTTCTTGGCAATTTCTCACATGGAATAGCCTTCATTTCTCAGAACAAGAATAGACTGACGAGTTTCAGAAGAAAGTTTTTTGTTTCTGGACATTTTGAGCCTGTAACCAAACCCACAAATTCTGACAATCCAGATAATCAACTAGTCTAAAGAAGGCCAGTTTTATTGCTTCTTTAATCAACACAACAGTTTTCAGCTGTGCAAACATAATTGCAAAAGGGTTTTCAAATGATCAACTAGCCTTTTAAAATGATAAACGTGTCATTGGAACACAGGAGTGATGGTTGCTGATAATGGGCCTATGTAGATATTCCATAAAAGATCAGCTGTTTCCAGCTACAATAGTCATTTACAACATTAACAATGTCTACACTGTATTTCTGATCAATTTGATGTTATTTCAATGGACAAAAAAAAGAAGCTTTTCTTTCAAAAACAAGGAAAATTCGAAGTGACCCCAAACTTTTGAATGGTAGTGTATGTAAGAATGCCGTTTACCGACTAGCTCAGCCTTCAACACTATAGTGCCCTTCAAGCTCATCACTAAGCTCATGCCCCAACAACACCTCCGGAGGCTGAAGAAATTCAGCTTGGCCTCTAAGACCCTCACAAATTTCTACAGATGCACCATTGAGAGTATTCTGTCAGACTGTATCACCACTCGGTACAGCAATTGCACCATCTGCAACCGCAGGGCTCTCCAGAGTGTGGTGCGGTTAGCCCAACACATCACCAGGGGAACACTGCCTGCCCTTCAGGACATCTACAGCAGCCTGTGTCACAGGAAGGCCCAGAAGATCATCAAGGATCTCAGCCACCCGAGCCACAGCCTGTTCACCCCGCTACCATCTAGAAGGTGGAGACAGTACAGGTGCATCAACACTGGAACTGAGAGACTGATAAACAGCTTCTATCTCCAGGCCATCAGCCTGTTAAACAGTCACCACTAGCCGGCCTCCGCCCAGTATCCTACCCTGAACCTTAGTCACTGTTAATAGCTGGCTACCACCCGGTACTCTACCCTGCACCTTAGAGATTGCTGCACTATTTACATGGTCATTGAACACTGGTCACTTTAATGTTTACATACTGTTTTACCCACTTTATATGTATATTCTATATTCTAGTCATGGCTCATCCTATAGAACTACTGCCATACACACCTTTTCTATTCATATACTGTCCATACACACCACCATATACATATGATGGTGTGTATAGATATTCCAGACTGACATTGCTCATTCTGATATTTATTGATTTATTCCTTAGAATTTTTGGGGATTTGTATATTATTCCGTATTGTTCTGTATTACTGCACTGTTGGAGCTAAAGTAGAAACATAAGCATTTCACTGTACCTGCAAAATATGTGTACGCAACCAATACAATTAGATTTGAAGGGAACACAGTAGCTGGGGATCTGTGGCAGCAGACGCTCAAATAAGGAGTCATTTTAAAGTATTAAGAGAGCCTCTATATCCATCTCCTTCTGGACTGACTCACTCACTCAACCCACAACAGTGTCTTATTCTCTCTTGTCCTTTATCCCTCTCCTCTTCCCTCCTCTCCCAGAAGTGGGTTTGTGTGATCAAATGTTCAGTTTCCCCAATTGGCTTGGGAGTGACACATTTGGTTTGTCATAACGGTAAACCAAGACATTAGTGAGTTTGGCTCAGAGAAGGTCTGCTGAGGGTGCTTACTTTACAAACCAGATACGTCTTCACACAACTCTGACGGAGAGTCTTCAGAGCAGGCAGACTCAAACGTAAGAACATTTAGGGGAACAGACATTTTGGGAACAGACATTTTGTTCGCCCTGATTCACAGTGACAAAGAGTTTTGATTGAGAAAGAGCAGAGCTGCAAACTATTTTCATGAATGAACTTCAGTTGATTGTGGGATTAAAAAAATAAGGCCAGGGTATTGTTATTCTTGAACACTCCACAACCAATTTCGAGGATCTCTTATAAGAGAGATCAGTCATGAGATGAAAGAATACAAAATGCACATTGACACACAGGACACTTTCGATAACTCTCAATGAGCAATGCCAAGTCTAGGCAAGATAAATGTACCACAGTGAACATTTTGCCAGCCTGACTGGTCCTACAAAACAATGACGTGTACGGCATTTCAAGAGGGAAACCTAACTTTACTCTAGTCGCAGTGCAGCCTAGTTTAATGCACGTCATGTGTTTGAAGAAGCATGCCTGGGTTCAAATAGTATTTTAAATCTTCCAAATACTTTGAGTATTTGTCTGAATCTGCCTGGTTTACACATTTGAGACCATTCCATTGGTTCCACTGCTGCAGGCAAGCTCAATCACGCCCAGCCAAAGTATTGGAAAGATTTCAAATCCTATTTGAACCCAGGTCTGTGATGGAGTGCAGTGTTGACTACCTCACAAAACGTCACTTCAAACCACCCCTCCTCCACGGGCCTGACAACAATGGCCTTGTTCACTCACTGGTAGGGGTGAGGTGCAGTCGTGAGGGGGACAGGGTCCTCAACCCCTCATCCCTGATGTAGGGCTATACCACCAAAGGGAAAAAATATAACCAGGAAAACAGCTCATCATTAGCTAGTACTAACACCTGGACATCCATATTAGTTACTCGCTAAACAGAGTATATCGTAATGCCAGCTAATGTGTTTTTGGTTAATATTCGCAATTACACACGTGTGTGTGTGTGTGTGTGTGTGTGTGTGTGTGTGTGTGTGTGTGTGTGTGTGTGTGTGTGTGTGTGTGTGTGTGTGTGTGTGTGTGTGTGTGTGTGTGTGTGTGTGTGTGTGTGTGTGTGTGTGTGTGTGTGTGTGTGTGTGTGTGTGTGTGTGTGTGTGTGTGTGTGTGTGTGTGTGTGTGTGTGTGTGTGTGTGTGTGCTAACTAAGGGCTGGGAATCAGAACTCTTAGGATACAGTTTGCAGCCAGGTAAGGTTATCAAACACTTAGGCAGGTAGAGACAGGTGACTAGGCTTTTAGTCAGAGTGATCGGCACACCTACATTCCTACTGCCTGACTGACTGCCCTCTCCGACTTCGACTATGGAGACAAATATCACTAAACGTGCACTTAAAACTACAAAGGCTTTGGTGACCTTGGTAACAGTTCTTATTGGGAAAACAAATAAACTGCAAATCACAAAGTGTACCTGTATCTGCCCTTGTTAACTGCTTAGGCTCAGAAGGAAACAAAGCTTTGCTAAATTTGATATCAACACAAAGTATATGATTTGTGGTTCATTCACAGAGAAACAACTTACCAAGTACGCAAAACAATCTAAGAAGTGTTTCTCTGGAAAGTTTGATACAACTTACTCCTACAGCAACAGGTGTTTGTTTTGAATCTGAACTTCACTCAAACTTTAATTGTTCACTCATAAATTCTGGGGGTCTGAGCAGTGGATTTTTCTAAATGACGTAATAATGATGTAATAATTCACGATCACCAATCATAACTCTAGAAAATGTTTCGTGTCATGCTTGGCATGTTGCGCAAACCTGTCTGATACAAGTTTTTAACTTCAGTTCACCATAGTAGAAGGTGTTATCTGCTAATGACTATGACAAGGCTTAATTTTGATTTGAACTAAACTGCATGGAGTACAGAGCAAACACAGCTTCAGTACATTGGCTAATCTCTATAGCTCATTGTTGCTTCTCTGTCTGCTTCTATGAGTAACTCAACACATACACACAAGATCCTACACGGTCAACGTATAGAGATCAGCGCTAGGCTAGCTAACCTTTAAACACAGTGCTTAAGTCTCTCTCTCAGTTCCCCATCATTACAGTGTTTAAGCCCTCCTAATTTAGCCCTGGTTGGCGGCCAAAAGCATCTCCAAGGCCCTTCACAGCCGCTGACCGTTTTAATGCCTCCTGCTTTAAGCTGTTTCCCTACGAGGCCAGAGGCAATAGCTACCATGCATTTCCAACCACACTGGCTCTGGGAAACACAGCCACTTCTGGATCAGACTGTATAGTATTGTACCAACCACCCATACCTTTTCTCATCAAACAGCTATTGTTAACTTTAAACAACAAGGCAAATTCATATGAGATAACAGGCAAGACCCGCATCTCATCCAAATGACAAATCTCTAATGTAAAATGTTGTGGTGACTGTTCCATATCTGAATAAGAACCAACATAGATTTGAAATGCATTGTGGGAAAAGTAAATAAACAAAACACAAAAGCTAAAATGAGAACTGTTTCTAACCTCCGGGTCCCGAAACCTTGAAATGCCACCTCATCCTAAAGTTCCCTTCCACGTGTTTTTCATTTGCCCTCATTCCTTAAAGAGCAGAATGCCCCTGTTCCTGTTTTCATGTGAGCTCTTATCCAGTGACTAAGAGGAGCGAAAGGGGGTTAAGTGGGGATTTTTTCACCTAGCTAGCTCGGGATTCGAACCAGCGACCTTTTGGTTACTGCCCAAATGATCTTAACCGCTAAGCTACCTGCTGCCCTGTTGAACTATAAAAGGGAACTTTTTTTGACAGAGTGGTTGAGTGGGGGGGACTGTCCAGAACAACGAGCACTAAGTGCTGGGAAATATATTCAATCTTACTGGAAATCTTACCTTGAACTTTGTTGCAGTCTGCCAGAGTCTCTATTGCAACTGACTGAGGCTTTTTAATCCTGCCCAGGGAATATTTGCCAGTCTCTTTGCTCTGGTGTCGGGGCTGGAGTTCACAATTACCGTTGGACGGTTCCTGCTGCTCCTTCCTCCTAAAGCGTCTGGCTATGAGCTGCCATAGGCTGGGCTCCTCCTGGGCCGGTTTAGTAGAGGACAGTTTGGCTGGGTAGAGGGGCACCTCCATCACCTTAACCTTGCCCTGGCTGTGGTAATGAATGAACTGCCTCCCTCCATCATCGTCCCTCTCGCAAGGAGGTGGCAGGGTCCTCCCAGTCAGATAGGAGAAGGGCCGCAAGGGGAGAGATGTCTCCTGCTCCATACTTGTATTGTGTGAGCGTTCCTCTGCTGTCACCTCAGAAATGTCCACTCTCTCCCGCGGCCGGTTCCTCCTGATCCGCAGACTGAGGGTCCGGCGTAAGGAGCTCAGGGTCTTCTTGGGGGCATCTGGCTTGCTGCTGGGCTTGGAGCCTGGGTCTGTGGCTTCCTCCTTCTCCTTGTCTTGAGCTGGTCGGCCGAACAGCCTCCAGCGGCCAAATAGACCTCCCCCCTGGCTTCCTCCTTGGCTGTCCAGCCCCTCCTGAGACCCCGAGGCCTTCTTCCTCAGCTCCAACACAGTCATGCTGACCGGTCTCGGTTTCCAGGTCTGCTGCCGGACCCTGGGGACCACCTTCTCCTCAGCCCCCGCCACCGTCCACTGAGGGAGCACCCCTGGCTTAAGGCCGTCCACCGCCCGCAGCTCTGCCCTCCTGGTCCAGCGCTGCTGTGGGGGACCGTCCAGAGACCTTGTAGCCCCCCTCCTGGGGGTGTGTTGGGAGTGGGACCCGGGCTCTGATAGGGTAGGGTTTAGGTTGGGGCCTGCGAGCATGCACACACTCCTGGGCCTGTCCTGTCTGTCCTGGCGGCTTAGCGAGCCTCGATGCTGCCTGGCTGCGGCTCCATACATGCTCACCGCCCTCCTGTTGTGTGGAGCAGCACCGTCCTGGGATGGCCTCCTGCGGAGCACAGCCCGGGGTGGAGAGCCACCACCGGCCAGAACACCACCGGCAGGGACACCACCATGATGGCCAGGGAGAGGCACTTCAGTCTGGGGAGAAATGTCCTGTCCCTGGGTCTCTACCTGGGTCTTCTGTTGCTCTAGAGCTGCTGTAGGTGCCTTTACCTCTACTCCTACCGCTGCAGTCTCCCAGTCAATCTGAGAAGGATGGGCTGCTGCTGGAGCTGCTGAGTTACTAGAGAACTGTTGGAGTTGGAGAAACCGGTCCGTCTTCATTTTTCTTCCCTCCTCCTCCTCCTCCTGCACTGCCTCCTCCCTCCTCCCCCCCACTCTGCCTGTACGGCTCAGGGAGGGCCACCTGCCAAGCCTGAAGTGTCCCTCCTTCCCCTGCAGCGCCTGTGGCCGTGCCCTGGTGCTCCTGGCTGCCGGATGACTCTGCTCCAGGGAGGCGTGTCTGGCGGCCAGGCCCTCCCTCACCCCCACCCCCTCACCCACCTCCTCATGCCCCAAAGTTCCATTCAGGATGACAGAGATGTGATACACTGTGGTCCTACCTCCTCCTGACTGGTGGGCTGTTACAGCTTTGCTTGTGGCCCCGGGGATAGCCTGCTCCGTAGCCCGACTGCTCAGCAGTAGCATGGCACTACCCTGAACTCCCCCACACACACAGGCATGCACAAACTAGCCTAACTTACACGCACACACCTACATACACACAGTCGCAAAGCAAACATAATCTCACACTCCTCTCCCCGGTGTGGTGGTGTTTAGGGTAGCTCTCTGAGACCTTCACTTCCAGGCTGCATTCCAACCCCCCGGGTAATCCTTTACCTTTGACATGGGAAAAAAACTTCAAACAAGCCTGAGCAAAGCCTCTGTGCCACCTCCATAACCCTGCAGCCTTATACTCAGCATTCAGCAGCAGCACCGCAAAAGGCTGGATGGTGGCTGGCTGGTTGCATTCTCCCCTCTCCTCTACTTTCTTCTTCTACCTGTCCGACATGAGGGTGAGCGACAGCTAAAACAGCCATTCCTCTGTTTGCTTTGGAACAAACAAACACATGTTTGTCATAGAGTCCCTGAGAGGCCGTGAGCGACATTTGAAAAACATCCTTCTTGGCAAGTTGTGAGCAATCCTTTTCTGCCTGTGGTGCAGACAAAACCCTTCATCTCTGAGCTGCCTGCCGTGCGTAGCGTGAGGGAGTGTGTCTGTCTGAACTTTCCAGCAGTTTCCCAACCCCCGGGACGGTCAGAAAACAAGGACCGGATCCCAACGGGTCGGCTGCTCTGCATTAAAACACACCGACTCCACTGATCTGAGTTCCTCCACAGGATCTCTAGAGGGATTTCAGCCCCCAGAGAGTAAAATGGATGACAGTGAGTGAACAGTAAGAATAGGATCCAAGGAAGAGGGATCTGAGCATCCACTACTGCTGCAGCAGTCAACAAAGATCGGATCCTAGAACAAACTGCTATGAAAGAGAACTGTGTCCCCCCAGTGCCTCCTCTCTCGGTCGCTCTCTCGGTCGTATTCCTCCCTCCCTCGCCATCAAGTTCTCTCTTGCAACCGAACAAGCAGGGATAGGGAAAACACAAAGGCAGAGATTTTCCCATGGCTTTCTAAAGGAGGGAGAGTGAGTGGAAGTACCAGAAGTTCTGGCTTCCATGTAGCCAAGTTTTAGACTCTACATAAAGCACTGCTAATCCTAGGGTCCTGTAAAAGCAGGTCACGTGGGTTGCACACAAGTGGGTCAGATAGCTTGAAAGGGCAAGATATGTTCTTTAGTTCATTGTAAAAAAAGCTAAAATAGCTCAATGCAGAAAGTCGCCTAATTGTGTGAAAGTAACAGTCACTGCTATATTAATTGCCACGTAACCTGACAGCAATAATGGACTACGGTTTGAGTGGATCTATCCCAGTGTTTACACACACATGCACTGACAAAAAGCACACACAAGCTCTCACACACTTAGTCACTCCAGGAGTGACCCGACTACCATTTATGGCAGGCAGCAAATTATTTTTACAGTGTTGTTAATAACTGAAATAATCTGATAAATGAGTTGGTATGTAAAATGTCACCTCTACAAAATACCACAAAGTAATAATTACAAATCTGGCTTTGACGCCTTCCCAAAAGAAGTAAATGAACCTTTCCACAGGAACAATTATTAGCTCATAAGTCATTGTCAGCAACTGATTGGCTGCCATAAACGGATGTGTATTCAGCTGGTTATTTCAATGTCATTTAAGGCTCTAAAAGGAACTCACTGCATAATCTGGCACATTCCAGCTTTATATTCAGCATGGGTAGAGCTTTGGTGTTCAATTAGGCATTGGTCAATCAAATGGCAACCACTCTGAATAAAGGCAGAACACAAAGCTGACCAACTAGGTTAAGCCCTAATTCCATATTCTTATCACCACGGGACACTGGGGCAATTGATGATGCCATCAAAAGCAGCGCCCCCATGTGTTTAGAGAGAAACATGTTGATAAGGGCCACTGGAAAATAGAGTTGCTTGATATAAAAATATGTTCTAAGTAGGCTATAACTGCTAAAGAAAGTACATCATTTTTGAACACTCCATACATGACATCAAAAAACAGAACCTGTAAAGGTAACCATTTAGTTGCTTTTATACCTGTTTAGTAACACAGTAAAAACATTATATGAACATGTTTTTACATAATACTTCATCAATTAGTAATCAGAGCACATGTAGAGAACCAGGGCTGTGAGGACATGATCCTGACAGGACATCTGGACAGATAACATCTGGCTGGCCCAAGCAAAGCAGCACCCAGACAGCATGTGTCTACTGGATCATCCCACCAAAAGGAAAACAGGCAACTTCTCTCTATACGGAACAACCTCAGGCCCTTGAAGGATTTAGAGACACATACCTGTTCTCAGACTGGAGCACTGCTGTATTCTACATAGTAGTAGCCTTATTTTCAAAAGGGTGACTTTATAGCTATCATCTTTAAATCGGTCTCCATCTAGGTATTTGTCAAGGGTCTTATTTGTATAACTTGAGTAGATCCTGAGTAGAGAATGAGTGATTTGAAGTGGTTGATGTGATCTCACACTCATACAGTACAACACCCACTGCCATGCCATTGTCTAGTACAGTTTATTGTGTTGAAGGGTAATAATCCCTTCAAGGCATCCCAAGCATCTTTCCAGGAAGTCTGGGCTGTCGATACGGTCTTTGAGACAGGCTTCTCAAATAAGAAACCAGCTACAAAACTATGAAAACTGATTCATACTCCAAATGCACTGCTTTGAGAGCTTGCTGCTTCAACTGAGCTGTTAGTCATATCGATATGTGGACCTGCTGTGTAGTGAACAGGTGTGCTACCTGTGTCCAGGTTTGTGCTACCTGCGTCCAGGTAGCCAGGGATGGGAATAACCTAAGGCTCTTCAGCCAGTAGACAGTCCTCTTCGCCCCAGTGGATGTGGTGGTGCCTGGTCCGTCTGCGGCCCCCGAAACACAGCAGCATGGTCCCACACTTTCAAGAGGCACAGACTGACTTGACTTATTCCTTTAGCTCCTAGTGGACCAAAGGGCTCACAAGACACAACCTAACCATACAAATCCACCGTCCAACCCTCACGCTTCAAACTCACTGACAGGCAAGCTGGTATTTTCCATCATTACCATCTTGTGGTTTTATTCCACTTCTTCCTCTCCTCTCTTTTTTAATATTCTCTCTGTTCTCTCAGGTTAGTCTTTCGTATTTCAACTTCCAGTGTAAACTAAATCTGGATCCAAAAGGTAGTATTTGCCCAGTCCTGCGTATGATGTAGTCCCAGCAGACAGCTCTGGAGTGTTGTGGCTGTGCTGAGCTGAGCTGTATTGTAACACACTGACCTGGTCAGGAAGACACGACCATGCGTCAGGTGTTGTGATGGGGAGCCGTTTCCTCCTCCTGGTAATCCTCTGAGCTGAGGAGGAGGGGTCTAAAGGCCCTATACCTAAAACAACTGCTGGGATTATTAGGCTAATCCTAATAAACCCATGGCCAGAATGGGACGTCCATTAATAAGCTCATGGCCAGAATGGGACATCCATTAATAAGCCCATGGCCAGAATGGGACGTCCATTAATAAGCCCATGGCCAGAATGGGACATCCATTAATAAGCCCATGGCCAGAATGGGACGTCCATCAATAAGCCCATGGCCAGAATGGGACGTCCATTAATAAGCCCATGGACAGAATGGGACGTCCATTAATAAGCCCATGGCCAGAATGGGACGTCCATTAATAAACCCATGGCCAGAATGGGACGTCCATTAATAAGCCCATGGACAGAATGGGACGTCCATTAATAAGCCCATGGCCAGAATGGGTCGTCCATTAATAAACCCATGGCCAGAATGGGACGTCCATTAATAAGCCCATGGCCAGAATGGGACGTCCATTAATAATTCCATGGCCAGAATGGGACGTCCATTAATAAGCCCATGGCTAGAATGGGACGTCCATTAATAATTCCATGGCCAGAATGGGACGTCCATTAATAAGCCCATGGCTAGAATGGGACGTCCATTAATAAACCCATGGCTAGAATGGGACGTCCATTAATAATTCCATGGTCAGAATGGGACGTCCATTAATAAGCCCATGGCTAGAATGGGACGTCCATTAATAAGCCCATGGCCAGAATGGGACGTCCATTAATAATTCCATGGCCAGAATGGGACGTCCATTAATAAGCCCATGGCTAGAATGGGACGTCCATTAATAAGCCCATGGCCAGAATGGGACGTCCATTAATAAGCTCTGGTCAGTCATAGGATCAGACTTTCAGTCTCAGTCCATTCCCTCCCGGCTGGGGTAACAGAGGAAGGATGTGTCGTCTCTCTCTTCTTCCCTTTATCGACTGACAGCTGCTACACACATTATGTGGACCCAGTTCTGCAACTTTATCTATATGGCAGTTGGGAGGAGGATTTCTGATAAACTGGCTTGACAAGCCATGTCTGGGGGTTTTCTGTGGGTGTCAGTGTGTGTGTGTGTGTGTGTGTGTGTGTGTGTGTGTGTGTGTGTGTGTGTGTGTGTGTGTGTGTGTGTGTGTGTGTGTGTGTGTGTGTGTGTGTGTGTGTGTGTGTGTGTGTGTGTGTGTGTGTGTGTGTGTGTGTGTCATCTCATCTGTGCTAGTCATTGTGACGTATACAGAGTGTATATGGGTAGCAGGGTAAAGCTCATGTTGTGTCCACATGTTAGCCAGGGGTTTTCTATTGTTCCGCTGGAACTTTATAGGTCCTGCTAGTTCCTGGCCCAAGGCAAGACTCATTTAAAGTTGAGACTCCTAACACATAATAAACACAAAGTATTGTTCTAGTGTTTTTGACAGTATTAGAAGTGTGGGTGGTAGAGGGGATGAGAACTCTAGAAAGTGTAGACTTACTTCAGAAGTAATACAAAACATATGACGTGTCATGATACATATCAACTCATAATGTTCTCCATAACTGTGCTAGGCCTAGGGAATTAACCGTTTAGACCGCCAAATGAATTATTTACCAATCAGAGAGGTAAAAGACAAAATATTGGTCTGGCAGACTAACTCCCTGAGAATAAATATTTAAATAGAGTCTGCAAACTGTAGCTCCAATTCAATTATGGAATCTGTCAGAAATACATTTCTCTCTAAAGGAATGCAGTTTCCACTGTAAACCAATGTGAGGAGGAGGACATTTGCTTGGGCTATCCTCAGGGAAATACCATCTCCTGCATTTAATTCAGCACAGGTCTAATGAAATAGTTTTTATAGAAAAACTCATTACGGCCCTGTAATTTGTTTTTTTCCTTCCTCGCTCTATTAAATTCAAATCGGAACGATGTTATCCAACACTATTTGCCAGGCAGGATGCAGTACATGTCTCCACCGGGAGGGGGGGCAGCCTGACTCCTGTTGGAACCAGTATTCTTCTAGGGCAACTCTGCTGGTTGAGACGACTGTTCAAAGGCTTCTGTTCTGTATTGTATTGTTACGTAAGCCAACTTTTTAACAGCCTAGGTACCTCTGCTCTGCTGTGGATGTAAATCTAGACTAAAGTATGCAGCCCGTTTTCAGAGAGTTGAGCTGAGAGAGTCGTAACGACAACAGAGGAGAAGCCAGAAGGTAGTGCAGGGGTTGTAAATGAGGCCATATAAGAACCTCAATGGAATTTGAAGTGCCTGTGTACGATCACAGAGAAATCCTACTTTCTGGTGCTAGGTTCTAATTTTCAGTCTACAAACTCAACGGACACTATGAAAGTTTAAAACAAGTTTATTCTTCCCAGTGGGTCAACTCAGCCGCGTCAGACAAAAACATGGTTTCACCCGTGGTAGTGAATACATACCCCACTTTGGGTGGAGTCTCCTCCTTGTCGCTAAACATTGCATCATTATTGCTAGGCAGGAAGCCGAGGTATCTGGGTCTTAAGCGGTTCCTCCCCTTAGCAGTACTGCCACATGGGATCGTTTCCCCTGCACTCAGCCCCTCCCAAACTTACTTATGGCTCCCCTCATGTCTCTATTATACCTGACGATTAATTATATAGAAAGCTCAGAAACCAAACCTTTCACTGGGAATAAAAGCTGTAAAGAGAACCCTCCTTACCCAGGACCAAAATGTTAGAAAATGTATGCACTCATTACTGTAAGTCACTCTGGATAACAGTCTGCTAAATGACTCAAATGTAAATGTTACCCAATAAGCAAAGGTTTTCACTGTGTGAAGGGATTCATCTGTTGCCAGTTTAGTCTTATGATCAGATCTATCCATCTCATGTGGTGTGACACTCACTGATCACATAAAATAAGAAATGTGTCTTAACGCTTACGCCATTCAGTTTATCCCTCCACTACAATAGGCTGGAACTCATAGGCAAAGCCTCATATCAACCAGCAGACAGACAACATTATGGTGGTTTCCTGTAGTTACCGGCCACAGATGCTACAAATGTCTAGACCCGTAGTCTAGCAGATTGTATGACGTGTTTTCTTCTCGCGAACCTCAATGATTGGAGGATTCGAGTCCGTGTTAAAACGTCAGACACACGCTGTTCCTCTGACAATCAACAGCAGGCTGCTGCCTGGCTGGCCGGGAAAGGAGAGGAGGGGAGCTGAGACAGTACCTTATTCATCATGGCTATCAGTATTCAGTATCCCCATCAGCACCATTGATGGTCATCATTATTAGACCCAGAGGTACTACGTACGTACAGACCAGTGGAGGCTGCTGAGGGGAGGACGGCTCATAATAACATCTGGAATGGAGTCAATGGAATGGTATCCAAGTGTGGTTTCCTTATGGTTGAGACTATTCCACTGACTCCATTCCAGCCATTACTATGAGCTGCCCTCCCTCAGCAGCCTCCATTGGTACAGATGTTGATCCTTCAAGCACTTTGTCTCGAGGTATTGAGACGACTGACCTCACACACCTGCACAGCGGTAGGCTGACTACTAATGGTAAAACAAAATCATTCTCTCAATTTCAGAACTACAGAAACAGCATTTCATCTGCTTTGTAGTCTCATCCACTGGCCTGCACAGTCTATGGCAGCACCCGAAGGGGAAAAGGTTATCTTATGCGTACATGTCATTCCAATTCAATAAAAGTGTATGTAGTATTGTAGTGTGTGTACTTAAGTTACAGGTTGTCAATAGCATGTCAGTATTATTGCATTGTGTGAATGACTCACGAGGACTCATGAGACCAAGCATCGGTATGGTATGGCTTCTATAAAAAGGTGGGTTCCTTGAGCTCATATTTCAAATAAAAATCTGTGTGTGTGTTATCACAAAATGCATAATTCTCAGGACAAGTTCACAATTAAAGATCGTTACAATATGAATGAACCCGAGCCATCAGAGCAGAGCTCCACAGGTTGAAGTCATCAGATCAGAGACTAAAAAGGTGGCAGCAATGATGCACAGGAAGCAGAGTGACACCGTGCCTGAGGCTAGAGTAGGCCTAGTTTTTTATTTTTATTTTTTTATTTCACCTTTATTTAACCAGGTAGGCTAGTTGAGAACAAGTTCTCATTTGCAACTGCGACCTGGCCAAGATAAAGCATAGCAGTGTGAACAGACAACACAGAGTTACACATGGAGTAAACAATTAACAAGTCAATAACACAATAGAAAAAAAGGGGAGTCTATATACATTGTGTGCAAAAGGCATGAGGAGGTAGGCGAATAATTACAATTTTGCAGATTAACACTGGAGTGATAAATGATCAGATGGTCATGTACAGGTAGAGATATTGGTGTGCAAAAGAGCAGAAAAGTAAGTAAATGAAAACAGTATGGGGATGAGGTAGGTGAAAATGGGAGGGCTATTTACCAATAGACTATGTACAGCTGCAGCGATCGGTTAGCTGCTCAGATAGCAGATGTTTGAAGTTGGTGAGGGAGATAAAAGTCTCCAAGTGACATTGCCCCAGGCTACAGCCACAAATATACTGAAAAAAACTATTTTACTGAGTTACAGTTCATATGAGAAAATCAGTAAACTGAAGTAAATTCATTAAGCCCCAATCTATGGATTTCATATGACTGGGAATACAGATGTGCAGCTGTCGGTCAGAGACACCATAAATACATTTGGACCTCAGGATCTCATTAAAATTGCCATCAATAAAATGCAAATGTCTTCATTGTCTGTAGCTTATGCCTGCCCACACCATAACCCCACCTCCACCATGGGGCACTCTTTTTACAACGCTGACATCAGCAAACTGCTCTCCATCACAACGCTATACACGTGGGTCTGCGGTTGTGAGACCAGTGGGACGTACTGCCAAATTTTCTAAAACAATGTTGGAGGCGACTTATGGTAGATAAATTAACATTCAATTCGAATGCAGTCAACATCTGTAGCATTGTGTTGTGTGACAAACCTGCACATTTTAGAGTGGCCATTTATTGTCCGCAGTACAATGATGATTCAGTTCAACCAGCTTCTTAATAAGCCACACCTGTCAGGTGGATGGATTATCTTGGCAAAGGAGAAATGCTCACTAACAGGGATGTAAACAAATGTTCGCACAAAATTTGAGAGAAAAAAGCTTTTCGTGTGTGAGGAACATTTCTGGAATCTTTTATTTCATGAAACATGGGACCAACACTTTACATGTTGTGTTTATATTTTTGTTCTGTGTATAATCACAAATGTATTTTTATGGCTACAGCATCATCACCAAAGCAGCCAACATCAGAGAGCACTGTTCCCTGATTTCAGAATCAAGCCTCATTGATTTAAAAAAAAAAATCAACTGACAGGCACCTGTAATGAGAGCATGGGGACTAGAGAGGCACGGGGATGTGTATTAATCAAACCAGAGTAAGAGCATGGCCCAATGATATTAGGGGAGGGGAGTTCCTCTTGGGACCTTCTTCACTCTGTGTGTGTGTGTGTGTGTGTGTGTGTGTGTGTGTGTGTGTGTGTGTGTGTGTGTGTGTGTGTGTGTGTGTGTGTGTGTGTGTGTGTGTGTGTGTGTGTGTGTGTGTGTGTGTGTGTGTGTGTGTGTGTGTGTGTGTGTGTGTGTGTGTGTGTGTGTGTGTGTGTGTGTGTGTGTGTGTGTGGTGATTCAGCTCTGCATGACTGTGTGCCCCATGTCAATCTGGCCAGCATTTGTTATGTCCATCTCAGCCCAGATGATTGACAGCTCTGAAACAGCCAATCCCATGAAGATCTCCCCAGACAGCTCCAGAAGGGAACCTTCCACCTTTGCATTTTCTCTCCTCAGATGATATTAATATTTTACCCTGCATCTCGACTTTCCCAGAGAAGACTCATTTGTGTTTCCTTGAGCATCACTGAGTATTTCTCACAACTTTAACCTTGATCAGAGGCTGTGATGAATGCCAAGAATCCGCCAATCAGTGCATTCGGAGTGTGTGTGTGTATGTGTGTGTGTATGAACGAGTGTGTGTTTCCTTATACTGTATACCGAAGGGGGGGGGGGGTAACCCTGCCTCTTTGGGGCTGCGGGGGTGAGTGCTACGCCACTGCTTATAGCTAACAATAAGTTCCGAATAACATAAGAAATGTAAGATGTGTCAATTTAATTATATCCAGCTCAGGGCTCCAGCTATACATTTGGTTTGCTAATTTGCTTGCAAATCAAAAAAAGTGGCTAGATGTCATGATCATACGTATATACTGTACTCTATATCATCTACTGCATCCTTATGTAATACATGTATCACTAGCCACTAACTATGCCACTTAGTTTACATACTCATCTCATATGTATATACTGTACTCGATACCATCTACTATATCTTGCCTATGCTGCTCTGTACCATCACTCATTCATATATCTTTATGTACATATTCTTTATCCCCTTACACTGTGTATAAGACAGTAGTTTTGGAATTGTTAGTTAGATTACTTGTTGGTTATTACTGCATTGTCGCAACTAGAAGCACAAGCATTTCGCTACATTCGCATTAACATCTGCTAACCATGTGTATGTGACAAATAAAATGTGATTTGATTTGAAGCTTCATGGTTACAGCAGAGACATTCAATCCCCTCCTGGATCAAGATCCCTGTTACCTAAATTGTTATACATGTCAAAAATATATTTTAAAAAGCCACATCTATTTTTTTTAAAGCTAGCCCTGAATATATTCAGATGACACAGCAAGCACAGAGTGGTGGTGTGATGGTTCTGAAGAAGGCGTTTGGGTGCTGAGTCTAGGCCGCCCACATATGCATCCATCCGCTCACGCACAGGACTCACACAAATACTATATATATTTTTTAAATAGCGCCCCTCGTGTATACTTCCGGTAATACCGTATACCCCGGTATAGTACAGAAACAGTATGAACATCTGGATCCTTCCCAACCCTAGTGCCTCCTCATCTTCCTCACTACAGAAATACATGTATCACACATTACTCACACTAAGTGAAAATCCACAACACACACACACACACACACACACACACACACACACACACACACACACACACACACACACACACACACACACACACACACACACACACACACACACACACACACACACACACACACACACACACACACACAGAGTACAGCCAACAATTCCCTGCCCACCCACACACGCATACTACACACACAGCAACAAAATACAACATTTCTCCTAACCAACAACCCAAACTAGAGATAATAACCGAGCTGTGACATTGATTGCACACGGTCAATTCAAAAAGCTATTATCAAATCTTATTAGAATTCTGTCCGTTGTGCATTTACACAGAATGAATGCAGGCCCATGAACAAGGCAAAACACTGACAGAGACAGACACACACAGTAGAAGGGAGATATAGAGCAAGGAAAGTTTGTTATAATGATGCTTGCAGTAGTGGTATCGAGCGTGGGTGTGTGGAGCTTTTTAAAATTCAGCTGAGCTACCGACCAACATACGTCACAATTCTTCCACTGCAGAGAAAATGATAGGTTTGAGGACGTCTGTGGGAGGCTGCTGCCAGGGAGAAAAAAATCCAGACGCTTCTGTCTGAAACATGCTTGGATTTGAATGTGTGTTTTGTATTAGTGTGTGTGTGTGTGTGTGTGTATGTGTATGTATGAGTACTATGCGTGAGCGGATGGATGTATGGGTGGGGGCCTTGACTCAGCACCCAAACTCCCTCTTCAAAACAATCACTCTGCGCTTGCTGTGTCATCTGAATATATCCAGGACCACATCTACAGTCCTGGGCGGGTTTAAAACATGTTTATTTCACTAAGGACAGGAGGACAAAAAGCAGTGGTTGTTTTTAAAAGACAGAGAATGGTCAAAATCTCCTGGACTGGTTAGTTGGTTTGGGCTAGAGCCTGACATTGAGGTCAGGGTGACGTTTGCTGCTGGTCTGTGGAGGGAGGCTGCTGCTAGGAGAACAGCCAGAGGACGGGGGAGGATTCAAGCTTGGATGCACAGTTTTCACAGCTTTGCCTGCGTGGGCTGGTGGCTCCCAGTCCTCCTCCTCGCTACACTACAACTAAACTGTGTATGTGTCCTCCTCCTCGCTACAATACAGCACTACAGGCCCCCGCTTCAAATGAAAGCCTTATAGAAGAGTGAAGCAGAGAAACACAAAGAGACAGAAAGAAAGCCAATCCTCATAACATTCAGAATTCAAAGGTTCTTCACGCGAAAAAATGTCCTATAAATACTATAGATCCTACTGAGAAATACATGTCAAATTGTTTTCCTTTTTTTTATATGCCCTGCAAGGCATGATGAGCAGGGCGGTAAAACCATTGACCAACGTTCCAATGTATTTTCAACATACAGTATATCGAACATACACCTCTGTCATTCCAACGCACAGCATGAAGACGCAATCACGGCACACCGGTGGATCACGGCACACCGGTGGATCACGGCACACCGGTGGATCACGGCACACCGGTGGATCACGGCACACCGGTGGATCACGGCACACCGGTGGATCACGGCACACCGGTGGTTATGAATCTGTTCAAGACTGTCCCTTCATTTCAATAAAAGGTTCCGTCACAACATGTCTTGATGCACTTCCCTTTTTGACAGCTAGCAATGTTCCCTACATACAGTAGGCTACGGCTAACCAACCCACTAGTTATTCATTCATTGATCTCTCTAACTTTCACTCCCTTTCAAGGTTTCTGTGCCGCCTGAAAATAGCTGTGAGAGCATTTGGGCACAGACTCCCAATGTCATTTTATGTGTTTTGTCTGCGTGCGTCCCTGTGCCACCACCCCACCCACACACACTAAGACAATGAGCTGGGAGCGTCATTATGTTTAACTGACAACAGTGTTTTCACACCCAGTGCCCTGCGGCGCTAACAATCAGCAGGAATCCTACATTAAAAGCTCCCCATCCTCTCACTGCCCTTAACACAGAGATCTACAACAGCAGCTTAACTCCGGGAGACACAGTACTACTGTCAAATGGAAATGCAGGTAACACTACCAACAGCAGACATTAGGTGTGGAAACAGCCATTTTCAAAATACAAGGGCTCGTAGATGCTCAGAACAGAAATAAAGCATTATACCTGAAGTGCTGGAAAGACGCATGTTGATATTCAGCTATGATCCATATCAGTGGAGGCTGGTGGAAGGAGCTATAGGAGGAATGGCTCATTGTAATAAATGGAATGGTACCAAACACATGGTAACAATGTGTTGGGCTCTGTTCCCTTGATGCCATTCCAGCCATGACAATGAGCCTGTCCTCCTTTAGCTCCTCCCACCAGCCTCCTCTGATCCATGTAAAAAATTCAGAGAACTCTTACAGAGATGAACATTCAGCTATGAACCACAGAGGACGCTTTGAATTGATCGCACATCATAACACACAAAATTACAAATATAAATCAAATGTAAAACTACAGTGTGTACAGCCTAGCACATCACTGGGGCCATGCGTCCTGCTATCCAGGACCTGCATTTGAAGTCGGAAGTTTACATACACCTTAGCCAAATACATTTAAACTCAGTTTTTCACAATTCCTGACATTTAATCCAAGTAAAAAAGTCCCTGTCTTATGTCAGTTAGGATCACCACTTTATTTTAAGAATGTGAAATGTCAGAATAATAGTAGAGAGAAGGATTTAATTCAGCTTTTATTTCTTTCATCACATTCCCAGTGGGTCAGAAGTTTACATACACTCAATTAGTATTTGGTAGCATTGCCTTTAAATTGTTTAACTTGGTTCAAATGTTTTGGCTAGCCTTCCACAACCTTCCACAATAAGTTGGTTGAATTTTGGCCCATTCCTCCTGACAGAGCTGGTGCAACTGAGTCAGGTTTGTAGGCCTCCTTGCACACACTTTTTCAGTTCTTCCCACAAATTTACTATAGGATTGAGGTCAGGGCTTTGTGATGGTCACTCCAATACCTTGACTTTGTTGTCCTTAAGACATTTTGCCACAACTTTGGAAGTATTTTTTTATTTTACCTTTATTTAACCAGGTAGGCAAGTTGAGAACAATTTCTCATTTACAATTACGGCCTGGCCAAGATAAAGTAAAGCAGTTTGACACATACAACAACACAGAGTTACACATGGAGTAAAACAAACATACAGTCAATAATACAGTAGAAAAATAAGTTGATATACAATGTGAGATAAGGGAGGTAAAGGCAAAAAAAAGGCCATGGTGGCAAAGTAAATACAATATACCAAGTCAAACACTGGAATGGTAGATTTGCAGTGGAAGAATGCGCAAAGTAGAGATAGAAGTAATAGGGTGCAAAGGAGCAAAATAAATAAATACAGTCGGGGGAAAGGTAGTTGTTTGGGCTAAATTATAGATGGGCTATGTGCAGGTGCAGTAATATGTGAGCTACTCTGGCAGCTGGTGCTTAAAGCTAGTGAGGGAGATAAGTGTTTCCATTTTCAGAGATTTTTGTAGTTCGTTCCAGTCATTGGCAGCAGAGAACAGGAAGGAGAGGCGGCCAAAGGAAGAATTGGTTTTGGGGGTGACCAGAGAGATATACCTACTGTAGTGCGTGCTACAGGTGGGTGCTGCAATGGTGACCAGCGAGCTGAGATAAGTGGGGACTTTACCTAGCAGGGTCTTGTCGATGACCTGGAGCCAGTGGGTTTGGCGTCGAGTAGGAAGTGAGGGCCAGCCAACGAGAGCGTTCAGGTAGCAGTGGTGGGTAGTATATGGGGCATTGGTGACAAAACGGAAGGCACTGTGATAGACTGCATCCAATTTATTGAGTAGGGTATTGGAGGCTATTTTGTAAATGTCATCGCCGAAGTCAGGATGGTCAGTTTCACAAGGGTATTTTGGCAGCATGAGTGAAGGATGCTTTGTTGCGAAATAGGAAGCCAATTCTAGATTTAACTTTAGATTGGAGATGTTTGATGTGAGTCTGGAAGGAGAGTTTACAGTCTTACCAGACACCTAGGTATTTGTAGTTGTCCACATATTCTAAGTCCGAACCGTCGAGAGTAGTGATGTTGGATGGGCGGGCAGGTGCAGGCAGCGATCGGTTGAAAAACATGCATTTAGTTTTACTTGTAATTGAGAGCGATTGGAGGCCACGGAAGGAGAGTTGTATGGCATTGAAGCTCATCTGGAGGGTTGTTAACACAGTGTCCAAAGAAGGGCCTGAAGTATACAGAATGGTGTCGTCTGCGTAGAGGTGGATCAGGGACTCACCACCAGCAAGAGCGACCTCATTGATGTATACAGAGAAGAGAGTCGGTCACCCCCATAGAGACTGTCAGAGGCCTGGACAACAGGCCCTCTGATTTGACACACTGAACTCTATCGGAGAAGTAGTTGGTGAACCAGGCGAGGCAATCATTTGAGAAACCAAAGCTATCAAGTCTGCCGATGAGGATGTGGTGATTGACAGAGTTGAAAGCCTAGGTCAATGAATACGGCTGAATAGTATTGTTTCTTATCGATGGCGGTTAAGATATTGTTTAGGACCTTGAGCATGGCTGAGGTGAACCCATGACCAGCTCTGAAACCAGATTGCATAGCTGAGAAGGTATGGTGGGATTCGAAATGGTCAGTAATCTGTTTGTTGACTTGGCTTTCGAAGACCTTAGAAAGGCAGGGTAGGATAGATATAGGTCTATAGCAGTTTGGGTCAAGAGTGTCCCCCCCTTTGAAGAGGGGGATGACCGCAGCTGCTTTCCAATCTTTGGGAATCTCAGACAACACGAAAGAGAGGTTAAACAGGCTAGTAATAGGGGTTGCAACAATTTCGGGAAAGATCATTTTTTAGAAAGAAAGGGTCCAGATTGTCTAGGCCGGCTGATTTGTAGGAGTCCAGATTTTGCAGCTCTTCCAGAACATCAGCTGACTGGATTTGGGAGGAGGAGAAATGGGGAAGGCTTGGGCGAGTTGCAGTGGGGGGTGCAGTGCTGTTGACCGGGGTAGGGGTAGCCAGATGGAAAGCATGGCCAGCCGTAGAAAAATGCTTATTGAAATTCTCAATTATAGTGGATTTATTGGTGGTGACAGTGTTTCCTAGCCTCAGAGCAGTGGGCAGCTGGGAGGAGGTGTTCTTATTCTCCATGGACTTTACAGTGTCCCATAACTTTTTTGAGTTTGTGTTGCAGGAAGCAAATTTCTGCTTGAAAAAGCTAGCCTTGGCTTTTCTAACTGCCTGTGTATATTGGTTTCTAGCTTCCCTGAAAAGTTGCATATCACGGGGGCTGTTCGATGCTAATGCAGAACGCCATATGATGTTTTGATGTTGGTTTAGGGCAGTCAGGTCTGGAGAGAACCAAGGGTTATATCTGTTCCTGGTTCTAAATTTATTGAATGGGGCATGCTTATTTAAGATGGTGAGGAAGGCATTTAAAAAAAATAACCAGGCA
Organism: Oncorhynchus gorbuscha; assembly: GCF_021184085.1. NCBI lineage: Eukaryota > Metazoa > Chordata > Actinopteri > Salmoniformes > Salmonidae > Oncorhynchus > Oncorhynchus gorbuscha. Next base: position 28,919,892 of record NC_060194.1, on the reverse strand, counting down.
TCCTCTACTGACGGGATGAGATCAATATCCTTCCATTGACCCATTACAGATGCAGGCAATGAGGCAGTGATCGCTGAGATCTTGGTTGAAAGAAGCAGAGGTGTATTTAGAGGGCACAGGTGTACTTAGACGGCAAGTTGTTACGATGATATCTATGAGGGTGCCCATGTTTACGGCTTTGGGGTGGTACCTGGGAGGTTGGGAGGTTCATTGATAATTTGTGTGAGATTGAGGGCATCAAGCTTAGATTGTAGAATGGCTGGGGTGTTAAGCATGTTCCAGTTTAGGTCACATAGCAGCACGAGCTCTGAAGATAGATGGGGGGCAATCAGTTCACATATGGTGTCCAGAGCACAGCTGGGGGCAGAGGGTGGTCTATAGCAGGCGGCAACGGTGAGAGACTTGTTTTTGGAGAGGTGGATTTTTAAGAGTAGAAGTTCAAATTGTTTGGGTACAGACCTGGATAGTAAGGACAGAACTCTGCAGGCTATCTTTGCAGTAGATTGCAACACCGCCCCCTTTGGCTGTTCTGTCTTGTCTGAAAATGTTGTAGTAAGGGATAGAGATTTCAGAATTTTTGGTGGTCTTCCTAAGCCAGGATTCAGACACGACTAGAACATCTGGGTTGGCAGAGTGTGCTAAAGCAGTGAATAAAACAAACTTAGGGAGGAGGCTTCTAATGTTAACATGCATGAAACCAAGGCTATTACGGTTACAGAAGTCATTAAAAGAGAGTATGCTTGGGGTCATTGTCCACTTGGAAGACTCATTTGTGACCAAGCTCTAACTTCCTGACTGATGTCTTGAGATGTTGCTTTAATAAATCCACATAATGTTCCTACCTCAAGATGCCATCTATTTTGTGAAGTGCACCAGTCCCTCCTGCAGCAAAGTACCCCCACAACATGATGCTGCCACCCCCATGCTTTACGGTTGGGATGATGTTCTTCAGCTTGCAAGCCTCCCCCTTTTTCATCAGACCAGAGGACATTTCTCCAAAAAGTACGATCTTTGTCCCCATGTGCAGTTGCAACCCGTAGTCTGGCTTTTTATGGCGGATTTGGAGCAGTGGCTGCTGCCTTGCTGAGCAGCCTTTCAGCATATGTCGATATAGGAATTGTTTTACTGTGGATATAGATACTTGTGTACCTGTTTCCTTCAGCATCTTCACAAGGTCCTTTGCTGTTGTTCTGGGATTGATTTGCACTTTTCACACCAAAGTACGTTCATCTCTAGGAGACAGAACGGGTCTCCTTCCTGAGGGGTATGACAGCTGTCTGGTCCCATGGTGTTTATACTTGTGTACTATTGTTTGTACAGATGAACGTGGTACCGTCAGGCGTTTGGAAATTGCTCCCAAGGATGAACCAGACTTGTGGAGGTCTCCAGTTTTTTTTCTAAAATCTTGGCTGATTTCCTTTGATTTTCCCATGATGTCAAGCAAAGAGGTACTGAGTTTGAAGGTAGGCGTTGAAATACATCCACAGGTACACCTCCAATTGACTTAAATGATGTCAATGCGCCTATCAGAAGCTTCTAAAGCCATGACATAATTTCCTGGAATTTTCCAAGCTGTTTAAAAGGCACAGTCAACTTGGTGTATGCAAACTTCTGACTCCTGGGAATTGTGATACAGTGAATTATAAGTGAAATAATCGGTCTGTAAACAATTGTTGGTAAAATTACTTGTGTCATGCACAAAGTAGATGTCCTAACTTACTTGCCCAAATTATAGTTTGTTAACAAGAAATTTGTGAAGTGGTTGAAAAACTAGTTTTAATGACTCCAACCTAAGTGTATGTAAACTTCCGACTTCAACTGTACTAGGCGTTGTCAGAGGAAGGCCCCAAAAAATATCTAAACTCCAATCACCCAAGTCATAGACTGTTCTCTCTGCTATCGCGCAGCAAGCGGTACCAGAGCACCAAGTCTAGGTCCAAAAGGCTCCTTTACATCTTCTACCCCCAAGCCATAAGGCTGCTGAACAATTAATCAAATGGCCACCGGACTATTTGCATCGACATCCCCCCTTTTGTTTTTACACTGCTGCTACCTGCTGTTTCTTATCTATGCAGTCCCTTTACCCCTACTACATGTACAAATGACCTTGACTAACCTGTACCCTGCACATTGACTCGGTACCAGTACCCCCTGTATATAGCCTCATTGTTATTTTATTGTGTATCTTATTTTTTTCACGTTAGTTTATTTTGTAAATATTTTCTTTACTCTATTTTCTTAAAACTGCATTGTTGGTTAAGGGCTTGTACGTGAGCATTTCACTGTAAGGTCTACTGTTATATTCGGTGTATGTGACATGTTGATGCTATTCATATGAATCAGAGACCTGGCTGTTGCGTAATCCTCAACCTTCTCGAAAGGAGCGGAGACTAATTTGGTTTCCCTTAATTAGTTCCATAGGTAACTGGCTGTCTTGATATGCTATGCTGTAAGTCACACACACACACTCTCTCTCTATGGCATAACTTACTATGGGAGGCAGTGGCGGCATCATGTTGAATTATTAAAAACAATTACCATGGCCTAGGGAGAGTGACGGGCGAATAACAGCAGAGGACGGCTTGGTAAATAAATAAAGTTGATATCCACAGCTGCTATTCCATTTCTTCTCTAATGATATCTGAATATCAAAGAGACCAAATCAACAAATGCTTATTCCTTCTCCCTCAACCCTCCAAAAAGCCTAAAATCTCCTCCAGGCTGCTACGCAGAGGCTTCAGGCTGCCCCGCCGTGAAATTGAACAGTCCCAAAAATGATTTACAGTAAGAACTAAGTGTCCATCCCACCAAGATGACAAGAAATTACCCTGGCTATTCCTGAAGGAGAACATGCTAATTACACAGGCGCACCTTGTGCTAGGGACAATAAAATGCCACTCTAAAATGTGCAGTTGTGTCACACAAAACAATGCCACAGATGTCTCAAGTTTTGAGGGAATGTGCAATTGACATGTTGACTGCAGGAATGTCCACCAGAGCTATTGCCAGAAAATGTTATGTTAATATCTCTACCATAAGCCGCCTCCAATGTCCTCCCAGGCCCACCTATGGCTGCGCCCCTGCCCAGTTGTGTGAAATCCATAGATTAGGGCCTAAATAATATACATACATGTACTATGTAAATATTCTTAATCCATTCCTTACTTAGATTTATGTGTATTTTGGGTACATGTTGGGGAAACTGTTAGATATTACTTGTTATGAAAGTATTCAGACTTTTCAGACTTTTTCCACATTTTGTTACCTTAAAGCCTTAAAATAGATTAAGTAAACAGAAACTCCTCAGAAATCTACACACAATACCCCATAATGACAAAGCGAATTTTCGAAATACCTTATTTACATAAGTATTCAGACCCTTTTCTATGAGATTTGAAATTGAGCTCAGTTGCACCCTGTTTCCATTGATCATCCGTGAGATGTTTCTACAACTTGATTGAAGTCCACCTGTGGTAAATTCAATTTATTGAACATGATTTGGAAAGGCACACACCTGTCTTTATAAAGGTCCCACATTTGACAGTGCATGTCAGAGCAAAATCCAAGCCACGAGGTAAAAGGAATTGTCTGTAGAGCTCCGAGACAGGATTGTGTCTCTGGGGAAGGGTACCAATACATTTCTGCAGCATTGAAGGTCCCCAGGAACACAGTCGCCTCCATCATTCTTAAATGGAAGAAGTTTGGAACCACCAACACTCTTCCTAGAGCTGGTCGCCCGACCAAACTGACCAAAAACCAATGGTCACTCTGACAGAGCTCCAGACTTTCTCTGTGGAGATGGGAGAACCTTCCAGAAGGACAACAATCTCTGCAGCACTCCACCAATCAGGCCTTTATGGTAGTGGTCAGACAGAAGCCCGTCCTCAGTAAAAGGCACATGACAGCCTGCTTGGAGCTTGCCAAAAGGTCCCTTTAGGACTCTCAGACCATGAGAAACAAGATTCTCTGGTCTGATGAAACCAAGACTGAACTCCTTGGCCTGAATGCCAAGCATCACATCTGGAGGAAACCTGGCACCATCCCTATGCTGTGGGTTTGTTTTTCAGCGGCAAGGACTGGGAGACTAGCCAGGATCAAGGGAAATATGAACGGAGCAAAGTGGAGAGAGATCCTTGATGAAGTCCTGAGCGCTCTGGAGCAGGTTCTCAGACTGGGATGAAGGTTCACCTTCCAACAGGACAACGACCCTAAGCACACAGCCAAGAACGCAGGAGTGGCTTCATGACAAGTCTCTGAATGTCCTTGAATTTCCCAGCCAAAGGGAGAACTTGAACCCGATCAAACATCTCTCTCTACCTGATAATAGCTGTGCAGCAATGCTCCCCATCCAACCTGACAGAGCTTGAGAGGATATGCAGAGAAGAATGGGAAAAACTCCTACAGTTGTGCCAAGCTGGTCATACCCAAGAAGACAAGGATGTAATTACTGCCAAAGGTGCATCAACAAAAGCACTGAGTGAAGGGTCTGAATGCTTATGTAAATGTGTTGTGTTTTTTGAACATGAATAGAGCAGCAGAATAATTGTTTGAGTTATCAGGTAAGTTCAAAATGACCTCAATATCTTAATTATGGGTGTCATGTCCCATAGCACCATCAGGACTGGCCTTTACTGGATATGACATTAGTATTACTCACAGTGATTCAGACAGTCAAGGTAATCTAACCAGAAAAGAACATTGTAAAATCAAACATACAAGTGCTATGACACACTAGTGGTTTGGCTGCTGGTGACCGTCGAGTGACTGTATTCTGGTAGGTCAAAATCATCATCTTAAGATGGGGTAACAACAACAAAATGGTGCCAGTAGGAAAGTTGCTGTTACCCAAAATTGAGAAAAGTGCTAAACAAAGTAAGAGCCATGATGGACAAAATGATAAATTAATAGAATATCCATATCAAATTGATGTCACTAGAATATGATTATAATGCTGTTTTTTTTAGTATTACAGTATTAATGCTATGCCATCAGCAATTTTCAAATACCAAATCCTACAGGACAGTAAAAAACTCTGATTTCAGTGATTCTGACTCACCTACTATTGCACCCCAGACAGTCTTACAGAGGACATTGATGAGAACATTCACAGAATGGTACTGGTCCTGTCGTCAGTAGAACACAGAACAACCACATTAGCCTGCAGCAAGACTTCAGTTGCCAAATTAAATGGGCAACCTCCGCTTTGAGTCCCACTATCACCCTGGCATGATTAAGGGTTCCTAAACCCTTTAAAACATTGTGTTTGAGCTGGATTTGCATTGGAATAGTCTATTTCTTCTGCATCCACCGATACCAACCACTAGCCTGCGCAACTAACAGCGGCTAAACTATAATAGTGTTTGTGAGACAAGGGCAGATCCCGAAAACGTCTCGTCACAAAAACGTCTGAAGTCCTAACGGCTTGAGCGACAAACTATTATGACTCCACTTTGAAAAGCTGAGAATCTCACGCACACATAACATGCCCATGTTTTGCTCTAGGACGCAAGCCACACAAGAGTCATTAGAGGCAACAGGCTCTTTAAAATAGAAGATCATAGGAAATCCCAGGGAACAGTTTCTATATAATACAGTAATAAGCTCACATAACTGCTGTCACAAACTACTTGTAGCGCTGGTTGTTCTGAAAATAAAATGGCAAAACACTTCAATGTGAGGCTAAATATGAGGGCAAAGCAAGAAAATGAACGAAAGTAGCGAATTTCAGCCTTTTCACTGTGGGAATCCCTGGACCTATGAGTTTAAGTGTGTAACTATGGACATCATATCTAGGCCTAGGCTATTTCATTTGACCATCACAATCACTTAAAGTATATAGTATATTTTCTATTAGAAAATAATATAGTGGCTACAGGCAGTATTTTTATCAAATAAACAAACAAAAAGAACCGAAAAAATAATCTCATTTGTTAGCCAAATAAAATCAATGAAGTTTTTAAAGATAGGGAAGGGACAAATGGTATTAGTATCCTGAGAAGATCACAAACTTGGCCGTGTCTTTCTAGTACACCATTCCTGTGTATCCAGACGAGAGAGAAAAACACCAATCATCGAGAATAATGAATCACACTCAGTTTCCCAGGAAACATCCTAGACGTGACAACATCAAAAAATCGCAACCTGCTTGAATCAAAAAACACTTTTGAGTTATACCAGCTAGCCGGGCGGGATTGAATTGTTGAGTTGTTCCAAATGCTGAGTAGTGCAGTCAGGTGTATTGGATTGGAGGGAGGTGATGTCCCCTTAAGTGGTGTCAAAGCAAAGCCAGTTTAATGGAAGCACAGAGCGGCCAAAGAGACTTACGTAATACATTGTGCTGCTCCAAGGCAAGGTGCCAGACCGAGACCAACAGCTGCCATAGGTTTCGCTCTAATGTCCAACATAGGCCTGCATGCCCAATACTACTTAGAATGCATGTCCAATACTACTTAGAATGCATGCCCAATACTACTTAGAATGCATGCCCAATACTACTTAGAATGCATGCCCAATACTACTTAGAATGCATGCCCAATACTACTTAGAATGCATGCCCAATACTACTTAGAATGCATGCCCAATACTACTTAGAATGCATGCCCAATACTACTTAGAATGCATGCCCAATAGTATATTGCTCATTCTAAGCAGAAATCTGGTGTGGACATTGACAAAAACAGAGCCACACTGGTCATAATAAGGACTGTGGACGTGGCGCAGTAAACTTACCATTATGCACTGTGTACAAACCATTAGGAACACCAATACAGGTGAAAGCTATGATCCCTTACTGATGTCACTTGTTAAATCCACTTCAAATCAGTGTAGACGAAGGGGAGGAGACTTTTGTGGATTGTGTGCCATTCAGAGGGTGAATGGGCAAGACAAAATATTTAAGGGCCTTTGAAACAGAGTATCGTAATAGGTGCCAGGTGCACTGTGTCAAATCAAAAGTGATTTGTGACATGCTTCGTAAACAACAGGTGTAGACTAGCAGTGAAATGATTACTTATTGGTCCTTTCCAACAATGCAGACAAAATAAGAAAATATCATAACAGGAGGAATAAATCAACTGCGACGCTGCTTGGTTTTTCACGTTCAACAGTATCCCGTGTGTATCAATAATGGTCCACCACCCAAAGGACATCCAGTCAACTTGACACAACTGTAGGAAGCATTGGAGTCAACATAGGTCAGCATCCCTGTGGAACGCTTTTGACATCTTGTAGTCCATGCCTCAACGAATTGAGGCTGTTCTGAGGGCAAAAGGGAGTGCAACTCAATATTAGGAAGGTGTTCCTAATGTTTTGTACACCCAGTGTATATGCAATGAGGAAACTCTATTGCTCTGTCTTGTGAATGCATTTAAACTATTTGATGTTATGCGTCTACCTGAATGCGTTTGATGATGACATGCCGCAAAACAAATTGCCTGCTGGGGGACAATAAAGCCTCAGCTCTACTGAGAGAATATGCACTGTACTGAAGATACTGAGCTCCCAACACACACACACACACACATACATTACATTTACATTTACATTTAAGTCATTTAGCAGACGCTCTTATCCAGAGCGACTTACACACACACACACACACACACACACACACACACACATACGTCACTGATCTGGTATGCTGGACACGTAGAACACCACTTAGTCTACCCATAATACCTCATTGGGTTTTGAAGTGTCATCCCCTCCTACACCTACTCTGGGGTCCAATCCGTGGTAACTTTTACCCAATTGATTTTTATCTTGCACTGAGGAGTAGTGTGTCTGAGCACACACACACACTCCCGGAGACACACAGAGCCATCATCCTTCCTGCAGCAATCCGAAGGGAGCGAGGCAGGCTAATGAGCAGAGAACAGAAGTTGGGCCACAGGAAAACAACCTTAGGCAGCAGAAATGAGATCAGAACTTAAGCTCCACCAGGACCTCTCTCTCGCTTTTCTCACTCTCCCTCCCGCCATTCATCCTCCTCCCTCCCTCCTACCAGTCTGCTGAGTACTGCATCAGCAGCACCTCATGAGAAGGGGAAGGACTGTTCTTGACTTTAACGACACTGAACAAAAATATCAAATGCAACATGCAACAATTTCAAAGATTTTACTGAGTGACAGTTCATATAAGGAAATCAGTCAATTGAAATAAATTAAGCCCTAATCTATGTATTTCACATGACTGGGAATGCAGATGTAAATCTGTTTGTCAGCGATACCTTATAAAAAAGAAGTAGGGGTGTGGATCAGAAAACCAGTCAGTATCTGGTGTGACTACCATATAGTTGATCACATACTGTAAAGTTGATCATGCTGTTTATTGTGATCTGTGGAATGTAGTCCCACTCCTCTTCAATGGCTGTGAGGTTATTGGATATTGGCGAGACCTGGAACATGCTGTCGTACACGTCAATCCAGAGCATCCCAAACATGCTCAATGGGTGACATGTCTGATGAGTATGCAGGACATTTTCAGCTTCCAGGAACTATGTACAGACCCTTGCGACATGGGGCAGTGTATTACCATGCTAAAACATGAGGTGATGGTGGTGGATAAATGGCACGACAATGGGCCTCAGGATCTCATCCCAGTATCTCTTTACATTAAAATTGCCATCGATAAAATGCAATTGTGTTCGTTGTCCATAGCTTATGCCTGCCCATACCATAACCCCACTGCCACCATGGGGCACTTTGTTCACAACTTTGACATCAGCAAACCGCTCGCCCACAGACAATCAGGCTGGTGCGAAGCAGTACCACAATGCGTAATATTTTACCGTGAACACTGCACCAGAGGAAAACTCCTTCCTCTGCTACCCTTTCCTCCACGTGAGGCTACAATAAGTCAAGTTTCCCCAGGAAGTGTGAACCGCTGGGGAATCTGTGAAACGCTGGGGAAGCTATGAAGCCAGATGTAGCCTATTGCATGATTGTGTTTATGAGTCGGATATTAAGAATGTGAAACAATGTATGTTAACTATTGCCTGGGTGTGATTATGAGTTATTAAATGTGTATGTTTACTGCTTTTCATTAAATCATGTATGGCTACAAATATTGTATATACATTCCTATATGTGGGCAGAATCGTGTAGCCTATATACACATTTGTTCATATGGGCAGAATGTTGTATATAAATGATAAATTCTATACCATCCATTAACACCAACCATTAACCCTTTATTATCAACAACAAATCTGAGCAAAATACTAACCAACAACGGGGCAAAAATAAGTAGGACTAAAATACACACAAAAAAAGAGTAGGCTACATGACAATGCAGCACCTTAACAACAAGGCCAGGAACAAATCCTTCCAAGAATGTGCTTAATTTAGGGATAGACGTCCCGTCAACGGGACAGTTGTAAATCACGCAGCGCCGTGTGTCACGATCACGTGTGTCACGTGTGTCCAATTTACAGAAGCCATTACTGCGAAAAAATGCCATGCTATTGTTTGAGGAGAGCTCCGAACAACAAAACACTTTTTTTCACCGCAATAGGTTTGATAAATTCACCTCTGAAGATGAAATGTGTACTTACATTCTGAAATCTTGCTCTAATTTATCATCCAAAGGGTCCCAGAGATAACACGAAGTGTCGTTTTGTTATTTTTCATATCTTAAAAAGGTCCATATAGCATGCATGATTGATTTTGTATTTCCACTAGTTCAATTTGCAAAGAAAGGAATCTGTGAAAATCTAACCCTAAACGTTATTTCAACCAGTCAAATCACGTTCGTATTTATTCCTCAGAGATCCTAGAACATAACTAGACTTTAATATATCATTAGGAGTGTAGTGTATCCTATAGGACTCCAAATGTGGTCAGAGAGCGACGCCTTCATGGCGCGCCGATGACGCGGGCGGTCTTCACTTGATTGACTGTGACTTTGTAAAATAAGCACCAATCGGGGTCAAACAAAGCTAGATAGCCAATGAGCTGGGCTTTACGGGAGTATGCGGAAACCCTGTATCTGTCGGGACAAAAATTACAGGAATATTGAGAGTTGTGAAGTTATGAAAACTGGGTGTTTTGCAAATGTTGAACTTACAATATGGCCTCTAATACTGGAAAAGCTCAATCAAAATCCAAGTATACAGACTTGACGATATTCTTGCAGAAAAATGTAATGTAAATGTCTCCTTCACGATTTGGCCAAATGTACCTGGGTGACTTCACACTAAATGTCATGTAGTTCTCTCATAATTCATGTTATCCATCTGAAACATACACTGCTGCTATCTTGTAGACACCATCGGAATTACAACCAGAGTCATGGCTAGATTTGGGACCTTTCTGTTGCATTTCAAAGATGGTGGTAGAAAAAAAAAATGTATTCTACCAGATCTAGTGTGTTATATTCTCCTACATTCAATTCACATTTCCACAAACTTCAAAGTGTTTCCTTTCAAATGGTACCAAGAATATGCATATCCTTGCTTTAGGGCCTGCGCTACAGAGAGTTAGGTTTGGGTATGTCATTTTAGGTGAAAATTGCAAAAAAGGGGGCAATCACTAAGAAGTTTTAATATGCTGGTCTCATAAGTATTTTGGAGTCATTGGAAGAGTTGAAATGTATGTGTCATGAAGAAGTGTCTAAGTAGGCTAGGTGCTCATTTTTCTCAGATGGATTTTGGAGTATTCACAACTGCAACTTGAAAGTGTAGGCAACGCTCTTCAGGTAAGACTCCAGCCGTTCAGTCGTGGTGTATTTCTGAACCAGTGACTTCAGATCCTTCTGTTGCTTGCAGTAGCGGGTTCTTTGCCATGGCGGAGAAATGCCAGCAAGTTTCTGCTCCATTCTATTTTCATCTCTTTGATGCAGTCATTGCAATGCCTCAAACTTCCAAATGGTGGTCTGGGTAGCACCAAGATTCAACAAAAATGTTGGATGCCAGCCCTCCACTCCTTTGTTAGTCTTCGCCAAGTCTTGCAGGACAGCATCGTAGCAGTTACATATTTTTTAACAAAGAGGAAAGAAAGAAATAGAAAAAAGAATGAAAAAAAGAAAGTAATAGAAGCAGTTTAGCCACCATGTTATTGCCCTTGGGCTTGCTGTCATCAATAATACTAATAAAGCCAGTTTGTTAAACAAGACATAGGCTACCTATGGGAGACATTGACATTGACACAATGCATCTGACCTTCTCCCCAACCCATGTTGCCTGAAAGTATGTCAGACGCTCCTCCAGTTGATGGTCCGGGAGCAGAAAGAACCGCGCATCCAGCACAACGTGGAGATAACCCTGTCAGGGGTTATGTGACCTCGGCATTCCAACACATCATATTCGGTGCACATCCAGAAGGACGTATTTGCGGTCTGTCGTTCCCATCTGTAGGTGTAGGCTTTATTCGCCAATATATGTTTTTTTATGTTTGTTTTTTTAAGCACAGAGAATAAATTAGGTTTCCATTGCTTGTCAGGGACATCATCAGGAGCTTGGATTTTGTATTTTACCTTTATTTAACTAGGCAAGTCAGTTAAGAACAAATTCTTATTTTCAATGACGGCCTGGGAACAGTGGGTTAACTGCCTGTTCAGGGGCAGAACGACAGATTTGTACCTTGTCAGCTCGGGGGTTTGAATTTGCAACGTTCCAGTTACTAGTCCAACGCTCTAACCACTAGGCTACCCTGCCAACCCTATAATTTCCTCCAATCTGTGTATAGATCTACATTCTTTTCATTGGCCTATGCTATTGGTTGCATATAAGACCAGGGTCAATCGTTTTATTGATCTCAGTATGTCAATGTCAGAGTATCTTGTCATTTTGGTGATTTGTGTCGTATTAAAAAATATTATTGTAATGTCTCCAGTCATGTATAATGACGTAGAATTGCAGGAAATTATTTTTTAGAAAAGGCTGTGTTTTTCTCAGACCTGCATATACAATGATATGAGAGTCCTCCAGTCAACCACTGGTCTTCAGGGCTGAGCCCCTGGTTCTGGACGTCACTGCTGCATGTTCTGACCTCTAAGAATAATGAATGCTGAGGATAGCAGTGCAAGGTCTTTTTAAGCAGAATATTTCAATTATTAGCATATGAATGACTTGCAATTCAATTGCTGGACAATCGAAGCCATCCATCCAACCCATTTATTCAGATCTGGCAGATCAAAGAGGAGAATTTCAAAGGTAATGGACTGGGCCTTGTTATTGTAAATTAGCAGCATACATTTGCAGTCATTCTCTTACATTTATTTAAATACCCTATTCTATTTTGTGCAATGTATAGCCTACTGTATTGTTTGTCTGTCTGGACTGTCTGCCTGTCCTGATGACAATCTTAAGTTAATAAAATACAAAAATAGTCTAGTTTGTGTACCTATTAGAATTCCCCCGGGTGTCCTCACCAGCCAGTAACAGCTTACATTTTCCATATCATAATGAGATTAAATGAAACGACATAGGCAAAATTGATTTGATGTTTTCCTATAATAAATGGATTTGGACTGTTAAAATGTAAGGGGAAAGGCAGGCATTTTATATAAACATTGTATTTCTGTGGCTCAAATTTCATAATCATTTTCAATTTCAGACATTTTCCTTTGGTAGGCCGAACCATGTGTCTCTTCCCACTCGGGAAGCCTGCTCACTGATGTCTATACCAAAGCTGATAATTGTGACTTGACTAAATTGGAATGATGTCAATTATGATAATGATGATGGTGAGCGCCGAGTCTAACCTAATCATTTAAATCATAGGTTATTGTTAATGTGTCTCTAAAATCATAATGTTTAAATTTCTAAAGTTGTGACAGTCTTCTTTTAATTGAAACGTCCACATGTCAGCCTTTGACCAGAAATATTTGTTTCGTATGGAATGTTCTATTTTCATAACTGATCAAAATTGGGTATACTATAACCTATAGATAACATTCTGCCCATATGAACACATTTATTGTAGGCCATATAAAAATAACAGCCATGTATGATTTAATGAAAAGCAGAAAACAGATTATTTCACGTTCTTTAATAAAGACTCAAAAACAGAAACAGGCAATAGGCTATACAGCTGGCTTCACCATTTCCCCCGCCAAATAGACCCACTTACAAGGAAACTCAACATATCTCGGCGACGTTGAGTGCGCGAAGGGGTCTGCGCGCTGTGTAGTAGCTTCCACAAAAGACACATAAGTGGGCTGGAGTGGTTACGCATGATAGGCGGTGGTGAGGCCAGTTGGATGGACTGCCAAATTCTCCGAAATGGCTTATGGTAGAGAAATTAACATGAATTTCTCTGGCAACAGCTCTGGAAGACATTTCTGAAGTCAACATGGCAATTACATGCTCCTTCAAAACTTGAGACATCTGTGGCATTGTGTTGTGTGACAAACCTGCACATTTTAGAGTGGCCTTTTATTGTCCCCAGCACAAGGTGCACCTGTGTAATGATCATGCTGTTTAATCAGCTTCTTGATATGCCACACCTGTCAGGTGGACAGATTATCTTGTTAAAGGAGAAAGTCTCACTAACAGGGATGTAAACAATATTTTTGCGCATATGGAACATTTCAGGGATCTTTTACTTCAGTTCATATTTTTGGTTTGTGTTTATTTATTTTACCTTTATTTAACCAGGTGAAATCAATTTAAAATAAACACAAAGCAAAAATATAAAACTGAAATAAAAGAAACCAGAAATGTGTACTTACCCAAACCACAAAGATGTCTACCCAACCAACTTTATCATCAATATACTACGGCATCTGGCCCCCTTCAAGAGAACTGAGATTTTATAATGTGATTCTGTTCCGTTATGTAATCTAAGTAAGCATGATACATAACTGCAGCAAACATTCTAGAAGTAGAACTAATGTATTCATGGAGGACAGGGAAGCCCTCGGCACCACCTGTGTCAACACAGCGTGGATTGTTTTGGTTATTTTTACTCCGGGATCTTCACAGGTGTTGCCCTTCGCAGGTCACATGGTAATGGGCCCCTGGTGCCACCACACTGCTAAAGTGGGCTATTTCTGGGGCTCTGCTGGGATGCCGAGCCAGGAGGGATGAGACAGGTGTGAGGGCACGTGTAGGGAGGAGTTGGAAGACAAACCATGGAAGATAGACCCTAGTGGTGCAATACTACAGTACCCTAACGGTAGAAATACACAGTACCATAGCACAACAGCAACTGGGGTAGCAACCAGATTACAGTTCTTTGTTTTCTGCATGTGTGGCCTCTTTAGTAAGGTGAAACATTCAGAACATTGCAGATATAAACTGAGTATGCCAAACATTAGGAACATCTTCCTTATATCGAGTTGAAACCCCCCGCCCCCTTTGCCCTCAGAACAGCATCAAATAGTCGGGGCGCGGCTGGATGTCCTTTGGGAGGTGGACCATTCTTGATACACACAGGAAACTGTTGAAAACCCTAGCAGCGTTGCAGTTCTTGACACAAAATCGCTACACCTGGCACCTACTACCATACCCTGTTCAAAGGCACATACATATTTTGACTTGTCCATTCACCCTCTGAATGGCACACATTCACAATCCATGTCTGAATTGTCGAGGCTTAAAAATCCTTCTTTAACCTGTCCCCTCCCTCTACACTGATGAATCCACTTCAAACAAGTGACATCACCTGGATTCACCTCGTCAGTCTATGTCAAGAAAAGAGCAGATGTCCTTAATATTTTTTTTTACACTCAGTATAAATTGCTAAATTGCTATTGCTACTCAACGTCAACAAAACTAAGGAGATGATTGTGGACTTCAGGAAACAGCAGAGGGAACACCCCCCTATCCACATCGATGGAACAGTAGTGGAGAGGGTAGCAAGTTTTAGGTTCCTCGGCATACACACCACAGACAAACTGAATTGGTCCACTCACACACGCTATCATCCAGAAGGCGAGGTCAGTACAGGTGTATCAAAGAGCTGGGACCGAGAGACTGAAAAACAGCTTCTATCTCAAGGCCATCAGACTGTTAAACAGCCACCACTAACATTGAGTGGCTGCTGCCAACACACTGTCATTGACACTGACCCAACTCCAGCCACTTTAATGATGGGAAATGATGTAAATATATCACTAGCCACTTTAAACAATGCTACCTTATATAATGTACTTACCCTACATTATTCATCTCATATGCATACGTATATACTGTACTCTACATCATCGACTGCATCCTTATGTAATACATGTATCACTAGCCACTTTAACTATGCCACTTTGTTTACTTGTCTACATACTCATCTCATATGTATATACTGTACTCGATACCATCTACTGTATGCTGCTCTGTACCATCACTCATTCATATATCCTTATGTACATATTCTTTATCCCCTTACACTGTGTTTAAGACAGTAGTTTTGGAATTGTTAGTTAGATTACTTGTTGGTTATCACTGCATTGTCGGAACTAGAAGCACAAGCATTTCGCTACACTCGCATTAACATCTGCTAACCATGTGTACGTGACAAATAAAATTTGATTTTGATTTGATTTATGTACTATTTAAAGCAGAGAGACATGACTTCTTACTATCCGTGACAAGGATCAGAATGTTGCACTAGGGGGTTGTGTTCTGTACAGACCACTAGGAAATAAACATCGCCGTTCCTGTTAGTCAAGGTCAGGTAGTAGCCCGACCAACCTCTGTTTCAAAACCTTTTGTTCCATTTCATGCCTACTAAACAAGACCTAGGGGGGAAGTGAAGTAATGTGAAGCAGGGGTAAGTGGTTAATAAGTAGCAGTGCTGTTGTTTCTGCCTATTCCCTACAGAAGTATTGTCTGTTACGTTCTCTGTCTCTCCCTCTGTCTCCCTCTGGGCTGCCTGCTTAAATCTGCATGCCAATGAGATGAGTGAGCACAGTGGTTTTGTCAGTTTCCCAGACTGATGCCTCATGTCGAGAGAGGGAGACAGAGAGAAAGAAAGACCGACAGCTGCAGGATCCCTGGCGGGCAGGCTAGCAGGCGTCAACCCACCATGACCCCAACAGCCTCTCTCGCTCTCTCTGCGGTGTGTCCCCACCCCACCCTGACAGCCATTCTCTGCATGCCCCATCCAGTCAGAGGACCGCTGGCATCACCCCATCTGAACCCCACCATGACACCTGACAGCGTACACCCCACCACGACAGCCCGTCTCTGCATGCCATGCCATGCCCCAGCCAGCCAGCCAGAGGATCGCTAGGCTGATGCCCTTAACAAATGAGAGAGCTTAGAACTTGAATAATGAAATAAAATCTAAAGTCTATAGGCATTTACGTCCTCATACAGAACTTAAGACGAGGCAATAACGTCCTCTGAAATGCTTTGCTAACTTGCCATCAAACTCCAGGAACAGAGAAGAGCTAGGTGTGCTCAGAGCTTCCATTCCTTTAGGAACAGGTATTCAATAAGAATGGTGGTGCCTATGCCCACTGAAAAAGGAAGTTGGTCAGCTCTCTGTTATAGTACAAAACCTCGTCTCGAGCACATCCGATACGTGACAGCTACAGACTGAATACTTCGATCAGTTTTCAAAGAGATAAAACTAGACTGATGGAGAATATCTACTGCTGAACGGAGTAGAGAGCCCCATTGATAGTGATGGCAGTGGTGGAGAGGAAACCCAGCCTCTGGTGAGGTCTTTTCTCAGCATACTGTACAACAAACAAGTCCAATATCTTTCAAGACATTCTTTTGCTGGCTTGTGTTCGCCACTGACTGCAGAACATCAAGTACGCCAGGAACCACTGACTTGGTTGGCTGGGCTTCAAGCAGTAGTTAACACCCTAAATAATTTTGAGAGAGTTCACGCCATCTGTTATGTGTCAATCCCAAATGAATAGCAAAGATGGGCATAATCTTGAATACTAAAATTAGACTGCGTCTATTCTCTCATTATTTTGGGATTGAGGCAAATTGTTGGATCTAGTACCCGAACAGATGGCATGGGATGTGGACTCATCCTGATATTACACAGCTATTGTGGTCTGAAAATATCTGACTACATTTGATTCTGGAATGAACTATCACATCAATATCAAAGAGCATTGTTTCAGGTTGCAACACGCCATCATCAACAATTAACAGTCTGAACTGGAGAATCCGAACCAATCACAAGACACGAAAGAGAAATGAGTGATGATTTCAAGGTCGAGATCATCATCATTGCCTCAGCCTGATAATGTGTTGCTGCTCAGATGTATATACAGGATTAATCAAAATTCATTTTGTTCTGATAATTGAGTGTAATTAAGGTGCTGATGATAATGTGTGAGCTTCATGCTCTCGAGTGCCTCGAGTCACAAGGCCAAGAATAAGCTCTTAGATAATGGCAAGGTGCATGTCAGGGATGAAACACCAGTTTTTCCACGGTGACTGTGGTGACGCGCGATGACAGGTTGTTAAAGGTTACGGGGATGACATCAGGGAAGGTCATGGAAAGAGTGTGTCCATTGAAAGGTCCGTACATAGCAACAGAAATGTCATCTGAAATAACCCATTGGTAATGCTGATCATATATCTCGTCGGCCGGCATCTTATACCTCGTATCAAAAAACAGTGATGAATTTGGTTATTACAGCAAAATAAGGGGCATTATTTAGGTCTGATTTCAACATGAAGAGGAGTCGGGCTGTGAAACGCTTGGTAATGGATCAGTTGATTTCAAGCTATAGGCCTAGACTCAAGGCTACTGTAGCTGTCAACCTTCTGCATCAAAGTGTCGCAGCCGTCCCTAGAAAGGTTCAGTTCAGAGTACTTGTCCCACCACAATGAACACTATACACCATGACTCCCATAGATCGAATATGAAACAAAAAGACTCACTTAACTTTCTCTCTCCTTCATTGTTGTGGAATAGGCTAAGAACGTAGTGTGTTATTGAGGGGCCAGTAACCCCACAATGACTCATCTGACTGTTCTAAGAAGAGGCGGGTGTATGGGGACAGAGAGCAAGGCAGGTAGCAAGCTAATTATCTTCTCCCCAGGTGCACACTGAGCTGCCTACCAGTTTCACAGGTGACTCGACTTCTCCCGCTGCTAGTCAGCAGCATTACAGGTCCACCGCACAGAAGTAGGAGGAATCCACACTTCTATATCAGCAATCACCGACTCAGAATGGCTGAATCAGTTATTTCACCTTGGGATGAAATAACAGGTGTTGCGAGTCAGCAAGAATGGACAATGATAAATGCATTACAAACAGTTCTGGAGGGATGCAAACTGATAGAAGTCACAATCACCTTGTGATAGAACTTTCCAGTTTCACTTAGTTTTTTGGAAAGCTTTTCAAACTAGAGAAGCCTTGTTATTGTGTTACTATTTCCTTTTTTTTGTTGCAAAATGTTCTTACTTTTTAACTCTGCATTGTTGGAAAAGGGATCGTAAGTAAGCATTTCACGGTAAAGTGTACAACTGTTGTATTCGGCACGTGACAAATCAAATGTGATTTGCAAAGTCAAAATTGGCTATATTGTTAAGGTTATCGTTAAGTTTCAAATCAGAATTTATGGCTTTGTTGCTGTGCCAGCTAGTGACCACTAGAACTTAACATCCAGGCTGTATCATGATTGGGAGTCCCATAGGGCGGCGCACAATTGGCCCAGCGTCGTCTGGGTTTGGCCGGGGTAGGCCATGATTGTAAATAAGAATTTGTTTTTAACTGATTTGCCAATTTAAATAAAGGTTCAATAAAAAAAAATACATTTTTTAAAAACAAACACGGTGTGAGCGACGGCATAAGCGACATAAGCAGTCGTTTAGAGCCCCAGCAGGCTAGGGGCCCCCCGAACCCCCAAAAATAAGAAAAATACATTTTTAGGAACTTAGAATACACAAGGTGCAAGTTCAAAATGTGTTTGTGCATCAGCAATTATTCTCTTGTCAATTAGCCATGTCAGCTAAAATAACTTAGATCAGTAAGTTAGTCCAGTGTGTATAACCTTTATTTAACTAGGCAAGTCAGTTAAGAACAAATTCTTATTTACAATGACGGCCTAGGAACAGTGGGTTGACTGCCTTGTTCAGGGGCAGAACGACAGAATTTTAGCTCGTCAGCTCGGAGATTCAAACCAGAAACTTGATTACTGGCCCAATGCTCTAACCACTAAGCTACCTGCTGCCCCAAATATCTAAACTTGTAGTAATCATGGCCGAATACCGACCAGGCACGTGTCCAGGGGCCCTGACCTCCACCCCCACTGATTAAAAAAAAAAAATCGCACTCACTTAGATATCATTAACATGGAATAATTCATGGCAAAATGGGTAGAATTGCAGGAAAGACAGTCATAAAGAGGGCACAACAAAGCCTATTCCCCCTCTGGAAACTAAAAAGATTTGGCATGGGTCCTGAGATCCTCAAAAGGTTCTACAGCTGCCCGGTATTGCAATTGCTCGGCCTCTGACAAGGCACTACAGAGGGTAGTGCGTACGGCCCAGTACATCACTGGGGCCAAGCTTCCTAACATCCAGGACCTCTATACCAGGTGCAGTCAGAGGAAGGCCCTAAAAATTGTCAAAGACATCAGCCACCCCAGACTGTGCTCTACTACCGCATGGCAAGCGGAACTGGAGTGCCAAGTCTTGGACAAAAAGACTTCAACAGGTTTTACCCCCGAGCCATAAGACTCCTGGTGAGGTAATCAAATGGCTACCCGGACTATTTGCATTGTGTGCCACCCCCCTCTTTTTACACCGCTGCTACTCTCTGTGTAGCATATATGCATAGTCACTATACATTCATGTGCATACTACCTCAATTGGCCAGACCAACCAGTGCTCCCACAGTGGCTAACCTGGCTATCTGCCTTGTGTCCCGCCCACCACCCGCCAACCCCTCTTTTACGCTACTGCTACTCTGTTTTGTTCATCATATATGCATAGTCACTTTAACCATATCTACATGTACATACTACCTCAATCAGCCCGACTAACCGGTGCCTGTATATCTCCTCGCTGCTGTACAGTATATAGCCTGTCTTTTTACTGTTTTAGTTCTCTACCTACCTCTTGCTCACCTTATACCTTGTTTTTGTTCAACTAATACTTTAAGTAAGCATTTCACTGTAAAGTCTACACCTGTTGTAGTCGGTGCACGTGACAAATAAACTTTGATTTGAATGTTCGAAAAAGTAGGGGGTAGGATTAACAGGTTAAATGATAAAATAATCGCCATTTTGACTGCCTGTACAAGTCTTGCTTGTGTTTGATATACTTGCCTAAATATGTTACAACAGAGAACAAAGTTTATGCGAACATGTCGATCATGTCTTCGGTGTACAGCATGATAGCTGCATGTAGCCTCACACCACTCCTGAAAAATAAACTTGAGGCACGGAATGCATAGTTAGAACATGTCAACCATATCTCTAGTGCACAACATGAGGTTTCCCCCTCCATGCCGAAATATCCGGATCAATAGCCACGGCAAGTCTGGTTCCAGAAAATAGGGAAGCGCAGCCACTCTAGAAAACAATCCCGTTTAGGGCTCCCAAAAGTCTAGGACCTGCTGGGGAGGGTAAACAAATAGCTAATCTGACTTTAGCCAACAATTGAGCGCTGCCTTGCCACAATAAACGGAGGAGATCCAGATAAATCCAAACATAAGCTCTATCTGCCCACGTAGCGCACAGAGCCAAAGCATGACAAAACAAAACACATCTCTTCCTGCACTGTAGCTATGCACTACTCATGGATGGATACTTTACCACCCCCCCACAGTGGTTCTATAATGGTCTCTCCCTACAAACTACTGGATAACAGCTATTCTCAGTCTGAAAGCAGAGCATTGTTCCGGAAGGGCATGATGGCACAGTGGTTTGAAAACCAACTAGAGGTCAAATAGAACCACATCAAAGTTCGGCCTGTGCTGTTGTTACACAACCTCACCAGAGGGCGGCACTGTTGCCACATGCAATAGTAAATCACATTGTTCAGTTACAAATACAGCACATTTCCTTCGGAGGACAATGATGTTTTATGGGAGTTCCAGGTAATAAAAACAATGGGTTCTTCTAAAGAATTACCTGAGCTAAAATCGTTGAACGGGAGGGTTTGTTCACAGCTACACTCTGTACATTGGATAATTAGGTGTCATTCAGACACTGCTAAGTAGCAGAAGTGAGGAACAAATTCCAGTCATGATGAAAGCTAAGAACGATTACATATTTTATCTCCCATCTCAAAGGGAAAGATGAATGCATCTCCTTTTAACATGTAGATATCTAATCCACTATTTGAGGAAAGATGGTGCTCAAGATTATTCCATGCAAACTACTAGCACCAAATAAGTATATGGTAAGAAAATTGATTAAAATGTTGTTTTGTATAATTCAGAGTTTTGTTTATCAAATCATACAATTTTAACGTGCAACGTCAACATACAAAACAGTTCTCCTAAAAGCTTTTGTCTGTTCACATTCCTTTGCCCTTAGCGGTGAGTGACAGATGACATAACTGGCTCATCAGTGGGGTATGGAATGGCTAGCCCATGCACCCTAGCCACAAACCTCAGCATCCTCCTCAGCAGCCAGCACTCAGTGGGAGAATCTCAATGGCATACTCCTCGCATCCTCTCTCCTGGTCTCAAAACCAATTGGACGAGAAAGCCAGAGGTCCCTCCCCTTTGACCTGCTCCTCTAATGGGTTTTGAGAAGGAGGCAAGGAGAGAGGACACGAGGAGTATGCAATTGAGATTCTCCCAGTGAATTGGCCTGGGGTGAATCTCAACTGAATTTCCCTGATTCCTCGCATCCACATCCCATCTCCTTGTCAACACATTGGAGCAGAAGATCTCCTCCAATGCGTTTCAAGAAGGAGGCAAGGAGAAAGGATATGAGGAATCAAGATATATAATTGAACCCCCCGTTTCTCAATAACTGAAGAAACAAAAAGGAGCAAAAAATAAAACACTACAATGAATAATCACATATTGTAACGTGAGGAGACTGATTTGGAAATACATGTCTCTCACCACATGTACATACATACATTCAACAGATGTACACACATGCCTGAATGGTGAGGGCTAGAATACAAATTAGGGTTGCCATTTTAGCACACACATTACATAGATTATTTATACACTATACATATCCGTGATTACTATTTGCTTATGCTGGAGACAGTTTGTAATATTTGCCGGTCGTCGGTTCAACTGGTCTCAAGGGAGCAGCTCTGCGAGTCCACTAAAGACTTCCATTCTGCTTCTATTGAAGCCATAGGAAGAACCTGAGCTGTTATTCACTGGTTAATGCTGTGGGATTAAAGGACAATTTATGACCACAAGGTTCTTGACACTTAATCATGGATTACATTCATTTAGCACCTTAAACTAGTTTTCTCCAAGTGCTTTACATCATGTGTGTGGGGGCAGTGACTAGCTTCCATTACAATGGTCTCCTCCTCTTCCTACAATCATGATAATGATACCTTAATGCTACAGTTACATCAACACCCTTTACAACACATTATACAACACACTGTCAATATGCAGCTGGGTATTTCAATGTAAACAAAAATGTAAACAAAAAAATCATTTTTCAGGACCCTGTCTTGCAAAGATAATTTGTAAAAATCCAAATAACTTCACAGATCTTCATTGTAGAGGGTTTAAATGTTTCCCATGCTTGTTCAATGAACCATAAACAATTAATGAACATGCACCGTTGGAACGGTCACTAAGACACTAACAGCATACAGACGGTAGGCAATTAAGGTCACAGTTATGAAAACTTAGGACACTAAAGAGGCCTTTCTACTGACTCTGAAAACACCAAAAGAAAGATGCCCAGGGTCCCTGCTCATCTGCGTGAATGTGCCTTAGGCATGCTGAAGGAGGCATGAGGACTGCAGATGTGGCCAGGGTAATAAATTGCAATGTCCCTGCTGTGAGACGCCTAAGACAGCGCTACAGGGAGACAGGACGGACAGCTGATTGTCCTCGCAGTGGCAGAGCACGTGTAACACCTGCACAGGATCGGTACATCCGAACACCACACCTGTGGGAAAGGTACAGGATGGCAACAACAACTGCCCGAGTTACACCAGGAACGCACAATCCCTCCATCAGTGCTCAGACTGTCCACAATAGGCTCAGAGAGGCTGGACTGAGGGCTTGTAGGCCTGTTGTAAGAAATCACCGGCAAACAACGTCGCCTATGGGCACAAACCCACCGTCGCTGGACCAGACAGGACTGGCAAAAAAATGCTCTTCACTGACGAGTCGCGGTTTTGTCTCGCCAGGGGTGATGGTCGGATTTGTGTTTATCGTCGAAGGAATTAGCGTTACACCGAGGCCTGTGCGCTGGAGTGGGATCGATTTGGAGGTGGGCGGTCCGTCATGGCCTGGGGTGGTGCCTCACAGCATCATCGGACTGAGCTTATTGCCATTGCAAGCAATCTCAACGCTGTGCGTTACAGGGAAGATATCCTCTTCCCTCATGTGGTAGCCTTCCTGCAGGCTCATCCTGACATGACCCTCCAGCATGACAATGCCACCAGCCATACTGCTCGTTCTGTGCGTGATTTCCTGCAAGACAGGAACGTCAGTGTTCTGCCATGGCCAGTGAAGAGCCCGGATCTCAATCCCATTGAGCACTTCTGGAGAGAGTTTGCTGCACTGAAAGTAAAGGGGCTGAATAATTTTGCACGCCCAATTTTTCAGTTTTTGATTTGTTAAAAAAGTTTGAAATATCCAATAAATGTCGTTCCACTTCATGATTGTGTCCCACTTGTTGTTGATTCCTCACAAAAAAAATACAGTTTTATATCTATGTTTGAAGCCTGAAATGTGGCAAAAGGTCGCAAAGTTCAAGGGGGCCGAATACTTTCGCAAGGCACTGTATATTCAAATGTGACCACAGCCCTGTCTTGCCAATACTTTTACTATACTCAACGGTACAAGAGAGGTGTGTGTTCCAAGCGGGACATGATTCAGCTACCAACCAGCTCACGTGAAGCATGGGGACCAGCTAAATGCTAAGAAAGAGAGCCCCCCTTCTCATCAAGTGCTTCATTGACACAGAATGATGTTTTTAAATGCCATTGCTAACTTCCACAATCCCCACCCGGACCGTAACCACCACAGAACTGTATGATGTTACAGCATGTGGCATGTTGTAAACAGTTTTGACAGTTCTTTGATCTGTTTGCAGCGGGGCAGGGCTAGGGGGTCAGTGGTCATAGCTTGTGCAGAGGGGGCACCCATAGGAATCCCATACATCTACAGTTGGCGTTGGTTGGTCCCGGTGTGACATGCCGTACGCTCTGTGCAAATCGTCCCGTCCTGCCTCCGCTCTCCTCGCCACCCCACAAGCCCTGGCTGACTCCTACACGCCCACCTTCTTCCTTCCATCCAACCGACAGGCAACCTGTTGCCTAGGCAACCCCAAAGCACTCACGTCTACTCTGTCAGAGTGAAAACAAATTTCAATCTGCCCGTTTAATAATCTATTTGTCATAATTTCATTCATCTCGCTTTCATCCCATTCATCCATCCATGTAGGCCATTCATCCTCAAATCATACTGTCATCCATTTTCTTTCCACTACTCTCTCTTTGCAGATTCCAGGACACACTTAAACTCTCTAACTATCCTCTTCTGCTCCTTTAACTTCAATGTTCATAGACTGATTGTGGTCATAGTTCAACTGCTATTTCTATCATTAAGGCTAATCTAGATAATGTTCCTCGATCCATTATTGCAAAGCGCCTGTGATAAGAGGATTACCAAATGCACAGACAACACTGACTATCCATCTCCACTGCAGTGCACCTGTCCACACAACAGCTCCTCTTCACTGAACATCAGAGGAGGTCCACTCAGGTCTATAAAGCCCATTTGTTTGTTGCAGAGTTCTACCTTCTGGTTCAAACCAACAATGGAAAAGCTGTAAGAACGTCTGGAGGGAGATATGACAGGGGAATGTGAACTGCATTGACAATGTTCAATTGGCTCATTAGGAATCTATTCATTGAAGGACAAACAGACGGACAGAAACACTGAAGTCAAGAAAGGAAACCAAAATGTGCTAGTTAAGCAGCATGAGGCTCATTTGCATGTTTTAGTGATCCTACATGCTAAGTCCTGCTAATGTATAATATCTCCGTGTCAGAGAAATAAAGTCATCACAGCAAGCAGCAACAGAATCGTACATTTATGTCCCAACAAGGATAGTAAAACTGTGTGTGTGTGACAGCAAACTTCCTGCTGGGGGCTGATGCTGCATTCATCAACGCTGTCAAGAGGACGTGAGACACAACCACACACACACACACACACACACACACACACACACACACACACACACACACACACACACACACACACACACACACACACACACACACACACACACACACACACACACACACACACACACACACACACACTACTGGGGGCTGATGCTGCATTCATCAACGCTGTCAAGAGGACGTGAGACACAACCTCACACACACACACACACACACACCACACCACACCACA
Organism: Oncorhynchus gorbuscha; assembly: GCF_021184085.1. Taxonomy (NCBI): domain Eukaryota; kingdom Metazoa; phylum Chordata; class Actinopteri; order Salmoniformes; family Salmonidae; genus Oncorhynchus; species Oncorhynchus gorbuscha. The sequence continues at coordinate 28,894,441 of NC_060194.1, read as the reverse complement.
CCACACCACACCACACACACACACACACACAACTGGGGGCTGATGCTGCATTCATCTGTTTTACTACTGCCTAGATTTTACTGCACAGAGTACAGCAGGAATGTTGCCCTCAAAAGAAAAAGGATACTTGCATAAAATCAAACTACCATAGAAAAGCAGCTGGAAGGGCGTGCGACACACACAAGACATCAAACACACACACACCTTCAACATGCTCCCATCTCCCTGCGTGGATTGTATTGTACTATGCATGTAGGTCTCTCAGTATTCCATTAGAAGTGCATTTCTTTCCTCCTCATCTCAACCCTCCCTGCAATCAGAGAGCAATGCTGCCATGCTCTGAACAACCACACAGAGACAGAGAGAGAGAGAGAGAGAGAGAGACAGAGACAGAGACAGAGACAGAGAGAGACAGAGACAGAGAGAGATCGATCATTTGGTACAAATCCGAACTACAACATCTAATTGATCCCCTCAAAATTGGTAAATATCACATTTGGTTAAAACTGAAAAAATAACTTGTACTGACAGAAAAAGATGTGTTCCTTTGCGCAATATATATCCCCCCTCAGAATCCCCATATTACTCAGAGGAGATCTTCTCCACCCTTGAGGAAGATCGGTGCCATTTCCAGGCCCAGGGAAATGTGCTCATCTGTGGGGACACAAATGCGCGCACAGGAACACTACCTGATCTAACGAGCACACGAGGCGACAGGCCATAGTGTCTCTAACTCTCTTAATCTCCCCGTAGAATCAACAGTGACAGCAAAAACAACAAAAACTGAAGGGATCTGTTGCAGCTCTGTAGAAGCCTGGGTCTGTACTTTGTCAATGGTAGGTTACGGGGGGGACTCTTTGGAGAGATTCACCTACTGCTCACCTCTTGGCCACAGTACAGTAGACTATATGATCACAGACATTGACCCTTTCTCTCTCAGCTCATTCACTGTCAAGCCACGAACACCTCGATCTGATCACAGCCAAATTACGTTGTTCCTCAAAAGAACAGACATGGAAACAACCACATTCACAGCCCAGTAAGCTGTACAACATCAGAAATTCATACAGATGGGCCCAAAACAGCACAGAAGAATACCAAAATATCCAAACAGTCTTAGATAACTTTCTGGATACAACATTCACTCACAGTAAAGAAGGCATCAATCTAGCAGAACACAACATCAACTATATATTCAGGCAAACGGCAAAGGAAGCACAATTGAAATTGATAAAAAACTAAACAAAAAAGATCACAGATGACAACTGGTTTGATGCAGATTGTACAATTATAAGAAAAAAAACATAGAACACTATCCAACCAAAAGCACAGAGACCCAAATAATGGTGAATTACACCTTCATTACTTTAAATCTCTATAAACGTAACATTCAGAAGCAAAAAAGCACAGTACGACAGCAAGCAGCTGACACTAATTGAGGAGTCCATAAACACAAACAACTTCTGGCAAAATTGGAGAAAAAAAAATATAAATCTAAACAAGAGGAATTAGCGATACAAAATGGTGACATATGGACAACCCATTTTAAAACACTCTACAACACCGTTCAAATTGACAAACGCAGAACGGCAAATTCATGAGAAGTTGAATGGACTAGAAAACCTATCAAGGACAATCAAAATCCATTGGACTCCCCAATTACTGACCAGGAGATCTATAAGAAACTTCAGGCCCTCAAATTTAAAAAACCATGCAGACCTGATGGCATCCTAAATGCTCAAACTCACGAGTGCAAAATTTCAATTGGCTATATTAAAAAACTGTTTAATTTGATCCTGAGCGTAGGTTATTTCCCTGATATCTGGAATCAAGGACTCATAACCCCAATCTTTAAGAACGGAGACAAACTTGACCCTAACAATTACAGAGGCATTTGTGTGAACAGTAACCTGGGGAAGGTTTTCTGTAGTATTATAAATGTAAGAGTTCTAAACTTCCTTAATAAGCACAATGTCTTGAGTAAAAGCCAAATTGGATTTATACCCAAACAAATATCACACAACTGATCATATTTACACCGTACACACCCTGATAGATAAACATGTCCACCAAAATGTACGCTTGCTTTATCGACTTCCAAAAAGCATTTGATTCTATTTGGCATACAGGACTGTTCTACAAAGTTATTGAAAGTGGTGTAGGGAGTAAAACATAACATAATTAAATCAATGTATACTGGCAATACGTGCAGCATTAAAATTGGCAAGAAAATAACATAATTCTTTAGCCAGGGGCGGGGCCTTTGTCAGGGTTGCAATCTGAGCCCTGCACTCTCCAATATTTACATCAAAGAATTGGACACTAGTCTAGAAAAATCCTCAGCCCCTGGTGTTAGTCTCCACAATTCAGAAGTTAAATGCCTACTCTTCGCAGATTACCTATGCCTGCTTTCACCCACAGCACATGGCCTACAGCAGAGCCTGGATCTGCTAGAGCAGTACTGCCAGACCTCGGCCCTGGCAGTAAACCCCAAAAAGACTAAAATAATGATTTTCCAGAGAAGACCCAGATCTCAGGGAATTAGACCAAAGTTCTCAATTGGTACAAAATATATAGAGTACTGCACACAATACAATTATTTAGGTTTAAAAATAAGCTCAACTGGACACCTTAATGAAGCAGTGAATGAACAGAGAGAAAGCACACAGGGCATTATACACCATTAAAAAGCTCATTCAAATTGAAATACCTATTAAAATTTGGCTAAAACTATTTGAATAAATCATTGAACCAATTGTACTTTATGGCAGCGAGGTGTGGGGTCCACTTTATGGCAGCGAGGTGTGGGGTCCACTTGCAAAACAAGATTTCATCAAATAGCACAAACACCCCATTGAAACCCTGCATGCAGAGTTCTGTAAGATTCTCCTAAATGTCCAGAGGAAAACTACAAACAATGCATGCAGTGCAGAATTAGGACAATATCCACTAATAATAACTCAAAAAAGAGCAAATAGGTTTTGGAAACATCGAAAATACAGTGACCTCCTCTCATATCATTACCACGCCCTGCAATGCCAAGAGCTGAGCAAAGAAAAGAGTCCCCTCACCCAGCTGCTCTGGGGCTGAGTTCACAAACCTGTTCTACTAACACACTGAAGACTCAGAATCAGAATAAACAAAATTACAAATACCTCTCTGATGAGAATAGGCTACCCGTCCTGTTGGGGGAGGACACAGAGAGCTGTGGGTTGGCAGCACACTACATTGCTGCCTGCCAAAAGTTGAGGGACAGTGTCTGACAGACCAATCAACCTGCACAGGTCCTCTACTGTATGCTTATTGTTATTGTTAAATGTATGGTTATTTTGACCCTTGGTTATTGTTGTTACCGTTGTCCCGTTGACAATTTTGATTATAATTTATTTATTTTTGTATTGTAAATATCCAAAATAAGCTTTGGCAATATGTACATTGTTACGTCATGCCAATAAAGCTAATTTAATTTAATTGAGAGACTGACAGAGAGAGAGAGAGACGGAGGGACCGAGAGAGAGAGAGAGAGGGACCGAGAGAGAGCGAGAGAGGGACCGAGAGAGAGAGAGAGAGGGACCGAGAGAGAGCGAGAGAGGGACCGAGAGAGAGAGAGAGAGAGAGAGACCGAGAGAGAGGGACCGAGAGAGAGAGAGAGAGAGAGAGACAGAGAGAGAGAGAGGGACCGAGAGAGAGAGAGAGAGGGGACAGAGAGAGAGAGAGAGAGAGAGAGAGAGAGAGAGAGAGAGAGAGGACCGAGAGAGAGAGAGAGAGACCGAGAGAGAGAGAGAGACCGAGAGAGAGAGAGAGAGAGAGAGAGACCGAGAGAGAGAGAGAGAGACCGAGAGAGAGAGAGAGAGAGAGAGAGAGAGAGGGACCGAGAGAGAGAGAGAGACGTGAGAGAGAGAGAAAGAGACCGTGTGAGGGAGAGAGAGAGAGAGCGAGAGAGAGAGAGAGAGAGACCGTGTGAGAGAGAGAGAGAGAGAGACCGTGAGAGAGAGAGAGACCGTGAGAGAGAGAGACCGTGAGAGAGAGAGACCGTGAGAGAGAGAGACCGACCGAGAGAGAGAGAGACCGTGAGAGAGAGAGACCGTGAGAGAGAGAGAGAGAGAGAGAGAGAGAGAGAGAGAGAGAGAGAGAGAGAGAGAGAGAGAGAGAGAGAGAGAGAGAGAGAGGGACCGAGAGAGAGAGAGAGAGGGACAGAGAGAGAGAGACCGAGAGAGAGAGAGAGAGAGAGAGAGAGAGAGAGAGAGAGAGGGACCGAGAGAGAGAGAGGGACCGGAGAGAGAGAGGGACCGAGAGAGAGAGAGAGAGAGAGAGAGAGAGAGAGAGAGAGACCGTGAGAGAGAGAGAGCGTGAGAGAGAGAGAAAGAGACCGTGTGAGAGAGAGAAAGAGACCGTGTGAGAGAGAGAGAAAGAGAGACCGTGAGAGAGACCGTGAGAGAGAGAGACCGTGAGAGAGAGAGACCGTGAGAGAGAGAGACCGTGAGAGAGAGAGACCGACCGAGAGAGAGAGACCGTGAGAGAGAGAGACCGACCGAGAGAGAGAGAGACCGAGAGAGAGAGACCGACCGAGAGAGAGAGAGACCGAGAGAGAGAGAGAGAGAGAGAGAGAGAGAGAGAGAGAGAGAGAGAGAGAGAGAGAGAGAGAGAGAGGGACCGAGAGAGAGAGAGAGAGGGACCGAGAGAGAGAGAGAGAGAGGGACCGAGAGAGAGAGAGAGAGAGGGGGACCGAGAGAGAGAGAGGGACCGGAGAGAGAGAGGGACCGAGAGAGAGAGAGAGAGAGAGAGAGAGAGAGAGAGAGACGTGAGAGAGAGAGAGAGACCGTGTGAGAGAGAGAGAGAGACCGAGACCGTGTGAGAGAGAGAAAGAGACCGTGTGAGAGAGAGAGAGAGACCGTGAGAGAGAGAGACACCGTGAGAGAGAGAGACCGTGAGAGAGAGAGACCGTGAGAGAGAGAGACCGTGAGAGAGAGAGACCGTGAGAGAGAGAGACCGTGAGAGAGAGAGACCGAGAGAGAGAGAGACCGAGAGAGAGAGACCGAGAGAGAGAGAGACCGAGAGAGAGAGAGACCGAGAGAGACCGAGAGAGAGACCGAGAGAGAGAGAGAGAGAGAGAGAGAGAGAGAGAGAGAGAGAGAGAGAGAGAGAGAGAGAGAGAGAGAGAGAGAGAGAGACCGAGAGAGAGAGAGAGAGAGGGACCGAGAGAGAGAGAGAGAGAGGGACCGAGAGAGAGGGACCGAGAGAGAGAGAGAGAGAGGGACCGAGAGAGAGAGAGGGACCGAGAGAGAGAGAGGGACCGAGAGAGAGAGAGGGACCGAGAGAGAGAGAGGGACCGAGAGAGAGAGAGGGACCGAGAGAGAGAGAGAGGGACCGAGAGAGAGAGAGGGACCGAGAGAGAGAGAGGACCGAGAGAGAGAGAGGGACCGAGAGAGAGAGAGAGAGAGGACCGAGAGAGAGAGAGAGAGAGAGAGAGAGGGACCGAGAGAGAGAGAGAGAGACCGAGAGAGAGAGAGAGGGACCGAGAGAGGGACCGAGAGAGGGACCGAGAGAGGGACCGAGAGAGAGAGAGAGAGAGAGAGAGAGACGGAGAGAGAGAGAGAGAGAGACGGACCGAGAGAGAGAGAGAGACGGACCGAGAGAGAGAGAGAGACGGACCGAGAGAGAGAGAGACAGAGAGAGAGACGGACCGAGAGAGAGAGAGACAGAGAGAGAGACCGAGAGAGACAGAGAGAGACAGAGACCGAGAGAGACAGAGACCGAGAGTGACAGAGACCGAGAGAGACAGAGAGAGACAGAGAGAGACAGAGACCGAGAGAGACAGAGAGAGACAGAGACCGAGAGAGACAGAGAGAGACAGAGACCGAGAGAGACAGAGAGAGACAGAGACCGAGAGAGACAGAGAGAGACAGAGACCGAGAGAGACAGAGAGAGACAGAGACCGAGAGAGACAGAGACCGAGAGAGACCGAGAGAGAGACCGAGAGAGAGACCGAAAGAGACCGAGAGAGACAGAGACCGAGAGAGACAGAGACCGAGAGAGACAGAGACCGAGAGAGACAGAGACCGAGAGAGACCGAGCGAGACAGAGACAGAGACCGAGAGAGAGACCGAGAGAGACAGAGACCGAGAGAGAGACAGAGAGAGACAGAGACCGAGAGAGACAGAGAGAGACAGAGACCGAGAGAGACAGAGAGAGACAGAGACCGAGAGAGACAGAGAGAGACAGAGACCGAGAGAGACAGAGAGAGACAGAGAGAGACAGAGACCGAGAGAGACAGAGAGAGACAGAGAGAGACAGAGACCGAGAGAGAGAGACCGACAGAGACCGAGAGAGAGAGACCGACAGAGACCGAGAGAGACAGAGAGAGACAGAGACCGAGAGAGAGAGACCGAGAGAGACAGAGAGAGACAGAGAGAGACAGAGACCGAGCGAGACAGAGACTGAGAGAGACAGAGACCGAGAGAGAGCAGGCTCAGCAGGCTCTGCTCACACTTACTGGCCTGAGGCCAAACCACGACCAACAACATTGGACACTCTATGGAACAAAAAGCCTTCACTATATCAGGCCTGAAGTCATCTGCCTTTGGCCTAAAGAGCAGGAACCCGGACTTCACCAAAGAAATGAGTAATACAGACATTGTCATCCTGCAAGAAACCTGGTATAGAGGAGACGGACCCACAGGTTGCCCTCTAGGTTATAGAGAGCTGATAGTCCCATCCACCAAACTACTAGGTGTGAAACAGGGAAGGGACTCAGGGGGTATGCTAATTTGGTATAGAGCAGACCTAACCCACTCCATTAAATTAATCAAATCAGGAACATTCTACATTTGGCTAGAAATTCAAAAGGAAATTATCCTAACAGACAAGAATGTCCTCCTGTGTGCTACCTATATCCCCGCACTAGAATCCCCATATTTTAACGAAGACAGCTTCTCCATCCTGGAGGGGGAAATCAATCATTGCCAGGCCCAGGGGCATGTACTAGTCTGTGGCGACCTAAATGCCAGAACCGGACAAGAACCTGACACCCTCAGCACACAGGGGGAAAAACACCTGCCTGGAGGTGACAGCATTCCCTCCCACGTATGCCCTCCTAGGCACAACTATGACAACATAACCAACAAAAACGGGTCACAACTCCTGCAGCTCTGTCGCACGCTGGGTATGTCCATAGTCAATGGTAGGCTTCGAGGGGGCTCCTATGGTAGGTACACCTATAGCTCATCTCTTGGCAGTAGTACTGTACTGTCTCTCAGAGCGTTCACAGTCAGCCCACTGACACCCCTATCAGACCACAGCAAAATCACAGTCTACTTAAACAGAGCAATACTCAATCATGAGGCATCAAAGCCAAAGGAACTGAGTAACATTGAGAAATGCTACAGATGGAAGGAATGCAGTTTGGAAACCTACCAAAAAACAATTAGGCAACAACAAATTCAATCCCTTTTAGACAAGTTCCTGGGTAAAACGTTCCACTGTAATTAGTAAAGGTGTAAACTTGGCAGTAGAAAATCTTAACAGTATATTTGACCTCTCCGCTTCCCTATCAAATCTAAAAATCTCAAATAGAAAACCGAAGAAAATTAACAATAATGACAAATGGTTTGATGAAGAATGCAAAAACCTAAGAAAGAAATTGAGAAACCTGTACAACCAAAAACATAGAGACCCGGAAAACCTGATTCTAAACCTTCACTATGGTGAATCACTAAAACAATACAGAAATACACTACGGAAATAGAAGGAACAGCATGTCAGAAATCAGCTCAATGTAATTGAAGAATCCATAGACTCTAACCACTTCTGGGAAAATTGGAAAACACTAAACAAACAACAACACAAAGAATTATCTATCCAAAATGGAGATGTATGCGTAAACCACTTCTCCAATCTTTTTGGGCTCTAGAACAAAGAATAAAGAGCAAAAACATATGCATGATCAAATACCGATCTTAGAATCAACTATTAAAGACTACCAGAACCCACTGGATTCTCCAATTACATTGAATGAGTTACAGGACAAAATAAAAACCCTCCAACCCAAAAAGGCCTGTGGTGTTGATGGTATCCTCAATGAAATGATCAAATATACAGACAACAAATTCCAATTGGCTATACTAAAACTATTAAACATCATCCTTAGCTCTGGCATCTTCCCCAATATTTGCAACCAAGGACTGATCACCCCAATCCTCAAAAGTGGAGACAAATTTGACACCAATAACTACCGTGGGATATGCGTCAACAGTAACCTTGGGAAAATCCTCAGCATTATCATTAACAGCAGACCCGTACATTTCCTCAATGAAAACAATGTACTGAGCAAATGTCAAATTGGCTTTTAACCAAATTACCGTACAACAGACCATGTATTCACCCTGCACACCCTAATTGACAACCAAACAAACCAAAACAAAGGCAAAGTCTTCTCATACTTTGTTGTTTTTATAAAACACTTTGACTCAATTTGACATGAGGGTCTGCTATACAAACTGATGGAAAGTGGTGTTGGGGGTAAAACATACGACATTATAAAATGCATGTACACAAACAACAAGTGTGCGGTTAAAATTGGCAAAAAAAACACACACATTTCGTCACACAGGGTCGTGGGGTGAGACAGGGATGCAGCTTAAGCCCCACCCTCTTCAACATATATATCAACGAATTGGCGCAGGCACTAGAAGTCTGCAGCACCCGGCCTCACCCTACTAGAATCCAAAGTCAAATGTCTGCTGTTTGCTGATGATCTGGTGCTTCTGTCACCAACGAAGGAGGGCCTACAGCAGCACCTAGATCTTATGCACAGATTCTGTCAGACCTGGGCCCTGACAGTAAATCTCAGTAAGACCAAAATAATGGTGTTCCAAAAAAGGTCCAGTCACCAGGACCACAAATACAAATTCCATCTAGACACTGTTGCCCTAGAGCACACAAAAAACTATACATACCTTGGCCTAAACATCAGCGCCACAGGTAACTTCCACAAAGCTGTGAACGATCTGAGAGACAAGGCAAGAAGGGCATTCTATGCCATCAAAAGGAACATAAATTTCAACATACCAATTAGGATCTGGCTAAAAGTACTTGAATCAGTCATAGAGCCCATTGCCCTTTATGGTTGTGAGGTCTGGGGTCCGCTCACCAACCAAGACTTCACAAAATGGGACAAACACCAAATTGAGACTCTGCACGCAGAATTCTGCAAAAATATCCTCCGTGTACAACGTAGAACACCAAATAATGCATGCAGAGCAGAATTAGGCCGATACCCACTAATTATCAAAATCCAGAAAAGAGACGATAAATTCTATAACCACCTAAAAGGAAGCGATTCCCAAAACTTCCATAACAAAGCCATCACCTACAGAGAGATGAACCTGGAGAAGAGTCCCCTAAGCAAGCTGGTCCTGGGGCTCTGTTCACAAACACACCACACAGAGTCCCAGGACAGCAGCACAATTAGACCCAAGCAAATCATGAGAAAACAAAAAGATAATTACTTGACGCATTGGAAAGAATTAACAAAAAAAAACAGAGCAAACTACACTGCTCAAAAAATCAAAAGGGAACACTTAAACAACACAATGTAACGCCAAGTCAATCACACTTCTGTGAAATCAAACTGTCCACTTAGGAAGCAACACTGATTGACAATACATTTCACATGCTGTTGTGCAAATGGAATAGACAACAGATGGAAATTCTAGGCAATTTGCAAGACACCCCCAATAAAGGAGTGGTTCTGCAGGTGGGGACCACAGACCACTTCTCAGTTCCTATGCTTCCTGGCTGATGATTTGGTCACTTTTGAATGCTGACGGTGCTTTCACTCTAGTGGTAGTATGAGACAGAGTCTACAACAACCCACACAAGTGGCTCAGGTAGTGCAGCTCATCCAGGATGGCACATCAATGCGAGCTGTGGCAAGAAGGTTTGCTGTGTCTGTCAGCGTAGTGTCCAGAGCATGGAGGCGCTACCAGGAGACAGGCCAGTACATCAGGGGACGTGGAGGAGGCCGTAGGAGGGCAACAACCCAGACCGCTACCTCCGCCTTTGTGCAAGGAGGAGCAGGAGGAGCACTGCCAGAACCCTGCAAAATGACCTCCAGCAGGCCACAAATGTGCATGTGTCTGCTCAAACGGTCAGAAACAGACTCCATGAGGGTGGTATGAGGGCCCAACGTCCACAGGTGGGGGTTGTGCTTACAGCCCAACACCGTGCAGGACATTTTTCATTTGCCAGAGAACACCAAGATTGGAAAATTCGCCACTGGCGCCCTGTGCTCTTCACAGATGAAAGCAGGTTCACACTGAGCACATGTGACAGACGTGACAGTCTGGAGACACCGTGGAGAACGTTCTACTGCCTGCAACATCCTCCAGCATGACCGGTTTGGCAGTGGGTCAGTCATGGTGTGGGGTGGCATTTTTTTGCAGGACCGCACAGCCCTCCATGTGCTCGCCACAGGCAGCCTGAATGCCATTAGGTACCGAGATGAGATCCTCAGACCCCTTGTGAGACCATATGCTGGTGCGGTTGGGCCCTGGGTTCCTCCTAATGCAAGACAATGCTAGACCTCATGTGGCTGGAGTCTGTCAGCAGTTCCTGCAATTGGAAGGCATTGATGCTATGGACTGGCCCACCCGTTCCCCAGACCTGAATCCAATTGAGCACATCATGTCTCGCTCCATCCAGGAGCTGTCCAGGAGTTGGCAGATGCTTTAGTCCAGGTCTGGGAGGAGATCACTCAGAAGACCATCCGCTACCTCATCAGGAGCATGTCCAGGCGTTGTAGGGAGGTCATACAGGCACGTGGAGGCAGCACACACTACTGAGCCTCATTTTGACTTGTTTTAAGGGCATTACATCAAAGTTGGATCAGCCTTTAGTGTGGTTTTCCTCTAATTATGAGTGTGACTCCAAATCCAGACCTCCATGGGTTGATACATTTGATTTCCATTGATCATTTTTGTGTGATTTTGTTGTCAGCACATTCAACTATGTAAAGAAAAAAGTATTTAATAAGAATATTTCATTCATTCAGATCTAGGATGTGTTATTTTAGTGTTCCCTTTATTTTCTGAGCAGTGTAGAATGCTATTTGGCCCTAAACAGAGAGTACACAGTGGCAGAATACCTGACCACTGACTGACCCAAACTTAAGGAAAGCTTTGACTAAGTACAGACTCAGTGAGCAAAGCCTTGCTATTGAGAAAGGCCGTCGTAGGCAGACAAGGCTCTCAAGAGAAGACAGGCTATGTGAACACTGCCCACAAAATGTGGAAACGGAGCTGCACTTCCTAACCTCCTGCCAAATGTATGACCATATTAGAGAGACATATATCCCTCAGATTACACAGATCCACAAAGAATTTGAAAACATATCCAATTTTGATAAACTCCCATATCTACTGGGTGAAATTCCACAGTGTGTCATCACAGCAGCAAGATTTGTGACCTGTTGCCACAAGAAAAGGACTGAATGCTAACATGATACAGCTTCAATTAGCACTGATGTGTCAAGTGAGAGGTGTCAAACCCCTTTAGCCCAACAATGGCGGGAGAGTAAAACAGTCTACTCCAACCAAATGGAGAGGCCTTAGAAGCTGCCTCCTGCTGTTCAGAGGTAATTAAAATGCAGTACCCTGTGATTGTAAAGAATGATAAGGCAAGAAAAGATTACAAAATGAAGCTCCTTATGTAAAATCAAGAGACACTTTTTGCTGACTATTACAAAAATGGGAACATCAGCAACCTTATCTTCCACACAAATCATCCTCTGGCATGGCACAGTGCTATATTAGCACACTACCCCTTTGTTAAGAGAGGGGGTGTTAACGAGGGGTGGAAACTCGGGATACTTGACAACGAGGACTCTGAGTCAGCCAAGTCTGGAACAGTAATGGAACAGGGTAACCCCAATCAGTTTCAGCTGGACTTTCACCTAATCAAAGAATTAGCCCTGCAGGAGAAGCTCCCAGCAGGAGATACCCCCACCCCGAGCAGGTCAGACCAGACCTCTTCATTATATAACCCCACAGACGAGCCACCCCCAGTGGAAAGTCAACATCCCAGCACAGAGTACTACCCCTTCAATGAAATTAAGGATACATTTACCCAGCTGGAGGTAAGGCAGGTGGAGCTGGAACAGCAGGTGATTACACAGTGCAGTCAGCACAGACCCAGACAACAGTCCAGCACAACAACACTCTCTTAAACAGACCCGGAGAGCTGGAGGTGGAGAGACATATCTGCACTCTGGACAGTTGTGAGACAACTTCAACAGGAGAAAGACCAGGAGCAGGAGAAGAACAGAGCACTAGAGGAGAGGATCAGACTGCTCGAGGAGATGTTGAGGAGGATGGCGTGTGACAGAGAACAACCCACTAGAGGTGGCCACCCACACAGAGAAGCCAGCAGAACAGCCCACCTCAGCACCCGACAAAAGTCTCGACACCTCAGCAGAACAGTCCACACCAGACCCTGACCATAGCGTCGACATCACAGCAGAACAGACAAATGAAGTACCCCAAGCCCAGCGGCACTCACCCCCACACCCTCTGAGGACATACACAATACACAGATTGTTCTCTTTATGGACTCAAATGGAAAATATATACAAGAAAAAATAAATTTTTCCCAAACACAGTGTGTCTAAACTCTGGTGTCCAAACACCCAGCGCGCCCTCGACCTTCTGTTTGAGGTCCAACTAGGTTTACCTAGCCGCATAATAATACACACAGGCACAAACGACCTGAGAGCACAGCAGGAAAGGGTGGCCACAGCACTGAAGGGAGATTTTGAAAAGGCTTCTTCTACTTTCCCCAACGCACAAGTGGTTATCTCCACCCTGCTACCACGAAGAGACTTCCACCCTGCCACAATACAACGGGTAAACGCAAGTATTTCCCGTGACTGTGCCTCAAAACCAAATGTTTTCCTGGCCCACCACTCCACCCTGGACTTGAACAGCCTCGATGACCAGGTCCACCTCTACAAGGCAGCAGTGCCCACACAGGAGCAACAGATCAATAGACACCCCGCCCAGACCAGCGAGACACTCTCCCAGACCTGCGGGACCCCCCCCCCCACACACACACACATAGAGGACACACGCCAAGAGGACTTACATCCAGACCACAGCACCCCCAGCCACACCCCCACCAATCACCCCCCCCCAGTCAACCATACCCACACCCCATTTAGGCCCCCTCAGGTCAGACCTATGCCCCTCCTGCCCACCCCATGCCACCCACTCCCGCAAAGAGGGCCTCAACATGGAAGTCACACATATGCCCAGGCAGTGAGAGTGCAAACAGGCCCAACCCCCACTCTTACACTAGCACAAGCCAATGGCATGTACCAGATGCTCAGCAGGCTCTGCTCACACTTACTGGCCGGAGGCCAAACCGCACGACCAACAACATTGGACACTTTATGGGACATAAAGCATTCACTATATCATCCTGGAATATCCAAGGCCTGAGGTCATCTGCCTTTGGCCTAAAGAGCAGGAACCCGGACTTCACCAAAGAAATTGGAAATACAGACATTGTCATCCTGCAAGAAACCTGGTATAGAGGAGACGGACACACTGGTTGCCCTCTAGGTTACAGAGAGCTGGTAGTCCCATCCACCAAACGACCAGGTGTGAAACAGGGAAGGGACTCCGGGGGTATGCTAAGTTGGTATAGAGCAGACCTAACTCACTCCATTAAATTAATCAAAACAGGAACCTTTTACATTTGGCTAGAAATTCAAAAGGAAATGATCCTAACAGAGAACAATGTCCTCCTGTGTTCTACCTATATCCCCCCCATACTTTAATGAAGACAGCTTCTCCATCCTGGAGGGGGAAATCAATAATTTTCCAGGACCAGGGACATGTACTAGTCTGTGGCAACCTAAATGCCAGAACCGGACAAGAACCGGACACCCTCAGCACACAGGGGACAAACACCTGCCTGCAGGTGACAGCATTCCCTCCCCCATATGCCCCCCTAGGCACAGCTATGATAACATAACCAACAAAAACAGGTCACAACTCCTTCAGCTCTGTCTCACGCTGGGTATGTACATAGTCAATGGTAGGCTTCGAGGGGACTCCTATGGTAGGTACACCTATAGCTCATCTCTTGGCAGTAGTACTGTAGACCTCAACCCAGAGTCTCTCAGAGTGTTCACAGTCAGCCCACTGACACCCCTATAAGACCACAACAAAATCACAGTCTACTTGAACGGAGCAATACTCTAAGCCAAAGGAACTGAGTAACATTAAGAAATGCTATAGATGGAAGGATTTCAGTTTGGAAACCTACCAAAAAACAATTAGGCAACAACAAATTCAATCCCTTTTAGACAATTTCCTGGGTAAAACGTTCCACTGTAATAGTGAAGGTGTAAACTTGGCAGTAGAAAATCTTAACAGTATATTTGACCTCTCCGCTTCCCTATCAAATCTAAAAATCTCAAATAGAAAACCGAAGAAAATTAACAATAATGACAAATGGTTTGATGAAGAATGCAAAAATCTAAGAAAGAAATTGAGAAACCTGTCCAACCAAAAACATAGAGACCCGGAAAACCTGAGTCTACACCTTCACTATGGTGAATCACTAAAACAATACAGAAATACACTACGGAAATAGAAGGAACAGCATGTCAGAAATCAGCTCAATGTAATTGAAGAATCCATAGAATCTAACCACTTCTGGGAAAATTGGAAAACACTAAACAAACAACACGAAGAATTATCTATCCAAAATGGAGATGTATGGGGTAAACCACTTCTCCAATCATTTTGGCTCTATAACAAAGAATAAAGAGCAAAAACATATACAAGATCAAATACAAATCTTAGAATCAACTATTAAAGACTACCAGAACCTAATGGATACTCCATTTACCTTGAATGAGCTACAGGACAAAATAAAAACCCTCCAACCCAAAAAGGCCTGTGGTGTTGATGGTATCCTCAATGAAATTATCAAATATACAGACAACAAATTCCAATTGGCTATACCAAAACTATTAAACATCATCCTTAGCTCTGGCAGCTTCCCCAATATTTGGAACCAAGGACTGATCACCCCAATCCACAAAAGTGGAGACAAATTTGACACCAATAACTACCGTGGGATATGCGTCAACAGCAACCTTGGGAAAATCCTCTGCATTATCATTAACAGCAGACTCGTACATTTCCTCAATGAAAACAATGTACTGAGCAAATATCAAATTGGCTTTTTACCAAATCACCATACAACACCCTGCATACCCTAATTGACAACCAAACAAACCAAAACAAAGGCAAAGTCTTCTCATGCTCTGTTGATTTCAAAAAAGCCTTGGACTCAATTTGGCACGAGGGTCTGCTATACAAATTGATGGAAAGTGGGGTTGGGGATAAAACATACGACATTATAAAATCCATGTACACAAACAACAAGTGTGCAGTTAAAATTGTCAAAAACACACACACACACACACACACACACACACACACACACACACACACACACACACACACACACACACACACACACACACACACACACACACACACACACACACACACACACACACACACACACACACACGTCTTCCCACGGGGCCGTGGGGTGAGTCAGGGATGCAGCTTAAGCCCCACCCTCTTCAACATATACGCATCAACAAATTGGCGCGGGCACTAGAAAAGTCTGCAGCACCCGGCCTCACCCTACTAGAATCTGAAGTCAAATGTCTACTGTTTGCTGGCAATGACAGCAAATCTCAGAGTGAGAGAGACAAAGACGGAATGACAGAGAGCGCGACGGAACGACAGAGAGAGAGAGCGACGGAACGTCAGAGAGAGAGAGCGAGACGGAACGAGAGAGAGAGAGAGAGAGACGGAACGAGAGAGAGGGAGAGAGAGACGGAACGAGAGAGAGAGAGAGAGAGAGAGAGAGAGAGAGAGAGAGAGAGAGAGAGAGAGACGAGAGAGAGAGAGAGAGAGAGAGAGAACGAGAGAGAGAGAGACAGAACGAGAGAGAGAGAGACAGAACAGAACGAGAGAGAGAGAGAGAGACAGAACGAGAGAGAGAGAGAGAGAGAGAGAGAGAGAGAGAGAGAGAGAGAGAGAGACAGAGAGAGAGAGAGAGAGAGAGACCGACGGACCGACCGACCGAGAGACGAAGAACATCGGAAAAAAGCAAAAGAAAACTGCAAAACTGAATAGGAGACAAAACAAGCAACAAACAAAGAACCTAGGCTTTTGAAAAAGTAACTGTTTTTCATAAAAATTGTACAGTTGTCTTAGCTAGTTGAATTGTTTACCAGTTGCTAAGCAGTTGCTATGGACTCTCCTGGGAGAAGCTAGCTAGCTAACAAAGAATAACAAAAAATATCTAGTTAACAGAAGAAAATACAAAATAATGACAGAAGAACAAGGACATCAAAGCGAGACAGTCCTCTAAAGACACAATAGACAATAATACAATAAATAATGCTTCTATTGCAACATTGTAGCCAACATCACCAGCATTGCTATGGAAAGTGTTTACCCACCAGACATCCAAACAGAGAAAGCTAAGAAAAGATTAAAAGGTTTGTTGATGGGATTGAACCATGAATGCCTGTTTGCAGATCTTACCAATTGCAAAACAAGAGCAAATATAATTTTTAATACCAAACGAGGGAACATATGGAAAAAGGTTATTTGCAACCATTTCCATTTCTCAAAAAAGAGAGGCATCAGCCAAGGATGTCAGATCAGCATTTCTGAAGAAGCTGATCAGAGTAACACGTATCAAACAGTAAACTTATATAATAATGGAACTGTATTGATACAAGGCAATGATTCAAGCCTCCAGGCTTTTGAGAATAGGTTTGCTACCCTAAAAGCAGAAGCTGAACTCATCTCAGAAACGGAAGAAAAAGTCAAGGAGGGAGATGGAGAAAAGCAGGCCTCAATGGTCTCTGTGACCCAGCAAGAAGCCCTCAGTGTCCCTTTACCTACCTCACCTGCAGCAGACAGAGCCAAGGACATGCCTACAACACCAAGAACACCTGCTAAGCAATGTTTCCACAACACCCTCTCTCTAGTCGAAGCAGAGGTCATAGAACTCAGAGCGAACAAGCTTCAAGCGGAGGACACTGTCCAGAAACTAAAAGAAGAGATGAAACAGTTCAGGGAGGAGAGCAGAGCATCTATTGCTAAATTAAAAAGCAGAATGGACAGACTGAGTCAGACAAATGATGACCTCAGAGACCATCTGAGCACAACAAGAATGGAGCTAGAACAAAGAGAGAGGTACATTGACACCCTCAACCAGCAGCTAGTCATTACATCCTTTGCATCCAGAGAACATGTCCACCAGCTTGGCATAACACAAGCAGAACCTGAGACCAGCATGACCTCCATCACACAGCCTAGCCTACCAGTCTTCTCCAGCCCAGATCAGCCTACCTGCTTCCCAGTCTGCTCCAGCACAGTGTGCTCCAGCCCAGGTCAGAATACCAGTCTGCTCCAGTCAGACAGTCACCCACAATTGCAATCCTTATTGATTCAAATGAGAAGATGATTCCCTAGACATCAGGTGTATAAGTTCTGGTGTCCTACAACTGACAGTGCAATGCAGCTACTCAGTCAGACCAGGATTGACATCCCGACAACATCATCATCCACATTGGCACAAATTACCTTCATGCCAAAGGAGAAAATGTATCTGGGGCAGTGAGAAGAGTGGCAGAACAACCAATATAGTTGTGTTCACCCCTCCTACCAAGAAAATACTTCAGGAAAGTTGATGGACAAAATAAATCAACAGATCACTGTGGACTGTCTCACTGCTCAACGTCAGAACGGCTCACCACCCCACTCTGACATGTACATTATCGTATAAGTGTTGACATCTTGATCAGGACAGTATCAGAACCTTTACCAAGGACCTAAAAGATGCAACACTTTGCAGGGACCCACACACCCATCACCCCAGCAACAAAGGTCCCCCGCCCCACCTTCTGACAACAGTACCACCACCATCCCCAGGAAAAAAGAGGCAGACACAGCTCTACTAGACCAGGCCCATCACAACACAGCTCTACTAGACCCGGCCCATCACAACACAACACTACTAGACCCGGCCCATCACAACACAGCTCTACTAGACCCGGCCCATCACAACACAGCTCTACTAGACCCGGCCCATCACAACACAGCTCTACTAGACCCGGCCCATCACAACACAGCTCTACTAGACCCGGCCCATCACAGCACAGCTCTACTAGATCAGGCCCATCACAACACAGCTCTACTAGACCCGGCCCGTCACAACACAGCTCTACTAGACCCGGCCCGTCACAACACAGCTCTACTAGACCCGGCCCATCACAACACAGCTCTACTAGACCCGGCCCATCACAACACAGCTCTACTAGACCCGGCCCATCACAACACAGCTCTACTAGACCCGGCCCATCACAACACAGCTCTACTAGACCCGGCTCATCACAACACAGCTCTGACCACTAAAGGGTGCGCCAACTACTGCAACTAATATGCAGACTACTGAGCTAGACAGACCCATTAATTCACACACACACGGGTTGCAGATTGCACTGTACTTATTTTTTGTGCAATCTTATTCCATTCTTATTAACTTGTTTACAACTATTCTTAATTTTATTGGCACCGGTATTATAATAATAATTATATGTAATGGTGTATGTATGTATGTAATGGTGTATGTATGTATGTATGTATGTATGTATGTATGTATGTATGTATGTATGTATGTATGTATGTATGTATGTATGTATGTATGTATGTATGTATGTATGTATGTATGTATGTATGTATGTATGTATGTATGTATGTATGTATGTATGTATGTATGTATATTATTATTATTATTATTATTTTTTCAATGTACTTTACTCAAATCAGTGAATATCACTTATTATAAATGAGATCATTAACTATCAGCTCTTGGAATATCCAGGGCCTATACTCTTCACATTTTGGTTATAAAACAACAAATCCTGAATTGATTAAAAACATCAAGAAACAGGACATCATAATCCTACTGAAAACATGGTGTCTTGGAGACATAGATACTCAGTGTCCCTCAGGCTATAGAGAAAGTTT